>NC_137156.1:77717689-79195139 GCF_951394435.1 Stenella coeruleoalba
GGTTTCTCAGGCCACTCTGGGAGATGCCATGTTGCCTCTTTGCCTTGTTTTGTGCTTTAGAATGCTGCTAGTTTTCGAATTAATACATTTTGTTTTTGCTTTTTTTTCTTATCCTCTGTAGATGATCACAGTAGGGTGAAGTTAAGACCTTTACCAGGAAAAGACTCTAAGCACAGCGACTACATTAATGCAAACTATGTCGATGTAAGTCAGAAATGTTTTTATAAACCTGTTTCTGATAAATGAAGGGTGCTGCAGAGACTGTTGAATGTGTTTTCATACCGCACAGAGCTCACATGAGAAGCACAGCCTACTCAATACGGAAGGCACTTGAATTATTAACTGGTCTGTGATACTGCTTTCATCTTACTTTGTGCTGTGTCATCTTTGAAGGGTTACAACAAAGCGAAAGCCTACATCGCCACCCAGGGACCGTTAAAGTCTACGTTTGAAGATTTCTGGAGGATGATTTGGGAACAAAACACTGGAATCATTGTCATGATTACGAACCTTGTGGAAAAAGGAAGAGTAAGAGCTTGTTGGCTTAATCGTGTACCTTCATTCAAAAAGATATTTGTGGAGTACCGCTGTAGGGTAGAAACTTGGCAAGGCCGAAAGAGTTAGAGAAGTGAGAAGTGGCCTCCCTGCCAGGAAAGTGAGCTAGGCACTTACCAGAGTGGATTAAACATGATGATTGAGGTGAATAGGGTATTAATTGGGGGCGGGGGGGTGCTGCAAAACACAGGAATGCATCCTCTAGTACGGAGATTTTTTTAAAGAGTTAATATTTGAGGTGAGATTTGAACAGTGAAAGAGGAGGAGGAAGAGTTACACAGGCTCGAAAAGAGAAGGAAGGACGTTCCAAGTATCTGGGAGAGAAAGAACAAAAGCAGGGACGTTGGAAGAAACAGTTTAGTCAAGGAACTACTAATAGTTCACACTGGGGGAGTAAAGACTGCTTAAACACCTTGACCATCACTAAGAGAACCTTTTTTTAAGATGATGATTCATATGTTAACTTTATTGGGTTATGAGCTGACATTAGACGTGAATTTAAGCTGGAATAAGGATCCAGGCTCTGGTTGGTTACTCAAGAGTCACTACTGCTTCACTTTGACGGTGGAATCCCTGTTTTGCTTTTGGTGACCCAGTCTTTAACACGAAGGCTCTCACAGTTACAAGAGACTTTGTGTTAACTGTGAATGCAGGCCAGCCTCCCAAAATGACACTTAAACTCCCTTGATAACATATCCTACCCACATTTCGTAGAGGTCAAATATACAGGATTTTTCTTAGACCTTCTTTTAAAGTACATCGTGTGTTGAAGGATGATCGCGAACACTAGGCCCATTTCTCAAGTGATCTTGCCCAAACGTGTCCCAAGATTAACCTCTTCAGAGGTCACATCTGCCTGCAAGGCCTTCAGCCCATGCATTCCTTTTTTAGTCAACCACGTGGTGATATGGCCTGTGTCTCCACACCATCATTTGAAACCACATTATCAACATTGGAATTGTGACATCAATTGCAGTTATAATTTACAGCTTTTTTCTTTTCTGCAGCGAAAATGTGATCAGTATTGGCCCACAGAGAACAGTGAGGAGTATGGAAACATTATTGTCACACTGAAGAGCACAAAAGTACACGCCTGCTATACTGTTCGTCGTTTTTCAGTCCGAAATACAAAAGTGAAAAAGGTATTGAAGGAGTTGGGTGGGCTGCCAGGGCATCTCTTTTTAAACTAGTATGAAAATTACTGTGCGACTAAGGCCAACTCTCGTAACCAACTTGGTTTTTAAAAAAGTATTTTTGAAACATTTTTTTCACAACTCTTTTGATTGACATCAGTGTATGGTGTGAAAGATACTGGCAAAGCACATAATAGAATTTAACTGGCCTGATTGAGTTCTTTAATCTCTTCATGAAAGAGGCTTCATTTGGGGGGAAAGAAAAAGGTCCTCTGAGGTTTTGGTAACCAGCAAATACGGCAGCATCTGTTTGTTTGGTGATGCAGCTTTTTAATTCCAATTTTCTGACAGCTTTAAAGCATTGTTTCCCAAAGTGTGTCCCAAGGGATACGAGCCCTGCAAGGTGCTTGCAGAAATCAAATTCTGTGCTTCAGTAAGTATGGAAAATGAATGCCACGTAGTACGTATTCCCCCTTAGAAATTTACAAGGAACACAAGTACCGAGAGTGCTAGAGTTAAGAAACTGATACAACTTGGTCGTGTTTCCTAATGTGACTGACTTAACAGTAAAACCCTTCTCTGTAGCAGAACTGTTACCATCGTGAGAATTACACCTTGTGGAAATGGTGCTTTCAAGTTATCTCAGTTTCTCTTGTTGAAAATCCACTGTCCCATCGAGACTCATAGATCACTGTAGCAGTATTATGAACTCAAGACAGGTGCTCATTAGGAAAATGTGAAGTAGTACTCTACAGAGGTTTAGGTATGGGAGTTGTTTGTAGCAGTGGTTCCTAATTTATTTTTTTAGTCTTGGACATCTTGGAGAATGTGATAAAACTGCGTCCCTCTTGCCCCAGAAGAATTCACATTTACCGAGATTTTTATACGCACTGTCAGTGGCTCTGAAGCCCATTTGTGATCCAAGGTTAACAGTCCTTTCTGTGTATAGTTTGTTTCCAAGAATAGCAGAAGTATATAAAAATCAGCTGCACTGTTTTTATCTGTGTTCTCTGTAATAGAGCTGTTAACTGGCTCAAGCTAACCAGTAACTCATTAAGTACAGTGTCCATTACTCACGGAAGCACCTCAGGTTATTTAAACACGACCCACTTACTCTTATTTTAGAAACAGCTTAAGCCAGAGGAGCAAGTCTAATAGGAACGTTAGGTGTTTTGCACACTGACCATCGTAACTGCAAATGCGGAAGAAATAGGAAAATGAGGGGTAACAGAAGAATTAAGAAATCAAAGACATCCAAAGGCCTTGTAGCACAGGGCCAGACACCCTACAAGGTTCAGTGTCAATGGATTAATGACCCTGAATCATCAAAAAAAATTTTTTTATTTTAGAGGTATTGGTAATTTAAAAAAAAAAAATCACAGCAAGTGATCTATTTGGGGAAATTTTTCATCCAAAGTGGTTCAAGTGTAAAAAGTGCAGCCACTTAAATGAATTCTTCAGAGTAGTGTTCCTTTATGAAAGTGACAGATAAATTGATTGTTGCCTTTGACTCTAGAGATTTCGAACCACTTGTCACTTAGGATCCTCCCCACACCTCCTGGAGAGTGTACGGCACGAGCACTCTGGCTCCTAAAGGTCCAGTCCGGACAGTGGAGAAAGAATGTGAGTCCCGGCCCACAGTCAGATGAGTTGGGGCATCTCAAATGCTGCCAGGAAGTGGAGGCCTTGTAGGCAAATTACAAAGTGCTTGGATCGGTCCAGATCCAGAAAACCGATACTAAACATTCATTCTTGGTACAGTCTTAACCCATTTTCTCTTCCAAGAGATGTCTGATCCTTCTATGCACCCAGGTCATGTCTCCATTTTGGGCATGAGAGGGCCACAGAGAGGAAATAACCAACCCCAGGAACAGTAGTTAAGGCGAATGGGAACAGAGGTCAGGTTTGCTGACATCCTTAGGTGATTTTTTTTTTTTTTTTTTTTTGGTACACGGGCCTCTCACTGCTGTGGCCTCTCCCGTTGCGGAGCACAGGCTCCGGACACGCAGGCTCAGCTGCCATGGCTCACGGGCCCAGCCGCTCTGCGGCACATGGGATCTTCCCGGACCAGGGCACGAACCCGCGTCCCCTGCATCGGCAGGCGGGCTCTCAACCACTGCGCCACCAGGGAAGCCCCCTTACGTGATTTTTACCAGAATGCCCACTCTCAGCTTAAAGCCATCTTTTCTCACCCTCTCTCAGGGTCAGAAGGGAAATCCCAAGGGGCGTCAGAATGAACGGGTAGTGATCCAGTACCACTACACGCAGTGGCCCGACATGGGAGTTCCCGAGTACGCCCTCCCGGTCCTGACCTTCGTGAGGAGGTCCTCAGCAGCCCGGACTCCAGAAATGGGCCCTGTGTTGGTGCACTGCAGGTGAGGCCAACGGCGTCCCCTTTCTTCTGCCTGGGATTCAGCATTTGAATTGGGCAGGGCAGCGGGTGTGGGCTGTGTGAACTTGGACCACTGTGGCCCTGCTGCTTGCGGCTTTGTTTGATTTAGAAACGGAGTCTTAACGCTGAAAACTGGGACCAATGAGACCTGTTAGGGTTATGGAAGGTCACTGTAGTCCCCTCACATTAAGAAACCATCTGCTGCTTCTGAGGTTACAACAAAATATGCTCTTAGAGGATGAGTCTCCAGTTTTTATAACGCCTTCTTGTTACTGATAAAAAATCCCCAGTGTTTTTATAGGGAAATTGTTGGCAGCTCCTAATATATAGAAACCTTACACACAAATTTAGAACTTTCCGCACTAGAGATTTTGAGTTTTTGAACATGGCTTTTCTGTAGGGTTCCTCCAAATGATAATAGTTAGTTTATGTGTGAAAGGCTTTCAGTTTATACGTGCTATATAAAATACCTTTTTTAAAGCACAGATAAAGCCTGTTTTCCCATCTTAACTAACTACCTTAAACAACCTTAGCTGATTGTTTCAAAAATGCTTTTATTGTGTTTCATTTGGATTGCTGGGCTTTTTTCACTTTGGTATTCAAAGAGATGTTGCTTATTCTGTGATGTATGTTACATAGCTGCCCGGCCTTTTCTCAGCGTTTCTTTGGGGCTGTTCTCATAACATGCTTCCACAGAGCAGGTCCTTTGCAGACGTCGGAAAAGTCCCATAAGGACTCTGTTTAAAGTCCCATAAGGACTCTACATTTTTGCTCACCCATTTAGAATCACTAAAATAGAGGTGAAGGTCTGTCAATCAAAGCACTTGGGTATCATCAACAAAAAACTGTGTGAGATGGGGAACCTGAGGCGGTAGGTTTCTGCCAAAAGAAGCCTGTGGTTCAATACGGCAGAACTCGGGTCTCCCTGGGCTGGGTTGTGTTGTTTTGCTTAAATAACTAACAAACAATCAGGAAACGGGAATAAAAGAGGCCAGCTTTTCCAGAGGGGCTCTTCTTCTCCTACCCCTGGATTACTAAAGGAAAGTAGCCCTTATAAATAGGAACTTGCCAGTACTGAGCACCCTGGGCGGGAGTTGTGCACAGAGGGGGTTTCTCGAAAGGACAGTGCGTTCTCCCAGAATCCCTGGGGGAGCGGGAGAACCAGGTGATGCCTCGGCAGGGGTGCTTCTGGTGCGGAGATGGCTACTGCCAGGAGAGACACCTTGCGGCCCCTGGCATCACAGAGTTAAACCCTTTGCTTGAGCTGCAAGCAAGGCTGAGAAAGCAAATCTGTAACTATATTTTTATTTATTTATATTTATACATATTTTATATTTTTATGTATGGTAGAAGGGCAGTCTTCCCTCCCCCTCAAGACTCACGAGGGAGGAAGATCCTATTGAAGTTTCTGAATGCTATCCGTATGTATGTCAGCGTAACGCTCTTGTTGAGAGAACCTAGTATAGTTGACGTAGGTTATTTCTCAGCGCGTTGGAGACTCAGATGATAATTTTTGTAATCCATGGTTCATGACCTGGTAGAGCAGCAGGTGTACTAGTTGAGTGTCTGCCTCTCTTCCAGTGCTGGCGTGGGCAGGACGGGCACCTACATTGTGATCGACAGCATGCTGCAACAGATAAAAGACAAAAGCACAGTCAATGTCCTGGGATTCCTGAAGCATATCAGGACACAGCGCAACTACCTCGTCCAGACTGAGGTGAGGAGGGGTGCTGGTGTTCTCATGTGATTCCAGCACACGCTTGAACTGAAAGTTGAATGACTGAGAGTGAGACATACGCATTCTCTTGGGCCTGGAAGGAATTTACAGGTTTGTGTTGGAAGATGTCCTAACCGGGATACCGTTCTTTGGCTCACAGGCATCCATTTCTGTGTGGCTCTTAAATGAAGCAGATAGAGTTTTCTCTAGTGCTGTGTATTCCATGCTGGGGGCGCTTAAACCTTGTTGTTTAGCCTGAGAGATATATACGAGGCAATGGTTCTGAAGCCCTTCACTGAACACACGTCTTCCCACTGCTTTGTTTGGGGCGTGGTATGGAATACAGAACTAAACACAGCACAGGCCCTACCCTAAAATAACTTCTGACAGATAAGGAAGGATGGACTGGAGCCGACCCCCCTGGCTGTAAATGCATGCGGGAGGGCCCTGCTAGGGGAAGAGTTCATCTAAGGTCGATTTCACGCAGGGGACAGAGGTGGCTGCCCTGTCGCAGCTCTCCTCAGTGACTACCATGTCGTGTGCCTTTTAGGAGCAGTACATTTTCATCCACGATGCCTTGTTGGAAGCCATTCTTGGAAAGGAGACTGAAGTATCTTCCAGTCAGCTGCATAGTTACGTTAACAGTATCCTCATACCAGGAGCGGGAGGAAAGACACGACTGGAGAAACAGTTCAAGGTAGTGCTTTCAATACGTTTCTTTGGCAAAGCAGCAAGGAGGTAAAGAAATGCCTTGAGTTGGGAGGGTCGTGTCTTTTTTGCATGAATGTCTAGACTAAAATGGATTACTAGCTATCTGTACTCCTCAGATGTAATCCATGGGAAGATCAAGTTTCGACTTACGTATGAATTGTGGGTATCCAAGTAGACAGTGCTGTGCTGTATTTTCTTCTGCACAGTTTACGACTTTAACATTTGCCCCTGGCCCCAATGACATGGTACTCTGTCAGTCGTTCCAGTCCAAAAAATATCCTCTGTATTTTTTTTTTTTGCGGTACGCGGGCCTCTCACTGCTGTGGCCTCTCCCGTTGCGGAGCGCAGGCTCAGCAGCCGTGGCTCACGGGCCTAGCCGCTCCGCGGCATGTGGGATCTTCCTGGACCGGGGCACGAACCCGTGTCCCCTGCATCGGCAGGCGGACTCTCAACCACTGCACCACCAGGGAAGCCCTATCCTCTGTATTTTTTTCTGAACAAATACTGTCTTACCCTGATGGAGAACGGCTATTTGTTGGCATTATCTTAAAAGCAAAGCTCTTTGAATGACTATCCTAGCAGATAATTTAGAAACTAGAAAAGATCTAGTTACTACGGAATACTAAAGAAACTTTAGTTAACTTTTCCTAAATGGTTATTCTTTTTCTTTGATAGGGGCATGGGGGCATGAGGTGTAAAGACAGTTAAGGTTTATACGGAATTGAGTGCAAAGAGAGACTATAAGAACTATTAAAGTAAGTAAGATCAGAAAGCTCAGTCATCTCAAAGTACTAAGTGCTTTCCTATTTCGTAGTCTCTCATTAGACTTTAAAAAAACCAGGCTTTTTTGCACATTGTTCTACATGTAATTTCTCGTTTTGTGTCAAGATGGAAAGAATGAGATGAATCTCTGCAGTTTTAGTTTTCATGGTAAAACCTTCCATAGACACTGAAACCTTCGCGTCTCAGCTCAAGAAATGAGACTGTCAAACAAATGATAACAAGTGATAGGAAATGAAAAGTAGATCAATTTCACCAAGTTCAGTTATAACAATTTTAAATTTCTAGGTCTCCTTTTATAACATCCTTACTGCTCTGCGAACCATTTGAGGTAATCAATAGTGAGGACATAGTGTCTCATTTTGAATGTTTAAAATGAATTCTTAAAAAAATTAAGTACCAATAATTCTTAATTAAATTCTGCCTTTTCTGTTTCTGCAACATTTGTTTATACAGTTTTAAAAATTCATCAAAGGAAACCAGGTCATTTGTTCCTTTACAGGCATTAACCAACTACATCCACCTCCATGTAGAGAAGGAGACCGTTCCCATATACTCTGTTTGCATGGACCCCTCCCTCCCCACCCCCTCCCAAAAGATTGACAGAATGATTCAACCAAGCTATATACACAGGAAGAATAACCAAACTACTGGGCTAATTATTTATAACAGCCTTAGAACAATGTCAGTTCAGTTTAACAGACATTTACTGAGAACTTAGTAAATTCTTTACCATGATTAGCTCTTATTACCACGAAGCCGTGTTTGCTAGTATAGAGCCACCTGCATTTCATGTGGCTGTGAGGAATCAGTGACATCATCAACAGAGAAACCCACGTTAATTCAACAAATGCTGCTTACATAGTGCCTGTAGTCAAGAAACCTAAGGCCTAGGGCTTCCCTGGTGGCGCAGTGGTTGAGAGTCCGCCTGCTCATGCAGGGGACACGGGTTCGTGCCCCGGTCCGGGAAGATCCCACATGCCGCAGAGCGGCTGGGCCCGTGAGCCGTGGCCGCTGAGCCTGCGCGTCCGGAGCCTGTGCTCTGCAACGGGAGAGGCCACGGCAGTGAGAGGCCCCCGTACAGACAAAAAAAAAAAGAAACCTAAGGCCTAGTAGTAAATAAAACAAGCACACAAACAACCAAGACAACTGAAAAAGCTACCACTCTTGAAACACAAAAAAGTGTCCTTTGGGATACAAAAATGTTTATAGTATCTGTGCCAGATCATCAAGCAGATACTATCAATTATACCTTTGTTTTTGTTTTGTTGTCTTTCCCCGCTTGACTGAGATAGACCAGGCTGCATGTAGGTCAAAGAATTCCAAGTTTAGGGTCTACAACATAATGGTTTGATAGTTAACTATATACTGAGAAACCATTACCACAATAAGTTAGTTAACACAGGCACAATTATAATCCTTTGAATGAAGGCTAAAATGTTGCTTTTCTTTCAGCTGGTCACACAGTGTAATGCAAAATACGTGGAATGCTTCAGTGCTCAGAAAGAGTGTAACAAAGAAAAGAACAGAAACTCTTCAGTCGTGCCCTGTAAGATCTTAAAATCAGTTCGACTTGCCTGTGTTCGTTTTTTCTTTGGATTTTGTGTGTTAGGTAAAGAGGCAGCCACTACCAAGGGAAAAAGTTATGCTGAGGACAACTGAAGCAGTTTGATCAAAACGGGAGGGGTGGGTGTCGGCACCAGCAAGTTGCTGCGTCTATGTGACATGAAAGCTCGCTTCAGTTCACCTCGAAATTCAAGAGTTAGATTATTTCTACCATGTCTTGCCTTTAAAAAAAAAAAAGTCAAGTCATTATCACTGTGGCATTAATGCTCTCTTCAAACAGAGAGTCCTGGATTAATCCGCACAGCTGGAACTACATTGCTGAATTATTCTGGCTATTGAGACTAAATTATTCTGGCTATTAGAGACTAAGGCACCGTTGGTAGGTGGTGACCGCTGCATAAATAACTTGGGACACAGCAGTGGATACTGTGTGTAGTACACTGTAGACACAGGCATGGGTGATCAGTGAAGAGATTCTGTCTACTGAAAGAGGCCAATATTTTCTAAGCCCTTCCCAAAGAAAAAGATTGGGAGTAAGGGGATGGCAAAAGAGCAAACTACAATACGTTGGTATAAGTGTAGGAATAGGAAACCAGGGTCAAGAGTGACCTGAAACCCTGTGTCGACTCCACACACAGTATCCTCTTAGTGATCCGCTGGGGAAGCCTCTCCCACAGTCAAGTGTTATTCCTAGAACGTCTGGGTCCTGCTGGGCACATGCAGCAGAATTTCATTTTACATTCTTCCTTAGCTGATGACGCTCTAGCTTGTTTAAAAATATAGGTAAGTCTTAAAAAGAAAGGGGAGCCAAAGAGCTCTATTACTCACCAAGTAACTCTCAGAAAGTGCTGTTGGTGGTGAGGGGTAATGAGGCAAATGTGGTATTTTCGTTTTTTCCATGTCACAGCTGAGCGTGCTCGAGTGGGCCTTGCACCGTTGCCTGGAATGAAAGGAACAGACTACATTAATGCTTCTTATATCATGGTGAGAGTCAACAGTTAATTATAAATAAAGTCAATTAAACTGAAAGGTGCTAAACAGCAGATACCACCTATGTGACTTTCAAGTAATTCCTTGATGTGTAATATCAAAATTATAGAGATTTCTGTATCTGGAAACCTCTAACCAAGGATACCTAATCGGTGAGGACACAAAAATTGCTTAAGCTAACAGAAACGCTTGTTAAGTAAGGAATTAATCTTTTCGTGAATTTCACCCATCTAGTCTTGGAATAAATGTTGAAATTGCTGTCAAGTAAAAACAGCAGGGGGAACTAGAAGTGCATCGGACGTGGAGAGAAAACTGTCTATATACATGTTAGGAGAAGTACATCTAAAAATTAGCCCAATGCACTGAATGCCTCTTTTGATTATTTTCGTGAGGTCGAAACAGTGCCGGTCTTATTTCATGAATATATTTTACTGCTGCAGAGTTAAACACTCATAATCACTGGTTTTTCGTCCTCCTAACTGAAGGGCTATTACAGGAGCAATGAATTTATCATAACCCAGCATCCTCTGCCACATACTACGAAAGATTTCTGGCGAATGATTTGGGATCATAACGCACAGATCATTGTCATGCTGCCAGACAACCAGAGCTTGGTAAGTAAAGCACATCTGCTATATATTAATGAGCCCGGGAGGCCAGAGCATAAATTACCTTGTCACAGGGCTACCGTGTCTGTACATGCTAGGGAGGGAATTCAGACTTCTCATCTTCTATGTCTGCACAGGTGCCTTTCCTAGTCTTACCATTCCTGACCCTATCAGTTCCAACAGGATCAGCACTGATCCCTAATGCTGGTGATATATCAATCGATCACCCCTCAGTTGTACTGTACATGGCAGCATGGGAGAAGGTTTTTATTTCTTTATTTTGGCTGCGTTGGGTCTTTGTTGCTGCGCGCGGGCTTCTCACGGTGGTGGCTCCTCGTCGCGAAACATGGGCTCTAGGTGCGCGGGCTTAGTTGCTCCGCGGCATGTGGGATCTTCCCGGAGCAGGGCTCGAACCCATGTCCCCTGAATTGGCAGGCGGATTCTTAACCACTGAGCTACCAGGGAAGCCCAGAAGGTTTTGAAGAAGGTCCTTTTTCTAACCTCACTAATGCACGATCTTAAGCCAACCTCTTAGTTGCTATATGTCACTGTTGAAAAATAAATGAACAGTAACAGTAGTTAACATTGATTATATCCTTTATTGATTATATCAATAAATGTTAACAGTAGTTAACATTGATTGATTGTATCTTTACCTGTATTAACTCCTTTAATCCTTTCTACAACTCGATGACACAGGTGCTCTCAGCATCCCCTTTAGTAGCTGAGAAAACTGAGGGAAGTAACTTGCCCAAGGGCATATACGAACCATGGGAGCCAGGATTGGAACTTGAGTCACCTGTCTCATTTTGCTATTGTATATGTCCAATGCCGCCACATCACAGAAATGTTTCCTGGCCCAAAGAAAACGGTATCAAAAGTACTAATAATGTATCGTTATTTTCCCCCAATCCATAGGCAAGCCCGATCTATTACAGGGAGGGAGATTAGGAAAGCCTTCCTTGTTCGGACTTGATGGTGCTTTTTAAGACCTTGACTAAGCTACTACCTCTTTCTTCTCCCTTTAGTCCTTCCCTATTGAGGTCGCTAGACCCTAGAGGAGAAGGGTGAGCACGTTTATGAAAATAAGTGTAACTACTTCTGCTGAGCTCTCATTGCATTCTTAAGTTTCGAAATAGTTGGGTCTTCAGAAGTTACTATGAGGACTTGTAAGCGCACAAAGTAAAAACAAAAACAAAAACGATCTGCCTCCGTGAGTGTCAGAGTAGTGAGTTTTTTAATCAAGAAAGAACAGCATGTGAGTGAACCCCTAGTCTTGATGACATGCATTTGACTGTGTGCCCAGTCAGTAGGAACTTCACTTTGTCGCTTTCTGCTCCAGCTTCGGAATACCAAGACTGCTTCTGTGTGATAGAATGGCAACAAAGTTGAGAATCTTAAGCTAAAAACTGGAGTGTAAATTTTCAAATTAGCTGGCAATAGGGGTCTACTCTGTTCGGCATATGGAAATTGGAGGCATTTAGGGTTGTTAAAACGTGCATTTGTTGGATGAGTCAGTGTTTTGTTATCCTCACTTAACAGAGGACAGTCACTATACCCAAGAGCTCATTTGTATGGGGAGGAGAGGGGGAGACTGACTGAGTGAGTCAATACGTGTTCTGTGGACAGCGACGATACCGGGCCACCAGGCCTGTCATCTCGGTGTCTCTCCGAGGCCCAAGGAGGCTATGCTGCAATCATAGCTCTAGGGTCGAAAGTCAGATTCAGTAGTGTGTAGTTTTTTCTAAAGGTACTGTCTCTGCATTTTTTGTTTGCTTTGTTATTTATCACTACTGTAACGTTACAAAGACCATCGTTCTGTGAATAGCCCAAAACTCACTGCTGCTTAGGCGTCCCTGCCCTATCTGTAAGCAAAATAAGCATGCGATCAGAGCTCCTACTGAATCAAGAAGTAGCATTTCTTTGTCATAGTCTGTCAAGACGATCAGTTATTCCCTAGTTTACTGTCTGTGTTCAAAAGGTTTTTCTGCCGTTCCTCCACCGTTACTAAAATCCCTTTGGCAGCCTTTAGGCAAATTAGATAATTTCCAGTTCATCTTATCATCATAATAGCTCTTTGAGGTATGTAGTTTTATTATTCCCACTTTTCAGATACGGAAATTAAGCCCTAGATAGATTACTTTTCTCAGGATCGCATCCAGGCCTATACTTAATCTATGTATTTGGTTAAATTTAGAAGCCTTGTTCGTCATTATGACTTTAATATCTGTTCAAAGGGCCCTAATTCCACTTCCTTGGGCAAAACGCATTAAAACCCAAGACAGTTACAGACTTCTTTTGTATAGACTAAACCCCGTTGCTAATCTGTTTCCCCTTATGCTGAGCTTTAAAAATAAAAATGTACTTGGCAATAAGCTATATTGAAACTTGAAAGGGTGATAAGTCTTATTGGACTGTTGGCTCATTTCTGATGCAACAATGTAAGATTAAACAAAACCTTCTTTGTTTTCAACATTATTCAGGATTATTTCTGACTTCACTAGTACTGTCTAAGCATTTTCAGGAAAATGCCCATAGAAATGTACATATTACAGGCAAACTGTAATTTGCCATTTGAACTGATTAGAAAAAGGAGGGGGCGGGGCTCGTCATAATCATTGTATTTCTCAGAGTCTCCAGCCTAGGCAACGGTTCTCTTTTTCTTAGGCCTCCATAGTTTTCAGGGATAGAATTCAAGTATCAAGCCTGAATACTGTATTCGTTTCAGGTGTACAGCTAAGTGATCCAATTAAATTTTCTGATTATTTTCCATCATAGGTTGTTGCAAGACATTGAATATAGTTCCCTGTGCTATTCAGTAAATTGTTAGTGCTTATCTATTTTATGTATAGTAGTTTCTGTTACTGAATCTTTATTTTTAATCTTAAAAGTAGATGAACGTTTAAAGCTTACCTGATTCGAGGCCGAAAGACTTGAAATCGAACATTGACAGACTAACTTTCCTTTTACAAAGCACCTTGTACTTAGAGCCAATATGCCTACTTATGGGCCTGTCTGAGCCTTGGTGTTTTCATCTACAAAGCCAGAAGATAAAAATACCTCACTAGCATATTATGAAAACCAAGTAAGAGAATGTTTACGGAAGTCCTTTGCAAAATGCTGGTCAACTGTAGAACTGTTAATGACATAATCCATAGAACAACAATTAGCACATCTTAGTCGCATAAGCCATTGTGAAATAACAAGTTAAAATTACTTGACCTAGATCCTGTCTCCTTTTTTACTCTGACAATTATATTACAGAGCATTTCTCAGCTAGGGGTAATACATCCCCTACAGAGGGAGGTTTTTTGGTTGTCGGATATGACATAGGTGAGAGGTGCTAGGAAATAGTTATGAAGCGTATTTTACAATAGAATACAACCACCACTGAACTCAGCATGATTAGATAGGGCTAATCTAATTGGGCTAATAATTCTATGAACCCAATTTAAAAACTGATTTGAGAGGTATGGCAAATGGCAAAGAAAGAAATCGTTTGGTAAGAAAATTCGAAAATAAATGGTTGACAGCACTGCAGAGGAATTTTTGTCCTTCTTTTCTTTTTGGTCCCCATAGGCTGAAGACGAGTTTGTATACTGGCCAAGTCGAGAAGAATCCATGAACTGTGAGGCCTTTACCGTCACCCTTATCAGCAAAGACAGACTGTGCCTCTCTAACGAAGAACAAATTATCATCCATGACTTTATCCTTGAAGCTACACAGGTAACCTCAACCTCAGTTCCTCAGTAACAGCCACAGCTGGGCCCTGGATCACCCTTCCAAGTAATAATGGAGTAATTTACCACCCTTAAGACGGGCCCAGGCAGGCATTTGAGTATGACTTAAGTATGTTCACTTCCTTTTTTGCTTCCTTCAAATATTTGCTTTTTCCAGCTGGAAAGATGACATGTAGCAGTTCCTCTAATTGAGCATGCATACAAATAGGCCTGTTGACCTAATTATAAAAACAATATACTAGAGCTCAGTATTTTCTTTGCCATCAGAAATGTGAGCCTTGCAATATGTTGCAGAGATGATAATATTAAGACTTTTTTTTTTTTTTTAGTAAACAACATTTTGATGCATAATTAACTACCTTCCTATGGGGTTGGTAAGAGGCGAGCTGTCTTATATTAGTAATTTAAATAAAGATGTCCTCACCCTTTCCTGGGTTTTTTTTTTCTTTATTTTTATAGGTAAGCTAGAGTAGGATATAAAGCCTCTTATAATTTGTTGTCCCTTACAATTTTTCCCTGAACAGGATTCTATTTCACTATCATAACCTCATTTGTTCATGTCAAGCAGACCTCCCTAGTATTTTTCTCCCTGCAGCAGTTTGGTTAATTGGGCATTCTTCAATCATCTGTAGTATACACTTCCTCAGGAGCAAGTACGAGTCATTAGATTATAGATAGGATGAAATGAAGGATGGGCCGTGACTCGTGTTGTATTGGTTGTAGGATGACTATGTCCTAGAAGTTCGGCACTTCCAGTGTCCCAAATGGCCTAACCCGGATGCCCCCATAAGCAGTACTTTTGAACTTATCAACGTCATCAAGGAAGAGGCCTTAACAAGGGATGGCCCCACCATTGTTCATGATGAGTATGTACCTGTTTTTTAATTGTCTTGTTGCACTGTGGTAGTAGGGGGAAGGAAAGACAGATTTTAAAAACGTACTCCCTCTCTCTCAGCTTGTGACAATTCCAGCTTATTTCTCATGTGTCCATGTGCAAGGTGTTGTGTTTCTCTTTGGGTTTTAATTTGTCAAAGGCTTCAGGCTCTCCGAGTGTAGGTTCTAGAAAGGTGAAAGTACTGTATCTCAGCCTACCAAAATACATCTGCATGCTTTCTGAGGTTTTCTGTTTCAATAATGCAAATTAAACAATAACTTACAACATGTCTACATTTCTATTAGTTTACATGTAATACTTTATATTAATTAGTTGTTTTTAAATCCTTACACTGATCTCCAGCAAACACTTACTACTGTAGACATGAAATGTAATGAAAAAGGTACTATTATTAATGATAATATTTATAGTTTACAATGTGTTTTGAAGTTTACAGTACTGTCTCTGGGAGTTTAAAGGCAAAGCATATGAATTGCAAAGAGAACAAATAACTTGCTCCTGGCTCTGAGCTTCCAAGTGTCCGAACAGAGTTCAAACCCAGCCCACTTTCCCTTTAATGAGAAGGAAGGGGGTCATAGATATAGATATACCTTATAGTATACGAATACCTGGAGTCAAACTTCATAGATGGACTCGACCTGCAAATCAGTTGCAGATTGTTGTGAATCTCACAGACCTTTAGCCAGTGGCACCAATTAGACGTCCTCGTCTCTAGTTCTAAGGTAGTTAGTTATCTCCCTTGGTCAGCAACGTGTCAGGGCATCCATTATGTTCATTAAGTTACCATCTACTCTGCTAGAATAGAGAGTAGTACATTTCCAAGTAAAAGCTCATTAAGTCTTATCTTTGAACGAATGCTGTCACAGGAAGTGAACAAAGACTTTCGGCTGAGGTCAGCACCTTCACCTCAAATCCATGGTACTCTCCTATTTGCGTCAAGCCATACGTTTGGCTCCTTCCAAAGAGTTTGATGGTCTTTTTTAAATAGTGACTATTTCAAAATGTTGACCTCTTAATTAGAAGAATTAGGATTAGTTAAGTAGCCTGAGTAAGTAAGATCCCTGGAAATGTGACAGCCAGCACTAGTGTTTAAATAACACAGTCAACCTCAGAATAACTGGGTAGGTACCACGAGTCTACGGAGCTTCAGGATATGCAGTTATAGCACAAAGTTAGGGCTGCTTCTAGAGTTTTTTCCCCGCGCTAATCTGGCAGCTTTTCATATACCTTCTGGATTTTACTAGCTTTTATCAATTCAGACCAAATTCTAATGTTGCTGCCCAGCTCCGTGACGGATTTTGCTGTTCTGATAGTACTCCAGGGATCTGTCCTGAAGTCAGTAATGCAGCTAATGTTATATTTCATGGTAAGAGAAGACGGAAAGGAGAAAAAACAAAAAACAAAAACCAACAACAACTAGTTAAACAATTTAAACAGAATTGTTTGTTTCATTTACCTATATTCAGCTTTGGGGTATATTGTCTCATTGAGTGATTTTTATTTTATGCTACATGCTGACTGTGTCACCTCTGGAATTAATCAAATGTAGCTTGTTCTTAGGCCTAAGCCAGAAAAGAGCAAATTCATCCTACACTAGCGGCTCTTCACATACCATATAGGAGAGCTGGATTAAAAGCCACCTAAAGATATGCATTCGTTCATTTATCCACCATCTTTAAGAGCTAAGTGATTCCATTAAAATTATTTTTCTACATTACTCAAGCACATCTGAAGTTTTTTAATAGTTGTTAGCTCTAGTACAACACTGAATGCCAGTTACCTTTCAGTTTCCATCTTTCTTACCTACTTTTTAAACCTCTAAATATTCCTTCCTGATGGCCTACAAACACACACCTCAAATCTAGCATGTATAAACGCAAACTTGCCTTCCCAGCCTGCTCCCATCCACTTAGTTGTACAAACCAGAAACATATCAGAGTCCTTTTCTGTGCCCCCTCACCTCCAATTATCATTGGCCACCAAGTCTTGTTGATGCCTTCTCAGTACACTTCCCAAATTCTTTTACAAGCTGTTTGAAGCTTTACTTCTTCAGCTGTCATCCCAGTCCTCCACTGATTTACTTCCTGCAGCCCACCTTAGCCCTGCAAATACTATTCTGTCTAAGTGCCCTTTTATTCAACACACACTTCAAAAGTCCCTCTCTTCGAACTGTTTCTAACTGAAACCAGAGGGGATCGTCCATAAACATCGCCTCTTTACCAATGCCGTTCCTGTTTATCACATCATATTGTAACTACTTGTTTACATGACTGTCACCCCCACATTGCTGTGACCAGCAGTGCTAACTTATTCATCCCATTCTCCACAGAGTGACACACAGTGGGTGGTGGATAAAGATTGGTATGAATTGGTACCGTGCTTTCAAGTTAGGATGACTCACCCATTAGTCAGGATATGTGCCTGTATATGAACTTGCCCCAGACGGCCTTGCTTTTTGTTTTGGTTATTGGTATTTTTCCTGCTTACAGTCATCTGTGAACGATAAAACCAATTTATCGACACAAAGTTTAAGTTCTGTCAAAGATAGCAGTGGGCAGGCTCGGAAAGAAGGCCTCAGTGCTCCCACTGAAAGTCAAAGAGTTGAGCTGAACTTCTAGTGCACAAACTCTGTGCTGTCGATCTGGTCTTCACAGCTGTGTGCCAGGTCGATGAAGTTTCTGGGTAAAATGATCTGAAGGTAAACTTCCTCAACAGAAAGTAAACTGATTGTGTTTGAGCACAGGCACAGCTTAAAGGCAAACTGCTTTATTCACGGCATCCTATATTTGTCTGCTCAGGACAGTTCTATCCAGAGGCTGATCTGTATCACCACTACTGTCAAATTTTAAACACAGAGCCTACAGATGAGTTCAAAACACAGCATGGTTCTTACACAGTTTTGTGAGACACTAGTAGATTAGACCTTCACTCGCAGAACGAAGGCTAGTTTCCTGTGCAAATACTTAATGTGAATTCACTGTGGAGCTATCTCTATCACCCCGTTGGAGGCCATCGTGGGCTAATTTCATTTAACAGTTTTCAGAGTGGGATCCCAGGGTCCCTGGTTGGGAAGGAGGTCTCCAAGGCCCTTCCAAGAGATCCAAGAGGACACAACTGTTTTCATAATACAAAGATACAGATTGCCTTGTTCACTTGTATTCTGTCTTGAGTGTACAGTGGAGTTTTCCAGAGCTATGTGACCCAGGAGGACATCCCCACTCTGACAGCTAATGGAATGCGTGCTTGCACAGTTTTGTGTTTTAACACTTTCTCAGTTCTAACATCTGATACAGTAATTATTGACAGATAAAGCCCAAATAAGCAAAAGCTCTTTGGGGTCTTCAATAAATGTTAATTTTAATTTTGTCCTGAGACAGTCCAGAGGAAATGCTGAAATATATGGACTGCATTCTGTACCAACTGCTGCAAAGACACCTTCAAATCACAACTAATTGAGTCCTTCATTTAATCCTCAAAATCACCCCACTAGGGGGGTAACTTTAGGATCCCCGCTTCATGCATGAGGAAATGGGGGCTGCCTGTGTAGGTATTAGGCCCTGTGTACACACATATCCAAGTGTCAGAGCCAGTCCCAGCTACATAATGTATGTGGGGGTCCAAAGCAAAATGAAAATGTAGGAACCCTTGCTCAAAAATTATTAACAAAGAAAGATTTTCCAATTAAAGAAACAATCCCATTTACCAGCACATCAAAAAGAATAAAATACCTAGGAATAAACCTACCTATGGAGGTAAAAGACCTGTACAGAAAAATCTAAGACACTGATGAAAGAAATCAAAGATGACACAAAGAGATGGAGAGATATACCACGTTCTTGGACTGGAAGAATCAGTATTGTCAAAATGACTATACTACCCAAGGCAATGTACAGATAAGTGCAATCCCTATCAAATTACCAATGGCATTTTTCACAAAACTAGAACAAATAATCTTAAAACTTGTATGGAGACACAGAAGACCCCAAATAGCCAAAGCAATCTTAAGAAAGAAAAACGGAGCTGGAGGAAGCAGGGTCCCTGACTTCAGACTATACTACAATGCAACAGTAATCAAGACAGTATGGTACTGGCCCAGAAACAGAAATATAGATCAATGGAACAGGATAGAAAGCCCAGAGATAAACCCACGCACCTATGGTCAACTAATCCATGACAGAGGTGGCAAGGGTATACAATGGAGGAAAAACAATCTCTTCAATAAGTGATGCTGGGAAAACTGGACAGCTACATGTAAAAGAATGAAATTAGAACACTCCCTAACACCATACACAAAAATAAACTCCAAATGGATTAAAGACCTAAATGTAAGGCCGGATACTATAAAAATCTCTTAAAGGAAAACATAGTTAAAAAACTCTCTGACATAAATCACAGCAAGATCTTTTTTGATCCACCTCCTAGAGTAATGGAAATAAAAACAAAAATAAACACATGGGACCTAATGAAACTTCAAAGCTTTTGCACAGCAAAGGAAACCATAAGCAAAACGAAAAGACTACCCTCAGAATGGGAGAAAATATTTGCAAATTAAGCAACTGACAGTGGATTAATCTCCAAGATATACAAGCAGCTCATGCAGCGCAATATCAAAAAAACAAACAACCCAATCCAAAAATGGGCAGAAGACCCAAATAGACATTTCTCCAAAGAAGATATACAGATTGCCAACAAACACATGAAAGGATACTCAGCATCACTAATCATTAGAGAAATGCAAATCAAAACTACAATGAGGTATCACCTCACACCGGTCAGAATGGCCATCATCAGAAAGTCTACAGACAATAAGTGCTGGAGAGGGTGTGGAGAAAAGGGAACCCTCTACACTGTTGGTGGGAATGTAAATTGGTGCAACCATTATGGAGAACAGTATGGAGGTTCCTTAAGAAACTAAAAATAGAGCTACCATATGCTCCAGCTATCCCACTCCTGGGCATATATCCAGAGAAAACCATGGTTCGAATGGAACCATGCACCCCAGTGTTTATTGCAGCGCTGTTTACAATAGCCACGACCTGGAAGCAACCTAAACATCAACAGATGAATGGATCAAGAAGATCTGGTACATATATACAGTGGAATATACTCATCCACTAAAAAGAAGGGAATAATGCCACTTGCAGCAACGTGGATGGACCTGGAGATGACCATACTAAGTGAACTAAGTCAGAGAGAGAAAGACAAATATCGTATGATATCGCTTCTATGCAGAATCTAAAAAAAAGATACAAATTAACTTATTTACAAAACAGAAACAGACTCAGACTTTGAAAACAAACTTATAGTGACCTAAGGGTAAAAGGTGAGGGGGAGGGATAAATTGGAATTAAAATATATGCATTACAATATATAAAATAGATAACCAACAAGGACTTACTGTATAGCACAGGGAACTATACCCAATATTCCGTAAGAACCTAAATAGGAAAAGAATTTGGAAAAGAACAGATACATGTATATGTATAACTGAATCACTTGATGGTACCCCTGAAACTAACACAACACTGTAAATTAACTATACTCCAATATAAAATAAAAATTAAAAATTTTTTTTTCCAGATGGCAACACCAGAGCGTTAAACTAAGAAGTTTAGTTTACGCAGGACCCTCCTAAGTAGGGGACCCATCAAAGCACAAGGCCCAACACAGCAGCACAGGGGGCAAGCCAGGAAGCTGGCACTGGCTATAGTTAAATCCAGATCTGTTTAATCCCACTGGTTAACACTGCCTCCCACTGGTTTTCACAGTAAGCACTCCTGTCCCTTGTGTCTCCGGACTGTGTTTTGTTTTCTGTACTTTCTCATTCACTTCCAAAGTGTTAATTTCTTAAAGTCCTGTGGTTCTGTGCTGCCATTATTCCCCAGGATTAATGGATACTGAAGCTTTAGCTCTCTTTTCCTTCCTGCCGTAATGATTTTGAAGGGAAGCTTCACTTCCTTCATAGTGACAGGGTTATACCTCTGCATTGCGTTGTTGGTTATGATTTTTAAAACAACATCGTAAGAGCAAAACAACAATAATTGTAATTAGATGAAGTAGTAAAAAGTGTAATTAAGTGGCCATAAGTATTATACACACTGATGATACAAGGAACCCCAACGTGTCTTAAAATGAATATAGACAGAGCCACCTGAAAACATTACTGAATGTCGGGAACTTAAAGTACTTTCATTTCTTTGAGGCACAGACAGGGGAAGATGAAAATACATTTTAACAGCATAGCGCTAGTTAAAAAAAGAAGTATTGCTCTTAATGGGGCCCTTTGAGAAAGTGGCCAACAAACTACCAAAACCAGTGAATTTATACAGTATTCTTGTTCACCAAGTCCCTGTAATTTGAAGTGCAAATGCATGAAACTTGACAAACCTCCTTTAATCCTACTTAATTCCTAAACTTCTGAAAGAGAATGGCCTTTGATTTTTCAGTCTTTAAAGACTGATACTTTAAAGTATCTATGCATTTGATTGATTTGACCTAGTTTCTAGTCCTGTTTAAAGTCTTATTTTGTAGGTACGTCCTTTTATTTAGGTACTTATTTAAGAATGGCTAAATATAGGAAAGACAACCCAAGCAAAGGCCAGAGTAATCCCGCATGGAGTGCACAGTGCATAGTAAAATACATAATACCTGACTTTCCTATCTGAATGGCTATGGTTAGCTTGAAGGGGGAAAAAAAATCCTAACAGTTTCACTAGAGCAGATTTAGCAGAGATTAAAGGGTTAAGTTCTTCCCCTATTGAAAAAAATGCATACAAATGATTGGGGGTGGGGTGGGGAATTCCTAGCTCTGCTAAAATGAGACGGTAAACCCGGTTCAGTTTAGAATCTGAAGACAGACAACATGATGAACAAGAACAAAAAAATACAGTGAATCAGAGGTAATAGAGCAATCATAATTGGATTTTGAAATAATATGCTCAGAGATGTAAAGGAAGACCATATGAGATGAATTAAAAACATGTATTAAGAAACAGGAACAAATTAGAGGCTAAGAAATGGAAAAGATGAGAGATGGGCTAGTAGTACAATGGACAAAACCGCAATCAGACTCAGATATGGAAGCCAGATACAGAAGTTCTAACATCGGTCTAAGGGTGTGATCCCTGGAGAGAGAAAAAAGATGAAAGAGGAAGAAATTAATAGCTGAAAAAAAAATGGCTGAGATTCTCTAAGAACTGAATAAAGGGATGAGTTCTTAAAATGAATTATCAGGATACAATGAACAATAACATTCAGAGAGAAGATCTGAATACCATAATGAACAAGGCTGATCTAATAGTGACATATAAAAAGTATGTGCCCGTCGACAGATGAATGGATAAAGAAGATGTGGTACATATATACAATGGAGTATTACTCAGCTGTAAGAAAGAATGAAATAATGCCACCTGCAGCTACATGGATCAACCTAGAGATGATCATACTAAGTCAGTCGGACAGAGAAAGACAACTACCATATGATAATCACTTATGTGGAATCTAAGATACGGCACAAAAGCACCTATCTACAAAACAGAAACAGACTCACAGACACAGAGATCGGACTTGTGATTGCCAAGGGGAAGAGGGGGAAGGAGAGGGATGGACTGGGAGTTTGGGGTTGGTACATGCAAACAATTATATACAGAATGTATACACAACAAGTTCCTACTGTATAGCACAGGGAACTATATCCAGTCTCCTGGGATAAGTCATAATGGAAAAGAATATATATTTTTTAATGTATTTATATATGCGTGTAACTGAGTCACTTTGTTGTACAGCAGAGACTGGCACAACACTGTAAATCAACTAAACTTCAATAAAATAAATAGAATTTAGAAATAAACATTTCTAAAATTAAATACATAAATAAATACATATTAAAAGTATGTACCCAAGAGAGACTTACGGAGAGACCATATAGTCTCTTCAAACACAAAATAGTTTATTTATAATTACTGATCATAAATGGAATTTTCATACATTCCATAAAACTGATATCATACAAGGCCACGTTCATTGATTATAATGCATTAAATTAGAAACCAACAATGAAATGAGACCCCAAATTCTTATACCCAGACACTGAAGTCCTTATGGCTAGAATTAGAGATAATTGATGGTTTAAAGAGGTAATGAAAATAGAAATTACGGACTCCTAAAACTAAGTGATAATGAAGGCACTGCATTTCAAAACCTGATAGGATATATACTCAGAGAAAACCATGTATAGCCTAAGCCTCATATATTGGAGAACAATTTTTAAATAAGCTTTCAACTTGAGAAGCCAGAAAAAGAACCAAATGAATCCACAAAAAGTACAAGGAATTAAAAGGAAAGCAAACAGTAATGAAATGGGGGCAAGGAGGAGATAGACTTCCTTGCTTAAATTTTACTAACAAAAGACACAACTTTGGAAATTGGTGAAAAAGAGAAGGCATAATTTATCATTGGGAAGAAAAAAAAATCTACCATTTATCTGTAGTTCTCAAATGT
The DNA here is from genome assembly GCF_951394435.1 of Stenella coeruleoalba. NCBI lineage: Eukaryota > Metazoa > Chordata > Mammalia > Artiodactyla > Delphinidae > Stenella > Stenella coeruleoalba. The sequence continues at coordinate 77,741,276 of NC_137156.1, forward strand.
TTTAAAAATTGTTAATTTACATAGGTGTGATAAAACGTTATCTTTTAGAGTTTTATGCTAAATTATTAATGAATAAAATCCTGGGGGTTTGCTTCAAAATACATGGGGAGGAAATTGACATGAAACAACACCAGCTATGAGCTGATGATTGTTTCAGTTCAGTGATGGTGCAGTGAGGGTTACTATGCCTTGTACACATTTGATATTTTCTTTAATAAAAGGTTAAAAACAAGAAGTATTTTAAAGGAAATGAAATAAACATTTAAAACTATTTATAACTCTATACCAATAATTTTTTAAGCCTACCTAATCATAGTATAAATGCTATTTAGTGAACACAGTGTACCAGTCAGTCTCTGTTCTGAGCCATTGACATGTATCAGCTCAAATATAAGCTGTAGTCTCCCAAACTATGAGACCTTGGCCAGTTACTTCCCCTGGATGTGCCTTGTTTCTTCAACCTCAAAATGGGGATACTAATAGTACCTGTAGTACTGGGTTATTCTGACAATTAAGTTGACACATATAAAGTATTTATAAGAGAGCCTGGCACATAGAGTTTTCAACCCGTTAAGGCCCACTAAGTTTTGACCAGTCTACATTTGAACAACAGCACACAGAGAAAACATTTAATGTAACCTTGATTAAGAAGACAAACAAGGCTAGCACCAGAATGGAACAGTATAAGCCAATGTTACTTACTTGAATATGGGTACAAAGGTCTAAAAAAAGTACTGTCAAAAACCCAGTGTGTTATAGTAAAAGAATTATATACATCATGAAAAAGATTTATCCTAGGAATATAGAGCTGCTTAAATGGTACCAAAAATAGCTCTCAGTGAATTCAGAACATTATTAAAGGAATATTTTTAAATCGATATTCAAAAACATACAATAAAATAACAGCCATTCATAATCCCCTTCCCTAAAAGAAAACACTCTTAGCAAACGAAAAGTCAAAAGCATTCTTTTTAACTTGATAAATGTTACTTCTCAGAAGCCTATAGCAAATATTTTTATTTAATATTAAAAAATTAGAAGCTTTACCATTAAAGAACACAATATGACACCTCTTCACAGTGTTAGAATACAAAACTATTGTATCCTAGCCAATACAGTAAAAGCAAAAGATGTAAGAAGTATAAAAAAAAGAGACAAGTGGCATTGCTAGCAGATAAAGATGTATCCAACTTCCTAGAGAATCCACAGATTATTTATTAGAACTTAAAAAGAGTTCTGCATGGCCGGATACAAGTTCACCACGTGAAAATCAATAACTTTCCTATATATCAACTGAAACCAAACAGTACTGTCGCAAAAAGAGGCCATTCTTCGGAGTAACAGAAACTACCTAGGATTTACTCTCAAATGAAATTGGCAAAAGACTACGTAGAAAACTGTAAAATCTAATTGAAAACTGTGAAAGACCTGAATAAATGGAGAAAAGACATCGTGTTCATGAACAGAAAAACTCAAAGAGATGTTAATTTCCTCAGCTCTATCTATATATTCTGTGCAGCCTAACCAAAATCCCAACAAAACTTTTTGTGTTCCTTGACAGCCCAGTATCAATCAACATGAAACAGGATGGGATGCGGTAGAAGCGTAGAGGTATATGGAAACGAGTGTACAAGTGAAAAATGAAAATATGTATGTCTGAAGCACTAAAAGTGAAACAATAAATATAGAGGCAGTCAAGACTATTGTGCAAACTTGCTTTATCAGGTATCAAGACTAACCAAAAACCTATGGGAATTTAACGAATGTGGGGAAATACAGTATAAAAAAACAGACAAGCAGATTAAAGGGCCAAAATAGAGAGTTCAGAAATAGGCCTGCATATATGAGAATTTAGACGATTAAAAAGGCAGCTCAAATCAATGAGGAAACATGAGACAATTCAATAAAAAATGCTGGCACAGAGGGAGCAAAGACTGCTGCCATGTCCTGCATGTCCTGCCCGCTGCAGTCTGCTGCATACAGTGGGATGTCGCTCCAGGACCTTGCTTCAGACATGTAAGCTCCCCCCATCCATTAAACCATCGGTGTCTCTGTTGCTGACTCGGGCTCTTTCTTTGGTCTTGAGGCTGGGCAAGTACAGGGCCTGCAGGCCTGTAGCGTGCAGCCCAAAACCGTACACTCAGGTAATCTGTCAGTGTAGCAGGCGTCAATCCCATACGTGGAAAGTGAAAGAGTATGTGTGAGATGGAAAAGATTCAGAAAAGGCTGAACATGTTTATGGAGCACAGAAGACTAGTTCTCTAGGTATAGTTGGATTGCCAGATATATTAGGAGGTTACTGAGTTTTGTGATTCTGTATTTAGATGAGGATCAATATTCTAATCATGTGCTTCATCTGAAGCACCCACTGAATAGGGAACAATTTTGAGTCACTGGGATTGGTGTCTTGATCAGGAGATACAGTAAGAGGTGAGACAGACTTAGGAATCATTTGTCTTAATAAATATAGGTTTAAATAAGTAAATGGGGATGAAATTAGGCTAGGCAGTAGGAATGAGGAATGTTAGGGGCTGATGGATGGAAAGTGGGGAATGGAATATTGGATTCCCATGTGGTGGGAGAGCTTGTACATGGGGAGTGATCCTGTGAATGAGCTGGAAGTAGACAATGTTGTGGTTTCTGGATGTGGTCTCTGATAATTGATTTTATAGGTCACATTCATGGTGAAAGCTAAGTGTGGTTTGTATCCCTAAAGATGACCATTTTTGTAAATGTTAGGTTGGAAAACAAAGCAAAATTTGCAGTATAGTTGTGGCATTGTCTAACCATGGAATTTTGTGATATTATTCCTTCTGAAACTTTGTTCACATTATTTGTTAAATAAACCAAATCAGCACATTTTAAAATGAGTATTAATAAAGCAAATAAATATATGTTAAAAAATGCTGGCACAAGTGGTTATCCATTGGAAAAATAACTAAATTCAGACCCCTACCTTACATCAAAACAAGAATAAGATTCCAATGAATTAGACAATTACATGTAAAAAAAAAGTAGAAAAATATAGGAGAATATTTTTTAAATACTGGGGTAAAGAAAGCATTAACAAACAAGATTCCAAAAAAGTTAAAGATTGATAAATTTGATTATATCTAAACTACATTTCAGCATTAACAGAAGCAACCACAAACAATGCTAAGAGAAAGTAGAGACTGAAAAAACTACTTGCAACACGTACTGTAGATGATATAATACCCAATAGAAAAATGGCCAAAGTATATTAATAGGCAGTTTCAGAAGAGGAAATACAGATGGGTCAGTAAACATAGAAAGATATTCAACTCCCCTGGCAACCAAGGAAATGCAAATTAAACCAACAGTAAGATTCAAGTTTTCACACATCAGACTGGCAAAAGCCAAACTTTAAAATGATGAGGAGAAACTAGTATTCTCTGGCTGGGAGGAGTATGGACAGGTAACAACACATGGGAGAGAAATACCGCAGTGTCTTTAAAACTAAATGGGCATACCTGTGACCTAGCTCTTCTCCTCACGGTGAGGTGCTACTCTGCTATGTGCACAAGGCACAAACAAGCTAAATGTCCATCCATGGGGAAGTGAGGACATCCGGTATGCATGCAGCAGATGAAATGATGAGCCTGATCGACATGTACTGATACCCTTAAATCTAGGAAGGCTGTACCTAAATGCATAACAGTTTTTCCCTTAGACAGATTACCTCTGAAGTTGGGGTGGTGGTTAGGGAGACGTTGGCTTTATTTGCATTACAGAAGTAAAAACATCTGTACTGTTTTAATTTCATGTAAGAATAAATTTAGAAACAATATTTAATAGTTATTAACAGAACAGTGGACACAGGGCATCTAAATTCTAGTCTCATTTCTGCCACCAACCAGCAACACCTCCTTGAACAATTCATTTAATCCATCTGTTTTCTCATCATTAATATGGAAACTATGTGCCACACAGGTTCCTGTAAAAACTGAAGATGCCAACCTGGCCTGATGAAAAAGTCTGCTACCCTTCTAAGCCTTTTTTGGGCCTGTGTGTGAAGCAAAGAGAACCATATTTTTCCAAGAATTTTATAGAAGGTGCTCATACTTGGAAACTTCCACTTCAGTGCCAAAACTAATTACTAAATATGAAACTCATTTTGGAAATTCTCTGACTGCATTTTGAGCCACATATTTCCATTTTTATTCATATTCTGGAAGTTCAATTTAGCCCTTCGGGATTGTTAAAAAAATGTTTTCCAGAGCCTTTCACCACTTTCTACTTGTCTCATAGCCTCTAGTTAAAATTCTCGTATTATCTTTCCTACTATATCACCCAGCTTGTCCCCGACATCAGATCTTCTTACAGCCCTCCCAAGTCTAATTTTGAACTTCTAACTTCATATTAGACATCAAGCTAAACATCTGGTAAGCCCGTCTTGAGAGACGTCACATTCAGAAACAAATGTCACCTTTATGCTAACCTCTAAATCTCTGCCCTCGTCCAGCATTTCACTCATTTTTGTGTTCTAGAGTAGATATCAATACAGTCTACCTAGCTTCTACGGAAATAGGTGATGGTAATTTGGTTCCAATATATTCTGTCCTTTTGTGAATCTGAAATAGCTTTTTTTTGCCTCCCCAAGGTACGGTGCAGTTTCCGCAGGAATGCTGTGTGCCCTTACCACCTTGTCCCAGCAACTGGAGAATGAAAATGCTGTGGATGTGTTCCAGGTTGCAAAAATGATCAATCTGATGAGGCCTGGAGTATTCACAGACATTGTAAGTACTTTGCTTATTTGTGAAACTTGTACATCATTTGAAACTCAGCCTCACCCTTTAGAACAGTGGTTCTGATGGGGGGTGACTTTTCCCCCCAGGGAGTGTTGGGCAATGTCTGGAGACCTTTTTTGGTTGTCACAGCTGGAGATGGGGTTAAGTGAGTAGGGCCCAGGGATGCTGCTAAACATCCTGCAGTGCCTAAGACAGCCCTCCACATGGACCTGGCCCACGTGTCCAAAGGGCTGAGGTTGAGAGACTCTGCTTTCTAGAATATAGTATCCTCTGATTGTAAAATATGGATATCCTGTTATCTTAGTGGACTTTCAACACCGAGAATTCATTCCAAGGTAACAGGGATCAAAAGGACATGAAGAAGGTGTAGGTCTTGATTATAAAGGATTCAGGAGATTACTTTTTAAGTGTCTGAACTAGCAGAGACATAATTCCTGTTTCTCTAGTATATTTTTCACATTTACATTTTTAGTCAGTATTTCCACCTGAGATGAAATAAATGATGCAGCTGCTCTTTGGCTCAAAAAACTGTCTCCCTCTTGTTTTCCAGGAACAATACCAGTTTGTCTACAAAGCAATGCTCAGCTTGGTCAGCACTAAAGAAAATGGAAATGGTCCCATGACAGTGGACAAAAATGGTGCTGTTCTCATGGCAGATGAATCGGACCCTGCCGAGAGCATGGAATCTCTAGTGTGAGCAGAATCCTGAAAGGGCGCTTAATTTGTAAAACTTCTGAAGACTGAGAACTTTTTTGAGGCCTTTTTTTGCCAGACTCTACGTTATACAATAACCTGGTTACTTTTCTACACTGATAAAAAGTTTTGATATTTATTTTTTGCCATTTTATGTCTTAATGGTATCCTACTGAGCATTTGCACCTCTGTTCATTTCACACAGTGAAACGCGGTTTTACCTAGTTTGCACTATCTGATCAGTGTTACTGCCTATAATACTAAAGCAAACCCTGATGTGACATTCCGTGACAGCACACATGCTACTTTTTAATTCAGTCCAGTGAAGGTCTTTGTTATGACAGTGAATCTTGGTTTTTTTAATTATTATTATTGTTGTTGCTAAAGCAGTTGCATTCTACTAGCAGGCAATGCTGTACTTTTCCTCAGTTCTCCTCTTCTGTTTTTTCAAGGCACTGTTCGATACTGTATGCCTTCTGCAGTTTAATGGAGTGGATGAGCACTGTTTTCTTTTAAAGACTAGCTGGTGTGGGGAAGCTACTCTGAAGGTCTATCAAACCTCATGGCCTTGAAACAGTTTCATTTATGATGGTGAAGATAGCCATTAAGAAATTAGAAGGTTTGAGTTGTTTCATGTGAACATCACTTATTAGTTACAAAGTTATATTCATAGCTTAAAAAGAATGCCCAATTGTGTCAAAATAAAAGATATCTCTGTATTACAGTTTTCACAGTAGCTGTGTGGACAGTGTCTGTTGTTTCCATTTTGACTCTCTGAAATAGCTACACCCCAAAATCAGGGCCATCTTTTACCAAAGAGAGATGGCAATATTTTATATAACTCCAGTTATGAATCCCTTTAGTGAATCTCCATTAATGCTTCATGGTTTATAAAAGCATACCTCATGGCAGGTGGAATAATGAAAATCTTTGCAGGTGTGTAATTTTGAAACTAGTCCTCTAAAATATTCCTATTACTCCTATAGCAATCTAATAAAAAACTACCTATATAGCTAACATTCTTACATTCTTTTCTTTCCTTTTTTTTGCCAAATGTTTCATGATAAATCTCATAACTACATGCATTCTTCTACTTAGGATTAAACTGAAAATACTGTATTAGCAAAAGGCTTTGGGACTATCTAGATTCCCACACATGGATAAACCTGATTTGGAGAGAGAAAATTAGAATCTGGAGTGAAAGGTGATAGTGACATTTTCAAACAGTTTTTAAAAATAGGAGACAGCTTTGTATGCTTTTGTGTAGTTTAGCCTCAAGAACAGATAAAAAGAGACTGCTCATCATGACACAGAGCCCAAGGAAGCAGTTTCTTGGAGCCATATTCACCCTGCTGTACATCATGGGAAAATTAGGAGCATTAATAAGAAATTTCAGTTCAGTTATTTAGAAAAATAGGCTACTTACTGAGATCTGTTTCTTCGACTGCACATTTGCTCTTGAGGGATGGCTTCTGTCAGAAGTGAAACCATCACCAGAACTGGGCCTATTAAGAAGAAAAGGGTTTTGGTTATTTTTTATGTCAATAAACTTCTACCAAAAGTCCATACTGGCTATTATCGTACCATCTGGATAGGCATTAAAACATTCATGATAATCAGCCTTGAGATTCTGTTTATCTTGAGTTGGGTTTCTATGAAGTTTGTCAGAGTGGACCTGAAGGAGCAAAGCTACTAAGGAGAGAGAGGCTACAGGACTAGCCCAGGATTTCTAAGACATAGGCCAGGTCAACGGAGTTTTTGTGAACTACATAACTTGCCAGGGTTCATCTCGTCTTTTCATCACATAGATTCAGCCACACAGAACAGTCCACTGTTCACGAACTGTGTGGGCTAGGTTGAGAAAAGATGTACAAGTGAGCCAAGTTTGCTAAGCTGCGTGTGCTAGAGGACACAGACACCTTTACCGCCCCTCTGCTCCCATCAGAGGTGACACAAGGAAGCTCTGCCTAACACTTAAGAAAAAAAGCTTTAACACAGGAACACTACAGTTGCCGGCTGGCTGAGGGAAATCAGTAAGGGAAAGGTTTCACATCATGGCAAAAGCTGGATCATTTTACTCAATTAAGTAGGTTCCTCTAGTTGTACAGAGTATTGATATGAGCTAATTCTTCTCAGTAGATAGTACAGTGAACTTGACTTTCAGAAGTAACATTCAAGTTGGGGTTCATGGTCCCACTGTCATTTTTTCTTAACAAAAGTAAACACTGGTTACAAGACACATGGCAAGTATTCCCTTCTGTGCTATTACAGAGGGCTCAGTTCATGGAATGCATACCCTCCAATTCTGTGACCATCTCTTCCAGGGGTATCAGAATCATGATAAAAGAGAGAGAGCTAGTAAATACAATAGAAACATTACAAGGATGGCTTAGAAGTTCTCTGTGAGCAATTGTGTGTCTGTAGCGGTCTTGAACCAAAGTCTACAAATCCCGACACACTGAACTATAAGCAATTGCTATTTGCCCATCTTGCCAAAGTGGTCCAAACACACTTCACTGAGGATAGTTATATTCAGCCGTTCCTCACTTTGACCATGGAGTGTATCCTCACTATTATTCTTCATCTGTTATTGGCAAATATATGCTTGCGTCTTTCCAGAGGCAAAGATGGTGTTCTCTTTGAGACATAATAAGCACATCGCTTAACTACATAGCAAGGTTATTACCACTTGCACTCAGGAGGAAAGGAAATAGCTATTGCAAATTAATCTGTGCTATGTTATAAAAGTAAGCTTTTGGGAGTGTATGAATTTAGCTCTAGGTAAGCAGAATGCACACATCATTCAAAACTGAATTGCAAAGATCAGAACAAGTGGCCATGCTGGACATCAGAAAAAACACACCTTATTGCCATCAAGAGAACTCGTTCCTTCATCTAAAAGCCACAATATCATCTTTCATATTTAAAAAAAAAAGTTTCCTTCTGAAATTCAAGATGATTAAAATTAGGTGGATTGGTTTTCCTAATTTTTATGTCTTGGTGCTTTTAGAGTCTATTTCGAGTTGAAAAGTCCAGCAAGGTCAGAGAGGGTTATGGCATTTAAGGTCTGGCTGTTGCAGTTTTTAGCCCAGAGTGACATACTGAAATCAGCAAATAACCTTAATTACTTTATAATGACACAGCACAACTGCCTTGTTATGAATTTTTTCTTAAATGCATATACACTGTATTTAAAAATTAAAATATAGATACCAATTTACCAAAGATACATACTACTAATTCTAAGCAAAAAATTAAAAAAAGAAACCCAAACTCATCGTAATTTAAGAAATAATAATCAAAATGTAGTTTGTCTTAAGAATTTAGCAGGTATACTGGAAAATGCATTTTCAACTGCTATGTCCTAAAGTTTATGTCCAAATGGTGCCAGTGAATTTTTATATGAAGGGAAAATGCCTGCTTTTTTTTTTCAACAGCTGTAATTTCACTTACCCCTTTGCGCTTGCCCTTAGTTGCCACTTAACATACAATATTGGCTTTACTTATCTCTAGAAAGAAGGCATGCTACAAATAGGAAGGAATTGTAATAATATTTGGCCTCTACTTTGTCTTAGCTGTTAAACTGTTTTTAGTATTTTTGTTAAATATTTGCAAAGGGAAGCATTTTCTACAGAGGATAATTAATTTCAAGAAAAATATCTTGAGTTTTAAGAAATAAACATCTCCAGAAAAGGAGACAGCCGATTTTATAAAATGTCGCAACTCTCCAACATTTGGGGTAGTGACTCCTTTTTTGTTAGGACATTTGAAACTAGAAAGCAGCCATTGTTTCTAAAAAAAAAAAAAATTCAGCCTTCATGTTGATTCATGTCTCTTTCACTTCATTTTGAAATAGCTAAAATCATTAAAACTGTAAATATTTTGTTGCTTGGATAAGCATCTTCTGAGAACTTTGTATCTATGGTATATAATCATAGAATTTTATATTTTCATATAAAGCTAATTTTTTTCTAGTTTCAACTCTGTCATAGTTTTTTTGTTTTTTTTTTTCCTTTGTGGTGGATAATGTGAATTCAACTTTCTGTGTATTGAAGTAGCAAGAACCATCTTTGCATTCCAAAAGAATCCAACATGTGTTATTTCTTTGAGGAAGTGATTGTGAAAGTTGGGTTTTCTTTTTTAATTTCATTGACCATTTGTGCAATAGGAATTAGACATAATTAGTCACTGAATACAGTCGTTGCATTGACCCATTTGGAAAAAGTGGTTTTTTTGGTTTTTTGGTTTTTTAATTTGTTCGGGGGGTTTTTGTAACCTGAAATTTTTCCCTTTTTTCTTCTGTTTAAAACTATATCAAATCATTCTATTATAGTGTTATTTAATATGTAAATTGTATTGCTATACATAAAATAAAGTATGGTTTTTGATGTATTCATTAGTGCTGAGCATTTCTATGAAAATATCTATATCCAATAAAATCAGATTACTCATTTCTCTTAATAGATCACATTTATACCCACAGACCCTTGGTCTTCGTTTTCATGGTAGTAAAATTATTATTAGGAGCCATTTTACATAGGCAGAAAACCAGAAGTGTCTTTTCTAAGTTCCTCCTGCTTTAAAGAGTAAACAGTGACAACACTGTAACTGCACGTTGAGTCAAACTTTATTCGCTTTATCAGTCTGCTGCTAAGTTATAAGTAGGATTATTATTTTCTCCAGTGTATCAACTAGATTTGTAGCAAGTTCTCCCTCTTAATTTTTACTGTGTAGGATGAAGGATATCTCTTGGCAAGACTTTGGGAGAATCTATGAAATACATATATAGCATTGCTACGATTGCTTCTACTTATGAGGAATTTTGCCATTTCCAAACAGGAGTCCCAAACTTGGCAGCTTGGGTCCACCCTTATCTCTGAACTTTTAGAGGCCGCACATCAGGAATTCAGCTCTCATTATCAGGGCTCCAATTTTTCTTTCCACAAAGATAAAGAACTGATAGTTCATTCTCCATAACTAACTGGGAATTTAAGAAACAGTGTATTAAACTTTTCCAGTGGTATCTAGAAGAAAGACCAACTCACCACAAAAGAATGAATCTCTCTAATTACATAACACTAGTCTTCCTCACATTACACCCATGGGGACTCAATACTCTGTATCACAGAGTACACAGAGGTCACAAATTGATCATATCCACTCTACAGATACATTTAGGCCATAATTTTAAAAAGTCTTCTTAGTTGCCAACATGTCAAAAAACAAAAAACTTTTTAGTTAAGATTCAGATTTCAAGCTTTTTTCAAAAATTTTGGTGGTGTTACACCACCAGGCTCCTGTTCTCACATGGGCGCAACAAGCTGGAGAGCAGTAGCTGTTGACCCTTTTAGGTGATGCATGTACTCTCCAATTCACCAGAGTCTACATCTTTCCCATTACATTATGTCTGCCCATCGTCAGTCTAACTTGCCTGGATCCTACGAGCAGTTGCATACAAATTTTAAGACTGTCTACCATCTCAGGCTGCTAAACCATCAACCAAAAGCAGCAGTAAAAGTATTTATACTCATCTTCCATCATTAAAATACTAGGAAGCCAGCATAGGGTAAAGGGGGATTCTAAGAAACAGGACTTATGACTGTTCAAAATAATTAACAAGTCAGTTCTCTACTCCATGGCTTTTACTGTCCAGGATATAACTCTAGACAAGGAAACCCCATTTCTGCTACCACGAATGGGGCAAAGAAACAAGGGTGCAAAAGCCACTGGTCCAAAACCCCATTTTCTAACAGTTAATTTAGACTGTTGAGAACATTAAGATTTAGAAACAAGTCACTACTAACCATGCCTGGATTCGGAGACAGGATTAAAAACACTGGTTTTATATTTCTGCCTGCGTTGTTGAAACAGCATAAAGGAACTAGAAAACGATAGGAACTAGAAGTTGGGAACCAACAAGGTAAAATTGGCTTTTGTGATCATGAAGTTTGGCAGCGAAGATAGACCCGCAGTTTATGTGAATCTAACAATTATATTATGTTGCTCAAAAATTGAAAAATAGGAAGTTAACTTTATGTGATTTGTAGTCATTTGAAATCATTTGACTTTTATAGATACTGGCCTATTATCACCAACTTAGAAAAACTTGACTCAAGGCACCACTATCATCTCACTTTGGTGCTTCACTCTGACTATAAAACTTCTTGAAAGAGTTGTCTATACTCACAAGATCCATTTCTGTCTTCCATTCTCTCCACCTGTTTAACTTGGGGTTCCATCATCATCATCCCACAGCTCTTATCAAGTTCTCCAAATACCTTGTTCTTTAACCTCAACTCCACTAATTTGTCAGCAATTGACCACACCACTTTCTTCTTTCAGGAGTCAACAAATATTTACGTAGCAACCACTAGGTACCAGGAAGTGTTCTAGGTGCTAGGGATAAGTAAAGTCGTTCACAAAATAAAGTCCTTGACCTCATGGAACTTACAGTTGATAGACAACAGATACATAAGCAATATTTAATACAATGTCAGGTAAAAGGGCAAAGAAGAAAACTAAATCGGAGAGGGGGACAGAGAGTAACGGGAGGATGATAGATAAAGTGGTCAAGCCTATCTACTGAGCAATAATACAAAGTTTAAACATTGAAACATCTCTTTTTCCCTATGATTTTCCTTTTAATGTTTCTCTTACCTCATTGGTAAAGAAGGTTCTGAGAACTACCTGGGGTCTGAGAAATGTGGCTCCTTTAGGTACTTTTGGAGAGTGAAAATTACTCAGGGTTTAAAGGTAGGATTTTTTTCTCCTTCCTCATTATCTGTTATTTTTCAAGTCTCCATTGTTGGATTCACTTCATATTTTCAGCCTCTAAATGCTGGCCTGCCCCAGGCATCTGTTAAAGTAGCCCTTTTTTGCCATTTATAGCCCTGCTCCCAAATAATTCCATCCAATCCACGGAATTAAATGCTTCCTATATGCCAATAACTACCAAGGTATATCTCTAATCCCAGCCAATACCCATGACTCCAGATTAATATCCAACTGATTATTTAACATCTTCATTTGTACATCTAATAATGATCCTAAATTTAACATGACAAAAGCACAACTCTGATTTCCCCCTAAACTGCTCCTTCCCCACGGTTCTACCATCTAAGTATCAATAAACAGCAGTAGCATCTACTCAGGTAATCATGCTAAAAACTAGTTATCGGGATCTCTATATTTCCTGCCATTTAGTAAGAAACAATCCAATTCTAAACATAGAAAAAATAGCTGAACAGACACTTCATTAAAGAAGATACACAGATGGCAAGTGAACACATAAAAAGATGCTTCATATTATTAGTCATCAAGTAAATATAAAATAAAACCACAATGTAATACACTTATTAGATTCACTGAACTTGAAGAAAGGTTAATAGATGTGACCCAAAATGAAATGCAAACAGAAAAAGCAAACAAAAACACCACAGAGAATCCAAGTACTGTGGGCAATACCAAACAATATAAATACATATAATTGAAATTCCAAAAGGAGAAGGGAGGAAGAGGCTGGAAAAATATTTTAGGAAATAATGGACTAGATTTTCCAATATTCATGACACCAAATAACAGATTCAAACGGCTTAGAGAACACCAAGCAGGATGAATTAAATTTAAAAAAATCACACCTAGGCATATCATATTCAAATTGCTGAAAACCAAAGTTAAAGAACAACAACAACACACACATTACTTAAAAGGAAGGAAGGAAAGAATTACAGCAGAATTCATGTTAGAAACCATGCAAATCATAAGACAAGAGAGTGACAAATGTGAAGTGTTGAGGAAAAAAAAACCTGTCAACCCAGAATTCTATATCCAGTAAATAGGTTACTCTTCCAAAATGATTTAAGTAAAGGGGTAAAACATATTTTCTATTTAGAGCCACACTCTTACAAGCTATTTTTATTTTCTAAATATAAGTCAATACTTGGTAGAGGCAGTTTTTTCCTGGTGATGTTCCATAAATCTGATTTAATGAGAGCGTAATTTGGAGTTGTTAATGTATTTTGTTTAGGGAAAAGTTTAGAAGATTAGTACAATCCCTATGTAAAATTACTGAGTGAAAACTGAGCTCAAGTTAGCAGAGGGAATGCTATTACATTATACTTTTCTTTTGCCATTAAGATTAGGTTGCTTTGTTGAAGAGTCCAGTAGACCACAGAAAACTACATTCAGATTCACATCCACATTATGCAGCAAGAGAAATAAAAATCAAAAAGGCAAGATTAAATTTATTATTAGAGAATAACCAGTGTGTCTTCAAAAACACACTTTGGCTGAGCGTCCAAAGAAATCAAAGTACATTGTGGACTTTGCATCATTCAGGCTATGTGCAAGCCACATGAGCAAAAAGGACAAAAGAGCATATGTTTATTCGAAGAATATTTTTAGAGATGCAAGTATATAGCTCTGTTAATAAATCTCCCTTAAAACACAACCAAGTTAACCTTGTCTATCCTCGGAACATTCAAAAGTTCTTTCTAAATCACATCAAATGTCAACTCTTGACTTTAAAGATGTCATCATTCCTCCCTTTGGTACTACCTTTAACCGACCTTATATTTCTTCTTCTCTTCAACTCGCACCTTTGCTCTATCCATGTCCAATCTATTCACTCACTGACCCACAGACTATTTCATTCTTACACTTAGACATTTACCCCTGTCACTCCTCTTACTTCACTCCTACCCAATGCTCAGATGATGACTTTCTCCTGGAAACTGTTTCTGACTAGTTAACCTATAACTTTTAATAGAAAGCTGAACCACTTTGTTCATGTACTCTTGCTATGACAACGTATCCTAAATCTGTTCTTTATCTTGTTAAGCAGGAGTTGTTCCTGAAAAGTTAAAGGTGGGGAGGGGAGGGTATGTGAAGAATGAGGCCATGAGATATGTGTTACCCTATAAGGAGAAACCAGCATTAAAAGATAAAATAGCCAAGTGGTGTCCTTTAACATTATAAGCTGACAGGTAAAATATACAAAAATATATACAGACCTAAAGAGCTAAATAATAATACATGACAGTTTATCATTAGGTCCCAAATAAATTAGTATGATTAGCATAAATAAGTGACACAGGAGTTCACAGCAAAAGTTCAAGAAGGAAAAATACTTCAGTTGAACCTTGAAAGATAGGTAGATTTTAAGTGGCAAAATAGGTAATGAGGACATTCTGTTCATGTAAATGTTGGGAAAAATCCTGCATAAACAAAATTTTCATCTTAAAAAATGAGAAGAACTTGGAAAAGGAGGATGAGGTCTGTACCATGGAAGACCTTAAATATGAAGCTAAGGAGTTTGGACTTTGTCAGAAAGTGAGAGCCCTTTACAATGTAGGTACATCAGTAACGTTACTGCCATCTCGGAAAATGAATGGAGGCACAGACTGAGAAGACAGAAGAAATGTTTAACAAAGAGCCAGAAGGTTTAAAGAACAAACAAACAGAAATTAACAATACAATAACTAAAATGAAAAATACACTAGAAGGAAACAATAGCAGAATAAAAGAGGCAGAAAAATGAATAAGAGAGCTGGAAGACAGAGTGGTGGAAATCACTGCTGCAGAACAGAATAAAGAATGAAAAGGAAATGAGGACAGTCTCAGAGACATCTGGGGCAACATTAAATGCACCAACATTCACATTATAGGGGTCCCAGAAGAAGAAGAGAGACAGAAAGGGCCTGAGAAAATATTTGAAGAGTATATAGCTGAAAAACTTCCCTAACATGTGAAAGGAAACACTCACTCAAGTCCAGGAAACGCAGAGAGTCTCATACAAGATAAACCAAGGAGGAACATGCTGAGACACAGATTAATCAAACTGACAAAAATTACAGACAAAGAAAAAATATTAAAAACAACAAGGGAAAAGCAACAAATAACATACAAGGGAATCCCCATAAGGTTATCAGCAGATTTTTCAGCAGAAACTCTACAAGCTAGAAGGGCGTGGCATGATATATTTAAAGTGATGAAAAGGAAAAACCTACAACCAAGAATACTCTACCCAGCAAGGCTCTTGTTGAGATTTGATGGAGAAATCAAAAGCCTGATAATCAAAAGCTAAGAAAATTCAGCACCACCAAACCAGCTTTACAACAAATCCTAAAAGAACTTCTCTAGGAGAAAAGAAAAGGCCACAGGGCTTCCCTGGTGGCACAGTGGTTGAGAGTCTGCCTGCCGATGCAGGGGACACGGGTTTGTGCCCCGGTCTGGGAAGATCCCACATGCCGTGCAGCGGCTAGACCCGTGAGCCATTGCCCTTGAGCCTGCGGGTCAGGAGCCTGTGCTCCGCAACAGGAGAGGCCACAACAGTGAGAGGCTCACATACCGAAAAAAAAAAAAAGAAAAGGCCACAACTAGAAACAAGAAAATTACAAATGGGAAAGCTCACTGTTAAAGGCAAACATAAAGTAAAGGTGGGAAATCATCCACACACAAATATGATATCAAAACTAGAAATGGCGAGAAAAGGAGAGTACAAATGTAGGATATTGGAAATACACTGGAAATCAAGAGACCAGCAACTTAAAACAACCTTGCATATATATATAGACTGCTATATCAAAACCTCATGGGAACTGCAACCCAAAAATCTACAATAGATATACACACAAAAAAAGAAAAATAACAATCCAAACACAATACTAAAGATAGTCATCAAATCACAAGAGAACAAAAGAGGAAGAGGAGAAAAAAGACCTACGAAAACAAATCCAAAACAGTTAATAAAATGGCAATAAGAAGATACATATTGATAACTACCTCAAATGTAAATGGATTAAATGCTCCAACCAAAAGACACAAACTGGATGAATGGATACAAAAACAAGACCCATGGGGCTTCCCTGGTGGTGCAGTGGTTGAGGGTCTGCCTGCCGATGCAGGGGATGCAGGTTCGTGCCCCGGTCTGGGAGGATCCCACATGCTGCCGAGTGGCTGGGCCTGTGAGCCATGGCCGCTGGGCCTGCGCGTCCGGAGCCTGTGCTCTGCAATGGGAGAGGCCACAACAGTGAGAGGCCTGTGTACCGCAAAAAAAAAAAAAAAAAAAAACAAGACCCATGTATATGCTGTCTACAAGAGACCCACTTCAGATCTAGGGACACACACAGACTAAAGTGAGGGGAGATCAAAAGAAACTGAAACTGAAAATCAAAAGAAAGCTGGAGTAGCAATACTCATATCAGACAAAATAGACTTTAAAATAAAGACTGTTACAAAAGACAAAGACAGATACTACATAATGTTTAATGGAAACAATCCAAGAAGAAGATATAACAATTATAAATGTATATGCACTCAACATAGGAGCACCTCAATATAAAAGGCAAATGCTAACAGCCATAATAGGAGAAATCAACAATAACAGTGGGGGACCTTAACACCCCACATTCATCAATAGACAGATCATCCAGTCAGAAAATCCATAAGGAAACACAGGTCTCAAATGACACATTAGATCAGATGGACTTAATTGATATTTACAGAACATTCCATTTGAAAGGAGCAGAATACGCTTTCTTCTCCAGTGCACATGGAACATTCTCCAGAAATAGATCACATCCTGGGCCACATATCGAGTCTCAGTAAATTTAAGAAAATTGAAATCATATCAAGCATCTTTTCCAACCACAATGCTATGAGATTAGAAATCAATTACAGGGGGAAAAAAATGTAAAAATCACAAACATGTGGAGGCTCAATAATATGTTACTAAACAACCAACAAATCACTGAAGAAATCAAAGAGAAAAAAAAAAAAAAAGCCTAGAGACAAATGACAACAATAACAAGATGATCCAAAACCTATGGGATGCAGCAAAAGCAGTTCTGAGAGGGAAGTTTATAGCAATACAATCTTACCTCGGGAAACAAGAAAAATCTCAAATAAACAACTTAAACTTACACCTAAAGCAACTAGAGAGAGAACAAAGCCCAAAGCTAGTAGAAGGAAAGAAATCATAAAGATCATAGTAGCAGTAAATGAAATAGAGATGATGAAAACAACAGAAAAGATCAAGGAAACTAAAAGCTGGTTCTTTGAAAAGATAAACAAAATTGATAAACCTTTAGTCAGACTTATCAGGAAAAAAAGGGATAAATCAATAAAATTAGAAATGGAAAAGAAGAACAATGGACACCACAGAAATACAAAGGATCATAAGAGACTACTACAAACAACTATACGCCAATAAAATGGACACCCTAGAAGAAATGGAAAAATTCTTAGAAAGATACAAACTTCCAAGACTGAACCAGGAAGAAATAGAAAATATGAACAGACCAACCACAAGTACTGAAATTCAAACTGTGATTTTAAAACTTCCAACAAACAAAAGTCCAGGACCAGAAGGTCTCACAGGCACATTCTTTCAAACATTTAGAGAAGAGTTAACACCGGTCTTTCAGAAACTCTTCCAAAAAATTGCAGAGGAAGGAACACTCCCAAGCTCATTCTATGAGACCACCATCACCCTGATACCAGAGCCAGACAAAAATATCAGAAAAGAAGAAAATTACAGGCCACTATCACCGATGAACATCGATACAAAACTACTCAACAAAATACTAGCAAACTGAATCAAAAAACACATTAAAAGGATAATATACCATGAGCAAGTGGGCTTTATCTGAGGAATGTTAGGATTTTCAAAATATGCAAATAAATCAATGTGACACACCACATTAACAAACTGAAGGATAAAAACCATATGATCATCTCAATAGATGCAGCAAAAGCTTTTGGCAAAATTCAACACCTATTTATGATAAACACTCTCCAGAGAGTGGGCACAGAGGGAACCTACCTCAACATAATAAAGGCCATATATGACAAACCCACAGCGAACATCATCCTCAAGGGTGAAAAGCTGAAAGCATTCCCTCTAAGATCAGAAAAAAGGCAAGGATGTCCACTTTTGCCACTTTTATTCAACATAGTTTTGGAAGTCCTAGCCACGGCATTTGGAGAAGAAAAAGAAATAAAAGGAATCCAAATTGGAAAAGAAGAAGTGAAACTGTCACTGTGTGCAGATGACATGATACCATACATAGAAAATCCTAAAGATGCTGTCAGAAAACTATGAGAGTTCATCAATGAATTTGGTAAAGCTGCAGGATACAAAATTAATACACAGAAATCTCTTGCATTCCTCTACCCTAACAATGGAAAATCAGAAAGAGATATTAAGGAAACAATCCCATTTACCATCATGTCAAAAAGAATAAAATACCTAGGAATAAACCTGCCTAAGGAGACAAAAGACCTGTACTCAGAAAACTGTAAGATACTGATGAAAGACATCAAAGATGACACAAATAGATGGAGAGATATACCATGTTCTTGGATTGGAGGAATCAGTAATGTCAAAATATATTACCCCAAACAATCTACAAATTCAATGCAACCCCTATCAAATTACCAATGGCATTTTTCCACAGAATTAGAACAAAAAAAAAATCTTAAAAGTTGTATGGAATCACAAAAGACCCCAAATAACCAAAGCAATCTTGAGAAAGAAAAATGGAGCTGGAGGAATCAGGCTCTGTGACTTCAGACTATACTACAAAGCTACAGTCATCAAAACAGTATGGTACTGGCACAAAAACTGAAATATAGATCAATGGAACAGGATAGAAAGTCCAGAGATAAACTCATGCACCTATGGTTACCTAATCTATGACAAAGGAGGCAAGAATATACAATGGAGAAAAGATAGTCTCTTCAGTGAGTGGTGCTGGGAAAGTTGGAAAACTACATGTAAAAGAATGAAAGTAGAACACTCCCTAACACCATACACAAAAACTCAAAATGAATAAAGACCTAAATGTAAGGCCAGATACTATAAATCTCTTAAAGGAAAACATAGGCAAAACACTCTCTGACATAAATCACAGCAAGATCTTTTTTGATCCACCTCCTAGCGTAATGGAAATAAAAACAAAAATAAACAAACAGGACCTAATGAAACTTCAAAGCTTTTGCACAGCAAAGGAAACCATAAGCAAAACGAAAAGACTACCCTCAGAATGGGAGAAAATATTTGCAAATGAAGCGACCGACAAGGCATTAATCTCCAAAATATACAAGAAGCTCATGCAGCTCAATATCAAAAAAACAAACAACCCAATCCAAAAATGGGCAGAAGACCTAAATAGACATTTCTCCAAAGAAGATATACAGATTGCCAACAAACACATGAAAGGATGCTCAACATCACTAATCATTAGAGAAATGCAAATCAAAACTACAGTGAGGTATCACCTCACACCACTCAGAATGGCCATCACCAAAATGTCTACAGACAATAAGTGCTGGAGAGGGTATGGAGAAAAGGGAACCCTCCTACACTGTTGGCGGGAATATAAACTGGTACAACCATTATGGAGAACAGTATGGAGGTTCCTTAAGAAACTAAGAAACTAAAAACAGATGATCCAGCAATCCCACTCCTGGGCATATATTCCGAGAAAACCATAATTAGAAAAGATACATGCAACCTAATGTTCATTGCAGCACTATTTACAATAGTCAAGACATGGAAGCAACCTAAATGTCCATCAACAGAGGAATGGATAAAGAAGCTGTGATACATATATACAATGGAATATTACTCACCCATAAAAAGAATGAAATAATGCCATTTGCAGCAACATGGATGGACCTAGAGATTATCATACTAAGTGAGTCAGACAGAGCAAGACAAATATATGATATCACTCATATGTGGAATCTAATTTTTAAAATGATACAAATGAACTTATTTACAAAACAGAAAAAGACTCAGATTTCGAAAACAAACTTATGGTTACCAAAGGGGTAACGTTGCGGGAGAGGGACAAATTAGGAGCTTGGGATTAACATCCACACACTACTATATATGGGATAATCAACAAGGACCTACTATATAGCACAGGGAACTCTACTCAATATTCTGTAATAACCTATATGGGTAAAGAATCTGAGAAAGAATGGATATATGTATAACTGAATCATTTTGCTGTACACCTGAAACTAACACAACATTTTAAATCAAGTATACTCCAATGAAATTTTTTAATTAAAAATAATAAAAAGAAAAAAACCCAGAAAAACAACAAAAAAATAATATTACTGCCAAAGAAAGATTACGAAACAGACTATTTTTCTGAGTCAAGTCAGTTTTCTCTATTTTTTTCATGAAAACATATTCTGAAAGACAGAACAGAATATTCTTGCACAGCTTTGGATAAGGCTCACTCTACTTAAAAGTGTCCCTAGGGGGCTTCCCTGGTGGTGCAGTGGTTGAGAGTCCGCCTGCCGATGCAGGGGACACGCGTTCGTGCCCCGGTCCGGGAAGATCCCACATGCCGCGGAGTGGCTGGGCCCATGAGCCATGGCCGCTGAGCCTGCGCTCCACAACGGGAGCGGTCACAGCAATGAGAGGCCCGCGTACTGCAAAAAAAAAAAAAAAAAAAAAAAAAAAAAGTGTCCCTAGGAATGACTGCAAAATTTAAATACAAATAGTACTACCCTCTTTTTAACAGTGAGTCAGAAATAACTGAATTTTTTTTTCATTCATCTAGGGATTAAAGAGTATTATAATTTTGTGCTTTCAGGAAACACCTCGAAGTCCAATATAGTTGTTAATTCCACTCTCCTGGGAAACTTTGTGGGTTTAAAAACATTTTAAAAGTAAGGTTAGATTACTTACTTATCACTGACTTTTGAGAATTAATTTTTAGAAGTTTCAGAATGAAAAGTGGATACTCGGTTCTTTGGAGTCTAAAAAGCATGGGGAAAAAAAATTTTAATAAATAAATAAATAATAAAAATCATGGCAAAATTAGTTCACAAAGCCTAATAAAAAATAAAAAGCTCAGGATACTATTTTAAGATTTATTGTAAAAAATTTACCTTTATTTGCACATTAAATAAATGTGTATCTTTATTCACATACTAAATGAGTTTATCAGTCTTTTCAGGTCATTATTTCAGCGATGAGAGAAAATATTATCTTTGAAAAGATGTGAACTGGAAATTCAAAGAATAAATCAGAACTAAAATACACCAGAGCCTTGCTATCAAGGAAACCTTAGTCCATGAGACAGAACCATGTCCTAAATTACACAATTTATAATAAGGTCTTCTACCACATGTAACAAGACTACGTGTGATACAGTCTAATAAAATAGATCTGCTTTACCATGAATGACACTCAAAAATGAAAATCTTATATGTCACAGTGTCTATCAATTCTGAAAGCACTTTCATATGCGTTATTTCATTTGGCCCTCACAAGTATCCTGTGAAGTTGAGAAAGAAGGTAATATTTCCCTTTCTGGCCAATGATGAAACTGAGCTCTTAAGTAGGAAATCCGGAGCTAGAATCCACGTGTTCTAACGCGGCAACATGGCCATTTCAACACACTGCCTCTCTATCAAATATCAGTGCAAGGTTCCGGGGCATTTCAGTTGTAAAGGTCAAACTTTTTAGGTTTATTCACAACATAAACTGGGTTAAAATTTCTATAACATCTGGGATAAGAAGATGAGTTGACTACTTTTATATTTCTTTTTCCATACCTGTTATGTTTAAGGTTGACCTACTCTTACTCAAGGTAGAAAATTTTTTTAATTTTCTTTTTATTTATTTATTTATTTGGTTGCACCAGGTCTTAGTTGCAGCAGGCAGACTCCTTAGTTGCAGCAGGTGGGTTCCTTAGTTGCAACTTGCCAGCTCCTTAGTTGCGGCATGCAGGCTCTTTAGATGTGGCATGAGAACACTCAGTTGCAGCATGCACGTGGGATCTAGTTCCCCAACCAGGGATGAAACCCCAGCCCCCTGCACTGGGAGCATGGAGTCTTATCCACTACACCACCAGCAAAGTCCCGAGGTAGAAAATTTATATGGATATATTTATGTACAGCAAAGTTGGCAGACAAGTAAGTTTATATAAAGTCTTTTTCCTCACAGAACTTTCTGTAAAGTTCCATAAGTACTCTCAACAGACTATGTTTAAACTATCAATGAAAACAAAATGGTGAGCTTAAAAAAATTAAAAGCATTCCCAGCTGTCAGAAAATGTGTCTTACACAGATAAAAGTTCACGTGCAAAACTAGATTACAACAAAAACTACAAGAAAATCTTGATTTCAACAATGCTGAAAAGCTTTAACAATTTAACATATTTTCTGTTGTGTCTACTGTGAATTACATCTCTACCAAGAACTCATATATACTGATATATAAAACAAAGAAAATACTATACAAACAATTATTTAATCTTATTTTTCTGAATCCTTAGTTACCTGACAGCAATTCAAAGTATTACTATGAAACACATCCCAGGATTTTATTGTGAACATCACATGTTAACATGAGAGTGTAGATTCAGAAAGCATAACTTTGTAATAGATTTTATATTATTACAGTACTCCACATGCAAAATCACACCATGAATTTAGTAAGTCACTTAGGAGAATGTAGTTGTACAAAGCATGTTTAACATTTAACATTTTTAATTCTATCATATAATACAGAAAATCAAATTTCTAAAATTGGAAAAAAAAAAAACCCCTACTGGGGTAAGTGGCTGCAATGATGGGCAGCTATACCAAATGTACAGCACTGAGGTACCTGAGTCATAACTTGCCATGTCTTCCTAACTTTGTTTCTGCAGCCCTTTCCAAACTTGAGATCTCTCTTCTATCACTCAATACCAAAGTGGCTACCTAGATCTTATTTATTCATTTATTTGACAATCCTGTTATGCAGAATAGGGCTAGGTGCTATTCTAGGTATTAAGGATACAGCAGTCAGCAAGTCAGACAAGGTTCCTGCTGTCAAGAAATTTATATTCTAGTGGGCGAGACAGACCATAAACAAGTAAGCAAATATATATGATATATATGTAAATGTGTATGTCTATGTGTCTATGTACATATGTATGCAAATGTATATCAGGGAGAGGTAAGCACCACAAAAATAATAAGAGGACAGAAAGGGACTTCCCTGGTGGCACAGTGGTTTAGAATCTGCCTGCCAATACAGGGGACACGGGTTCGAGCCCTGGTCTAGAAAGATCCCACATGCCGTGGAGCAACTAAGCCCGTGTGCCACAACTACTGAGCTTGCGCTCTAGAGCCCACAAGCCACAACTACTGAGCTCATGTGCCTAGAGCCCGTGCTCCGCAACAAAGAGAAGCCACCGCAATGAGAAGCCCGTGCACCACAACGAAGAGTAGCGCCTGCTCACCGCAACCAGAGAAAGCCCGCAAGCAGCAACGAAGACCGAATGCAGCCAAAAGTAAGTAAGTAAGTAAATAAATAAATAAATAATTTTTAAAGAGAGGACAGAAAATGATGGTGAAAGGGATTATTTTCATCCAAGTGGGCAAGAAAGGATTCTCGGGGAGTGACATGTGAAGAGCATGAAAAGCTTTGTGGAAGATGTTCCAGGCAGGGAGAACTCTTGAGTGCAAAAGTTCTTAAGATAGGACTGAGCTTGGTGAGCATTAGCAAGATCAGAGTAAACGAGGGGGAATCTGGTGAGAGGTGAGAACACTGGTAACCAGAGCCTGATAAAGCAGGGCCATGGGAAGGAGCATGGATTTTCCTCAAAGGACAATGAAAAACCACCTCATGGTCTGAGGAGGAGGGTTACAAGTTCTGATTTATGTTTTGAAACAAAAATCACTGTGACTGTGGAGAAGATTGTGGAAAGAAAAAAAGTAGAAGAAAAACTAATGAGGAGGCTATCACGCACCAGTCTTTAGTACTTGCATTTTTGGACCCAAAGTAGGTGGCCTGTGCCGCCCATAGCAAGTTACTTCCAAAACCTAATTTAAGGTTATTCTCTGAAAGTGAAATTAGGATGGATCGAAATGCAAAGGATGGGAGCAGATATCTGTAGATATTACTCAAGAGAATGATGATGAAAATGAAAATGAAGACTTTAAGAAAGATCCCAAAACCTAATTTTAAGAGAACTGAAGTGTAACGTCAAAAAAGTATAATTAGATGACAACCATAACTAAAAGATCTAAATTAATAAATTTCAGAACATGTTATTAAAAAATGTGCTTACAAAATGAGAGTAGTGCACATTGAAGGTTGCAAGCCATCAGACCACTGGTATGTGTGTGCACTGTGCTTGCTTTGTTCTTTTTTATTCGAATTAGTTGCTAACACTGAAAAATCAGAAAATTTCACATTAAAATCCAAATTTCTGTCTTCACTTGAAAAAAATCAGAAGCTCTGGCAACTTTATATTCATGCAAGGAAACATGCACAGCAATTACAGCAATCATTATAAAATGCTAGCAGAAACTTCTCTAAAGTAAATGGGTAAGTTCTTTTACTTCAGTTTTTGAGTAACATCGGACTGTTGTTATGTTGCTCAAAAAAAGGAAAAGAAACAAAGCACTTATCATGTTGCCAAGTTATATTCAGCAAGCATTCGTCAAGAAACTATTAGAAACCAACATCTTCTATTAGGAGTTGGGAGTCTAGGGAAATCAATACAAGGGCACCAAACTCTCTAAAGTAGGATCACATCTCTATTATTAGAAAGCCTACTTAACATTTATTCTACGAACTCAAAGGCAAGTGCCAATTCCGGGATCTGAGATGTTCAGGGTTTAAGCTTCCAGTAGGCTACTTTGAACCTCCATACCTTTGTGGCTAAGAGGCAGAACAACTTCACCTATGCCCTGAGTGCAAGGCCTACAAGGTTTTGGAACTATACGGCCTGGGGGCTCACATGCAGGCCCTTTGCCCTGGGTGTCAGCTACTGCCTATGCATTGATCCACCGTTTGGAAATAAACTCAGGACATAAATTGCTACATACGAAAAATGAAAATCAATCAAATAAGTCCTCTCAAAAGGATTTAGTTAATTCATATAAAATCTGCAATCAATAAATTTTAAAGATATCACATCCTTTCTTTTTCTAAGCCACCTGACAAATCAGGTTAGACTAATCAGGCCTACTTTAAGTCCTTTTCATTCTATTTGCTAGACATCATATCAATGTACAGTAATTATAAACTGGAGATAGTTGCACTCTACATCTATAGAAAGTCTACTCAAAGAGCTAGGACCATGAGATGAGAACAAAGTGTGATCTGACAAGCTTTTCCTTTCCTTTATAAATACTATCAGAATCATAATTTTAGTACCTTAAAAGCAATACACTAACATTGTGAAATAAATATTTACATGTAAAAAGCGTATTTTTAAATGCACAGCCAAGAAAAGTAAAAGTGATCTCAAATGAACGTGCTCGGATATCTGTGCCAGATTTTGGAGTGGACTTTTATGGACCCAATTTTTTATGAAAATAAACTTTGCGTCTATTAAAAATTTTCAAGATATTAAATATGTAATAGATTTCCCAGTGGCATGTGGTTTGAATTGATATTGGTAAATCATTGTACATAAAATAAAACTACACTGAGTTAAATGTTAGTAAAAATGGCAAAATTAGATACAGGCACTATACCATTGCACAGGTATGTGCCATATTACCAGCTGAAAAAAAGTCTTGCAATTACAGGTCTACACTATTTATTTCATTTGTGTGTAATTACATTTTATACACCTCTGTTTAGTAATATCAATCCAAGATATCTTTTGGAGAATATAATTAACTGGATGGTAGAAGAGAATGCGTGTGTGTTCTACTATTTTTGTACTTCTGTATTTCAAACAAGTTGGTCTTTGTTAGCTGTGTTTAACTGCCATCTAGAGTTAAAATGAATCCATTTCTTCTCCCCTCTACTACTCTTCTTCAAAATTTTAGGCATATGAGCCAACATGTTTCACCCCTATTTCATAACAAACAAATATTCTTCAAACAAAATTGTAAAAGGATAACTATCCAATTTTTCAAAGTACTATTAACATTTCTACCAGCTGCAAATATTTTCGGTTAACTAAAAAGTGAGGCTCACATGTAATCTAATTAAAACATTGTTTTTGAACATATAAACAAATCAATGAGCAACTAATACACATTTGGACTTGGGGAAATACATTAAAAACTTAAAGAAAATAAAATTTCAGTCTATTTCTATGGCCTCCTGTTTGTATTTTTTCAGAGTCCAAGAAAAGCAGACTCATATATAAGGATATTAAGGAATTATTTCATTTTTTATATCTGAAAAGTTTGATTATAAAAATTAGCCAAATCCCAAGTGTATATTTAACTACCTAATGTTTTTAATATTCTTATGTTAAAAGTGGCATTCGTATCCAAATCTGAGGAGAAGGTCTGTAAGAATAAACCATCAGTAAATCGCTCAGCTTTCAATTTAAGAAAGTCATTACTGAAAAGCAGTAGCACCTAAACTTACACCTAAAGCAGCTAGAGAAAGAACAAACAAAATCCAAAGTTAGTAGAAGGAAAGAAATCATAAAGATCAGAGCAGAAATAAATGAAATAGAAACAAAGAAAATAAAAGATCAATGAAACTACAAGCTTGTTCTTTGAAAAGATAAACAAAATTGATAACCCTATAGCCAGACTCATCAGGAAAAAAGGGAGAGGGCTCAAATCAATAAAATTAGAAATGAAAAAGGAGTTACAAACGACGCCACAGAAATACAAAGGATCATAAGAGACTACTACGAGCAACTATACACCAATAAAATGGACAACCTAGAAGAAATGGACGAATTCTTAGAAAGGTACAACCTTCCAAGACTGAACCAGGAAGAAACAGAAAATATGAACAGACCAATCACAACTACTGAAATTGAAACTGTGATTTTTAAACTTCCAACAAACAAAAGTCCAGGACCAGATGGCTTCACAGGCGCATTCCATCAAACATTTGGAGAAGAGTTAACACCGATCCTTCAGAAACTCTTCCAAAAAACTGCAGAGGAAGGAATACTCCCAAGCTCATTCTATGAGGCCACCATCACCCTGATATCAAAACCGGGCAAAGATACTACAAAAAGAGAAAATTACAGACCAATAACACTGATGAACACAGACGCAAAAATACTCAACAATGTAGGGGGCCCGGGTTTAATCCCTGGTTTGGGAAATAAGATTGCACATCTCAGTGGCGTGGCCAAAAAAAAAAAAAAAAAGGAACCTTGAATGTGTTGGGTAAACACAGTGGCCTAGCATTAAATACAATGCTTACCAAGTAGTCAAGTATGCATTTAAGAAAGTTTTTAATTGCTTGCTCAATAGAGGACCAATGATAAAGCCGGTACAGGATTTATAAGAGCAAAATGGGGGGTGGGGGGAGTGGAGAAAATAAACAGGAAGGAAGGTTATGAAAGAGAGAATCCCTGCTTCAAGAAAAACCCAAGTTAGAACTCTACTCAATACTGTGTAATAGCCTATATGGGAAAGGAATCTAAAGAAGAATGGATATATGTATATGTATATGTATAACTGATACACCTGAAACTAACACAACATTGTAAAGCAACTATACTCCAATAAAAATTTTAACAAAAAGAATAAAATATTTCACCAAGACAAAAAAAAGAGGGGCTCAAGATAGACAAGAATGGCAGTCACAAAACATTGCTTTGGGGGAGTTTCAAATAGAACTGCCTGCAAAGAATATCAGACATTGTTTTGCCTTATTGTTCCTAGAGTGGGGGAACCTCTGGTTCACTGACATGACCCAGAACTTGTCTAAACGTCATCTGGTTCACTAGCCCCCTTGATACTCAATGCCCAAGCCATGAAAATGTAGCACAACTCTAAACACTTTCAGTCATGCTACCCTAAAGAACACAAGAGATATGACATCATGGAAATAGATAAAAGGAAATATGACCCTTCCATTGCACCCCCAAATTTCACAGAAAGAAATAAGGGGGAACTTCCCTGGTGGCGCAGCGGTTAAGACTCTGCACTCCCAATGCAGGGGGCCCGGATTCGATCCCTGGTCCACGAACTAGATCCCACACGCGTGCCGCAACTAACAGTTCACATCCCACAACCAAGGAGGTGAGCCACAACTAAGGAGCCCTCAAGCTGCAACTAAGGCGCCCACATGCTGCAACTAAGACCTGATGCAACCAAATAAATTTATTTTAAAAAAAGAAATAAGGGTTTGTTATTTTTTCTTTTCCCATCAAGAGTGAGGAATAGAAAGGACTTCAATGATTCATGTGGTTCCAGGCTTCAGGCTAGAACTACAACATTGCTTTTTAAAAACCTAGAAATGTTTACTCTTCTTTAAAAGTTCAAAAAGTTTCCCTTCTTTAAAACTCCAGATCACCTCTTACTTTTTGTTCTTCTGCTTCAAAAAAAATAGATAAGGAAAATGAGACCTCTTTATAGATGTTGCATTTTCACTACCATGATATTTTTATTGAATAGAATTTTATGTTCCTGGTCCCTAGCTTGAAAAGTGAAAGAATTGCATACTTTGGATTTTTATTTTGCTTTAAAAATAAAAAAGTAAACTGCTTTTCATTAAGAAAAGAGAAGAAAAACCCAAGTTAAAGAGTTATAGTGAAACTAATGAATGAATTAAAAGTCGCTGGGAAATCAAGGAGACAGGACTGAAAAAAAAAAGGCCTTTATAAATTATACACAGCTGCAAGCATGTCAGTTTAAGACAGAAGGCTTGCATGAACTTTGAATTACTAAAACTTGGGAAGTAACGAGTATATATATTTCTACGTATACAACATACAAATGATCTGCTAAGAATTATCACGTGTGCAGTCAACTTTAAAATTCAAATGCTTCCTCAAGTGAATTTTAGGACTGCTGAGGTTTTTAACTTGCCCCCCTAGAAGGAAAAGTCATATGCAAATGTTCACTGGAAATCTCTAGGATGGCCTTGTTCTCCCAGCGAAGAACATCTACAACATAGGTGCCAGCTGTGATCATGATTTCTAGACTGCAGAGTTTTATCTGATTGGACCTAGATTGATAGCTGAGTCACAGACCAAAGATCCCAAAGAGGTATCTCGTTGTAAGTTCTCTCTGGCCAAAACCCATGTGGGGACAATTTAAAGCATTATAGATCTATTTGGAGAATAGAATATTTTTCCATAGTAAAATGGACAGTCTACAACTATGGAAAAAGGTAAGATTCTAATTATTTTATTTCAAAGTGAAGAAAAGCAGAAATACAGGCAAGTAGCCCCACTTTCCAAATTTCATCTGGGATTTCCCAAAACAGAAGAAAAACTAACTCCATTTCAGATATGAGGTCTTTATTTTCTTAATATTTGACTACACAGAGTAAACCCAAAAGGAATCTAAAAAGATGGCCTCTATACAAACCACAATAGAATTTACTGTTAGTAATTTGGAGTCTTTCAAATTGTCAAGGATTCTGCAATTCTTTGAATTATTTCTTACTCTAAAGCTTGTCCTTCCTTTTTCATCCCCAAGCCTGCCTCTTCTGCCCTCATTTCTATTCTCTACTTACCGGTGTCATCTCTAATAACACCTTCTCTTTATTACTGTCAATCCTCTATTTTCACATCCTCTGGTACCAGAAATGAAATCTTCAAAATTGGGGGAAATGAGGAGAAAACACTCTTCTCAGTGCTTCCTTTCCACTGGCCCTCACCCCAGATGTGTTCTGAAGCACACACTCCTGTGTCCACTGCCTCCTTCACATTGAAGACTTCACCCCCAACTCACCTGCCACCTGATACACACAATCACAAAAACAGACTTCCAAATCCCACCCATTTTTCAAACTCTACCTCAGTCTCCCAAAATGCCATCTAGACTATCCCAATTCGTAGTGGTCTCTCCTGTCTTTTCTAGCACTCTCATAATCTGTATGATACGTTTTAACTTCACATTCTCAATATAATATACAGAGTTACTTAGAATACTAACATCAAACAAGCTGCAGTTCATTTACTAGCAGTGTGATCTGAAGTCAGTCATTTCTCTACGCCTCAGTTTTCTCAGCTATGAACAGGAAGATAGTAAGAGTTCGGCATCCTTGCTCATAGGGTTATTATGAGGATTATTCATGCAAAGTGCCTAGTACAGAGCAAGCACTCAATAGGCATTAGCCATTTTTATGTTGTCAACCATCATCCTCTAGTTTTTGCATATATCTTAAGAGCTGAGCCAGATTCTCAGCTGTTGAGAGCAGAGACATCTTATAGATGTTTAATAAATACATCTTTATGACTAAATGAGCCAATAATTTCTAAATAATAATGCTAAGGGAACAATTATAGCATGCTAGTACACAGAACTAGTCTAAGGTTAGGAAATAATAACTTCACTATATATTTACAGAAAGCCTCATTATGGGCCAGATGTTACTTAGTAGGTTACAACAATCTTCATGGTAGACCATGAATACCTCACTCCAGAAAGTACCTAAACTTACCTAATAAATACAGAAGCTGTACATTAATAGCTAGTCTGTGTAATTGCCAGAGATTCTTCCTCCCCAGCCAGGTATCTCAGAAAGGATCAACCATGGGTTATGTCAGGAGGAAGGGTGCTATCACTGTAGATCTTTAGATAGGGAGGAAATACTTTTATGGGATGCTATCACTAAATTATCACAGTCTAGCTAGATAATCTCTAAGTATCTGTGAGATATCCCTGCTTCCTGTTCTCCTAAAAACTGCAAGAACATTTCTGAGGTATTCATTCCTTAGTTCAGTGCTAAGGCAGGCAATGACCTAAAGAAGCTGGGCTCAAAGTTGAAAGAGCTGGGATTGTCCCAATTGTGTCACTATGCAAGTTCACATAAAGAAGGGAGATGAGTAGTTTGTCTTCAGCAACATCCAGATGCTTTAATGGGCCATCTTCCAGTTCTCAACTTCAACCCATTACCAATTTAAGCAAAATCCTTATTTGTTAACATCCATAAAAGATAAACAAGAATGCCTTGTAATCGTGCCAAAGCTCCATTTCATTCCTAGAACACAGGACCATGCAGAGGTCTATTTTTTATCTTTACTAAGTAACACCGTGAAACAGCTAAATCAAAAGTCCTAGCAACTAAAGACAGACCTCTCTTAAATTATGACAGAATTACCACGGGGGAATTATTTCATCCATTCATTCAAAAATATCTACTGAGCACCTATAGTCAGGCAGTTCTAGTTGCTCAGCAAATAGAAGAGACAAAAATATAAAAAGGAAGTTCAGATTCCAGTTGGGGGCGCACTGGTAAACAAATGAACAAGGGATTATAAAATACATGGAATGATGCTGTGTTCTGGAGAAAAGTAAAACAGGAGGAGGAGGAGGAAGGGTGAAGAGACAGACTTGCGATCTTATACTGCAGGTTCAGGGAATGCTTCACTGAGGAAGTAGGACTGAAAGATGAGAAACTGAGTCTATGTCAGTATCTGGGGAAGGGGCTTTCCAAGCAAAGAAAACATAGAAGTGCAGTAGCCCTGAAGCAGGAGCTAAGTTTTACGTAGATATTCTGGAAGGAAAAAAATTTAACACCTGGATTGGAGTCCTAGCTCTTTGCCCTTTACCAACTCAGTAAACTTCAGGAAGAAAACATTACCCCTCTTGAACCTCAACTTCTTCCTCTGTAACTCAGGATACTACCATGTAACTCACAAAGTTATTTCAAGGAGAGAAAAGGATGTTTAAGAATGCACTAAGGGATTATTCCCAAATGTTTGTCCTGAGGGCTGCAGGAATTCTTGTTGAGGCTCTGCTGGCTTCAAGCTACAACTTACGTAAATGACCAAGCTTGATTCCTCATCTGTCAAGTTAGGAGAATGGCATCCATCTCACCAGGCGTTGTGGGGATTCACTGCATGAGATCATCCACGCAAATACAACGACTGATACACAAATTCCTCAAGAAGTGAAAGATCAGCATGCTTGTTCCTATGGGGGCTGCCCTACAAGCAGGCAGAGCTCTGCTGCCGGGCTCAGCATCAGATGCCCACCGCGAAGCTCTTCCTTAGGCTCTTGTGGAATTGACTGTAAAGTCTCTGGACGACTCTGAAGTGTTTTTCCCCTTCCCCATTCTACTGTGATGTTCTGGCTTCTAAGACACCATTTTCACTCTCTGAAGTCTTTTCAACACATGCAGGTACCATTTTAAAAGCGCTTGAAATGGAGCTACCACCAAACGGATTTTCCATGGGGTTCCTGAAGTCCTCCGCCAACCTTCACTTCCTCAGAGAAGCGTCACTTCACTAGCCTTTGGTGAGGGACGCCCTCCTTTTATAAGGACGTGATGACATCACCTCGCGTCGCGTCGTGCTTGCGCAAAGATGGTGGCGTGGCCACGCCCAGGTCTGCACCGAGACCTAACGTCCACACAGTCGGCGGCGCCCTCCCGGAAGAGGTCAGTGTGGGGTTCGGAGAGTGAGTGAGTGAGGTCCTACAGCAGGACGGCCTGCGGGTGAGTGTCCCGAGTGTCCGAGTGTCCGAAGGACGGCTGCGCTCTGGTGGGGCGGATACTGTTAAGGGGGAAGAGGTAGGGTGATGAGGAAAGTTCCCGAGTCCTTCCAGTGTACGCGGAATTTGAGCGGTCCGTGGGCTGATGATTCCTAGAAGCAGCGGATCTTCGGTTCAAACGGCAGACGTTGTCTTGGGGTTAGTGTGAAGTGCTGATGGTGGTCGCAACAGAAAAGAAGTTACTTTGGACTCACTTCCAGGAATTTCCTTGACGCTGCATCCGAAACTGGGAAGAAGGCGGCGAGGATTGGCCTGCAGTGATTTCGTCGGAAAGTATCTGTAACTCGACCCCTTCCGGGCGAGCCTGTTAGTGATTGCTGTCCGCGGTGCTGAAAACAGAGCGGCGCCTTGAGGAGGAAACCCGTTGAGGGCAGGACGGTGTTTCTGTTTCCCTTGGCAGTGCTCAGTGTCGTAGGCTCCATGTGTGTGTGAAGGAAGGGCTCAGTTTTTTTTAAAAAAATCAGTGCTGGACACTCAGGCGGTGAGCAGACAACCAGTATTAACTAAATAAGATTTAGGAAAGCCAGTGCTTCATTCCAAGAAGGAATTTTCATTCCTGTTTTTTTATTACATCATTACAGCTCAAATTGCATTCTCCCTTTGGGCAGGCACCTTCAGCTCTTGCACCCAACCATATTTGCCTGCAGACTCAGTCTTCCAAGTAGTTCGCTAGACCTCTGTCTATATTGGCCCAGGCGCTTTCCTCTGTTGAATTTTACACAGTGGGGTTTTTTTTCTTTCTTTCTTTCTGTTGATTCAGTAGAATGTTTACTAGTCTTAGTACCAGCTGCTTGTTTGTTTTGAATTCTGATGAAGGTTAAAATGTGGGTAAAAAAAGAAGAGGGGAAATATGCTGCATTTACCTGTGTCACAGTGTTCTGGGATGCATCTGGCATATGGAAAACTATGTATCATGAGTAGAAGTGTTTTTAAGTGCATTCCTTTCATTTTATACATTATTATAGCTCAAGTTGTATTTTTCCCTTCTGAGAGAACCAGTGGATTGAAGTGCTGAATGATCAAATGTTGCAAAGCTGAGGACATGTGGTAGAAGTAACTTTAAATGTTATTACTTAGCAGAAAGCTTATAAAGGCAGCTTTGATTAAAGATGACGTCCCTGTTTGCTCAAGAAATTCGCCTTTCTAAAAGACATGAAGACATGTAAGTTTTTTAAAAAGGCTAATCTCAATGTACAAACTGTCCTGGCTTTATTAGTGAAACCGTGTGCATAGGAAGACTTAAAAATCTGTAAGTGTGTCATTTTAATTTTCTGACACTTGAGAGATTTTGGTATTAAGGCATGTCATTATCCCTCTAGAATAATAAAGATTAAAAGGTCTAATTGTGTTTTCTGTCTTCTTAATTCTTGTTACTAATATCTAGATAAATTCATTCTCCCTCTAAGCTTTCTATACTCCACATTGGTATTTAATGAACTTCTCTAAACTTCTTACCAAGGGCTGGCTCTCATGGGGGTGTGACTGTGTAGTCACAGGCCCTGCACTTGATGCTCTAACTTCACTATCTTGAAATCCTCAGTAATTTTTTTTTTAACAAGGGACCCCAAATAATTTTTTGCCAAGGAGAAAAATTTTCATTTCGCACTGGGCCCTGCAAATTATATGGCCAGTCCTGCACTTATATTTAGTATTAACCCTTCTCTAACCTCTGTATTGTGGGCTCTCATGTTTTCCTTTAATTACCAGGCTCTCTACCGTGGCCTCCTAAGGTATTTTTCTTACAAAAATTACTGTTCAGAGACCTGGGGTTTTAGTTCTACCCTCAAGAACAGCCCTATGCAACACAGTGTTTCTTGAAAATCTCAACTATTTGGGAAATGGTTACACTGTTAGGTGTACCATTTGTGTATTTTTTTCTCATCTGATCATTTAATAAGACCAAAATCTTGTAAAAATGAGCATATAACCAGGGAGAAACTTTTAAAGTCCTCTATATATATAACAAAGTAGTTTGATAATTTACTTACACCTTTCTACATCTTTCTTCAATTACTGTTTTACCTTGTTGTGAGTATGCACGTGTAAACACAGCCTCTCACTCATATACGGAACCATCATCTTTCTCTTGGAAAAAGAGGAAAAAAATATTTTTATTGCTTCTTCAAACATATGGAAGTTTAGCACAATTCTAAATGTGTAACATAAGATTCAGGGGTACTGAAGTGTTAAGCAGAAGGTTTCGTATAGCAAGTTATATCAACGTATGTGTGGGGAGGTATATATAAGTATGTGTACAAAGGGATATGTATTACAGTTTGCATTTTCACTAAATATTTTTCAACACTCTACAATAATTTCAAAAGACCAGAGAGGTTACAAAAACAGAAACATGTACTTATAGCATACATATGAAAATAAAAATAATTTTACCAAGACTTAAGACGTACTGAACTACCTAAGGTTTTCATTGTCTTATTAATTGACATAGTAATTGGCTTTCAAAACAGGTTGAACTTGAAGGGAGGTGCAATTAAAAATGAGTTATTTATCAGTGTATTGGTCAAGCAATAAAATGTTTCTTTAAACTTTATATAATCTTCATTTTCTCTAGAGTATCACAAAGATTAATGTTACTTCAACAAATGGAGAATAAACTTGGAGATCAAAACAAGGAGAAGACCCCTCAGATGCAAACAGCTGAGACTGCTTTACAAAGGAACCTTAGTCTTTTAAAGGTAAGATTCTCTGAATTAAATATATTTTCCCCATGTTGCAAAAACATTTTAGGTCAACTTCATAACTTTGATTTTTGTAATTTCTTCGTTTTGAGTTACAGAAAGAATTAATGAGGTACTGTCTATTTTTTAAACCCATGTTAATTGGACCAGAAGCACGGATCCTCATTTTTTAAAATGAAAATACTTGAAGTTTGCTTAGGCTAAGGAAAAATCAGTCACCACAGGAAGAATTTTAAGGTCACCTTTGTGCAAGAATAAATACAAGACATAGCTTCTATCTTCCATCTTCTTTTATTCGTAGGGAGATCCTGAAACACGATAAAGCACCTATCATGTATTTAAAACAATTTGATTTTGCCCTACTGGGGCCACAGTCAACACACAGAATTCATATCTAAGATAACAGATTTCCCTGATCTTTTTTGATGGTGATGGAGGAGGTGGTCAAAGTATGTGATTGCGCAAGGCCTCACCATTTGGCCAGTGTGCCCATTTGGAGTAAAATCATATGTGTAACATTTTTGGCTGCTTGCTGTACTTTGCTTCCAGAATTGTATGGCTTCATCCATAATTAAAACCCTAAAGTTTGCTTCCATTCAAGCTTCCAAGAGATCCTATGACTAAAACATTTGGTAGTAAGGCTATATTATTTAAGTTATAAAGCAGTGTTTTCAGTTTTTTATTGTTAAATATTTTCATCGATAGGCATGATGTAGTTCTCTTCTGTCCTCACTAGAGGATAAAGGAAGAGGAAAATTCAGTTATCTTCTCAGCTTCTGGCAGTTTGATCCACAGTAATTTAAGTCACAGCCATAGTGCTACCAAAGCATTCTATATTGCCATATGTCTTACTTGCCCAATGGTGTTTGCAATATTTATTTTTAAGTGGAAATATATAGGGTAATCTAGAATTTGCACGGAAAAGTCAGAAAATCTAAATTGGAAGTCTTGAAGGCTTGTTTGCTACTTATTACAGCAAGTACAGGTAATATTAAGTGTCTTCCTTTTAATGAGAAAGTATTTGATGAATGCCCAGAGGGTCCTTACTATTGAGCTAGTTCTGGGCAGAAAGTGAGGATAATAAAATAAGTATAAGTTAGAGTTCTTTAGATCAAGTAGCTTACAGGCTCAGTTGATGACATAAGGTTGTCACACACAAAATAGAGACCTTGTATGATCAAACATTAATTAAATTATGTGGAATACTCAGCACTTTAGGAGTAAGTGTAAAAACTCTTTGAAAGCTAGAATATGCTATGAGGTCTCAGAGAGGAAGCTAAGCTGGAGCTGCATTTCAGTAGGCAGATGGGAAGGCATGCCATTGAATTTTTAAGGAAGATTCAAGACCAGAAGAAGAACGAATGGCCTTACTAATAATGTTCATGGGATCCTAAGCTAACTAGCTTGGAAAGTCACAGGAAACAAGGCTGAATATGTATTCTGAGACCAGATGAAGAAGTTGAGACTTGGTATGTAGAGATAATATAATATTGAAAGTGAGCCAAAAAAAAAAAAAAAGAGAGAGAGAGAGAGACTTATATAAGAAACATATGAATGGGTCTTTAAGAAAGAGTCATTTGCTATTTAGATGCAAAATGATTTCAATAATGGAGAGATTGAATTTAAGGAAGGTAGCTCCTTGTCATATCTAGAAGGAAGATAATGAACCTAGTTTCATAGTCATTAGAAACCAGTTTGGTATGGTGTTCTTTCCCTGAATTATCAAAGTAATATATTCTCACTATAAAAAAACTTGAAAGAGCAAAGATGAAAAAGAATACCTTCTATATCATCTGCCCATTTAGAAATTAGAATATTTTTCTGTATTTCCTTTCAATCTTTTTATAAACATTTTTCAACTATCTCTTACATCCCAGATACAGTGCTTGCTGTTAGAGACGCAGTTTTTCCCCGTTTTTCTTTTAAACATACTTTGAATAACTGGATATCCAATTTTTTGTCCTTCTTTCCCGCATATTATTTTCTTTAACTTTGGGTATAATCTTAGTGGCTCTCTCATAGAAGTTATCGTGCCAGTACACAATTTGAGTTGGGAGAGACTTTAAAAAGCATATAGCTTAGATTCTTATCTAAAGGTCTTTTTTTTTTAAGCATAAAAACTTTTCCCAAAGATATAAAATAGATAAAAGTGGACCTGCTTTGGCCCAAAGCCCTATACATTCAGCCCTTTCTTGCCTGCACTGCTGTGGCTCTAAGGAACTGTGAAAACCAATGATCTGGGCTAATCCCTTAATTTAGAGATGAGGAAACCATAAGGTAACTACTCCTAATACCCCTTTGTCAAGAACAGGTTAAGTTATAGCAGGATACGTACTTAAGTACGGAGTGCACTTGAAAATGGTACCATTAAAGCCTGGCAGCATTCCTGTAAGATAGTAACAAAATAGGGATGACTGTATCACCGTCCATTATTTGACCTTACTTACATGTTCTGAACAATATCATAAACACTGAAAGGGCGTGAGCTTTAACTTTCAGAAAGAAAGATATAACACTAGCATCTTTCAATGATGTAGTTTTATACTTAGAGAAGCCAAAGTTGTTTCAAAACTGGTACGAGTTGAGTAAAATTAATGGATAAAATGTAAACATAAAAAACAACAGCAATCCTATATATATACAGCTGGAAAATAGACACCACATTCATATTAGCAATAAAACTATAAAATATATAATTGGGAATGCTTTTAACAAGGGATCTGCATGAATGGTATTAAGATAATTATTACACTTCAGTGGGAGCTGTAAGAGAAAATTTAAATGGAGACATACGCCTTAATCCTGCCTGGGAAGACTATTATTTTTCTAAGTCAGTTGTCACAAAGTTATTTTTATATTTAATAAAATCCCAACAAAAATTTCTCTAATTGCACTTGAAAAAATAAATTAGCAAAAATATCAAAGCATGATTTTAAAAGGGGAGCAATAAGAAAGAGACTAATTCCATCAAACATATTAGTAAAAGAATGAATAGGAGTCTAAGCAGTAAAGAAAACTCACAGTGAAGGTTTAGTCAGTAAATATAGAAGGTAGCGGCCTTTGAAAACAGGCTCAGGGATTTTTTCAATTAGTATTAATACAATGAAATTTAGCAAAATCATAATGGATTTGAAAGCCAGAGAGTGACACTTATACCATCACGCACACTGGAAGCGTGTTTTTTAATTGCTATAAAAATTTCACACCTGTGTAAAAGAAGGAATAGAATAATGTATTTCCATGCACTTATCACCCAGATTCAATCATTATCGGAACACAGCTAGCCTTGTTTTGTCTATACTCCTCACTCCCACCCCTTAAGATCATTTTGAAGCTAATCCTCAGACATTGCATTGTTTCATCTGTAAATATTTCAGTATATCTCTTTTTTTTTTTTTTTTTTTGGCTGCATTGGGTCTTCGTGGCTGCATGCAGGCCTTCTCTAGTTGCAGCGAGCGGGGGCTGCTCTTCATTGCGGTGGCTTCTCTTGTTGAGCAGCACGGGCTCTAGGCTCACGGGCTTCAGTAGTTGCAGCATGCGGGCTCAGTATTTGTGGCTCACGGGCTCTAGAATGCAGGCTCAGTAGTTGTGGCGCATGGGCTTAGATGCTCTGCGGCATGTGGGATCTTCCCGCACCAGGGCTCAAACCCATGTCCCCTGCACTGGCAGGCAGATTCTTAACCACTGCACCACCAGGGAAGTCCCTCAGTATATCTCTTTCTATATTTCAATATTTATCACTAAAAGATCAGCACTATTTTAAGCAAAATCAAAGTATCAGTATCAACCTAAGAAATTAACAATAAATCCTCAAATATCCAATCAGGTTCCAAATAAAATCCAATTTGTAATTGATACATCTCCTAAATTTCTAAAAGTACTCCCTGCCCGTTTTTTCCCCCCTTTTCATATATTTGTTAAAGGAACTGGGTCATTTGTCCTGTCGAGTTTCTAGATATTGCTAATTCTATCACTGAGGTACCCATTTAACACGTTCCTCTCTTCCCCCTCATTCCTATAATTGACAGATCTAAGTTGTGCTGTGCAACAGAAATATAATTCATGCCACATATGTAATTTTAAATTTCCTAGGAACCATTTTTAATAACGTCAACCTAAACAGATTACGTATTATTAAAATTTCAAACAAAATATTTGAAATGTAACTGCTATTAAAGGTTAGTAAATATTTTATATTCTTTTTTCTTACTAGACCTTCAAAATTCAGTGTGTATTGTGTGCCTACAGCACATCTTAAGTCAGACTTGTACATTTCGAGGGCTCAGCAGCCACATCAGGCTAAGGAATACTCCACTATCAGTGCAGATTACAGAGGCCTGATCAGACTGAAGGTCGATGTTTTGGGGAAGAACACTCCTGTAATGCCAGGCTCTCTCTCTCGTTTTGGAATGTTAGTTGTTGATGATCATTGCCTAAGTATATTCATTAGGGGTTGCAAAAAGCAATATTCAATTATTTTATTCCTTCTCATTCAACTGCTAATTATTTATATTGATAAACTTCCCTTCATCAATTATTTGGTTACACTGAGGTATATTTCACAGAGGAAAAAGCATGATGAATGCTTGATTCTATTTAGTTTTCAAAATAATAGGTTGGTTCTCTAGTATCTTCCAAAAGTGACCAATTAGGTGTTGTTGGTTTTGGTTGCTTTTTTGTTTGTTTTTGAGCTGTCTGGGATTTGAAATTTTTCAATCCATTTCCATTTTTATTCCTACTTATTCTCAACTTGTCCCAATTTTACCAAGTGAGAACCTTGTCAGATTAGCTCCTGAGTGCTTCTGATGGCATCTTAACAGTCTGACAGTTTCCTTCCTTTCTGGTCTGATGCAATCTTCCAGGCTCATCATGTGCATTTGCTGCTTAGACCTGGAGTTGGCCATTGTTCCAAGGAGCCCTGGATCCTTTTGGTAGGAAATATGTTCAGAGCCCTCTATCTGGGCACTAGTGGGGTTTATTGCAACTTTTTTTTTTTAAGATAAAATACATCAGGAGCTCATATCAGAAATTCCAGAATTCCAGTTTGCAAGACTTTTAACTTAAAAACTCATGGATCTTGTACCTCTAACTTCTTTTCCTCAAACCAAAAATCTGTTCCCAAAGAATTTTCCAATACCAATGTATCCTGTGATACAGACAGCACTGTCACCACCCATGTGATTACTGAGAATGGTTTTCAGTAACATCCTTTTTACAATCCTTTTTGTCATTAGGGTGTATCTCACTAGGGATGCTCAGTCAGATACTGTGTTCTAACACCACTTGATGTAATTCTTCTCCATGTGGTTATGCCACCACTAGATAGCAGTTACGTTTGCTTCATTTTATGTTCAAATTTGTAGGGATTGCTTTTTCATTTGTTCTCTAAGTATATAAAATTTTAAATGGTCTAGTGACAAATCTATACAACAAGGCAACAAGGTACAGGTAAAGCTGGCCAACTAGCCTTTCTTCCTGTCCTCTTTTTTCCTTTTCTCCCCCTACCCCCTTGGGTGCTTTGTAAAAAAAATTTTTTTTTAAGTTTTTGGTTTATACTCAGGAAACTTTGATACCTCAGTCTGTATTTATTTAATGAATATTTAAGTACCTAGTACATACCCTGCCCTTTGTTAGATTCTCAGATTCTTAAAGGTTGTATGAGACACAGCCCTTACCTTCGGGCAGCATATACTGTAAAGGAAGGT
Source organism: Stenella coeruleoalba (assembly GCF_951394435.1). Classification (NCBI taxonomy): domain Eukaryota; kingdom Metazoa; phylum Chordata; class Mammalia; order Artiodactyla; family Delphinidae; genus Stenella; species Stenella coeruleoalba. The sequence continues at coordinate 77,782,547 of NC_137156.1, forward strand.
TCTTATATGGAAGTATTAAGATTTAACTTGCTATAGAAGGCTGGGGTCAAACTGCCAAGATTTGGGGTCAGGCTAAGGAAGGCATGTTTGATCCTCTGTGTTGTGAGTACCAATTTTTTTTTTTTTTTAATCTAGGGGATGACATATTTAAGGTACTTTTTAGCAAAACTAATCAGTTCCATGTTAGGTACGGATTGAACTAAAGTGAGATATGGCCTAGGCATGAGTACAAGTAAGTATGAAGTATTTGTTGAATGAAACAGCATTGAGAATGACATGGAAGAGCTCGAGGAGACATCCTGATGGAACAATACAGGGAACTTTGAATTTTTCAATGGCAGGAATAAGAACAGTTGGAGTTCGAGGATACTGCATAGGTATCTGAGTGGGTAGAATTCCCACTATTATACATTCAGTACATTCAGTGGAAAAAGATGAGTTTAGTTTTATCAGGTTGAGAAATAAGGGCTAGGAAGAAAAGTTAGCCATCCCTCCTCAGTAATAATTAAAGCTAGATCAGCGACAGTCTTGGAGAGAGGAAACTTAAAAAGATGGGGACAGATGTCACAAATCTTAAGAAAGCCCACCCTGAGGACTAAACCAGAGAAAAAGGAGCCAGCTGAGGAGAAGGAGTCCGAGAGGTAAGCGAAACACCTAAGAAAGTGAAATATGACTTAAGCTAAGGAAGAAGTTCTCCGGAGGGGTAATAATCCCTTGTTGAAATGCTGCAGAGGGGACAGTTAGGTGAGGCTGACTTAGGCCTGCTTTTCCAGGCCTCACGTCCCTCCTCCTAAACTCATCTCCTGCTCTTTGTGTTGCAGATCTGCTCTTCTCTATGAGATATTCAGTATCCTTATTTTCTGATCTTTAAGAACAATGTTTAATCTTGCCTATAGGTGCTAGTGGCACCCAGATCTCCCAGTAAAGATAACTTTGTAACTGTTCTTAGAATAATGGTAAAATTGGGGTTCTGATTTTTATTGTTTGATTTCTAGAAGTAAAAAGTGGTTCTTCCAGGACCTTCTTAAATTTCAATGTAATCAGAAGACTTGGTCTCCCATGTCTGTTGTATCATCGGCATCAAGAGCTCTTTAAGCCTGAGTCTTGGCCGTGAACTTCTGGTATGGGAGAGACATGCTTATAGATGGGCATTTTATCCCTAAATTGTTGCCTTTCCCCTTCAAATCACCTTCCTCTAGACAGCAGGTGCATTACTGGTTGTGCAACTTTGGGGAGTCCCTTTAGGGAGTTTCCTGTTTTTCCCTTTTCCATTTCACACCCATTCCTTGCTCCCGCCGCTGCCATCTGCTATCTCTTTTCTCCTGTTCAGCGTTGGCTTCTTCACACCCCACTCCCACGCCCTTTTCCATCGCTCTCCTTCTGTCCAACAGCCCTGTACTTAGATCACTCCAGTGCTTGTACATGGAGCAGAGAACTTTCTCTCTTCTCTCGACTCACTAAGCTCAAAGGAGAGACAAAATTCACATGGCCTTCAACCAACACCCTGGAAACTTGACAAACCTAAGGAAGCACAAGGCAACACAGGTGCTGATTTGGGGAGTATTTATTTAACAGGGCTCGAATATTTCTGTTAACAACTTGCAAAGTCTTACATTTCTGGGTGTGAACTTTATGTACAGATCTAGATAAAATCTTTACTGACGTATGAATCAACCTTAAGTACACTTGTGTTTCTACAAACGTAAGAGAAAACACAAACATCTACAAGTTCAACTACAAAGTACTGCACGATACTTGAATGCCATCAGCTGAAGGATGTATCAATACTACCTAGCAATAAAACTTGCCTTTGAGATTAGCTTAGCAATCTGATACTAAAAATCTAGATAGCGTAGTGAAAGGTTCTTGTTGCAAAGTACTCAGGTACCTCATGGACCTTTTCAATATGGGAAGTATTTGCCTAAGTATAAAATTAAAAAATGGAATATTGAACAAATGTAATGTGTGTCATTCATATACCATTTGCATTATCTGGGCAGACTAGAACTCTTTGAAGGTCAGCCTAGCATGGGTCCGAGTATCTGATTGTTTTTCGTATCGGAATATTTGACTATTTTATCCATCTGGCTGTTTTTAAAGGATTTTAAAGCTAAGTTAGTACTCTGAGCAGTTTAGAGGAAGTTCTTTTTCCAAGAATTATTGGCATTTCCTAGCTACTTAAAATGAAAAAGGCAGAACTTAGAAGTACCACCCCCATCCCTGCCTTTTATTTTAAAATAAGAAACCCTGCATCCTCTCTTTGAAACCGGTTAATTAAGCAGTGATCTGTCAGTGCCTGTCCATCAGTTCAAACTGTATATCCAGAGGAGAGTTGAAGCGAGAGATCTGGGATACAGATATTGCTATTACAGGTGCCATTTGTGTGTGTGGTTTAAATACATTTTGTTTTGAAAATGCTTCTGTTACAGGATATAGAAGCGGCAGAGAAGTCTCTACAGACCCAGAATCATCCAGTTCCACCGCCTGAGGTGGCTTCTCTTGAGGTGAGAATCTTAAGGAACAAATGTGAAAGAAGAGACCCTCAAAAAAAAAAAAAAAAGAAGAGAGGCTCTTCAGTTAGTAGTGCATTGTAAGTGGCTGTGTATGTATATATCCCAGATTCCTTCATTCAGTAAAATAAATGAGATGTGTCTCACTGATCTCTCTATGTCCACAGTGCCATGCTTTGTATGTAGTGGGTAATCTGTAAGTATCTGGGTTTTAAAAAAATTTTACATCAAGTGAAAATTTTATCAAGACCTTGTGTCTTTTCACCGAGTCACTTAGAAACAACTCTTGTTAAATCCTAACAGACAATATGCACGAAACCTTAAGATGACAGCCTAACCAAAATGCTTTTCCTGTTGGCTGATGTTAGAAGTAGCAGCTCAGTCTCTTCACCAAAAATGCAACCAACGCTATTTAAATGCATATTATCATGCAGTATAGCGTGGCTTTTGTCTGTTTGATTTTGCTCAGTTCAAGAACAGATTGGGAAGATGGTTGGCAAAAATAAACCGTATTTGGTATATGAATGTATGTGTGCTGAAAGGGAATTTGCTACATATAGAATAGTTTGATTTTATATTTTTAATGACCTTTTTTCAATACAGTTTTTGTTTGCTTCCTAACCAGTGATGTGAATAGACTCAAAAATTAAAGGCTGAGAATTTGCCCTGCAATTTTCTGTGTCATCTAGAGTAATAAGGAAAGGCAGTGATCAAGGATAGAAAGAACTCCCGTTCAAAGTTGCGCCTTGGCCATGTCTTTTTCTTTGTTGAATTTTCCAATACCTTACTCTGGCCCGTACAGGGCCCACACAATAGGGGTTAATCCAGCCGTGAATGGCGGAGAAACACCCAACCACAGGCCTTGGTTGGTATTTTTCTTAGCTAGTCTCGCACAGCAGGATGACCTTTATTTTAAGTATGTCAGGCTACTTCTCAGACCACATGCATAGATGCATAGATACATGGAACCCCTCATCATTTTCAGCTTTCAGAGCCCTCATACTTTTTTTTTTTAATAATAGCATCTTATTTTTTTTTTTTATGTTTTAATTTTTACTTTTTGGCTGCACCAGGCAGCTTGTGGGATCTTAGTCCCCTGACCAGGGATCGAACCCGAGCCCACCGCAGTGGCAGTGCTGAGTCCTAATCGCTTGACTGGCGGGGAATTGCCCCCACCCCCTACCTTTTTAATGCTCAGTGTGAATAATTATGGCTCCCCAATGCTATCTAACTCTTTGACTGATTCTGAAAATGAGCTGGATAGTGAAGATCTCATATCAAATGCCCTCCTGTGACACAGAGCTTCTGGCATCTGACTTTTCTCTGGCCTCCTTAGGGCACTCAGCCAGGAAACCATGCAAGCGTGTAGATGCCGTACAGCAATGCAGTGTGAGCTTCTACAGCTTACAGACTGCTATGGTCAGTCTAGGAACACAGTGTCTCAACTTCCAAGTTACTTGAATTAAAAATAGCTAGATGAAAAAAAAATAGCTAGATGATGTTGATATTATTGTTATTATCCAAAAAAATGTGGGAAGAAGTTACAGTTTGCCATATCAGGTGCTCTTCTAAAAGATATAGCGGGTGCATAATTTTGCGGATGCATAACTTTAAATGTTTTTCCCCCCTACAATTAAGGGGTCAGTTCACCTGAGTCCTCTAGCATGCCCCTTATATTTCAGGTGCTGATCTCATCCAGGTCACATCTTTTTCTGTTAGTTCTAAAGCAGTTGTTCGTGTTGAATCATTTCATTGTGATAATTTTAGTATGGGCGATCATTTAGTATGGGATTGGGAACAGTAAACAAAAACTTTTAATGATTGTGTAGCCATAAATGATACTACTGGTAATAATCACAAGATTGGCCACAAGAGGGCGTGTAAAATCACAATAAAATTGTAAAACCTGTAATTCTGCCAGGCTCTAGTTTTACTGAGAAATTTGAAAATTAACACTAGTAAGTAGCCAGATTTTTTTCTAAAATTAACATAAAATATTCTGTAGAGGAAGTGCATTCTACGTATATGTGTGAGTGTGTGTGTGTGTGTGTGTATACGCACACACACACTTAAGTGAATAAACATTTAGACTATTATGAAGAGCCAAGTTCAATTGCTTGATATGCTTTTTTACTTTTGGATGTTGGTTTTTTTTCCAGACTCTTTACTGGGCATCAGTAGAAGAATATATTCCCAAATGGGAACAGTTTCTTTTAGGAAGAGCACCATATCCTATTGGTGTTGAAAATCCAAATGAAGCAGAAGATACCATTCAAAAGGAGGTGCAGCAATAGCTTCTTCACATACTGTTTGAAAAACCTATTTAGGAAAGCTGAGTGTTAAAGAATATGCAGATCACTGCAGGAACTTCAGGAATCAGACATGTTCACATTGTCTCATTACTTCCTCAATGACAGTGAAGATTTGAGAATCTACTTGGAACTTTCAGGCCATCACTGGGAGACCTACTACTCTTTCAGTGTCATGAATTTGCTTTCTACCAAACCCATGGAAGTGTTAAAAGCTGATACTGAAAGGTGGACTGTTGATTAAATAAGCTGCTGAATGAGTGTTGTGTGCTGTTAAAAAAAAAAAAAAAAAAAAAGTCATTTACTGTCACTATCACCTAAACAGTGAATACCAGTAGTTCTGATTTTACATCTTCTATAATCTTTACTTTTCAGTTATTTTGTTATGGGGATAAGGCTCAGGATCCAAGTGGTTGTTTGCTCACTCTTTTAGCTTTTTAACAAATGAAAAGACAGTGACAATCGCTTAGTATAATAATATTGATCAGGAAATAGATTCATAGGATTTTGTCCCTCATAGATCACTGGACCTGTAAAAATTCTCGAAGCAAGAACTAAACTACCAAGCATTCAATAAGTAGCCAGTTTCAGGAGGGCTCAGACTGGGTTCTGAAAAAGGACACCTATTAGAGTTGGGAATGGTCGCTGGATTTTGACCTGGTTATTTAAAGATTGCCAACCCTGTGAACACAAGTAACACTTCTCTCATCTTTTCATCTTTAAATCTATCCTTCCCTGTCCCTTCTATTTTCTTTATTTCTCAAACAACTGTCAGTCAGAAACTTTTGGGTCACAACCCTCAATAGCTTTGGGATTCCTCAATCCACCACTGCTGGAGTGCTCAAAAAAAAAAAATTCTGATTTTTCTAATTATAAAAGCAGCTCCTGCTTAGGAGTCCACATCACAATGAAAGATTTTCAATTTTAAACTGGTTTGTGGTTTTATAAGACGACAATAGGACAAGCTAAAAAAAAAAAGTCCATTGTGCTGATAAGTTCCTTTAAACTACCATCTTGGAAATATCCTGTTGAGTGGGTGTTGGTGTGGGTAACAATAATGTTGTTTTCATAGCATGTGCTGGCAGATGAGCACACTTCTCTACAGTGTTAACAGTTGTAATTAAGGAATAAACAGCACAGAGTGTCAGTCCGATGACAATTTCATCTATAGTGTCACAATACAAAATGTCACAAAATATTAGAACTGTTATATAACTATAAAAAGGATTGGCTTAAAAGCCAAAAGCGCTTTAAAAAGGAAGACAGAGAAAGAAAGAAAAAAGAAAACTGGCATAGGGACCAAAACCGTTTTATACCTTCTCAAGACTGTTCTGTCACGAAAATAAATTGATATATTTTTTTTTTTTTCCTGTTACATTACAGTTTGGTTTCTAGCCATCCAGTTGATTTAGCAGGAGAATGCAGGGCTTTTTAGCAGCTTTGAATTGGTAAACAGATTTAGATGTAGTAGAGAGAACATGAGGAAGTTTTTTTTTTTTTTTTTAACATCCAATCTTTCCCAGCATATGCACATAAGAAGGTGAATGAAGCGATGTGAAACTTATTTCTCTTTAGTCAAGTGAAAAAAAGGCTAAACATTTGTTGAGATGGTAAAATATTGTGTCAAGCAAGTAGGCATATTCCAAAATTAAACAGTGGTTGATACATGAGCCGTCCTCAAATATTTGAGCATTACGCTTCCTTTGAGTTCTGTAAATTAAAGCACCAGTAGGTTAGATTAAAATACAAAATGAATAGCAATTTAACCATCTCAGGAAAGGTTCAGGTTTTTTTCTCCCCTAAATTGACTAACTTGCTAAATCTTATTTTTTTTTAAACCCTTAAGTTTAATGTAACCTGGCTTATGATTTAGGGCAGAAGGGAAGCTATTTCTAGGCTTCAGTGGTACCATTTCCCCCATTTCTAGTTAGTACCTCAAAAACTCCCAGAGGGGACTTTATTCCTGGCCCACCCAGAGTTTTCCCCCAGCCCCCTTCTTGTAGAATGGAACAGATTGCACCACATGGTGTATGTTTAAAGAAAAAAACAATCCCGAAGAGACCTAGATACCCCATTGAAGGGCATTATATTCCTCATGGCAAATTAGCCTTACGTAGGAATTTCCAAATATTGTTTTCTGTAAGGAGGAGAGAAATACAGTATCTAATGTACATTTTGTACATAATTAGTAGGAATCAGACAACGAGAAAGAAATGTCATCTACTGAGACTTTTTCCTCCCTATTCAGTGCCCTTACCATACACTACATTGTACCCACTAATCTTTATGAAAACTATGAATTTGTTTTTTGTTTTTTTTTTTTTTTAGAATAACGGGGTTTTCAAAATAAACCCTGTTCCAAGAATTTTTCATAGCCTTTCTTGGATTGTTACAAATGCATACATATTCAAAGATCATTTTCTGCTGAACACTTCTTGTGTATGATATTGAGTATTATTAAACCATAAAATGCTAAAGTTCAGAAGGAGCTGCAGTTTTTCTCTGAACTTCAAAAAATTAATTTTACTAAGTACTCAGGAAAAAGCCCAATACTCTTGAAACCAGACATCTGGTCTTTCCCATGCGTAGGGAGCAGTGTGAATGGAAGTGATGTCAAACGGACAGTTTTTCTCTGCCTTATGTATAAGGTGTTTTAACTTGCTAGCTTAAGACTTAGTTGAGAATTAAAATGATCTTTAACTGTATTTACCACTTTGTCTTCTCTGCCTCATCCTCCCTTTTCTATTAAAAAAAGAGAAGGATGTATTGGGTATATTTATTCTAGATTCAAAATTAAACTTATTTGGAGGCTATTTTGTCAGTTAGGAGACAACTGGAAACACTGGGAGTAGAGTGGGGAAGGGGTATGTGAAAAACCAGGGTATGCAATCACCAGTTTCAGGCAGGAGAAAGATACTGAGCTTTAAACCCAGTGTAAGGTTTTACTGTGTAAAATTTAATGCACAAGGCCATGAATTTGGCTTTATCTACAAAATACATTCTTTTCCTTCCTTAGTCTATTGTCTTTTTATTCTAAGCCAATTCACATCATTTCATTTTTTTTAAGAAAGTCTCTTGTTTAAAACTAAAGTTTTAAATCTCCCTGAAGAGTTTTTTCCCCTTTTCAAGAATTGCCCAAACATAATACCTACATGGCTTAAAACACCCTTCACTGCAGTAGTCTATTTTGACCTCTTCCACTTTAATTAGGATAGTAAGTTAATTTTTTAAAGAGTTGCTGACCAAAATCTATTCTTCAGAGAAGGTAGTAACTAGATGGTGAATTCAAACAGTTAAATAAAGTCTATGAAAAATATGGAGAAAGGGAAAGGGAGAGAAATTAGTTTGAGAAAACTTTAAGATGGAATAAGAAAGTGTCTCTCTCTCTCTGGTGGTGTTTTTGTTTGTTTCCCATATAATTCAGAAGTTAATTTGTCTACGTAGGAAATTTAATTCTCTATTGCTAATAAGAGAATGCTTAGAGTTTTCTGGGACAAACATGAGCACATGTCAAACTTCAGCAATTAACGACAGGATTGATTTGTGGATTTGACACCTGGCATTGTGATCCCGCTTTCTAACTGGAACTGAGATTATATCCTTACTAAAATCCAAGACAAGGAAAATGAGTCCAACAAAGACAGAGGCTAAAAAACTGCTTCCGGACATCATCTTACTTCTCAGAGTCAGGTTTCCTTGCTTACAAGAGAAAGGATTGGGTCCCCTACATTGTAATAATGTTTTGAAGTCCTTGCTATCTTAAAAACCCTAATTTGTGTCTCAGACAAAGACAGAGACTGCTAAAGTAGTAGCCTGACCACAGTACAAATCAATAAATAGTTGCACAGAAGGGACAATGAAGTGTTATTTTAGAAAATAGGGATGATTTAGTTTGTTTCTCTCATTTTGATGATAACTGGCCCATTTAAGCTCCGCTGTTATAGTCAAAGGATTTTTTATTACTCCTTAATAAGTCTAGGTTATCAATGCAGAAATTTTTCTGATGTTTTACACAATACCACTTTAGAGACAATACAGTCAAATTAGAAGGAGACAAATTTCCGTTTATAATTTTGTCTATAGTCTATCTCTGCCTTCTTTCACCTCCCAATACAATATCATTATTTTTTATACCTTGTCTCCGTCCATTTATAAGGTCTGTAACACTTATAAACGTATCATTGTACTAGAACACTCTACCCCAGGAAAACAAATACTGAGTTATTCAAAAGAAGCCTAATCTAGAGCCTTTTAAAAGGATATCCAGTAAACACAAAGGTGGATAACATTTGAGCATCATTCATTCATTCGTTAGATCTTATTGACTTCCTACCAATAAGGAAACTGAATCAGTAATCAAAAACCTCCCAACATAGAAAAGCCCAGGGCCAGATGGCTTCACTGGTGAGTGAATTCCACCACATATTTAAATAAGAATTAGGTCACTCCCCCTCAAACTCTTCCAAAAAATATAAGAGGAGGAAACATTCCCAAACTCATTTTTACAAGGCCAGCATTACCCTGATATCAAAGCCAGATAAGGACACTACAAAGAAACCAACAACAACAATAAAACTACAGACCAATATGCCTGATGAATATAAATGCAAAAATTCTCAATAAAGTATTAGCAAACTGAATTCAACAACACATTAAAAGGATTATACACCCTGACCAAGTGGGATTTATCCCTGGGATACAGGGACGGTTCTTCAAACACATCAATAAATGTGATATATCAATACCGCATTAATGGAACGAAAGATAAAAACCATATGATCATCTCAGTAGATGCAGAAAAAGCATTTTACAAAATACAACATCCTTTCATGATTAAAAATCCTCAACAAATCGGGTATAGAAGGAAAACCGCTCAACATAATAAAGGCCATATATGATACACCCACAGCTAACATCATACTCAATGGTGAAAGATCAAAAGCTTTTTGTCTAAGATCAGGAACAAGAAAAGAATGCCCACTCTTACCATTCTAATTCAACATAGTACTGGAAGTCCTAGCTAGAGCAATGAGGCAAGACAAAAAATAAAAGGCATCCAAATCAGAAAGGAATAAGTAAAACTGTCCTTCTTTGTAGATGATATGATTAAAAATATCATATATATACAAAAAAAATATATATATATATATATTCCTAAAGACTCAACCAAAAAGCCATTAGAACTAATCTATGAATTCAGTAATCAATAAATGCAGGATATAAAAATCAACACACAGGGACTTCCCTGGTGGCGCAGTGGTTAAGAATCCGCCTGCCAATGCGGGGGACACGGGTTCGAGCCCTGGTCCGGGAAGATCCCACATGCCACGGAGCGACTAAGCCCGTGCGCCACAACTACTGAGCCTGCGAGCCACAACTACTGAGCCCATGTGCCACAACTACTGAGCCCGTGTGCCACAACTACTGAAGCCTGCGCACTCTAGAGCCCATGCTCCACAAGACAAGCCACCACAATGAGAAGCCTGCGCACCGCAACGAAGAGTAGCCCCTGCTCCCGCAACTAGAGAAAGTCCTCATGCAGCAAGACCCAACGCAGCCAAAAAAAAAAAAAAAAAAAACAATTAGTTGCATTGCTATACACTAGCAATGAATTATCTGAAAAAGAAATAAAGATTATCCCATTTACAACAGCATCAAAAACAATAAAATACTGAGGAATAAATTTAACCAAGGAAATAAAAGATTGAACAGTGAAAACTCCAAGATCTTGGTGAAAGAAACTGAACAAGACACAAATAAATGGAAAGATATCCCATGTTCATGCATTAGAAAAATTAATATTGTTAAAATGTCCATACTACCCAAAACCATCTATAGACTCAATGCAATCCCTATCAAAATTCCAGTGGCATTTTTCACAGAAATAGAGCAAACAACCCTAAAGTTTTTATGGAACCACAAAAGACCCCAAATAGCCAAAGCAATCCTGAGAAAGAAAAACAAAGCCAGAGCATCACACTTCCTGATTTCAAACTATACTACAAAGCTATAGTAATTCAAACAGTATAATACTGGCATAAAAGTAGACACATAGACCAAAGAAACAGAATCCAGTGCCCAGAAATAAATCCCCACATATACAGTCAACTAACATTTCACAGGGGAGCCACAAACACTCATGGGGAAAGGATAGTCTCTTCAGCAAATGGTGTTGAGCAAACTAGATAACCACATGCAGAAAAATGAAATTGGACCTCAATCTTACACCAGTCACAAAAATTAACTCAAAATGGATTAAAGACCTAAATGTAAGACCTGAGGGGTGGGATAGGGAGGGTGGGAGGGAGGGAGACACAAGAGGGAAGACATATGGGAACATATGTTTATGTATGACTGATTCACTTTGTTATAAAGCAGAAACTAACACACCATTGTAAAGCAATTATACCCCAATAAAGATGTTTAAAAAAAAAAAAAAAAAAAAGACCTGATAAGGTAAAACTCCTAGAAGAAAACATAAGGAAAAATCTCCTTGACACGGTCTTGGCAATGATTTTTTGGATACAACACCAAAAGCACAAGCAACAAAAGCAAAAAAACAAGTGTGACTACATCAAACTAAAAACCTTCTGCACAGCAAAAGAAACAGTAAATAAAATGAAAGGGCAACCTATGGAATGGGAGAAAATATTTGCAGACCATATAATGGATAAGGGGTTAATATCCAAAATAAAGAACTCATACCACTCAATAACAACACCAACAACAAAAACAAGTAATGCCATTTTAAAAAATGGACAGAGGAATTGAATAGACATTTTTCCAAAGAAAATATTCAAATGGTCAACAAGTACATGAAAAGGTGCTCAACATCACTAGTCATGAGAGAATCAAAACCAAAAATGAGATATTGCTGCACATCTGTTAGAAGGGCTATTATCAAGAAAACAAGAAAAAACAAACGTTGGGGAGAATGTAGAGAAAAGGGAACCCTTGTAGACTGTTGGTGAGAATGTAAGTTGGTTCAGCCACTATGGAAAACAGTTTGGAGGTTCCCCCACATTAAAAGTACAACCACCATAAGATCCAGCAATCCCACTTCTGGATACATGGCCAAAGGAAATGAAAACAGAATATCAAAAAGATATCTACACTCTCATGTTCACTGCAGCATTATTCACAATAACCAAGATAGGAAACAACCTAAGTGCCTACCAACAGATGAAGGGATAAAGAAAATGTGGCATGTATACACTAGAATATTATTCAGCCGTAAGAAGGAAGGAAATCCTGCCATTTGTGACAACATGAATAGACCATGAGGGCATTATGCTTAGTGAGATAAGTCAGACAGAGAAAGACAAATACTGTATGATATCACTTCTATGTGAGATCTTTAAAAAGCCAAACTCATAGAAACAGAGTAAAATATGGTGGTTATCAGAGGCAGGGGAGTGCGGGAATTGGGGAGATGTGAAAGAGGACAAATTTGCAACTGATGGATGAGTGAGTTCTGGAGATCTAATGCAGAGCATATTGATTATAGTCCACAATATAGTACTAAATACTTCAAAATTGCTAAGAGCCTAGATCTCAAATGTTCTCACCACACAAAAAAAGAAGTGATAGTTATGTGACATGATAAAGTCGTTAACTAAAGCTACAGAGGTGCTCATAAGGCAATATTTAAATGTATCGACTTGACATGCACACCCTAAATTTACACAATGTTCTAAGTCAATTACATCTTAATTTTGAAATGTGGTTTATCCATAAAATAGAATATTATTTGGGAAGGAAATTCTGACACATGCTACGACATGGATGAACCTTGAAGACATTATGTTAAGTGAAATAAACCAGACAGAAAAGGACAATTATTGTATGATTCCACTTATATAAGGTACCTAGAGTAACCAAATTCACGGAGACATAAAGTAGAATGGTGGTTGCCAGGGAGATGGGGAGTTAGTGTTTAAAGGGACAGAGTTTCAGTTTGGGAAGATGAAAAGTTTCCAGAGAGACATGGTGATGATGGTTTCACAACAATGTGAATGTGCTGAATGCCACTGAAATGCCCACTTTTTTAAAAAAAAAGGTTAAAATGGTAAATTTTATGTTATGTATATGTTGCTGCAATAAAAAATAATCCTCTCTATACGTAACCTAAATACTTCCAATGTGTGAGTGCTTTGATTTAAATCTTGTTATTTTTGAGAATCAAGCAGAGAAAGGCAGGTTAACTCCTCCTAGAAACCTTCTCTATCAATAGTTAAACAATGCCTTATTCTCCATGTGTTCAAATCCATCTGACCGTCTGTCTTTTGAAAGGTTGGTGTTCCCAGTGGTGGTTTTATGTCTATGAAACTCCTTACAAACAACATTCTAGTCCCAGGTCTGCCACTAAGTTTCCTCAGCAGGTTGAATTAGACCTGCGTGGTACAACAGAGCTTTCTGCAATGGTGGAAATGTTCTATGCCTGCACTGTACAGTATGGCAGCCACTAACCACATGTGGCCATTGAGCATTTAAAATGGAGCTAGTGCCCCTGAGAAGCTAAATTTTTATTTCATTTCATTATTGGAAAAAATTTTAAGTATGTTTATAGCAACTTTCAACTGTAAGTTTTATGAAATCTAAATAGAAATCAAGTATTTCCAAGCAAAATTAGCATCCAAATGGAGATGTGCTATAAGTGTAAAATACACATTGGATCTCAAAGACTGTATGAACAAAAGGATGGAGCTTGTTAATAATTTTCATACTGATGACATATTGAAATGGTATTTTCAACATATTGGGTTAAATACATTATTAAAATTAATTCCACTTGTTTCTTTTTCTAAAGTAACTGCTAGAAAATTCAAAGTTCCATATGGGTCTTGCATTATATTTTACTGAAGAGTATTGAAGTAGACAATTCCTCAGAGCCACTGCAATTCCGTGAATCAAGTAGCCTTATAAGCATTTTCTTAATATTTAACAATGAAGGGAATAATTACTGAATTTGGGGGGAAACTTAAATAGCTAATGGACATTTCATACTTTACTTCTAACGCAATACTTCAGAAGGTAAGTGAACGTTTTTAAGAGCAGAGGAGAATATTGTTTTATCCTCAGAGTTGTATTTAGACGCATGTTCATTTCTAGAATCTCAAGTCCAAAGACAATGCCCAGGAGATATTAGATGTTCAGTAAATATGTTCCATCGATATTAAAACTAGGACTTTGCTTCACAAAGCATGTATTTCAACTTCGTAAACCTAATAGGCTGAGTCCAAAAGGGAATTAACATCATTGTCACTCACCAGTGAAAGGCTCTGAGCAAGACCTTTGTATTAACCTTCATTCAAAATTAACTTAAAAAAAAACCCAAACAAACAGATACACCAGGTCCTTGAAGTGTCCTACTCTGCTGTTATGGCAATACCAATGTCATGAGGAATGGTGCTATTTTTTGTATCAACTATGTAGTTGCCTGCTTATCTAATAGAGCTTATTTTCTTCATCCACTCTCCTACAATGCTCATCAAATTCAGACTCTCGTCTAATGAGAGCAAAGCCTCCTTTATCCCATCCTCCCTTTTAAAATGGAATTGGAAGTGAAGTGAAGTTCAACAAATATTTATTACTGAGACCCAGAATGACCTAGGAATTATGGATGGAGACCAACAATGCAGCTGCCCCAGAGCCTCTTGTCTGCGGGGGAGTCAGCTGCAGAGACAAAGTGCAGAGTTATAAGAAGACCAAGGTAGGACTTCGAACACAGTCTGGGAAGTGGGGGTGATGGCCATGGGGAGCTAAGAGAGCTGGGAAAGAGAAAGAAACCAGTGCTGCATTCTAAGCAGCTCTGAGTAGAAGAAACAAAATTAGTCAAGACACTTCCAACTTTAAGAGAGCAGAGAAGCAATGGTGACAGCTCTCTCGCTATACCCAACCTTTATAAATGAGGGGGATCTCCACTTCCTCACCTGATTTTCTCCCCAGCTCTCTCCACTGAGACTTCTCAAGTAGAAGTCACCAAAGTCTTGGGTCTTACTAAGTCCAACGTGTTGCCCTGAGTACACATCTTTCTTAATCCTTTGACAGCATATGACACAGTCACTCCCTCATTCTTGGTCTCCAGAGCCCTGACGATCCTGTCTACTGGCTTCTCCTTCCGAGTCCCTGCCTCCTAGATACTGGAGTGGCCCTCAGCTCTGTCTTTGATCCTATTTTCCTCTCTAGCTATTCCTTCAGGGATAACACCCAGTCTGTGGCATTAAATACGCTCCCTTAAGGGGACAACTCCCAAATACATATTCTCGGTTCTGATTTTTTGTAGTTAATGCCACTCAACACTTGGATATCTAATAAGCATGTCAAATTTAACATGCCCAGACAGAGCTCTAGATTTCTCCTCTCAAACCTGCTCTCCCCACGGTCTTCTCTACCACCTCTGGAAGCACCATCACTAGCCCTCCAGTAGCTCAGGCCAAACTCTTGGAGTCACCCCCAACTCTTCTTCTTCCCCTCCTACCACACGTACAGATAATCCAGTAGCAAGTCATGCTAGCCCCACCTTCAAAATATGTACCAAATCTGACTTCTCACTGCCTCTGTCACCATGATCCCGGACACCCTCGCCTTGACTACTGCAATACCCACCTGACTGTTCTCCACACTCCCACACTTGTCCCCCTTTCCACTAACCAGAGTCATCTAAGTGACACTGTCCCAGCCGCAAACCTCCAAGGCTTAACCCTGGAAATAAAATTTTAAAACCTTTATCATGGATCTCAAAGTCCTTCATGATCTGGATCCTGGCTACCTTTTCAACTTCATTTCCTACATTCTGCTTATTGACCTCTAAGCTCCAGCCACACCAACTTCCTTCCCAATCCTCATTCCCACCTCAGTGCTTTTGCACTTGCTGATGATGCATCTCCTGGGAAGGCTCTTCTCTCCCTAACTTCATTCAGGTCTTTGCTCAAATCTCACCTCCTATTAGAGGCCTTCCCGACCACCGTCTCCGAAATAAGACTCTCCCTCCCTTATGCCCATAATCTTCATCACCTTGTCTGCCTTATCTTCACCAGACACGACACTGTACTACATACCCTTTATACGTTGTCTCTTTCTCCCACTGAAATGCAAGCTCCACGATGGCAGAGACTCTGTCTTGTCACCACCCTATCATCGGCCCCTACTGCAGTGCCTGATACCTAGCAGGCACTTGAGGAATATTATTTGAAGAAATTGAAAGAGAAAGAAGTTAATATCTCTATAACCCTGCTCAAAAACAAGAGGAAAAACCAGCGACGAGCCAGAAACAGAGAGCAGAGAAGCTGAGAAGCCACAGCAGTGAACCAGGGCCCAAACAAGCAGCCGGACAGGGCAACCGGAAGTAAAAGAGGCATCAAAGAGGAAATGGCAACCACCACCCAAGGTAGGAAATAAGGCCAAGTCTCAACAATAATTCTGGAAATGTGGATTACAGCAAGATACCATTTCTCACCCATCTGATTGGAAAACTTAACAGTTTGATATCATGAAGTGTTGGTAAAAATACGGGGAAAATGTTCTCTCACATGCTGCTGGTATGAGTGTAAAGAGGTGCTGTCACTTGGCAGGGCAATTCTGCAGTATCTATAAAACCCCCAAATTCACACACCCTATAATCCAACATTTCCATTTATATTCTAGAGAAACAGTCACACAGCTGGACAATGAGACATATACAAGAATGCTGCCTGAAGCTTGGTTTGTAGTATTAGAAAGATTAGGAACAACTTGGATATCCTCAGCAGAGAAATGGAAAAAAGTTCACTATCTATTAGATAATGGGATAATATGCAACCGTTAAAAGGCACGAGAGAGCGCTGCATGTAACAACATCAATACGTCTCCAAGACACACTTTTAAGTGAAAAAGGCTGTACGCAGCATTATTCACTATATCATTTCTATTCAAAACGTGTACACACAGGGATGACTACATGTCTCACAAGGAATAATGTTTTTGTATGTTGGAGGGCACAAAAGCAAGTAAATTGTCCAAGGGGATCTCATCTTTTTATGTAACACTTTACTATTTCATAGGCAATTTACAAAAAGAACATATACTTTTTAAAGTATATATAAGGAAATTAGCCGAGTGAATTGGGATAGGGTTGGTGTTCAGACTGGAACTACCAGCAGAAAACCTGAAATTGTTTGGCATATTTTAAGAACAATTAAGTTTATTTTGTTGGAGCAGTAAGATTGAGTCAAGTAGTGGCAGTAATTGAGACTAGAGAGGCTGCCTGGGGCAAGCTGTGAACAGGCTTGTGTACCAGGCTAAATCTCATGGACTTTATCCAATGATTCCACACCATTCATCCATTTCTCTAGTATAATTTGTAGCTTTGAGAACTATGGGAAATTCTTCAATGACTGGGATTGACCTTACACATTTTTAAAATGTATTTGAAATCATTACATTCCCTTGCAGCCTTGCCAAACAGTCATTGTCTATAAATCCCTTTCACAATATACGGAAGTTGCCCTGCTAAAATCATTATATATGTATTTTTTTTTTTAATGGAAGGAGAAGTCAATGTAATGGCTAGTCTTTACTGGAAAGAAGAAACTTTATATCACATTTTGAGTGAGTTAGTGCAGGGGGTCAGTGGGCCAGCTGGTGGGGCACCAGCTTGTAACGGGTTCCACAGCTAGGGTATCGCTGGGCCTCGCCCTTATGCAGCCAGAACCAGATGACAGCACTGTTGTCTTCTTCACAGATGCAGCCCACTATCCGCTTAATGGTGACGGAGGGGACTAAATTAGGGTCTTCCTTGGTACCTGAGGCTGCCTTTGGGGCGAGCATATTGTACGGGTCCAGTCCCTTGCGTGCAGCCAGCATGACCTCCCTCTCCAGCCCAGTGGCCGGCTCATCATCAGTAGGAACACCACCTCCAGACGCCATAGAGCGCACCACGGAGACTCCACTGGGACCGCGGGCCCTCAGGGCCTGCGCGGCCAGCGCTCCAGCTCCGCGGAGTAACCTTGAAGCCATCACGCCAGCTACAAACACCAGCACTTCCGGGTACATTCTTTTATTTTTTTTAATTATATTCTTTCAGGCATCATAAAAAACAACAGAGGCTGAGTATGGCACCTGTTAAATCACCCCTGCCCTATTTCTTTGAAATTCCAAGAAAAAAACCAAAAGTTGAAAGACAAGGATGCTTAATTATAAAGATGTTTTCAGCCTGCATAATTAACTGCTTTATGGTGACAGCATTCAGTCCATTAGTCAGCATGTCATTCACCCATCAAACCTGTGTTGAGCTCAACTGTGTTAGGTACTCAGACTACCGTGATGAGCAAGGACAACCCCCACTCTCACGGAATTGACAGATGAGGAAGGGAAAGAAATATTAGATGGATTACTGCAACAGAGAAATATAAAACCGCAACACTAATAAGTTCTACAAAAGAATGGCCCACAGTGGTTTAAGCACATAATGGGGGAATATGACTTAAGAAGGCCATGGAAGGTTTTTCTGGGAAAGGGGAGACTGAGATTTAAAGGAAGAAAATAAAAAAAAAAAACTAGGAGAAGCAGCAGTGGGTAAGGAAGTTAATTCCTCTTGATAAATGGAACAGCACATGTGAAGGTCCTGTGGCCGGAAAGGTAGAATGCTAATATTTCAATTGACTTTTGAGAACACAATAGCTGGAAAAAAAAAAAAAAACTGTTTCTTGCTGTTTCCTAATTTCTTGACCTGGAGAAAGATGAACAGAATATAAATATATCACATAACTAAACACTTGACCTTGCCCCAAATAATGTTTTTGTTTTTTTTTTTTTTAGTGGCAAACAAGGTTCTAAATCCATTGCTTAAGAATAAGACTGCAAACCTTAGGCTGCATCTCCTCTAGCCTGAGTTACTTAATGAAGTCCTACAGACAATCAAATCAACAGCCTCTTTGAATGAATAGCTTGTGTATTCATAAACTAAGAAAATTCTGATACCTCATTTGGGAGAAGAAGAAAAAAAAAAAAGAGCCAAAGCATTTTCATAGCTCCACATAGAAGAAACAAGCAATTGATGGCAGAAATTTTAACTTTATGCTATCTTTTGGCATCTATAGAAACTGCCTGTCTACAAGAAGAAAAAGTTTGCTCGAGTTCCCAACAAAAATCTGTCAAAGACCTCGACAATAACTTTCCAGAATGTTTTTAACTGCAACCCACATTAAGAAATTTACTTTGCATTGTGACTTACCACAGATATATAGACACATAAATAAAAGTTTTGTTTCAAATAAACCAAATGCAAAAATATTTTTTTAAAAAAAAGAGCTCATTGGGACCTATTGTCAACTAATCTATGACAAAGGAGACAAGAATATACAATGAAGAAAAGATAGTCTCTTCAACAAGTGGTGCTGGGAAAACTGGACAGCTACATGTAAAAGAATGAAATTAGAACACTCTCTAACACCATACACAAAAATAAACTCAAAATGGATTAAAGACCTAAGTGTTAGGCCGGTTACTATAGAACTCTTAGAGGAAAACATAGGCAGAACACTCTCTGACATAAATCGCAGCAGTATCTTTTCTGACCCACCTCCTAGAGTAATGAAAATAAAAACAAAAATAAACAAATGGGACTTAATTAAACTTAAAAGCTTTTGCACAGCAAAGGAAACCAAAAACAAAACAAAAAGACAACCCACAGAATGGGAGAAAATATTTGCAAACGAAGCGACCAACAAGGGATTAGTCCACAAAAAATGCAAAAAACTCATGCAGCTCAATATCAAAAAAACAAACAACCCAATCAAAAAACTAGGCAGAAGATCTAAATAACATTTCTCCAAAGAAGACATACAGATGGCCAAAAAGCACGTGGAAAGATCCTCAACGTCACTATCAGAGAAATGCAAATCAAAACTACAGTGAAGTATCACCTCACATCGGTCAGAAGGGCCATCCCCCCAAAAATCTACAAACAATAAATGCTGGAGAGGATGTGGAGACAAGGGAACCCTCCTGAAATATATGAGAGCAAAATGAAGTAATGTCTGGGATTCATTTTAAAATATCATCGGCCAAAAAAGAGATGAAACTGGTATGGCACAAATCTTGACAACTGTTGGATCTGGGTGATGAACATATGTGGGTTCATTATACTATTCTCTCGACTTTTGTACATGCTTGAACTTTTTCATAATACAAAATTAAGTTCAAATGACAAGAATCTACTCTTACCCTAGCTATGTATAATGCTTTCATATTTTCTGTGTTTTTTTTTAAACTAAATAATAGAAGGTAAAAAGAATGGTGGGGATGAGCCCCTAAGTTGATTTCATGATGCTCTAAAGGTTTGGGATGCATGGTGTGAAGATTTCTAACTACCTGGTCTTTGTTCTGCCCATACAGACTCATTCTAACACAAAAGACACTTTTTGGTCACTTGATGCAAATCAAAAATGAAAAGCCTAATTCTCTTCAATGTTTCCAACTTCCAAAAATGTACTGCTTCCTGACATTTCCATAGTTGTCTATTTAAGTTCAATGTAAATAGCTGCTGCTACTTTGGGAGTGCCTGATAATGTCTATCACAGTACAAGGATATATGTCTCTCTGGTGACATCTAAATGTTGATCTTGTAAATTCTACAGCAACACATAATGTAGTACAAAGATATGCCAAGTAGCATCAAAAACATTTTTTTTTTCAAAATCTGGGTTTAATATAAATGGCAAATCAAATTAGAGGAAAACAAATTACAAAATGTATTCAGATGACTTCAGCTAATTAATTCTTTCCATTGATAATATTTTGAACTTGGGACACAGGTTATTAAATGCTTTATTTCTGTTGTTAGTTACAATTGCTAACTTACAAAGCACATTGATTGTACATACTGCTAAATTTTTTCAAGACAAGTTCTATCTTTGTATTAAGTGGGCGTTTCCAGCATTAAATAATCTATACCCACTGTTTTTATTGTGCTGAGACATGGATTAAAAAACCCCACGATCCAACAGATACGTATATCACACCTCAGCCTTCCTTTTGCTCACCTGGGGGAAATTATCCATCGGGTATAAAATGCCACTCTGACTTAGTGAATTTGGCTGGCTAACTAACATTTATAACACTGCTTCCTCCACCAGCTTCTTAACTGCAACTTGATTTTATTCAGATGTCAACTTTTACCAAGCCTCAAGCACTTCAGGGAAGCTGCCCCACCCCTACTTGGTAGTTCCAGGTGATGTACTCCATTTTACCTAAACCAGTCATGCTAATGGCCAATGACTCCCCGCCATTGATTAGTTTAGGAATGAACATGTGATAAAATTCTGGGCAATGAAGTAGGAGAGTAAGCCAGTCAGGAGGGCTTCCTGCTCCTAAGAGACAGAAGGTTGTTCATCTGGACACTGTTCGAGCTGCACAGGAGGCTGGGACCCGGCAGCATCTTTCTACCACCCTCAAGGAAAACTTCACATAGAGGAGGACCAATCTAAGACAATCCCACAGAAACAGACCTGAGGCTCCTACTTCCCAGTTTCTGACAACGTGAAATGATCCATTTCCTTATCATTTAAGCCACTGGCATGTTACTTACAGCGAAGTGCTCTTAAATGATACATTACCTTTTCAAAGTTTTAGACAAAACTTCCTATTATTGATGAAGTAATCTGTGAGCTTAAACTAAGAGTGAGTAATCTGTGAGCTGGTCATTTCAGCTCGAAAAACCTGAAGTAAGTGTATGAGTTGATATGGGATCAGAGAAAAACACTAATGTTATAAGTCTCTGAGAAGTTTAGGGGTACTCTAGCCAACTGGGTGAGGCTGAATGAAGAGCAGAAACGGTCGACCAAAAAATGATGCCTAAGTTAACTCGATTAGAAAAAAGAGGTAAAAACTCTCATACATCTGAATTTCACACGTCATCAACCCCAAAACGTTTGGAGGCATGACTATAAGGTGTCAGCTGCTACTGAGAAAGATCTCAGCATTCTGGCTAATTACAAGACAAGCTGTACGCTTAAAAAGATGTCCAAATGGCTAAAGTTCTGAACACAAACACAAGATGGGCTAACCTATTTCATTACATGGTACTGCACAGTGTATAGAAGCAGGTGATTTCTGAGGTTAAGTATCAGCAGAGGGAGAGATGCAGATCTAATCTAAGGCTTGCAGAGAAAGAGGGGAAAAAGAGAAGACTAAATTTTGACAGATCCTTTTGTGGGAAAGGGGACGCTAGGCCACCCTCATTCTGCAATTGATGATAGATTACTTGGGCAAGGAACGGGCAGAATTGCTGTATCACTCTCTCTTCACCAAGGAGTGTATAATCACTCCTTCTGTTTGTAGTTTTTAGAAAGGCATAGCCTGGTACAGGAAAAGGGAGGTAGGACTTGGTTTTCTTTAAGTTCAGGAGGGTAATGTGAAGATAGTTGTTTTGACTCTAAAAACATTTTGAGCTCCTTGAAAGAAAGGAATGATGTAATTTTTAAATGAGAAGAATTATGTATTTTATGTAAAGGAGTTATATGCTTGGCGAATGCTATTTAAAGCAAAATGATCACAGCATATGTTTGTTTTCTGTTATTTGAGAAGTGACATTCTATGTTAGAACATCGCCTAGCACGTAGTAGGCATGCAGATACTGGTTGAAGAATATTTGTTGACTAATTACTACAAAAAGTTGAAAAGGATGAACATTGATTCAGCTAAACAAAGGGAAAAAAGCTTTTTTAACTTCTATAACTTTTAAGTAACTTTAAAAATTTTTTTTTTACATGATATCCTTCAGAGTAAATTATTTTTATTATTACCTTTGGGATTTTTTTTAAGCTGATATTTTTTTAAACTAGCAAGTATATATATATATTTGTGTGTGTGTGGAGAGCTTTTATTTTTTAATTTTTTAAAATAAATTTATTTATTTATTTTTGGCTGTGTTGGGTCTTCCTTGCTGTGTGCCGGCTTTCTCTAGTTGTGGCGAGCGGGGGCTACTCTTCATTGCAGTGTGCAGGCTTCTCATTGCAGTGGCTTCTCTCGTTTTGGAGCATGGGCTCTAGGCGCGCGGGCTCAGTAGTTGTGGCTCACAGGCTCTAGAGCACAGGCTCAGTAGTTGTGGCGCACGGGCTTAGTTGCTCCGTGGCATGTGGGATCTTGCCGGACTAGGGATCGAACCCATGTCCCCTGCATTGGCAGGCAGATTCTCAAGCACTGCGCCACTAGGGAAGCCCCAGCAAATATATTTTTAAACAGTTTCTGAAACTAAATAAAGCTTGATGATTAGGTGTAAATTGAGATGTGGGTGGCAATTCTATTTAAACTCTTTAAAATCCATTCTACACTTGTTAGTATTCTTAATACAAGATTTGAATTTTAGTAGAATTTGAATGGAGATAATGTGTAGGCATATCTGCCTGAGACGGAAGCTTCCATGGATTTCAAATATGTTTCTTTACTATTTTTTAAAATTCCATAAAGTAAGTCTAATAATTCAACAGGGATTTTCATTAATAGGGATAGGACATTATAAACCACATTTGAAAAGTATACAAAGTACATTTAATTCTAATCTGACCCACACATGTACAATTTCTTAGAAGCTTATCAAATCCAAGCCTTTGAAAATGCATACACTGTAACAGATTTTTCAAAAACATGATGGAAAATATATACCACCCAGCTAAACACTCTCTTGATTTAGAATCGAGGCCTATATGTTTCTATTTCCATAGTGACTATTGCTGTGGAATCGACATGTTTTAATTTAGATTTGAGATTATAAACATCGTTTGGAGACAGAATTTATTTTCTCTCCTACAACTTCTGAAAATTGATCAGTCTAAGTGCTACAGAACAGAAGCAAATTCCGAAGCAGGATTTAGAAATTATTTGGCTTAAGGGGCATTTCTGATTAACGAAAGATGAGTTTTTATGAAAATTCATGGCTTTTTAACCCTTAAATTTTTTCATGAATTTTCATACACTAACGAATAAAATACACTAAAGAAATACGCTCTGTAAAATAAAGCTAAAGAAGGGATTTCCAGCCAGGCCTCCGTGAGAAGCATTTAAACTGTGCTAACATGTAATTAAAAAAAAAAAAAAAAACAAGGTCATAAGTAAGGATTCTGCAAATATTTTTGCCTAAATTTCTTAAGAAGTTAAAATGAGACTATTCTTCATTGGTCATCTGAGAAGAGTAGTTAGAATGTGACACACTTAGGTCAAATAGAAGTTAGCAATCCAAATCACTAATGAAAAGAGGAGAACGAATCATATTCTTTTATTATTTTTTCACTGAGCTTTTTTTGGAACCCCTACTCTTCCTGTGCTCAAGAAGCTTGTAAATGAGGGTGGGCAGGGTGAGGAAAGCGGTGCATGAAGCAGAGGTTGCCAAGTGCTATGTTGATGAGCAGCTCAAGATGCTGGCGGAGAAGAACGAACGAACCCAAGGACAAAAGTGAACCCAGGGAGAGAAGAACACTGACAGCAAAGCATCCTAAGTGCTCTGCAAAAGGAAACATTTTATACCCTAAAAGGAAGGTCTACTTCTTAAAACAAACAAAAACAAAATACTCAGACAGCGTCACTTCATATGGTCCATATGGTCCATACAGCCCAGCTGGTACAGAAGGAGGCACCAACCCACGCCTTGTGACCTGCAGCGACTAGAAAGCCATACTAATTAAGGTCACCCCTGAGCCGCAGCTTTCAGCTTTGGATAAATAAGGTTGGAAAACGCTTAATGAATCCACCCTCTTCCACTCCTTCTGATGGCTTTTTTGTTCTCTCTGATGAGTAGAGCTAAACCAAAAGTTTATACACCTCAATTCATTGCTAGAACTGCCCCATCCTTAGAGCCAGTTCCTCAGCCCAGAGATAGTCTGTAAAGAAAAGAAACTGTGAGTCTGCAGAAAGGAAGCCAGGAGAGATGTCGGGGGGAGGAGAAAAATGGCAAGTAAAGACATCGTTTTGTTTCATTAATGATTAGCTGGACTCAGAGAAGGCTAAGGCTTTGCAGTATTATTTCTCTGAAAGTCTTTGACGTGTCTGCTGAAGATCTGTAGTTTATCCAAATGTGTCTGGTACACTCTTTGAAGGGACCATATTTAGTGTCTAGGAACAGATTAATTCATTCTTTGAAGTGATATTCAATAAAGGTTTGCTGGAACTCTGAGGGCCATGAAGAACAATGGTGCAGATCAGAAAGGCCAAGATAGCCATTCACTCCGTATTTACTAAACACCTATTACGTGTTAGGTGCTATTTTGGGATCCAAGGAATGCAGCAATGAAGAAAATATATAAAAATCCCTGCCCTAATGGAGGCTACACTCTAGTAGGGGCAGATAGACAACGAATAAAGCAGGGAAGGCGGGGAGGGAATGAGTGGGAGGGAGGGAGTGCGAGTGTGTGGGTATGTAATGGCAATTTTCACATTTCAAACAGATTGGTAGGGGAAGACCTTCCTCCGAGAGCAAGATGTGAGCAAAGACCTGAAGGGAGAGAGACATAATGCATGGAAAAAGGGGTTCCAGAAGAAGGCACAGCAAGTGCAAAGGTCCTGGGGCAGGAGATTGCTTAGCATCTGTGAGAAACATCAAGGAGGCCAGTGTAGCTGGAGTGGAGTGAGGGGAAGAAGGCAGATGAGCTCAGAGATGCCAATGCAAGGCTATGGGGGCTACGGCCTTGAAAGTCAGAGTAAGGCTTTTACTCTGAGTGGTAAATGGTAAGGCATTCGAGGGTTTCAAGCAGAGGAGTGACATGATCCGATATTTTTGCAAAAATAGTTACTGAGCAACTACTGTGGGCCAGGCACTGTGCTAGTCCAGACACGTGGGTGCTGGGGATGTGCAATCAACATGGCAGACATGGTCCCTGCCCTCATGGAGCTCAGATCAGAGCAGGAAAGAAAGACAAACAAGCAAACCAGCTCACAAAAATTACTGCTAGTTGTGATCATGCTGAAAACAAAATCCAGGTCCTTGCATAATGCCAAATGGGGTGAGGGGAACGGGTCTGGGTGTCGAGGAAGACTTCTCCAAAGAGGTGATATTGGAGGTGAGTCTTCAGTGGGACAGAGGAGCTAAATATAATGTTGGGGAAAAGAGTGCATCAGCCAGAAGAAACTGCATATTCCAGGGCCCGAGACATGAAAGGATGTTGCTTGCTGCAAGGATAGAAAGACACCAGTACAGCGAATCCCTAAAGCATGAAGGAGAGTGCAACACAGGATGAGATTGTACCCGTAGACTGGACGTAGACTGGGAGCCCTGGGAAAGCAATCTGAAGAAGAAATTGGTGACCCAAGGTAGAAAAATGTCAGACATCATACAAGAGCTACAGACAAAAAGCTATGAGAGTTTCGAATGGGGCATTTGGAGGAAGGAAGCTGTGTTGAACTAATCTGTGAGGGGGTATAGAACTGAGCCACATCCAGGAGTCAAGAAGACTTCCTGCGAAGGTGGGAAAGGCACAGAGCAAGCTGGCTGTACCATCAGTGCCTACTTAGCCCATAAGAGCTGGGCCACACTGGAGTCTTTGGAGCCTCCTTTCCCCCCAAACGAAAGGGCACGTGCCTGAAAAGTTTGAGAGAATGAAGAATAGTGTTCATAAAATTCCCTGTGCTTCGTAAATACCAAATAAGTCCTCATTCTCATGATAGAAAATAAATCCTGCTGATTTGAG
This sequence comes from Stenella coeruleoalba, assembly GCF_951394435.1. Taxonomy (NCBI): domain Eukaryota; kingdom Metazoa; phylum Chordata; class Mammalia; order Artiodactyla; family Delphinidae; genus Stenella; species Stenella coeruleoalba. The sequence goes on from NC_137156.1 coordinate 77,809,022, forward strand.
TTTTTGTCCCCCCAGTTTGAAAGAGAGCGTGGGACCAGCAACAGTTACCTTCCGAACTTTGCATATCCTTTTCAACACTTCATGTTTTTTTCCTTTTTTTTTTTTTAAATGAGTAAGTACCTAACTTCATTCAGATCTAGATTTGATGAGGCTGGAGCTGGGCATGGAACACCCACAGGTGACGACATGGCCCCGCACTGTGGTCCTCCCAGTATACTCAGGGAGCAAACGAGAGGAATATGACTTGTACTAAGTACTATGAAGTAAAAGAAGGGAAAAGGGATTTCCCTGGTGGTCCAGTGGTAAAGTATCCACCTTGCAACACGGGTTCGATCCCTGGTCGGGGAACTAAGATCCCACATGCTGCGGGGCAACTAAGCCCCCGTGCCGCAACTACTGAGCCTGTGTGCCTCAACGAGAGAGCCCGCGTGCGGCAAATACAGAGCCCAGGCACTCTGGAGCCTGTGCGCCACAATTAGAGAGAGAAAAAAACCCCACACGCCACAACTAAAGAGGAGCCCGTGTGCCTCAATGAAAGATCGTGCACGCCTCAACAAAGATCCCCCGTGCCACAACTAAGACCCAACACATCCAAGGATAAAATAAATAAATTTAAAAACAAAAAAGAAGGGAAGAAATGTGGAGTGAATGAGAGGGAGAAGACCAGAAGAAGCCCATCTAGGATAATGAGGGGGAGTGAGGGAAGCTAGGGCTTTTTCCAGGGATAAGCCTCTTTGGAGACCAAACCCACCCCAAGTGCTACTAGAGATTCAGTATTACGTAACTCGTTCCTTTCCGACAAAGACCTTTCCAAAGCAAGCTGTGCTCCGAGGATGAGCAGAAGCCAGCCACTAGATAAGTGAGGGAGGAGAGGAGGCCACTCTGTAGGCTGAAAACGGGAACAGCAGGTGCAAAGTACCAGATGTGGGAAAACAAACCAAACAGGAAATCACCCCCATTGACAAAAACAAAAAAACACAACTCATAGGGAAATAAAAATCTCTCCTCTCTAGTAGACACTCTGACATCTGTTCTCCCAGAGGATGGAATATATAACACTGACTTCCAAAGCTACTGATTTCCTATGATCTAAGCAGAAGTGACGTGAGGAGTACTTTAAGCACAGAGCTTCCACTTGTGAGCTCTGCAAAGCATCCCTCGAGGGGTGCAACTGCAAACATCAGTGCATTCTGTTTCCAACACAATATTCTTTTGCAGTAGATCGTCAATGGTCTTATGTCAATTTTATAGATTTGAGAGATAACCATCGAGACCCCGCATGTTCTTCAAATTAATCGTAGGCCTACAGTTTAAATCCTGCGTTTACTCTGGCTCACTCCAGACATCCAACTCCGCTCTGCTCTCCTCCCCAGAGAAAACCTGCACATTTTATCAGAGACGTATAACCTGTGAGAAATTGATATGAGAGAAAATTCCAGCCAAGAGGACCGTATATCTAAAAGGGATGCATTTTCATGAATCAGCCACAAGGCAGAGGGCTTTGACTTTCCGCATTTGTACTCTGTGTACGCCGTGCCATGACAGAAGTTGGCTGGCACCTTCGAGTTATTACTACACAATCCAGCTGGTGCTAACCTATATGCGGGCTTATGAGCACAGACTTCACAAGATTCACGACTGAAGAGGTAACTTGAAATCTACAAGAAAAATCTGATCAAGGAAGCGGTTCTATTTGTTTTCTGGCATCTCTTGAAGAATGTCAGCATAATATAACCCACTGTCCTTCCCTTTAGCTACCAAGAAATTCAGTGTCTGTCACAGCAAATCCCTTCTCTCAGTAACCCTACTAGCTAGTGTACTTTCCTATCTGTTAACTTGATTTTCTATTTGTATTGATCATCTTATTGAGTAGAGGTTTGGGTAAAATTATATTGATTTATTTTTGGAAAGGGACACAAGATAGATACTGATAAATTTCTTGGCTCTTATGTCCACCAGGTTTATAGGATCTGTGTCCATCAATAAACAAAGCTCAAACTTCTAGGCTCAGACGCCCACAAAGGAAAGCCAGCCTTCTCGCGATGCACTGCTTGACCTCAGCCAGTATCTTCCTGAAGTCTGTCTTGAGAAGTCCTCTTTTTCAGTAGACTACACTTAAGTTGTCCCTAAATCATGGGAGTACCGGAAAGAAATAACCAGATTATATCCTGAGAGCTCATTCTTCTTTATTTTTTTGGCGGGGAAGTATTTTATTTTTTTTCCCCCGAGATTTATTGATATGTAATTGATATATAACGTTGTGTCAGTTTAAGATGTACAACTATTTTTTCTTTAATAAATCTATTTATTTATTTATTTTTGGCTGTGTTGGGTCTTTGTTGCTCTGCGCGGGCTTTCTGTAGTTGTAGCAAGCGGGGGCTACTCTTCGTTGTGGTGCGCGGGCTTCTCATTGCGGTGGCTTCTCTTGCTGCGAAGCATGGGCTCTAGGCGCACAGGCTTCAGTAGTTGTGGCTCGCGGGCTCTAGAGGGCAGGCTCAGTAGTTGTGGTGCACGGGCTTAGTTGCTCCGTGGCATGTGGGATCTTCCCAGACCAGGGCTCGAACCCGTGTCCCCTGCATTGGCAGGCGGATTCTTAACCACTGTGCCACCAGGGAAGCCCTGTACGACATGTTGATTTGATACATGTATATTGTGAAAGGATTGCCACGATAGTGCTACCAACAGTTCCACCACGTCACATAATTACCATTTCTTTTTGTGGTGAGAACATTTAAGATTTACTCTCTCGGCAACTTTCAAGTATAAAATACAGTACTGTTAAGTACACACACAGTGCTATTAGATCCCCAAAGCTTATTAAACTTCTAAGTGGAAGTTTGTACCCTTGGATCAACATCTGTCCATTTCCCTCCCTGAGAGCTCTTTCTAAGCAGAACCACCCTAAATCTCATCATGGTAGTGCTGTAGCTGTAACTTTTCTCATCCCTGAGTTGCTTGCTCAGCCGCAGTCCCACCTCTGGAGACATTTTTATTCTGTATGTAAATGCGAGGTGTGGGACTTCCCTGGCGATGCAGTGGTTAAGAATCCGCCTGCCAATGCAGGGGACATGGGTTCGAGCCCTGGTCCGGGAATATCCCACATGCCACGGAACAACAAAGCCCGTGCGCCACAACTACTGAGCCTGTGCTCTAGAGCCCGCGAGCCACAACTACTGGGCCCGTGCGCCGAGCCCGTGCTCCGCAACAAGAGAAGCCACCGCAATGAGAAGTCCGTGCAACGCAACAAAGAGTAGCCCCCGCTCGCTGCAACTAGAGAAAGCTCGCGGGCAGCAACGAAGACTCAATGCAGCCAAAAATTAAAATAAATAAATAAATAAATAAATAATGTGAGGTGTGGATAGGGTTATAGAGTTTTCTTCCTCCAAACGCTTTTCATGTTGCAAAGTAGGCCATGTCTACTTGAAAGATTCTCACAACCAGAAGAAGGGATTTAGGCAGACTATCAAAATGACGGGCAGGAAAAACCAGTCTTGAACTTCAGATGTTCTAAGAATTACAAGGACAAGGTGGGCCATGGGTGAGAAGATTACTGTACTAGTCAGTATCTTTGGCTGTAAACTACGGAAAAGAACTCTGGTCAATTTATGTGGAAAATTCATTCATTGGAATGCTATGGGGGAGCTAACAGTACAAAGGGAAGGTTATAATCACAGGTTCAGAAGGGCAGGAATTAGGGCAACACAAGATATGTAATGGGCTGATCCACAGTCTCTGGGGAATGAATGAGTTCCAGTTATTTATAGCCTCATCCCTCTGCTCAAGGGTTGCATTCCAAAGGAAGCATCTGCGTGATTTAGCTTACGCTCCCCGCCTGTCCCTTGGCCGGTGGACATGTCACGGGGCGGGGGGGGGCGGCGGCCTTCTTCACAACTCCAGTGATCTGTGTTCAGTGGGGAAGGGCAGCTCCCTCAAAGCAAAATCAGAAGGCTGATAACCAGGAGGGAAGGTAGACAATGGTCAGGTGAAAACAAACAACAGAACCATGCTGATGCTTATGAACTGTTCATCAGTGGCAGTCCCTGTCATGAAGACATCCTACAAACTTCATCGTTCCATGAGCTATGTAACAGTTCACTACTGTTCCTCTCCTCTCCTGACACTACAGCTAGGTCTCTGACTCCTGTGCCTTCAGGAAGTGAGAGAAAAAGAGTGGTATCCTGGAAAGCTCTCACCCAAAAGTCTGTTAAGAGTCTCAAGTTCCTAAGACAAGCAACCACCTCCTTTGGAAAAATATGGCCTACCCAATATAACTGTTAAACAGTCACATTTAAGTCAAGGATGTGTCGCTTCGGTGATTCCATCTGGAGACTTGGCTGGGAAACGCATGCTTTAAAAACATGGCAGCAGGATCTCTTTCTATAAATTTTTTTACTTTGATCAATTACCGTGCCATTCAGTGGGAAAATGGTATGTGGGTCAATGGCCTACAGCACCCCACTGCCCAGGGGTGCTTTTTCTTTTCTGTAGCATACTTTGAAAAACCGTTTTTCTGAGTCCCAAGCAGATTTGAGCTGGACCAACCAGTGGGTAATTAGGAGCTGTGGGGGAGGAGAAGCTTTGTGATTAAGTCCAAGTGCGTTAATTCCAGGGCCCGACTCGAGTTGTATTGATGCTTCTCTTAGCTCTTGGGTGCATGAGGGACTTGAATTTTACCTAGACTGGTACCGACCACTTATTTCAAGTAGACTTCTCCCACATATGTCCTATGAGGTACTCTCTTTCTTTCCTGGCATTTACCATAATGTGAATTTGTTTCCTGCTTCTTGCCTTGCTCATCACCTGTGTCCCACCATTAGGATGTGTAGCTCCACAAGGCCAAAATCTGTCTTGTTCACAGCAGTACCTCCACCACAACGCCTGGCGCGTAACAGGCCTTCAATAAATATTCGTTTGATGGCTGAATTGCTACAAGATCAGAGTGGCAGTGGCTGCCCAGAAGACGGAGCGGGGTAACCTCCCTGCCCATGGGGAGGAGTGGAAGCTGATATCCAGCTCTTAATTTTAGTGTACCTACTATGTGTCAAGCATTCGGGCACACGGCATCGAACAAAGCAGACGCTCCCTGCCCTTGTCCTGCTTATAGCACTTTATTTGCTAAAGAACCCTGCACCAAGGATCTCGAGATCTGAAGGGTGATGACTGTAGTAGTAGTTATTAGGAGTCAGAGTAAAGAGCTATCATTTATTGCTCATTAACTATGCCAGGCACTTACACATATTATCTCATTTAAGCCCTTCTAACAACCCTTCAAGGTTAACGAATTTAAAGATGTGTCAGCTAAGCGGCGCACCCACGGTCACACAGCTGGTGAGTGTTATTAGAAGCAGCTGGTCTATGGGACGCCAAAGTCTATGATATTTCATCTACATTCCCTGCTTTACTCAGAAATAGGCAGGCTGCAACAGTCAGGCAGATGCTGACAGGGTGCTAACGTACCAATCTCTGCCCTAAGACAGCTCTAGCTCCAGCAGACCACTCCACTGGACAACGTGGGAAATTTACGGTGCCGACCAGTCTCTCCCTCTTAAGGTGCCTCGCCTCCCGGTGATAATAATCACAATCATTTTACCTGAACACCTGCAACGGATCAGGTGTCTGACGAGCTGCACTGCGTTGCATCGTAACAACCCAGAGCTGCCCGTGTTACTACGGTGCCCATTTTGCTGAGGAGAAATCTGAGGTTTAGAGAAGGCAAGACTGCACCCCAGACTCTCACAGCTGCTCAGAAGCAGAGCTAAGTTTCAAAGTCACACTTCGTGATATTAATCCCAGCCGTACTCAACCGCATCTGGTTGCATCAACTCACCGTGTTTCTTTCACCTCTGGACTTTCACGTAGGCTGCTTGAGATAGCGCTGCCTCCGTTTCTTCGGTTGCTAACACCTCCTGCTCTCTGAAGACTCAATGCAGGCGTGACTTCCTCTAGAGAGGCATCTCAGACTTCTCTTTCTTCTGCCCAGTGTCCGTCAGGAGAGACAGGGCGAGCAGGGAGACTCCATATTAGAGCAAAGAGCTATGAAGTCCACCTGGGCCTCAGGCTTCAATCACACCACAGTCCGATGGCGTCTTTCGTGCCGCCTTTCAATTGCTCTCCCTCTCCACCTCTGATACTTTCAGTACGGGAAGGTCTTCCCTAACATTGTAACATGCGTACACCAGACCCCAGAGGAGCGCTCGACCCACCCGTGAACCCCACGGGAAAGGCTTCTGCGTCAGCCTAAGGCCAGGGCAGAACCTTTATTGCCCCGTTTGGGTCAGGTGGCCAGTCCTGAGCCAGTCACTGTGGCCCAGAAGATGCTGTGCTCTGATTGGCCAGGCCTGGGTCACATGCCCCCCATGGAGGGATGGACTAGCCCCACCTTAACCTTATGGATGGAGAGTGGGGAAGGGGCCGGCGTCTCCAAAGGAAAGGTTGGATGTTGTTACCAGAAGGGAGAATGGTGATCAGCTGGCAAAAATAACAGATGTCCACTACACACCCCACCCCAGACTGGATTGAATGCCCAATTTCATCTTCACAACCAAGTATCATATGGGGATTTTTGTTGTATGTGATTTTCCCCCCTACTCTATTATATAAACTCCAGGGCAGAGGCTATGCTCAGAATTCTCTTCCTTGTAACTCCTGCACCCAGCATAGTGTCTGACACATTAGACGTGTTCACATCGTAGTTCTTGAATGAATGATCAAGTGTATTAATTAGTTTATGAAGATCTGATGATGTTGTTTCATCTTTTACAGGCAGCATCGTCGTGAGGCAGAAAGAACACGGACGCTAAATCAGTGTTTCTTAAAGTGTAGTTGGGAACCAACTGCTTCCGGTTAAAATGCAGATTCCTGGGCTACAGAGCAGATCTGTTGACCCAGCCCCTCAGTAAATGGGGTTCAGGTGCATTTTTAGCAAAAATGTTACGTAATTCTTGTGCACTCTCCCGTTAGAACCATGACCCATAGTCAGAATCATCTGAGTATGAGTCCCCACTCCATCTCCTTCCAGCTGTGTGAACTAAAGGAAGTCATACCCTCTCAGCAACTTGGTTTGCCCCTCTTTAAAATGGGGCTAAGAAAACCTACCTAATGAATACGTAATGAGGAGTCAATAAGATAACACAGGTAAAGTTTCTTTATAAAGTGCGGTATTCAAGTTTTACTACTTGAGTTTTTCTAATAATCATCGCTAACTTCTGTTATACATCCTAGGTATGTGCCACGTGCTATTCTAAGTTCTAATTATACGTGTTAACTCATTTAAGCTTCATAACAGCCTTGTGAGATAGATATTCTGGTTTTTTTTCTTTTTGAGGTATAATTGACACACATTATATTAGTTTCAGGTGTGCTTGGAACTAGTCCTAGTTTGCAGGTGCAGAAACAGAGACAAGGTAGTTTCCCCTGATAAGCACCTGAGCTAGGATTTGAACTCAGCGGTTCTGGTGCCAGACTCCTCACCCCTCATTTGACTTTCTCCTTATAAATAATGCTATCCTTCCCAAGGCAATTCAGCGCCACCCACTTTGGGGGGCAAAATGAGGACACTGAAACTCTTGGAGAAAAAAGAGCTCCAAAAATGACCCAGGACTGAAAAACATTAAAGAAAGGAGAGAAACCGCAAAGATTGCGTGTCAGGTCGAGTGGCCTTGGCAGGATACCTTGATAAAAACCGAATTATATCAGACTCCGATTGATCTCCAACAGAAAAGTCTTGTTTTCTCCCCTGTTTCCTGAAATCCACCTTTCTAGATTGTATAACACCTCCGTGCTTTGAAAACCAGAACGAGTCTTCGGATGACTGTTTTCATTTTGATTTGGTATACTTTTTCTTCCCCATTCTTTACTTCTAGGCACCGAGACGTTTTTTCCATGAAGCATGAGCAAAGTCTCGAAGTGCAAGCCAAGCCCTCAGAAATGTGATAGCTGTTACCAAGGATTGGAGAGTAAGAGTACAAAACCTAGAATCAAGATTTCAGCGCTGCACTCTAGTATCTGAGATGGCATCAGTCCCACATCAAAGATGGAATAAATAAGGCGTTAAGAAACCACAGAATTTGTTCTGGGTTCCTTAGCTGGTGGAGTACGTTGAAACCCCATCACACCTTTAGATTCTCTTTACCTGGCTCTACTGGACACGGAGTGTACGAGAACCCCAAACACTTCTGCTGCTAGGATGCCTGGATGTTTATGTTTAATTAAGATGTAATGTGTCTCAAAGAGACAAATACATTGACCTACTTACTTCAAAAAAAGAAAGTGTTAAAATGAGCCGGACTCTTAAAGCCAGGTGAACTATAAGAAATAATTCAAATAACTTAATGATTTAAATAATTCATCACCTGGTCCACAAATCTGTGTATGATGATCCTGCCACCTCTGTGCTCTGTGCAGAATTAGGAAGGCAGTCACCTGGGGGTGAGGATTTTGAATGGTCACTAGGAGGGAGAATAGAAGAACTGGATGCGAATTAGTGACATATGGTAACCCTGGCTATGATTCTAGAAGAGAAAGGAAGAGTTTGAAGAATGCCAGGAGTTAATGACCAGATTACCAGAACCTTTAGGGAATCCTCAAAGGCTAGCCTGATACATTTTTCCCTCACGAAAGTAACCTTCAGAGGGTAGGCGGTGGGCACCAAGAGCTTCAGACCAGCACCTCCAAAGGCGTGGGGCCGGTGGCTGGAGTTTGCCATCTTTCTGCCTATTTCCTAGCTCTTGGCTGGTTGAGTTCTGTCTCTTTCTGTCCAGTGTCCACCAAGGGGCCTGGCTGTGGCTCCCTTTTCTTGGGCTATGTACTTTCAACCAGTTTTGAGCAGCCCCATTTCAGATTGGCCTTTTTATGTTTGATATAAAGAATAGTTGTTGGCCAATTTCATCTTTTCATCGCTGTTCTCTAGGCCTGAATCCAAGCAGTTTGTCAGATGCTCATTAACTCCCCCTTTGGCTCTTTCTAGTGTGTCTCCTAAGCTCATTGCGCCAAGAACTAACGCTTTCTTTTACACGATTCTCTTTCTCTGCTCCATCAGGGAGACAAATTACTTTCCAAAAGGGATCGCCAGGGATGGTTTAATGAGAATTTCTTTGGGGCTAGGCATGGAACGCAATGTAGTTAACATTCGGTGGACTTAATTGGACTTTTCTTTTCTGCCTCTTTTTAAAAAAATCTGAAGCTATCCTGTTAATCTCTCATTTGTAATCAATTGTGTTGACTAAACAAAAGTCTAGGTCGTCTTTTCTTCCTGTCTCAGACAATCCTTTGTTGCCTCTAAATGCCTCATTCTTGAGTGATCCTGGTCGCGTAGATGGGCCCGATTGTTGACAGTTCATTATTGCGCTTTTGTCCATTTAATCTTTCTTGCTGTGTTTTGCATGTGCATGCCTTAATGAGCTCCGTTGGCAATTAACATGTTTCTAGGAGCAAACTGGTTGCTCAGACGTTTCAGAGGGAAGTGCAGGGAAAAGGGCAACGCAGCTGCCTCGAGGTTGTTTATTTCCCAGCATTTTCTCAAGACTCCTGTCCTCTCTTTGGCAGCACCCCCCAACTAACCCTCACCGTTATTCGGGCCCTCCCCTCCCCCCCAGCTCATTCACCACCTGCACACCTGGATGCCTTGTTGCTGTGATTCTTGGGCCTGGCTCAGGCGGCTCCCTATCCTCTTAAGAGCCAAACAGCAAAATGGGGACCTTACGGGCACACTTCTGCAGCCGAGGCAAGAGCGAGCCCAGTGCCCCCCAAAATGCGTCTGGATGCTGCTGGCAACTTCTCTGTGTCGCTCTTAGCAGAGAGGAACCTCTTACCCGCCTAAGGCAATAGGACTGTACAATCTGTTATGTACAAGGCTGTGGCTTTGGAAGAAGGAGGGTTTTTTTTTTTTTTTTTTTGAGTCTTGCTGGCAAGATTGCTGAAGTGTGAGCAGTCATGGACAGAACAAACATCTTGTAGGGGAAAAGATAATTGGAGTCTTTTTTGTGTCTGTGACAGGATTCCCCTCCCCCGCAATTTGATTTTTTAAAAATATTTTTAAAGGGAGGCCTCTTCAATTTAATCAAGGTTAGAATATTAATATGCGGCTGATGACTACCTTGTTTAAGTCATTTGTTAATAATGGAAACTACGAGTCATGCAAACAGTTTAATATTAAGAGGGGGAAAAATATCAGAAAACAGAGCCTTTCACCCATCAATTCCGATGCATGGGGAATAAATGACTAAGAAGGACCCCAGTTAGGATGGTTACTTACAACGGCTTAGCGTGGGTGTCAGAACCTGCCCTGGCTGTGAAAGGTGTTTAGTCATTCAGACAGAAGGTTCCTTTTCTCTTCGCACTACTTTTCAGGTGAAGGAATCCTTTCTTGAATCCCACAGCTGAAGGAAGCAGACATCTTAACCCAAGGAGGAGGGACTTCAAACCTGGGGAAAGCCGAGCTAAGCCCTGTAGATAGGGAGGGGCTCTGTTTATCTACAATTACCACCAGATGTGAAATAACACCTTCTCAGGTGAGAGCGATTGACAGGCGCTGGTGTGAGGGTTAAGGAACAATCGGTTAGGAGGAAACAAGCTCAAGGAGGTTGGAGTATTCCAGTAACTCTGCCCAGGTTCAGCTCAGAGCCCCGGTTCCTTACCTCTCCCCGACGGCAGACAGAAATGAGCAGTCCAGGAGGGAAATGCCTCCTCCCCCACGCTTTGGTTTTATTTCATTTGCTGTCGTTTGCAAGCATGGGATCTTCAACCCTCTTCAGGACTGTCACCTGGAAATAAATTTCTCCGGTTTATGAGATGGGCAACCCTTTTAGTCTTTCTCCTGTGAAAACATTACAGAAGAAGTTCCTCAGAGAAGGTTCTCTTACTTGATGGTTAGAAAGTTATTTCCCTGCATGGGAGTGTCCCATCTATTTTTTATTTATCTTTTCTTCTTAAAGAGAAAGAGGAGTAGTGAATCACGATTCCCATACGCAGGCCAACTTTTTAACGCAATTGTCTAAGAATTCCCCAAGAGGATGCTTTTGCACTAAATTTTGTTGTGTCTGCCCCTTGCCCAAAGTTCTGGAACTGTTTAGGAAGAAGGTGGGCCTGCCCCGGCCATTGTCTGGCCTCCAAGAAGCGCATCTACCAAGGATCCTTTCAGAGACGCAAGAAGTAAAGGATTTTGGGTTGAGACAACTGTCGGAGGGCACCCAGCAGCTCCCAGAAAGGGGGAGGGGTGTGTGTCTCTGAGGCGGGGCTAATCAAACCTAGTAAGATAACTAGGAAAGGAGCGGACTCTTCGAACCAGCCCGCAAGCCCCCTGGGGATAGATGTCTGGGAAGAGCAAGGCGCTATTTCCATATCTTTAGCCGCCAAGTCCTCCTTGCCCATTGTGGGGTTTCCTGGGGTTTGTGGCATCCACCGAGATTTCGGAGTTAAATCTGCATATCGCTCTGGGTCCCAATCTCCCCTCAGCGAAATGCAGCCAGAACGAGCTAACATTTAAATTCCTCCTCGCTTCCTCGCCCCCCCTCCCCTGGCTGCGTCTTCCCAGACTTGGGAGGGGGAGAGGAATACAAAAAAAACGAGGACGCTCTCCTTTCAGGAAATGGAATTCTAATGTACACGTTCCTATTTCTGAATCGGAGGTACTAAAAATACCCCCGCGACAGCCTGAGGAAGCTGTCGCTGTCCTCTGTGCAAACAAAATCGACAATTCTCCTTCCCCGCGCAATGGGTGTGCGAACTGGGCTGGGGGTGGGGACCAACCTTTGGCTGTGACCTGGACGGAGCGTCCACCCAGCAGCCGCATGTCTTTGCCCGAGTCCCAATCGGGATATTCCTCCTCCACCGACGAGGACTGAAGGCAGTTTGAGTTTTCTAAAAGCCTAGACTTCGAACCCTGACCCTACCTTTTCCTGTGACCCGAGGCATGTCATTTAGCTTTTATCTTGTCCTCAGTTTCTCCGTCCTTCCACAAGGTGGGAATAATCATCCCCAGCTTGCGGGTTGTGAATATTCCAAAGAATGTGCTTTGAGTGTCTGGCGTGGAGCAAGCGCTCGGGAAATGCGAGCTTCTTTGATGATGGGAGCCCCTTGCGCAAGCAGCACTGAGCGCCTACTGTATACCGGGCGTTGGGATAAACCTCACTCGAGTCACTTTCAGAGTTACTTGGAGATTTCCCTTTGCATTAACCATCTCTCCCAATAGCCTCCACCTGCAGTGGAAGTCCGCGTGGGATCAGCGCCCAGACGCCGCCGCCCTAGCCCTTGCAATGGCGAGGCTGCGTGGAAGCGCACTCACCGGCCCCGCTCCACATTTCCTCCCGGCGCTGGGGAACATTGTTCCAGAAAACGTGGGCTGAATCGCGGCGCGAATATTAGGGGTGGGGGAGCGGGAGAAGGCCCGGCGCGCCGAGCCAGTAATCCGAGCTCTTGATTATCCAGATTCGGATCAAACGGGGCGGCGGCGGCCGGCCCCCTCCTGGGAATGATTAGATGATTAATGTAATGCTGTTTGAAGGGTCTCTGTTTTCTCTCTTAATTTGGGTCATTACTTAGAAAGCAAGCGTGAGACCATTTCATCAGCGTGCTCGGCGGCGGAGATGGCTATTCAGGAAATGGGCTAACTGCGCCGTAATCAAGACGCCGGGGGCTGCGGCGGCGGCGAGCTGCGGGAGCCCGGGTGCGCCCTCCCGCGGCAGGGCGCACGCCCCCGGAGGCCGGCCCCAGACCACAACGCGGGCCGGAGAGCCCCAGAGGTCCGGACAGGCTGGGACACTTGGCCGCCAGGAACGATTGGGTGGAAGAGTGGCTCCCCTTAGGTCACCCAGAGAAGGGGATGTGCCCAGAAGCGCCCCGGCGGAGCAGCGCCCTGGCCGTTTACCCCGGTGCGGTGCGGCGCGACTCTTTGCTCCAGGACACGCACCCAAAACCTGCTTTCCGACATCCAGCCCCTTTTAACCCCTTCTTTTTGCAATTTTCTCACCCAAATAAGGCAACACCCAGAATCCCTCGGTCAGAACAGTTACCAAATAAAAACTTGGTACAACGTAGGGGCCGGTGAAGGCCTTTGAGCCTTGGTTCCTGGGGCATATGTACACGCTAGCGCCGCACGAGCAACGGTTTGGCCTTTCCCTGGTCCCAGTGCCCCAGAGGAAGTCGCATTTGGGCCGGGAAACGCTATAAACGCCTATTTCCTTTTCCTTCTTTGGGGTGTGTGAGCTGACTCGCGGCGAGGGCGGGCGGGGGGGGGGGGAAGAAAAGACGCACTAATGATTCTGTTTATTGAGTTATATATGTATATATTCCGTGTTCGTGTGTACAGGAGGATTTACATGGCTGTATAAAGATGGCTGGGGGCGCCGCGCTCTTCCGGGACGTTCACGTGACAGCCTGGTGTTAAAACCCGCCGCCCGAGGAGAAGCCGAGGCCTGGAATTAAATACGTTTCGGCGCACTGGGTTTAAATGTTTCCCGAATATATAAAGGTGGGAGCCAGGCGTTTGCTGCCAGTCATCGAGGAAACGTTTAGCTTTCCAAAAATATGCTGGTTTCGATAAATAGATTTTAGCCTTTCTGCTATAGCTTTTTTTTTTTCTCCTTTCTTTTAATTTTAGAAATAAGTTTATACGTGTGATCTGTTTGGGGGTTGGATAGGGCCGGAAGGGAGGGCGAGGCAGTAGCTCTCAGCTCTGCACTGTCCGAGTCAGGTCCTTTGTGCAGGGGGTGGTGGGACCCCCGCTGTCGTGGAGTTTGCGCACGTGTTTCTTTAAGTCAAAGTTTCTGCAAAACCCTTTGCCGCAAGTGGCGCACGTGAAAGGCTTCTTGTCGTTGTGGGTGTGCATGTGGAAAGTCAGGTTGTAGACCTGGTGGAAGGCCTTGTTGCAGATGGTGCATTTGTACTGCTTCTCGCCGCTGTGGGTCAGCTTGTGGTTCTTGTAGTTCCCTACAGGAGACCAAAAACAAAAAGGGGGGTGGGAATGAAGTGGGACGGGGAGGGGCCGGGTGTCCCGGGGTTGGCTCAGGTGCCCGCGCAAAGAAGGCGACGCTTGGCTAGGCGGGCGCGACCTCTCCGAGTGAAGAAGTTGTCAAACTTCGTACGCGTCAAGCCCGGGGCTCTCACTACCGGATGGAGGGCCGAGTCCCGCGTAGCCGACCCGCGTCCCAGCCCCGCCGGGGCCTGAGGCCCACACAGCGTCCCTCCCGCTGTGCTCCGCCGGCCCGGAAACTTTTGCGCTGCCCAGAGACGCATGGGGTCCTTCTCCCGGCCGCTGCCTCGCTCGAAGAAATTCGCATGAACCCGGGCTTCGTCCCTTGTTATTATTTTTCTTCTCATTTTAAAAGTTACTCCCTCTGGTCCGCTAACTACCACTTGGATATCCGAAAGTGCCTTGGAAAATCCAAGCGGAGTGTCCTGGAGACAGCAGCGGTTTCCCCCAGCCTAAACCTTTCCCGGGAGGTGGATTACGCCTCGATTTTTTTTTTTTTTTTTTCATTTCAGAAGAGAGTCCCGGCTACAAAGGGACGCTTTCTCTATAGCGCAATACCTTGTATTTCTCCTACTTCCTTTCCCTCTGCCCCTTCCTTCCTCCCTTCCCACCTCCCAAATTCGGAGTCTCCCCGTGCAACCAGACTGAGTCCAGCGAGGTCTACTAACCCGGCCCGGAGAGCTTCCACCCAAACCCTGCACAACCCGATTCCAAAGAAATGCTGCGCCGGAGCCTGCGGCTCTCGCGCTCCCTCTCTCCGGATCCTTCTTTGCCTTCCCGCTAGCGGTGACCCGCCGAGTCCCGAGGGGAGGTGAGGAGAGGGCCTTGCCCCGCACGTTACCTTTTTGGTGAAAGCCTTTGCCGCAAAATTCACAGACGAAGGGCTTGTAGCCCGCGTGGATGCGAATGTGTGTGTTGAGCGTGGAGCTGCGGTTGAAGGCTTTGCCGCACTGGTTGCATTTATGCGGCTTTTCCTGCGGAGAGGGGCGTGTGCACCGTGAGGCTGAGGCCCCGGCCGGGAGAAGCCACCTCGGGTGCTCCTGGAAGGGGCACCTTGAAGGGACAGGGGCCCCTGGTGGGGGTTATTAGGGGATCCCTTGGTCATCCTCTCCCCAACGCCGTCGCTCAGTCTCCGGGTGTTGGGTACGGGTCGGGTCGGACCCGGGGGCCACGTACCTGGGTGTGGATAATTTTGTGTCTGCAGAGCGTGCTGGCCTG
This sequence comes from Stenella coeruleoalba, assembly GCF_951394435.1. Taxonomy (NCBI): domain Eukaryota; kingdom Metazoa; phylum Chordata; class Mammalia; order Artiodactyla; family Delphinidae; genus Stenella; species Stenella coeruleoalba. Next base: position 77,824,206 of record NC_137156.1, read on the forward strand.
GCGGAAGCCTTTGCCGCAGACTTTGCACACGAACGGTCTGGCTCCGGTGTGGACCGGCATGTGGCGGGTGAGGTTATAGTGAGCGTTAAATACCTACGGAAGCACACAAGGGGGCCTTGTGGCGTGTCTGTCCTGAGAGTCCGGAGTCAGCCTGGGGAGGGCACAACCTACCTCCCCCAACCAAAAACCCCCTTCGGAAACCAGAGCCCTTTTCATTTTGCAAAGAGCTTCCCAACCCACTGGCTGCTCGTGCCAGTCCCATGTGGCCGCTGACAAAGGCATCCCCATTTTACAGAATAGGAAACTGAGGCCCAGCTGTGCCCCCAATTCGAGTAGACAGCTACTGGGGCGCTCCCAGATTCGAGAAAGGGGCCGTCCAGGCTGCCCCCCAGGGAAGCAGCCGCCACTGCTCACCCGTCCCGGCCCCCGCGGACCCCGGGCCTCACCTTGCCGCACACCTCACAGGTGAAGTTTTTGGGCTTGCCGTCCGCGGAGCCCCCAGGCAGCTTGCTGTGGCCCTTGACGCCGCCGCGCTCGGCGGTCAGGGCTGAGTTCTCCTTCAGCACCTGCTCCAGTGGCGCGGGCAGGCGCTCCTTATGGGCATAGGGGGCCGGATGGGGGAACTTGTCTGAGGCCAGGCCGGCCAACTTGGCGTTCTCCAGCAAAAAGAGCTTGGGGTGCGCAGCCAGGGCAGCGGGGGCCTGTGCGTTGAGGAGGCCGGACGGGAAGAGGTGGCCGCCCAGGAGCTCAGACGGCGGGTACGCGGCAGAGTCCAGGTAGTTGAAGTAGTAGAGCGAGCCGCTGGCCGGAAGCCCCACTGCCTGGTTGATGACCTGCGGCTTGATGACCCTGCCCGCGGGTAGCGCAGACGGCGCCAGGCCCAGCTCGGCCTTGCAGCACACGCCACAGTTGGTTTTGCACAAGCCGCTGGCGCCGCACACCGGGGCCCCCCCGCCGCCGCCGCCGCCGCCGCCTCCTCCTCCGCCGCCGCCGCCCGCCCGGAGGCTGCTTTTCCAGAGCTCAGAGTAACTGAGCAGCGTCTTGGACGGCACCTCGTAGCCTAGGGGCTGGAGGGGGATCATACAGGGCAGCGGTGAGCAGAGGTTGAGCAATTTCTTGCCCTGGCCGCCGTCCGCCTCCAGTGCCCCGGGTCGGGGCTCAAAGGGCGCACGGGGCTCCGACGTCTTAGCCATGATGCGCTCGATGGAGAAGGCCAGCGTCTTGGAAGTGGCCGGCGACGCTCCAGCGCGCGGGCAGGCCGGGGGCACCATGGTCTCCAGGGAAGCCGAGCTTGCCATGGCTCGCCGAGCTGAGCCGTATCGGACTGGGCCAGGGCGCAGCCTCTCTCCACTAGGTCTGCATTCCAGAAAAGGCAGGGAGGGAAACCGCAATTTAATAAGCACCTTGTAGGGTCCAGGTCACCCATTTGCATTCAAATGAACAGGGGCAGAACAAAGTGCACCCAAGGGTACCAAATTACCGCCCATTAACCCGGCGCGCAAAGGAACCCACCATCCCCTGCCCTGGGACTTTGAAAGGGGGAGAAAGGGGGAGGGTTTACAGAGGAAAAAGAGAGAGGGAGAAAAAGAAAGAAAGAAAAGAGCCTCAAATTAACCCCCCGAGCCGCTCCCTGGACCCCGGCCTCCGCCACGCGTGCTGGGAGCTGGAGAGCGAAGGGGCAAAGTTAAAGAGCACGAGGAGAGCCACCTCGCATTTACCTCTTTCCCCCACCGCCAAGGAGATGCGTTCCGAGCCATGCAGCCTGTCTCCTCTGTCACATTTTGATGGCAAACATCTTCCCCTCCGCGTGAGATCACTGTCTTTTACATTCAGCTGACATCACATGAAGTCACTTGAAGTGGAATGACATGGGCGGCGGCGCGGCTCCTGTAGCGGCCCCTGTGTTCCACCGCGCCTGCCGGCCGCCGCCGCCACCGCCCCTCAAACTTTAAAAGGAGGCAACTGGCGCCCGCGCTCCCCTCGGGAAAGTGCGAGCGGTTCGCGAATCGGCAAGGAGGGAAGAGACGGGAGGGGGAGGGGGAGGAATCGTGATGGTTTTGCCGGTGGAAAAAAAAGGGGGGGGGAGCCCAAACCCAGGCAGAGTTCCGTACGTGATTCACAACTTTGGGGGCCTACAGGTTTAGGGGATGCGGAAAGGGCAGGGGGTCCCGGACTCGCCGCCCCAAAGGGCCCCCGGGTGTCCGTCTAGTCGCCGAAGTATCCCTTAGCCCTCTGCAGCCGAGCTGGGCATCGTGCTAATAAACTGCCATTACCCACGGAGCCGGCGCCAGCCGCGAACACGCGCAAATGATAATTACCTCATTAGGATGTGGCGCATGGACGCGGGCGCCGCGTTTGGAGGGGGGAACTTGTTAATGGGGAAATATTAATTTATGCAAAAACAACGAGCTCGCCTTGGCTGGCGTCGGAGGTCGGGAGAGAGCTCCTGCCGCCTAAGGACAACCCCGTAGCATCCGGAAGAGCAAGGCCGCGCGCTCAGATCCCGGGGGCTTCGGCGCCTGGCGGGTGCGCCTCCCCCTCTCTGGCCGGCTCTCCGCCTGCGGCTGGGGGAGACTGCACTGCGAGCTGGAGGGTCGTTTGAGATCTTAATCGATCAGAATCGCTGATCTGTGATCGGATTTCTGAGGCCAAGCCCGGCTCCGCTGCTGGTTTAGGGCTGCGGGCGAGGATTCGGAGGGCAGCTCTCCCCGCTGATAGGTACTTACTGTTTGTATAGTTGAGAAGGTCCAATCTCCACCTGTTTAAGGAGCAGATTGAAACAGCAGAACCTCCCCTGGATCCTATTAAAACGTTTTTCCTCCTAAGGCCATTCAGTCGAACCAATTTTCCGAAGTGATTCATAGAGCTGAATTCTGCCAAGGCAGCTCTTTCACTTTTAGCCACTAAAGCACCGCGTGGAACCGGGTTTTGTGTTTTTCTAAAATAAAGAGAAGGATTATCAGAGGGGAGAGGGAGGAGGGCTGAAGGGGGGCGGGCAGAGACTTAGTGTGGCCAGAGGTACACGCAGAGGGAAGAAAAGGCCCTTTTCTAGACAGGCCCCAAGTAAGTTCGGAGGAATTCAGCGTTTTGTGCCTCGCGCACAAAAGCAGCGCGCTCCGCGCTCGGTTTGGAGGGGCTGAATTCATCTGTTTGCAGACCATTCCACCTGCGTATCACAACAAACTGCTCAAAGACGCTCCAGCACTTTCAACAGGCCGGGTGCTCTTGGCGACAACAAAAGTGATGGAGGCTGAGGGTTCTTATGGGGAGGGGCGTAGCGGCTAGCAAGAGAGCCAGGGAGAGAATTAGGTTTAGGAAAGGGGGGGGGGGAGGGAATGCAGGGGTTAAAAAAAAAAAAAAAACTTTTGGAGGGTTTTGTTTGCGGGACAATTATATCTTGCCAGCCGGCTTTTGCAAGACCACGAGCTTTGTAGCCGTAACTACAGTTTCAGAGGATTACGGTGGGTATAATATGAGAAAACAGGGTTGAGAGTTTGATATTGAATTCCATCTCCGAAGACATACGATCTTGTGGAGCCCAAGAAAGTGCTGGCGGGGTCGGGGGGAAGAAAACCCTCTCCTTTTTCACCCAAGAACAGGTCTCGAGGGGCTGAGTACCCCTTCCCAGGCCTCTCTGCCGCAAAACATCCCAGGAAGCGCATCAGGGAAAAAGACAGGAAAGGTCTAATTTTAAATTCAGGCAAACCATTCCTTTTTCCCCTTCAGAACTCTCTCCTACCCACTCCCCTTCTGACGTGTAATTGCAGACAGGATATTGAGGTGGCAGGTAAAGGCAAGGAAAAGTGTACTTGGAAAGCTAGGATGGGGAACAAAGAGAGAAGTCTCCGAGGCAAAGTGGCCTGGATGGCAACTGCCGTGGGTTAATTTGTCCACGCTGCCAAGCTTGGAAACTACCCCTGAATTCGGCAGTCTTGAATCTGTTCCCCAACATCACCACCCCTCCACCCCACCCAACCGAACTTCCAGATTTCAAAGCCAGAAAGAGGCTAGCTCCTCGGGAGGAGAACATTTCCATACAGCCGATTTCATTTAGATGTTCAGAGAGGCAGAATTCCAGACTCAGTATACCCCTATCCCTGTGTTAATGTGAAAACAACACAGATGAACTCCTCCCACCCCACCCCACCCCATCACCACACACGAAACCAACCAGCAACTCACCGGGACATTGAAACAGTATCAATACACCGGCAGGGTCTCAAAACCCGAATTTCTATCCCGACTTTCCTGTGGATCCCGTTCAGCCATCAGCACTGCACCCCAACCCCCTTTCCAAACTGGGTAATTGTTGATCTCGGCAGCAGCTCCAAAGATCTGCTGGTTTGAAAGCTCCATCAGGCTGAAAGCCTTCCAAAGGCTTCCCGTGAACCTGCGTTGCCATCCCTAGCGCTCTTTGTAGCTGCATAAGCCATCTCTCTCTCCCCCAGCATCACAAAGGAGTGCTACCTCCACAGAAAGAAAACATTTGGGTAAAAACAAGTTGCCCCTAATGTGCCTCTCTTTCCAAATGTTGGGTGAATACACTGGCTTTTATGAAAGTATTTAATTAGCTTCCACAAACTTCTCCTTCCCTCGCCTGCAGATTATATTGAAGTGGAGGGTTGGAAACTATTTTACACCTTGCCACTCACATGTTAATTAATCTCTATCTAACCCTAATTGCAGTTTATTCAAGCACCGCTCAACAGCTCACCCACACAATAAACACTGATCCTACTTTTATACATATTACTTCACGTTAACACATTGAGTAATTAACTCCAGTACCAACTAATAGTGCAAACAAATATTTTCTGTAAACGAGATGATTTCAGGCAGAATAATAGAGGACTGGGGAAACGTGGCACTCGGTGGAGGGAGTGCTGAGATTTCGATTTGCTGCCCCCAACCCTCCAAATTCATTCTCAACCGCAGCGTCTCTTTTCCCCCTGAGGCTGAAATGCTTTAAAACAGGGGGGAAGGGAGAGTATTAAAATTTGACGATTTTAGGGAGTTGTTGGAGGGGTTCTGTGAGAATAGGGATAACTTTTTTCTACCTACACATTTTCAGTGAGGGGAAAAAAAATCCAAAGTAACTCGACATGAAGGGCAATAGGAGGCTGCAGGAATACACCTGTATGTCAGGGATGCGGATCCTTTTATGCCAAAGTTTTCCAAAGCCTCCCACTATAAAGAAGCCCTGTCCTCTTAAGCAATGGTTTTCCGACAGAAGTGAGCAGAGACTGTCGAGATAGATTAGAAATCCTAGGCTCTCTCCCAATCCAGACTAGTACACAAGCTCCACTTTGGAGGTGCCGGTGCCTTGGAGGCTCAGACCCAAGCGAAGCGCGCGACCTGGAGGCACGTGGCCGCGGCCCAAGCGAGGCCCACTAGGCCTCGCTCAGCGTGCGCTCAGCCCCAGGGGCCGGATCATGAGCTTGGGCGCCCGCAATCCCGGGGCACCCAGGCCTGTGGCTGCCGGCCTTGCTGGACGGTGCGGGCTGCAGCCTACCGCGCTCGGCCTACGAGCTCTGGACCCACCATGGGGTCCTTGTCCGCCCTGCGGTCTCAGCTTCCGGCCCATCTCCTTCTGGGCGTCTCAGCCGATAGCCAGACGCTTTCGCTCGGCCCATCTGGCCCACGCTGGGGCCTCCACAGCTCGGCCGCGGTGGGGAAACACTGCCAAAGTTAAGCCTGACGCCCCTCGGCAGCCTGTGCTCTTCCCACGCTGCAGAGCGGGGTGCCAAAGCCCGGTGCTCTGCAGCTCCGCTGGGTCTGACCCGGACCGCGACCTCGGGGATCTGCGGCTGTGGGACGCCGCACCCAGGCCAAGCCACTCGCACACTACTGATTGCGGATCCAGGCTCAAGCAAGGACTGGAGCGCAATGTTTTAATTGAAATCTCAGGTTTAAGCACAGCTGGCGGCTGTCTATTGATTTTGCAGAGGATTCTCTTGTGGAAGCATATTAAATATGACTGGCACGGCTAGAGTCCTCCTCTTCTGCCCCCTCCCTCAGGCCTTTCTATGGTCATTAACCCCAACACTGTAAGGATGACTTCTGTTTAAAAATTTTTTTTTTTTCTTTTTTAATGCCAGAAATCGCCCTCACTTTAGAATAAATTACTTAGCAGATGCCTTCCTGGGGTGTAGACAACCTCAGAGGAAAATCCCTTTCTGGAGCAAAAGCTCACACATTTGCACTACTTCTGGGATCACAGAGGGAAAAGGCAAGCATTTCTACTCCCCAAAAGTGTTGCAATTCCAGCCCTGGTGGCTTGTATCTCTTGGTTCTAGATGACAAGAGGCACCGTTATTTTAAATACCATTATTATTATTATTTCCTCACCCGATTATGAGGTTGCAATACATAATATAGCGTCCTGGGCCATCTCCCCAGGGAGTTGAGTAGCTTGGGGGCAGACGGCTCGCTCGAGGCTGCTGAGTTTGGGGAAACACCCACTGGGCAGATTTGATATTTTCTCCCCGCTGCTCCGTAACTCGTTTGGAAACAAACAAAAAACCGAAACCAAACCAACAAACCCAAACCAAACAAAGTTTTCGGTTTAAGGAGTCTCCCTCCCTCCCTTCCTTTCTTACTTCTTTCTAAGGGGACATTTAGGATCTGATTTACACGGTGCTGCGCTTAACCGCTGAAAATAGATTAACTTCTGAAGAGAAATTCTTCTGCGATCCTTTTTTTTCCTACCCCAGGAAGCATTTTATTGAAAACATTCGAACCGTCTTGCCAGTGGCTGGCTTGTCCGAGGCGCACGGGCCTCCGCCTTTGGTGCGCGCGGTTAGCAGGATTAGTGCGGCCGGGAGACAAAGAGCCCCAGATACCCCGGCCAAGCGAGGCCGGGCACACCCGGAGAGATACCGGGTTCCGGGTACCCGCGCGCAGCGCGCGAGCACCGTCTTGGGCCCGGGCCTCCAGGGACAGATGGGCCAGAGCCGTCTGCATCTGCCCGCGTCCTCGGGGATGCTGCGGCGCCCACAGCCAGGGTGGCGGCGCGCCCGTCCCACTGCACCCGGCTGTTTCGCAGCGCCCCTCGCATTCGGGTACTGGTTTTCACCCTCGAACAGGAGAGGCGCCTATAAATCAAGGGCAGCCGGCTTTGCAGCCAAGTAGGAAGGGGGAAGGTGGTGCAAACCTATCACGATTTCCAGAACCCTCCCCACCCCCTTCACGATCACGTAAGAGGACTTTCACCGCGCCTTCGGAAATCTGGGCAGTGTGCGCGCTCCTAGGCCAGAGGGAGTCTTCCAAAAGAGCAGATCTGCAGTCCCTACGCGCGCAAGTTTGGTACGCTGTCCTCTCTGCTTTAGAGGCATATATAACCACACACGCGCATATGTATGCATAGGTATGCATATTGTGTGTATATGTATATATACCTTCACTGCTATCGACAACCCTTCACTTAAAAATGCCGTTTGATGAGGACTCTGATCTAATACCTGCTCGCAGCAATTTGCCAGCGGACGTGTCATTTCCCGAGGCGTAGTCGGGGTGGGGTGGGGGGAGGCAGTCTTCTCTCAAACGCCTTTTCCTCTTGCCACGCGGTTTTGACGTGCAACCCAAAGGAAACAATAGTTTACAAAGGACAGTTGTGATATATTTTACACACCATGTACGTATATACATATATACGAAATATATATATATATATGAAATAAAAAGGCATTTTTGGTGGTGGACAGACCCTGCGTAGTTCGGGTGCTGTCGATTTCTAACTCCCTGGGAAGACGGCTTAGGATCGTCCGCGTTATTTAACGTGGCAGCCGGTTAAACTCCGCGGTGGAGCCTGCCCAAAGGTATTAGCGTTAAGTGCTAAGAGCTGGAGTTAAGTCGGCAGTGAAAACGACGGGCTGGAGGGGCCAAAGGGGTGAGAGGCACTGATTCCAGTCTCGCCCAAACTTCTGGAAGTTTGCCGGCCTGAGTAGGTCTGAGTTGGATGGCCCACTGGGTAAGAACCCAAAACGCTGTGATCGCTGTACAAGCGAATCACTCGGTTCTGTTTGGTTGGTTTGGTTTGGCTTGGCTAGAAACTTCCCAGGTATGCGTGAGAATGGAAAAGTTCTTTCCTGCCCAGGTTTCTCGAGTTCTCACCAGTTCAGCCGAACCCCATCTTCTCCTCTCCTAGGTAGATTTCTGTCTGCGTTCTCTACCCCGGAGTTTGCATTTTGGCTTAGGTAAAGACAAAAATGGGAACTGCAAAAATGCTGAGTAGAGCTCCACCAACCGTGAATCAGTCTCTTTCTTCCTCCACCCCTGTCTCCTCCCACACACAGACCCTCCCTCTTTGCGGGTTTAGCTAGGGTGGCAATCAGTAGATGATTACTTATTACCGAGGGCCTCTTACATGCCCGGCACAGTACTAGCTAAATACCTGCTCTAGTCGTTCTCATTTCTGTCCTATGAAGTTAGCGTATACAATCAATGGGCCCACTATACAGATAACATGTCCAAGGTCACATAACTGGCAAGAGATTGTTTTCAGAACCCATATTCCTAAGACCATGCAAAAAAAAATCCAGCTAAACAATTAGCCTGAATTGGCTGGTGGAGTGTAAATTGGGACACTTTGGAAAACTGATTGGCTGTATCAATTAAAGTTGAATGTTTGCATTCCTAACAACCCAGCAATTCCACTCCTAAGTATATACCCAACAGAAATGTGTACTTAAGCTCACCAAAAGAGAGGCACTAGAATGTTCACAGCAGCATGATTTGTAATAGTCCTACACTGGAAATTTTCTGAATAGCCATCAAGTGCAGAATCCATAAATAAACTGAGTGGTCTGTTCACAAAATGAAATACTATATACATCAATAAGAATCAACAAACCACTGCTATACTAAACAGCATCGATGAGTTTCACAAACATAACACTGACCAAAGGAGCCGGATCCAAAAGACTACACACTGCATGATCTCATTTAAAGTTCAAAGTAGGCAACATTTGGGCACACAAGGCTTCTGGGGTGCTGGTAAGGGTTTGTTTTCTGATCTGGGTTCTGGTCTGTGAATATTTTTTGAGCTGTTCACGCTTATTTGAATATTTTCTCTATGTTTGTTATGCTTCTATGTATCTGTTAAATGCACTTATTTGTTCACATTTTAATATCTATTATACTACCTCTATATCTGTTAAATAAGTGAATAATCAGCCTGAATTTATCGACTTGCCCCCCTCCCCCAGTTTCCCAAAGAGATACTACTCCTTACCTGCCTCTTGAGTAATGTACCTTGAATTTCTTCCTCTGGACCAGACAACCACATCAATTAGTTGGCCTCTTACACAGACTTAAAAACAAGCTGCATCCAGACTTTTAACACAATTGTCTTTGGAGCCTGGGCAGTGGATACAACTTCAGGGAACCTGCAACGGGCTCAAGAACGCTTAATCAGGGGAGCACATCTGAAGCATTCTTCTCACCCAAGACCTCAGTACAGGGGTGGCAGCATTGAACTTGGACCTGTACCCTTTGCTGCAGGTGAAGCAGGTAAAGAACCTCTGGCCAGGAACTGCCTCACACTTTCCAGAGACCCAATCTGGCCGCTTGTGCTGGGAGATGGAGATCAGGTTGAAGGTAGGAGGGTGGGGTATGGGATGTTTGTACGAACTTGCATTAATAGAAAGCCTTGGCAAGTCCTTAGAGCTTAACTCCCTGGGTCTTGGCCCTAGACGACACCAGGGGAAAAAAGAATCTTGGCTCCCTGGCAAGTGACCCAGTTAGCAGAACTAACAGTTCTGCTTTGGGAGAGGATGGGGAAGTTTATTTTAGTAGGAAAAAGCCTTGGGACCCAGAAATCAAATACTTGACAATCCCTCTGTGCAAAGCAAATATGAATTCTGGTGGTGGCAATGGTTGCAAATCTGATCTCAGCACTTTAAGAAAGGTATCAAGTAGAGTTCCCTATGCTCTACAGTAGGTCCTTGTTAGTTATCTATTTTATATATAGTAGTGTATATATGTCAATCCCAATCTCCCAGTTCATCCCTCCTCCCGCCCCATTACCCCCTGGTAACCATAAGTTTGTTTTTTACATCTGTGACTCTACTTCTGTTTTGTAAATAAGTTCATTTGTACCCTTTTTTTTTAGATTCCACATATAAGTGATATCCCATGATATTTGTCTTTCTCTGTCTGACTTACTTCACTCAGTATGACAATCTCTAGGGAACTCTACTCAATACTCTTTAATGGCCTATATGGGAAAATCATCTAAAAAAAAGAGTGGATTTATGTATATGTATAATTGATTCACTTTACTGTACACCTGAAACTAACACAACATTGTAAATCAACTATACTCCAATAAAAATTTTTAAAAAATAAGAAATTTTTAAAAATTAAAAAAACAAAGATCTAAAGAACCTACAGCTAAAGCAGTTAAGGTGGGAGCGAGGACTAAGGGCTGGTGCTGTAATTTACACAGACTAAAAAGATAAAAATTCTCTGCTTCTGAAAGAGTGAGACAAGATAAGACCCAAGGTGATGTAATTCATTCATTAGTTAGCCAGTACACCTATCTTGAGATTTTCTGTACTGGGCCTACAATCTAGATGCCAGGGATATAGTGCCTACCAAGATAGACACAATCCCTTCCCTCATGCCACTTACATTCCTTCATTCAGCCAATAGGCATGCATCAGTACCTTCTGTAAACTAGGCTATGGGCCCAGAAATGGATAAAGGACAATGGGCGTGGCTAGGATGGTCCAAGACTCTGAAAGAGGGCAGAGTGAGAGGGAAAAAGTAAAAAAGCAAACAAAAACCATACCCAAAGAACTCCCTGACGGTGAAGTTAAAAAATTTAAAAACTTCTCACTCTAACAGAGGCCACAGGGTGAATTCATAAATACCAGGTTTCTAGAGGCGTTTCCATGATGGATGGGTAGACTGCTCCTTTAGCAATTCATTGTCTGGTGCTTTTTTCTAGAGACAGAATTGTGGTCTGGATGGAACATGGCATTCCTTAGGATATTAAGACACAGCACGAAACTCCCTTCTGGGCTTTGTAGGGCTGAGTATCTTTGAATCAGAGAAGGTTCTGGAATCATATCAAGTCAGAAGCCTGGCTCACCTGTGAGCTATGGGCCCACAGGCAGGTTGTTAAACATCTCTGCAAGCCCCAACTGCCTACCTTGGGCAGGAGATGAACACTTACTTGGTCCCAGGGTGCTGAGGACCAAATGAGAAAAGGCACAGAGAGAGCTCAGTACCCGTGACTGTCCACAGGAAAGCCCTCAATGAACATTTGCTATAGTTATTACAATAACTCTTGTTATTCATAACTACGGTCCTTCAGTCTGACTGGTGGAAAGATGAGAGAAGAGAGCAACAAGCTTTCTTATTCCGCTCTGTACTTGTTTTGCTTCTTTGTGTAAATGAAGCGAGGTGGGTTGTTGTTTTTTTTTCTGATTTAAAAAGCAGTAGAAAAATGTTGGGAAAATCAGAGAATTACAAAGGAGCATATTAAAATTGTACATAATCCTATTACTCAGAAATCACAGACAATGCTTTGGCATATGTCCTTTCTCTGCATTTACATGGTTGACATCATATAATATATACTGTTTTATAATCTGCTTTTCCATTTAATATAGTATGACTATTACCCCGTGTTTTGAATATGCAACGAAGACACAATTTTAATGTCTCTGTAGTACTCCACTCTCTGGCTTTAACACGAGCTAAATAGTCCTTTGTGGTTGGATATTTAGGCTGGTCACAATTTTTTTTTTTTTTTTGCAATAGTTCCATCAGGAACATTCTCACACGTTAATTTTGTGCATAGCTAATTCCTGTAGGACAAATTCCCAGAAGTAGAATTACTGTGACAAAAGATATGCACATTTTTAAAGCTTTAGATACCAAGTGACAAATTGCCCTTCCAACAGGGGGTACAATGCCTCTTTCCCAGTGCCTTCCCTAACACTGGGCATTGTCATTTAAAAAATCCCTACCAATTTAATAGATCCCAAACGTACCTCATTGCTATTTCTGCCTATATGTTCTTGCCTAGGGCAGACTCAGGTGCCAAATTATAGAGAACTTGGAACGTAGAAATGCTGGGACAGGCTGGGGTGACAGAAGAGAGGAAGAAATACGCGAAAGGATGTCCCAGAGAAAGAACCATCCAGAAAAAGGGGGGCCGGTATCACATATTTTGGGGCATCCAAATGGTTCCAGTTTGCTTTAGGTTTTAAGCATTTCATAAGAAGCCCCCTCACGACCTTGCTCTTCAGAAGCCACCAGTCAGAAAGTGAGCTGCTGCCCCTCTACATCTTCTAGACCTTCTGTCCCTTCCCAGGCCAGCTCCCCCTAGGTTCTGCATGTGGGTGCTGACCTGTAGCTGAAGGTCCAGCCCCAAGAGTGGGAGCCTTGAGGTAAGGAGGCTAATGTGGTCTCCCTTCCTCCCAAAGGCAGCTGAACTAGTTCACACCTCTCAGCATGCAGAGAAAAAGAACCAGAATCTCCAGGCAAAGGAAGCACTAGAAATGAGCAGAGCGGTCTTGCCTATGCCACACAAACAGGAGAGAGGGTGCAAGGAGGAGTATTTACTCCCAAGAGCTAGATTTTCATGTTGATCTTCAGCATCTTCTCTGGAACCAGAGAACAGCATGTTTTTCATTACCTCTCTGATTTCTACTGAATCTTTCCTAATGATTACAAAATAACCAAGTCTTAATATGAGAAGTTTTCAACATACACAGAAAAAGTACAGAGTAAAATAAGGAACCCATATACTTAGCCTCAATAAGACCAATCCATGGCCAATTCTGATTCAGGTACATCCCCACGTACTCACCCCCTCATATTATATTCTAAAGCAAGTCCTAGACATACTTTTTTTTTTTTTTAGACATACTATTTTGTCATCCCTAAATAACTTCACTACCATCACCTAAAATATTAACAATAATTTCTTTATATCATCAAATACCCAGCATTCCAATTTCTGAAATGTCAGAATTTTAAGTAATCTTTGGTTTATATTATGATTCAAATAAGGTCCTTACATTATGATTGGCTGTTATGCCTTTTAAGTCTCCTTTAATTTATAGATTTCTCTCCATTTCTTTTTTTCCCCTTGCAATTTATTTCTTGAAAAAAATTTTTTTTTGTTCTATAGAATTTTCTTTTTATAGTCTGCATTTTGCTGACAGCATCGCTACGGTTTTGGCAATTTTGAAAACTCACGTCTTTAGATGCTGTCCTTCTTACTGCCACTCCTTCTTGAACATTCCTTTGAGAGCAAATCTTTGCTGTCTAAGTCCCGTGGTCTGTGGACTCCTGTAGGGCAGCGGCATCTCTCGTTCGGTTTTGGTCACTGCCGTCACTTACACTCACCACCTGGACAGCAAGCACACCTGGTTTGTTGGATGAATCGAACGCCTGAAAGAACTATGTTCTTTTCATTATGTTTCTGCCCTGTACACCCTTGAACTCAGCTTGCAGCCCTGCATTTTGCACTATATGTATTTTTTTTCCCCACGTGTGTTAGTGTCTAAGGACAGGATAGACCTCATGCTGGTTTTAAAAACACAGACATTTTCTCCACTGTTCTGTAAGGGTGCTCTGCACAGATCAAGTTTCTGAGTTACCGACCATAGTTCAAAGGCTGACTGACTTTTCATCCTCTATGGTTCTGGAATGTACATTGGTGCTTTTATTCTCCTGACTAATATTTTATTATTATTATTTTTTAGCAAGTTTTTTTTTAACATCTTTATTGGAGTATAATTGCTTTACAATGGTTTGTTAGTTTCTGCTGTATAAGAATCAGCTATACATATACATATATCCCCATATCTCTTCCCTCTTGCATCTCCCTCCCTCCCACCCTACCTATCTCACCCCTCTAGGTGGTCACAGAGCACCGAGCCGAGCCGATCTCCTGTGCTCTGCGGCTGCTTCTCACTAGCTACCTATTTTACATTTGATAGTGTATATATATGTCCATGCCACTCTCTCACTTTCTGACTAATATTTTAAAAGGTACCTAGTTGTTAACTGAAGAGAAGGAAGGCTTCCCAGACTTCTCCTTGGATATTGAGAAGATATTTATTTTAATTCCAGAATAAGGATTTCCTTTAGAGCTCCTGCCCCCTCCCACCCACACCTCCATAGGTCCCCTGGGGGTGGAAGTGGAGGTGGTACAAAGTTCTGTACAGGAGAACCTTAACATTCTATAAGTGCTTGCTTGATTGCGGAACGAAAGAAGAGCCGTAGCAAGGAAGTCTCCATCCCTCTCGTTAAATCAAACTGGAGCACATGCTTATTTAATATAGTCAAGTATAAGAAAAATTCTCCCTCAATTTTTTTGCAGACTAGATTAAGTTTTCACCTAGGGCACATAAAAGAGTAAAAAAATTAATATTGATCACCTAGGAGGTTATTAGTAGATCATAGTTTTGTGTCTCCAGACTCAGTGAATTTTGGGATGCAATTAACATAATTCCTAATGCTTACTGAGTTCAAGCAACGTAATGGAGTACGCAATGAAAATCAAGTCTCCCTTCCACCTAACTCTCTGGTCTCTTTCCCTAGAGGCAGCTGCTTACTCTGGTTTCTTACTGTGTGCCAGGTCCTGTGAGCTTACTAATTATTACCAGTTTCTGTTACTATTGCATAAATAGTGTGACCCTATAAAGCAAGTGGACTTGTCCTCATCTTCAGATGAAGTAAATGAGACTCGGTGTGTATCGGTGATTAGCCTAAGGCCACACGTTTAGATGAGTGGCAGAGCCAAGGCTCAGAGCAAGCCAGCATGGGATCCCACACCCATTGTTCTTAACCATTAACTCATCCTATCTAGAAATACAAAAATACGACCTACTGATATCCTCAAACAGTAAAGTTTCATTTGTCAAATTGTTTTGGCCAGTTTGATGGTTTGACTTTCTTTCAAGATATTAAAACTCTACAGCTTACAAGGTTTGTATAAAAAAGAAAAAGACATGGTCCCCATTTTATAGGTAAGGAAATTAGGAAGAGAGACAATAGATAAAGCAAGGCGTGGGATGGGGAAGCAAAAGATGAAGAGCTTTGGCAGAAATTTTCAACTTTTCTGTGTGTGAGTGTGTGTGCTTATGGGTGAGTGTATGTGTACAGTAATGAAACCATAGACCCCTTTGACACTCTGGTAAGACTAGGGACGCCTTCTCAGCATAATGCTTTAAAATGCATAAAATAGGTACAATTCCAAAGGAGACCAACTGCATTGATATACGGTTAGCAAAAACTTTAGAAAATAAGTGTGTGGCACAGTGACATATAAGCTTCCTTTCCAATGCATTAAATAAGATCTGGTGGCAGGTGTAACCCTAAGGAAATTTAGAAGTACTGATGAGTGTAAATGATATTTTGAGATATTGCAACAATTGTAATGTGATATGAAAATATCTGTGATTTATCTTGGTGACAAAGTCACAGACAGTGCAAGTGCTACTGTGGTTTGCTGCCTCCTTTTTTTTTTTTTTGTCTTATTCAAGTTCATGGACCTCTTGAATTCTAGCCTAACACTCCAGGTTCAGACTCTCTCCCCTGTAAGAGGACATGAGCAAAGGTTAGAGGGTAATACTTAACCTTCCATCCTGCACCTGCTATTAGTACTATACTTCAATTCCACATTTTTCTTGTCCAGATGATGCTCTGTTGAGACACTGTAAACAGTAGATTTATTTAAACTACACTCCTCTAAAATATTTTTAATTTGAAAAAGTAATAAATGCACATGGTTAAAAGAATCAAACATAAAACAGTATGTACTGAAAAATATGTCCCCTTTCCCAGAATCCCTCCTATATCATTCAGAGCTCTTGGTCGCCAGCAACAGAAACTGACGGCAGAAAAGGAGTTTATGGAGTAGCTCACAGAATCCACTGAAGGCTGGGGAGACAGGTTCAGTCAGGAACCAAGGGACAAGTGAGGTGAGGCACAGCCAGAAGAGCCCCAGGGACAGCTCTGCTGGGACTGCTGCTGCTGCTGGGCAACTTCCCTGTCCCTGGATGCCCCTGGTCTAACCCGCAGCTGTAGTGAAGGTTTGCTAATGCTGCTGTGCCTTTGGGTCCTTCTTTATTTATTTTTTATTTTATTTTATTTTTTTTGGGTCCTTCTTTTAATGAGCTTGTAACAATAGGTTATGCTTAGGGTATTATTCTGGTTATTTCTATTTTACAGATGAGAAAACTGAGGCCTAGGGAAATTAAGTAATTTGCCTGAGGTCACATGGTGGGTATTACCACCGACTGAAATCAGAACCAAGGTCAGCCTGACTCCAGAACCTGAACCTGTGCTCTTGATCTCCACCTGCTACTCCTTCGTGCTATTCCTGCCACCCATGGCCTACAGATCCTGCAGCCCCTTTCACCTTTACTTCAACATTAAATTGAGTGGTTTGAGCCCCCATCCTTTGTAATAACAGGGTCTGAGTCCCTCCCCATCTCAAGAACCATCTTTTTCTTACCTCCTGGGGGCAAATGGACACTTGTTTCTCATCCACTCCTGAGTCAGTTCCTAGCTCTGCCCTTGCCCTCAGTTCACTGTGTGGGAGGCTCTTCCCTGGGACAGATACCTCCTTTTCCTTGCATTCTCCAAAGAAATATTAATACTGTGTGTACAGCAGTGTTGTTACAGAGGTGGGGTGGTGGCAGAGAGTGGATGCAATGTGATTTTTTTTTTTTACAGTGAAGGATGAATTCCAATTTCAGAGACGTTAAAAATGAAAAAAAAAAGTTTTATCTTAGAATCAATGAAACATAAGAATTGATTTGACCAAAAGTTGGATAAGAAATGGATCAGAGATTGTTCTACTTCTTTTCAATGTAGAAAGAAACCCATTTCCTTGATTGGGAGATCACTAGTCTAGGTTAATCTCTCCAGAATTATTTTATCAGAACTATTCCAAGTTTTGGACAGAAAGACATCTCTTCATCCTGCCAAAAATTATTTCGTAGGAGTTCAACTTGTAGGATCACAAAACTAGAGACTGTCGTTTAATTAAAGCGTCCTCTGAAGAGTTCAAACTTTCCAAATACATTGCGATGTTGATATTCTCCATATGCTCTGGAATTTTCAGTCTATAACCTTAATGTTTGATTTTTTTTGAAGGGTGGTTTTTATTTAAAATGAAAGTAATTGCACTAAAGAACACTGTGGAGGAATTTATTGTGCTCAAAGCCCTGTTCCAGGGGTTGACTGGGGAGACCGAGTGAGGTGCCCAGTTCAGGACAATACATAGTGACATTCATACAGTGACATTAGAGTTTGAAACCCGGTCGTAGCTTCCACCTAAACTGTACTTTTCTTTGCACCAAATACTGGCAGTATTTGTCTTCTCATGCTGCCTTTGGTTTTCTCTTAAGTGCGTTCCAAAATTTCCAACGCTTTCTCTAAAATCCGTACTATCTTCAATCACATGTTTCTTGCTTGGAGATTTAAGCAGAGCCTTGTTTGTTCTTTGCAATTGTATTCACTACCCAGGAAACAAGCCAACTTCTTTCTGATGGACGGAGGGAAATATGCCAACTTAACCGTGTTTACAATTGCTTTTTGCCATCACATCATAGATTCTTAGGAAATAAGAAAAAATGCTATCTGGGTACTCTTGGCTTTTTGTTACAGCCTTTGCATTCCTCTTATTTGTAGTAATTGTGATCTTGTTATTCCTCTGTTAGCTGGTGGCTGTGATCACTTGTCGTGTAGTGTTTCTCTTTGACCTTCAACGTACGGTCGTCAGGGGAGAGGACTCTGCTGGCTGACGGCACCCTCTCCTCCTTTGCTTAGTTACAACAAAGGCAGATTTACGACTTTGGTTGAAATGCATAGATTCATAAGAAGGAAAACAGATGATACTTTTAGTATTTAGATGAAGAAGGAAAACAATCTTGAATAAAAGATGAATATTGATTTTTAAAAATTTGTTTACCCAGAATTGCAAGATTGTGCATAATGTGATTTCAGATTTGTTAACCATGTGCTGATGGAAACTGGCCACAAAGAACACACTTATTTTGGATTTTAAAGTTTAAATAAAATGAACTTCTTAAAATTTATGTTGAAACAATAATGATACAACCCTTACTGGTTGGTTGACTTCCTAAAATTCTTACAGGATCCCAAATTTATGACAGCATGACTATTCATGCCGGCACCGGAAATTCAGGTCACGTTAATGATGAGGTGGATGATGGTTTTCCTAAAGCTATTGAGATGCATCATCTTTTTTAGTAATTCTTTCTTTATAGAGAGAGGCTACTGTAATAAATTTACTTTATACTTTCTTTTTTAAAAAATATTTTACTTATTTATTTGGCTGTGCCGGGTCTTAGTTGCGGCACACGGGATCTTCGTTGCGGCACGCGGGATCTTGTAGTTGTGGCATGCATGTGGGATCTAGTTCCCTGACCAGGGATCGAACCCAGGCCCCCTGCATTGGGAGTGCAGAGTTTTAGCCACTGGACCACCAGGGAAGCCCCTACTTTATACTTTCTTAGTCACGATCATCCTCGGGTGTGCCTCTCTGATGTTCACCCATTCAATTCAACCAACATTTACTGAGTGCCTATATTCCAGGCACCACCTGGCACACACAAAGAGATGCATAGTTCCTGACCTCAAGAAGTTGGCAGTCTAGCAGAGAGACAGACACATAAAAAAATCATTAGAATACAGTGCAGTTAGACTGGGGTTGCATTTGGGGTGTTTCAGAAATTCTTGAGTCACACATTTCAAACAGACTCTTGGGTCACTTCCACAGATGGCTCATTTCCACCATTATGTTTTGATCCATCCTCCATTTGATCCTGGATTTTTCGTTTACCTTATTTTGCTCTTGTTTCTTCTTTGATTAGACAATCTCCTTAAATACAGCACAAGCATTAAAAGTCATACCGAAAATCTGTACGTGCAGACATGGAAATGGCCCTACACCGATAAGTGAAAAATATGATGTGCCTTAGTAGGCTCAGGCTCAATCCCATTTGTGAAAATATATTTTTAAATATATATATATAAAAATATGTAAAAATATAAATATATCCAACTGGATATTGGATATATGTATTATATATATAAATATATATCCAATATACTTATATATAATTTGAACATATTTGGAAGAATATATGCCCATCTGTTAGCAATGGCTACTTTGGGGAAATGGGTTGGGGAAGGGAGAGACTTCAACTTCTTGTTTCATAGAATTCTGCTCTGATTTTTTTTTAACTTAAAAAATTTCTTTAAATATTTTGAAAAAATAAAAATCCTAGTTAGCTCTTTGTTATGAGGAACAATAAGCCCAAACTAAATGAAACTAGATGTCCTCTTTGGAAACCTTAATCCACCCTTCCCACCTTAATCTCTCCCAACCCCCTGCATAAATCTTTCCATGAAGCCAGGCTCCCCTAACACACTGGGCATATTCATTGATGTCTTAAGTCAACATGTATTTGTTGACTGCTTACTACAGGCACTGGGAATCCATCAGAGAAAAAAACAGCTTCAAGCAAGTGGTACATCCCCTCACCTCCCTCTGCTTTGGTCCATGTCTTTTCCTGTCTTCTCTATGGGCTCTTCAAGACCCCCTCCTCCAGGAAGCCTTCCTTTCCTTATCCCTCCTCTGAACCCTCCTCTGAATCTTACAGTATTTAGTCTATATAAGTCTTTTGAAGAGTCATAACGGCTAGACGAAAGGTTCTAAGAGAACAGTAATTCGATGACTTAACATTTTTGTACTTTCAGCCTTCATTTGTTAATTATATATTGAGTGACTACAATAAGGATAGAGTAGGGAAGCTGGCACAGATCACATCCACCTGAAGTGGAGAGGAGCTACATGAAACATGTAATGATGAAGATAACCCCTCCACGAATAGTGTGATGAATAGTATGAAAGAGAAGTAGAGAGCATCAGGAGGATATATACCAGGGAAATAGATGCTGGACTGAGGGCAGGGTTAGGAAGGGCTTCCCTGGGGAAGTCAGATTTAATTAGCTGGGATGTGAAGGAAGAACTGAAGTGCTCAGAGGGAGAGGCCCAGGTGGGAAGCATCATGGTGCACAGGAAGTGAAAGATGGCAGGGGTAGCTGTAACCTAGAGAGAGAGAGGTGTAGGGTTAGCAGAGGAGGCTGGAGGGGTAGGTGAGGATCAGATCACACATGGCCTTGTACGTCACCTTAACCAATTTGGGCTTCATTCTATGAGCGAGGGGAGCCACTGAATTCTTTTAATTAGAGGATGGACAAGGGCACAGTTACCTTTTGGAAAGGTCCCACTGGCTAATGAGAGGGAATGGATTAGAGAGAGAGCCTGGGTGTTTCCACCACTCCCCAGCCAGTATGGACTCAACTCTTTGTGGACTGATTGTTAGTATAGTGAATGCTTTTCCATCAGGTTAACATTTCCCTCTACGTCTCGATCTCTCACCATCCATCTGGCACTTTTTCCTAAGGCCTCTTCCCTACCGTCTTCAAATAACTCTAGAATTTTCCTCTTTTAAGAAAAGGGAAAAAAACGTAAACATGCACTTCACAAGAGAAGCTACCCAAACTGCCAATACATGTGTTGAAAGGCAATCAACTCCATTTGTGTAATCAGTGAACTACAATTATAAAGCACTGCACCACTTACCAGAATGACCAAAATTAGTGACAATACTTAGTACTGTCAAGGCCAATACCTACTGTTGTCAGGGGCTTTGATCCTCTGCTGGTAAGAGTGTCACTTCGTTCTTGTTCTGTGGAGAACTGGCAGTATTTCCTAAAAATGAGCAACATATCTTTACCCTCTGACCCAGCAATTGCACCACAAGATACATACGAAGAAATTCATGGCAGTATGATTCCTATGAGCCCCAAATTAAAAACAAAACGTTAACATGGATAAGTAAATTGTGGTATAGTCATACACTGGAATACTATAGAGCATTGGGAAGAAATGAACCACAGCTACGCCAAGAGCATGACATACAGCAAAAAGAAGGCAGGCATAAAAGAATAGGTACTGTGAGTCTAATTGCACGAAGGTTTCAGTTTAACTGATGCAATTAGAAACCAGGAGAGTGGTTACCTTTGGATAACCATTACCCCTAAGGAGGGGGAGAGACTGGGAAGGGGCACCAGCATGGGTCTATCTGGGGTGTTCATTGTGTTCTAGTTCTTGACCTGGTGACGATTCAAAGAGTGTGGTGGCCACTTTCACAGATCACCGAGCTGTATGCTTAGGATGTGTGCGCTCTTTTGCAGGTATATCGTATTTTAATTAAAAAAAAAAAAAAAAGGAAAAGAAAACTTCAGATTACATCGCAAAGGAATGAAAAAGAAAGCTCTAGGTCCCCAGAGCTCGAGCTCTGCTTTGAGCTCTGCTTTGAGTCTGTGGCAATGAAAACCTGAGGCTTGAACTTAGTCAGTTTTGTTGTTGTTGTCTCTGAGCTCTTCTGATGTCATGTCCTTCTCCACAGCCCTCCCTCCAGGGCAGTCCCGCTGGGGGATGGTATCCAACAGGACCCTCAGTGCTAGGCTGTGGTGAATTCTTCTTTTGAAGGAAACTTAAAAAAAAACAACAACAACTTGGTTTAAGGTCTTGTCTAACTTGTTTCTCTTTATGCCTCTTGGTTACTTATCTCACTCACTCCTCCAGGCTCCTGAGCATTTTCTTCCTTTTTCCAATCCTATGCACTGGGCGATGCTCTCTCTTGTGCGTCTTTGAGTTGCTTTTAATTGTTGAGAGAAATATGCTTTAGTTTTGCAACTCAAAATATCATTAATACAAATATATTTCACAGAATTCTACCTTTGCCACACTGACTTAACTTTGTGCTGTTAGGTGATCAAAGATTTTTCGCACCTGATGCTATATCCCCATCATTCATCTGAACAGTGCTACGCTAGTATCTCTAACGTTTCTGAGTGGAGTTGTGTAACCGTAGGGCAAGTCACCTTAAGCTTTCTGATCTCAATTTTCTCGTCTATAATGCAGACAGTAACAGTCCTCTCCTCTTACAGTTGTTGTGAGATTTGAATGCGGTAAGACATGCAGGATGTATAAAATAAATACATTTGATAATAAAATAGTTGCCCAATAATGGCAACTATTGGCATAAAATAGTTGCTCAATAAATGGGAGTTGTTTGAAGTACTAAGGGCAGGAAGTACTGGTGATCTGTCCCTGCAGACCTCAAGGATTAAACAGAGAGACATGCTATTTAGAGGGGTTGATCTGTCGAGACCAACTGGTGAGAATTCTGCCTGGTCCTATTGAAAAAGTAGTCATTTCTCTAAAACTGCAGAGTCAGCCCCAAGGAGAGCTCAGCTTGATTTAGTGGCAGGCGTAAGTAAAACAGGTAAGGCTACCAAAATGTTTGGTTTCTTTTAAACTTAGGTGAGTATACGGCTGACAAGGACTGGGGAGCGAAAAGAGTACTCCATGTCTTAGAGAATCTTGTAAAATGCTTTAACAAATATATAAGAATCATATATAATTGGCACACGCTTTGTTTGAATGCAAACACTGCTGTTAAAGTGGTGCTTAAAAACAGTTTGTTGGCCTTCTCTTCGTACAGGAGAAACATTTCTCTCGTTTACACTACTCTCTTGCTTAGCAAACCCTTATTTATCCTATAATGCAAGTGTAATCAGCCCAACATGTCCAAATGCCCACAGATTCTGAATTAGTGGTGTCTGAATTAATGGAATTTTAGGCTGTGTCTCGTGGAGACAAGCGTTTGAAAACTACCCACTCCAACAGTTTCGAGAACACTCTATGAAAATGACCCCTTCCCTCCTCTTTCCCCGCGTCTTCCTGCTTTGCGTGTTTCAGTTCTGGCTTTCAAAGGAGACAGAGGAAAAAAAAAGACTCAAAAGTATTCTTGGGACACGTGAACAGTTATTTATTGAGAAGCCACAGTTTTCCACACTTTCCTAACTGTAGGCTTTATATAAGGCAAAAGCAAGATGGATCCACTACTTTACACAGAAAGAAAGAGCTCTGCAGAGGACCCCAGGGTCACGCAGTTACAGATCAAAATGCAATGTACATGACAGATATAAAAAACAGTGTGAAACAAAATAATTTAAATTATGGTTACAATCTACTGAAGGAAATATCCATGTCTTATTATAAACACATTTATAGTCTAGGGTCATAATTTAAATATTCAGGTCTTTTTTTTTTTTTTTTTTTACATACACGGTTATCGAAACATAAAAGCAAAACATAACATTTAATAGGATGAACTTTGATAGAAGACAGTCACTCTGAACTGTGCTGGATGTTATGATAGGATCGCCCTTGCCGTGGCAATTAGGAGGATCAATCCATTGGTATGTAGCCATCCTTTTTTGGGTAACTATCTGGATAAATGAAAGGATGGGTTAACAAGGACACCAAGGGTTCATTTTTCAGTTTTAGGGGAACAGAAAGAACTGAAAGTTGGTTATTGGAGACTTGCCTTCTGTTTTTCAAAAAACAAAGCAGATCTACGTGTCTTAGTTAAATTCATTTATTGTACTCCTTTAAGCAACCGGCATCCACATATGGGAAACAAAGAAAGGACCTGGCGCACTCGCCCTCACATCCATTTACCGTCGACGCGCACACAGCACACTGATGAAGGATCACTGAACTCTGCTGATAACAGGGTACACCTAGCAACTGAGCTATGTATTCTCCATAAATGGTATTTAAAGAATGGTGCTCCATATTGCTTGTAAACAGATAGACATGGATTCAGGAAACCGTAGAGTCGAAGGTCGTTTGCTAATCTTGGTACCACGTAGCTAAAATGGCAGTTGTACCATCTGTACACATCTCATGGCATGGTAGTTGACAGAAAATTCCATAATGGGGTTAACTAACAGACTAAGGACATGCATTGATTACAAGACTCTGGCCTAGTGGACTCGAGGCCCAAGCGTTCTAATCGTCCTCTTCGTCTTCCTCATCGCTGTCCTTCATGCTGATCCCCTGCAGACCCCCGCCCTCGCTCACGGACGCTGTGGCCTCCTCCACAGTGAGACGGTTCCGGATGGTTTCGTAGGTCTTGCTGTTTAAGGTTGAGTCCAGGACTCCTTGCAGTCGGAAATCTCTATAGGTTTTCTAAGGAGGGAAAAGATGCAGTGATGAGGGAGATCTCATCTCCATGAAGGGAGGGACAGGGCACAAGGCAAGTATGGGGGTGAGAACACTGACCTCAGCTAAGTGTCACACTTCATGCACTGGCACATGAAAAGCCACCATGCTCAGATTTCACTTGTACTGAAAACTGAGATTTGTTGAATGACAGAAAATGAGAAATGGTGACAGGATAAACTGTATTAGATGAGACAAAGCAAAGAACATAAGCTTGTGTTTATTCAGTTCTGTAAAGGGAAATGTTCCATAATTGTTTTGGTTCTTTTTTTTTTTTGGTCTGGTTCTTTCTCTTAGGTTTGTATCACATCATATGATAGACAGTGTGAGGGGCTATAACACGTAAATAATGGATCAAATGATTACGGTATTTTACGATTTCTGCTGCAGTCTGGTCCTTAGTATTTGTGAGGCTTGTAACTGCGTATCCCTCTGTCTCATTCACAAGACAGACATATGCATGTCGGTATACGAAACCGATCACGGGCAGCAACAATTAGGGGGAAGATGGAGCGTTAATGCCTCATCAGTATGTTGCGGGCATGTGACATTTCTCGTCTCCTTAGGAAAGAAGTGTATCTATTCTGTTCACAACTTCATGGTCTCAGGGAAGAAATTTGGCTCTATTTCAAGAACAATGGTTTGGTATTGCTGAACCACAAGTTCTTTCTTTGTTCCTTCAGGCGATTTCTTTTGGATTTCCTTAGGTATCCCAGGGACTGTTTTTCTAGGAATCCCTTCGCGTTAATGGAACATGACCAGAAGCATCTGCCTGTTGTCTACTTCACAAAACATTTTTTTGAAAAAGGTCCCTCTCTAACTACAACGCTCCTCATCACGCTGCATATCATTTCAGCTACTGATTCTGCTGTTTGTTTCTCCTCTTGATATGGGAAACTTGCTAAGGGGTCAAAAGAAGGAACGGTAACATACTTCAACGCCACTTGCATTAGGATTTCTGGTTTTTGGAGTCCATCTGACGCAGTCCTAGTGTCAATCACCATGTCAACCACTCCTGAAGGTCCCATGTGGTAATGACTGCAGAGTTAACTACTGAATGCTGTTCAGCTCAGTGAAGTCCAGTAATAAAAGATTATGGATGGGATGACCACGTGTTCCCTTTGCCAGTTTATATCTATGGTCCCAGTATGATTATGTGTAGCAGCTTCTTTCTTTCTTCAAAGTCATCTGGTTTCGACACTAAATTCAAAGGTCATCCTAACTATGGACCGAGCTGCAAGGCTAGGTAGCTAGCGGAACTGTGTCTGTACCTGGAGGGGGAAGGGTAGGAGGCTGAGTAAAATGCTAGGTCTGGTGGAGACCAGATATCCAGATGATTTACTTGATTTTTCTGTACTCTTCAATCACTTAGAATTGATTGCCAGAATATGATGGGAAAAAGGCAGAACTCACTTGAATATTCCCCTCTCTAGTCAAATTCCAGAGCTGTGAGTTTCCCAGCCAGACTCTGAATGTCTAAGGGCAGGGACCACACAGAGTCATTTTTTTTTAAATACTTCATCTTGTAGTATACAAGTAGGGGCTCAACTAATACTTGTCCAAGGTTGGATGAATAAATGCTTGCTGGATAATGAATGAATGGATGAATAAACCAAGTGATGCAGAGGCAGGGAAGAAAGGCAATTATCATTAGAAGTTTGCCTCGGAGAAGGAGGCCCCTGGGTAACGTACTTAGGGAAGAGGTGGTGAATTCTGCTTCATCCCTCTGTGCTGTGGCTCTAGTTAAGCTGGGCCCACTTTTGGCAAAAGTGAAGGAGTTCCTTCGGCAGGGACGTTTCTCTGTCCCTTGCCTGTGGTTCGTGTTTGTGTTGTTTTTGGCAGAGGCTAAGAAGAAACCTCCTCTCTGACTTATATTTTTTTCTTAATAAAATACTGCTAATTCTAACAGTCTCAACAAAAATCTGAAAATCAGTAATGGGAGGATATCCTAACACACTAAAATGCATGTCTTCTTTTCATGTCTACCCAGGAAGGGTCAAACAGAAAAAATTCCCCTTAAGAGTATTTATAGCCAGAAAACGGAATGCAAGGGGTCGGGCAATGGTTAGTGAGGTTGCCTTAAGGAACTGAAATTTAAATATATGAAAATTAGGCTGGGTGCATAGTCCAAGTGCATAGATTTCTTTTTTAAGAGCTGCCGTACACTGCTGTCTGCAACCTTCCCTGGGAGGACTCTTTGTGAGATCAAATGCATATGATAATAATTCTCCTTAATTACACTCAACGGAACAGTAATTGGTTTTAAGTCAGCACTGGGGTAGAAGAGCACCTTCAATAAAATGGCGCTAATCCGAAAGAGACTAAGAAATGGGGCAGGGTTGGGGGGGGAATAGCGGGGGCGGGGGCGGGGGGGCGGGACTTTCGGCAAACTGTTAAGAAATGGAAATTCATCTCCGTTTTATCATTAAAATATTTTTAAAGAGACTGTGCTCTGAATGAGATTTTTGCATACGAATGTTTTAAAACCCTCTATGGTGAAGCATCAAATG
This sequence comes from Stenella coeruleoalba, assembly GCF_951394435.1. Classification (NCBI taxonomy): domain Eukaryota; kingdom Metazoa; phylum Chordata; class Mammalia; order Artiodactyla; family Delphinidae; genus Stenella; species Stenella coeruleoalba. The sequence goes on from NC_137156.1 coordinate 77,850,861, forward strand.
GAAACTGAAATGATCAAAAATGTATTTACCCCCTTCTGTGATCTTATTATTTCATGTAAACCACTGTGATTTCACGCTGAAATAATTATCATTAGTCCAAGGCACACACACAAGAACAGGGGGAAAAAAAAGCTACGTTCAGGGTATGTTACCTCACCTTCGTGATCCTTTACATTTGACTGTATACACGCATTGTAAGAGAAACTACTTCAATTAACTACAAAGAACAATATTGATTTGCATCCAGATAATGACCACAGGACATATTTAGAAAGAGCCGGAGGTAAATATTTCTATGAAATTAATTGTGGCAAAATTTTATTTAATTAAACCATAAATGAAATTGGTAACGGATGCGATTAGCACAGTGGTACCCGAAAGCCAGCTTTTGAAAGTTTAATGCAAAGGGCGTGATGGCTCTTGCAGTATATTCGCATGGCAAATACATAAAGTATTTTTCCAGTCTGGATAAACTATCAAATTCCTTTTTATTAAATTTCCCTTTGATGTCTGAGTAATAAATTAACCAGGCATCCCAAAGTGATTTCACCGGTTTTTCTTGCCTGAGATACTGTTTTAGGAATCACCTTGTTTTATACACAAACTAATATTTTTTGTGTTAAGGAAGTCCTGCAGCTTGCCAATGAAATGTATTTCAGTGAGCTGTTTGCAAAGGAGAATCATTATGTTTTCTTTTACCTTTACCATCCTAATTAGTGTTTTCAACTGATAAATGTGAAGCTGTAAGTCCATCCGGTCCGTCAGCCAGGTACAGATCACGTTCATGGAGCTGCTGTACCATTGCTGAAAAAAAAGACAAAAGTTCTCCAGCCAACACATCACGGAGCATTTAAAGAACAGAGACGAAACAGGCCACGTGCGAGCACCCTGCTCTGTTCCAAGAGGAAAACAAAATGGTTAAAGAGAATTTGAGAGCACAGAGATCATGAACAGTAATTGACGCAAAAAATCACGAGGTACCAGATCAGCCGAAAAGAGATCGGTTTGGACTTTGAATCGGAAACAGAACTCTTCCACTATACACACCTCATATACAATCAATTCATAAAGACCACCGTTTGCTCTTCTGATTCTCCTTTTTGTTGGTTCATGTTACTCAGTTGAGATTTAAGTCACTGTTTGTGTCCTAACGCCATTGTCTCGGGTGTCCAAGACGATGGGGGCTTCTCCACTGAACCAATCGATGCCACGTGCTACTTACCTTTTGAAAAAATCCAGACCCTGTCTGCTTAGGACAATTCTAGGAATCAGGCTGAGAGCCTTAGGAGTTTAGGGCAAAGTTTACCTACATTTACTCTAGAGGGGCATTCGGATAAAGACAATGAAGGAGGGTTTCTCTTTAAGGGCCAAATTATACTCTGGGCAGCTCATGTGGCCTTACGTTGGCTGTGCAATCTGTTTTAATCTTAACACCAAAAAATTATGGAAGATGAGAGAAAAAAAAACATCTACAAATGAGCTCATTTCAAGCTGTTGAAATCATACTTCCCCTTAAGGGGGTTAAATTTTGCTTCTTGTCTGTGAAAAATGCTTGAAGCTGTGTCACTTTAGACTGCCACCCCTGTGGTGCACGGAGTCTCTGGTGCGGTATAATTTTGCAGTACTGCTCATATATTCATAAATCTCACTCGGAGACATATGAACAGTGTTATGAAGTGTCAGTACAAAAAAAAAAATCTAATCTTTTAAACTTCACCAGGTTTCATTACGCATTGCCGCTTATACCAAACAATTTACAAATAAAATGAAAAGGTGTGGATGGACCTATATATTTATTTATACGGCATGTATATGAACTGTGCGCAGAAAAGATGTAAAAAAAAAAGTGGTTAGAGAATTGAAACGCTGCATACTCTCCTGTTAACCAACACGCACACGCACACACGCACACGCACACCAGTGGAGATTTGAAAAGCATAAATAAAAACATGTTTCTGATGGTAACTCCACCCTTTCTCACCTAAAGATCATCCAAAATCAGTTTATGCCTAACACTCACAGTTTTTCCGAAGCCTTGTTTCTGACTTAATTTCTTTAAAAAAAAAATTAATTTGGGTTTTTACTTGCAAGGTAGAACTGCCAAGTTTCACCTTGCAAGAAACGACACAGTCTCAGCCATGGCGTTCAGAAGCCCTCTTTGCAATCTTTCGTTCCTAGGCTCTTTCCTCATCAGAGCCAATTGTGGCTCTCCTTGGAGCCCAGCCGCAAACAGAGACCACACTACCCCAATCAAGGCAGCACTGCAGCCTCACAGCCAACTTCTGCTCTTTTAAAGATCACGGAGGCGAAACTGTCAGTTTCAGGAACCTTCTGTCCCTCCCCAAGGGAGCAGGAGGAGTGGGGGGGAGGGGAAGGATTTTTTTCTTGAGATCTGCAGTTCACTCCACGTAGGGAGCGTGTTTGCCGTGGTCAAGCTGCTTCAGGCATGGACAGGTTTTCCCCTCTAGGAGTGAGAACATGTCACTGAAACTTTTTTTGGGGGGGGGTTGTGATTATTTGGAGGTGTTTTTGGCACCTCCTGCCTTGGGATCCTGGAGCTCTTGATGTCATTGCATCTGGGTTTGTTAAGGGGCTAGGGACAGGAATACGACTAGGTCATGGGTGTTTCTATAGCCCTGCTTTACTCTCAGCTGGGGGACCTCTTGTGTTTACCCGAGGCCTCAAATTCCGTATTTACTGACTTATTCTGACATGAAATCTGGGGGCTCAAATAATCTGTTTTGAGAGTCATGAGCAACGCCCCCTACCCCCGACTCCTACCTCCTGGGGTTGGAAAACGACCTTCAAAGGAACCTGGGTGACCACCTGGCCAAACCTACAAGACCAGGACCCCGTGATGAGTGCATCTCAGGGACACAAAAGAGGAATGTGGCACTCTGGCTTCTAGGCAGAGGTGGCATTTTGCTTTGGCTGTGACAACGGGCAAACCAGCGCTGGCTTCTATCACTGCCAGCAAGCCTTGTGCAACATGCCTTTTTTTCTTTGCTGAGAGATATGCCACCTTTCAGGGGGAAAAAATAACGAACTCCCCCCAGCCTCCATTTTATGTAAGTAATTCCCATTCTTGTAAATGGCTTTTGGCTATTAAAAAGTAAAAAGGGAAAGGTAGACTGCTATCAATACTCTTTCTCTGCTGTTCAAAGGGTAGGGCGGTAGGAAATGCATGTAGCGATGGATGGATCAGCGCATCACGCTCACAGATTCCCACCCCAGGAGAACAAGAAAGCCCTGGAACATCCATGCTTTTTCTCCTGGATCTCACATCTAGCAAAAGAAGTGTAAAAAATGTATGATGCCCCATTGGCTACACATTTCAAGAGGCAAAAGGGAGTAAGTCACGCCTTTCCAAACCTTATGCTCAGTAGATGAAATTGGAGGCACTCTTGGATGAAGCACAGCGCTAACTTGGTTTTCCAGAAAGGCGCTTAAAGGCACTTGGATGTTGGAGAAAGCGGGAGTCACTGCCTTCTAGAACTTTAAAACATTAGAGGTGAAGGGGATCTTCCACAGAGCTCCTCCTTTGTAGAGGAGGAAACAAAGGCCCAGAGAGGTGAAGTGACTTGCCCAAGGTCACACAGCTAGTGAGTCCAGAAATGGCAGTTTTCCAGGATTAGGCACTGGAGTGAAAAAGCTGATCACCTAATGACTCCTCCCTAGGAGGGCGTAATAATGCACTGGACACGAGAGCTGATCTTGTGTATCACTTCCCAACTGTACATTCGGGGGTATCACACTGATATCTGGAAATAGGCCTTAGTGGGGGGGTTTTACCCTATGGAAATTGGCAAATGCCACAAACCAGGGCATTCTCCCTTCCAGAAAGCCAGTTGTTATAACAGTCAGTTCACAGTGCTTGTTAATCAGGTTTGCTTTATTTGAGATCGATGCTAATACAGTAGATTTGTTATGATTCTTCAAAAGAGGAAATTCATCAAACATTTTAAGTTCTCCCCACTTTGTTTTGTCTCTGGTTCAGATATGCCTTTTCCAGAGACAGCCTGATACCTGGGCACTAAAATTTTGGTAAAATGCACTCTAAACCCTTAGAAATAAGAATTGTGAGCTGATGACATATACTAAGTATTTAAGTATACTCATGACTCCTTTGCTGCCTGCCCTTAATTCAGGTATATTAATGGAAACTTTCTACATAAGGTTACTCTAAGCCTAAAAAAGCCCTAGAGACATAAAATCCCCAGTACCCTGGGTACCTCTAAAGTATGTTCTCTGGGGATAATTCTGTGAAGGTGTTAGAGTTGGAAGCCAAAAGGACGCCCATCATAGCTATGGCCTGCAGGAACTTCTTGGGTAGTTAAAATCACCTGAAACTAACATGACATTGTAAATCAACTATATTTCAATAAAAAAAATTTTTTTTAATTGAATGCAAAAGAAGAGAACCTGGAAGGGTGATCTAAAACTGTGCCATTTAATTCCTTTCCTTCCCTCCCTTCCCTCCCTCGCTCCCTCCCTCCCTTTCTTGCATCATAGTTGTTGAGAGCACAGGCCTTACCTCTCTTTTGCCTAGGTTTGTGATCTTGGGCAAGTTACTTATATTCTCAGAGACTCATTTTCTCAATCAGAAAATGGGAATTAATCAGCCTTTCATAGGCTTTTTGATACTAAATGAATTAATGTTAATAAAGCTCACATCACAGTACTTGGCACATAATAAGGCCTCAATATACGTCAGCTACTACCAAGACCACCACCACCACCAGCATCGTCACAATTCTCACATCACCGTCACCACCACCATCTTCATCATCATCACCATTAACATCATCTCTCTCCTCTTTTTCTCTCTCTTTCTCAACCCAAGAAATACCACAAAACAAGGAAGAAAGCAGAGCAAGTGACCAGAGAAAGGCATGCAATGGTGGAAGAAATTATTCCTGTTGGAATATCTCTGGAATCATATGCATAAGTCTTACAGGACACACGACAAGCTCAAAGTAATTCCACTGTAAAGTTGTTTGTGTTAGATCATCACCCAAACCTAGAAAACCATCCTGGGTGCATTCCACACATTTAAAACTATACTGACCTAGATTTATATACTGGATTCAAAGGATTCAGACAAATAACGAGTGATTTTTCAAACCCTGTGTGGATAAATTACAGCTTCAGCTTGGGCTGGCTACTTATTAGCTGGATAAACTCAAGCAGGCTACTTAACTTTCTGACCCCTAGTCTTCTCTTGGGGTTAACACTTACTTCATAGGATTACTGTGAGTGTTAAAAGAGGTAATTATGTAAAGTGCCTAGCATAGTGACTGTCACATAGTAGGCACTCAATAAAATTTAGCCACTGTTGTTATTATTACTCTCAAAAACATAACAGGTATCCTTGTAATATACCGTACAGAAGAATTTTCTTGATCCATTTCTAGTAGAAATTAACTTGCCGATAATGGGGCCACACATTCTGCCCTGCAACTACACTGACTTCATGCAGAAGAATCGTTATACACAACATGTCTCTCTGTCATGGAGGGGCTCACTACAGCTAGGACTGGGGTGAGGCGGGTGAGGCAGGGTCTTGCAAGTGCAGGATCGGATGCTGCCTTTAATGAACACTTTAGTATTTTGTTCATCATGGATTTTTTGCATTCATTTTGATTTTTTTAACATATTAAAATATGTATTTGATTACCATATTTTCTGGCTCCTCCTTAAATTTTGCAACTGAGAAGTGAATCATTCACCTCTCCCTAGTCCCCCAGCCTTGGGTTCACTGTTGCCCCTGGGAATTTTATCCTTGGGAAGTGCTGCAGGATTGTGAGACAGGATGAATACTGCACACCTCATGGGACACTATAGGGTTCCCAGAAAATGGACTTTCACTTGGATTTGGATAATCCCTCATCAGCAGGATAGAGTGTTACTCCAGTGATTGCTGCTGCCTTTATGCCTCTGTCATCACAGCCACCTAGATGAGTCTAAATTCCCTACTCCCACCCCTATCTTGATGTTAATTCAACGTCCTAAAGGGACCTTACTGTTAATGATTCATTTGTTTTTGGAGCCAGCCACATCGCATACCTGAGTGGCAATGAAAACAAGGGACAGAGGCTGAAAAGGAGACAGAACTACTCGATGTGTTTCCATACTCATTGATTACAAGGGTAACATACCCGCGTAACTTACACAACCCCCCCATCAGACAATACCATTCCATAGGACTTTATAGAGTCTCAGTTTTTAACAAAGTCCTATTTTGTACAGGATTCCTAATACACACATACATACACATTCACAAAATTAATAAAAATAGTTACCTACTCATTGAACACTGAGTCCTTACAATGTACACGCACTGTGAGGAGCATTCCACAAGCATTGTATAATTTCATCATCGAGTTGAACTCTTAAGAGTATCTATAAGGGGAGGGATGCACTGGGAGTTTGGGGTTGGCAGATGCAAACTATTACATATAGAATGGATGGACAACAAGGTCCCACTGTAGAGCACAGGGAACTATATTCAATGTCCTGGGATAAACCATAATGGAAAAGAATATAAAAAAGAATGTGTGTGTGTGTGTGTGTGTGTGTGTATAAAACTGAGTCACTGCTGTACAGCACAAATTAACACAACATTGTAAATCAACTATACTTCAATAAAAAATAAAATTAAAAAACCAACCAAACAAACAATAGAGTTTCAATATTATTAACAGCCCTGTTTTGTAGATGAGAAAAAGGGGCATAGGTAAGTTAAATAAGTAGCCTGTGGTCACACAACTAGTAAGCAGTGGGACAGGCTTCAAGTTGGTTATTTACCACTACATCTGTATAAGCTGTCACATTCAGCTCAATAATTTTAAAAAGCAGTGGCTTGTTTATATAGAAACAGCTCTAGCTTCCAGGTGCCTTTTCAGCAAAGTCATTCAGCTCTGAACGTCTCAAAGGACAAGTGTGTGGGTAGGATAATGCTCTTGGATCTGTCTCCCTCAGAGCCCAAGCTTGGCCTGGTGTTGAAAAGATTCTACTTTTTTATGAGCTTAGAAAGTCACTAGGCAGAGGGAGGGGAGTCAGGGGTTTTCCCACGGAAAACCACTCAACAGCCTTAAAGAACTAATGGATGAGAGACAATCATTGCTGACTCTTAAGGGAAGTGATTAGAAAGTTGGATGGGGATGAGAGGTGCCATTTCTTAGGTAGCATCAATGTATTTGTTTTATTAATCAGAAAATATATTTATTATATAATATGCATATTCTGTTTTACTTAGAAATACTTTAAAACTTAGAAAAGTTGTAAAAATAAAGTAGTATAAATGATACCCATATACCCTTTACCCAGATTCACCTATTGTTAACATTTTACCCCATTTGTTTATTGTTTGAAAAAATATATATATATTCCAACATATATATATATATGGTTTTTTAATTAAAACAATTTTTTTATTGGAGTATAGTTGATTTACAATGTTGTGTTAGCATCAACGTATTTTTAATTTCCCCCGCAGCCCTACCTAATCTCTTCTTACTTTCTCTTAGGTTGGTAACTCAGCAATTGCTACTAAAAGAAAATTCTCACTGTGGGTAGTTTGAGTTTTCAGTGAGAAATACAACTAGAAATATTGCCTTGGTCGCAATGAATTGAACTTTCCTAACAGAGTTTTGGAGATACAAAAGTTATGACGTTGATAAAAATTTCATTTCTGAAAAATTATCCATTATAAGTTTTAACATTTTCTGTGAACAGGGAGAGTAAAATAGAACCTTGGGGAAATTCAGTTTCATGTGTAATTAAAGATGTCACCAGAAGTGCTAGAAGAGAAATTTTAGGCAGAGTCACAAATCCAATGAAAATAGTTTAGTGCAAAACTCAGTTCTTCCTGTGTTGCTTTTTTCTTTAAAGAAACATTTTATTGAAGTCTAACATGCGTACTGCAGTGTGTCACTTTTAGCAAAACATACGCACATACACACACCTTCTGAACAAGACATGCTGCCCCGTGCCTACAATGGAAGGTAATATTTAGTCCAATATAGTGAAAATGAGCTTTTAGAAAATTTGGTATTTCACCTAAGGACCAATAACTGCACCATGCACCAACACACATCTTCACACACTTTCTTTGATTAAAAACTGTGACTCAGGGACTTACCTGGTGGCGCAATGGTTGGGAGTCCACCTGCAAATGCAGGGACACAGGTTCGAGCCCTGGTCCGGGAGGATCCCACATGCCATGGAGCAACTAAGCCCATGCACCACGACTACTGAGCCTGTGCTCTAGAGCCTGTGAGCCACAACTACTGAAGCCTGCGCGCCTAGAGCCCATGCTCCGCAACAAGAGAAGCCACCACAATGAGAAGCCCGCGCACCACAACGAAGAGTAGCCCCCTCTCGCCTCAACTAGAGAAAGCTCGAGTGCAGCAACGAAGACCCAACACAGCCAAAAATAAATAAATAAATTTATAAAAAACAAAAACCTGTGACTCAGTCCAATATATCCTGAGCATGAATGATAGCTGAAATTCACAAGGACCTGAGTCTTATGGTTGGTTTATTTGCAAATATATATTTCCTTTGAAACTGGCATGTTCATGCTATATATGCCAGGGAGGCAAAGCTCTCAATGCCTGGGCAGTTCATGACTAAAGTGTAAATAGTTGAGTCTTTATTATCATCTGTGGTCTTGCTTCACAGATGAGGAAACTGAGGCTCAGAGAAGTAAAGTGTTCTAGCAGCTAGCAAGAGATGGAACCTGGACTCAAGAGGCTGAGAGGCGGTACAGCTTAGTGGCTCGGAGAATAGACTTGAATCAGGCCTGTCCTGTGTTTGAATCTTGATAAATCCCTTAACCTCCCTGTGCCTCAGTTTTCTCATCTGCTAAATGGGGATGATAATAAAAACCATTTAGGGTTGTTGTGGGGATTAAATGAGTTAATGTGTGTGGTGTGCTTACAATAGCGCCGGGCACATACTGAGTGTTACCTGTTACTATTTTAGCCCCGCTATCCTACCCTGCTTCACGAATAAGAAAGAGTATCTCCCTAAGTGCAAGCTCTTCAAGGTTGTGCAAAGCTTTCTAAGCAGCTTCCATTCTTCAAAAAAGATCTGAGCAAAAAGGTAATTTGTAACCTCTTGGTAACCAACCTGAATTTCTGGACTGAAGAAACACAGTGAAACCTGGAAGATTTTTATCTCCTCTTTGGAAAGTACCCTTTCTCCAGCTCAACACAGCCACACAGCAGAGAAATTGCCTCAGCACCTGGCCTCGACTGTCTAATGAAGAAAGGACATTTTATTTGTTGGCAAGGAGGCAAAGAGGAAGATAATACTTTGACCACACCCATGTGACTAAGTCTTCATTTTGCTTTTTGTGACAAAAGTGGGTTATTATTAGTTAGGGGGAAAAAACCCCACAACCTATGTAAATGGCTGTATTGAAATACTGTAATGAAATCTTTTACATTTGAAACTTTCAATGCATATTTCTTCCTTACAATTTGGGTAATTTAAGAGCATGTGAAAAACTTCATCAGGGGTTTCTCCACACTTCTACCAAAGTCCCCACAGCTTCGTTAGCCTGAGCTGCAATTCCACAGCTTCACAGATCTCTTTAGGGCTAAGGATCACCAGGAATCTGGTTGTATTTGGTGTTCTAATCCGGATTCAGAGAGGGCTTGACAAAGAAGCCTTGGCACGTTCAAGACATCTGTGCCAAGTGGGCACAAACGAAAGACTGCACGCAAGTTTCGGGGTTTGTCAGAGCTCCCCAAGGGAGCTGATATGCCTTTCTAAGGGGGCATATCATCTGAGTACCTTAAAAAATGGATACGCAGTTGAAAGATGCAATCTTTTGCCTTACTTGAGTGTTACTGTAATTCAGGATATGATCCACCAAAACAATTGCTCCTAGAAATGGGTATTTCCAGTCACAGCTTCAGGACGCCCAGCTAAAAGCACAAAGACACCGAAGATAACCGACACCAAAATCAGAGGGTATAGATAATCAGAATAACCTTCCAGGCTATCTCAAGTGTCCTTTTTAGTAGAGGCTGGGTTTTTTTAAAAAAAACATTAATTCTCTGGTTGCCTAAAAACCATTTCATTGAAATCTTTATGAAGCTGTCTTAGTGCCGTGGCTTTTCAAGGTTCTAAACTCTGGATAGCATCCCCCTGAAAGTCTGATGCAATCAACACTGAGGAGGAAGTCAGAGGCTCCTTGCTGAAACCGTGGTTCCAGAGACTGTGGTAATCTACAACCTGGTGTGAAAAGCACCCACAACTCTTTGCCTTTAGCTTCTTCTCATAAGGAAGAGATAGTGCAAACGAAATAATTTTTAGAAAAACTTTGATTTAAATTGCTACTGCTTAAAATGTTTGCTTCTTCTATAGGAACGTGTAGAATTTCACATTTGGGAGCTATTTTATTTTATTTTATTATTTTTATTTTTTTAGCAATTTTATTTTTAACCTCCTTAGAAAGAGCCTAAATGATACCTTAATATTCTTTTACTAAAATAAGCAGTTATCTCTTCAAGACGAAATTTCAACTCTCTAAACCTGGAGAAATATCCAGCAACAAGTGTCTTTAGCAATGATATTTCAAATGGACGATCAAAATGATGACTGCGTACTTGGACTCCTGATTTAACGCATTGCAGCCTTCTAACCAAGTCATTACTATCACTTTTAGGTGCCTGGGAGAAAATACAAGGGAAGTAAGAGTCCTGAAGGATCCTTTCTGAAAGTAAATCAAGCAGGAGAGTTTAATACAAAGCTTAGCTTATACAGGCTATACTGGGGTCTCTCTCTCTCTGGAAGGCACATTCTCTGTTTTTGTTTGTTTGTTTGTTTGTTTTTTTAATGGTTTGAGGAAGCTGTTGACAATCTCAGTAAGCTTTCCAAGCTACCCAAAGCCAGACCAGAAACAAGTTCGTCGCTTCTGAATCAATCAGACTGTATGAAATCCAAGAAGTAACAAATCCTCTTGTATCCTGCCCAATATGTCTCAATATGGTGGATGGTCACCTGCAAGGAGAGGTGATCATATCCAAAAGGCTTGCTTTCCTAATACTCCTAAGATATTGCTGGAAAGTTTACCACCTCTGAATGAGAAAACTAAGTCAAAGATCAACAGATAGATATTTTCCTAAAGACAGAAAGGCAAAGGATGGGAAAGCAGAGGCACGAAAGGGAATTTTCAACTGCAAACGCGATCTCAACTTACACTCAGATACCGTTCTTCCACCATTTCCACAACCTGAGTATGTGCTGTTATAGAAAGGTGGAGATCCAGCAATTCCACTTGTGAGCACAGATGCAAAGAAACTGAAAGCAGGATCTTGAAAAGATATCTGCACACCCATGTTCAGAGCAGCAATATTTGCAATAGCTAAAAGGCAGAAGCAACCCAAGTGTCTATTGACAGATGAATGGATAAACAAAAGGTGGTATCTATACACAATGGAACATTATGCAGCCTTAAAAAGGAAGGAAATCCTGTCACATGCTATCACACGGAGGAAGCTTGAGGATATTATGCTAAGTAAAATAAGCCACTGAAAAAGACGAATATTGTATGATTCCACTTACATAAGGTGTCTAGAATAGTCAAATTCATAGAACAAAGAATGGTGGTTGCCAGGGGGTGGGGTGGAGGAAATGGGGAGTTACTGTTTAATGGCTATAGAGTTTCAGTTTTGCAAGACTTAAAGAGTTCTAGAAAGTGGTTGCACAACAGTGTGAACGCACTTAACACCACTGAACTGCACCCTCTGAAATGGTTAACCTGATCGTCGATTTTACGTTACGCTTGTTTTACCACAATCAAAACAAAAAGAAGGGAAATGCAAAATTGCTCCCTTACTGAATAGGAAACTTTGCTAAAGAAAGCACGGCGAGGTAGCAAGGTACATATTCTAATGTGGAACATCCAACCGCGTTTCACAAAAAGCCAAAAAATTACGTGCATGAGGAACAGGGGCATTTCATTTAATCCCAGGGCTGAGACAATTTCTCAAGGCCGAGTTCTGCGACTGCAGAACAAAGAACATATCTGGTAGCATTTGCTCAGTCACTTATTGGGTTTATTTAAAACATGCCACGGGGCCAACATTTCTAAATCTGTGAAAGAGAATTAAATGAAGCCCAGAGATGAGAACTGAGAATCCTCATGGAGGATTGGGTCCAAACAACAAGAAAGGATGCATTTTTCACACTGCGTGATGCGTCACCTCATATGTTTTCACGGAGACTCCCCCATCCCCTTCCCGCCCCCTGATGTTCCACGCACAGATTTGATCAAGCAGCACTCAGCCCCGAGACCCCGGTTCCCTCTGCCCAAAAGGGCAGCGGCTCCCCCATGCAGAATCACTCCCCCCCCCTACCCCGCAACAGACTTATTAAGGTTTGGAATGTGTGTTCGGGAAGCCCCTATTTTAGGAAACAATTAAGTAGAATTAGGCTAATAAAGCGAGGCAGGCAAAGCTTTTGCCCTTTGCTGAGAAATAACTCCTACATGGAACAGTTATACTAATAAAAATCATGTATTTCTTAAATGCGTCCAAATGATCTTTGCACCCAGCTCGGCAATTAACACTGCCCCACCGAGGAGCATTTATTCCCCAGGCTAAGGAGGATTAATCTCCGTGTTTGCTCGACCAATGTCTTCCTTTGGTGAAAATACAGTAGGAGGCTTTTTGGGCTGGAAACAGAAATTTCTGATTTCTGCAAGCGGGAATTTCACAGGAGGCTTAATTCCCTTCTCATCGTAGAGGGTGGCAAGGTAGACAAGGAAGGGCTGGGTGCCCCCTACCAGGCCCCCATGGAGGCCATGCCAAAGACCTTCTTGGGCCTATCCTTGACCCCGAGGGAGGATGGGAAGACCTTACTTCGGGTAGCCTGGGCTTCATCTACTGACGGGACTCTCACCCCCAAATCTCCAATCCCACTCTCCCTCTCACAGTAGCCATTAAAGGGCCTTCTTCTGGGCCAGGAGCTACAGATTTCCCACCTCCAAGCCTGGGCAGGAAGTGACCGCTGGGCAAAAGGGGGACACAGACCCTCCCGTTGGACGCTTTGTCTCCTTGACAACACCCCAGCTGGTGGCCCGAGGAACAGACTTAATTTCTTTTCTTTCTCTGCCCACCCTCCCTTCCCCATACTTCTTTCCCTCTTTCTCTAGATGCAAACGTACGACATCCAACATAAAGTTGCCGAAATAGCAATCTTGTCTCTGAATATATAAATCGCAAAAATTGATATGAATAAATCTGCAAGTAGCACACTGATTGTGGCACATTTCATCAAAAAACGGCGCTCGGTTGCTCGGTGGCTGGGGAGGGAGGTGGTGTCATTACACATACAGAAAAACATCTGCAAACTCCCAGCTTCTTTACTTAGAACTGAATGGAGGCATGACCTCCTGTTCCTTGCCATGAACCCTGAGTTCACACTCATATTTTACATGTTACAGGAAGCCACAGCTCGCCCCAGGGGCGCTGCAAACAGACACGCAGAAGCCAGATGTAGTCCCCCCACCCCCAGCTCCTTAATGCACCTGAAGAAGCCGGCAACTCGACATTCAAAAGCTGACATGCTAGTAGCTTAAGGTCACTTCAGATTTTGTAAAGCGGAGGACAAAACCAGGAATGCTTCTAGGGCTGGGCTGTCAGCGGGGAGGCGGAGGGATTACAAGAAACCTGTGACTCTGCCTCTTTCTGCCTTTGCTGGTAGTTTTTTTGTGTGTGAACAAGTACCATACAACAGATTGAGCCTCCTAGAAAGGCCTGAGACTGTGCAAGGGCCTCCCGCTGGGCCTCAGCTGTGCTTGCAATTAGCAGTAGGCACGGAGTGATTATTGTTGGGGTAGCGGATGGCAATGCGAAGTGACAAGTTTTATGGGGGAAGTTGGGAGCGGGGATGCTCGGCAAGTTTCTCTTTCTTTCTTTCTTTCTTTTTTTTTTTCTTGTTCTGCAAAAACCCGTCCTTGGGCGGCTGCAACCTCCCGTTGCAGTGAAAGGTACTTTCTTTCCCCCCCTCGTCATTCAAAAGAGCCTGAACAAAATTGGTGAAAGAATATTTTTTCTCGGTGCTTCAGAACGCAGGTTTTCTAGGTCAGAGCTTCCTGGCTGCCCTATTTAATGTCAGAAATACCCATTTGCCTCAAATTAGCAGAGATCTGGGAGTTGAGGGCAGGAGATTAAGCATACAAAATTACTCAGCAGGTGACGGTGGGGTGGATTTGAGGGTTGAGAAGTCTTTAAAACTGACTACAAGACATTATATACTTCTGACAAAAGAACATAGTAATCCTACCTGCTTGCTTTAACCACTGTTGTTTGCCTATTATTATGTGCTTTAATGCTCATGAGAGCAAAACTAGTGCTCTGATACTACTCAATTACCATAGTAACTCACACCAGTGACCTCTTATCTCAAGGCTCCCAGCCCAGCTGAACCAGTCCAAAGAGTTTGTGTCTCTTTATTTATTTAAACGGTGACATCTACTTGCACTGGAAAGCTGCAGAGGGAGGCTACTGCTCTCTTTGTCCAAGATCAGAACTTGTTTTGAAATTTTGAGCAAGGCCTTTTCACCTTTTGAATCCAAGGTGGTTCTGAAGTTTATGGATTGGAGGCTGTGGGACGACTTCAAAAACATCATGAAGACACAGAACAATGCCCAATAACAAGAAAAGAACATGTGTGCGTCAAAGACCAGCAGCCTCCCAGATGCACAGAAAGTCATGTTCCCCACTTGGGCCTCCAGCTCTCCTCTCCAAAGTTTGGGAGGTGGAAAATGGGAACCTCTTACTGGGGAATGTTGGCTATTTTATCCTATCAGTGGGGCTAAGTGCACACAGGACAAAGCAACTACCCAGAGGGATTTAATCTCAAGTTTTTAAAAGGAAATAAAAGTGATACTAGCATTAACATTTTCCAGCTTTTCATTTTTTCCCCTGGCCTGTGGATGTCTTTGTGATGCATATATGCATACGGTATACTCTGTCTGAATACTACTGGTGATCCAGACTCATAGGGTTACATTAACATATTAAATGCTCTGACAAGTCCTGTAATAAAGAAACCCACTGAACTTTGCTTCCTATTTTCCAGCTGTATTTGACTATAGAACCACTTTCCATGAGCCTCCTAGTAACAGCTTTCAGGGTACTAATGTTCCATTGAATCCACTTTGGAAAAAAATTCTATAGTGACATTACTAATAAAAACGAACAGTAACGGTAGTAAAATATAATGAGAGTAAACATTTAGTGAGCACTTTTTATGCGCCAGGCACTATTCTAAGCAGTTTATATGGATTAAACTCATTTAATTCTTCTAACAACCTCAGGAGATAGTTACTTTTTAAATCCCATTTTACACTTCTCTAGCAGCATATTTATATGAATTCATTCTCCATGAAAAAGAGAGAAAAGGAGATGTAATCCATATGTAATCAATCGGCTTTTAATGTTCATTCTATTTTTCCTGCTTCTGACTCTCCAGAGATCCTGAAGCCTGTGAGCTCCCCAAATACGTGGTTTTTTTCCTATAACTCCAGGCCCGATTTAATAACAAGTTAAACGAGGAGCGAGGCATGACTCCCTACAAAATCCTTCCACCTTTGAACTTAAGGTACACAAATAGAGAAATATACCTTTCTCCTCTGTCTCTTTTGATTAGTCTCCAAAGCCCTGCTGTCCTGAAAGAAAGAATCCAATTTAGGTATCAAAATTAGATCTGTGCTTGCCTGTACACAACATGAAAACTGCTGGACATCTGAGTAATTGAATAAAAATGTAACTAGTAAAAAAAAAAAATAAAATGTAACTAGTGGTCAAGCCCTGAATGAAACATGGAACATGGGCCCAACACCAGCTGTTCTAACACCCCCTGGCTGACCAGCGGGACCTATCACGGCAAATCAGGACACACTCGTATTTGGGACTTTTGTTAACTAGATGAGTTTTTTTTAGCAAACGTCAGAAGCTGATACCTAACTTTTGGCAAACTGTGATATTTAAGGGAAAAAGAAAAAGCTCTCTTATGTACCTGGATTTTCTCAGACTATTTCGTTCTCCAAGAGATGTAAATAATGAGCCCAATGTGATTAATCCCCAGTCGGCTTCTAACCAGGCCTTGTCTGCTGCCTGGGCTGCCCAGGGCAGGTGTGCAGTTTGGACCTTAACAAACTCACCACGGTTAACAATACCTTTTTCTGGGGCCTATTTTTCTCTGGATATGTTGGGGATTTAGTCCTGGGCCTCCCTGTGCATTGAGAAAATGGACCCCCATGCCTTTAGCCTCCGTCCTCTCAAAGGAACCTACTGTTTTGAGAAAATGTATAGTTACAATCCAAATTCACACTTTCAAGTCATCTCAGTCACTTAAAGCTCAGTTATGTTGAAAACGAAATTCTGGTTTTGGTGACGCATCTTACCACCTATTATCCATGTGAGAAGGGTGAATAATTTATCTGAAAACTATTCTCTGATACGCATACAAGGGCTTCAGAGGGAGGAGAGAGATTCATCCTACGAACTGAGATCAGATTATTCACGAACAGCATCTGCCCACCCCCCGACTGCTTCTTAGGTACGGGAAGTGCATTGAGAGTTAACTGCATTAATTCACAAGCAGATTGACGTAAGCAACGGAATGAGAAATTTGCATACCATATAGAAATGATTATAGAAATCATACTCTAAAATAAGGATTGTAACTCACGTACCGAACGGAAAGATAAAGCGGAGTGCCAACTTTGTCTTTTTAAAACAGGGCTGGTTTAATCACATTAGGGGCTAATTTCATAATTTGCACATATTAAACTTTCTCTGAAGTCATGACTCATGAGAGTTTTGTAAGTCAAAGTTGAAGCTCTTAGGCAGGAAAATTTGCATTGACTTCAGGGAGTTTTTATTCTGGACAAGGTTGTTTTAGTCCCTACTCTCAATATTAAAAAACAAAACAAAACAGAACAAAAACCATGGTCTGTACATTCACATACTTCCATGTTATTCCATGGAAAACATTCAGGTAAATAGGCAAACGGTATGCTGCTGGTTCAACCGCACAGCTAGTTTCCCAGCAGAAGATGACAGGATACTCGTATACAACCCAGGAGGCACGGTCCAGAGCCCTCGGGATTCCAAGACAACAAAAGCCAACAACTATATTTCTATGGTTCCAGAACGCTTTTCCAAAGTCTTCTAAGCAGTTTTAAAATTAGATCCATGTCAGCCCTAGTGAACCTGGGCTCTGTGGGGAATGATTTCTCATAAGGAAGGGGTATGATCTTTTTAGGAGCCAGAGACGGCATTCAGTTTCCAAAAAGCAGTCAACGAACTGGACAATACTCAGATGCTGCTTCAGGAGTGCTGGGTTTCAAAGAGAAGGCGGTGTCACGAAGGCAGGAGAAAAGATGGCGGGGGGACTGGTGAAGACTTCTCAAACTCCTAGGAGGAAACATTTAGGGGTGCGTGGGGACTGCCCCTATAAAGGAGATCAGAAGACAAGTTCTGATGCCGGGGGATCAGAGATGAAGAAAAGAAAGACAAAGTGCTGCGTTTTAAAAGTTAACATGTGTTTTCACCGTGTACAGCTACGCTCTGCTTCCCAATAGCGCCCTTTCCGCTTGCTTTATTTTTAATCTCTGGAAACCATATTCCCCTCTCACTACTTCTCACTGAGTGTGACTCTTTTTTCTTTCTTTTTTTTTTTTTTACCTTTCTGGGAGTGGGAAAAAACCCTCACATTTGCCAGATCGCTAACACAAACCTCATCCTAGGGAGCCCGTCATCCCACCTCTGGAAAGGGCATAAACCTCAGACCACTGTCCTTACAGAAGATACTCATTTGACCCTGCTGGGTACTCTCAACATCTACAGATGGTTTGGGATCCACCAGCCAGGAGAGAAGGCTGAGTCAGGTCCCCCGTTGAAGCATTCAGATGGGTCTAGGACCTGAGCACATAGAGTTAAACCGTAAATTAGCCATGAGTTAATATGTGCAGGCTGGATCCCTCTGCCTTGCCATTAATGCTTTCCGTCCACAAGGTCCCTCCGCCTTCTCCACCCCCCCTTCCTTTTTTTTGAGGCGACAGAATAAGAAATTAAACACTTGTGGGTTCATTCGAAAGAGTGAATGAAATTGAATAAGCTCTCAGTACTTGAGGCGCACAGCGAGTGCCTGAATGGGGCAAACCTCCTAAGTTGAATGGAGTGTCTTTTGGGACCAATTTGTCTCTTTTCACTCTTTATTCTTCCCTTTTTGCTGACAGATGTACAAAGGCGGAACTGCGCCGTGCAGCTTATCCGCAGGCACCCACAGCAGCTGTCACTTTTGTCGAGCAAGTTAATCAAGCAAATGCCACCATATCCCACTTTCTATAAGGAACAACATGTTATAGACAGTAGTCTTGCTAGAAAGAGACTTTATTTTAACTTTGATTGGCTTGGCCCTCCCAATGCTTCCCCCCTTCCCCCCCAAAAAAAAGAAAAGGAGGGAGAATGGGGGATTGTGCCCAAGCCAAAGATTTGGCTATGATCACGTTAGATTTAATAATAATATTGTGCGGGAGGCTGAAGACTTGATTCGGCGTTCTTTCCTAGGGACCGAAGGATGCCCTGGGT
The DNA here is from genome assembly GCF_951394435.1 of Stenella coeruleoalba. Taxonomy (NCBI): domain Eukaryota; kingdom Metazoa; phylum Chordata; class Mammalia; order Artiodactyla; family Delphinidae; genus Stenella; species Stenella coeruleoalba. Next base: position 77,869,481 of record NC_137156.1, read on the forward strand.
CTGGGGTTTTTTTTGAGCACGATATCGTTTGCACTGGACTGTTAGGCCATGCGTCTCAAGTTATAAAGAGAAAAGCCGAGGGCAGAAAATAGTATTACGCCACGGATGTTTTGGATTAATTTCCTTCTCTTTTCCTTTGTAAAGCAGGTTGCATTATTTACATATTTCTTTTGATAACCCCCCTTGCCTGGCCAGGCTCACAAAGACTGCACGAAACACAGAAGAGCATGTCTTTGTGCATCTTGTGCCGTTAGCGAGTTCTTTAAGCTGAATGCCCAAATTTATTTCTAATGTGCACCAACAGAGGCAAACAGGCCTCCGTGTCTCTAATTCTCTGTAAGCCAAGTGGGGAGCCTTTAAAAGAATTCTAGCACGTCCACATCCTCCTGTGCTGCAGTCACGACTACTTGGTGATTTCCAGAAACCACAGGCAGGAGCGAGCTTCAGTAAATGGTGTACAGTGTTGACCTCAGCTGCTACCCGTGAGCCCGCACTCACTTAGGAAACTGAATGCCCAAAGCAGACATATTTTGAATAAACAAACTCTTTAGAAACAATGCATAGAGACAACCTTCCAGGGGCCAAAGGATTTGCTACTTTCAAGGGTTGGCTGACAGCTGACGATCTATCTGGTAAGCTCTTTAAAGCTGAGAGAAAAAAAAAAAACAACTCCTTCCTTTCCTCCCTCCCTCCGTCCCTCCCTTCCATCCATCCTTCCTTCCTTCCTTCCTTCCTTCCTCCCTGCCTGCCTCCCTCCCTCCTTTCCTTCCTTCCTTTCTCTTTTATCACCCTGTCACGTTGTGGATTGTAATCTTTGGCTGGAAATAAGTCAAGGAAGGGCTTTGGTGAAACCAGATTGCAAACATTCACATCGCTGACATCTTAGGCATTATTGGATAATGACCACGTAATGATTTAGTTGCAACGACGTTTGTATTAGGCATGGATTTTATAACCATGTTATTCTGTAATTCTGGATTACTGTTCCCCTCCTGTAAAGCATTGCTGATCTGGGAAACTTCACAGTGTCGCTGAAAACACAGCTATGTGGGTAGGTTAAAAGAGTCCACAGGGCCTCATAGGAAAATCTTGGGCATTGTTGTTGAATTACAGCACTGTGTCAAGATTTGCTTAAGGAACTTAAGCTGCTACCCTAAACCATTTATCAACTGTCTGCGATGAAATGGTATTGTGTTACCATCGTTCCCCCACCCTCAATAAACCACAAAACTTTATTCTTATGGGATAAGAGATCTTAGACAGAACACAGAGGGAGATATAGACTGAAAGCTGAAACCCACCCCTTAGTTGGGCCTAGGCAGAAGTGTTTTTTGCAGCACATATGGTATGCAACCTTCCCCACTGTGTTGTGGTCCCTCTCCTCTGAGGATGGGGTTTCACCCTGAAGTGGGTATAGTAGCGCTTCCTGGGATCTCCCACTTTTAGGTCTAGGATCTGCTGGTGTCGGTGGAACTCAAGCCTGGTGACAAAGTCCTCCCATTCAGGAGAGGCAGGGTTGAGTTTTCCTTAAGGGGTCTGCCTGAATAGCTATGTGACTCCCATCACTGTTAGTGGACAAGCCATGACTAATAAGCCACTTTCTACCAGGGGGTCACAATCGAAATTTCTGTCTTGAGTGCTGCTGTGGTACCAAGCACGAAACAGTGACATCGCTACAGTAACATCCCCGGTAGATGAACGCGGGATGCAGAGAACTCACTGGAGTGGGGGATGGGGGCACATATTCGAAGAGTGTAGGTTTTCTGGAAAGACATTATGGTTAGGTGTCTACTCTGCAACAGAAAGGTAGGAGTTTGATCTAGGATTGATTACTTCCCAGCCTTCAGAATTTAGTGAAGTCAATTTACCTCTCAGTAACTCAACTGCTTTATCTGTAAAAACCTATCTCACAAGGAAGTTATGAGAGGTACATGAATGATTACATTTAAGTGCCTAGAACAGTACCTGGTACACAGATGGTACCTGATAAATATTGGCTCTCATCAGCCTCAAGAGCTATAAAACGGTGATCATTAGGTACCCACCTCCTAGAGCTGCTAAGAAGACTTAAAAGAAATAACGCCTTTAACAAGATGATGTGGTTATTGCTAATGTACCGTCAGAAAATATACATAAAAGAAGTCTAAAGAAATTTTATCGTAATTATTAAACAGCCATTTATTAAACCCCTCAATTCATGGGATTCTTTCTCCTGGTTTGCATTTGTCTTTTAGGAGAAAGCTGTCCTTTTCCCTCCCTCCAAAAGTCCTCTTTGGGATTGAATTAAAAGAGCAGCTTTTAGAATGTGTTTCTGGCTAATAAACATTTCAGCCCATCTTCCTCATGGGGTATGATAGAAGGATCACTGTATTTGGAGCCGGGGAAGTCATTAGTAGGGCAATACTGGATAAGTCACTCTTTTTACGTCTTCATGACTGGAGAGTGTCACTTAGGGTTAAGTAGGGTAAAGCCAGAATCCTGAAAGATCTTGACGCAGAGAATTAGATTCTGTTTCAAATGCTCAGTAAGGCAGAAAACAGAACTAAGACATTTTAGAAAGTGTTTCAAAAGTAGGGGTTGAAAGAGAAAAGGTTTTCCAATAAATCTTCAAATTAACCAAAAAAACCAAATGGGCCAAAACAATTCATTCCTCATTAAATTAACCAGAACGGCGGGGGTTTCCCTGGTGGCGCAGTGGTTGAGAGTCCGCCTGCCAATGCAGGGGACGCGGGTTCGTGCCCCGGTCCGGGAAGATCCCACATGCCGCGGAGCGGCTGGGACCGTGAGCCATGGCCGCTGAGCCTGCGCGTCCAGAGCCTGTGCTCCGCAACGGGAGAGGCCACAACAGTGAGAGGCCCGCGTACCGCAAAAAAAAAAAAAAAAAAAAAAAAAAATTAACCAGAACACTACAGATTCAAGGCTTCCACAAAAAATCAGGTGACAATTGCAAAAATCCATAGTGAGACACTTAAAGGATTTAATTACTATTTTTGACTTAGAATTTGAACTAGAAAATATCCTCAACAAGGTGCACAACATAGGCTAGGGATTCATCAATACTTCTTTAACACACAGTTACTGAGGGTTCACATATGCTAGAATACGGAGGGGGGGATGCAACGGCGAATCAGATGGATACTATCACTTTTCTCACAGAGCGGGGGATGGAAAGCCAGTTTCAAGAGATGATGTCCCTGGGACCTTGGGGTCCTGGGCAAGCTCTTTCTGGACCTTAGGTTCCTGTCTTCAAAATGGAAATAATAGTACCTTCTCCTATCTTTTGGTATGGTTGCTATAGATATAAAAATAAAAAGGTTATAAAGTTGTTTTGTTGGACACAAAGGAATTAATAGAAACAGTAGAACTAAACATGTCTTTCGGTATCTTTTATCGACTAAATCAGGATTTATCAACTTTGCAATCGTTGGAATTGGGGGCCTGGGAAGTGCCATGTTTACCATCTGCTCATTAGATGTTGGTAGCATCCCTCCCCACTAGCCCCTGAGTTGTGACTGTCAAACACACCTCCAGACCACTTCCAGACAAACTCTGGGTGGACAAAATCATCCATCGTGGAGAAACACTGCTCTAAATCAGTGACTCTTGATCACATTAAACCCTTGGGCTTGTTTAAAAAAACAGATGCCTGAGCTCTATCTTAGATCCACTGACTCAGAATCTGTGGCATACAGCTGGGATGGATACATTTTTAAAATAAAAAATACATATAAATCCCAAAGCTTCATCTAATTATGACAAAAACATCGGATAATTAACAGAGGGGTAGCCTACAATATATCTGAGCAAGATTCTTCAAAATCTACAACGTTATCAAAGAGGAGCCTAACGTGACACACAACTAAATATAATGAGATATTATCAATAGGATCCGGAACAGATAAAGGACATTAGGTGAAACTAAAAAAGTATGAGTAAACTATGGATTACAAAAATACATAAGTAATTCTGATGTACACCCCTGGTTAAGAAGCACATATTAGGGACTTCCCTGGTAGCGCAGTGGTTAAGAATCAGCCTGCCAATGCAGGGGACACAGGTTCGAGCCCTGGTCCGGGAAGATCCCACATGCCGCAGAGCAACTAAGCCTGTGCGCCACAACTACTGAGCCTGCGCTCTAGAGCCCGTGAGCCACATCTACTGAGCCTGCGTGCCACACCTACTGAAGCCTGCGCGCCTAGAGCCCACGATCTGCAAGATGAGAAGCCACCGCAATGAGAAGAACTGCAATGAGAAGCCTGAGCACCGCAACGAAGAGTAGCCTCCACTCGACGCAACTACAGAAAGCCCGTGCGCAGCAACAAAGACCCAACGCAGCCAAAAATAAATAAATAAATAAGTAAATTTATATATTAAAAAAGTAACCCTCTTAAAAAAAAAAAGCAGCACATATGAAAAGACAAAACAATACCTGTTAATATAGAAAGAATTTAGCCCTTAAGATTACGGAGCAGATAAATGCCGACAAAGCAAATATCCAGGTGCGTCGATTGGAATCATGATAACCCGGGTGAGGCCATCACCTGTTTAAGTTCTGAAAGGACCTCTACAAAGCACAGTCCTGCCGAGGCTGATGAAGCTACAGTGTTGGTGAGTGAGGGACGCTCCCGGAGGAAGCGGTAATGTCTCCCTGCAGAGTACCTAAACATAGAATCCTGTCTCTTTCTCTTCCCCAACTCCTAGATGTCTGCCCCAGGCTGCCTCCTCTGGGGCACTATCTCTGGGGCTCCATCCCAGTGGGACTTTGTTCTGTCTTAAAGCAGATTTTCTTAAGGGAACCCTCCTACACTGTTGGGGGGAATGTAAATTGGTGCAGCCACTGTGGAAAATAGTATGGAGGTTCCTTAAAAAACTAAAAATAGAGCTACCATATGATCCAGCAATCCCACTCCTGGGAACATACCCAGAGAAAACTCTAATTCGAAAAGATACATGCACCCCAATGTTCACAGCAGCACTATTTAGAATAGCCAAGACATGGAAGCAACCGAAGAGTCCATCGACAGATGAATGGATAAAGATGTGGTATATATACATAATGGAATATTACTCAGCCATAAAAAAGAATGAAATAATGCCATTTGCAGTAACACGGACGGACCTAGAGTTTCTCATACTAAGCGCAGTAAGTCAGACAAAGACAAATATCATATGATATCACTTACGTGTGGGATCTAAAATAGGATACAAATGGACTTATTTACGAAACAGAGACAGACTCACATACACAGAAAACAAACTTATGGTTACCAAAGGGGAATGGGAGTGGGGGAGGTATAAATTAGGAGTTTGGGATTAGCAGATACACACTACTATGCATAAAACAAACAACAAGGTCCTACTGTGTAGCACAGGGAACTATATTCAGTATCTTGTAATAAACTATAATGGAAAAGAATCTGAAAATTCTCTCTGTATAAATGAATCACTTTGCTGTACACCAGAAACTAATACAACCTTGTAAATCAACTATACTTCAATAAAAATTAAAAAAAAAAAGATTTTCTTTAGGGATCCTGTAGCACACCTGGGCTCTTTGTTACTTGCTATTATATTCTCTGACCATTCCATCTCCGGCTTTTCAAATTCCTGTTGGCATGGAATGTATCACTACTTTTCCTCTCTCTGTGCAAAGCCTGCCTTAGCGTTAGGCAAGGATGTGCGTTGGTTTTCACGTTCCTACCACTACTGATGAAGACGACGGCAAGAACGGACATTTGTGCGGTAATTTATGTGCTCCGAGCATCGTTATGGTTTATTCATTGCCTCATTTAGTTTTCCTAATCCAAAGAACTCGGTACTGTTTTTATCCCCATTTTTACGGAGGGGGAAATCAAGGCTTGATAAGATCAAGTAAATAACCCAAAGTCATACCGCTAGTAAGTGGCAGACCCAGAAACTGACCTTGGGACTGTCATACGACAAAGCCTACGCTCTTAATGTCTGCTTGATGTAGAAGAGCCAGTTCCTTAAAACTCGAAAAGGCACTTTCGAGTAGAAGGAAGCTGTGGTGATACATTTAACTGACAAGATCGGAGCTTTTATTGAAGTACTGAAGTTTCATGGGAACTATGCACGGATGAGTGTTAAGTTCAAGCTGAGAAACGTAGGTGTTAATGATTCTTCAGTTTTTAATTTTTAGACCCTAAGAAGATGTCTGTGGATGAAGCTTGTCAAAAGGATTTTGGAGACTAGTTCCTGATAAATCTCCCAAGTGGAGTATTCTTAAAGAAAGGAATTGGAATCCCTTGGTGAGAAAAGGATCCACAGATAATGCTCATGATGGATACCAATATTTAAACTCAAATCACCCATATCATTAAAGCCAAAGGGTTTTTTTTTTTTTAGCCAAAGGGTTTTTAAACTATTGACATTTTGAGCTGGATAATTCTTTGTTGTGAGGGCTGTCCTGTGCATCCAAAGATGTTTAGCCATCCCTGGCCTCTACTCACTAGATGCTAAGAGCACCTTTCCATTTGTGACAACCAAAAACGTCTCCAGGCATTGCTGAATGTCCTCTGGGGGGCAAAATCACCTCTGGGTCAAAAACACTGGCCTAGTACTCCCTAAACTAATAGCACCCAGCACCTAATAGCTGGGTCTTTTCTCTTTAACAGGATGGCTCCCTAGGCCAAATAATGAATTTTCTGACCACAAGGAAGTGATGGTTCTCTTCCTGAAAAAGGGTGTAAGGTAAGCTCAAGGATGTATTGTGCAACATGGGGAATAGAGCCAATATTTTGTAATAACTGTAAATGGAAAGTAACCTTTAAAATTGTAGAAAAAACTTAAAAATTAAAAAAAAAAAGACAAACGGAAAGAGAAAAAAGTGACAGAGAATGGCACGAGAAAACTCATGAATTTAACTTTGCTTACTTTACATATTACTTGTTCTTTTCAAAAAAAATTTTTTTTACACAAAATGAGAGGGGCTCTTAGATCCTGGTTGGCATGAAGATCTGGTAATTAATAATAATCCCATCCTGGGCAAGACCCGGAGGTTTGTTGGCATAATGGCTGTCAGTCCAGGGATGGTTAGAGTGAAAAATTCTGCCGAAGGCAGTCAAGGCAGCTCAATGTGGCAGGGAGCATTATATCATTATAAGGCTCCTGACACAGGAATAGTCGTACCGCTGGCAAATCGCTAGACTCCATTAACTGGATTTTTAGTCAACTCGGCAGGAGTTTAACACAACAGGAGGCTGTTAACTGTTCTCTTCTGAATTGGGAATTTGGAATGAATGAAGTATTGAACTTGAGCCTTCTTTTCAGGTTTTTGGATGCACAAAAATAACTTGTAGCCACCTGGTAGAAGCGGTTTTTTTTTTTTTTAACCAAGATCCTGATGGAATCATAAAAAGCAAAGCAATTGAGGGAGGCCAAACTGGGAATCCGTCCTGCTAATCTAACGCAGGGCTCCTTCCCATGGCTCGGAGCGGGACTCCTCTGGGGAGACACGGTGAGAGGGGTAAAGGGTCCTGGATGTCTCACAAGCTTGTCCTATCATTGCATGAAGCCCCCCAAACATAATCTACTTCCAAGACCGGCACAGCTCCCAAGCCAACTCCCAGGTTGATAAGTGGTCACTTTGTTGTTGATGCTACACATACTCATCGAGTGTGTGTGATGGTGGTGGCAGAGGGACATGTGACACGCAGAGAGGTAGCGCTCCCTTGTAGACCTCTTTCCTGGTTCATCCAGAGCAGCGGTTCTCAAGCAGGAGTGATTTCGGTCCCCTCTCCCCCTCCCAGGGGACATCAGGGAATGTCTGGAGACATTTTTGGTCATTAAAGCTGAGAAAAGGGGCTGCTACTGGCGTCTAGTGGGTAGAAGCCAGGGATGCTCTCAACGTCTTTCAATACACAGGCTAGTACCCCGCAACAAAGAATTATCTGGCTCGAAATGTCAGTAGTGGCGAGGGTAAGAAAGTTTGCTCTCTGAGGGTTGGGACCTATAACAACCTACACATCACACAATGTGTGATGAAACCATCGCATTGGTTACTACCAAGATTTTTGAAAGATGGAATAGAAACTATCAGACTGCATCACATAGAGAGTAAATATTGTTTTATAAACTTCTGGTGTGTGTGTGTGTGCGTGCGTAGGTGTGTGCGCGTATGTGTGTATGCATGTGCGTGCGTGTGTGTGTGTGTGTATACATACATACTGGGTTGCAATGTAAAATGTGCTTCTTACGGTGGGTCACAGGCATAGAAGAGAGTCACTGATCTTACCCAGTCCTTCTCAAACCTTACTGTGCCTTTGAATCAGCAGAGGCTCTTGTTAAGATGTAGACTCAGATCCATTTGGCTGGGGTTAGGGCCGAGATTCTGTACCCCCAGTGGAGACTGATGCTGCGGGTCCACGGACCACATTTTGCATAATAAGAACCTAGATGATATTTTAAGTTCATTCATTAAAAAATTTTAGGGCAAGCGATTATGATGTTAGACATGAAGAGACAGTGAAATCTTTTGACAGTAGCCTCTACAGAGCCTGGCAAGGAGGGAAACAGTTACTTGGTTAAATAATGGGAAGTATTTGAGGATTTAGTATATCTCGTATCTTGCTACGCAATGTGATAATATTCGTTCCACAAAATGTGCCTTGGCTACTGTGTGTGTGCATGTGTGTGTGTGCATGCATGTACGTGTGTGTGTGTGTAAGAGTCTGTCACTTACTGCTTCCATGCCATAAGTCTGCCATAAGAAAAAAAACAAACCTTTTCGAAGACACAAAAGTATTGTGTGGGTCATGTTAGCAAGCATACTGTGACCTTAATGTAACAGAGCAATCAGCCTGGCTTCTTAGAATGATTATTGGAACATTCTCCACTGGAAAAGAAAACAAATTAACTGTATTCACCAAATGTCTCGTGGAACACAGAAAGCTGTTCTGATAAAGACACTTAGCAAAACTCTTTGTTGCACACACGCTCCAGAGAAAATTCAAGACTTGTTTTATGTCAGGTTTGCCTGAAAGTAAACGAGGCCTACTTCTGTGAATGGCTTCGGAAGCAGCATCTAGGTTAGAAAGAACTACTTGAAGACATGGCCCTGAAATATAAACCTGTAACAACGACACTAAAAAAAAATAAACACTTCCTTTTGGATGGTAACAACCCGTTTGATACAATTAATCCAAGTAATCCAAATCTATTAATGCCCCCTTATCTTTTCTGCATGAACGACTGCTGAAAACTCAAATTGCCCAAGCATGAAGAAAAGCCTGTCCATGTGGAATAGAAATGTGTTTCTATACCTAAGACTCCAAAAGAAAAAGAAGGCATTGTTATCATTTACTTGTTAGTGTGAAGGTCACGGGCAAGAGGATGCATATGTGAGTATGAGAGTCATTGCAATAGGGCATCAGAGGCACCGAAACACTCCTCTTTCCATCCCCTCCCATCCTAGTAGAGCTTGCTTTACTTTGATCTCTGTCATGTCAGAGATCAAAAACTTCCATTATTAGCGCCTCATTCTTTTAGCTTAATATTTTGTTAAAATTGCAAATACCCCAACAAGGCCAGCACTAAGTTTTCTTTACCTTAATAGGGGAGGAAACAGCACATCTGCTAAAAACAGATTTACGTGATGGGAAGTAGGGAAATCATGAAGGCACTGGGTCTTTAAGGGGCACTGGAGGATAAAAGTCACGAAGGTGAACTTGGATTGTTTTATAATTCCAGCTTGGAAAGGTCCTGAGTCGAGGTTCACGTGCAAGAACCCAAACCCTAATGATGTGTGTGGGTGCGTATGTGTGTGCGCGTGTGTGTGTGTATTATATTCCTTATAATGTTACAAATCAAGGTGAGGACAGGCTTTTCACGTCTCATTTCCCTCTGACTCTGTCCAGTTTCCATATTCTTCTTGAGAAATGACACTCTTGGGGAACGACACATGGCCCAGGACATGGCTTAACCGCCAGAATTTACTTTGAGATTCAGAATTAGGTGGAAAAAAGTCAACTGTCTCTCCTTTCCTGTCTTTCCCGGTCCATTTCGGATTTGTTTTCCTGTTCTAGTATATATAATCACACAGATTCTGAAGGCTATCCTAGTAGCCCAGAGAAAAGGTTCTGTAGCCTCATAATTGAGGAGGATAGAGTCGAGGTCATAGTTCAATTAAAGTTTGATCTGAAGAGTACTGAAAGCTCAGCTTCAGACTGATCTGAAGGGCTTAATTTCAGATTGATAACCTCAGGGAAAATCCTAGCAGAATTAGCAAAGAAACCTTCCTAATGATCTCAGGTGGGAGTGAAAGTTCCTCATCAAGATTTCACCAAAGCAGCGGCAGCGAGACAAGAAACACTGGACCAGGACCTCAGACTGACCCATCCAGCTCAGACACCTGTGCCTTAGTACATGAAATAAAATCCCTGTAGCTCTTCATATGGCCAACTTGTTCCCTGACCTCTGTGGATTTCTTGCTGTTTAGGTTTTTTTGTTTTTTTGTTTTTTTAAAAAAAATAACTAGCTTCAGAACTTTTCCTTACATACAGAGAACAGCTTAAAAAAACCCTGGTTGAATTATGCTGAGTTACTAATTATGTCCAAAAGAGCTACTTGGTTGAATTCAGCTAGATATTTTTTTTTCTCCTGAAATCAGTTCTATGTTTAGATAGTAATAAACTCCTCCAGTCTGTGGAACAATTGGCACGGTGGTCCCTTTAAGTCAGGATCATGAAAAAAGCCAGTGCTGGTAAAAAGAAATTGAAAGCGCATCACAACCAGATACGACGCGTGGCCCTGTGTCGGAGCCTGGGTTGCAAAAACCAACTAGAAAGGATACTGTGGGGATGAGTGGGCAGCTTTGAAAACGGACAGTGTATCAGTCAAACACTTATTCGCAGGGAAAATCAAGACCATTAACTTAAAAACAGCAATTTTTGCTCACTTATTTTGGTTAAAAATACATCAAGTATATAAGCACATAGAAAAAGATTCAAAGGATAAACACTCAAGGAATAATCTATGCCTGCTGGGCATGTAATATTTTCTTATTTTTGCTTAGCTGTATTTTCTAAATGTCTACAATGTAAATTTATTACATCTGTAATAATAAAAGGCATTACTCATCCTCCCCTCCCCCCCCAACTCCTCAAGTTCAGAAGGTCAATTCTGATTTATTTGCCGATGCACTGTGGTTTTGTTTAGGGGGTAGGGCTAGGTCATTTCAATGTCACTGTAAGGAACAAATACTTCTACGAGACAATGATAATGATGATGACGATGATAAAAGACTTGTCGAATTTTTAACTATGCCAGTCTATATCCACTGTGTTATTTAGTCCTCACAACAACTGTAAGAAGTAAGTTTCTTTACAGCTGAGGAAATTGAGGCTCAGAGAGGTTAACTAATTCACCCGAAGTTAAACAGCTCAGAAGTGGCAAAACCAGGATCCCTTCTCCTGTCTGGCTTACTTCAAAGCCCCAGCCCTAACCATCACTCTTTTGCTTGTTTCAGAACTATGTTTTGCCAAAAGCAAACCGGTACTAGGCTGCTGTACGTCATGTAATTCTAAGCAAGCTTGGAGTTAATGCCTGAAAGTGACAGTGAGATTCTTACAGCACCTTAGCACGGAGATGGGGTTTTGTTTAACAAGAAAAAAAGATGCCTGGGAAAAGCCTTTCCATTTCAGTGACGGCGATGATGATGATGATGATGCGATGATGGTGGTGGCCACGGCGGAGGACACTTACCAAATGCTTCCATAGCGCGATGCTGGCAGGAGCACACGGTGCTTCACGCTCATAAGGACTCCACGAGAAGGTTCTGCTTATTATCATCTCTGTTATGTAGATGAATCAGCTGAAGCTCTGAGAGATTAAATACCTTGTCCAAGGTCACCCGGCTTGTAAGGATCAAGGGTGAAGTCTGAAGGCTCCAGAAGCAAGGCCCAGGCTCACTACACAAGAGCTCCCATGAAGGGGCAACCAAACCTGCTTCTTGCTTATAGAGGAGACCGTCTCAGTGTCTTGAATGCCATATGCTGTGACTTTCTTTAATCAGCCCTTAGAACCGCAACCTGTTATATCAGTGAATCTTGTGGACTTCTCCCCACTTTTGTACTTTGGAAAGTAATTTCCCTCAGCTGGACAGTTGGCCATACCTTACAGATATCACCTAATAACATAATGCTTTCCTTGTTGCCTGTTCTTCTGTACTTACTTCCTTGAGCAGGATGGCTCCTACCTTGATCGATACACGTTCACATGGGTAGTGCTTTTGTAATTTAATCAGGTTATGAATGATCAGGTTATCTGTGGCGTCTTATAATAAATACAGCAAATATATTTTAATAGGCAGAGGTTTCATTTTTCAAATTACCCCTTTAAAGGGACATATTCACACTCAATTACTGTGCTGACACGTAAAGTGGACAAATACACGATTTGATAATGGAACAGCAAATTAGAATCTGTGCAAGGCAAAGGATACGGAGCAACAGCCCCATCCGAACCTGACCGCGCTGCCTGATTAAGCGCTTACGAGGCAGTTTGGTGAGGGGTCCTTTCCTGATCTGATAACTGCCACGGAGAAGCCAAATGCAGAGGCAATCTGCAAATACTTAATCCTCCAGAAGGCAGATTAAGTGTATAATTGACCTATATAATCCACGTATCATCTCCAGTCAAATGTTCCCTGGGCCTGGTTCACGGTAACACGGGGGCCTGAAGAAAGCCAGTGCGGACGCAGCATTACCCCCAATGTGGATGCCATCCAAGTTCGAGATGGCTTTTTAATCACTCATCGCCGAGCCTGTGAGGTTTAAGCAGATGAATTCACCCTAAGCACATCTCTTTTAATCCTGATTTTCTTCTCAGTCTGTGTCTTCAAGAAGTACAAGGAGGAAAGGAAATAAATTAATTTTTGTTTAGACCTTGAAATCTTAGGTGCTTCTCCTGATGATCTGATCTCTAATTTCAAAAAGCGTGTTTTTGTTTCAGGGAAGACAGTGAATTAATCACCAGAGAAAGGGGGAGAAGCTATCTGCATGATTTATGGACACTCAAGCTTTAAATCACTGTCTTCGAATTATTTCTTGGGCCGTGCTTTCCTTTTCAGCTGCTGCTTTAGGAATATGGACATTATTCATCTCCATGTTTTATATTTTCTTTAAAAGTCAGCAATAATTTTCAAAGAGGCCAAGCTCTCACTTGAGTCCGACAGCAATCGGATTCTCTTTTAAGAATTCGGCACCTTTAATATAATTTAGATTCCTTGTTAGTGTACGTCTCGGCATATTCTCTTGCTCTAAACCTCTGAATCTTTTGTTTCAAATATTATAAACTGTTATCTCTGTAGCAACTGAAACCAGTTTACAATGGCTTGCCATTTTTTAGGGAAAAAATTACAAAAATGCAGATGGAAAAATGTACAGCTGCATATCTGAAATACCAAGAAAAACAGTTTGAGGATTCTCTTCCCATCAGCACTTAATTTTGGACTGATTAGCTTTTTTCTGAGGTGCGTGACTAAAGAGGTTGCTAGCATTTTATAGGAGGACTACGTAAATCAATTATTAATAAACAGGGAAACTTACACTGCATTAAAAAGACCTGGTGAGACAACGTTATGTCTGACTGTATTTCTACAATCAACCTAGAAAATGCTTGTTTAAAAAAATTTGGTGAAGATGAATTTGGAAAGTTGCTCTTAAGTTACATAATAAAATAGATAAAAATGCAGAACATTAAATATAGAGCCCCAAATGCTATGCCGATAATCTCCCACAAGCACCCAATTGCAGCCAGAAGTACAATGACGAGGCAAAGAAAAAACCAGCTCAGACAGAGAGAGAGAGAACACTGAGATAGGCGCCTGGTTAAAACGGAAGACGTACTCATTAAATGACCAGCTATTACTCCAAATATTCTCAGATACAGACACACACTAATGCCATCCAGCCTTTTCCACAAGGTACACTCTGGCCAAAAAATGGGAATAATCCCAAATAGCAAGAACTTAAAGGACTTCTCAGGTAAATCAAACTGAGACTTTGAAGCACAGTCGAAAACACAACAGGAGCTCTGAGAACATGCCTCTGAATGACAGATGCCAGCAGGAACTAAAAACCAGAGAATGACACAAGAGTCAAAATCAACAACCTCCAAACAGCAAACAATCTGAGAGATATATATTTTTCCTCATTCAAAATGCTAATTTTCTATTATTCATTTTTGCCATTTATCAAAATGCAACAATTTGGAAGAGAAACCTCTCAGATCAACAAGTTTTTCTCAGTAGCTTTCTGCCAATTGTTTAGAAACCCGCCCCAGGACCACTATCATTAGGAAGGAAGTTGAAAGGATAAGTTCACTGTAGCAAGAAATGTAGGGTGGGAGGTTTCACAGACACCCTTTTGCCTTAATATTCTGATTCCCTTATTTAGCTCGGTGGACACGACTGCCTTCCAGAGCATATATGTAAAGAAATAAACACCCTGCTTGAGGAAACAGAAGCCGAAAATAATCAAACATGTTGGTAATCTGATGTTTTGCTGCTAGACGATAGAAAAACAGTAAGTACTGAATTAAATTACTGGGGCTGCATGGTAATGAAGCTTTTTGAGAAGCTCTGGGTTTTTTCGAATGACAAATGTTTTAAATCCATGACAGATTCAAGAACCTTTTTTGCACGACATCAGCTAGGTTGCCTAGCACCAATATTCTGTAAATTAGGGGAGCAGGTTATTTGGGAAGTAAGGAAGTAAGTGGCAAAGAAATTCAATTCGTTATCTCTAAATAGGCTACTGAAAAATTTTTTCCATAGGGATGGGAGTGATGTGCAGCAAATGATTGTAATGGTTAAGTTTTAAAATCAGATATTCAGGGAAGGGTAATTAAGACTCCCTTGGGAAAACAGAATTGGGACAATAAGAGACTAAATTGTGGGGATTCTTACAATGTTACTGATGCCATTTTACGCTGGTCAGTGTAATTCCACAAGGGACTTGACATATTTGTGAATTTTTGAATGACCCTAGACATAATTTGCATCCTGAAAAACAAATTCTTAGTGATTTTTTTTCATTATTCATTCAAATAAATGACCAGAGGGCTTGAATTTGCCTGGGTTCTTCAACAGTCGGGCAAGTCCAAAGCTACACTCTTAAATAAAGAGTCAGTTGTACTTTCCCTTTAAAAAAGCCCCAGAAAAGGACAATTGGCCCTGCTGCCTTCAACAAAGCTACCTTAAAAAAAACTTTTCCCCCCTTGTACTTCTAATTAAAAAAAAAAACATCAAGAGGGAAGGGTGGGTTATTTGTCAATGAAACAATAGGCTAAGTGGCAGGTTGAACGTGAAATTCAGTTCTAGATGTTTGAAAGTTTTGGAGAGCACAGGGTTATTCACACACGCTCACACAGGAACACGCACGCACACGCACACGAGGGCCACACAAAACTGAGAATCAGAAGATACTGATCAAAGAAAAAAAAGAAAAGAAGAAGGCAACCTAGGCATTGAAAAGAACAACCCACAGGCTTCTTGAACGTTTGTGGCTTGGAATTTCATTCAGCGGAGATGGGCAGAGTGTCCACACTCCAAGCTGCAGACCTGAGGGTGCTGCCTGCCTGTTTTCAATGCCTATTGGCTGGGTGATTGGGCCCCAGACATTCTAGGCTCGGTATTTTCATACAGGCACGCATGCAGAGAAGGGGGAGGACCCGCCGGTGAGCTTTATGCATGTATGAGGCATTCTCAGTGGATGTGGGCCATGCTAGAAGATGTACACAGGAAGATTATTTGATTCTAATTCATGCCACTTGATACAATGTGATAAAACATTTGACATGAGAGATAAGTTCCATTTTAATCCGAGAGAGGACGGGTGGGAATTAAAAAGTAAGAAGGGTTTTCTCGAAGAAAGGTGATGCAGAGGAAAGAGCGATATTGAGCACAGAGAGGGGATGATTAGAAAAGAAAAAAAAAAAAAGACAGGAGCCTTTTCAACACACGAGGAAAGCAAATGAGCTGGAAGACAAAGCATAGAAAAGTCAGGAGCTGCAGACTCTTAAGCAGTGCCAACAATGAGCTCACTTAGCCATGGAACAAACACACACACACACACACACACACACACACACACACACACATACACACACACAAACTCGATGCAAATTGCTGAACACAATCACAGAAAAAATATAGAAACATGGATTCCATAGTAGACCAAAACATTAATGTTTGAGCTGGCACTAAAAATACGGAAACCTGGACAGGAGGAGCTCACGCTTCACGAGACAGAAGTAGGCTGTACAATTAGAGCCACACAGAGACAAGTACGTCGGCTTCCATGCACTCTGGCCGGGTCTACACTGGCAAATTCGGTGGAAACTTGAAACAAAATATCTGGCTAAATTAGGCAGCCCCATCTGCTTTGGCCTGAAAGAGGCAGGAGATTTGAGACTGAAGCAGATTCCTTTTTTTTTTTTCTTTTTGCCTCAGTGGTTTGCTTTGGAAGTGCAGATGCAGTCACACTGGAAGTAAGTTTGCTTGATAACTGTTAACCCTCAGAAATCTGTTTTCGGAAGTTCAATCTGGGTCTGGCAGCCTGATGTACCTGCTCTTTGTACACCTGCTTCTTCTCCCAAATTTTCAAGTGGGTGGAGGGGGAGTGGAGGAGGGGCACCTGGGTTTAGAACGGCAAATGACCAAGTAACTAACGTGTTTGCCAAAACCCAGGGCTAGCTAAAGACTTCTAGTCTTCCAGAAACAGAAGCATCTTTGAAGCGATAACGATACGTTTACTGCACAGCTGCACGCCACAGCTGGTGGCAGGGAGGTACCACCCTCAGGACAGGGAGCTGGCCTCAGCCTCCTGGAAGGCAGGGAACACCTCCCTACAGCAGGGCCAGATTGCAAGGAGGGGAACCATGACCGAGGAAGGTCTTTGCCAGTGAGACGAAGCTGCCGCCTCACAAGCTTCGTGCAGGGATGAGCCTGTTTGCGCAAGGCTGTGCCATCCCACGTATCACACAGATTGGGACCGAGACACAGCCACGCCAGGGTGGGTTGGGGAACAGACACACGACAGATAAGAGCCTAAGGCAGACGGGGAGGAAAAGATTTTGTTTGCATCAGAACCAATCCATTTTCTCAAAATGTGACTTATCCTCCTGTCTCTTATTTTGTCACATTTTGGAGGGTCTCCTCCTTGGCTTCCAAGGAGGAGAAGGCACTTACTTACATCAAATAACCTTTCTATATACATCTCCTCATTGACCTTATCACGAAGGGCATCCTGAGAGTGACGGACGAAAGTCACGTAGGCATCGGCCACGTCCATCCCGGGTTTCTGCAAAGAAACAGGAGAACATGAAAATGGACTTCTCGGACAGTGACCCTTTCTCGATGACCCATGCATTTTACCCTGCTGTGCACCCCCAGAGCTTTGGCTGGAGTTTGAGGCTATCCACTGGGGCTGGAAGCTATCCATAGTATACAGTATCGCTATCCACAGCCTGCTCTGATAGTCCAGGAACTGAAACTGATATTCAAACCTCCTGCTCTTTCCAGAAATCCAACCTGGCAAGAAGGGAGTTGGGATTACAGGGTTGTATAGTTTATTATTTTTTTCTACTATTAATTTTTTTTTTCTGGAAAAGATACTCTGATGGATAAATCTTCACCAGATAACCCAGAGACATTCTCTGGATTTTCTTTGGATTGAAACCTCCATTGAAAAATACTCAAACATACTGCCTTCCACTGTCTGTCCTTAATATAATATTAGAAAAGTGACAGCCTTCTCCGATCCCCTCTTTAAAAAATTGAGGAAGTGCCAAGTCAAGAAATTGTATTTAAATCTCTATCCCTTCCGACCCAAGTCATATTTTTGGGGGCAGTTTAACCTGAGTATGTGGTAAGTATTTCCTTATCAGTTTACTCACAGAAGACATTAACCAGTGGTCTTTGCTTCCCTTAGAGTCCAAGGTACAGCCTTAGAGTCCAATGATTCAAAAAAGATGTGGAGAGGGGGAAGGATTTGATTTTTTAAATAAATTAGATTTTCTGGAAAGGTAAGCAGGTGGTTCATCCAGTAGTTACAAAACGATTTATTGTAAGGAAAAAAAAAGAAACTAAGAATGCACACTGCTTGAGCTGTTGCAATCAAAGTTATCTCAGAAGAAACCTATTAAAACACTG
Source organism: Stenella coeruleoalba (assembly GCF_951394435.1). Classification (NCBI taxonomy): domain Eukaryota; kingdom Metazoa; phylum Chordata; class Mammalia; order Artiodactyla; family Delphinidae; genus Stenella; species Stenella coeruleoalba. Next base: position 77,887,653 of record NC_137156.1, read on the forward strand.
TAATATGGGTCATTAGGAGAGCTGCCACAAACCCCTTAAATTTCCACAGTGGGTATGTATGTTTGCTGATAACTAAAAAGAGTAGTTTTCATTACTGTGGTTTACCTTAGATCACAAAGTATCATTTCTCTACAAGACGTGACTGTCAGGCACTGCAAATTGAAGTTAGTTAACACTTCTGTGTAATTTCCAGGGTGAAAATGAGGAAGGTTTGGAAACAGTAGGACTGTATTTTTTTTTTTTCCTGATACAAAGCAAACAATTATCAAGCAAAGGGCCAATGCTTGGCCCCTGGGACGCTAGTAACATTTCTTAACACCTGCTGAAACAATGACAAGGTATTAATTTGAAAAACAATGAGGACCACTCAAAGCCACAGTAGTCAACTGTTACACTTTCAGGCAATTTTCAGGTTGTGTGATGGTCCTATAATTGTTGCAGTTTTATGATACAAAACAACAGAGGTTCTCCAATGAGATGCAAGTGATAGCTATCAGTTCTAAACTGGCACCCCTCTTCTCCTCTCCCTTCGGCAGCCACACATCACAGGGCGTTCTCAGTGGGAATGGGGACCCCTACCTGGGGCACTTGAGAAACATTATTATTGTTTCCATTTCTTCCCTGGTGATGCTTGTGGCAGATATAACCCTTTCCTGGACACATGCAGCCATCTTAGAGCTAAGATTCAAAGCCAAATTCAGCAGACCTGTTTGTAACCACAACAGTGATCTACGATAATGGTTATTTTCACCACTCCTTCTCTTTTCACTAAATTACTGTCCTCAAAGGGACATTTCATTTATGCTTTAAAAACCTTGGTAAAAACATCAGTGCGGTTCAGCTCACCCAGGTGAACTCCATGAGTCTCTATCTTTTGACTCTTTTTTCTTCATAGAACTCACCAATACCTGACACTGTATTATATATTTATTTTATTGTCTTCTCCCACTAGCACATAAGCTCCATGAATACAGGGACTTTATTGGCTCTATTTTCTATTGTGTCCTCAGCATATAAATGAGAACTGGCACATAGTAGGTGCTCAGTAAATACTTGCCAAATGAACAAAATCATGAATGAATAAGCCCCTGTCCCACCTCCTTTTTTAGACTCCTCAGTCACACTACATGGATTTTTATTGGATCCCCCACACACTGGAGCTTGTGAAAATCATTTCAATTTCTCTGGGCCTTGGTTATACCACCTGTAAAATGGGATTAATAACAGTTCCCCTACTTACCTTCAAGGATTGTTGTGATCGTCAGCTAAAATAATGGATGTTAAAATGCCTCAAAGGTCCTAAATTGCTATACAAACATGAGCCACTATGATTCTTTCCCCCCCACACGATTTATCACTTCATGACCTTACCTATCTTTGGAACCAAGAAGAAAGAAAGGGCTTCAGAGAAACCAACGTCAAAATAAAAATGACAAAGTCTCTGCATGGAAATGTGTTTTCTCAGAGTCCCCTGGTTCCCCACTCACAACCATCTTCCATTTTAACCAGCTTTACGTCCAGTTCTAACAGGTCTGTTTTCCATCCTTTCGGGGACCAGGAAGGGGGATGAGGGGACTTATTTGAAACAGGTGTGTTGATTAAAGCTCTCACTTTTCGAGATAGCCTGAGCTTGAGGGAGAAGGCTGCCGAACTGGAGCACCAGACATGTATATTCAGCATCCCCTGAGGTTTGGGGCTATGAAGGGCAGACGCCCCTATACCGTGAGAGGTCCTCAGGGGAGCGGGGCCACTGGGGAAAGACACAGTCACAATGGTGATCCTGGATCACAGGGAAAACGTTCAAGGACTGTCGGCTCCCTATTGAAAAAGGCAGGGAAGGCTGTGCAATGCATTCTAAGCAGGTTTTCAACCAAAATGGTTAAAATAAAAACTGTCCACCGACCAACAAGCTAACTTGTAGTTGTAGATGGAAAATATTCTTGACTAAACAACTGATGCTATTAGGTAAATGAAGCTTTATACCACATGGCTATCTAGTCACCATGGGAAAGACTTCAGGTGACGGTGAAGTCTTAATATCTCACAATTCCATTGTTTATTTTAAGTGCGGCTTGGACAGACTGATGGCATAGGATGTAGATGTTAAAAATAATTAAACAAACAAAGACTATATAAATGTCTGTATAGTTAACTCCATGCATGTGTGGAAGACATTGTTTGTGAAGAAGCCACTTGGTGGCTTGGAAGAAACAGGACATTTTAACTGTAGCTTGCTCCTCCCAGGATATTGCTGAGCTTGAGGAAAACAAATTCAAATTTTCGGCATCTTAAGCAAGCCCTAATTAGGAATGCAAATCTGCTCTGAACTGAAGGGTCGAACACTCCATCTAAGACAAAGAGATATGCTTTGGGGATTATGCAATGTTTTGAATGACCCGGTAACGGCGCTTCTCTCTCTTAGTGTCGATAATTAAGAGACAAACCTCTGAGGTAACTAAATACTAGTCCCCACAAGGAACTAAACCAATAAACCGTGTGCTAAAAACCTCGCAGGGCAACAGAGGTCAACTCAGTCTTCAGAGCTAGAAGAAACTTGAAAGGTGATTTTAGCCAATGGTTCTTAAACCTGGCTGCAAATGAGAAGGATATGGGAAGCTTTAAAGAAAAAACCTGATGCCTAAAAAACAAGAACCAAACGAACAAACAAAACTGATGTCTAGACCCCATACCCAGAGATTCTGCTTTAAGTTGGCAAGCAACCTCAGGCTACCCCTCGTAAAACCTCCCCAGATGTTTCCAATATACAACACCAAGGTCCAGAATCACTGGTTCCCAAACTTGCACCATCTATCAGAATCAGGTGGAGAGCTGTTCTAGAAAGAGATTTCCAGGCTTTACCCCGGAACGACTGAATCAGAATCTCTGGAGGCAAGGGGCTGGGAATCTCTACTAAAAAAAACCCCACAAAAACAAACCAAAAAACCCTTGCCAAGTATCACCTCTGCACATTCTGGTTTGGGGACCACTGACTTAATAGGTGATACTTGCTGGTGAGCTGGTCAACTGACTCTTCAAAACAAAAACAATGAAACAAAACAGCAAACCTTGATCTGTAGTGCTCGCCAGTTTCTGTGGTGTAAATACTCCCGCCATGGCTGAGTCTGAGCTACCAAAGTGCCCTCACTGAAGGCAGAGTTGGAAAGAAATGCACGCAGTTGACTTTGGGAGCCAGTGCTAGCAGGCTCTACACATCAGACTGCAAGCACGTGACTCTTCACGCTCCCATTTACTCGACAGGTGACCTTGACAGCCACTTAACCTCCCTGCGCCTCAGTTTCCTCAGCTGTGACACAGGACGATCATATTACTCCCTTCATAGGGTTGTTTTGAGACGTAAATGATGACTATTTACTCTATGTGAACAACGTACAGGTAGTACCTGTGTATTCTGTACGACCATTTTCTAGAAAATTGTTTATTTGTTAAAACTTATTAGAACACCGTCTGTTACAAAAATACTTTAACGAACTTAATTTTAAAGTTTAGCTTTGTCCCAAGCTGTACTAAGGGGTGAAATCATGGTGAGAGAGCACATTTGATGTGCCGATCGTGTTTTTTTCTAATACTCACTAAAATAACTTCTCAGTTATCCAAACAGAGATGCTTCTCCGTGCACTAAAGGAAATCATCTTGCAAATGAGGTAGTGTTTAAGAGCATGGTTTAAGTCTCAGCTCTGCTCCTTATCACCTGTGGGATCCTCAGCACGTCAACCTCTCTGTGCCACTGTATCCTCACCTTACAGTGGGATTGTTGTGAAGGTTAAGCGTAAAGCACTCTGAACGGCGCCTGGCACACGGTGGCTGCTTTGTAAGGCTTAGCGGCCGTCTCTGTCTCTATGGTATTGTGTATCATCGGTGGGAAATGCACCCCATTTTGGGACATGCCGCATCCTTTTCTTCTGCCTCCCTGGAGGGCCGAAACTTGGCTCATTGATTTTTGTTCCCTTTCACCTTGACGTAGAGTCCATTTTTTCCTCATCTTTACAATACATCTGAGCCTGGCTGGCAGGAAGTAGGTTGAACCAATTAACATTGCCGATACTTGACTTTCTGACCTACCCCAAATAATCTGACCTCCTCAGTAATTTCAGCCAGATCATTTTTTTCCCCAAGTATTTGGGTTTTGCCTACCTGGTCGCCTGTTTATATCTCACCGGTGAGATCTCCCCTCTGCTTTGAGGTATAAGAGAAAACAGACTTCAGCTACCAGATCTTCGGGTTGAGGACTAGAATTGCCATTTCTATTACTGTTGAAGCCCAGTGCAGGCCAGGGTGGATGTCAGCAAATTCACCCCCCACCCCCGCTCCCACCCTGTGCAATAGAGCAGAGCACTCCCTCGCCCCTCCCTCAACCCAAGGGCCTTGCTGCTGATGCTGAAATATCTAGTGAGTGCCAGGTACAGTGCTCAGCATCCCATATATGGACCATATCATCTGCACAGCAAGCCTGTGACGTGGGTATTATTATCTTTATTTTAAGGATGGAGAACCAGCTCAGAGAATTTGAGTAGTTTGCTCCCTGTGAACTGAAAGTTTCTACTCTGGGGCTTGGGAAAATAAATTACTTAACTTCTCTCCTTGCTCCAGGTATGTGACCTTTTTCTCTTCTCTATTATAAGGACTATCTAGGTGAAGGAGTCGGAGGTCCCCCAATAAGAAGTATTATATAAATTCAAAGCATAATTATTGATTGTACATTCTTTCATTAAACAAACAAAATGTATGCTAATGCTAAACTCACTCCAATTTTCCATTTTGCCATCCTTTGAGAAATAAGCCAATAAACCATTACACACTTAGCTTCCTGGGGAAATGAATTTAAATGTTAATATAAATCCTTTTAGAAAAAAAACAAATTTTAACAAATAAGTATTTGAACAAGGAGGGTACTTAATCACGTTCAGAATGAGAAACCCTCAGTACAAGCCCGTTGGTGGCTGTTGAGATAAGCTCTCTAAATTTAATATTTTATAATAGACTCACACCTCTTTTGTTAGAAATGGAGAAACAGAATCATTTTCTTTTCTCCTTCACTGGAATATATTTAAATCTCTCCAATTCTATTTTGCTAATAGGCAGGGCAAAGTCTGTCTATAAATGTATCCTGATTTATCACAGGTAATCCCACACTCTAGCATTCATGTGTAGAACTTAACCTCAATTTAAATGTAAATTCTGGGCAACTTTGAGTGCTTTATCTGTGAACTTGGAGACTGCCCTTCATTAACCAGGTCTGCACTAATTATAAGCAGCTTTGTAAGTTTCCCTTAAAACAATTGCAGAATTGACCCCAAAATGAACAAATTCCGAATTTATTTGTTTTAAAAAATTCCTGGCACCCTTGTGCAAATTTCTGCCTAAGGCCCTGCTCCCAAGGTGTGCAGGCAGGAGGGGAAGGGAGCTGGATGATAACAGAATGAAATATACCAGAGAAACCAATGAAAATGGAAATGAAAGTGAACTGGGTTTACCCTCAAAATAGGATCTCTTTTTCCTGTTGAAGGAAACTACAGTTTCCTACCCTCTTCTCATCTCAAAACAAATTTACTGTGAAATAGTCTTCGCTTCCTTTTGACTATACAGTTTAGTGGCAACTAATGAAAAGAGCACCATCAAAATTCTCACGAAAGCCAAAACACCCACAAAAACATTTTTCAAATACTCACAGGTACATCCACATATTTGGAAGCTGCCTTCACCTAAGGAGGAAAGAAGAGGATGGAAGTGAGGGTGGTGTTTATGTTTAATTGTTCACAGCTCAATGCTGTATCACCATCAGAGTTAAAACAATATGCTGGCAGACGGAGCTGACCAGGAAACACAGAAAGGTACTAAAAAAATAAAATCTGTTTGCTAATTTTTTTTACCCTGCAAGCCAGACCCACTGCTTTGGAGAGAAAGAGAGAGAGGGAGAGGAGAGAGAGGGAGGGAGGGAGAAGGAAAGAGAAAAAGACAGCAACATTTTTACTGAGCTTCTGTAGCTGGTGTGGGAGATCTGCATTTTCCTCCCTCCCTTTCAAAGGGAGAAAAATGACTGTAGCTAAACCCAGACCATTGAGTGGAAGGCTCACCAGTCTAGAAAAGCAGTTAAGTCCACTGTCACTTCTTGTACCTTGGGGTCTTTGTATAATCTGGCTAGAGGTGTGTCCTAATTGAATCTTTGAGTTCTCACTTTCCAGTAACTCTCTTCTAGAGAAGGGGATGTAGCGGGTGGGCACCCTTAACCCAGAGGGAGATGGGTGTCTGTGGGAGGGGGTTGGGAGGGTACCAGAGCCGTTCAAAACTGTCCCAAGGCTGTTGTTATGTCTCCTGGTTTTAAATAATAAAAAACCCAGAAGGGAAGTGCAGGAAGAGGGTATGACATTTATTTTCAGTTCTGGTGGAGGGAGTGTGGTGGAGTACGTACAGTGTTTGAGAGCATGGAATTTGGAGTCAGATCTGGGTTCAAATCCAAGCTCTACGACTTACAAGCTGTGTGACCTTGGACAAGTGACTTCTTCTCTCTGAGCCTCAGTTACCTCATCTGCAAAATGCAGATACCATTAGGTAACTGTTGCAGCAGGTCGATACAAGGGTGAATACACACAGAGTCCTGGGACACAGCAAGCACAGAATAAATGGGGGCTGAGAGGATCGATTCACAAGCAGATCTGGCGGGGCTCTGGGTCCTGTGAGAAGTCAATGAACAGCTGGGTTTGAGGAACAGAACCTGAGGAGGATGTCTGATATTCTATGCATTTCATTTTGACTCGGGTCACACACGTTCCACTTAGCACAGGTAAGACCGAGGGGCTACATTTGGGATCAGAGGAGCGTTTTCAGTTCTGTCGGCAAGTACCAAGACTGCGGTGCGCACCCAGCACTTAGGATGTCTTTTCACATCTCAGGTGGGCTGCCTCTTGCCACCTGGCTGAGGCCAGTATTGGGAGTCACTACCTCTACCCCCATGTCTCCGAGGAAAGTATCCAGGGGAGTGTTTCTCCCTGTTGCTATTTTCTCAAAGCCACTTTTCAAAATGTCAAATCTCAAGAAAGAAGTCAGCGAGCCAATGGGTGGGGTGGAAAGAGTCCAGGATTTAGAGTCAAAAGTTCTGTAAGTGATAGAATTAGTTGACCTTGGGATCATCACTTCGAGTCTCTTCGCCTGGGTTTCTCTATTTCTAGAACAAGGTGACACCACTGTGTATTTTGTAGGGCTGAGAGCGTGATCAAGTGACAAAATGTACGGGAAAGTGTTTCATAAACTTTAAAGGGCGGAACACACATCAATTAATTATTAAGAGGGCAATGCATTCTGTCTCCTGGAATCATCGCCAGCACCCAAGATGATTCCTAGAGTCTCCAGTTACAGATTCTCTCAGAACCCGACATTTTTTCCCTTTGCAGCACTGATTGCAATCTCAATTCAGTAATTTTGGTGCCATGTCTGTCTCCCACAGAATGTCATGTCTTGTCCCTAGCTGTCTCCCCAGTGACTCACTTGTTACCCGGCTTAGAAAGGGTACTCAGTGAAAATTTGTAGAAGGAAGGAGAAAAAGCTAGTGACCAGTGCCGGCTTCAGGATGGTTGAGGAATACACAGACCAGATTGAGAAGCCACTGCCTGAGTTAGTCTGAAGGCCAACAGGGTTGCATAGAAAGCTGGATGCTTGCAAAGCTTGGTGAGTGAAGGAAACCACTCTGGACCATTAAGGGGGGTATGAGGAAAGCTTTCCAGAATTTGCCTAAATAACATTTTACTAAATGATTCTCAACTCGAAATCTTTCCTCTTTATTCCTGTTCTAGAATTTCGTTTGCGCAAGAAGGTGGCTTTCCTTTCAAACCTCCTCTATGTACATTAATATATAACATTTGTATGATGTTTTGCACTTTGCAAAGCACTTTCACGTACTGTTTCTTCTCTAAGCCACCCTGCAAAAGGGTGGCTATTAATTGTTTATCTATTCACTATTGAGAACACTAAAATCCACAGAATTTAAGAATTTATTTCATCATGATCTAAGCCAGAAGACAGAGAAGCCTGGACTCACATGAGGGTCTCCCGAGCCCCACTTTTTCCTTTTGAACTCCTGGTCTTTTCACCAGTGGCAGAAAGTATGAGGAATTTAAGCATCAGTGGTCAGGGCAGGTGCTGACAAAACAATTCTTCTCAGCTACAAATTGCCTCCTTCCCTCTGTAGACTTAGTGCTTGGCAGTTGGTAGGAGTTTTGCTACAGCTGAAATGATCAACCTTTAAACACACCCACTCTTACCACCAACACACAGTTTCAACCCAGAAAATGACACCAGCCGAAGTCTATTCCTTTCAAAGCAGTTTGGGAAGATAAGGCAAGCTCTATGTCATGATGGAAACCATCCCCTCTCCTACATGCACTAGCCTTCAGTTTGTTGGTCTTTTTTAAAATCTGGTAACTGCTGACTTGCATTTAGTCTTATTGATCTTTCTCCCATCCCATAAAAACAGGAAAAAACAGCTCAGAGTAAACTGTGGTCCTATTAGGATTGTATCATTTTTTGGTCCTGGCCATTGAACTTGAAGAAAGATGTTGAGGATACAGGGCAGTCTAGAAGTGTCTTCTACAAGAAAAGTAAAGGAGAAGGCATCTCGCCTGGAAGAGGAAGGGCTAACAGCAAATGAAATGAAAACTTTCACGTGGTTAATCAAGGACCTTCAATGTTGAAGGGTTGAACTTGGTCACGGTGGTTCTAGAGCATAGAATCAGGACGAATGAGTAACATGACGGGGCCCCAGAAGAAGGTGCGAACAGCTATCTCAGTCTAGCCAGGCACTGGCTATCTCTGGTGATCAAGAACTCATTGCTGAAAAAAAAAAACCCAAAAAAACCCCTCCTTGCTGGAGGAGCTCAAGCAGGAGGTATGTAGGATGCTCCGATGTGAGACTTTCCTTATGCAAGAGGTGACCTGGAAGGCTGGTCTCTGTTGCTCACCTCCTTAAGAGGTAGAAAGCTGTCATCAGTTCTGTTTTTTTTTTTTTCTTTTTCTTTTTTTTACAGTATACATGTTGGGATATAGCAGAGTGAATAAACTGACAGAACCAGGATCAGAACTCTGGTCCCTAGAACCCTCTCCTGCCTAATGTCAACAGTGCTACCTTTTTAAGCATCATGTTTCTTTGAAGTATCCATAGGACTGACCATGTTTTTGGCCAGCTATACTCTAAGTAGAGAGGAAGGACCAGATCCTCCCAACCCACTAAGGGTTTGGAATTATTGCCAAGGGTCAGAAAGTCCAAGCGCACACCAGACACTGTGTAGATCAAATAAACAACCGACCTTGTAATCTACACAAGACTATTTCCCATCAAGACTGTTGTTCCCATCAAGACTATTTCCCAACAAGACTGTTGTTTTGATGAATAAAATACAGATTTCTTAGAAAGCACAACCTATTTTATAAAATGTTGTCATTATGCGTTTTTTCCCATCAAGGTCTGTCAAAAGTGTGTGGGTTTGTGTGTAATTTTCATTTCTTTTTTAACTTCAAAAGAACTCTTCTTGGTGAAGTGGCTAAAAGGTTGGGCTGAAGATTGGCAGGGTCAGAAGTCGGGCTTTGCCATTTTCTAGTTTGGTGACTTTGACCGAGTTAACTTCTGAGCCTCCTCTGCAAATGGGACAATTATAATGTTTCTCGAAGGAATATGGAGAGGACTGAGTGAGGTAATCCATCCAAGGGTACAGAACAGAGCTGGGGACATGGTCAAAGCTAATAAATGCACCTCTTCTTACTGGCAATATCGGCTTACTGGTGTAGCTAGAGCCTCTCCTCCTTAGCTTGGCGGTCGTGGTGACAGTTTCACTGCTCGCCTCTAGCCCACGGGCAATTTCTTGCCATGAAAAGGATGCTGGGATCTCCTCAGGTTACCAGGAGGCATCTGAGCTGGTCTTCAGTCTGGCAAACTTCCTGCCAATTCCATGAACACCGTACACACTGGACTTCTCTCCAGAACACTGAGGCAGCAGCAAAGACCTCTGCTCCCTCCCTCAGGCTGCCCAAGCCAGGGCATGAGTGAGAGGGCAGTTCCCCAAGCCAGGGCGCTCTGTATATTCAATCGCACATCCCTACTTCTCTCTGGTACAAAGCCAAACGTCCCGGGGCATAGGAGAGATGGCTGCGGGAGAGGCGTCTGCCCCAGACACCTGGTCTGGCGTCCTTTTTCTGCAGGGACTCAACTGCCCTCATGGGAGAGACAAGAACTGTAACTTCAGCCAGACTTCACTTCCTGATGTCCCTGCTTTCTCACCATCCCCTCTGGTGGGACAAAGAACGTCCCTTCTCTAGCAGTATCCATGAACACCCCACCCCCACCCCTCGACCAGACAGAGCCAGTTCTGGGAAGGCAGGTTCGAAAAAGAGACACAAACTATAAGAGTCTGACGGAGGCCAAGGGTGAAGGTGGGAAGATGAGCTGTCAGCGAGCAACCTGTTCACATTTTCATAGGCCTGCAGCAAAGACCGAGTCTTAGGTCCAAGGCACTGCATTAGGGACTGTAGGTAAAGGCAATTGTTCCTTGATTTCTAGTGCCTTCCTTGGATGCTGTCTTAATGCACAATCTCTCTAAACACCCAGAATAAGTCATGTCCATCCAACAATTCATAACTGTAAGTTACATTTCTTGAGTGCTTTCGACTTGCCAGGAGATGAGTTAGGAAGATTGCATGCGTTGTATTTAATCCTCACAACGACCTCTGGAAAAGGGTCCTATTAATAGTCCCATTTTACAGTTGACAAAACTGAGGCTAACAGAAAGGAAGCAATTTGGCTTAAAGTCACACAGCTAATAAGTTATAGCTTTGAACCTCCCATCCCTTAAGCTCCCTATTATTCAGTTAAAAAAAAACAACCTATCAAACCAGTCATATTTAAGTCTTGTTTCTTTGTGTGTGTAGACACAACCTAAAATGGCCTCTCCAGGAAAAATGTCTGAGAGATTTGAATAATTATCTGCACCGACTCAGTCAGGGCAGAAGGTCCAACACAGTTTCTCTGGCTTTGAATGTCCCAGCTAATTACCTCGACCCTCCACCTGACTTAGCGTGTGTGGACAGCCTTAATGGTTACTCTATTGAGCTCCTCCATTATTTTTCAGGTGCCCAAAGGTAATCTTTTCATTGAACACTCACCATTCCAGGATTTTCACAATGCTGATGACTAAGGGATTTTCTTCTGCCTGGTCCTAATAAGGGGACCTGAGTTAATCACTGTGTAGCTTTGATAGGGAGCACGGCGGGGGCTTAAACCACTTCTCTTGCTTCATTAGGGGAAAAAGCAACCCAGGTGCAGACCACGAGGACCTCAGGGTTTGTTACTATTAAATCAATGCACGGACAAGAAAAAAAAGTGGATTAGGCCCTTTTTGCAAACAGAAATCTGGTGGGTAAGATGCAAAGATGGAAGAAAAAAGAAGTCTGAACAGATACCACTGCATTAGTGACTGCCTGAGCTCTCCTTTCTCCCCGTGGTCTCTTAAAAAAAAAAAAAGACAAAAACCAACCAAGCAAACGATTTATTCTCTGCACAAGCTGACGCCACCCCTGCCTGTTTGACTTCACAAGAACTTGGAGCTGATTTCTCTGTCTTTGCCTACAAACTGCCGACCACACCACTCTTTCAAGGGGCCGGTAACATTTACTTGAGTGTCTGGCTTGTGAAATTTCTGCTGCAAGGAACATGAGGCTATTTTGCTGCCTTCTCCACTTCCCTAACCCAGGTGATCTTAGAGATCTGGATTTTTTCTTTCTTTCTTTATTTTTTGTGAGAGTTAAGGCAGTTTGGTATGTCAACGTGCTACTTCGTGCCACCATCATCAGTAAAATGATTTTATTAGTTGAATTTTATCATCTATCACCAGCCTTATGTCTAGAATGTAGGCTCTATGAGGAATAAGAACTTCTTTTTCTCTCCTCACTATCTCCACTGCCTGGTATATAGTAGGGGCTCAATAAAAATATATCTGGTTGGCTAACCATATATAAAAGAGAGAATCAACAAGGTTGGCTAACCATATATATGGTTGGCTACCATACATAAAAGAGAGGATCAACAAGGACCTACTGCAGAGTACAGGGAACTCTACTCAACACTCTGTTACGGCCTATATGGGAAGAGAATCTGAAAAAGAATAGATATATGCATATGTATAACTAAATCACTTTGCTGTACACCTGAAACTAACACAGCATTGTAAATCAACTATACTCCAATATAAAATAAAAAATTTTAAAAAATGTGTTGACAGAATGAACTTCTGAGCATGGTACTCTTTACTCTGTACCCAGGATAAAGGTTTCTAGTGCTTTCTTGAAGCTGTTATTCAAGCTCTGACACTCTTAAAGAATCACTTAAGTGCAACCGGGCACTATCAATTCAAAAGGAAATGGCTTTTGTTGCTTCTGTGAGATGAGCTTAAAGGGTCTCTTGTGTCCCTACAGTATGAGTACAGCACAGAGGTGGGAGCTCGAGGCCAGGAGTCAGATACCTGGGCTGGCATCTGGTTTGATCAGCCACCGGTTGTGGGCCAGGCAATTAACTTCTCTAAGCATCAGTTTCCTTCTTGGAAAATAGAGATAATGACAGTATTTCCTCCTCATGGGGTGGTTGTACAGATTATTAATAGAAAAAAGAGATTTCTTAAGGGCTTAAAACGTGCAGGACACTATTCTAAGCATTTGACTTGTATTAAATTCATTTAGTGCCTGCAAAGCATCTAATGAGTCACTGTACGTGAAAACCTTTGCACAGGGCCTGGCACATAGTACGTGTTCAATAAATGTTGCCTATTATTTTTATATTCTCTTTTCCTTTCACGTCCGAAGGGGCTGATTTGATAGTTCAGGTTCCAGGGCACAGGTTGGGCTATGTTTGCTAGTGGGTGGGGTTGTTAAACCTTAAACATCTGCACACTGAGGTACGTGGTTCTGTTTCACGGTTAGAAAGCTTCATGATGTCTGGGACTAATCCTGCTGTAAGAGGCCTGGCCATCTTACTTCCTCTCTTCTTTGCTGGCTCTGTACCAGGTTGTGGTCTGGACTCTGTCTCTATTCTATTTCTCCTTGGATCCTCAGGCCTCAGCACTTAACAAAGAGATCCCTGGAGACCAGCAGGGCTCCATAGAGTTCTTTGCATTGGAATATGGACCCAAAGCCCACCTCACAATGTGGTAGCTTATTATTTTGCTCCCTGTGTGGGCATGCCACTCCCATTGAGAAGTGGGGTCTATTATTCCTCCATCCCCCTTGAGCCTGGGCTGGCCCGTGACTGCCGTGACTAAGAGAATACGATGGAAGTGACGCCACATCAGCCCTGAGCCTAATCTTGGAGAGGGCCAGCAGCTTTGCTTCTTCACCCTTGAAAGCCAGCTGCCACGAAGTGCAGCTGTGCCGAGCCTGCCGTGCCATCAGAAGCCCACGGCACGTGGAGAAGCTCAGCTGGATGAGACGCCATATGGGGGAGAAATAGGCACATGGAGACACATCAAGCTATCGGACATCCAGCCCCAGCCCAGCCAAGCAAGCGACCCCTGTCAGTGCAACATGGAACCAAAGAATCCCCTAGCCACGCTCTTCCCAGATTTCTGACCCACAAAATCGTACACAAAACAAACAGATCGTTTCAAGCCACTAACTTTGCCACAGTGTGTTATGCAGCAATAGATAACCAAGATATTCAAGAAGGTGTCACTTGGTCTCCTATTTCCCCAATTTTATCCATTGCATGTATTTTCCTGGAGGATGCTGTGGGGAGGTCACTGATGGTCTAGGACAGGATTTGGGCATTCCTGGGTCTCCTGGCTGTAAAAGGAGACCAGCTGATTTTCATCTGATTCTCAATGATATTTACTGAGCATGTATGTATGGGGCACTGAGCTAGACACCTCACGTATAACTAACTCAATTAGTCATTCCTGTAGGACATTAGAAGGCTCATTTCACCATCCCCGCTTCACAGATGAGGACACTGAGGTTCAGAGAGGTTAAGCAAATCTCTAGAGGTAAACCAGTAAGTGTCCAAGCCCAGGTCTGGTTATTAAGTGCAGAGTCCTTTCAGGACATCAAGCTGCTGATATTGTGAAAATGATGTGTCATTCTAAAGCTATTTCTTACCTAATAATCACCTGGGATCTGGGAGAAGGTGAGCCGACTTGTGGGACGTATAGGGACTTTGGGTCAGACAGAGCTTTGTTGGAATTATGCTCCATCACTTACTAGTTAGATGAACTTAGGAAAAATTTTTAACCTCCCACAGTTTCTATAATCTCATCTGCAAAATGAGGGTAACAACAATGTCTTCTTTAGGAGGTTCATGTGAGGCGGAACAGGCTGACATCATGTTAAGTGCTCAGTGCAATGTCTGGTACCTAGTAAGAGCTCAAGAAGTATTACCCAATATTGTTACTAGTGTTTCAGTCACTTGTCGTTACCTGCGAGTTGACTGTACCAAGTGTGTTCCCATCTATAGTTTACAGACTAGCAAAAAGGCTTGGCAAACTCTGGCCTGTGGGTCAAACCTAGCCTGCTGCCTGTTTTTGTGTGGCTCACGAGCTAAGAATGGTTTTCACATTTTTAAATGAAGGAAAATCGAAAGAAGAATCATATTTCCTGACATGTGAACATTACAGGAAATTGACATTTCCGTGTCCATCAATAAAGTTTTATTGGAACACAGCCATGCCTATTCATTTACATCTTGTCGATAGCTGCTTTCACGCTACAAGGGAGGAGGCTGAGTCTCTGTGACAGAGACTATAAGGCTTGTAAAGTGAAAAATATTTACTCTCTGCCTGTTTCCAGAAAACATTTTCTGACCTCTGGACTAGAGGAGGAGCCATTGGGGTGGGGGGTAGGGGAAGAATCATAAAATGTAAATTTCTAATCTTAATACGGCCATTAACTAGTTGACTGACTACTTGTCTAACCTGTTGGCCTCCTGTCCTTACCTATTATAATAGGGCACAGAGCTAAACGTTTACCCCTGATTCCTTCCAGAAATACGACTCTTAGATGGTGTATGAGGCAGGTGCTAAGAAGAATGTGGAATAGGAAACACTTCCCACACCTTGAAAAGTTTATAAATACTCTAGCAGTAAAACAAAAGGCTATTAATATCTTAGTATTAATAAGAGCTCTGGAAATGGGGCTCCAGGAAAAATTATAGTACCAGGGAAAAGGAAAAAACAATAGCGATAAAGACCATTCACACAGGTACCAGACAACGTAGCAGGGACCACTGGCTAGACTTGGTGATGAAATATCAGGATTACAATAGGCAGCATGTGTTACTTATTTACCCTGTGCCAGGCACTGTTTTCACTGTTTCTTCTGAACCACCTCCTTTAATATTCCCAGTACCTTCGAGATGCAGCCTCATCATCTGTACCTCTCTGTGCTGTTGTGAGGATTAATGAAGATGATACACATACAGGGGCAGAATAAAGGACATGGCAAGTCCTCAGTACGTGCTAGCTGCTATTACTACTGTTGGAATTGCACGCCAAAGGAACAGCCTTTCTATTCTACTGGCAAAATCAGCTAATTTGCCCTGAGTGCCTACGTTTGCCCATATTTTTCCGCAACCTCCAGTTTTCATGCTCTCTCTCTCTTTTTTTTTTTTTTTTTGCAGTACGCGAGCCTCTCACTGTTGTGGTCTCTCCTGTTGTGGAGCACAGGCTCCGGACGCGCAGGCTCAGCAGCCATGGCTCATGGGCACAGCCGCTCCGCGGCATGTGGGATCCTCCCGGACCGGGGAACGAACCCGTGTCCCCTGCATTGGCAGGCGGACTCTCAACCACTGCGCCACCAGGGAAGCCCCATGCTCTCTTTTTTTTGTGGCAGAAATGGAATGGGCAGGGTTCTATCTAAATGCACATAGCCCCAGTGATAAGCACCGCTCAGGCCAGTAACATGGGAGAACCACGAGCACAGCATTCATCAGCAGAATGGAAATACCCGAAAAAGGATGCGGTCATTTCTCACGGGGATTAGAGGAAGTGCAGGGAAATGGTTGAGAGCACAGACTCTGGGGTTGGATGGTGTAGGGCCAAATTCTAGATCCAACACTGACTAGACAAGTTACTTCACTCTTCCATGCCTTACTTTCCTCATCTATAAAATGGGGATAATAGTACTCTTCATAGAGTTGCTGGGTTCCTAAGCGAATTTCTAGAATAGTTCCTGGGGCATAGTAAGTAAGAACTATGTGTCAGCTATTAGTATCATTTCTGCTGGAAAATCAAGTTGCTTTAGGTAGTTAGGCTTGATATTAAGCTTGGTCTGGCACTATCGGACAGCTACAAGTGACTATATTTAAATAAACGAAAACAAAATGCGATTAAAAATCCAACTTTTTAGTTGAACTAGTCACATTTCAAGTACAGGTGGCTGGTGGCTACTGTATTAGACAGTTCAGATATAGAAAATCTCCATCACTAGAGAAAGTTCTATTGGACAGCACTGGTCTAGACTCGAGACATTCGTAAATATAGGTTATTACATTTTTCAGTGATAAGAGTGAAGAGGTGTGTCATTCAGTTCCCTGTTAGAACAAGAGATCAGCTGGAAGCAGCAGCAGGGGAAGGAAAAGGACATGGGTGTCAAGAGCATCGTCTTGTGGATGAAACAAGAACTAAAGGTGGATGGGTAGTATGTAAAGTGACTGGTAATACTGATGTAACTGTAACAGGATGGGGGGTGGAAAGTGGAGAGGGCAAAGTGAGTTATCTATTGTACTACAGCAGGGAGGTAAATCATCTCTATGATCAATAAACCAAGAAACTGCAGTATAAGAACAGTACTTAGAGCTAGGAAGATAAAAGCAAACTTGTTTGCAAGGGTCCCTTCTGGGGTAAGGGATGGAGGATGGAAAGGGATGCGACAGAGAACTGTTGCTTTTTAAAAAAATAATTATTGTGTTTCTGTACTATTTCACATTTTAACCACGTATGTATATTTCTTTCATAAAAAGATATTGCAAAAAGAACAAAACAAGTGATAGAATTTTCAGCATTTGAGCATTTGCGGGAAGAATGTATCTTCTCCAGGGTAACTTCTTCAAGGTTTTTGCGTGACTGAAATCATGATTCTGAGAAGCAAAATGGAGCAAACCACCTCCCGCTCCCCAATACATAATCTGGATGCTCTAAGTGCATCTTGGGAAGAGGAATAAACTGTAAGTGCCAACCAAGGGACTGACGGCTTGGGGGAGACAGAATGTGCCAGTGGGTGGATGTACTGGGACTGTGTGTGCGGGTGAGCAGTTGAGCAAACCTCGGTGGCTCTTGCTTGGGGCCAAGTAACAATTACAGTGAAAGCCCTTTCCAACAATTTCTGAGCACTGGAGAAAAACACAACCCTTGAAGTAGATCTGGAGTCACAGACCGTGCGACGGATTCCCAGAGCTCTGCCACCAGAGGGGCTGAAATGTTTTCGATGCTTGCTGAAGATCAAGGGTGTTTCAGGCCAACTGTGAAATGCTGTGCCCGTGTCAGCACCGTGTACTTGCTGCATAGATGCACATTCACTGGGAGGCCATCTTCCCTTGCTTTCCTTTTTCGGAGGGCCAGATTTTATAAACACTGTTTTTACAGATGTAGGAACTGTGATACCAAAGATTTTTTTATGGGTGGGTCATCAGATGGTCATTGCTCAGAAAGATAATCTCTGGCTTTGAAAATGTGATTCATATTTGAAAGAGTTAAGCATCAAAATGTTTTAAAATAAAATTTCTCTAAATTGCCTATAAATGAAACCAGGGTTTTTGTTTTTTTTTTTTCAGATAACAGAAAGAGAATATTGGATTCAAAGTCTGGACTCTCACTACTGTTCCTTCAATGACTGACTATGTGAACTTTGGAACAGCAATTGTTTAGTTTTCTCATAGACAACATAGAAATAATTAATACCTGATATATGGTCATATATAAAAATATGGATGCATTTACCAATGACTAAATGCCTGATTTACACTAACTTATTTAATTCTTTTAAGAACTTGTCTCCTCATTTTACAAATGAAGGAACTGTGTCTCAGAGAGGTTAAGTTTCTTCCCCCAGGGAACACAGCTAAGAAGGGGTAGAACTAGGATTTGAACCTGAATGGATCTGACTTCAAAGGATTCACTACTGCATTATGCCTTCTCCTACCCCGCCCTACCTTTTTCACAAGCTAATTTACTAAAGTCTGAAGATAAAATCCAGACAATAGCCTATGGATGCACTTTGAAAAGCAAAAAGTTACGTTATGATTTTATTCACCGATTACCACAAGACCTCATATGTAATGACTGATGTAACCATCGTTGATATTCTGAAATGACCTCTGAGGACCACTGTAGAGCTTCAGAGGGGCTAGGGAAAGGTGGGAGAGAGCCCAGGCCTTCCTGGAAAGCATCCTTAGGCAAGAACGTGAGTTGCAGGGCTGCTGGTTGATTGCACGGCTTCTGTGCATGTTCATAAATATTGATTGTGATTAAACTATTATCATAGTAATGAGGGTAATAATACCTCCTCCAGCCCATCCCACCGCACTACTCAAAGTCCCCACCTTTCATTAAACAAAGAGCTGCTGGCACTGCTGGGGAGTTGGGCAAGAGGCAGGGAAATGATCTCTATTAAGCAAAAGCGTTCTGTTCCACGCGCTGATTAGGAGCCGCAGCCTCATTAACAAGGAGAATTGTTCTCGTCTCCTGTTGCTCAGGGTACTGTGCTCGGAGACTGGGTCCAGGAAGTGTATGTTCTCATCTCTCTTCACCCCCCTGGGGCTTCCGAACAGATGCCTGATTGAAGTAGACCTGTTTTTCCTTCCACTCTCCCTCATTTCTGTCCCAACACTTCATTCCCAGAGAGGATTTCTGCAAGGCTCAAGGGCTCCTCCAAACCTACCGTTTTAATGCTGCTGAGATTTAACAATGGTTGCATGCTTATTATTTGGCTGGCACGAGGCTAAGTGATTTATTAGTAATTAACCCTCACGGGGGGGGGGCATGATGATTATCACCATTTACAGATGAGGAAACTGAGGCTCAGAGAGGTTTAGTGACTTCCTGCAAGACCCAAAGCTGGCAGCACCATGAAGTTGGTATGTGAATGTGGGTCTGTTGGACTCCAGGGTTTGTACCCTCTGAAGGATGCTGAGCTGCTCTTCCATGCTTATTTACACGGCATCCTCTCATTTTAGGAGAAACTCGGAAGGGCGAATTGGAAAGTTTAATTTTGTAAAATCTCGAAGCAGGCATGAAGGCTTATTTTTATTTGATTATAAGTGAAGGTGGGGGGGCAGGTGCTTTGCCCACCTCTGGCATTTTTAGGTTTTGTTCTGCCTTATAAACGTCTCTCAACACTAAGAAGCCCAATCGAACGCCAGCTGGAAGATACCAAGGACCATGTCTTACTCGTGCCCCTGCTTCCGCATGGCCCGGGTGCGAAGCCAATGAGGCTTGTACCGTCATTACTGAACATTAATGTTTCTGCACGAAGGGACCACCTGTCAGCCCTGCTGCCCTCCTCTTCTCCCCACAGCTGCCTCAGCGTGAAGTTGAGGGTATAGATTGCTTACATCACCATTGCCAGTGACAACTTGTCTCTTGTAGCCAGCCTAGATCTGCTACAGAGTGGAGAGTTTTCTTTTTTTTTTGCTTCTCCCCCCACCCCCACCCCGCTCAGCTCAGGTAAAGGGTGGGGAAAACAAACACATGGATTGGATAGAAGGTCTGGGTTCTGTGACGAAACGAGTGGTTCAAGTCATTTTCCTTCCCTGGCCTCAGTTTATACAGCTGCAAAATGGGGTGACTAGAATGTATCACAACTTCCCAAACTTCCGGCATCAATACCACCTTCCCCATTTGGGCTATTGCCCATGTGCCATCTGTACTCTATTTACTTATTTACTTAATATTTTCCTTTAAATTGGCTCTCTTTTAAAAAATACTTAATTATAAAAAGAAACTTGGTGTCACTACCATACATGGAAACTAAATATCACTCTCAATAAGAGAAGTATAAAAATAAATACAACTTAAATATTAGGTTGACATTATGGAAAAACCCGAGCGAACTTTTTGGCCAACCCAATGCAGCGACATTATTACTTCCTAGGTAGGCAGGGTTGCCTGCGGCGGGTCCACAGCCTGAGGCCTGCTCACTCTCCCTCTTTCTCTTCATTAGACATGAAGATGTGAAATTTTAGAGAAGTGTGAGAGGAAGATAAGCCCTCAAACGAAACTTTCTCCTTGATAGAAGGATAAGGAAGAAAATATAATTTAAAAATAACCCTCTCGGGCTTCCCTGGTGGCACAGTGATTAAGAATCCACCTTCCAATGCAGGGGACACGGGTTCGAGCCCTGGTCCGGGAAGATCTCACATGCCGCGGAGCAACTAAGCCCGTGAGCCGCAACTGCTGAGCCTGAGCTCTAGAGCCTGCAAGCCACAACGACTAAGCCTGTGCTGTAGAGCCTGCGAGCCACAACTACTGAGCCCACGTGCCACAGCTACTGAAGCCCACACACCTAGAGCCCGTGCTCCACAACAAGAGAAGCCACCGCAATGAGAAGCCCACGCACTGCAACGAAGAGTAGCCCCCACTCGCCACAACTAGAGAAAGCCCACGTGCAGCAACAAAGACCCAACGCAGCCAAAAATAAATAAAATAAATAAAATAAATAAAAATAACCCTCTCACAATTTGATTGGTTCTATTTAATACTGAGTTGTTGCCGCATCTAACATTCTCTCAGGTAACATGTGGTATATATCCCATGCTTGGAAAACACTCAGTGATGTGCTAGGAAAAAGGCTGTCAAAAAGAAGGAGAAGGAGAGGAGGAAGGGGAAGAAGGAGAAGCAACAGCCTTGTTTAGGCAGAGTTTGCCAATTTCCATGGTGCAAATACTTTGACTCTGGTCAATTTTAAGCTACCAACAGGACATCACTAAATCTGGACATGAAAAGAGTTGCAAAGAATTGGCTCTGAACAGCAAGTAGGAACTGAGCACATCACTGGAAACACTGGACCAGAAAATTTCCGAAGTTCCTTCTGTTGTATGTACTCTAGACAATAACTTCCAGAAAACAGAGATAAGGTCTTTTTTTTTTTTTTCTAAAAAGTCTTTCCCCATCTACAGCTCTAGCTCAATAATTTACAGAGAGCAATCATTTAAAACATGGTGGCTGATTAACTGATTCTAATACTCAGTGATATAACCACAGGAACAACCACAATCATAACAATATTAAAACAAGTATTGAATGCTTATCCCATTCCAGGTATATAATATTTTTCTCACTTATTTCTAACAATACCACATAATATAGGTCTTACTATTATTCCCAGTTTATAGGTCAGTAAACTAAGGTAAGAAGTCAATTAATCTGTCCAAGATTATACCCTGGTAAGCGGCAGAACTGGAAAAGCAAGTAACCTTGGTGCATGTTGAAATAAACCTGGTTCAATTTAACATATGCTTGGAAAATGGGATCTTCAATTCTGGCAAAACATCTATTTTGATTACTAGAGAGGTATTCTAGAGACCACGTATGCATGCAAAGTTCTTGAAGAATTAAAGCATGAAGTGCTAAAAGCACGCTAAACAACGGAAAATGTCTTTGATGAATCAAATTTTGAACAGGAGAATGTGCTGAAATAGAAGTTGTAAGAGAGTTTTGGTTGATCCTGTTACGGATAATAGCTTGGGTTGCTTAGGAGAAATGATACGATGCTAAGGACTGAACCAGTGAGAAAACTGTTGGTTAAAAGCACTAGGGTCATTTAAACCTTCCGACAGGTTTAAGTTGAAGGAAGGTTAAGAATGGCTACTTATGGGGCCCTCACAACATGGCAGGTACCATGCAAGGCCAATGCTCTCTTTGTATCTATTTGTCCCCTCGACTCCTTGAAGCAGGTATTAGCATCCTCACTCTAGAGTTGAAGAAATGGACTCACAAATGCTCGATAATGTGCTCACGTGTCTGTAAGTCTGGGCTTCACAATCACATCTCTCCCTCTACCTTTCTGGTGATAAGCTTCCCACTGCATGTGGCTCGGAGGTCAGGTCAGAATCTCTATCTTTTAATTTCGGAACAATTATTTCCTGTTTGAAGACATGTACATGTTTGTTAGGTATTTCTTTCATAGCTGACACTTCTATGACCCTGTAGTTCAGCGCCTCACGGTCTAAAGAAAATACTGTGTCTGTCTTATGTTCATTTTGAATGACATTTATATGTTTGCTAAAGAATATTAAGGGAAATGGTTGACTTTGGATGCTTTTTTTTTTTTTTTTCTTCTGAAAGCTTCTGAAGCGTTGCCTTGGACAGCAGGTATGTTAATTGTCAGCTGCGTTTTCAAGGCATGAACTGGAAAGAAAGATGATGTCCTACTAGGTGATAAAATTATCTGTCATAGACCCCAAAGTGGATGTCAAGTTCTGAAAAACTGGGGAGCAGCTGATGAAAGAAGTTTGTAGAAGACATGGCAGATCAGTGCTTTATAGTTCTTGAGCGTTTCAGGGTCCGGTGGTTTTGTTTGGTCCATGTGAACAAAATACATTAGATGAGATAAGTCTTGCCTTCCACTGGTGGCTCGAAGCTTCAAACTCAGAAGACCACAAACCCAACGCCAGATTGTAGCAATCTCAGAAGCTGTGTGACTTTGGACACATTACTCAACTTCCCTCATCTGTAAAATGGGGATAATCATCATATCTATTACAGAGGCCGATTGTGAGGATCCGATGAGAAAACGCATGTAAATCACTTAGCACAGTACCCGGCACATAGTATGTTCAATAAATGTAAGCACCATGCTTGGTGCTTCTGTCCAAGGCAGGCACCTCCACTCTGAAGTGTAGAAGCCAAATGACTTGAATCACATGATTTCAGCATCTGATAATTTGATGAGGTTACCCTCTGAGGGTGAACCAAGACCTCTCTGTCTACACCGCCATCACCAGCCCACACTATAAAAAGCCATTTCTCCCATGCTGGGCATTCCCTGAGGCCACAGCAAAAATGGAACACCATCAGAAACAACACTAACAAATGACTATCAACACCCACCCGACTCTACCATTTGAACTGCCTCCTGACCAAAATGTTCTGTGGACAGAAGTGAATTCCCTTGATCCAGTTCTGGCCTTGGACCAAGGTGGCAGTCTCGTTCTCTGGCCTGTTATCAAGAGCTCTGCACCGGGACTTCCCTGGAAGTCCTGTGGTTAAGACTTCGCCTTCCAATGCAGGGGGTGCGGGTTTGATCCCTGGTCGGGGAGCTAAGATCCCACATGCCTCCCAGCCAAAAAATTAAAACATAAAACAGAAGCAATATTGTAACGAATTCAATCAGGACTTTCAAAATGGTCCACATAAATAAAAATCTTTGAAAAAAAAAAAAGAGCTCTGCACCAAAGCAGTCCATGCTGCTTGACCTACACTGACACCAGCCCTGGTCTCGGATTCTAGCAGGAAAAGAGGCATGTCTACTTCATTTCATTTCTAAGTGGCAGAACAATTAAAATGCTGGCAAAAAGAAAAACGGTGAATGAGGGTAATTTGAGACCTAGGAGAATGGACAGACCATGGGATTTGGGTCCCTGACAGCCCTAACACGGGTTTTATTCTTCCTGAACCGAGTGGCTTCCATGCTATGTTGTGACCATCTCAAATGGATGTGGATGATGGAGGGATCTTAGGTAAATTCTAGGAGGCTTCAGGGAATTTGGTGTAATTGTTCTATCTCCTAGGGGCAGATAGAACATCCTCCCACATTTTCACTTTTTTTGGGAGCCTCCATAGTTTAGAGGGAGAGAGGAGGCTGCTCGAGCTGGAGGCCTTTCCCTCTTGGAGCCTCAGTTCCATCATCTGCAGGAGAGCCTTGTTGGAGTGGGATTACTCAGAGGATTCAACGAGAAAAAATATATTTAAAGCACTTAGCCCAGTGCCAGGCACTTAGCAAGTGCTTAAAGGATAGGAGCTGAAGCTCTTGTAGCTATTTTGGACTTCCGAATTCATCTAACGTAGCCACTGAGGGGAATTAAAAGCCAAAGGGTGGTCCCGTGTTCCAGGTCACACCAATCCTTGAGGAGGGGCAGAGCTGGGGTCCTGTCTCCCAGGTCTCCCCACACCACGATGCCTTTTTTCGCGGTAGCCCACCGACTCTCAGGACTCATTCAGCTCAGCTGAGCTCTTGAAACATCACGGTTCTCGAGCCTTCCACCTTAGTCTCCTCCAATTGAATCTTTACCCTCAACGTCTACTCAATCCCTAAATCCTGTTCGTGCTCCTTTCAAAATATTCTGCAAAAATTCCTTCTGCTTTCCTGCCACATGGCCACTGTGGCTGCTGTTCTGTCCAGAAGTTTCTCTCCTCCTCTTTACCAATGGCTGGCCCCTTTAAGTTTCGGCCCCCACGTCTCCTCCTTGGAGAGACCGTCCAGGACCATCGCGGCTGAAGGAACGCTGCGCCCCACCCCTTCTCTCTGTCTCTGGTTTGTGGTCTGTACTGCAGTGTCCGACTCTACAATTTTCTTTCCTTTTTAATTCCATCTCCTTTCCTAAATGTAAGCTCCAAAAGGACAGAGAATACGTCGCCCTTTCTCACTGCTGGGTCTCTAGCACCTGACACAATCCACAACCCATAGGTGCTTGGTAAATATATGCTGGGTGAATGAACGAACGAACGAACAAACTGATTCTAGAAACAGCATATCTGGTAACACCTGGATAGGACCGAGGAAAGGATTTAAACTTGCTGGGAGGGCGACCTGGACACCTGCTTGTCCCCCTTCTTGGCCTCCTAAAAGAACAGCGCGAGGCTACCCACAAAGACAGGGACTCTTCCAAGCACGCAACCCACACAAAAGCACATCTTGCAGTTGGGGGGGTGGGGGTGGGGGAATGGGCGGATAGTTGTTAATTGTGGCTTCCAACTGGGCTGATCTTTCAGAAGTTCGAAAGGCTAACCTCCCTAAATCCCAGGCTGCTACCGCTGCTGAAGCTGGGGATGGAGGAGAGGAGGGGTGTGCCTGGGCGCCTCTCGGGCTGGCACGGAGAAGCCACATCTCCTCCTCCCTCCCCCCCCCCCCAGCTCCTCTCCAAGAGAGGAAGCAATGCAGATGGAGACGAGAAATAAATATTCCTGCCTGCTCTGTGCCACTGCAGACGTTTTCCAAAATGTCTGGCTTGGACCACGAAATCAAGCCCACCCAGGAAAGGAGGCGCTCCGCAGGAGAAAGAGGGGGAAAGGGTGGCACATTTGTCAGTACTTGTCAGCTTTCTGGGGGGCAGAGCACATGGCTCAGACTTGGCAGCCCCGCTGAGGTGGGGACATGGTAAGTGCACAGTAATACTCGAAGAATTGAATCAGAAATGGGAGCGGAGTTAAGGAGATCCTGCCAGGGTGTCGGCACCATCTCTACGCCTTTGTCCGGGGTCCCAGGACCCACAGCTGGTTCTCTCACCCTTGATTTCAAGGCTCTTTCCGCAATCCCTGCCGCTTCTGCTCTCCCCTTATACCTCCACCCCTCTCCGGGGTAATTAATACCACTGGGCTGCAGGAAGTCTTCAAAGGCCCTTTAGAATTTGGGCAGGAGCTCCGGATCCACGTGTGGAGAAGTTCCTGCCATCTCTCGGCAGAGCTCGCCTTCTCCAACACTGGAACACCAGCAGGGATGAGAACACAGGCTGCAAATGATAAGTGGGTGCTTTTGGCCTTGGGGTAGCCAAGTACGTGGGAGAAGTGTCACTAAGGAAGGGAAGTCACAGGCCCAGCGACAGCCCCGAAGTGTTCCGTGGTTATGGGGACTTCACGAGGCAGGCTGTGCGGCTGTAAAATGTCTCCGAAAAGGGAGATGAGAAGATGAGAATTTCGGCTTGAAAACTCCCGCATGGGCTACGCTAGGTCTTCTTTGTTTCTAATCCTCCCGTGAGAATCTCCCTGGCCCCGTGTCCTTGATATCGCCGCCCCCCCACCCCCCCGCCACCCCCGCTCCCACCTTTCACTAGTTCCCTTGGAAGGTCGGGAGTTAGGGTGGGCCCTTGGCGGATTGAATTCTGCTCGAGAAAGAGCAGAGGGGCTTTTCCGGTTTGCACTGGTTCGAATGCAGTGCAGTAAAAACAGTTGCTCAAAAGGAAGACTCAAAGAAAGTGGTATCTTTTGTGGGTGTCAGGGGAATGTTTTCCAGAAAAGCTGCATTTAATTCTGCCTCTTTTTACCATTTCCATGACTTCACTGAGGAACGAAAGACTTTGTAATATTCCCCACTCATGTGCCCTGAATCCTTCTCTATGAATCTTCCCGACTCATTTGCCCATCTGCCTTCTAGTGACAGGCAATTGCCAGCTGAATCCCACTCTCTCCAGGAAGCTGTTCAGTGGTGGGGAGAAGCTGGCAGAAGACCTGGTCTCCTGTCCCCATTCTTCCCATTGCTGTGTGACCTCAGACAGATTACTCCCCCTCTCTGTCCCTTGTGTTTTTTTGTTTGTCAGAGAAATGGGTTGGATACGTTTCCTTTCAGCTCTGACACATTACGGGTGGTTCTACTGAGTGAATCAAATAGAACTCCTATCGTCACCATCCTTTTCCCACCCCACCTTTGCCAATAAATTCCAGAGACCAAGGCCATCGCACTTCCAGGATTGAGTTCAATCCTTACATTTGGGAAGGTCAGAGCTGTACATCAAAACAAGCTGGGCATGTAGGTAATGTGCATACACATACAATCTAAACACTGTTTTGAATGTTTTCTGTCTACATTTCCCTTAATCCCCAGGAAATCTAACGTGTGGGTTAGGGAAAGACCAAAGTAGGGGTATATTTGGGGAGAACTTACGTGCATGGCATGTATGTTTGCATTGTATAATAATCATCTTAGTTATCTTTTATTAATAATAGCCGCCATTTATTGAGGACCGTGCTAAGCTCTTCCACTCTCATTATTATCCTCACAACAGCTCATCAAGGAAGATATTATCTACTCCCCACTCCTATACAACATTGGTAGTTGACCACAATTAACACACACATACATAAACCCAAAACAAAAGGACACAATAGCATGCCTCCTACAAACCAAAATCAAAACCAAACTCAGGCTCAGAGAGGATGAGACACCTCTCTAGATCACACAGCTGGTTAAGATAGGTAATGGGATTTGAACCCGGTTCTGCTGGATTCCAAAGATGATCACGTGCTACTCCCTGGCCCGTGCTGGGCTTTGCCTTGGCATTCACTGCCTCTCTAGGAGATTCTTCATCTCCTAGAAGAGATGTTTCAAAGACCCACAGATAGCAAGGCTGCTTTAAAGACCCATAGATAGTGGGTCCTAAATTGATCGCCTTTCTTATGGCATTGTTACAGGAAAACAGATGGTCTTAGAGCCAGCAAGAACCCTGCTATCAGAAAGGGCAAGAAAGCACACAGCTGCAGGGCCTGCCTAGCACAGAAGGATGGGAGAACTGGGCCCCTGAGGCAGCCCATTCACAGCGACCTTCTCCACTGATCACTTACCTACAGAGAACTAGGCTGGCTTCTGCCCACGACCTAACTCACTTCCATGCACATGCCCAGTTCTGGCACAGAATTAGAGCTCTCCAGGACGTGTACAGATTGGATCATCTGCTCCAGAGGTTGTGAACTCCAGTGTCCCCAAGCCCAGGCAGGTAGGGGAATGAGCAGAACAGTCAGGAGGGGGGTTACAGGGAACTGGCAAACACACGCCTGGTCTGTGGGGACTACCCGACTGAGCTCCAGTAGACTGTTGCAGTGCACACGTGCAGACCCAGGGCTGCCGACTGTTCACTTCATGAGGAAACCCTGGGATACAGACACCTCTGAATCCTCCTGATGCTTAAATGTGGGCAACTAATTCAGTAAAGAAAAGTGTACCTGACGCAGTGAGGACCAAATAAAAACTACTTACAAGCTCTATCTGACTTGTAGGTCTCCACTGGTAACCTCTAAAATTAATTTTCCTCGTTTGCAGGAAACGGTAGCCGGGAAACATTAAATGGTCTCCCTGAGATAGCTAAGGTGGGCGTAGCCGGCAACCCTTTCTTTGGATACATACATATAGAGACGTACGTGTGTGTGTCTATGTACATGCTTATACACACATACATATTATATATTCACAAACTAAATAGGAATGATTTTGGATTACCTGTTGTCATGAAATGTTCTCCTTATTTCCCTGTGTTCTTATTATACATTGGTAGTTGACTGCAATTAACAGATATTCACAAACCCAAACCAAAATGACACAACAGCTCGCCTCCCCACACCCAAACCCAAACCCCAACTAGAACAAAAACCAGGAAAGAAAGCAGCTCTTTACTTACGGTAAATGACAAAAAAGAAGAAAACAAAGTCCCCTCGTCATATCTGGATAATTTTGCCAGCACTCCTTCCAGGATTGTAACAAACTAGTAAAAGAGCAAAAAAGGAAAAAGAATGATTACTTCAAACGATGATTGTTCACAAGAAAGAGCAACATTTCCCAACCGCTTAGAGACCAGCAATGAGCCCTCGATCATTTTTAAGTTCTATTATTTGGTTCCCGTCTTTGGGGAAAGGAATAGACTGCCTTTACATAGAAATATCTGACTTATTCGGCTTTCTCTTCATTATTATGTGATTGCAAATATAGAGTGTTACAGAAGTGCAAAGTGACAAAATATTATTGAGTTGTGTATAGCATGCGATAATATTAAATGCACTTTTCAAAATCCAAAACTGTGCAAAGCAGTTTTTACGTTACATATTAGCACTACATTTAATCCAATCTATTTTTATTTGTATTTTATCAGTAATTTGGGGGAAACAGAAGTTTAGCACTGGCAAATATAAATGTCTTCCCATTCAGCATTACTTAGTTAAAATTCTATAATTCATGAGGGTGACTGAAATAGCTTTATCTGACTTTTATGTTTTATTATGACTCTCACTGCATGTGAAACTAGCGGAAAGGGGGTTTTCATGATGGCAGAATTCCTTATTACCGTTTAACTTTCTTTCTTAAAAATCTAACTTTGTCGGGGCTGAAAAACAAAACAAATATCTCCTGCATAACCTAGTGCAACATTTAGGGACAAATTCTTATTAAGGTAACAAATGGCGCTTCATCAATTCATTTTCACACGCTCGCAATCATCAGAAAAATCATTCGGAGCTGCGGCTGGGTGACGTACGATCTTATTTCCTGAGAAATGCAAGTGCCCAGCGCAACTTTTTAACGTGTCATATTTTACTGGAAATGCAGACATAACAGAGCAATGTTCACAATGAAACATTTCACCTGAAGCTGAAGGTTACCTTTGCAACCAAGAGTGTTATCATTTCTTTAACAGTTTCTTCAATTAGTTCATCTATTTTTGAATGGTATTGATGCTGAGGAACACAGAAAGACAAATATTAGCATGTTTGGGAGGTGATGGCGTTGCATCCGTCGGCAATTTTTAGACAACGCAATTTATTAGTAAAACCTGGCCATGGGACCCAGTCTATTTCCACAGTCCCAGAAGCAGCTGTAAGATTCTGACTCCAGGTGTTTGATGGAGAAAGATCAGAAGCTCTCAAAACAATTAACAGGCGCATTGTTCCTCACCCAAAGCTTTTGCTGGCTTTGATACGTGTAGACACACACACACATTTACAAACAGCATGCATGGATGGCTTAAGGGCTGGTCTGGCAGTGTGCTGATCTGGGTCTTACAAAGCAAGATACCACAGTGATTTAATAGAGAGGCTGAAAATTCTCTTTGGGAAACTGCTGGGTGATGTGACTTAGGGAGCCACAGATTCCAAAGGGAATCTGACCAAGACACTGACTGATTTTGCAAAAACTGTTCTCAAACCATCAGGTCCTTTGGGTTAGTGCCTCAGAGCTCCCGGGTTCTACCTCCAAGTGTTGACTCAGTGTGAGGGAAAGAGTCTCTTTATGAACCCTTGTGGCAGCTACTTAGTTTCTTCATTTGTGGAGAAGCAGACCCAGGTTTAGAGCCTCTCCTGAGACGGCTGCTAAGTTTTTCAATTTCTCGAACTGCCGCTGTCACTTAAACTTAAATAGTAATGCAAAAGCCAACCCCACACCAACAAAAATCTGCTATAAATGCCAGGAAAAAAGGAAAAGCGATTTCAACAAGAGATGCTGTGTGCCAGCTCCTTGATATTTATTAGCTCATTTTACTATGCATTTGAATTATTCCATATTTCCTTGATAAAAAATAACAAGGCAAACATTGATATTTGGAAAGGAAAATGCACTTACCCACTCTTTAGCAAACTTTCAGAAGGATGATTAATTAGGAATAGAAAAGAAAAAGGAACAGTGCAAATAAAAATTAGGACAAAAGGACACATGAGAAAAATAAAAATTAAACAAACCATCCAAAAAGTTATGAAAACATACAGAAATAATAAGCCATAGTAATGTGGTTTGATATTCTGATAACTGGCAGTCAGAATTATTGAAAGTGACCAAAGGGATGTGAATTAGGTTAATTCACTTAAAGTCATAGGTGAATTTGGATTATAACTGGAAGACCTAGGTAAAGTTCCAGTGCAAAGTTGGGAAGTCATGATGTCTAAGAAAATATAGCTCAGTTTCCTCATCTGTAAAAACAAAAAACAAAAGACAGGTAATACTACTACTACCCCGGACCAGTGAGGAGGGGCGAAGCCAGTACAAATTACTGATTTTGGAAAGGGAATGAGGCAAACTCTGTATGAAGATATTTAGCAGGTCTGTTCAATTATTATTATTATCATTATACTATTGTTATTATTATTATTATTTAAAAAAACCAGGGCTAAGTCCTTTCCTGCCAGTCCTGCTCTCAGACTCATAAATCTATTTTGAAGATGGAATTGAGGGTCTGTCTACATGTGAAAACATTTTGTCAACTATAACTGCAATTCAAATATTATTATTTGTTCAAGGTCATAATGGAGAAGATAAGGGTAGGGAGAGATGAGTCATCTCATTTTAGTTTTTCCTTTTAGTTGATTAGAGGAAAATAATAAAGTGAATGGCCCATGTTGTGTAGTCCTGATAAATCAGGACACATGTTGGTTCTACTGCTAGCTTTGTGAAAGGATTTACCAGTCAGAGCGATAAACCTCAAAGTAAATGCAAAAACTGTCTGCAGAATTCTGTGCTAGAAACACAAAGAAAGATGTCAGAGCAAAAGAATTTCAGGAGTATTGATGGGGCTCCAAATTCATTTTTAGGTCTTGAGATAAGATCCAGAATCACATGCTTACTTTCCCTTCTCATGAGACTGCCTCACGCCGCTAGATTTTCTTTGCAATTGCTAGAAATGATCCACCTATATTAAATTAACTACAAGGATTAACTAACTCCGGAAAGCTAGTTGCAGGCAAAATAATATGAAATATGAAAGGAGGAGCTTCTAACCAAGCAAAGAACATCATTGAGAAAAGAAACAATCTCTCGAAACACTTGGCTGAAATGGCAAAGCCAAGAGCAATCATTCTGCACCAAGAAAGACTGAGGCTCTTGTTCTGAAGAGTTAACAATGTCATTCTTTCTCCAAAGACAAAAAGGCCTTCTCTGCAGAAGTGGGGGAACCTCAAACCTTTTCATTCTCTAAGGAATCCAAACTAAAGTATAGGGAGACGTGGTGGTTTATGGGAACCTCTTCCTATCTTCAATATTCCCATGCCAAATATGGTCCCCACTACTCTCCAGGTAGTCCCACTGTCTCTCCCTTTCTCTCCAGGTGAATATTATGACCTCCACTCCTCTCCACTTTTCTTAATTTCTACTTATGAAAACAAAGTGTTTGCTAGGACTATTCTGTCTGTTACTTCTAGAGGAAACTTGAGCATGTTCATCTCCATTGGTCTATTTCCTTATCTCCTCAATGGGGCTAGAATTATCCCTGTTGTGAGTGTAGAAATCATATTCACCTAACAAAGTCATGAAACCACGCATGGAAACATGGTTTAGAGACTCAGAAGTGCTATCTGGCTGAATTACTCCTACAATTACTAATTGATTAGCATGGTGGTTACATGTGTGTATACGTTTCTCTAAACTCACGTAAAATATATACACTTGATCGTATGTAAACTATAATTTGAATTAAATAGAACTACTTTGGGATATATAGTAGGGCAGGGGAAAATCTACCCTGCTTATCACGTGGCAAAGGGGTACGTATCAAAGCAGTCCCCATTCCTATTCAAGTAATTACAAAATACATGAATTCCTTTCACCAGATTCTCCGGAGACTTATTTGATTGACTTGCTTTTCTGGAGAAACAGTAAGTACTTTGCCTTCGCTCTGCTCTTTCTTGGGAGAGACATTGCTCCATGCAGATGTGAAGCTCCATGAAGGGATACAAATACTACTGGGGCATCTTTTAATTACCATCCCCCTAACTAAACTATCTTGTCACAAAATTTTTTGCAGTCAGTTGAACTATCCAGTTCTATCTGCATCCTCATATGGGTACAGAAAGGGATCCTTCCTGTTTTTGCATTTTCCAGTCCTCTCTGTTGGCCTTCTTAGATTGACTTGACCCTAATAACAACAACAATATTCCTAAAGTTATATTCTGGGGCACTAGATCATGACGATGACGATGGCAAGGGAACTACTAATCTTCAATGGTGTGGAAAGTTTGGAGAGTTTACTTTTGCTTCTGATGAGCTAAGTTGCAGCAAATTCACAATCACTTCGTGAAAATTATTCCACTTGACTTCCTGTGCTGCATATTTTGCCTTGTCATGGAACAGATTGTGTGTATGTTGTCTTTCTGTTAAGACCATCTGACCTTGGAAGTGAGATGAAAACACACTAGACCAAGTGAGAAACTATTTAATACACAATTTCCTCTCTATTGGTGCTTCACAAATTTTAATGAAAAAATAAATATTTAAGATGGAAAAGTATGGTTAACAAATGTTTCAACAGCTGCCTTTAAATGAGACTTTATCCCAGTGATGAAATTCAGGAAGTGATCTTAAAATTGGAGAATATTGTATCACCTGGTCGGTATCTAGTCCAAAATACCTGAAGGGAGTTGGAATCCAGGTGGAAGCAGGTATTAGTAACTAGATCTGTAATATGAGTTTGCTATCCAATATTCACAAAATGAAAACTACATAAAAACACTGGACTTCTCCCAATATCATGATGTTTCCAGCCACCCTTGGCCAATCTCACTTTAACAATTCAGTTTTACTTTGGAGATGAATATCTCCATTCCACAAAGTGAGAAAAATTGAGAGACCATTTGCATGAGACTTCCCGATAAAGTTCTAGTCAAGGTCACAGCCACAGAGCAAGGTCCTTCAAGGAAGTATATATTTACAGACAACGATGTCTGGCTTCATTCTCACTGTTCAGTCACTTGGCATTCTAAGGTCAGAAAAGGCCTCATTTCTCACAAGCTGGTCACTTAGGTGTCTCTGATTCAGTTACATTAAGGAGAAATGGCATAGCAGGTCTCTCTAGCATGGCTTGGGAAACTGACAGGCTTCGGATAAGAATCATAGACTAGATAGAATACAGTATTGGATGGGCCCTTAACAAAGATCATTTAGCCTGGACGTCTATGCACTAGTTCTGGGAAACTGGGAAACATTTATGAGTCTCAGTTATTGTTTTCATTAAAAAAAAACAAAAAAACCCAACAAAACACCTTGAATCATTTAGGGGTAAATACATGAAGTCTTTTCTATTATATCACATAGAACAATGTCCAGAAAGAAGTAGTTTAGCCTCAAAAATGTTACTATTTGGGAATATCCAAGACAACTTTCTAATCTTACATCCAGAAATTAGGAAGCTTTATCCCCAATTTTGACAAGCTGCATGCCTCTCAAAGGGTGTGTGTTACATGCTATTATCTCTCATTTGACAAATGACAGCAAGGTTATGAGGGTAAGTGACTTGCTCGAGGTCACATAGTTTGGTAGCTAAGGGGTAGAGTCCATGCGATGTAGTTATTAAGCCACTGGACAAGTTAGTCTAGAAAACCAAGACTTCAAGGGTAAGCCAAGGGCATTCTACTCTACCACAGAAGTAATCAGTGGTAAAGATGAGAGACAGGGTCCACTGTGACAAAATCAACTTGTTATTTCTTAGTATATACCTCCAACCACGGTCTATAGTTTGGCCTGATAAGAGATTGTATAGTGAAACTGTATGAAAGTATATATATATATATATTTTTTTTTTTTTTTTTTTTTTCTGGGAAATGGCCTCATACACTTCATCAGATTTTCAGTAGGGTTTCTGACAACACCCCCCTCCACTCCTCCACCCAACTCCTATTACTCTCCCCAAACTCCAGTTCAAAGAGAAAAGATCAGAGTGACTAAGCTTGTTTGAAGAGACTGTTTAGCCATCTGTCCAGGCATGTAGGAGTTCTATAATTGCGGCCACCATTGAGTCAATCTGAAGAGGGACTGTAAAAGTCGCCAAGGGGGAAAGGAGGCCAATCCCTGTGTAACAACGCTTCCCTACCCTGAATGGTGTCATCCTTGTGAAACTCGGTGAAAATGGACATGTCAAGCAGCTGTGAGGAGAAACAGCTTAAAACTTAAAAAAACTTAAAACTTAAACTTTTATGCTTTAAAGAATACTACCAAGAAGGTGAAAAACAAAAACCAACCCACAGAAGGCAAGAAGATAGGTGCAAATCATACATATGATAATGGTCTAGTATCCAAAATATATAAAGAACCCTTATAACTAAACAACAAAGAACAATCCAATCTTAAAAATGAGCAAAAGATTTGAATGAATAGACATTTGTTCAAAGACATGCAAGTGGTCAATAAACCCATGAAAAGATGGCCAATATCACTGCAAATCAAAACCATAATGAGATACCATTTTTTTTTCTTTTTTTTTTATGAGATACCATTTTACACACACTAGGATGGTGATACCAAAAAAGATAGATAATAAGAAGCTTTGGCTAAGTTGTGGAGAAATAGGATTTCTCACACATTGCTGACGGGAACGTAGAATGGTGCAGCCACTTTGCAAAAAATTTGGCTGTTCCTCAAAAGTTGAACACAGAGTTACCGTATGACCCCATAATTTCACTCTTAGGTATATATCCAATTGCACTGCTAGGTCCCCATGAACACTTGTACAGGAATGTTCAAGGCAGCTAAAAAGTAGAAGAAACTCACATGTCCATCAACTGATGAAGCGATAAACAAAATGTAGTCTATCCATGTAATAGAATACCAGTTAGCTAAAAAAGGAAGTACTAATACATGCAACAACATGGATGAATCTTGAAAACATTATGCCATGTGAAGGAAACCAGACACCAAAGGCTACACATGAGATCCCACTGATATGAAATGCTTAGCATAGGCAAATCCTTAGAGACAGCTAGGAGAGTGGTGGTTACCTAGGGCTAGGGAGGGAGGGTTGGGGAATTATTATTAATGGGTCTGAGTTTCTTTTCAGGGTGATGAAAACGTCCTACAACCGACTGTGGTGACGGTTGCACAACTCTGTGAACATACTAAAAATGACTGAATCATAGTGTTTAAAACGGTGAATTTTATGGTATGTGAATTATATCTCAGTGTTTAAAAAGGAAGCTCAAAGGGAAAACAATTTTAAAGGGATGGGACCCTGAAAAGTTTGAATTCAAAGGGATTTTAATGAACTTTAGAGATCACTAAAAACAGGGTTTTTACAGTGGGCTCTGTGAAGCCTATGAGATTGTTCCGAGTCCCCCAGAGAAGTGGGGGGGGGGTGCCTGGGGGGGCAGTGTGAAGACGAATATGGTAGCTTGGGCTCTGGGGCCCCTCTTCCTTGAATTCCTGCCCCCCATTTCAGAACAGCTCTAATTTTATTCATTTCATATGCTGGCCTTCTTGGTAAGGTTTGAAGAATTGAGTCTATAGCTAAAAACAGCCTGAGTGAAACTAGAATAGTGCCATCATTTTACAGATGAGGAAACTGAGGTTTGAAGAGCCAAGTGACTTGATCAGGTCCAGTCTGCAGCACAGCCAGGGCAAGAGACCCAGGGTCTAGACACCCAACCCAAGCCTTCCTCAGGAGGCTGTCCTTTGTACCTCAGCTCTTCTCCTTAACTCTTTTTGGATACTGGGGCTCCAGGCCAGTGGTTCTCAAAATGTGGTCTCCAGACCAGCCAGGAGCACCAGCATCACTGGGGAATTTGTCAGAAATGCAAATTCTTGGACCACACCCCAGACCTATCAGAAACTCGCGGGGTGGGACCCAACAATCTGGGTTTTAAGAAGCTCTCTGGATAAGTCTGATAGACCCTGAAATTTGAGAACTACTGCTCTAGATCATTCTCATGCAGCAAATGGAGCCAGGAAAGAGAACCACTGGCACCTTGCATTTGACCCCAGGGCTTAGAACACAGCCCCTGGGGCAAGGTACCCAAAGAGAAAATCCATCAGGGGCAGCAGCTAACAGGGATGGTTGAGGAAGCTGATTTGGAGGGGAAAGAAGGTTAGAGATGACCTTGCCAGGAAGAGAATACCACCAACCCACATTTAAAAATGGAAGGTGCTGAGAGAGAAAATAAATAACGAATAAGGAGCAAATATAATTTAGTAAAAATTCTGAGCATATAAGGCTGGTATCGTAAGATCTGATTTAGGAGCAATTTATGCCAATTGGCAACAACATGAGAGTTGCCAGAAATGTTTCTGAATTAATTCTAAATTGGTATATGAATATCTAGCTGGCTTAAGGCCATCGGAGAAAAATGATCATGATAGTCTTTAATCAAGCCCAAGTTGCTGTTTCTTTCTCCTTTACATTTTAAATACCACTTTGGAATTGGAAACTTAGCAAAGGACTAAACTTTTGGTCAGGGAAGATTCACAATCAACTCAATCTAAGGAAAATGGAGAGCCTGTGATTTCTTGGAAATTCAAAGCCTGCTGGCTGGGGACTGAGTAGCAGGGTGATCTAACATTATACATCCTGGAAGTTGCATGATACTAGGAAGAGCTCTCTCCTGCTGTCCAGATGTTCAAAGTGATAAAATGCACTTCCAGTGTGAAAATGACTTGCATTCTGGCCAACAGATCTGTTGGAGATGCCAGCCTAATAAATAAGGTCATCAAACTTCATCTGACTTAAGGGAACTTTACGGTCACCCCAACCCCAGCCAAGAATCACTTCCAAGTGACTGGCATAGTCATCAGCACATGCCTTAGAAATTTACTTAACAAATAGATACCAAACATTCATCTGTGGCTTAATCCACAAATGTTAGAGTATATTTCTGAAACTAGCAGACTAGTGTAGATGGAAGGAATTTGTGAAGTTTTCTTCTACATGATCAATGGAGGGGTGGAAAATCCGTAATTTTTTTTTTTTTTTTTTTTTTTTTTTTTTTTACCTCTTGGCCCATTTCCATGCTGCAAAGTTTTGTTGATTGAGCTTTGGCATCAACCATAACATTAAACATGGTGCATATTGACTGTGGGACTCGAAAATCTGTTGATCGACTGGTTTTTTGCAGCTTAACTTCAAATGCAATCCTGGTTCTATTAAAACAAAGTAGGAAAAGACCAATTCAGCATCCAGATGGCAGCAGGTGGAGGAGACATTTTCCGAGAGGTCAGTGAAAAAGAAAATTGAAGGCTGTAATCAGTTTCAATCGACAATGACTTCACATGTGTTCTTTTGAAAATGACTTTCCCAGCTAAGGAAGGCCTATTCACAGAGACAGCCATGTAAAACCCTTCCTTTCTCTGCAGTTCATGGAACACCTGTAGCTTGGCGTATTTCTGTCTATAGTTGACATGCTATGGAGAACCCTAATTGCACGAGAATGAATGAATGAACAAAAACCCAATTATAGCATTATAGCATATATAAGTTCTCTCATATTGGCAACCGACTACCTTGAATCACTTCATTAAAAAAACAGCAAAACCCCTCCCCCCAAAACAGCTTCTAAACTTCAAAAACTTCATGGGGGGAAATATCTTAAATTACACTTATTGTTTTGTTTGGTTTTTTTTTTTCCTTTCTGGTTTTGAAAGAGAGTGACGTAAAAAAAAAAAATCCAACAAGCTTATTATATTGCTTTAAAGACTACAAAAATAAGATAGCTCCCTTTGGGGAGGAGAGTGAAATTAGGAGGAGTGGTCCCGGGGGCTTCCACTATGTTTGTCTGTGTGTTTTTGCAATGTCAATGTATTATTTTGTAATAAGAATATGTTATTTTTATAAGTAAAAATATCATAATATACTTACCACTTCAAGAATCGTACAACGGTGGAAACGTAAGGTGACATAATTTTGACACAGGCCAAATTATGCTCCCATCAATGTGCTAACTGCACACAGGAAAACCCTAGTCCGACATGGACAGCTGGTAATACAGGGGTAAGATTTAATCCTTGATATCAGCATCGTAAAGGGGACCAGTTAGATTTTAAAAGGTTTCAGAGAAGTGGGTCACATCATGACACGTCTTTAAAGAAAAGCACCTGGTTAGTAAGTGGTTTTATTAAAGCTCCTTTCGACCAGTGCATCTTTTCAGCATTGTTCACAGTCAGGTTCTGGAGATCATGCAGCCACCAGGAAAGCACTGCTTTAAGAGGTATTTGTAGCAGTTTTCTAACAGTGCATAGGGAGGACCACACAGCTAGTTAGCTCAGGAAAGGATGCCAGCTTGCTAACACACCCTGGGTGCAGGCAGGGAAGCCAAGTATAATTTCTAAGGTTGGAAGCCCAGTTCTTAAAAAAAAAAACTTAAAAAAAAAAAAAAGCCTCTTAAAACACTCCTATATATTATATGATCATGTTAAAGATAAATGATCTTGGCTTCCAAAGACTCGGTGCACTGAAGAAGCTTTCTAATCATGATGATCATTTTAAGCTACGTTGAAAATACATCACTTTCTGGTTTTGTGAAAAGGGGGCCTGATGGGGCCTGACTTGGACAGGTCCCTGTGCTGATCTTCTGAGGTTTGTGTGCCAGTTCCGGCCCAATCTGAGAAATGGAAATGCTAAATCACTCCCTTACAATGAAGCAATCGTCTTCTGTTTTCACAGGAGAGCTGTTCATAGCCCTTGGAGTGTGCGGCTGTGAGAAGAGGAAGCTGAATGCAAAATTAATATGACTGATAGGCCTCCGTGGGAAGGAAAAGCCAAGAATGGAGAGGTCGCTTAATCCACTGACTCTCTGAGGGCAGTCAGGGTGCCTTATTTTGTGTGGAGCGCAGGACCTGACACAGACCAGAGAAGCGGCACCGTCGAGTCCATCAAATGAACGATTCCAATTGCTGAGAAACTTGGAAATGAGTGCCTGACTGACTTTTGGGCGTTGCATATTTCCATCTATGCAATAATGTCCTCGCCCTTCTAGAACAAGGTCCTTTTATTCTGTCCCGAAGAGGAAAGCAAATGTTCCAGGCTCTACTAATGTAGATTCTATGTCTTACAACCTCCAAGGACTTCTTCATATTTTACCTTCTGAATCTGGAGGTCTGGGGATGACATGTGCCCCTATGTTTGCCCTGATCTGCTTTTGTCTGGGGCCTCCACTGAAAGGGACATGGGGGTATTTATGTGTCCAGTGCCAGGTGTACACGTGCCGCTGACCAACTTCTGTTCACAAAAGGTTACTTAACAGCCACTATGTGCCAGGCATGAGGCGGGGCCCCGGGGAGGGAGAGGAGATCAAAATGAACAAGATACACTCCGTGCCTTTCAGTAGCTCACACTCTTGGAGGTGGCTGGTCCATAAAGACATGTGGTCAGGGGAATTCCCTGGTGGTCCAATGGTTAGGACTCCGAGCTCTCACTGCCGAGGGCACGGTGGGTTCGATCCCTGGTCAGGGAGCTAAGCCCCTGCACACCAAGGCACGTGGTAAGGGAGAAAACAGAGTCACTATCGACCTTTCACATCCCTATGTCTTCCCTTTTCCTCCCAGCATCTCCTTATTTCTTCCTCCCTACTCAGAAGCCTGGCTTTTCAGAGAAGGGCATACATGTCTTTCTGTACGATTGCGTACACAGATCAGAAGCTAGTAAGGGTTCTTTCTACTGCATTGTAGCCGCTAGTACAGATGAAGGGAGAACTTTTCACCACAGGCAAACTGCCCTGCAAGAAGTTTTTGGTGGGATGGTTT
Source organism: Stenella coeruleoalba (assembly GCF_951394435.1). Taxonomy (NCBI): domain Eukaryota; kingdom Metazoa; phylum Chordata; class Mammalia; order Artiodactyla; family Delphinidae; genus Stenella; species Stenella coeruleoalba. Next base: position 77,927,802 of record NC_137156.1, read on the forward strand.
GGCCACAGGGAAAGGCTTACTTTTCCTAAAACTGATACAGACCAGGTAGGAAATGGTGGAATTCAAAACCCTAAGGAAAGATTTTGACCTTTGGTTTGAGAAATAGGCCTGCCTTTGCTTCTAAAACTGGGAAGAAAAGAGCAAAACACAACATCTGAATCACCAGGATTTTAAGTTTCCAGAACTGCCATCGGACACCTGCCCAGATTCGCCACAGCACGTGGCTCCTTTACCAATTCCTGCCGAGATGCTCCCCTACCTGGGGCTGTGCAGGGCTTTTGCCCTTTTGGTTTCCAGTTTTGATGCTATTACTTCTCTTTTCTTCTTCCAAGATACAAAATAATGAACTCAGTTCACTCTCAGCCAAACCCAGCCCCCATCACACACAACTGATCCATCAACTAAACTATACAACATCTGGAGACCCAGAGTCGTCTGTGCTGCTTGGGGGATTCTGGGTGTTTTTGAACGAGGAAAAATAATGGAACCGTTATGAACTGGAAAGGGAACTTGGATGTGTGTCTGGGGATAGACAGGGTGATGATAATGATGTCAAATCAGACGGATTTCATTTCTGCCTCTGATATCCAGAAACAGATACTCCATGAGGGAAGGGATGCGATCTCCCATCCTTCCTGGTGTGCCAAGAACTTAGCACTGCGCCTGGCATACAGGAGAAGCCCCAACAATTTTTGTTGAGTGGATGTGTACTGTCCTCATTTTCTTCTTCTTTCTCAGGAAAGTCTACTTAGAAAGGTCAGATGCAGCATTCCCACCTCAGTCCTATATGCCACGGTGACAACCCAGGCCATGTGTAGGAAATCAAAATGCAGATTTAATGTGTCATGCCCCTTTGTTGCTATCTAGTTAGATTTTAGGCAAGACAACTCATGGTTGGCAAATGGTACATGCTCAGTTCATATATACAGAGTGAATGATGTCGTGGAGGTCCTGCCCACATTGCTGGAAAGTCAAGAGATGCCTGCTACCTGTACTGAATACGCTGGCGCAAGAACTGTAGGTGCTTCTCTTTCTTCCAGCCAGCTATCCACCCATGCATACACTCAGATAGTTAACAAATAGGTATTAACTAAATATTTTGTGCCAGACACTTACGGGTATTGGGGATACAGAGACAAGAAGGACACTTTCCTCATGGAGCTAAATGAAAAAACTGGCAGCCATATTCTGTGCCATCTTTTGCTGGGTCTGGGACAGACGTGGGGAAGGTGAATAGAAGCTACAGTGAGGTGGTCACCACTCCAGCTGAATTTGACAACCACCTTCTCCAAAACACTCCAAATTACGGCCAACTGTAAGAGTGGGAGCCCTCACCTTTCCCCAAGTCAGTGCCCAGCGGGGAAGGGGTGCAGAAACCTGTCCGGCCACCTATGCTCACCTTTTGACACAAGATTCAATCATGTCACTTGCCATCAGCTTTAGCCGTTGTTCCAGGTGCTTTCCAAACTCTTCTTCAGGCCAGTGCAAGTCCCGAATGAAGGTCTGAAGGGCATCAAGTTTCCAGAACAGATCTTCGGAAGTGCCTGATCCGTTACTGGCAGGATAAAAATTTGAAAACAAGAGTCACCCACCGGCCTGGGGTTCTGCAAAAGCTGACACAAGAACAGTTGGGGGCTAGAAGGCTTAAGGCAAACAGTGGCTTCAACATACAAAACGACGCATGTTGGCGGTGGAGGTGGGGGCGATCTCCACCGGCAGATTTTGAGTTTTACCATACGTGACTTCGTGGGCTTTGTTCGGCCAATTATTCCAGACCAGTGAGAAGTCTGAGGAAGGTGCTGCCCCATAACTGGAAGAAGGTATGGTAAAAATCAGCCTTCTTTTAATAACCACATTAACACATGTGATGATTCAGATGAAGGCCACGAACCAGAGGGAGAAGTAGGTCTCAACAGATAATAACTACATGGCAACATGCAGTTATTAGAATTCAGGGTTTCATGCATTTCCCCGGCTGCCCTCCGGAGCGGAGACCTCTTGGATACTGCACGAGACTTTCATTTGTAAAAGGACAGTGCTAACAAAGTGGTGAGCGAGGACCCGCTTTCTCTCTTGAAGGGCTGGAAGGAAATTGGGGTGACTCACGTCAAGCCGAGTCCACCTGGATACCTTGAATCCAAGATTCTCGTTCAGTTTGGTTATCAGTCCAATTTGCACAGACCAGCCCGTTGCATAGGCAGCCCCAGGACAAGGTGGGTTGTGGGGGGACGTGAGTGGACAAGGGATATTTGCAAAGCTTTAGGGCTCAAGACCTGAGCTCTTGTACCGTTGCACCATCTTACCCAGTCCTCTGTACAGATGGAGAAATTGGTCTTGATTCCTTTCTGTACAATGATGTCTAAGAAACTTTTACCCGGGGCATCGACGGAAAGCCCACGTACAGGAGATGCTCCACCTCTCACCCTCTTGCCCTTCCCTGGCTGGCTTTCTCTTTTGTAAGAATCCCATCGGCAGCTCTGTGGGGTGGCCACCTCCCACCCCCTTCCTCGCATACCACTAATGCTAACACGGCAATTTATAAAACGTCCAACATACCATGCATTACCACTTGTTCCGACATCGTCTATAGAAACAGATGAGAGTGGGTGTTTCTATTGTGACAGATGCCAGCTGCATTGAATTAATGCTTCAGAGAGAGAAATATAGCTAGTGCATAAAGGCATACACAGCTACTGCGGGGGGATGGGGGTAGGAGAAGACTCCCAACATGCCGGGAGGGAGCCCACGGCCTGGACCAACAGGGTAACGCTTTCAAGGACAGACCAGTCTGAGGTCAGTACGTAGATGTATCTGACACGAAGGAGCAGGTAACATGGAAACACGTCCTTAAAATGAAAGATGGCAGAGGAGAAAACTGAAAATATGAAAAGATATAGAATCAGGCATTTCCTGGTGGGTGATTGAGAATCTACGCCTTCTTTTCAGATACGGTCGTAGGCACTGTTCAAAAGTGGGGGAATGCACTGTTTCTCCGTAAAAGTTCAGCCTTCCCCCCATCCCATCCTATGCCTGGGAAAAGAAACCCCAACTTTGCCTAGCCGAAACCCCGTTTTGGAACTGCATGGTTGTATGTTTTAAATCATTAAGTACATATGAATGCAATAATTGGTATTTATTACAACAACATTTTGACACCCATCTGGTTTCAGAGTTTCAAAAAATTCTTCTAGGGTTTTTTTTTTCTTTTTCTTTGAAGAGCTTATTATTAAGTTTTGACATGAGGAAAAGAATATTTTCTTTTTATTTTTAAGATAAACTGTTAATGTTAAGGCAATAGCACCAAGATTATTTTGATTGTTGATCAGTTACCAAAATGTGTTCCCACTCATGTCTTAATTAATTGAATGGAGACCATTATCTGCTTTCTTACAATGTCTTGATTCATATCTTTTCAGAAACAATGTCACAGAGCATGCACAGAAGGAGGTAAGAGAAGCTTCTGGATATTTATTTGTTCATTTTTAACAGATACTACCTAATCTAACTTTTCATACAGTCATCTTAGCATGAATATGATTTATGGGCTTGTTTTTGAAGGGTTTTTTTTTCCAGATACAAATTTTGGAGGTTTTTATTTGTCTTTAAAAGAAAATCAGACTGACCAGACGATTTCATTGTGAACTTGTGAGCAAATACGGGTTTTGAAAAATATTAGGTAGCTGTGGAGAAGCCGAGTAGAGCAGTCCTTTTCAAGTTCTGTTCTCTACCTGGGTTACTGCAGAAATAAAAACGTGGAGGGCCATCTTGACAAATGTGATTTTGAGATTTCAAAACATCACTGCCAGTTTCAGATCATTTTTTATTCCTTTGATAATAACACTTCCCTTTGAAAATGTGCCAATTTATTCTTTCAAGAAAAAGCTTATCTGGCCTATAATTAGCTGTGGTCTAAGAAAAGGATCAAAGGAGGGTATAGAATTGCTAAACCTTCTTTCACATATTAAATCATGCATGTGGTTCTAATTTAATTTCCCTGAGGTAGGATTTCGGGGTGCTGGATCTTCTATTTGAGAAGGAAAGAAGGAGAGAGGATTCATTTCCTAAGCTGGAAGAAATGGCTTCTCAACCTCCACCCTCCAAACTGCTGGCTTTAAGGGGTGACCTGACCTCCAAGGAAAACAAACCCCAGGCATCGCTGGCATTTGTATGGATGAGGGTAGAGAGCGGCCCTACACTGAGACCACAGATGATACGGCTACCGCCAAATTTAACTGCAGTGCATTCGCAAATTTAGACATCTTCTTGCTACCTAGATCTCGATGCTCCAAATTGTATTATGACCTTGGAATGTACCCTTACATAACATTTATGTTACCAAGGCTTGATCCATTCAGAAATTTTCATTTAGCCCTGAACATACTGTTACTATATCCTGCCATTTGCTGACACTAGAAACATGGTTTAAACAGTCTATAGGAATTTTTTATTAAGAAAAAAAAAGCCCAAACCAGCTTCTAGGTAGGTGTGCTTTCCTCTTTGATTTGGATCAAGCCAGAAATGACCGGCTGGCCCAGCAAAGAGGTTTCCTGGACTATTTTTGGATGACTGACTCCTAAAGTCATGTCACCTGCATTAAAAATAAAATAAAATAAATATATGGGAAGAAGCCTTTGGCAAAGGAATTCAGGAAGTGAAACATAGTCCTCAAACGTTCAGTGGGCGTAAGACAATTTGTTAGTGCTGTATCTATAGCAAACGTCTTACAAACACGCTGCATGCCAGAAATAAACAATACTGTCTCTGTATGATCAGCAAAAGATGTCTAATTATCCATCTCCATCTCCGTTATATAGGATGTAGAGAAATAAACAATACATATCCATGCCAAGATCACTTCAATTGAAATTAGATCTAATGTGAACTGAATACACACTCAGCATCATATATAGCAGCCATCCATGACGGTGCCGAAAAAGTAGGCATTTGTGGGATGCCTAGAGGGATGTTAACTGGTAGATTTGGTACTTTGGGAAGGTTCACATTGGGTAGGTTCACATTGGGTAGATTACTGGTTAAACTCCTGTGGAAGAAACAGACAGAAAGAAAAAGATACCATCACAGTGACAATGCAGATGTGGCAGAAGCACACAACAGTTGTAAATAAATTGGCTAAGTCCACAGCAAGACGACAACGAAAACTTAAGCGACACGTTTCAGAAAGCAGCTTACGGATGGGGAGCTGTGGTGTGGCTCAGGGTTCAGAGAGAAATGATAAAAGTTAATGGAAAAAAAATTAACCACAGAGCGACTGAAAAGCGTGGACACTCATGGACGCCTGTATACAATGATCGTGTTATTTCGATGCCTTTGTGAGGGGCCTTCAGTTTCCAAATCCATTGCCACAAGGGTCTAGACCTTGTCTCATACAAAGAACTTGAAGTTCATGGAATTCTTGGCGTTGCTGTGGCTAGGGCTGCAGTGAAGTAGCTGGGACTGATAGAAAGGGTGGAACACTTTGATTTTTTCTTTTATTTACAAATTAGTTTTGACGGAAGCACATTTCTTAAGTCAGAGAGTAGATACGAGGTGCAGCAGGAAATTTACCCAATTGAACGTATACATAATGGTAATGGACAGAAATGGAATTCTTTCCAACCGCTACTTCTGAAGACAGGTGTACGTGCAATGGAGCACCAGAGTTGATGGCGAAGATGAAGGAATTGTATCAAAAAGAATGAATAGCTTTGCATAATTTTATAGATTAAAGAAAGAAAATGGAAACATCCCCTCCCGAACTAAGTCCAATTAAAGTAGAGAAAGGTTTACACTCAAAAAAAGGAAAAGAAAAGAATCCCAACTTCAGCTCATATAGTGAATTCTTTGACCACAGTGGATTTAAAATGAGGTCTTCTGTTACAAGTAATTACCCTTGAAAGTGAGACAGAGACTGTGAGAAAGGGTGACAAGGGCTTCTGGGGGGTGATGGTGATGTTCTGTTTCCTGATCTGTGGGATTGTTACATGGATGTGTTCAGCTTGTGAATATTAATCAAGTTTTGTATTTTCTGTAAAAAGTTAAAATGTAAGTTAAAAATTATAAACGGTTAAAGATTGTGACCTCGTATCAGGTTTTGTGTTTTGAACAAAGATCGATCAACTGATGTGATGAAAGAGAGATGGATGGCTTTATGGGTAAAGAGAGAAAATAAAGCAAAACAAAAACCTCAGAGAGCATCAACCACATCTCTCTGGAGGGACTGTATCATATACTGCTCAACCAGCTGGCACCTCGTGATTCTGTAGTGGCATTTCAAGGGTGTTCCATCCAGCCAAAGTCACTGGCACAGTGGAGCCCAGCCTAACTCTGCATCTGAGAGGAGCCTTCCTGTTTAAGTGGAGTTGACAGCATTTTGGCAAAGAAGTAGAGGTTTTCTTTTTGGATCTTGCAGAAGAGCAAGTTTTGCCAAAGCGGCTCTGCCCCGGGCAAGCTGTATTTGACTAACACAGCTCTTGCAAAGGCTGGAGCTGCCTCTGGGCTTGCTCAGGGGGGCAAGTCTCCTGATACACCCGAAATTTGGACTCTAGAAATAGTCTGGACACCTGTCTCTCTCTAGAAATGAGCTACCCTTTCATGATGGGAATATAGCCCCGGCTGGTGGATGGAAAAACCTAGAATGCAAAATTGCCAACCTGGCATTCTCTTCCTTAAGGGAAACAGGTGTCTCACAGGTTCATCCTTTACACTTCACAGTTGGGGAAAGCCAATTACACTTCCCTACTTGGGAGGAAAGGGCGCTCTCGTGGGAACACTCAAGAGAAGATTAGCTAAAGCTGACTATTAAGTGGAAGGGAAAATGGAACTTTTCCTTCCATGTTTCTCTGTTTAACTGGGGAATCTGCCTTTGAATTCAGTCCCTGGTGGTTCTCAGTCTTAAACACTGCTATGGAACAAAACCGTTGGCGATTTCCACTGAGACATGTGTAAGCCTATATAAGCAAATGTGATCATTAAATGATACACACACTGAATATTGATCAAGGAATTAGGAGATCTTTCGAGATGGCAGCCTGGAAAGTTAAAACGTCAATTCTGAGTGAATTAAAAGTAGCTAGGAATGAATAACATACAAATGTATGCAAAAGCAACTTTAAACATTTTAGCGGTTGGTGGGCACCCAAATTAGGAATGAGCTTCGTTTTAAACATCAAAACTTAAAAAAAGTACTTATATTAATCAAAACATATTGTATTTGTAAAATATGACATTTTGGCTGGACGGCTGCACTGCACTCATAGAAACATTTCCTTCCTGTGACATAGCATCATGATCTACTTTTAAAAGGCTGAAGAAACATGCTCGGTATTTCTGCTCTTAGCAAAATAATAGTGTATTACTAATGTTATTAATAAATCATTTGGCTATTAATAACATATTAATAACCAGAGAGACAATTCCAAGCATTATACATAAAAAGGGGGAATTTTCCTGTAGCACTCCTGAAGCTGCTGATGGATAATAACAAATTATTACTTTAGAGGGTCCTTTAAAAACTACCTAAAAACAAGTCCAGCATGCATATCTGTGAAAATCATAAGTGGATATCTCCGGATAGCGTAAGAAGTGTAAATTACAATCCTAACAATGGATACATGTTAAAAATTAGACTCATTCATTTTGGGGACTGCTGAAAAAGGGTAGCTCCCATTTATATCAAAGGATCCATCCCTGGAGCACTGGATTAAAAAATTCTCATCTGCTCTCTCTCTCACACGGATGAAAGGTACAAATGTGTGCATGTCTCATCCTTTCTACGGATGTCAGAGTCATTCCTTCCAGGATTAATTCTACTAAGGTTGGGTCTCTGTGCAGAGAGGATATGGTTGGGTCTTTTCTCAAAGTCTTCTGCTTCGGATTTATGGATGGGGCTAGATTTAAGACACAGAATGCCGTCCACCTTATGAGCCTTTTGTTGCATGAATACATGCGGTACATCTCGTCTTCTCTTGGTGCTCTGAACACTAAAACCTCTTTCCTGGCTTACTCTTAGGTCTAATCCCTACTTAGGGGCATGGGGCACTCTTTGATATCTTTCTAGAGTTTAGAGGGGTGTTTCTCAAGCTTTTATTTCCTACCACCACCAGATCCCCCAACTGCCTTCCCCATGAAACTTTAATACCACCAATATACTGCATATCTGCTTATGTACTGTATATAGACCTGTGCTTTATACATATACACAACAAGAGGAAGATTTTTTTTGTTGCACACCCTCCTCCGCTGCCCCCCCCCCCCCGCCCCCCGCTCAAGAACCAATTTCCACCATCTTTGGGAGCTGTAAGTCTCCTGTTCAGAATGCGTGACCTAGTGAACAAAGTTCTAAACTTCACGGGATTTTAGAACCTCCCAACTATCTCTCCAACCTTATAGCTTGTCTCCTTTATAATCCATGCTGGCCCAAACCAAACATTCACTGTTTCTACTGCCTACCCTACTTTCCCCCCAATTTTACTTTTGCTCATGTTCTCTCCCAACATCCCTACCCCTTCTGAAATACTCTCCAGGCTACTTCCCTTATGACTCCTCAGTGGAGGTTCATGCCCTTCTACTTATGCTCTCATAACTCTTCCTTATGTTCTTTGTACACTGGGAAATATTTGAAGTCATTTTTCTTGTGTGCATGTTGCGCAGACCCAACCAGACTGAAATCCCCGATCAGGGGATTGTATCTTTTGCTTCCTCGTAGTCTCCCCATAGTTTTCCTGTGGTACTCTTAAAATTTTCAGCCTGTATGGGTTTCTTAATAAATGTCAGCTAATCAATAAATATTTATTGAACACCCGTCCCAGGCCTTGCTCTAGGTGTTAGGGAGGCAGTGTCGATTAAATGCATATATGAAGCGAATACAGAAAATCACATTTCTTAGGATGTTAGTATTGGAAAGTCGTGGGTATTCAAAGTTCCTGTTTTACAAAGGAGGATACCGAGGCTCAGGAAGGTCATCTGACTTGCCCAAGGTCACTCAGCAAATTACTGGCAGAGTTAAGAATTCTGACTCCTTGTCTAATACTTGTCTATTTCATACCAGGCCACCCACTGTATTGCTAAGGTTTCCCTGGTCTGACATTTTATTATCATTAAGATATTGACAACTTTGACAATCTGGGAAAAGACGTTGTTTCAAAAATACTTTTCACATGTCTGTCTCAGGCAGAGAGAGAGAAAGTGCACTTTGAGAAATGAGAAACCCAAGGTTTTCAGTGCGCATATATCAAGAAGCAGTGTTTTTAGTTCTATAATTCAGAATCATCCTGACCTGAAATGGGCAACAGTGAAGCGTGGATTCCTTGTGCCTGGAAGTGTTTAAGTAGAGACTAAGAGACAACCTGTCAAGGAAAGAGTAGTGCAGAGGGGTTTCTAGACTTGGCAAGCTTTGGATTAGACGCTTTCTAAGTTTTCTTCCACATAGAAGGTCAGGATGACTAGATGAGCAACAAACCAACTCTAAAGAGCTGGTAGAAGTGTGGTCCGTCTCTTAGGTAGGACCCAAAGCTCATATTCAGGGCTGCTGGGAGGGTTCTGAACAACCTGCCCAGCTGTGGGTGGTGGCGCTATGACGTGTCCTCATGGACCCCTGGAGAAGGCCATGGGGTCCAGCCTGGGCTTGCCCTCGAGAGGCTGACTATCTTCAGCTGTGGTTAGAAGCCATGGGATGACATTTTCCACCAATGCCTAGAGATTCAAATCATGACCATCATGATCTGGCTTAATGGAAACAGAGATGCAGCTTCCCTTTTCTCTCCTCAGAGATGGAAGGCCACCCTTCTAGAGAAATAAGCAATAAGGACTCACATTTTACCCTTTCTATCAAATAACTTCAGTTGTATCAAACCGAAATGATGATGATATCTCTAGTTTCTTTCATAGGACCATATTCTGAAATAAGAAAATCTGAACAATAAAGAATATTTAAAATCTGCTTTTAGCTACTTCGATATATTGGTAGCATTTCCCTGTCAGAGTTCTGTTTTCCCTTAACATTTGAAATATTTTGTTAACTCTTGAACAACACGGGGCTTAGGGGCACTGACCCCTGCACAGTTAAAAATTCACATATAACTTTATATTATCCCTTGTATCTGTGGTTCTTCCTTATCTTCAGTTCTGTATCTGTGGATTCAACCAATCTCTGACCACGTAGGACTGTCATTATTTACTACTGAAAAAAATCCACATACAAGTGGGCCTGTGCCATTCAAACCAGTGTTGTTCAAGGGTCAACTGTCCTAGTTTTTCTTGAAGTAAGCTTTGCAATGCATTTCTCAGTCATTTTACCTATAATCAGGTACCTATAATCATGACTTTTGAGAAGTAGAAGAACAGAACTATTCAAGTATAAGAATTGTTGGAGAGAAGGGCTGTTGGGGGCACGTGTGTGTGCGTGTGTGTGTGTGCGTGTGTGTGTGTGTGTACACTGTGGGATCATGTGTCAAAATTAGAGAAGACTGAGCAAACAATCTATTTATCTAAGTCAGCTTCTTATTTTTGAGTGAACTTGGTGAAAAAATATCCCCAAAAGATCATTCTTTACTTGGAAAAAAAAAAAAGAACCTCTGCTTCTTTATCAACCCTCTATCTAGTGGTCAGGCAGAAGCTCATACTTTCTCTTGGCATAGTAAGAAGTAGAGAGATTTATTCCTTCCTATCACGTAAGTGTGTTCCCAATTTTTTCATACCCTTCATTTTGTGCTGGCCATTCTGCAAATCTGTCCCACGGCATCCACATTCTGTTTTGAAATCAGCTAATAAAATGTAGGTGATTTCAAACAATTTTAATTTAGCTTATGTTTTAGTTGTCATTTTCCAATACCTCCACCTGCTCTGAAAAGCATGTACTATTTAGTATGAATTAAACAAACCACAGTCATATTCACGAGCCTACAGCACCGTTTTGGACAGCCAAAATCTACTTAAGAAACAAAACACAGCCCTATAAAATATTCTCAGGTTGTTAGTCACGAACGATCAATCCTTTGCTAATTTCCCGATCTTTAAATTACTGATCCGAGAGTTCACACTTTACTTTTTTTTTCACTCCTTAAAAAAACCCTGAGAAAACATTCCCAGACTAAGACTTCCAATTGTGAAAATGATTTCAAGTCTACCTTTACTTCTGACTGATCAAGTATACGTTATGGTTCAAAAGGGATAGCAGGCATTAGCTTGGTTTCTAAGGAATTTAACAGGTTATAAAATGACTTCAGTGACATTAGCACAGAGCTTCGTGACAATTCTCAGACACTGAGCAGAGACGTTTTTAAAAATTAGTTTTACAGATGAGAAGACAGTTAGGGAGGTTTAAGCCCTTGCCTTCTGGCGAGAAACTGGAGAACAAGACCCCTACCTCTAGGGCTCCTTAAGAAACAGGGAAGGATACCCATCATTTCCTCCTGCGTGTGTTGGGGGCAGTAGCCTCCACATTTAAACCCAAGTGAGTAAATGCTACTTCAAGACCATTGCTACTTGCAAAATGTGAATATTACTCATTTTAACCTTTTCCTCTTTCACAGCCGTTCTGCACAGGACAACTCTTGATTCGAGTGAGCATTAAAAAAAACCACAATCACTCATTCATGCTTTATCATCAAGGATCCCGGTTCTATTCTCATGAGCTGGAAGTCAGCAGGACCATATTAAGAGACTGTTATAAACCTGAGAATTACAAGCTAAAATTTAGATACCTTGGTACTTACAAATGAAGAGCTACTGCCTATTAACCTGCTCAGGAGGGCAAGTCAGGAAACTTCTCTTGTGGCTCAGATGTGGAAAGGGGGATGGACTGAAAAAGCTATTTTGCTTTGATTTCTTTATGAGTCAGAATTTTATTCAGTGTAATATTAGGAGGGTCTCAATTCAGAAAACTGCTTAAAGACAGGGCACAAGTTAAGGCTTCCAAATTGAGAAAAGGCTTTTGAATATTTGTTCTGGAAGTGCCTGGCAGTGTGCCGTGCATGCCCCCCTTCGCTCCGTGCTGGTTGCCACATTCCACGTCTGTAAAGGACCAGAAAGAACAAAATGCTTTTCCTACAGGAAAAAGGGAATCTAACAGAGCAAAACTACTATCAGGCTTTATTGGAGATTTTCAAACTATAGCAGAAAATTCTCTCCGCCTAGGAGTTCTCCACTTCTCCAGAAAGGGGAGTCTGAGACTGACCCTCTGGCAGCCTTGAGTGACAGTCCTCCTCCTTGCTGGGGAATGGAGGTGGCACCAGATCTGCCACACATTTCAGATAGGGTTTATTTGCCAAGCAATAATGGAAATTGCCGAATTCACGACCTACAGGATTTCCTGTAATTGGTCCTACAGGATAGATATCCCATCAAAAAAAAAAAGTAGTGTGGTCAAATACATTTAGGGAACTCTGGATTAAGCACAGTTAAACAAGCTTCTGTACGACTATATTCTTCGAGTTTTGAAATATGCTGGTGTACTTTGAGGCTCTCCAGGAGACAAGGGCGTGGGGTGGATGAGCGGATACACAGAGCTTCCTAAATATATCTGTCCACAGAGTCCTTTTCTTGAGGAGAGTCTCAAAAGCCTAGACCAGGAAATGACAAACTCTGGTCCACAGGCCAGCTTCCTGTTTTTGTAAATAAAGTTTTAGGGGAACACAGCCACGCTTGTTCCTTTACCTATTGTCTATTGCGGCTTTTGTGCTACACAGTAGAGTTGAGACTTGACAGAGATCATTTGGCTTGAAAAGTCTAAATATTTACTATCTGGCCTTTTAGAGAAAAAGTTTGCTGACCCCTTGCCTAGACCCCTATGGAACACACTTTGGGAAACATCAATACCTAGGGATAAAACCACTGGAGTAAGATACACAGTACGAATATCACAGGTTTATATCCCGTATTGCTTATTTACCTTGTGCAATAAACCAAAGATTCCATTTCATAAAACATTTCCCAATCTCTGCCCCCCTCCCCTCCTTGGACAAAGAGGCTATGAGCATCATAGCTGGGAGTATGGCGTGTGCCGTCTATCCATGTGAACAATGAAAACCATAAGACACCATTAATCCATTTCTGTATGACTCTGCAGCCATTTGCACCCAAACTCCGATGGTATCAAAAGAGGTTTCCTTACTTGACTGGTTCCCATGACTCCCGCTCAAAGCCCCTGTGAATGGATTGTGCAATTGAGGACTCCATCAAATCCACATATCTAACCACAAGTGGGGCAAACAGGTCTTGCAGGTGTTTGTGAAATTTTCCATTGCACAAATTATCTAGAACAGATAAGCAAAAGCTCGGTAAGAATCCACAGTTGCTCCATCAGCATGCGACGTACACATAGAGAGGACTGTCTTCTACATTAAATACACCGCTTCTAAAAAAAAGCCAGAAGGAAGAAGGAGAACGAGGAAGAGGAGGAGAAGAAGAAAAGAAAAAAGTACATGAGCGGCGTCATGCTTCAATCTGCTTGGAAGGAAAATGGAATTCAAAAACCTTTTACCCATTTGTGTCACTCTTCTAAAAAGGGAAAAAAGTAATGCTCCCTTAAAGAACAAAAAAAGCAACAATTGATACTTTTTTCTTTTTTTTTTTTTTTTAGGTTTTCCTTGCACCTGCTCCCTTTCTTCCCCTTACGTTACCAGGAAGAAAGAACATTCTGTACCCCTCTCTTCTGTCATCACTCTCCCTGGGGAGGAAGGTCTATTTTATGGCTATGTGTTGCTGTAAGATACTTGGAAATGCTTGGGGTGTTACTTAGCAGGAAATTGTTTTTCATCTAGGAAGCATCTTTCGATAAAAATTCAAAACGTGTAGAGGTCAATTTAGCTTGTTCAAGAGCAAATAAAACCCACAGGCACAGGTACCACTTTCTCACTGCTCTTGGGTTCTTCTGCCTAGTCAACAGGGGGCTTCCCTGCAACAGGACGCTTGTTGGAAGAAAGGGAATTTCATCAGCTGTAAGTTTTTTTGTTTTTTTTTTTTAAGTAATCATAAAACTATGAAGAGCTGTGTCCAACCTGTAGTCTGCCTGGGATAAAGATGTTCCAGCAATCTGTTAACTGCACACTACTTAGGAAAGTCAGACAGTCAAAGATGATACATACAGTCGGTCCGGAGAAAATCATTCAGCAGCTGAAACAGTGGAAAACTGTCCCATGTGTCTGGGGGCTGCACCTCTAGTGCTGCATCCATGTCCACTGCAAAGAGTGACAGGAACGTCTCGGCGTGTTCCACCATCAAGTCTGACCACCACGCAAAGGCCTTTGAAATGTGGCAGAGAAACAACAGAAAAGAGGCGATGAGCTTCTGTCTCCGACCTAAGATGTGACGTCAAGGCCTGGCTGTTCAAGATTCACTGTGCATCCAGCAAGGTTTGGTCATTTTATTGTAAAGAGAACAGCTTTTTTGGATCGAGTTGGGCCTCTATGTGTCCCAAGGCAATGCTTTTCATGATTCCAAGCCTGCCTTAGAAAGTCTTTACTCTGACCTACCGGTCAGAGGATGTAGCTGTAGAAATGACAGGTGTGGAACTTCTGTTCAATTTACAATAACTCAGTACATTTTGAGTCATGCTCTTTATCACTCTTGTTGGCTAGTTCTTGCTCTAAAATATTAGAATTTGGGAGTTTCTTCACTGTGTTTATGGGTTTTCTGCTGGTCTAACTTGAAAATAGGTAATCATCATTTACTTATATCTACGCATCTCGGGCTTAATTGTCTGTGGTCTCATACAAGCTCAGCAACTCGTGTTTCCCTACACATTGGAAATGTTACTCCTATTTTATACCAAGGCGAAGGAAACCATTGTTGCAATTGTCACAAAACTTTTGAGTCGAAATCTCTTTAAGCAGGGAGCCTCTGGTTTTGCATCCTGTCCGTAGGAAAGATCAGGCTTTAAGCTAGGAGACACTCAGTAAGATTAGAACTTACTTTTCTGAGGGCTGGACACATATGTACATTGAAAACCAAAAATATCAGTGAAGTAACTCATTTTCATGCACGTGGGTCCTTGGAAATCATTGTGCAGGGTCTCAGAGGTGACATTCACATCAGATGGGCCAGATGTGAATGCAATTCAAAGGCACGCATGCATGTTGACTAATCATTTCTGGCAGGGGGCATGCAGAATGAGTGGCAGTGTCAAGAGGCCCCCCCCTTTTTTTCTTTTGCTGATTTCAAAGAGAGCAGAAAAACAAAAACAAATTACCAGCCCCTTCTATTGCCCCACCTCCCCACCCAGTGCTGTGAAGTATGTATTTACATGGGAAACACTTTCCCGAGCATTCACCAAAAAAAAGATGAGAAGGCATTTGGAAACATGAAAGATGATTATGGAAATAATTCCATAAATGAAAGAGTTCGTTCAATGGCCAAGCTCTTCTGTGATCTATTAGTTATTTGGGGATATTCTAACAGCCACAAGGAGGCAGGATAGGGATCCACCTCTCTTCTTTCATGAGATTTCATTTTACTTACTTCTCCTTTATCAACATGTGGCTGGTTTGCAAATTAAATGGAAAAAATCAAGTCATGGACCATTCTGCAAGGTCGGCTTGGCTGGAAATAGACACCTGCTGTTTCCATTTCAATTGACAGTAAAACCTCACTGATTCAGAGTAATGGGAGAGGAGAGATGCTAGTCTGTCATCAAAAAAACCTAAATTACTGGGCTTTCTAAAAGAGAACTATCCTTTTGCTGCCTTCTGTATGCAGTCTGTACCAGGGCACCCAAGTAAAAGGTACTGATTAACATATAAATGTATCATAAATGTAGAAGTACTTTTTTAAAACAAAACTTCTAATAATTGTAGATAAATTGACCTATAAATTGAATTCAAAGAGAGGGAAGCTTTAATTTTATAGATCCTGGGATGAAACTTGCAAGACGGGCCTTTAGAACTTCTAGAGGAAGTTGAGACCATGTCAAATATTTTCCTTAGGAGAAATTAAAAGAGCCACATCTACAACTGAATTGTCACAAATTAAGAGTAGTTGGGTCTGAATCGATGAGGTTTTATTGTAGTTTTACCACCTGGGGATGAGAGCCCTGGGTTTTGGGGCTTGTTCCACCGACTACGTGGCTAAATCCAGCAGAGGAAGAAACCCTCAACCCCACCCGCAGAGCTCTCCTAGCCATCTGCCTACTAGGCAAGGATCTTCTAAATACTGAAACTTGCTGGAGTCCCACTCCTCCCCCCCAACCCTACGTGGAGGGCTGACTCTCCTCATCCCTGATGCAGGATGTTTGTAAAACTCACAAAGGCACACCAGATATTGGCTGGTACTTATTCTTTAGTTATTTATTTCACTTTGCATCTTCAGGGTGAGCCCAAGAAAATAGTTACTAGAGAGACTGAATTGCCTTCCCAGACACAATTTTGCTCTAGGATGACAAGAAAAAAAAAAAAAAAAAAAAAACAACCAAAAAATGAGACAAAACAAAAAACAAATCCTAAATGCCTGTAATTAAACATTTCTCAGCCCAACGTCATACCTGGTTCTTACCAGCTTTATTGAAAAGCTGCAAACCAGAGGCCATAGAAGCACCTATGTCTACTACCTACAGAAAATGTAGTCCCTTGTTAGAATCTGATAATGTATTGAGAAATTATCTACAGCTGTTACATTAATAATCATATAGATGGGTAGCCCTACAAGGAACAATGGCTACTGTGATATGAATTTTCACCATGGAAGTCTGGCAGAGGAACACAGGATTCTAGTGAAGGAAGAGAATTTATTTTTCTACACCCAAGGTATTTCTTTCAGAACCTCATAATCAAACCTGACTCTCTGAGAACGAGAAAAGGATTCAGGCAAGGGCAGTAATCACCAAAAAGCCATATCATAATTTCAATCAAACGAACAGAGTCTGTGTATCTAGGGTGGGCAAGGCGAAGGTTTAGAATAAAACAACAACAGCAATTATATTTATTTATCTTATACTTGCTCAGACAGGTGAATGCTATTTTTGTACATGAGCTAACTCAATGTCTGTGGGTGTCTAAAGTCTTCAGAAATCTTTTCCAAAGACAAGAAGGAGTTGTACTTTGGCTTCTAAATACTTACCCAGTGCTTTTCATTATGAAAAGGCAAAGATGTATGCTTTAGGGATATAGTGAGCCACACTGAACACACTCTATATTTTGTACACAAACTACATGTATATATGTACCCCTCTGTGTACCACAATACATATATACATATACATACGTATACATAGAGAGAGAGATTGGGCAAGTGAAGCAACAGTGCATGAAGGCATAATTCCTGCGTGTGTGCAGGTGTGTGTGTGCACATAATTTAGGCTCTGAGAGCAGAATTAAGCTCTAATTTAGAGATACGAGGGACAACTTCTACCATGTACTGCACGTGTGTATACATGACACAGTCTTACCTGGGGGGACTTTTTTTCCTCCTGAAACAGTTAATTACTTTATATTGGAATTCAAAATCGTTTTAAGGCTTATTGATTTTTTGGGGGGGAGGCAATTCTACTTGTCACTTTTATTTGTGTGGTGGTGTCACCAAACAGCATGACCACACAGCCAAGATCCATGCTGAGGATTTAGTGATTTTCTAGAGTTTACTGAGCACCCAGAGAAGATGGCAGTGAATACTGGCCAGTAGAAAAACAATTTCATCTTTCATCCTTCTGTCAGCAAAACCTCATCCTCAGCGTGCCAGGGCAAATTCTACTTCCTTGTTTACAGCCCAGAGGCTCTTGACCAGGCTTTACCATGAAATCAACTGGGCAGTTTAAAAAATGACCAGTACTCGGCCCCTCCCTATGAGATTCCAATTAATTGAGCTGGGGTGAGACATGGGCATCAGCAATTTTTAAAAGCTTCTGAGGTGGTTGAAATCTGTACGTGAGCATTGAGAACAGGTGGTGATGCCTTTCCGGCCCACTCTATCGTTCAAACCCCACCTCCTTCCAGCATATTCTGTCTGTGTCATTCATTTGGTACATTCCACGTAGGTTTTGTCCTTTTTATGATTACATATGCATATATTTTGCTTCCTTAGTGATGTATTCCTAATAATACAATAGCCAAGCTTTGTGGAGTGCTTACTACGTGTCAGGCATAATACTAG
This sequence comes from Stenella coeruleoalba, assembly GCF_951394435.1. Classification (NCBI taxonomy): domain Eukaryota; kingdom Metazoa; phylum Chordata; class Mammalia; order Artiodactyla; family Delphinidae; genus Stenella; species Stenella coeruleoalba. The sequence goes on from NC_137156.1 coordinate 77,945,877, forward strand.
ATGCACTACTACTGGCCTTCCATCCCAATGACTATCTGAGGTCCATTTATGACCATCTCCAATTTACAGCATAAGAGAGGTTAAGTAACTAGGTTGAGATCACAAAGCAAGAAGGCAGCAAAGCTGGACTTCAAACTCAACCTCAGAGCCTGAACTCCTGGCCACTCTGCATACTATCGCCTGAAGGTCGAGACTGCCTGATGCTTCCTTGGCCATCAAAAGAGCACTGAGGTAGCTGCCTCAGTGCTTAGCAGACAGGTAGTTTTTGATTGATCGAGTAATGAGGTTTTGTGACTGGGTGAAATGACGAATTCAGGAAATAATCCTGTACATTCATCTAAAAGCAAACTGGGTCTCCGAATTCCAAAGTATACTGAAGTTTTCATTCCTAACTTCTTCTTTTTCAGTTATACATATACGTATTTCTATTCTTTTTCAGATTCTTTTCCCATATAGGACATTCCTAACTTCTAAAGTTAATAAACAAGAATTGAATTGATTTCTACCCTATTTATGAATGGCTTTTGAATAGGTAAGATTAAAATATTTTTGTGATGATGGTTATGAGGGCAGTTTAAGATGGTGATTAGCACATAGTGAAAAAGGGCTTTCTGGAAAAGTGAAAAACAAAATGTCTTCTTTGGATTATCAACTTTTCTTTGGTACCCCTTGTGAGTAATTTGGGAAAATATCCTCCTTTCTCAGACGGCAGCAGCCTCAGAAAATAACTTGATTGAATCAAACATACATGTCCGTGTTCTTCTTCTATCATTCACTTAAAGAACAACCGGAAGTGAGGAAAACCATCTTCTTTGAATCCATGTCTTCGCAAATTTGGTCTGACATCTTGGGAGAAGCCTCACTACCCACAGCAGGGGAGGAATGGTCTGGAGATGATTTTGTGGACACCCGGAAAGAACATACTTACCATCACTTGAACCCCAGATGCCCCCAATCTGAAAAGCACGTCGCACAGGACAGAGCAGAAAAAAATTCTAGCCCAGCTTAATTTTATGTCTGAAGGTGAGTCCTAAGTTTTTACGTTTAGAGTGTGTTGATTTAGCCCCTCTTCTCACTCCCGGCTGTGCATCTGCTGGGTGCTGAAGGAGTTAGTTGTACCTGCCTCAAGGGGTCTTCCCCCCATTCAAGACAGGGTTTTGGGGGAAATCACGATTCTCTGGCACTCTCTCTATATATAAATACTGTATATATGGTTCACATACAGACAGCTGTAGAGGAAGATTAGCATCACTCTGGCTAGCTACTACTGGTGACTACGCTCGGTACTCATCTGCTGAAGTAAAGGTAAGTACAGACGGACATAGGTACTACGACAGGCTAAGGGGACAGGATCAAGGCAGGTAGGAGGTGTGTGTCGAGATGGAACTGCAGTGGTTTTTAAGTGTATCAGTTGCTTCATGCACGCACGAGGTAATCTCCCACATTTACCCTGCCGTGGAGGGTCACCCATTGCACAAGCAGTCCACTGGCAACTGCCATGACATTCCTTGGGTCGGTGTTAGGAAGCAGGGGCACTGGGAGAAGTCCCATTAGAAGACATGGTACTGGAAGGGCATGCACAGACTATGACAGCAGGTGGCTGACTCATTCGTTTTGGTCACATACCTCTTTCCCCTGCCACGATCAGCCAAGATTGAACGGAAAAACAGGGAGGAAATTTAAATATGCAAATCAGGCGTTAGTTGGGATGACTGGCTTTATGGTGTATTATATATTATTTAACTATGCTGTCGATTTTCATCTAGTCACGGGAATGATCATTTTAGGTGCTTCTGACATTACTTTTATCGATGCCCCCTTTTTTCCCCCCTTTGCTGTAGATTTGCTTGGAGGGGAAGAGTGAGCATGAGTACAGTTTTCAAAAAGGCTATTTTAAGAGAGATGATTTTAAATCTCAGTTTTGAAACAAGCAGTGATATAACAGTTTGATCATAATGAAATCTTGGAATCTTTTCTTGGAAGGGTTGGGTTGTTTAAGTCCTTACAGGTTTGGGATTTAGTTAGCCTTGAAATCCCTCAGTTTATAATTATTATCAAAATAATCATTTTGACAGTGGTTTGTAAAAATAAAAAAAAAAAGTAAGCTGAATTTATTTAGATGTATGTTGGAGAATCGACAAGTTGAACAACACAGAATAATCTGTTTCTGTCACTGCGTTTAGCAACCCAGGTCATCTGAGATTAATAAATGAAGACTCTAGGCTGAGTGGGCTAAGTTACAGAGATAAATTCAAAAAGACGGTTCTCGATCCACACACCAAATAAAATAAATCGAAACAACAGTGGGAGCAACAGAAACAACCACAAAAGACCAAAAAGTATTTCATGTGTTCCTGACAATAACCATATGCTGCTTGATAATTATCTTGAAGATATACTCACCTCTTTGGCTTGTTGCTAGAAACATCTGAAAACTCAAGATGAAACGTGTATCACGCAACCACTTTTCAGTTGCTTTAAACAACCTCCAAAGACTCCTCCTGCAAAACTGTCACTTTCATTCTCTTTACAAGGCCAGTTAAAAGAAATGGGTGTTAAGGCATCTTATTCACAAAGTTGCTGGTAGAATCAGTTCTGCAACATCATCTAAGGAACAAGAGGCTTTTGCCCATGATGCCCACTTACCTCTGCATGGTGTTCCTCATTCTGCTGAAGAACTTCAATGACTAGTTCAGCAAGACGTATTGTGTCTTCCAGCTTTTTGGCAGGAGTGATTAACCGGCCTACATTTTCTGTAGTACAAGAATTTGTGTTAAAATTCAGCGAAAGCGGCAGGCTAGTTTTGTGGCCATTAGAGCTAGTGGATAAGAAATTTCAAAGAGTTACCCATTTTTCTGAAAGTTTCATGCAAATGTTAAGTGCCACATAATTAGTAGTGAGCAAACCATAACGCCATTTTATTATCATTATCACCGTCATTATTATAATACATATTAAGAAAAAGCAGTGCTCCAGCTTCCAATTTGCTTATTAAGCTATATTAAGACTATGACAGCCCATTTCAAATTTGGCAACATTTTGTACACATGTTCTTTAAAGACAGCATAAATGGAGTATCTTATATCCCTCTCTAGACAGTGCTCGCGCTTTCTGAGGTGAGAAGGTGTAACAGAAGCTTAGTCTTGACTGCTGCCACGTTTGTCCCTTCACAGTTGATACTACAGCATTGTTTTTCGTTCTAGGTCTGCACGTTTAACAGGTATTGGAAGAAAGCAGATTCAATGGTCTAGCTGTTTTAAATTGCCCAGGGAGGAGACTGAGAATTAACGGACATTCTTGGGCCATTAGGTAGAAGGCAGGATAGAATTTTTAAAAGAGTGTTGGGTGTAGATTATTGGATGAAGTGGTTTGAACCACTGGTTGGTACAGCTGAAATGTTGTCAGTTAGGTGGCAACAATGTACTCTATTTTTTTCTTTTAGTTTCTACTGTGTTGAAAGGGCTTTGATCACACTCAAGAACAAACTGAACCCTGATTTCTGTTGTATCCTTTATAGAGCTAAATTCATGAATGTTTGCCAGTGTTATTATGTTACCAAAAATTAATTTTTTTTTTCCTGTGGGGGAAAAGAGTAATATTTGAAACATAAAGGTTTTCTTAGCCAATGAAATGGCCTGAATTCAACCAGTCTAAACTCACAGGGGAGCTTGTAGCTCATGCTCAGACCCCTTCAAACCCTGATGCCTGAGTCATTTAGAGCCCATGGGTGTAACGGCAATACAGATCCTTGAGCACGATTCCACAAGGGGGATATATATATGCACAAAAGGACTGCTGAAACTTATTTTAATCTCTTCATCTGAAGCAGGTGTGTTTTGGCTTCAGGATTTTTCTGGTTAAAGATTACTCAATACTTCACAGGAAGGGTCGGTTTGTTGTTGCTGGTTTGGTTTTGCGTGGTGTGGAGTGGGAAACAAAATCGTAGAGATTGTGAATTAAAAAAACAAACAAACAAGCAGCTCCTCATAATTTTTTCCTTGTGCATTTGTTAAACAGGTGATGAACATGTCAGATGATTAGTAATCTACGATTTAGCAACGAAAAAGAAAAATTCTGTGAAACACTGTGCAAATGGAGTGGTCCAGTCAATGGGACCTAAGCGTGATGGACCTAAGAGTAAGGTTATTGAGGTGTTGAAAGTTTCTCTCCAACAGAGCCTGAATTCTGGTGTGACACTGGGCTTTGTGGACTCAGGCCAATGGAATGCTCCATTGTCTCTGCCAGCCTCAGCTGGAAATGTGGCTTCATAAAAGGTTAGGACATGAAGGTGGGAGCTGTGGGGAAATAAATATGCAGATTAGGCAGAGAACCTCCAACACTCAGAGTAAGGAAATGTGCAGTGTTTAGGGACTGACAGCTCACTGCCTGGTCTGGAGCAATAAATATTTGGAGAAAGAATGAGTGACAAGATTGATTTCTGTGCTTTTGGGGCACCTGGTCTGTTTATAATTTCATAAGTGGACTATCATAATTCTGTTAGTAGACTTTCAGGCATTTCTACAAACATACTGTGTATATATGTTGGGGTAATATGTGTAGAGTGAGGTATTTGCATTTTGATAGTAAATATGCATAGGCTACTATTTTTTTTGTTAGTTGATATTCACATTTACACATCAATTTGCAAATTCCTCATCCTATGCTTATTACCCATTTGACACATACACCCACATACACACATCACACACTTACATACATCTTCTAGGAAGCAGACAAGCCTGCACGTTAATACAAATCTGCAGAAAATCCCACTTGGGGCACATCTTTGAAATCTCTTACTTTCAAAATAGAGAACGTTGTCCTTTCAGGTGGAACACTCACCAAATCTAGGGGAATTCTATCTGTCCATGACATATGGTGTAGAAATGGAAATCACATCAGTATTTTTATGTACTTTTATTTAGAAGCTGTGAATGATTTTTGCCTTTGGAGAAATCCAAGATGCGTAAGCTAGGGTCACCTGAAGATTTGTTTTAATATGCAGTGCTCTTAGATTGACTACCATATATATCAATAGATACACATAAAGTGCACATGCGCACGCAGTCTTTCTGTGAGTGTGTACACATGCACGCAGATATGTGTATGCCTGATGTATATATACAGACAGTATGTTTAATAAAACCTTCTGCCATTTTGCTTTAACATGCAACCATTTAAAGTCAGCAGGTTAAGTATCCTTGAACCTAGAACGTTTGATCTTCCAATGAACCCATGTAGCCAGACTTTCATTTATTATTAATTGGCTGCAATTCCATTATCTGCAGATCAAGCTACTTTATTGTGACACAACTGTAATTTCCTCTTCACCTGCACTGCTAACTCACTAGCTAGTAAAAATGGTACAAAAAGCAACTTCTTTAAGATGTTGTCTTTAAAGAAAATATTGTGCAAAATCCTCTAGTCCCTCCTCCCCCCCCCCCCCAACAGAGGTCAAGGAGAAATTTGTGCTTAAAAACGATTTTTTTGGGTCACATCTGCTGTCTGCAATATCTGGAAATGTACTGCAATATTCCTATCACCCAATCTTGTACTAGCTGGAGCACTGACGAAGGGGAACTAAAAATACAATATACTTGGTAAACATTTCATACAACAGAATTGAAGCTCATAACATAGAAAAAAAATCGTCATGCAAAATGTTATGCAACAATGTTATTTTGTGCTGACATTGAGGTTTGAAAATGTTGCATATGTCAGACAGAGCTAGACAAAAAAAAAAAAAAAAAAAAATGTGGACACTGGGAAATAAATGCTCTCTTTTCGAGTCTCTCAAAACCTACAGTGTCAAACTCCAGAGTCTGAGCCTCAGGTTAGTATGCTAAACAAAATTTCCAGAGGAATGAACGAAAAAAGCAAACTAAACCAGAAAGCTGTCGAATAAAGGAAAGGTAGAAGTTTACAGTACTTGATTTGGGCCTAGGCATGCCTTTGAGCCTCTGATATAACATGCTGGTCTGCATGTGGGTAGGTGGAGAAGGCCCAGGAGGAGGGGGAGCTGCTCGGGTAGGTGAAGAGAGGTGGTAAAAAAGTAAAGAGACAAAGTGACTGTCACGAAGGATGACAATTAAGATGACAAACTCCGAGAAGAACAAACAAACAGGCAAAAACGATCAAACACGAATGGAGAGCTGCTGCTTCCTTGCAACGTTACAGAAGTGTGACGCTGTTTGACGAGGGACGGGACTCTTACCAGCACCCTCAGCACCACCGTACTGAGACACTCAGAAGCGGAATGCAAATCCTGGATGCCTTCATCCAGATGGATACTCATGAATGATGGTGGCGGCATCATTGACCGAAAGAAGATAGACGTTTTGTACAATAAAGAACACCTATATGTTAAGAGCTGCTTCCTCCTTCCAGGTGACCAGAAACAGCCCTCGATGTTGACGTAATTGGAGGATCTGGCTTCTTATCCCCAGGATGTGACTTAACTTCCTACGGAACCTTGTACCTTCTACTTAAGCCTCTCTGTGCGTCAGCTTCCTCCTCTACAAATTGAGACTATTAACATCTTTTTTTGTGTACCTTGCAGGGTTGTGGATAAGAACAAACAAAACAGTGCATGGGATGGATCTCTGGAAAGCTTCAGGTGCCTACAAATGTTCACTGTTATCTCCTACATGGTGAGAAGGCAGGAATTAATTGCTTTGCAAAAGCAGATGAAGAGCCGTTATTAGTTCAAGTGAGCTCGGGAATATTCTTGCTCCCTTTGTGGAATTTCAACGTGTCAAAATCTGTCATTTGGGGGGAAAAAATGTGTGGTATCTGATTGTTTCCAGCTCATTTAATTATTTTCAACTTGGAGTTCTCATGGCTTTTATATTGTGGGTTGAATCATATATAAAAACTTGCCAGCTTATCAAATATGTTACTTGCTATTCCAAATGTTAGAATACGGTAATCAGCACTTGACCCATCTGTCATGTGGTTTACAATATCAGCAGAGCAAACATCCTGTAACAATAGCCTCTCCTTCAACACAGGCACTGACACTATCAGCTTCTGCAATTCTCTTTAATGAGTGTCTCATTAACCTCAGACCTGGTCCTTTCTAATGGTTCTCGTTTATAGAGCAATCTGTATGGTGATTGCCAAGTTTGCTTCTTGGTTTGCTTGAATTTTTCAACTGGGAGAATGCATTTTACTGCAGGCTTACAGGAAATGCAATTCTAGCACCATTAATTTTTTAAAAAATATGAGAAATAAGGATAAATATAATATTCTGGAAAAACCATCTCTTAAAAGCAAAAGTTCATGTCATTCTTTTCTTGTGGGATCACCTCAATGTTTGAAACGAAAGACCAAAAAAAAAAAAGAAAAATCTATTCACTATTCTCCTCTTACTTAAATCTTTTGTTTGGGAATGACTGCGTGTAAATAGAATTTTAGAAAAATCAGTTTTAACTGACAGCTATATAAAGGAAGGCAACTACTAATCTCTTCTTTATAAAAAGGTACTCCACATTTTACGTTTTGTTAAAATCTGGTCCCCGCCTATAGCTGGGCGGAAGGTTGGGTGCATCTCTGGTAACACCTTCTTCTGGCTCTCTGAATGCGTATTACTTGAGTGTGCAATTCTTAGGGAAACTCCTCATTTATTCTTCCCAGATAACAGAACCTGTGTAAACCACTTGATATGGTGCTTTAGAAAACAATGACATGTCCCCAGGCTGAACCATAACCGGCGAGGCAGCAGACACATATTTCAGCTCAATGGGTCTTGATGAAAATTCGTAAAGGGATTCCCTCTTGCCAACTGTCTGTCCAGAATTCTGACAGTGAGGTTTGCCACCATAGAAAAACAAGCTCCCTATTTTTTTCCCCTCACAGAGCAAAACAAAAACATCATACCTTGGTTTCCAACTTCATTTACCCAATTACCATTGCTCATGTTTACACAATTAAATCTGCTTGGCTTCCAGAGAGGGAGTTAAATGCGACTGCAGAAAAATAAAAAGAGAATTCCTCTGCAGCCTCAGCTAAGCCAAGGAAGAGAGGCATCCAGGAGTGAGAGGCTCTCCAATTAGCCCTTAAATAACCTGACCGTCTCTGTTCCAGCAAGTGGATTGCCAGTCCCTGAAATATCATAGGAAAGATGGATATGGTTGATGGAAAGCCCACTTACAACCAAGTTCCAACCTATTTATGTGTTGCTGAAGATGCCAGTGTTTGTATTACACTATTACTAAAAATAACTAGCCTGGAGCAATTCACTAGGATTTGGGGGTAGGGGTGGATGAAAGCTAGAATAGGAACAGAATGCTAAGCAGATAGCCACAACACGCTCTCCAGAGCACTCTGCCTCCTTCAAATGATGGCTCCGCGGACCATACATTTAGCGCAGGGCTATAGTTCAACATAATTTCTTTAGTGGGGCATGCCATCACATACACTTGATTCCCTGTATCTTCAATCACTCTCTTTCAGAAGATTCCATCTTTAGGACAGTATAAACTGTATGGTAATAAAGACCAGCGGATGAATCATGGATCGTTTTCGCTACTCTTTTCATTGCAACCATCTTTGTCTCTTCCCCATAAGGACATGGGCGGCATGGCCTGTCCATTCTATCTCTAACATGTCTCCTGATCTTATCTCCCACTGTACGAGATCGTGTGCCCACACTCTTGCTGTGGGGGGGTAGATATGCAACTCAAGTCTCATCACCTCCACCTCAACTGTTGCTAAAGACTCCAAGCCAGCATTTAGTTCCTTCCGTCCCCTGTAGTTCATTGATCACGCGGCATCCATGCTGATCTCCATAAAGCACACATCTGAACCCGCCATACTCCTGCTCAAAAGCCTTTAAGAGCCTTCCCTCCTCTCCCCACCAAAAAGAGTTATGCCTTCATAACACAGGCTCAACTCCTCTGTTGATACCTCTACTTGAACACTTATGGCCCCTTAATAATGGCCAATTATAGGTATGTTTGTCTTCCCCTAAGCCCAAAGAATTCTTTATTTCTAGGGGCTAGAACAGTACCTGGCCCAGGGCATGTCCTCAAATATTGGTGGAAGAAAATCCTCAGTGGATCCTGCCCAATGGTGTGCTTTCATGGAAAACCAAATACTCTGTGGTTGCCATGTGCATAAAAACTATACAGCAACTTTTATCTCTTACCCAAAGCCCCTGGTTACTTAACAAATGCATTAAGCTGAATCGCTGAATAGTAAACATTATAACTCAAACCCCCAAACCAGAGAACAACTTCAGGTGTCTTAATGTGATGAAAAAATGATTTAAGATAAATAAAATTATTTGTATTTAAATTAAGATAAATTATATCCACAAGAAAGAAATAATGCTATTATAATATTTTCTTTCTCCAATTTCGTATCTTTGTATCCCAAGTCAGGCTTTGTCCCTGAGACTGAGATGCTGCACCCAATAAAAGTAAAGTTAATTCTGGATAGACACAGTAGTGGACATCTCTTATTCTTGTATGTGCAGTCGCCTTGCTCAGAAATGCCTCTCCTCCACTCCATGCGGGTCTAGTGGGAATGCAAGCAATAAATCCTACAGGGACAGTCATGTGAGCCAAGCCAGGCCAACCACAGCATCCCAACACCACCATGGGTATTGTGATTGGCTCAGGGATTAACATGTGACCCTAGCTGGGCCAATGAGACTGTCCTCTGGAATTGTATATAGTTTCATAGGGAGGAAAGTTCTTTTTCCTCCAGAGTCATTGGCTAGGATAAAAAGCTGGTGCTATCTGTGGCTATGTTGCTCCCAACCTCTCCTACAATGACCCTCCGTCACATTAAAGAAGGCTGTCAACAGTTGGAGAGATCAAAACAAACTAAAAGTCTTTATTTCTGAGCCCAATCCCTCCATGCATTTCCTAGCTACCTAGACCAAAGATGACCTTTCCTTGCTTAAGCTATTTAAGGTTGCTGTTGCTGTTGTTGTTGTTTTTGAGCACTTGCTCTAGCAAGAATACTGATTTAATAGTACTATTAAATATTCACCCAGCCCCCAAATAAACTTTCACATATATGGCCACAAGCTCTCTGGGACAGGATCTTGGGCCATCTGGAAGGGTGATGAGCAGAGGCAAACACTTCGACAAGGCCCAGGGACATCCCAGACAGTTCTTCTTGAGGAACCAGTCCTTTACCTCCATGACATCCTCCTCCCCGCCATGCATCAAAGACCCTGGCCTAGGTGAACTCCCCATGCGTTGCATTCCTGCAGCATCTTGCATCTCCCTCTACAGCACATTCACCAGATGAAATTACTTGTTTCATGCCTGTGTTCTCCAGTTTATTTGGAGCTCCCCAAGGGTAGGGACCTCGGTTGCTTTTCCTCATTGCTCCCTCCCCTGGCGCCTGGCACAGGTCCTGGAACTTAGTGGGTGTTTAACAAATATATGTGGAACTATAGTGCAATGTTTTATTTTGAAATTTATGATAAAGAGATAAATCAGCTGCCTCTTCTATTCTGCTAACATCCAAACTGCAACCCCTGCCTCAGCGGCTTCAGCATCACCTGAGAGTCTGTCAGATTTGCAGGCTCCACACCAGATCTGCCAAATCAGAAGCTACGTCTTAACAAGATCCCCAGAGATTTGCATAAGCATCAAATTTTGAGAAGCGTTGTTTTATATTCCATTTCTGAAATCAAATAATATGTCTATATTTTGGATTTGGAGGTTTCCTTTTAAATAACAATACACAAATAATAACACATAATTTTATGTTTATAATAATAACATATATAAAATTATACCTCTAGAGATAGACAGATAGATAGATAGTAATGGGTGTTTACCATATGCCAGGCACTGTGTTAAGAGCTTTGCTTGGAATATGTGTTTTAATCTTTGCAACAACCCTTTGGGAGGAGGAACCATTATTAACCTCTTTGAGAGAAGACAAAAGGGAGACTTAAACTCATTGGAGCCAAGACTGTGATTTAAATTTTCGGTATAACAGATCCTGAGTGCTCAGGCTGGTCCTGGGGTACTGTCTTCTTGGAGCTGTACGTTTCGGATTCTAGTGTGTGGACGCCTGGCTTCTTCAGCTGTCACGCTGGAAGCGAGGCCGGTTACTAAATTGTGAGTGGGGCCAGTATCTCTTGGCTAAAGACAAGGCAGCCCGGTGGCAGGGGCTGGAGGGGAGTGGGTATGTGTGAAGGCCCTAAATAGTGTGCAGGACCCCAGACTAGAGTCACTCACTGCCCATCTTATTGTGAAACTGGCTTCTTTTCTCTAAGCCTTGGTTTCCCCACCTGTCAAATGAAGCTTTGGGATTCAGGGATTGCGAAACCCCTTTGTGGTGATATAATTTTATCATTAATAATCACAGGTGTTTCATAGTATAGAAGTTGAAAGTGTGGGCTTTGGAATCAGGCTTGTGTTCAAATTCTGTCTCTACAACTAACCAGCTATGAGGCCTTGGACCCAGTTACTTAACATCTATTTCTATTTCTCTGTATTTCTACAGATAACAGAGTGATTTCTTATTTCATGGAGTGTAAGAGGCACATTTTAACATTTCTGAAATTGGAAGCATCTTACATTTGATGGTGTGTCACAATTTAGTTGGCAGCATTATTTTATTCTTAGGAGTACATAAATTAATGGTGTGTCTTATAATTGATGGCTTTTAGATTCAATGAAATATGGTAACAAAATACTTATCTCATAGAATTGTTGTGAAAATTAAATGAGATATGCATGTATCTACTTGGCACATACTAAATTCTCAATAAATGACAGTTGTTATCATGATTATGATCGGCAGCATGTCTTTTTCTTTTCTGGTAGAAGAGACATTAGTTTCGTATTTATTGATTCGTGGCATATTTTTAACACATCCTCTCTTCCTCCAAGATCTTCCTTGGTGAGAGTGTTTGAAACATGTTTCTCCTTGCCCTCCTCATTTTTTATAAAGTATAGATGAGATACTAGTCTACAGAATAATTTTGGCTTGGAAACCCTGATTTGTGTATCACTAAAACAAGAAGGATGAAAAGAAAAACATGTAGTCCCTGTGTATAAGATCTGAAGCATGAGATGGTCCTCGGTTTAGGATTTTAGGATGGCCTGGACCTTGCTGAGATAGATTTGCCCTCACTGGTTTCTTGGGTGGGTGACCCCATACTGTGTGTGGTGAGTATCACAATCTTGCTTGTCCCCTTTTTCTCCTTCTACTGGACTTGAACCTATAAGAAGTTTGATGGAGATGGGAAAAAATACAGAAACTCAACACTACAGAATCTGCTTGGAAGTCCTTTGGATGGATTTGGCTTGCTCTAGAAGGTTTCTGTCACTTGGGAAGAAAAGAAAAATCTTCAGTTCCTTGGCAATCTCAGGGAATCTCAACTGTCCTCATAAGACTTCGCAGGGGAAAGATTTTGGCAATTATCTGGTCCCAGAAAGGACTGCTCTGTTTTTTGGTGGTCTTCCTGAATTAAAAGTTGTATACTTTTGAATGTATCCACTGAGTGAAAGGGTATTATCCAATTGCCCGTCACATTAGCTGGAAAGACTGCATGGTGGAAAGAAACAAAAAAAAAGCATGGTGTTTGAATTTAAATGATCTGGGTTCAAATCCTGCTGGAAAATGTCATTTATCCTTTCCAAATCTCAGCTTCCTCACCTGTAAGAGGGGCAATAATGAAGCACTCTCCATGGGACTAAGGTAAAGAATGAAGCAGATCACCATGTAAAGTCCTTAGCACAGTGCTTGGGCCCATGGGTACACTGTCTGTCTGTCTGTCTATCTATCTATCTATCTAATTTTGCAAATCCTTGCCATATTTGAAGGAAAAATTGTTTTATTTCAAGTTCCAGTAGAACTGTTCCGATGCTCATAAAATTATGCAAGTATTTAGCCAAGAACTGAGGCAAAACAGCAATAGTAGTGTAGACTTTCTCAGAGCTTGCTGGGTTCACGATGTGTGATGGTTTAAATGGAAATGTATTTAAAATAATAGAATTCAATTACAGGAGTCACAGCTTTTCTCTTGTAGAGTAACAGCCTTTTATATATTTTTTCTTGAGATACTGTAATTAAACTGAACATTTAATTTCTAATAATGCTACCAGACAGAAAGCATAAGCCCACCAAAAATGCCATCTGCAGAGTCCCGGAGCCTTGCAAAACACAGCCTGACCGAAGGACTCTGCAGCTGTCTGTATTTCACCCCGATTTGTCCATGTAACTCCAGCTGTGCCGGGCCACCTGCACGCATTCAGTTTTGCATACCTATCCAGCGATTCAAGCTTTGTTTCCCTCGAAGGAAATTGAAAAGGGAGGGGGAGGGTAAGAAAAAAGATGTAAAGATCGGGAAAGAAGTGATTATGATTTCGATTATGACTGAGATCTACTTTGCCAAGAAGAGGCCTTAGATGTACCAAGTTTCAAACGCAACTCTGCTTTGACCTTAAGTTTTAGGTCCAGTTTTACTCTCTTCCTCCTCCTGCATCCTTTCTCTCCATCCCAGCCAGTATGATTTTTCTGGAGTGCAAAACACCAAGCCGCCGTCCCCGTGCTTGAAGAGCTTTCAATGGCTCTATATCACCTTTGGAAGTGAGACATGTGGGATTTTTCTTGCGAAAAATCTACATGCAAAAGTTGGTATAGGACTTCCCTGGTGGCACAGTGGTTGAGAGTCCACCTGCTGATGCAGGGGACACGGGTTCGTGCCTCAGTCCGGGAAGATCCCACATGCCGCGGAGCAGCTGGGCCCGTGAGCCATGGCCGCTGAGCCTGCGCGTCCAGAGCCTGTGCTCCGCAACGGGAGAGGCCACAACAGTGAGAGGCCCGCATACCGCAAAAAAAAAAAAAAATAAATAAAGGTGGTACAAAGCCAGCTGAAAACCCTTTGGACCATGGGAGACAGTCTGAACTCTGTATTACGATGGCACGTAAATGTCTTGGAGACCTTGCCTCCTGCGTCTGTTGCCATCCTCAGCACCCACTCCTGCCATCATTTCACCCTGCTTTGCAGCCACATCGAATTATGGAGTAGTTCAGAGTGTGGCCTCTAACTGGCCTCAGATGCTGCCTCTGCTGACTTTTTTTTTTAACATTTTTATTGGAGTATAATTGCTTTATAATGGTGTGTTGGTTTCTGCTGTATAAGCAAGTGAATCAGCTATACATACACATATATCCCCATATCTCCTCCCTCTTGCGTCTCCCTCTCATTCTCCCTATCTCACCCCTCTAGGTGGTCACAGAGCACGGAGCTGATCTCCCTGTGCTATGCGGCTGCTTCCCACTAGCTATCTATTTTGCATTTGGTAGTGTATATATGTCAATGCTACTATCTCACTTTGTCCCAGCTTACCCTTCCCCCTCCCCGTGTCCTCAAGTCCATTCTCTACATCTGCGTCTTTATTCCTGTCCTGCCACTATGTTCTTCAGAACCATTATTTTGTTTTTTTAGATTCCATATATATGTGTTAGCATACGGTATTTGTTTTTCTATTTCTGACTTACTTCACTCTGTATGACAGTCTCTAGGTCCATCCAACTCACTACAAATTACTCAATTTCGTTTCTTTTAATGGCTGAGTAATATTCCATTGTATATATGTGTCACATCTTCTGTATCCATTCATCTCCCGATGGACACTTAGGTTGCTTCCATCTCCTGGCTATTGTAAACAGAGCTGCAAAGAACATTGTGGCACATGACTGTTTTGGAATTATGGATTTCTCAGGGTATATGCCCAGTAGTGGGATTGCTGGGTGGTATAGTAGTTCTATTTTTAGTTTTTTAAGGAACCTCCATACTGTTCTCCATAGTGGCTGTACCAATTTACATTCCCACCAACAGTGCAAGAGAGGGTTCCCTTTTCTCCACACCCTCTCCGGCATTTACTGTTTGTAGATTTTTTGATGATGGCCATTCTGACCAGTATGAGGTGATACCTCATTGTGGTTTTGATTTGCATTTCTCTAATGATTAGTGATGTTGAGCATCCTTTCATGTGTTTGTTGGCAATCTGTATATCTTCTTTGGAGAAATGTCTTTTTAGGTCTTCTGCCCATTTTTGGATTCGGTTGTTTGTTTTTTGATATTGAGCTGCATGAGCTGCTTGTATATTTTGGAGATTAATCCTTTGTCCGTTGATTCATTTGCAAATATTTTCTCCCATTCTGAGGGTTGTCTTTTCATCTTGTTTATGGTTTCCTTTGCTGTGCAAAAGCTTTTAAGTTTCATTAGGTCCCATTTGTTTATTTTTGTTTTTATTTCCATTTCTCTAGGAGGTGGGTCAAAAAGGATTTTGCTGTGATTTATGTCATGGAGTGTTCTGCCTATGATTTCCTCTAAGAGTTTGATAGCGTCTGGCCTTACATTTAGGTATTTAAACCATTTTGAGTTTATTTTTGTGTACGTTGTTAGAGAGTGTTCTAATTTCATTCTTTTACATGTAGCTGTCCAGTTTTCCCAGCACCACTTATTGAAGAGGCTGTCTTTTCTCCACTGTATACTCTTGCCTCCTTTATCAAAAATAAGGTGACCATATGTGCATGGATTTATCTCTGGGATTTTTGTCCTGTTCCATTGATCGATATTTCTGTTTTTGTGCCAGTACCATACTGTCTTGATTACTGTAGCTTTGTAGTATAGTGTGAAGTCCAGGAGCCTGATTCCTCCAGCTCCGTTTTTCTTTCTCAAGCTTGCTTTGGCTATTTGGGGTCTTTTGTGTTTCCACACAAACTGTGAAATTTTTTGTTCTACTTCTGTAAAAATGTCATTGGTAGTTGGATAGGGATTGCACTGAATCTGTAGATTTCTTTGGGTAGTAGAGTCATTTTCACAATGTTGATTCTTCCAATCCAAGAACATGGTATATCTCTCTATCTGTTTGTAGTATCTTTAATTTCTTTCATCAGTGTCTTATAGTTTTCTGCATACAGGTCTTTTGGCTCCTTAGGTAGGTTTATTCCTAGATATTTTATTCTTTTTGTTGCAATGGTAAATGGGAGTGTTTTCTTGATTTCACTTTCAGATTTTTCATCATTAGTGTATAGGAATGCCAGAGATTTCTGTGCATTAATTTTGTATCCTGCTACTTTACCAAATTCATTGATTAGCTCTAGTAGTTTTCTGGTAGCATCTTTAGGATTCTCTATGTATAGTATCATGTCATCTGCAAACAGTGACAGCTTTACTTCTTCTCTTCCGATTTGGAATCCTTTTATTTCTTTTTCTTCTCTGATTGCTGTGGCTAAAACTTCCAAAACTATGTTGAATAATAGTGATGAGAGTGGGCAACCTTGCCTTTTTCCTGATCTTCGTGGAAATAGTTTCAGCTTTTCACCATTGAGAGCGATGTTGGCTGTGGGTCTGTCATATATGGCCTTTATTATGTTGAGGAAAGTTCCCTCTATGCCTACTTTCTGGAGGGTTTTTTTATCATAAATGAGTATTGAATTTTGTTGAAAGCTTTTTCTGCATCTTGAGATGATCATATGGTTTTTCTCCTTCAATTTGTTAATACGGTGTATCACATTGATTGATTTGCATATATTGAAGGATCCTTGCATTCCTGGGATAAACCCCACTTGATCATGGTATGATCCTTTTAATGTGCTGTTGGATTCTGTTTGCTAGTATTTTGTTGAGGATTTTTGCATCTATGTTCACCAGTGATATTAGCCTGTAGTTTTCTTTTATTGTGGCACCTTTGTCTGGTTTTGGTATCAGGGTTCTGGTGGCCTCATAGAATGAGTTCGGGAGTATTCCTCCCTCTGCTATATTTTGGAAGAATTTGAGAAAGATAGGTGTTAGCTCTTCTCTAAATGTTTGATAGAATTCACGTGTGAAGCCATCTGGTCCTGGGCTTTTGTTTGTTGGAAGAGTTTTTTTTTTTTTTTTTTTTTTTTTTGTGGTACGCGGGCCTCTCACTGTTGTGGCCTCTCCTTTTGTGGAGCACAAGCTCCGGACGCGCAGGTTCAGCGGCCATGGCTCACGGGCCCAGCCGCTCCGCGGCATGTGGGATCTTCCCGGATTGGGGCATGAACCCGTATCGCCTGCATTAGCAGGCGGATTCGCAATCACTCCGCCACCAGAGAAGCCGTGGAAGATTTTTATTCAGTGCTTGTGATTGATCTGTTTATATTTTCTATTTCTTCCTGGTTCAGTCTTGTAAGGTTGCGCTTTTCAAAGAATTTGTCCATTTCTTCCAGGTTGTCCTTTTTATTGGCATTTTATTGGCATAGAGTTGCTTGTAGTAATCTCTCGTGATCCTTTGTATTTCTGCAGTGTCAGTTGTTACTTCTCCTTTTTCATTTCTACTTCTATTGATTTGAGTCTTCTCCCTTTTTTTCTTGATGAGTCTGGTTTATCAATTTTGTTTATCTTCTCAAAGAACCAGCATGTAGTTTTATTGATCTTTGCTATTGTTTCCTTCATTTCTTATTCATTTATTTCTGATCTGATCTTTATGATTTCTTTCCTTCTGCTAAATTTGGGTTTTTTTTGTTCTTCTTTCTCTAATTGCTTTACGTGTAATGTTAGCTTGTTTATTTGAGATGTTTCTTGTTTCCTGACGTAGGACTGTATTGCTATAAACCTCCCTCTTAGAGCTGCTTTTGCTGCATGCCATAGGTTTTGGGTTGTCATGTTTTCACTCTCATGTGTTTCTAGGTATTTTTTGATTTCCTCTTTGATTTCTTCAGTGATCTCTTGGTTATTTAGGAGTGTATTGTTTAGCCTCCATGTGTTTGTATTTTTCACAGATTTTTTTCCTGTAATTGATATCTAGTGTCATAGCGTTGTAGTTGGAAAAGATACTTGATACAATTTCAATTTTCTTAAATTTACTGAGGCTTGATTTGTGACCCAAAATATGATCTATCCTGGAGAATGTTCCATGAGCACTTGAGAAGAAAGTGTATTCTGCTGTTTTTGGATGGACTGTCCTATAAATATCAATTAGGTCCATTTTGTTTAATGTATCATTGAAAGCTTGTGTTTCCTTACTTATTTTCATTTTGGATGATCTGTCCATTGGTGAAAGTGGGGTGCTAAAGTCCCCTACTATGATTGTGTTACTGTTGATTTCCCCGTTTATGGCTGTTAACATTTGCCTTATGTATTGAGGTGCTCCTGTGTTGGGTGCATAAATGTTTTTAATTGTTATATCTTCTTCTTGGATTGATCCCTTGATCATCATGTATTGTCCTTCTTTGTCTCTTGTAATAGTCTTTATTTTAAAGTCCATTTTGTCTGATATGAGAATTGCTACTCCAGCTTTCTTTTGATTTCCATTTGCATGGAATATCTTTTTCCATCCCCTCACTTTCAGTCTATACGTGTCCCTAGGTCTGAAGTGGGTCTCCTGTAGACAGCATATATACGGGTCTTGTTTTTTAATCCATTCAGCCAATCTATGTCTTTTGGTGGGAGCATTTAATCCATTCACATTTAAGGTAGTTACCAATATGTATGTTCCTATTACCATTTTCTTAAATGTTTTGGGTTTGTTATTGTAGGTCTTTTCCTTCGCTTGTGTTTCCTGCCTAGAGAAGTTCCTTTAGCATTTGTTGTAGAGTTGGTTTGGCGGTGCTGAATTCTCTTAGCTTTTGCTTGCCTGTAAAGGTTTTAATTTCTCCATCGAATCTGAATGAGATCCTCGCTGGGTAGAGTAATCTTTGCTGTAGGTTTTTCCCTTTCATCACTTTAAATATGTCCTGCCATTCCCTTCTGGCGTGCAGAGTTTCTGCTGCAAGATCATCTGTTAACCTTATGGGGATTCCCTTGTATGTTAGTTGTTGCTTTTCCCTTGCTACAATTTAATTGTAGTTAATTTTTGATAGTTTGATTAATATGTGTCTTGGCATGTTTCTCCTTGGATTTATCCTGTATGGGAGTCTCTGCCCTTCCTGGACTTGTTTCACTATTTCCGTTCCCATATTAAGGAAGTTTTTAACTATAATCTCTTCAAATATTTTCTCAGTCCCTTTCTTTTTCTCTTCTTCTTCTGGGACCCCTATAATTTGAATGTTGGTGCATTTAATGTTGTCTCAGAGGTCTCTGAGACTGTCCTCAATTCTTTTCATTCTTTTTAAAAATTCTGCTCTGCAGTAGTTATTTCCATTATTTTATCTTCCAGGTCACTTATCCATTCCTCTGCCTCAGTTATTCTGCTATTGATTCCTTCTAGAGAATTTTTAATTTCATTTATTGTGTTGTTCATCATTGTTTGTTTGCTCTTCAGTTTTTCTAGGTCCTTGTTAAATGTTTCTTGTATTTTCTCCATTCTATTTCCAAGATTTTGGATCACCTTTACTATCATTACTCTGAATTCTTTTTCAGGTAGACAGCCTATTTCCTCTTCATTTATTTGGTCTGGTGGGTTTTTACCTTGCTCCTTCATCTGCTGTGTATTTCTCTGTCTTCTCATTTTGCTTAACTTACTGTGTTTGGGGTTTCCTTTTCACAGGCTGCAGGTTTGTAGTTGTCATTGTTTTTGGTGTCTGCTCCCAGTGGGTAAGGTTGATTCAGTGGGTTATGTAGGCTTCCTGGTGGAGGGGACTAGTGTCTGTGTTCAGGTGGATGAGGCTGGATCTTGTCTTTGTGGTGGGCAGGACTGCATCCGGTGCTGTGTTTTGGGGTGTCTGTGACCTTAGTATGATTTTAGGCAGCCTCTCTGCTAATATGGGTGGGGTTATGTTCCTGTCTTGCTAGTTGTTTGGCATAGTGTGTCCAGCACTGTAGCTTTCTGGTCATTGAGTGGAGCTTGGTGTTAGCATTGAGATGGAGATCTCTGGGAGAGGTCTCGCCGTTTGATATTACGTGGGGCCGGGAGGTCTCTGGTGGACCAGTGTCCTGGACTCTGCTCTCCCACCTCAGAGGCTCAGATCTGACACCGGTCAGAGCACCAAGACCCTGTCAGCCACATGGCTCAGAGAAAAAGGGAGGAAAAAAAGAAAGAAAGAAAGAAAGAAAATAAATAAATATAATAAAATTATTAAAATAGAAAAAAATTATTAAAAATAAATAAAAAAGTAATTTAAAAAAGAGAGAGAAAGAAAGAAGAGAGCAACCAAACCAAAAGACACATCCACCAATTATAAGCAGAGCTAAAAACTATACTAAAAAACAAACAAACAAAAAAACTGTACGGCCAGAACCCCAGGACAAATGGCAAACGCAAAGCTATAAAGACAAAGTCACACAAAGCATACACATACACACTCACAAAAAGAGAAAAAGGAAAAAATATATATATTTAAAAAAAAAGAGAGCAACCAAATCAATAAACAAATCTAACAATGATAATAAGCTCTAAATACTAAACTAAAATAAACATAAAACCAGAAACAAATTAGATGCAGAAAGCAAACCCCAAGGCTACAGTTGCTCCCAAAGTCCACCGTCTCAATTTTGGGATGATTCGTTGTCTATTCAGGTATTCCACAGACGCAGGGTACAGCAAGTTGACCGTGGAGATTTAATCCGCTGCTCCTGAGGCTGCTGGGAGAGATTTCCCTTTCTCTTCTTTGTTTGCACAGCTCCTGGGGGTCAGCTTTGGATTTGGCCCCACCTCTGTGTGTAGGTCGCCTGAGGGCATCTTTTGGGAAGTCTGAGGTCTTATGCCAGCGTTCAGTAGGTGTTCCTTAGGAGCTGTTCCACATGTAGATGTAGTTTTGATGTATTTGTGGGGAGGAAGGTGATCTCCATGTCTCACTCCTCCACCATCTTGAAGGCCTGCCCAACTATTTTTCTTTTTGTTCTTTTTTTTTCCCCTGAGGACCTAGGCGCTGACCACATCATGTGCTCAGGCCGTCACGTGCCTGGGCACCCCAGCCCTGTTTACTCTTAAGAAGACTCTAGCTTCACTTAATCTTCTAGGAGTGTGTTATTTAACCTCTCCATATCTCAGTTTGCTCATCTCTAAAATTGGAATAATAGTAGTAGCTACCTCAGAAGGGGTTTTGAGGATTAAATGAGTGAATATACATAAAGTACTGAGAGTTGTACCTGGTGTGTAATACACAATTAATAAGCTTTAGCTATTTTTATTAACTCTATGGTTTTATGTATTTGCACATATTACTCTCTTTATCTAGGGTGCCTCTCCACTTTCCAATCCCACCTCCTTTTCACTGATTCTATTTCATCTTTCAAGACGAAGTCCAAGCTTGCCATTCTTGGGAAGACTTCCATGGTTTTCTGACAAGGCCCTCTTACATACAACTCTATACCAATCGGTGTTGCTGCATACTGAATTTGTAATTTACACTTATGCACCTATTTACATATGCTCCGTAAGGGTAAGAGCTGTTTCCTCTTGTTTACATAGTCCCTGGCTTTTACCACTATACCTGGCACATGGTAGTCTCCCACTAAGCACTTGTCTAATGAATGAACAAATGAATGAGTGAATGAATAAATGAACACCTTTCCTTCCAGGGAGAAAAAGGCCTGTATGCCTTGAACACAGGTTTTGAGTCTTCAAATACTTATTGCTAGCCTGGTGCTTGGAGTGTGCTCAAAAATGCTTTCTGAACTGACTGGAAATGCATTTAATTCTAATCAGATGATAATTATCTTTGGAGAATCCTTTAGACTTTAAAACCATGATCCATACTATGTATTTATTAAAGTGTTAAGTTTGAGCTTTCCTCAAAATATACTCAGAAGTTTGGGGACCAAACAAGAAGGAAACTGCCTAAGCCAGAAAACATTTAAGGGCTTTCCTCTCATGAAACTTCTAGCAATGGCCCCTGTTTAGCCACCTGTGCGTGCATCCTGCCTCATCACGTGATACATACAAGAACAACACGGACACAACTCCTCTCTGCCTTGGCCGAGAAACATTCATCAAAGAACACAAACTTCTCAATAGGGCAGAAAACAGGGAAAGAAACGAAAAACAAAGAGGAAGATTAGTTTGCTTCAGTCACTGTTGTTTTTAAAAAAGCGCATGAGGCCGAATCACTGGAATCCTGAAACCAAAGATGAAATGAAGCTCCACAGCAAACCAGGGTTCTGTTCCTCCAAAACTTATGCCTTTCCAGAAATTCTGCTCTCTAGAGGTCAACGTCTAGTGGGCATGAGATGTAGTTAGACAGCACAAATTAACTCCTTAAGTATTACTGCAACTCCACATCAGTCTTTGGGAGTACATACATTAAGGAGCTATTAAAAAACAAAAACAGAAACAAAAACTAAATATAACTCAACAGTCCTGATGGTTTATAATGCATATACAATTGGTTCACCTGCGTCCTTTTGATTCTCTATTTGAAAGAGAAAGCACGACAAGGAGAGAAGAGAGAGAGAAACAAGAACACATATGCAAGGATTAATGAGCAAGTGAACCAAAATGCCCCCCACTTATGTGTGATACATGATGTTGGAAGGAAAAAGTTGCCCTTGAGTTCCCACCGCCCAGAAGTGTGGGGTCAATGCTGCACAAATAGAAAATTAGTCAAATTAAGTTTAATGTGAAGTCAAGCTGTGACACATACATGAACTCTCCAGTGACAACTAAGTCATATGTTCTAGCCAGAGCTTAGAGGACGAGGACAACTCCAAATCTCCAGAAAGCACAAGAAAAAGCTTCCCAGTTTCCGAGAACAGACAGCAGGCATATAAGATCCAACTTTTACAGAGAACGGACCACCCTGTGTGATCTACCCACAACAGTTTGACATCTTAAACATGGAAAAGAAAGCACGGTTTGGCCCCGACTGTCCTTTATCTGACACCTAACACATTGCTCCCCACCTAGCTGCTACCTTTTGATTGTGTACCAGTGACAAGCACCTTACAAATTGGGGTTACACACAAGCAAAGTAAAAATGCATTCAGGTCACAGACAGAGAATAACTGAAAAACTTACAGACAAATCTGAGTTTATCACAAACAAATGGCTTAATTGTCTAACCTGTGTTAGGCTGATAAAAGTGACTGGACTTCTCACACTGGGTTTCACAGACAGAATCAACAGACAAGCCAATGCTAAAAAACTTGAAGCAAGGAGAGTGAGTTGGTTTGGATCTGAATTTTCTTGAAATAATGAAAACAGAAAGAGTGAAGACAGCATGGCGAGGAGGTGGTAGGTACTCACGAATGGTTAAATCCATCACTTGGGAGGCCAAGCAGAAGACAGGATGCTCATACATTTCTCTCTTTTTCCCTATAAAAGAGGATTTGGGCATGCAAGAGGCTTAGGTCAGAGGTCAAGAGGTTATAGGTCACAGGTTAGAGGAAAACGTTACATTAGCTCAAAGGAAAATAGCCACAGAATATTTTGGGATAAACACAGGATAAAAGAAAAAGGAGTTTCAAAATTGGAGATCTACTGGATTAACCATTCAGCATGCCGTGAGTCACGAGAGAGATTGTGACCATGATTTTACACGTCTCTTTAGAATTATTTGCAAGAATACAATGACCGAAAACATCATGAATAAAGGGAAACAGAATTTCATTGATTGAAGGCTCCAAGATACTAAGGATTTCAGACTTTAGTATCTAAGGCTCTTGAGGTATTTCTTCATAAACATAGTCTCCAGCAATATTACTACAACTTCTTTCCAACATTCTCAGGGAACTAAGCTGTTAATGGTCACAGAGAATCTCAAATGTCAAAAGGCAAGATTTCTTTGCCGGGGGTAGGATCAGAACCTTGTAAAAGAAAGTTGTCTGGTAGTAATATAGTTAAAGCTGCCATGTCTCAGCCTATGGTGGACTATGTTCATGAAAGAAAACCTGATACATGCAGCCAGAGGATGTTGGGTTGTCTGAATTAACAATCCCAGCATGCTTTGAAATTGGTGTCACAGCCACTTTTGCAGGGTTAACGTCAAAAAGTGGCTGAGCCAATCACGGACAAGGAAGGAGAGAAGCGGAAGAGAGCAGGTAGTGTGGAATGAGGTACTTCTCTGAAAAGAGAGTTGGAAAAAAAAGATTGGTTTCTTCAAAGAATCCCCAGCCCTAAAAGTCACAGTGCAAAAGATAATTAACACAACCAAGAAGAATTGAGGCACAAAAGGAAATTACAGACCAGCTGATCTACTTCAGAAATGAATGCATTTTTACTTACAGATCTTAAAGTTTGTTTTTGGATATATTTATCTGAAAGAAGAGAGCAGATCTTACCAAAAGACTAGTCATAGCTAGACCAAGACCTACACATGAGGCAGCAGACGTGGCAACAGAACGTTTCTTGATCCCATCCCATCCCTGGCCTGGCCTAGAATTACTAGGTACCCGGTTGACTTTAACAAATACAACCAATCATTATGTCCTGGGAAGGTAAATGCTGGAATCATTATTTGCTAATATAGCCCTTTAACGATCTCCTTGTTCCTCTATTTTTGTCACTCATTACCAAGTCAAGAGTTGATAAACATCCTTTTAGTGCCCAATTCTTAAGTGTTTCTCCCTGGATGCATAACAACGAATTCATTACCACTGGTACACAATTTGCATTGTCAGACAGACAAAATTGAGAGAAGGAGGACATGGAATGTACAGAACACTGCGCATTTGACAATGACCTTAACCTAATTCTCTAAGGAAACAAGGACTTTGGCAGGGTAAGTGATGGGGTTTTGGTAGTTGATTAGGTCTCTCTTAGTTTTTCTTTTCCCAGTCATGTCCTGAAGGCAGACCATGGGTATTTGCTGGTTTTGTTTGGGTGTTTCACATGAGAGAACATCAGATTCCAGAATGCGGACACATTGAGTATTGCACACAGAACTTCCACATTTATACACTTACACCACGGTCAAGTTGGGTGTGGTTTTCAAATCACCCTATAGCAGCCAACAGGGTAACAATGAAAAGTGATTAATACCTTTGCAAAGGAACAGGTCCCAAAGAACCATATCTTCTCAAGTAGAGTGGACTTTGGGCAATTGCTTGGTCATTAGTGACCACTTTCCTAAAGCTTGAGAGGGCAGTGATAACCACCATCCTAGGTTTGGAGTAACAAGATTGAATAAGATCTAAAGCAAACCAGGAGCCATCAGAGACAGCCGAATACTAACCTGCCATCAAGTTTGAAAAGCTACCGAGAGACAAGATATGTTCAAGAGACCAGAAAGAGTTAGGCAAAATCTCGATGTTGCTTTTTTCAATTCCTGTTTTGCTTCCAATGCTATCAACAGTGGACAACAAACTGTTTAGTTTTCCTCTATTTAAAGAAGGTAGCCACCCTACAGAACTCTTTCATAGAAAAACATTAGCCACAGAGCAAAGTCAGGGCCAACACAGCCTCTTGGAAGGACCTTAGTTGCCTGATAACATCCTATATTCAAAATCCTTCCCTACAAAGACCGTTTCCTGAGACCCTGTGCCTTCAGTCATTTATGTGGCCACAGCTGAGGAAGCTATCCCATTTCAAGTGCTTTCAAGTTTCAGCTTAACATACAGAGATGGGCCACTGTTTTCTGGTGCCCGTCAGAAAAGAGACAGACTTCCCTAGGGAGGCATACCAAAATTTAAATTAAAAATTGGGGGCAGAAGGGGGCCTTACCTTCGATTTTGGCATACTCTGACAGCCGAGAATAGTTGACTAAAGCAGCCTGCTCTAGACATTTACGGATGACTGTTTTTACCTCCTCTTGTGGTACTGGGGTAACAATATCTTTCATCAAGACCTATAGGTGGAAAAACTAGGTTCTTAAGATGGTTCAACGAAATGTGTTACTCATTTACGTTTAAAGAATTCAGTTTAAAATTAGTTGTGAATGCCTCTTTGCAACTTAACATAGATTGAGTGCCATTGTTAAAGAGAAAATAAAAAATTCCAGTGCACAGTTAGGATGTCAAAGGCTGTCCATGAATCATGGAAGGGCAAGGAGCGTATCTTCAATATATCCTAACTATTTGAGAGTCTGGAGATAAAACATCTAGAATTTTGGCAATTTCTTCCTATTTATTCTGGTATTTGATGAATGGTAAACAAATCCTTCAGAAATGACAATCTAGGCCATTCAACCACAATATTTAATTACCATGATGTTTATGTCTCTGTGTATATATCATTTGTCTTTTACTTTCATTCTTACCCTTTCCAAGAGCGAGAGGGTAGCTTTCAAAGCACCTTCAGGTCGACCAAATGGAAAGCAATACCTAAAAAAGACAGAAAAATGTTCAGGTTGCCTGAATCACTTACATTTTAGAATGAAATATGCTGTAACTTGATCCCTATGGCAACTCCCTCTCAGGAACAGAAAATGCTTTTTATTTTGTCACGTTGTGTTATGCTAATCTGAATTCACACCATATATGTGTGTATATAATGTATATATGTGTATGTGTGAATAATGACTAAAGAGAGACTCTGCAAATGTCTGCAGCAGAAAAGAATATTTCCAGTGATGACATAAGGCTCTGTTTAGATTTCTGTTGTGAAGGAGAACCATTTGTTAGCTCAAATGTGACCTTACAGATAATTATTGAGACCAGACCGGCATTAAACAATATTAGTTGAAACAGGCTAAAATGCAAACACACTTACCTAAATCCCCAGAGGATTAGTATAGGAAATACAGGAGTGTATTTTGAGCAAATTCATGATTCTACTCATTGTCCTTCCTTGATTGTAGTTTTTAATTGTTATTTGATCTTTTGCTATTGGCAATGTATCTAGCATAGAGTGTATGACCCGTAAAGATTTATCCAGGAGGTTTCTGATGGCACAGATGGTACCTATGTCAGGTACCACTAAGAGTTCTAGTAACTATTTCAGGCTGTCGGAAGCCTTTCAAGACACTCTTCCTCATGGTACAAAAGGAACAGGATGGGCTACTGAAACCCAGACTATCCTATGTATGTATGCCATTTCTTCCACTTGCTGGCGGAGGGGCCTGGGGCAAGTTACTTAACTTCTCTCAACCTCGGTTTACTCCTTGTTTCAATGGGAATTACAATAACTACCTTACAAATTGTCCTGAGAATAAAAAAAAATGAGTTCATTCTTATCCAGCCTCTAGTTCCCTGCGTAGGGCACAGGAAGCATTTAATAAATAGGAACTATTTACTATACTATTATAAATGCTCTTACTATTGATGAGCTCCTATTCCAAGATCTCTGGGTTCAGGACCACCAGTGCAGCATCAAAAATATCTAATTGACTCTAAGGGAGAAGTGGGCTGTGTGGTGCAAGGCTCAAGCCCAGATCCGCGAGCTGTCTCGAGAGTGTGCGGAAGTGCATGATCAGTCTGTCAAGGCTGAACCAAGATTCTTTCTTTCCCCACATAGCCCACTAGTCCTGTTTTCAGGTAACGGAGAAGGTGGGGATGCTCTTCTGGGTACCACTGCCTCCCTTCCCTATGAGAACTGATTCACAGGAGTTTTCACTGTGGGGAGGAAACCTTGAAGAAGCGTCAAATTCAACATTTTAGTAGATTTTTAAAAATAGATTGATGTTCAGGGTCAGCTTACACAAAGAGGGCTTTGTTCTTTCAGTGGAAATAAAATGAACTTAAGATTTCAAAGTCTCCTGGATATTGGGGAACACTGTCTTGGTTGGCTTTTTCATTCAGCTATTTCTTTCTTATTTTTTTTACTGAAGTATAGTTGGTTTACAATGTTGTGTTAGTTTCGGGTGTATAGCAAACTGATTCAGTTATATATATATATATTATATACATATGTTACATATATTCTTTCTCAGATTCTTTTCACTTATAGGTTATTAAAAAATATTGAGTATAGTTCGCTGTGCTATCCAGTAGGTCCTCATTCAGCTCTTTCTAATATTTAGTGTGTCTCTGAGAGATTTACAGTTTTAGAAAATCAAGCCCTTAATTTGCCCCTCCCCAGTCTCAATCTCCTAAAAAGCCCTTTAACCCCAGATCCTTACCTAAAATGTGTAATCTGATTTTCCAGCAGAACTCGGAGTCTCTCTTTGATTTCTTCAAAACGTTCCTTTTCTTCAACAGTCACAGTTCCAATTCCATCAGGCCTGAAAGAAGACATGTCATGAGGTGACGGGAACCTCATACACTGACACCATCAAATCAGATCTCTAGCAGGAGGAAACTGTCCATTTTAGAAGAACAACTACAGTGATCGATGTGACTTTAGGAGAAGTCCTGCTTTTCAGTGCCAGCGACTAGAGGGGATGGGGTATTTTGAGGTTATCATTTGGAGACATTTGCAGAACTGTCGCTCATTTATTGTGAAATGGTAAAATGTACAGAGGGGCGGCTTGCAGGTTAAAGCCAACCTCTAGACCTGCTCTGTTTGGCTCACAGCCTTTTGAAATTTTGAACTGCTTGCCAACATTTTTTTACATTAGGAAAGTTTTAGGATACAATTCTCTTGCAAATTTGGAACAGCTGGCATTAATTGAAGAGGGGCAACAAACAGCTTCTTCCTTAGCTGGGGCAGGCACTCTCCGGGTCCATATCTCTAATTTACATTACCTGTCTCTCTTGTGGGCACTTATGTTTGGGACTCCTGAACTATGCACACAAACTCCTATGAAAACCAGGAGTCCTGTAAATGTCTATATTTCCCAGAGGTAAATGCTGTTAAATGACTCACTTTCCAGCTTATAACTACAGATGTTCGGATTAATTTCACCACTCATGTATTAACTAAAGAACAAACTACAAGACAGTGTACAAATTACAAGACCTTGATGAAAGAAATTGAAGAAAATTCAAATAAATGGAAAGATATCTTGTGTACATGGATTGGAAGAATTAATATAGTTAACATGTCTGTACTACCCAAAGCCATCTATAAATTCTACGCAATCCCTATCAAAATTCCAGTGGGATTTTTTTCACAGAAATAGAAAAAAAAAATCCTAAAATTTGTAAGGAACCACAAAAGCCCCAAATAACCAAAGGAATCCTGAGAAAGAACAAAGTTGGAGGCATCGCAATTCCTGAATTTGAACTATATTACAAAGCTGTAGTTATCAAAACAGTACGGTACTGGCATAAAAACAAACATATAGACCAATGTAACAGAGTTGAGAGCCCAGAAATAAACCCTTGCATGTATGGTCAACTAATATTTGACAAGGGAGCCAAGAATACTCAATGGGGAAAGGATAGTTTCTTCAATAAGTGGCAATGGGAAAACTGGATATCCACATGCAAAAGAATGAAATTGGATCCTTATCTTAGAACATTCACAAAAAAGAACTCAAAATGGATTAAAGACTTAAATGTAAGACCTGAAGCTGTAAAAATCCTAGAATGAAATATAGAGGGAAAGTTCTTTGACATCGGTCTTGGCAATAATTTTTTTGAATATGACACCAAAGCACGAACAACAGAAGCAAAATAGACAAGACAAAAAAAGTGACACTTTAGCAAATTAAAGAGCTTCCGCATAGCAAAATGTAAAGACAACCTACAGCTGCCTAACATCTAAAGCTGGATTTCTCACTTAATAGTCTGTGACTTCTTTGAGACTCAGTTTCCTTATCTGTCAAATAGGGATAAAAACAGTCCTTCCTGAGGGCTTCTATAAGGGTTAATTAGCACATGGAACATGATAACACATACAAATCGCCTGGCACATAAGTGCTCAATAAATGTTTGCTATTGTTATTGCTAAAAAAAAAGAGACAACCTATGGAATGAGATAAAATATTTGTAAGCCATCTATTTGATAAGGGGTTAACATTCAAAATATAGAAGGAACTCATAAAAAATAGAAACCCCCCCAAATAATTTGATTAAAAATAGGCAGAGGACATAGACTTTTTCCCAAAGAAGACATACAAATGGCCATTAGGTACATGAAAAGATGCTCAACATCATTAATCATCAAGGAAATACAAATCAAAACCGCAGTGAGATATCACCCCACACCTGTCAGAATGGCTGTTCTCAAAACAAAAAGACAACAAATACGTGCTGGAGCGGCTTTGGAGAAAAGTGAACCCTCCTGCACTGTTAGTGGGAAGGTAAACTGGTGCAGCCACTATGGAGACCAGTACGGAGGTCTCTCAAAAATTAAAAATAAAACTGCCAAATGATCTAGCAATCCCACTTCTGGGTATGTATCTGTATCTGAAAAAAAGGAAATCAGTATCTTTTTTTCCCCTCATTTATTTATTTATTTATTTTTTATACAGCAGGTTCTTACTACCTATTTTATACATATTAGCGTATCTATGCCAATCCCAATCTCCCACTTCATCCCACCACCATCACCCGCCTCACCCTCCGCTTTCCCCCTTTGGTGTCTATACGTTTGTTCTCTACGTCTGGAAAATCACTGTCTTGAAGATATATCTGCACCCCCATGTTAACTGCAGCATACTTGAAAGCTGTCAAGAGAGTAGATCTTAAATGTTATACACGCACACATACATACACACACACACACAAACAGAGTAATTATACGAAACTAACCTTATGAAGTAATCATTTTACAATGTATCCGTGTATCAAATCATCCCATTGTACATCTTAAACTTACATATGGTATGTGTTAATATCTCAATAAGGGTGGAAAAAAGAACTAACCACATAGGCTATTTTTCAATCTTAGAGAACTACTGCTCATTTAATAGAAAGAATGACCCTGGCATAAATAAGTGAATTTCAGTTTAATCACAGTATTCTCATGTTTCTGAATCACCAGTAGGTTCACACACATTTTCCTTATTTCCTTTGGCCCATTCAAGTTGAAAATACAAAGGAAGGCTGCATATTTATAGCCCAAATTTATCTGTGCCAAATTAGACGAAGGATAATCTGACCCATTCAAAGTCTTCAGCTCCCAGATCTTGTACTGACTTGTTTTGACTACTGGCTGAGCCAGTTTGCAGATTGGTGCGTCACCATGAAACTTCTATTGGAACATTCTTCAGTTTGCAAATGCAAGTCATCTTGAGACCAAACAAATGGTCTTATTTATAGGCCTTCTCAAGGATCCAGCAGAAGTTGGGAAAATCCTGTATACTAGACCAGTCTGACTGCACAAAAGACTTGGCAAAAGACAGCAGTGTACCTCCTGTTAGGGGTTTATTGGTCAGCTTCCCTTCTTTTTAAGTACTAAAAATGCCCTACTTGAAAAAAGAAAAAACTTCCCCTCACCCACTTTGTAGAAAATACCCCTAAATAGTAAAATGCTATACAGTCCATTTCTTCACACCCTCCTGAACTTAGAGGCAAAATCGTAAATATCAGGTAGGCTGTTGGAATCCATACATGTGTCCTTAGTTTCAAATTTTCAGGAAAAATCTCAAATGTTCATTTACGAAATTTATTTAAAAATGATTTAAACATAAAATGCCCACAAATCTGTAGCTAAATCTCAGGATGAATTCACTGGCCCCACGAAATACCTGCGACACTTTCTGTAGTAACGTCTCATGTGTCTGTTATAATCTACAACTTTCTTTAGCTGTGGCTTTTGAATTTTGTTTATACAGAATTCAGCTTGCTAATGCACTGAACACATGTTTATATAATTGGCGTGTGTACATGCACACAATCGATTTGGGAAAAGTCGAGCCATTTTAAGCATTTTGTTTCTTAGCAGGGAATTAAGCCAGAGAAAAATGTTATTAAATATAAGGTACAATTCAGAGAGGAGTTTATAGATCACAGGAAGAAGCCTGAAAACCATTTAACACAGGCAGCCCAGAGATGTTTGTGGCCATTATTAGGAAATAAACCTCTCTGTGAAGAAAATCATTCCTTCCTTACCCAACAAGTCTTCTAAGGCAATTAGGCAATTAGAAGGCAGCTTTTAGATTCGTGTTTGAGATGAGAAAAACTGAACATTTAGACTGTGCCTGGCTTTCCTGTAATTCTCACTACAAAGGGTATTATAAACATAACATCTGATTATGTTTTTTCCCCTTTTGTTCTGATGATTCACATTTATAACTATCAAAGGTATCAGATGGCAGCTTCCGTGTCTCCTTGAACTACTCTGTGAACACCATTAATCTCCCTATTCAAAAAAGGTAAACAACTAAAAATTATTGTCATTTCTTAAATTTGCTTCTTAATCGCCTACGTCAGTGTGAATAGTTTCTTTCTTTTTTTTTTTTTTTCGGTACGCGGGCCTCTCACTGCTGTGGCCTCTCCTGTTGCGGAGCACAGGCTCCGGACGTGCAGGCTCAGTGGCCATGGCTCACGGGTCCAGCCGCTCCGCGGCATGTGGGATCTTCCCGGACCGGGGCATGAACCCGTGTCCCCTGCATCAGCAGGCGGACTCTCAACCACTGCGTCACCAGGGAAGCCCGAATAGTTTCATTTTAAATAAATGAAACAAACCAATCTGAGTCTGTAAGACACATAGTACGAAGTTTACCAAAAAAAAAACCAGGTGATCAAACACATCACAATTTCGACATCCAATGCACATTTATTTGTAATTGCCGGAATTGCTCTGAAATTATACTGGTAACAGGGGGCGTTACTTTACAAACTGAGGGAGAGATGTGCAGGAAAAATATAATTTGTCCAAGATCACAGGTTGTCACTCCATCAGTTAAAAAGCAAAAATATCCTTTGTGCGGTGTTTGATTTCTCATAGTTATTATTGAAAATTCTGTCAAACTTCGATTTCTCTTCCATTGACCCCTGTAATCTCTCAGTGTTAATTGTACAGGTTTTGGTAGATTTCTATGGATCTACTAACTGAAAAATCCTGGTTCAATATACAGGGAGCACTGTTCTCACAGAAGCAATGACATACTTTCCCTAGAGTAGTGGCCACCTGAGCCTGCCTCAGACTCACCTGGAAAGCTTGTGACAACTCAGACTGCTGGGGCACCTCACAGTTTCTGATTCAACAGATCTGGGGTGGGACCTGACAACTGGCATTTGTAACAAGTTCTCTGGTACTGCTGGTTCAGGGAACCTTACTTTGAGAACCTCTGTCTTAGAGCGAAAAAATATTTGGTGGGTGGCTGAATGCATGAAACGGTATTTTTGGAATTGGGAATCCAGGGTTCCCAATTTCCCTTGGATTGAGTGAATTTGGAACCAGAGATCTTCTTTAAGAAGTATATGGTCCACTTATGAAGCTAGCAACCCCTTCCCAAAATGGCATTTGCACTGTTTTCTAGGTGCCATTCCAAGCAGTGCTGGCTGCAAAATAAGTAGAAGAATTGTACTGGTGTCTCTCAGAAGCCATGCTTTTGTTTCTCTGTTTTGGAAACATTTGGGGGTGATTCTATAATTGTCATAAAACTGGCTCTGCATCTTGTTCTTTTCTCAATACTTCTAACACTTAAGGAATCACAAAGAATGAGAGAAGAGGAGGGCTGAAGCTGGATTTTTAAACTCCTACCTAGCAAATCCCAGGCTGTCTAGGAGCCTGAATCCTCTGCCCTCTGGTATCCTGACTGATACATTTTCAGCTGGTGGCTTTGCACTTCTTAGGGTCCATTGCCACTTCCTAAGGGCACTCGAATTTCCTTTGGAGGAATGACCTTGGCTGCATTGTGTGTAAACTGAGGAGTCTACTCTTCCTGCAGGGCAGCTCCTGCCTTGGGGGGGTCGCTATACATCTTAGCCGGACTAAGAACTGCACTCAGCCAACTGGACACTCGTTCCCGGAACCTTTATATCGGATAAATGATGTAAGGATAAAAGAAACTGGTGGGGTTTGCTGTCTCAGCAGCTGTGCCCTGCCCAGCTTGTTCTCCCAGGTCGCTAGTTCTTAATCTCTGACTGTATCTTAGAACCAGTAGAGCTTTGAGACGTCCCACCCTCAAGCTCTGATTCAATGGGTCTGGAGCAGGGCCTACACATGTCAAGTTAAAGCTCCCTAGGTCATTCCAATGTGCAGGTAAGGACTGGACCACTGCTTTGATCCTGTTTCCTACTTTTCTGTTGCTGCCTTGATTCCAGTTTCCCCCTCCCTTTTTTTTGAGGCTCCTGGCATCATCCCCATAAACTCTCTTTTATTTAGATTATCCAGCATTAGTTTTTGTTACTTATGTGGAACTGATGTAAGTTCATAAAGCACACATCCTCTGGCTCCCAATTTTAGTAGAAGCATTGATACCTTTGAACCTAGCTTTAGCAACACACAGACACACACACACACACACACACACACACACGGAAATATGGCCCCTGGTCACTGGTTCCACCTAACTGCACACTGGCTAACCACTCACCTTTTGTATATCATGACCCTGCAAACTTGAGACAATATGCAGGTCAAGTGCAGTCATTTCTGGAGCCCTGTCAAAGACTGGAAGCTCTCCCACCTGCAGGCCATCATCGGATCCCAAAGTGGGCCTCTCGGGCCACGACAGACTATATTGCATCTGACACAGCAGGCATCTCTGGGATCCACCTTTCAAGTTTTTGGCAAACCATTTTCTCACTGTCCTTCACAAAGTTGACATTTTCGGCAGCACGATAGGAAAGATGTCACGTCGGCTGCTCTTCAAGTTCTTGTCACGGTGGTTAGCACCAGTTCTGTCATCTTCACTCTCCTCACAGCCTCCCATCTTGAGCCATGTCACAAATAATAATACATCTAGAGCTGTGTTTTTCTGGGTTCTTTGGGTTTTTTTTTTTTGTCAGATTAAAATGACCCTAACCCGGCTGCCCACACTTTAGGACTAGTTATGCAAATTCTTCTCCCTTTCCCCAAATGTTTCTGAGCTAGAGCCTGTTAATTAATGTCTATTGTAGGATTAATCCAATATGATTAAGCACAAGGCTTTTAATGTGAAATCCTTTATTTTGATGCTTGAAATTAAGTGTGAACATTTGAGCCAAAGAATTCAAGCTACCTTGTGTTTTGTGAAAGTGAAATGACCTCTTTGGGGGCGTTAAATTGTTGCTACTCACCCAGGTGAGCACGCAGAGTCCTAGCGTTTAATTATCCTGCTACCAGGGTTCTCCACATTATGTTGAAAGCCGGGCCACAAAACCTCCATTGGGAAGGTAAGATATCTTTTCAAGAAGGTCAGGTTACTAAATTAATTCAAAGCATACAATGATTGATGTGTTCTGCTATTGCATCTATTTGGTGATCAAGTGTAGAATCCAGTGTAAAAAGAAATGTGTGAATTCAACAAAAGAGGAAAGAGCGTCTGGTCCACCTCTCTGCATACAGCCAGCTTTAAGCTCCAATCACTATCAACAAAGGGTAAAACTCCAGTTGAAGTGGGAATATACTTTCTCTCCAAATGCAAATGTCCACATATGCCGGTGCAGGCACCGTAAACATGATATATTCTCTCTCTCCAAATGGATGCATGCCTACAGACCGCATTACAGATCCATGAAAATGTCCGTAAACAAGCATGATAACTGAATCCTACGTGCTCCAAAAATGTTCCAGCCCAGAAACACGAGAGCTGAAAGGGTCAGAGTGGAACAGAATATTTTAGTAGCCGTTCCTTGTAATGGTCCCTAAATAGAACATTTAGACCAAACACACTTTAACTTCTCTTTTTTAAAAAAAACTGACTTCTTCTAGCAATTCTTAATCCTTACAACTTCCAGAATGATACTTTTGAATTTGATCCTAGTGTGGAATATTTTCCTTTGTCTCTTTCAAATGGTTAATAACTACACATTCAAGACCGCACCAAAGCATCATCATCTCAAAAGGAGACATCGCCACTCACTCCTCTGGATGGTATGTGTAAGGCCAACTGGCCCGAGGCAGGGGAACACAATCAGATTCACAGGTTGCATCAGGCCGAAACTCTCCGGACCACCCAGTTCCAGAAACTGACCTGGAGACATTCCGGACCACCCAGTTCCAGGAACTGACCTGGGGACTTTGCACCCAGCCCAGCCTTCCCGCCTTTCGAGGGGCGGGACTAACGGTTCCCCAGGATACCCGAAAAGACCACCAAATAAGGAATACCCTGCGCCCTCCCAGATTCACCACACCCCTTTACCTTCTTCCCCTTATAAAATCTTGCCCAACCCTCGCCCCCGGGTGCGACTTCTCTGGCCCCTTTCTCCCGGACCAGTGAACCTCACCCGGGAGCGCTCCCCAATGAAGCTCACTTGAAGCTTTCCTCTGTTTCGCGGTGCCGTTTGTTAAGATCCGACCTTACAGTATGTATAATCTCTAAGTTAATTATAAATTGTAATTAGGACTCTCACGTCCTGTAGTCACCGCTTCATTATGAAAGCGCAGCCTTACCCTTTCTTCCTCCTCTCCCTCCAGCCCATGCCCTTTTCTAATTATGCCCTGATGCCCTGGGGCTTAGACACGCTGCTAAAACAAATATATCAAGTGTTTGTATCACAAAGAGTAAGATAGGGAACAACAACAAGCAGTTTCTACATTACAAATGCACGTTGAAGCTTTTGAGGTTGGCTTTACTCAGTTTGAAAAAGAGGCCAGCAGAGGGCAAAAATACACAGGTCAAGACTTTTCTGACTTGTTTACTGCTTTTCTAAATATGTAGCTATAAGCCAACAATAACAGAAGGTGTCTTCATTCTCTCATAAGGATGGGAGTGATGGAGAAGTCCCTCCCTCTGAACAATCTCACAGAATGTGGATGTTATTGGCACAAGGACATTAGTTAAAGTGGCTCAGGCTCTGCCCACGTTCTGAATGAAGCAAGAACCCAACAGATGATTAGAGAAATGGTATAAAATGTATGCATCGCAGGAAAGTACATATTTCTTTCCCCAGAGAAGGACCAATTTCCAAAATTTGTATTACATAGATTTTCCTTTTTGAGGACTAAGCGAAGAGGCGGATTTCTTTATTTCTAGACAAACATAGACAATTAGGTTTTTAAGTCCACCCTGAACACCCAATGACCTTATGTACAGATTTCTGAGTGGTCAGAGCAGTGATATGTGTGGCTTTTGGGTATCACACCTACCCTACCTAAATAGAGTGTGACGTCTGAAAATATGTTTTTGCACCAATGAATCTAACAAACACAGCATGAGGACACACTGGTGGAATTTTAGAAGGAAAATGCACATTATTTGGATGGTTTGTCATGGGCCAGAGAGACTGCACCAATGAGACAGATGATGCAGCACGTTTTATAAGATTTTGTGTCTGAGCTGGAAAATATGCTATTGTCATGGGACAGATTTCCTTTAGGAGGAGAGTCACATGGGTTAAAAGTCAGAATATAAGCTCTAGAGAAAAGTTTTTCTTGGGATGCAGATTTTTACTTGAAATGTGTTTGGACTTTTTTCCCCCTCCTTCTTAGAAGTCCTTCTGCTTAGGTGAAGCTGGTTCTTTAGGATTTAGAGAGCATGACGCAGACATCTGTAAGCCCAGCACTACCTGCTCAGAGCCAGGAGAGGAGGCCAACCAGCCACGTGCTCCTGTCCACAAGCGCAATAATGCCTGTGTCAGCGTGTAACATGAGACCAAGAATGTGAATGTCACTGTCATCCCCCAACCATGCCTGCCTGCTACCAGACTGCTGTATTCACAGGATGGTAAAAGAGAACTACCCTGCTATAGTCTTTTCTCTCTCTTTTGGGGAGGGAGAGGTAAAAACACCAGACATAATGTCATGATGGGTGTATGTGTGTGTAACATGGAGAGAGAGAAAGGGAGGAAGGGAAGGAGGGAAGCAGAAATTGGAGAAGAAGGAAAAATATACATACGCAAAATGACTCATTTACTTCCAGCTAGGCGTTCCCCAAAAAGGAATAAAGGAAGCCATTATGTGACATGGATTGGGAGTGAGGGACCCACACTGGAGGCGAGGACATGGTCAGTAAAGCTGTGGTCCAGGGGAGAGAAGACAGAGACCTGAACTCTGGCGGTGGCATCCAAGAGAAGGAGAAGTGGATGGACTTGAGAGATATTTAAGGGCACTGACAGGGCACGGTAACTGAATCCTTGTGACGTGCTGAGGAAGGAAACATCAAGCATGGCTCCCAAGGTTTTGTCTTGGGCAACTGGGTGGATGGAACCACTTACTGACTTAGGGAAGCTGATGGAGTAACAGAGGAGAAAAGTGAGCTCCATCTCAGCGTTCAGTTACTCAGATCTAAGCCACAGGGATCACATGGTCTTTGCACACGAGTGGCACCTTGGCTCCAAATACATCTCCCCAAAGAATCCTTGGATGCATTTTCAGAGATTTTTAGGACTCATGCCCTCTTACATCTGCTTACAGACTCATTAATCTACGCAGCTTACTTTGGACTGGGGCGTTGGCATTATGGATTTGTTAATTGCTGATACAATGTACTTTCTCTGCAGGCCATATGTGAAGAACAGCACTGGCATTCAAGAAATGTTAAATAATAATGTAAATGAGAAAAATTTCCAATCCCAATAATAAAGGGATCCAAGGAACACTGACGCAACTTGCAATCATCGGAGCTGTTTGACTGCCTTGTCATTGTGGGACAGTGACCAAAGCGATGTTAATCTAAATGTCATCTAGAAAGAATACTAAAAATATTATGGTGAAAATTAAGTACTGCAACCTTAGGAGCTGATTTAAAAATTAGAAGATATAGCGATTTACATCTGTGGATCTGATGATCGCCAAGTGCAACCAGCTGAACATACCCACATTTTCCTTTTCTTTCCCTCTCTCTTTGAGAAAATGGGTTCCGTTTTAAAGAGCTAGTGCAAACGAATGTTCCCTCCATCAGTGGTTCTTAAATGTTGCTACATATAAGATTTTAAAACCATGATGCTTAGGCCATATCCCAGACTAACTAAATCAGAACCTCTGCAGGCGGGGCTAAGGCATCAACATTTCTTAGGCTCTTTAAGTGATTCCAACGTGCAGCCAAGTTAGACTACCAAGGCCTTGCGTAAGTAGGATCTGCAGACCAAATGCCTTGGAAATACGTGGGGAGGAACTGATTACAAGGGCAGATGCTTGACTCCATCTAAGACTTGCTGAATGAAATTATTTGAGGATGGGTCCTCATACTCTCCACTTTAACAAACGCCCCCTGTGATTTATATGCACCCTACAGTGTGACACCCCCTGCACAAGCTGAAAATCAGTGTCATGCCTTTAGACACAGAATACGTCTGTGTGAAAGAACCCAAAATCCAAGTAAAAAGGAGGAATTTCATCCCATCACCTGGAAGTTGGATGTTTGGGGTTTTGTTTGCAGGGGGCTGCCCTGTGCATTGTAGGGTGTTTAGAAGCATACCAGGCCTCTACCCATAGATGACAACAGCACCGCCCTGCCCCAGTGTGACAATCAAAAATGTCTCCAGGCATTGCCAAGTGTCCCCAGGGGAAGAGATCACCCCTAGTCAAGAACCACTAGGCTAAAAGATTCCAAACATGTGACGGTTCCATATCTTCCACTGCTTGGAATTATGAACAGCAAACACCTTCCCGATTGACCAGATATGTCTACTTTGGATTAGATACTTTAGATTCAAGTAGGTCTAGTGTTTCACAGAGACAGGGCACAGGTTTTCAAAGAAGGTGGGAGAAACTCAGTCACCAGCACCTGAGCCATCACTAATGATGTCCAGTTGCAGTAGGGCCAGGCTCTGCCTTCACCTAGGGGGGGTGCTGCTGAGTTATGAATATGTAAAAAATGGAAAATTAGGTAAAAAGCTACTTTTTACCTAATCTAAAGTTGGTTGTGAGAGGCCAGTAGGAACGAACTCTATTGTTCAGTTAAATTCAGTTCAAGGGCAATTTGTTTCCATGAGTCACGAGTTCCTTCTTATTGTGGGTCAAAGAATAGATAACCTCTCCACACACAAACAGTGTTCATCCTGCTGAAAGAGGTAGGAAAATGGGTTTTTTTTCCCCCAGTACCAAAAGGCTGTTAATTGCTGTTCAAAGGAGACCCTCCTTTTAGGTGGTCTAAAGCTCCAGATACACTCTGACTTCTTCCACAAGGTCAAAACCACCATGTGGGCCAAACTGATTCTGGACATCTTTAGGACAAAAATGAAAAAGTCTTTAACTAATTCAGATGGCTGCTAGGGGATCTCACCTGGAAATGCTGAAATCATATCGAATGGCTGAATTTGCATCTCACGCTATACACAAATGCTAATGCTAGGCAGGTAGTAAGGCAGAGGGGTTACAAATCCAAGCTCCAAAGTCAGAATAGCCATGTCTGAATTAGGCCCACACAGGTATTTGCTATGAAGCAAGTGACTGAATATATCTGAGCCTCAAACTCCTCATCTGTTAGGTGAGGATAATAATAATACAGATCTCACAGTGATGCAATAAGTATAAAATGAGATAATATATGTAAATAGCACTCCACACAGTGCTTGGCATATAGCAAACACTTATTAAACGGTGGCAATTATCCTTATTTTATTTCAATGTTACTTACGAAATCTAACAATGGACTATTTTACTTGTTATTATAACCCACAGAAGATAATTTCAGAGGTTGATGGGATATTACAGATGCTCTATGTGCTCATTTTGCAGATGAGAAAACTGAGGTATAGAAGTGAGATATGATAATCCTAGATTTATGCAGAACAGGTTCTAATACTCAGCTCTTTAGAATCTATGTGCAGTGCTGATGTAGTACAAAGAGGAAGAGCTTTGGACTCAGAATATCTGGGATTGCCACCTCAATTTACAGAATTCAGTTTCATCATCTGCAAAGTGCGTGTCAAAGTAGCTAACCTGAAAACATTATAGCAAATGAGATAGAATGTATGAAAGCACTTTGTAAACTGTAGAATTCCACGCAACTGATATTTAATATTACGATTTCTTCTTCCTTTAAAAATGCAATGCAAACATAGACCCTCACAAGCCTCAACGTGCCACTCACAATCCTTTTCGGTAGTTTTTCACGGCACAGGGAATAGGTCAGGCTCCAGCAAGGGTGGCCATTTACTCTCTGCTCTGCTTCAGTGCTGATCACGCCAAAAGCAGCACCTTGGACAGCAGCCAGAGAGGCTTCCTTCAGGCGCCTACAACGCTCTATGCACTCTTTTACTGGCTGCAAGCTACTTCTACCTTGAGGTCTGACCCTCACAGGGAAACACAAAACTCCACTCCACCTTCATCCTTGTATACTGCGAGTTCAGAAGATGGGTGTCCACATGGGCTCGGGGCATTCTTTGACCTTCACTATTGGACCTGCATACATTGATTGATAGCCTGCTACATTCTCCAGGAAGTGAAAATTGGCGTTTTCATTTGGTCTGCCTACAAGTGAACTGTATATATTTTAGGACTTAGAAATATCCAAGTGAATAAATTCATGCTGAAACATGAATACCTCCTTGTGAACTTTGTGTAGTCTGGCAATGCCAGGGTCAGAATATCCATTTCAAAACCTCAACAACAAAACTTTAAAATGTCAATGTTAATTTGGGGCGAGATAGGGAAGGTGAAGAAGGACACAGGATAACACTGGAGATAACTGTAATAATCTATTTTAAAAGGGAATAAAAGCCACGAATTTGCCATTTTACCAATTCACAAAGAGAGCATCCCTAAAGGACACAGGAAACAAGACAGGATCAGTATAAATTTTAGAACTTAAAAGTGCTTTCAAAGTGGCCTCATCATATAAACGATTCTAGTAAGAGTCATTAATTTAGTGACAGACCTTACTTTGTGCCTTTATTATAAACCATTATTTGAAGATGGATTTCTTTCATGAGATAAACGTAGAACTGAGAGGGTTTGCTAAAAATGATGGACCTACTATAAATGTATAAACCCATCTTATGCCAACCCATTTTGTTTGCTTCTTAACCACAGTTTCAAAATTATTAAACATGGGTTGCTTATTATGAATGACTTGGTAAGGTACCAGGCCCCTAACTAGATGCCACTAAAATAGCAATCTGACTCATGATTCTGTTTACATACTGCTCAGTTAGTTGTTCTGTTTTCAATGCAAACATGTTTTAAGTGTCCCTAAATACCTGACTCAAATTCATTCCTAATACACGGTGTTTTTGTCCATTGCTAGGATTTTTTTAAAAAGTGCGCGTTTCAACAGAGACTTCAGGAATACACAAAGCTTGGGGTTTGCTAAGGTGGAGGTTGCGGCATAGATGGGGGGGTAGAGAAGGTCACAGACATCGCAAAACACAAGCCAGTACACACATAACTTCTTACCTTTTGGGCTCTGGATTTGCCTGGGTTTTGGGATTTTTTCTTTTTTTGGATTCCTTTCTGGTATCTTTTTTAGCCTCTGGTTCAGATGGGGAGGGAGTTTTGCTCCCTTCAGGGTCTGTATTTGGTGTCAGCCCACTAAGGTACGCATGCATTTGTTGACTTTGGAGAAGGGGTGGTCGCATGGGGCATGCAGAGAGTGTGGCCAGCCATGGGAGAATCAAGACCACACATACATGCACAAACAAAAGAAAGAAAAAGAAGGATGCATCAAAGAGCAAGAGCAAATGCATTCAAACTAAAATAATAAGCAAAAAAAAAAAAGATGCAAACTTGCATAAGGAAAATCAGAACTGAAAATAAGAAATCCAAAACTGTTTCCATGACAAGATGTATAAACCTAACTGTGAATCAAGTGGCAGTCTTACAATATGAAATCCAGACAATGTGTATCATAATTCATGATGATGTTTACCAGGGAGTTTACAAAAACACTTCATTATTTTATAACACTTCCTTATTCAGTAACATATGTAGAATACAGTGTGACAACCCAGAGAATATAATGCAACTTCTCTCTCTCTCTTTAAAGAATTCAGTCCAAGAGGCTGTAACAGATAGTCATCAAAGTGTATATTTATAAAAAGCTGAATTACGCAGAGACAGTCCCCAGGTATCAGAGTTTTCATGAATATCTTTTATGCAAATGAAAGGTCACGTGCTGGGCTAGCAAACCTTATAACAATGGGAGGTGATGAAAATCTTGTTGCCTGTTAAATATTCAAACCTACAATGCTATTGTTATCCAGCTCTGAATGTTGAAGTTGCATCTCATAAAATCTACCAGTGCTAGAGAGAGGAAAAGCACAGAACTAACCCCACAGACACTTCAGAGTTGTACAGCGTGCAAAGATGAAGATGACTGATACAGTTCTGATTTAAAAGAAAATGCAGTCAACTCTGCATGCCCCCACATATGTATTTCCGCAGAGCAGCAACTTGTTCATCACAGGCTGGGTTTCTGAAGATACCTAGTTTTCCTTGGGTGTGCCTTCCCTGGCTGTTGGTTGAGGTGTCCGGGGTAATGTAGGGCTTGTCTTTATAGTAATGTGAGGCTACATACACTGGGATAGTAAACTGGCTGTGGCAGTGTGGAAACTTATTCCATGTCTTCACAGCCAAATGGTAATGCTCTTAAATTATTTGCTGCCTTGCGTTATTCAGAACACGGAACTTTTCCTCCAGGAGCTGGGCAATGTCTAAAGAAAGAAAGTACTTAGTATGGAGTTGGAACTGATGTTCTGGCCTTGTCTATAAAACCTATAAACTGAGGGGGTTGGTTACACTGTGATCTCTGAAGCTCTTCCCAGCTCTGCGGTTAAACTCTAAGTGTCATGATTATCTGTGCCTTCCAGCTTCACCTAGCTTGTTTCAGCTCTTGCTTTGCCTATGCAGAGCATTTGTTTATGCTGCTCCTTTTGCCTGGAACCACTCAACTCCTACTTCAGCACTCAGCCCAAGCAGCGATTCCTCGAGGAGGTTCTTCCTGCCATCCTGCCACCCCATCTGAGTTGTGTTCCTTTATTAACTGCTACCATGGAGTTTTATTCCTTCTTCTCAGAGGACCAATCTCTATATAACTCTGCCCTCATTTGGTGTCTGGTTTCTGCTCACCGTGCACGCTGAAGGTATAGCAGAGTACCTGACCCTCAGCAAGTAATCATTAAATATTTATGGAATGAATGATAGCAACAACAAAGGCAAATACTCATTTAGCCCTTGCCATGTCCCAGGCATTGTGCTGAACCCTTTATATCCACTTGCATCCTCTTGACAACCCCACGAGGACACTATCATCCCTGTTTTACAGATGAGAAAACAGTGGCAGAGAGGGTTTAATTACCATCCAGGGTCATGGAGAGCAAATGGAGCAGTCATGACTTGAGCCTAGATTGTTCTAATTTCAGAGACCACTCTAGAAGTCCTGTTTGCCATTTCTGTTAAGTCTCTTGAAAGGAGAAGAAATTCAGACCTGTGTGTTTTTTGTGTTTGTGTGGCTGGTGTGTGCGTGCGTGTGTGTGTGTGCGCGTGTGTGTGTGCGTGCACGCCCAC
This sequence comes from Stenella coeruleoalba, assembly GCF_951394435.1. Lineage (NCBI taxonomy): Eukaryota > Metazoa > Chordata > Mammalia > Artiodactyla > Delphinidae > Stenella > Stenella coeruleoalba. The sequence continues at coordinate 77,989,949 of NC_137156.1, forward strand.
TGGTCTGTACTACTGAGGGAATGCGGATGGATAGAGTTAGAGATGACCCTAAAAGCAGGACCAGTCATAAACCATGGCCAGTGCCTTAAAAAATATTTTTAAAGGAATACCTCTGGACATGTGCTTACCTGTTCCCATGGACGTGGGATGCACAGAAGGCAAAGCTATAGTGAAGGAGGGTGGGGTCAATCATGGCGCCATTTTCTGCCCGTTCAAGCAAATCTCTGAGGTAACAGAGATGTCGGTGACACCCTCGGACTCCATTTCGGGCGCAATACTCGTCTAGTACAAACACCTGGCCAGGACTGAACCAGCCCTGTTTGGAGAATAAAGGAGAGACTTTCTTTTAAATATAGGTTGGGTTTTTCTGGGGGAGAGCTGCTAGAGTTGGGGATGACTGGAGAAGGGGGTTAACAATAGCCACAGAGCTAACACTTGCTGATTGCTTATGAAGTGCCAGCCGCTGTGCCCAACGCGGTGCGTGCTATCTGGTTTAGTCCTCATGACAGCCCTATCAGGCAGGTGCTGCTATCCCTGTTTGATGGTCGGGAAATTTGAGCTCGAGGGAGGACATAGAGTTTCCCCAGCATCCTGCAGCTAGTAAGTGACGGCATCTGGATTAGCAGAGGGCATGATTCCAGAAAGAGAGGCTCACCCACTGCTTTAACACTGAAGCGTACACCTTAAAAGAGTGTCGGAGTGTGGGTAGGGCACAGTCTTGGTTACTGATAAGAGGAAATCATAACATGAATGCCTTAAATTGGTACAGTGCTTTACCCTTGACAAAGAACTTTCAGTTGAGCCCCGTAACAGCCTTGAGAAGCAGACAGAGCAGGTTTATCTCCATTTCACAGATGAGGAGATGGAAATAAGAGCTCACAAATAACACAAAACAGGCAGGACTCGAACCCAGCTCTGTCTTTCTTCTTTTTAATATTACAGAATATACCTACTAACATGGAAATATGGTCACAATGCAATAAATTATTGTAAAATAGTATGTAAGTATGATACTATTGGATTCTTATTTCACTTTTTTTTTAACATCTTTACTGGAGTATAATTGCTTTACGATGTTGTGTTAGTTTCTGCTGTATAACAAAGCGAATCAGCTATATGTATACATATATCCCCATATCCCCTCCCTCTTGCACACCCAGCTCTGTCTTACTCCAAGTCTTCTGGGTGTTTTGTTTTTTTTTTAATACTCTGGAGCACTAATAAATACTAGGATTGGTCTACATACATGCTAGGACTTCATAAATCCTTTCACTTTGGAAGAAAAAAGTTTTTTAGATTTAAAACGGAAGATAATAACAGAACTTTCCAAAGAGAACAACATGACTAAGTTTTCAAGTTGTGAATCATATAGGATTCAATTAAACTGAGAGGAGCTTCCTGGGCCCCGGCTGAGCGTTTTGCCTTATTCTTTCCCTGGAGGTTATTTGTTTTCTTATCATGTATTTGCTCGCTGCAGGACCACACAAAACTCTGCTCTGAAAGAGAACCCGGATGGAATCTCCGATCCAGAGCAGACTGGTAGGCATGATGGGGTAGAAAGTGCTGCCTCTATCATGCACTTAAGAGCTGATCAGACAGGCTAAGCGACTTGACACTCAAAGGCACCCTTGGAACAAGCCTGAAATCCAATCACTTCTTTCAGTTTGGGTACCTTTCTGAAGCAAGAAAGAAACCAACTGAGGTGATACATTGTAAGCAGAGAATTTAGGATTGTCTTAAATATAAATTTAATTTTACTTTGAGGGTCTTCTCTGAGTCATCTTTTGAATATGGCTCCGTCTTGGGAGAGAAAAGGCAAAAGGAGAAAGTGACCAGGTGGCAGGTAAAGGCCAAGGAATTGCAGCGAGGGAGGCCCCTGCCAACACTCTCCTCTGGTATTAGTGATCCGGGGAAACTTCTATAGACAACATGCAGCTCAGCAATGCATCCAACGAAAGACGGCATCTTTCCTATTTCAAATGATAAGTTACTGCAGAGGGCGGGAGAGTAGTCGAGGCAGTGGGCTGCCCCTATAGGCAACTTCTTTGCCACTCCATCTGCTACCCCAAATGCTAAATCTTAGAAACAACACTGCTGTGAAAGATTAAAATATATTTTCTACGACTCAGATGACACCAAGTCTTTTGTAGATGCCAAAATAGCTGCTTTGAAAAGAGTTGAAGAAATATCAATTAGGAACTCAGTCGAAGACACAGAAAAATTTATGTATTCCTGCTGGTCGGTCTCCAAAACTAACTGAAAAAAAAGATTGTAATAATGAGAAAATGGAATATATAGAGGCAGGAGATAAGGTCTTTTTAATGGCTGTTATTTTCTGAAATTTGGGGATGATGACTAATAGATACAGGTACACAAACGGGAAAGGAAACTGTTTTATGATATTCAGAATTAATTTTGGATTTTTAGGCCTATATATGATTCACAGGGAGCGAGCTTCAAAATTTCATTTCTGGTTTAATTTTTTCTAGAGGGCACTCACTCCTTAGTGATGAATTTCTTAGTGAAAAAGAAAATCGTTTTAAGAAATTAGGATTTGAAAAAAGTCTTGAAAATAAGACTCCTCAAAAAATTCCTCAAGAGACTAGGAATTGTACATAAAAAGAAATTATTTAAGTTCAGAGGCATATTCTTACAAGTTTCACGAATGCAATTTATAATTACATGAATAATTACATAATCGTAGGAAATACATTTGAGAAAAACTGCCTTGCAATGCAAGGTAAGCTTTTCTTTTTTTTTTAAGTCAAAATGATGTATTCCTTTCCAATTTGGCAAAGTTCAGACTTCTGATGAAGTGATTCTAAACCTGAGATAATCAATGAATCTTTTGTGAGACGAAGATTAATAAATTATTCCACATAATCCCGCTTCTGTTTTTTAGACTATTTTATCTACCATTTTAAATATTTTGGATCCTGGCACAAAACAAGAAAAGGAATTTAAAACAAAAAAATTAGTCAGGACAGATTTAGGGTATAGCCATACCATGTAGACAAAAAACCCAGATTTTCATTATATTTATGTTAATATCAATAATATGTTAAATTTAATAATATACAGATATATTAACCTTAGTATGTGGAGTCAGGGATGAGGCTTTTCCTCTGTGTAAAGCCATTTCATCCTTTCCCCTCACCTTTCCCATCTATAATGTGGGATTAATAGCCTTTATCTTTAAGCAAGGAAGTAACAATTTCTGGTTTGCAGAAGGAAATAAATTGGGTCTCTTTTAGGCTTTTGAATTTGATGGTATAACCTCAAATCTATCTTCATAAATCTAATCAACACGTAATAGCGGTCCCTTAAACTTAAATGGATTTAAATCTAGGCTTAAAATAGGATTTCAAGAAATGTTCATGCTCTTGCTGGAGAGCGGGACTTCTAAACGTCTAAAGCACCACACGAAAATTCCCCCAAAGGGTGAAAAATGCTTCGAATACTAGGTAGAAAGAAGAAAGCCACTCAAACAAACAAACCCAAACCCATTTACCTTATGAAAAGGGAAGTGAACTTGATTTACAAATCATTTTGATCTTTAAAAAAATAAATAAAAAGGACCCATTCATTTCTGAGACAGGAGCACAGGGTCTTACTATGTGGGGTGGGGCGCGAGGGGAATCTTAATGTCTAAGAAACCGAGGCAATTTTTACAAGTTCTCCATAAGCAGGTGCCAAACTCAATTACCCTCTTGAGAATATTTCTCATGTAGCAGCTGAAAAGGGGGAAGCTCAGATAGGGAGGCTGGGGAATTGGATCCGTCTCTACTGATAACTTCCTCCCGCTCTGTCTTCTTTCTTTGGTAACTAAAACTATCTCAACACAGGAAATCAAGAACACATTTATAATTGTTAAAGGGGCTCCACAACGGAGAAAAGAGCTTCTGACATAAAGGTAGAAAAATATTTTATTTTTTGAAATGTTATCACGTTTCAATTGCTGTATACCAAAGAATATACTTGCCAGGCAAGAATAGGAATCATTAAGTCTGTGATCCAAAGTAAGACGTTGCACCATCTCAAAGAGGGAAGCGTGGTCAAAGTTACAGGGGTTGGAAGAGATAAATTCATCCATGCCATGTTTTTGAGCTCTATCTGCGTCTGTTCATTTATACATGTAGAGAGAGACACAATTTAGAGAAACACATCATATTTTCTTTGACATTTCAAATACACAGGAATTCACTAGGCATTACAAATGCTAGCTGTTTCCCCGTTACCTCCCACCAACATCCCCAAGATATTCTTTTTATACCTCCCATTGTCAACTTGCATCACTTACTGGTGAGTTTATTGCATTTCGGCAAAAATATATTGGCATCAACATGTTTATCAAATGATCACAACTCCAGTGCATTTATGTTGTTCTTGAAAAACTAAGCACTCGACCGTAACTTCGCCTGCGTTTCACCAAACACTGAAAGCAGATCGGATCTTTGCTTATAAAAGCCTATTTAGCTTTTAGGTTAATAGATTCTGCCATTCCAGTGGTTATATCTAGAGCAATTTCTCTACAATTATTGGGATTATCTGGAAAAAAAGGGTTATGCTGATTTTCAGCAAAGTGACAATATTTTTATCCTCCCCTTCCAAATCCCCGTGGCCGATTTGGTTGCACAAAAGGTTTGGGTCCCCATCCTCCAAAATTAAAACAAAATAATAACAAAAGATGTTCACTGAAACCTGGAGAATAAGTTCAACGGGAATTTAGTTTGTGAGAGCCAAGGACATTGCCTTATAGTGTGCTTACTCAGTTAGCGAAGCTTATGAAAGACAAACAAATGTACTCAGCAAGAGCTATGATCTGCCATTTATTGTGAATTAATAGTCTCAATGTATTCACACTTTTCCTTACAGGGTGAAGGCTGTAGGCAAAACCTCCTAAGGGCTAACTAATTAATCTCAATATGTGTAACTAAAATAGTCTATATTCAATCGGCAAAATAACTCAGAGAATCCGACTCGAGTGAGACCAAGCAAATCCCAAAGAGGAAGGAATGAAGGTCCTAGACATTAAGGGAATCGGCTCACTCTGTCTCATATTTACTCACTGTCCTGAAATGCTGTGAAGAAAAAGAATCTTAAATCAAGCAAGAGTTTATTCATCCCCTTGCGTGCAACATTCTACTGGAATACGGGCACCTGCCAGGGACCAGTGATGCTGTCAGGACACGGGAAAACGGATTTCTGACTTGAGAGGGTATTTGAATAATATTTTCAAAAGTGGCCTTCATCCCAGGCAGTTTTTTTTTTCCTCCCTGCTTGGGGGATGGCTGAAAATGGGGGTTATAGCTGCAGTGTGATATTAAGATGATGATTTTTCCTCACATTATTAATTTTGTGTATCCTTCCAACCTCAATGTGTGGTATGTCAGATGTATGCCCTCTTTTTGTTGGGTTTTAAATCTTCAGTCATCTTTCATAGAAGCAGCAAGTGGTCAGTGTTTGAACAGGATGTGTTGTTTATGCCCAAGACACACAGAAGCAACGGTTACCAGAAGGCAAGTTGAAGAATGTCTGTTTTAATAGCCAAATCGCTCTACTAATAGGATAAAACACAAAATTCTGGAAGGGATAACACATGAGCAGGAATTATATTAGAGCATCTGAAAGAATCCTCTTTGCTGGGTTAATTGCCTCAGATTTGTCTTCAGGAAAGTGCTTTCAATTTGAGTTTAGGTGCTTTATCTAGGAGGATTCTTTTGTTTGGTAATTTGGTCTCCAAGCTATATTTCTCCTTTGACTCAGGATGGCTAGAAAGAGAGGTGGCCAGGAAGCTGGTACTGGGGAGAAAGCTAGCTGCTTCTAGGATGTGTGTGTGTGTGCGTGTGTGTGTGTCTGGCTCAAAGCAAGTGTCTGAAACCTGCTCCAACTTTAGTTGTCCCCCTGCAGGATGGCACTCCTGTAATCCAGGTGATACTGCTCCGTCCCTTAGGACAATTCTGCCCTCTCGCCCCCATCCCGTCAGTCCGCGGAGAAACTAACAGTGGGGTACACCCATTGCTCATAAAAAGCCTCGCTCACTCCGTGCCTCCCAATTCTAGCAGATAGATGAGGCAATTTGGCGAGCATCAGCTTCTTGCTCTCAGGTTTCTCAGAAGAGGCTGCAGGCTGACAAATCGGTCGGGCCCTTTACTTGGCCAGTTTGCCTCTGCTATTTTAGTGCTCTTCAATTATGATGGTGCAAACAGTCATTTAGCCAGAGAGAAGGGGGCTCTTCTGTAGCTGTTAAAAATACGCCCCACGTTTGAAGTCTCTTCCTCTATTTGCTGAACCTCTTGAAAACTCTGTGATGAACTATTTTGCATGGCTGCCCACTCAGGAAATGGATCTGGAAAGAGAGCTTGCCTCCTCCGTGGAGACCTGGATACAGACCTACCCCCTCCCACCTCCCCATCCATCATCACAAGACGGCTTCACCACGCTAATTCGTGGCTCAGACTTCATCTAAAGAACAATTTCATTTTTACTTACATTTTAAAGCAGGTTTTAAAATATGCTTAAAATCCGCCTGTTTTCCTTTTCCGAAAGTAACCCTATCAACATAAAAATTCCTTTTTCCCTTCTTCCTTCTTTCCTCTCTGTCAGTTCACATGGGGGTGACTGAGCCTGGGACTGATTTAAGGAGGTCTGGGTGCCCCCGTGAGCTCCGCTTTTAAATAGGTGTGGGACACTGGCTGAAGTGTTGATCTGTCTGAGTCTCAGTTTCCTCGTGTGTCAAATGAGCCGAACTTTTAGTTCCCTTTCTGCTGCCACTGTCATTTAATCATCCTTAAGGTCCCTTTACACCTTCCATGGGATGGAGCTTAATGCAGTGGGAATTTCCAGCAAGTAAAACGAGCAGCCCTTGGATTTTGCTTACACAAAATCATCATTTACTCAGAATCAGGCTCATTATCTTAATGGTTCCAACAACTCAAGAGTGCTTAACAGGGTGGCTGGCTCCCATGAAATTTCTGAGAGTTTCATTGAGCTTGTTACATTCAGACGAAAAAAAAAAAAAAATAAGAGGAGCAGCAGGCCAGGAACGCTTTTTTAAGGTGTCCAAGGAAGGGGTGTGATTTTTGATGCTCCATCCAAGCAGGGATTTTGAAATTTTTGTTCTCTGCTGTGTTCCCACAGCACCTAGAACAGTACCTGGTACACAGCAGGCACTCGAAACATATGTGTTAAAATAATGAATTTATCTCACTGAGATAAATAAATGTGCTCTCGAAAAAAATATTTTCTATTTCTTGATTTTAGGAAATGTTGATACACTAAATTCAACAGGCATAGTTTATTTGAGCTAGGATAGCAGGTGACTAAGCCTCTGGGCTTAGAGGGTCACGAAGACTGAATTTGAGGCCAGCTCTGCCGTTACAGGGTATGCAATGCGAGGAAGTTGATTAGTGTTTCTGAGTCTCATTTTCCTCATTTGTAAGTTGAGAATGGTGTTTGAGTCTACCCTCAGAGAGGACTGTTGACAGGATCTGATAAGCAGAACCTGTAAAGCACCTACATGCCTGGCATATACTAAGTGCTCAAAAACCTTAGCCATGAGTGAACGGGCAGGCTTCTTAGTGCCCCCAAAGCCAGTTTGTTTAATATTCTTAGAGACCAAGGCTTTCACTACATTGATCGCTATTAACCTATATTGTTCGTTATAGGCTGCTTCTTAAACTATATTGTTTCTAGGAAGCTGGGAGTCCTTTCCAAGCTCTCTGCTTTATGCTTCTCCTCTGCCCCTGTATAACCAGCTCCTATTCTCTGTCTCTGTTTTGGCTGGGTGATGTTCCAATTTCTCCGTGGTCAGAACACACACTTAAATCCCCTGGTAGATAAAATGTTCCTTGAGGGGTAAGTTTCTGATCTGTTACTTCCCCTGGCAGCTACCAGAGGAGCCAGGTCCTTAGAAGGTGTTTATTAACTGACTTACTCTGACATTTGCATCTCAGGAAACTTCCCATCGACTTTATTAAAGGAGTCACACACATGGGGATTCAGATGGCATCTTGCAAATCCCAAAGTGGGAACATGTGTTCTTAGGGGGAAAAAAATCTTATAAAAGGAAGCAGAATTCTAGGTGCAGGTGTCTTTGGATACCATTCAGATTGTCTGCCTGTGTCTCCATACATGTCTAGGACCATATGCATTACATATGTTATCTATTTTAAAATAAAACACTGCAGTGGTCCAGCTGTTCCAAATTCTGTTTCAAAGAACTTGTGGGTGCTTCTCAAGCAACACCACCTAGTCATCCTTTCATGGTCCCAGTCTGTTCTTCTACAGTGCTGAACATTAAAAACTAAATCCTCCTTGCAGTCGCATTTTGCCCTGTGCAAACAATTGGAATTGGTTGATGAGAGAAAAAGAAAACTCCAATGTTGACATTAGCGAGGGGAAAACAGCCCAGAGCAAAAGGATGAGAAAGTCAATTCCTGGATTCAGGACACCCTGGGATCAATTCCCTTGCCAATGTTTGGCATGTGTCAAGGGAATGCAAATGAATTTAAATACTAGGCTGAGCGAAATAGAATTAGGAGTGGAAAGTAGAAGCTTAAAACTCTAATGACGTTTGGATTATCTCTTGCTTTGGGAGACACGTACCAATGTTCTTTTTCATTAATATATGTACTTTTTTTTTATTATTTAAGAAATCAAGGATCGACTGCATTTTAAGAATTTACTTCAATCTTTACCTTTTTCAGACCTGGCTGAACAGTTGCTCAGTCCTGCTTAGTTTGTAAGGGCTTCAAATGTATCGAAAATGGGCTATGTAATTTCATAGGCTCTGGAGCTAGGGCATAATTCAACACATCTTCCAAACAATGCTTCTTGTTTCACTTCTGGGCTGTAATTGCATAAAGATTTTGGAGTTCTTTACAGCATGGGCATAGGAGACTGACTTCAGACTAAACTTAGATGAATAAAGCTGATATTGGTACCTAAACTACATTTATAAACTTAAAAGAACTATCAATGGGTATCCATGACACAGAAGCGGGCTGATGGACATGCAGACTTAGGGAAGGCAAGTATGCTTTCAAGAGGAAACTAATTAAAATTTTTACCCCAAGTTTGCTCAGAAACAATTTTGGTTTGGCATTTAAGGAATGTTGGGAAAATAATGGTTCCTAAAGTGATACGATTATGTGGATTTTATACTCTCATTTAATCTACTTAAATTTCAAGTGATGTTCCTAATTGACCATCCTATCGTTTATTTTGTCTGTGATGTTTGGGTTCATTTCATGTTCGATATTCTTTTTCTTTTTCTCCTTCACAATGGGAAACAATATATCATAGTTTTTCATGATCTCGTCTTAATAGCAAGCATATTTGTGCGATCTTTTTTCCGATAGAAAGAAATTTAGCTATGTTTGCAGTAAGGTCTACCGAATGGAATTTTCTTGGGTGGGAGGGGAATAATATAGCTTTCCAATTTTCATTTTGTTGAGATTTTTCTATTATCCCAACAGCTCGAGGAATGAATACAAAAGGTCAAATCTTTTTATTTTGTAGTATTACCTGTTAGAACTTTTTATAGGCTAGGGAAAAAATGCTGCTGTTGAAAATAACTATGATTGTGTTGTTAACAAATTGTCTGAGGGAGGCTCCTTCCTCTAATGAATCCCTTTTATAATAAACTGGGGGTAGCTGCTTTATCACTGAAATTCAGAGCACAGTTATGGCTGTTGTTATTCCTGATGGATGCTAGAGGCAAGAGAATAGCTCATGTAACTATAAAGTCACTGTGAACTCGAACTGCAAATTAAAAGGTGACTTTGTATCCTTCCTATATGGAAAATGTGTGCTTGTCATATCTGCTTGACAGTACAAGAGTGAATGTATGGTTTGGACAATAACGAACAATGACAGTAGTCAACCTCATCAGAAGACATGAAATAAAGAAATGACAATGATTGATGGCAGCTGACTGTTTACGGATTTTTCTAGAAGAGTTTTTCTTGGCATGATCAAGTAACCAGGGGATGTTGTGCCCTGCCTGAGCTCTGCACAGCAAGCAAAAGACTGGTCCTCCCCTGCCTGCTGCCCTTGAGAAACAACTTAATTCCTTCATGGTCCCTTTGACTCAATCAAGCTAACTTGCATGGCCAAGAGAGGATGGCTTCTTCCGAAGCTATCAAGGTCCACCTTGCATTTTGCAGAAATCTCTGGCAATACACCCAAGGGGATAAACATGTGGTATTTATTTCAATGTTCATTTTTATAATTCTTCATAAGACAAATGCTTTGAGTAAAAATCATAACAGAATCTTTTGTCAATGATCTCAAAACCAATAAATGATTTGTAATTTTCCCTGCTGTAGTGACTACATTTTCAATTAATTTACACAGTACTTGATAATATTTTTATGTCCCTGTAATAAGAGCAAACACAAATTTTCTATAGTTGACTAATTAATAATGTATCTTCCTATAAATCACTATAGGTCATGAAAATACTCAGCTGATTAGTGAATAGTATGTTAAATGTGTTTGAAGCAGTTAACAATGAAGTGACCCTTCATTTAAGATGATCTATTGACATCCTAACATGGTATTTGGAAAATTTTGGCCCTGATTGTGAGAGACTATTCTTTTAAAAAGTCATTTACTTTAGAGTGAGAAGGAAAGTGATACACAGTGTGGTTTGGGGTCACGCAAATTAATATTGAATTCATTCTCTGATGTTGCATTCCTGCAATGTAGCAACTGCAAGTTGACAATACAAGAAGATGCAGCAAAAATCTGAGACAAAACTATAGAAGGAATTGAGGCAAACAACTATTTGGGAGTCTACCAGGACAGCAATGCATTGTTGTGCAAATACATGTAAATTCACTAGAACAAAATTCATTGAGTCATCTATTCATCCATCCTTTCTTTTAATCTTTAAAAAAAGTATAGCAAAATCCTAAAAGCCCACAAAGTTCACATTCTATGGTAAGCTTTTAAAAATGCCTCATCGGACATGGAAAGGAAAGGAAAGTTAAATTATCTGCTTGAAGTGGTAAAAAAAAAAAAATCTGTCTGCTAGCCAGGGGTACATTTATGCAAAAGAAAAGAAAAAAGAAAGAAAGGAGGGATAGAAAGCAAATTAAAGAAAAAAACGAAAAGAAGAAAGGACTATTATTAAATGGTCAGGAGAAATGATGTGACCTACAACTTCTAAGTTCGCATTCAAAATACTCAAGTACATATTTGCCTGCTCTCTTGACCAATTTTCCTAGCTCCCTCTAATGTCTAGTTTTCCCTCAACACATTTTTGGTGGACAGCTTTTTCCTCTATGAATAAAGGAACTGTGTACTCTCTTTTATTAATAACTCAAATAGTGAAGAGAACGATGTTTTTATGTTTTCAAGTTTCTTTTTTTCTCTTACAGGTGTATTTTTAGAAAAATGAATACAAATACAAATGATGTCCTAAAAAGTTATTGTTGTCATTGTTCTTGGGAGAGCAGCAGAGAGATATTTGAGACCAGAGGTCAAAACCCTCCATGACATTGTGAGACTGTGAATCTGAAGCTTCTGTGAATAAGCTACATGAATTCAATTGGGTCCTTAGTGTCCTGTTTTTGTGCGGGCTAGCTGCATGTATTACATGTCTCTTTTCAAAATTAATCCTCTCTTGGGTCTTAGAGCACACCCTCAAGCCAGGTAGGATGAATTCTTTCACGTTCAAGTAATGAATTTACTTTATTGTGTTCTGCAATTTCTTGGAGTCTTGCTCAGTTAACATCTTTGGGTTTCCTACCCCACCCCCCCTTCTATCTGTTAAGGTACCCGTGGTTACCACACCATTGGTTCGCTGACCATTCTAACCTTTGGAATGGGAAAGGAAAAACAACAATAGCAACACATCATCAGGGTGCAAAATGATCTGTTTTCAGGCATTAAGCAGTCAGGTAGCTGTGAATTCCACGAAACAAAGGCATTATTTGCCATTTTGTTGTGACGTTCATTAATATTCTTGGAATAAAAAAAAATTAGGATATGTTCATGGTTGGCTTTACTCAGAGGATCATTTGATGCCAATATGAAAGCCAAGGAGAGGAGGCAATTATGCACACATCACATGCATCCTAGTTTCAGTATGAAGCTGACATTTCAGACCTACGGTCAGGAAAATAACATGAAAAGTTTTACTACAAAGTCTAGACATGAGGAAGATTTCAGAGGAGAGGGAGGAAGCACATTGCAGGTGTCAGATAATCTAGTCTGATTATCTGAGCTGTGCTAGCTATAGGGGAACACTTACCCTTCAGTCCAGCTAGAAGTTAGCAGGGTAAGAAGGAACAAACCAGAATAACATAAAGACTAGCAACAAGGCTCAGGAAAGCAGACAGGAGTTCTAACCTAGCAGCTAAAGTTCTTGGGTTTGAGCAAAGATTGAACAAGAAAACTTAAATGAAACAAAACGAAAAACCAAAGTCAACCCCCCCCAAACCAATAGTAACCAAGATCCCCCTAACTGTTGAAGACTCTTCAGGTGGTAGCAAACTTAGAACCATTCTCAAAGACATCCAACCTTAGGGATCTATGATGTGATTAACACTTATCAGTTGAGAAACAGACATCAGTATGAGACTCATTGCAAGTGATATATCAATCATTGACCAAAGAGCAAAGCTTAAAATACCCCCTCCCCCTGCACTCTTGAGAACGGAGGCACTGATTTTCCACTGTTCCTCTAACACATTGCGCAGGGATCGGGTGTTTCAATGAGAGGCCACTTGGCAGAATAAATCGTGGCAACACTCAACTCAATGATTTGGACGTCATTTCCAAGGTAAGCAACATTGGCCTTAAAAAACTGGAAAATTACAAGTATTTGTTTTAAAAAGTTGTATAGCTAGGCACTGCCTTAATTTTTTCAAGTTTTAACCAAAAAAATAAATAAATAAAAGAGAGAGAGAGAGAGAAATTAAATCAACAGCAACACACATCAAAAAAACCACAAAAGAACAAAAAGGTTTACAAGCTTGGTGGAACCCTCCCAAAATCATTGTAGAGTCACATACAAACTAATGAATAGCAGGATCTATTTTTCTTTCAGTTTTTCCGATTCCATACAAATACTCCACTCCACTCTTAGACGTGTCTTTTCATTTTGAAATCGAGCTTTCGAAATTGAAAAAAAAATAAAATCTGCACCCAGAAGTCTGTTAAACTGAATTTAGAAAGACCCAAATAAACTCACAATTACGCTCAAGTATCCCAAACTGTAAAATATTCCATTCTCAAGTTTCCCTTGAGCAGACAGCGACATGACAAGACTGGAGTGTTTATTTTTCTCTATCCAAAAAACCTATCCCATTTCTCTGTAGCTTCCCTTTGCCATGTAAATATTAACAGAGTGATTACAAAGTTAACTCATAGAAAAGTTGTTCTTAAAAATCATTCACTTGCAAGAACAGCAAATACTTTGAGCAAATATTCAAAAGCAGGGATTTGATGAGATGTGTACAGAATTAAGTATTTAACAATGACCCTTACCTTTTGGAAGTCAGGGAGATCTTTTTAAAATGCAATACTTGATTGTTTTCACTCCCTTTGTTAGAGGGTCTGTGATTGACTTAACGTTTGTGATGTGACAAAATAAATCGAGGTATAGACTGAGAACCAAGTGTCAGTGAAGGATCAAAGTTTGCTACTTTACTACTATGTTGTAATTGTTTTTCATTTTTCTGTTATCTCACTTTGTAGTATCAGGTGACCAAACTATCCCAGTTTGCTAAGGACTAAAGGGCTTCTGGGACAGAGGACTTTAATGGCTAAAACCAGGCAAGACTTGGGCAAATCTGGATGAGTTGGTTACGTTAAGTCTGAATAAACATTGTAAGTCTGACTGACTTAATATAAAGCCTGATCTATTTAATAGTGAGGGTTTGAATTTACCAGTTTAACTGCAGCTTTGAAGTAACTGTTATGTAACCACGATTCTGTGGCAGACTCCACTAAAAATTATGATCTATCCCCTACCCCCAGCCATTTTTCGTTGTTTTGCACAACTACTCAGTGCATTACCACACAATGTAAAATTCTTGGCTCCTGTTTGAATCATTCTCATGGGTTTTAAATACCCCTAACTGTAAACGATCAGATACAGAAGGTTGGTTTGGTTAAACCCTGACTGGATTCCGATGCTGGTTTCTAAAGTATGGGAACACAGCCTCACTTGCAGGTGCTCTGGCTGCAGTTTTTATTAAGTGCCTAAACTAGCATTAGATAGAATCTGGAGCAGTTGAGGTTCTGTTTCAGGGGTAGTAAAGTAAAGTATGGGATTATTAGGTTTAACACTAGTGGGTTGAAGCTCCGCGTAAAGATTGTCATTGACTGCAGGGTCATGGTGTACAGTTGTGCAGAATGGGCACTGCACAACTCAGGAGGCACCATTCGCATTTCTGTCTATGGGAGAAGTGTCTCCTGCAGGGCACAATCTGCATGGCTGAAAGTGGTGGCTTCCTTCTTACAGAAGCTGGTAAGAAGGAAGGTAGTCCTCATACTCTCTAGAGAACCTCTGTTCCTGGGCAGTGATTAAGGGAACAATAAGGAACAGGGTGGTTCTGCCACCAGGTACTGATAAATCCCAGATGCATGAATTACCTGACCTTCTCACTCATCTCTCAGCCTACCTCACATGCTCTCTAGGAATGACATTACTTACCCCACCCCACAAATTCGAACCCTTAGAATTTTTCTCTGGATGCTCCATTTAATAAAAGTTCCCTCTGTCGACTAGAATAGTGACATACCTCAGGCTTGTGTGTACTCAACTGAATCTTGTAGCTGATTGCCTAATGACTAGATTCTAATTGCACAGCTAAACGGATCCTACCCACGGAGGGAAATGTAAATCGAGAGCCCGTGTGTATTTCCATGAAGGGACATCCATTCCCTTTTCAAGAGCCTCCATTACTAAGCTCCTTTTTAAAATCAGTGTCTGGTCTCCATTTAATTTTACCCCTGAATGTCCATCCTCTTTCCTACACTAGAGAGAAAACCAAGAACCAAGTAGTAATTTCTTAATCTTGGCAGACGATAGAACAAAGACACTGAATGTAAGGTGAAATGACTTCAGAAGAAGTGGAGATTATTTGGAAATAAAACCAGGATTTTCCAAATATCACCTGTGACACATGTTTTATGAGCTTGATTTAGATGGTGGTTATAGTTAGGAATTTTTTCCTGATACACAGTTAATTCCATCTCAGAGGAATATAATGGGATGTGTTGTTTCTAAATTTATTTAAAAGGAGACTGTCAGGCAAGGTGAAAGAAGGGATTCCATTACAGAGGAATTATTTTAATTCAATAAAGACTGGGGATGCTTTTATTTCAACTAGTGACTAAACCATTTAAAAAGAGATGCTTCCTTCTCTCTCTTTGCTCTCAAACTTAAATGCCACAAATGTTAGAGAAAAAAGAGAGTAGGACACTTGGTGGTGGTCATGGTCAGAAGGGCTGTCCCTCTTCCCCTGAGTCCCTCCTCAACTTATTCCTTATTCTTTCAGGGTTTTCTTTGTGGAAACCCACATGATTGTGTGATTATGTACAAGGTCCCACAGGGAATGCATCTTCCTTTAAAAAGCCATCAGGGGCTTCCCTGGTGGCACAGTGGTTGAGAGTCCGCCTGCCGATGCAGGGGACACGGGTTCATGCCCCGGTCCGTGAAGATCCCACATGCCGTGGAGCGGCTGGGCCCGTGAGCCATGGCCACTGAGCCTGCGCATCCGGAGCCTGTGCTCCGCAACGGGAGAGGCCACAACAGTGAGGCGCCCGCGTAACGCAAAAAAAAAAAAAAAAAAAAAATCCATCAGTACTGGACAGGAATCCCTGGGAGCACCTGATGGATAGTATTTGTCATCCAAAAAGAGTTTTTCCCCATCAGTAAAGGTGTTACAAGGTCTAAGAACATAGTCTTGTTAGATAAAAACAGACATGGCAGTGGAATTCATTGAAAAGAGACTATTCTCTGTTTAGTTGCTGTAGCTACAAAATTATTCGATCCATATTTTTAAAAAATTATTTATTTTTGGCTGCGTTGGGTCTTCATTGATGCGCGTGGGCTTTCTCTAGTTGCAGCGAGTGGAGGCTACTCTTGGTTGTGGTGCGCAGGCTTCTCAATGCAGTGGCTTCTCTTGTTGTGGAGCATGGGCTCTAGGCGCACAGGCTTCAGTAGTTGTGGCAGGCGGGCTCAGCAGTTGTGGCACACGGGCTTAGCTGCTCCGTGGCATGTGGGATCTTCCCGGACCAGGGCTTGAACCCGTGTCCCTTGCATTGGCAGGTGGATTCTTAACCACTGTGCCATCAGGGAAGCCCTCGATCCATATTTTAAGAGCAACAGAGGAGAGACAGTGTGAAAGCACTGTGTTCAAGGTCAAATTTCTGACGAGGGGCCTTCACACTTGCTTTCCCTTTTGCCGTAATTCTCTGTCCACGGATCTTTGTGGGGCTGACTCCCTATCATTTGGGCTGAAGCTCAGATCATCTGACTTATATTCCCTCTCCCCACTCAGTCACCGTTGCATGACATTCTTTATGGTATTTCTCAATGTCTGAAACTATCTTACTCATTTTTTTTACTTGTTTACTGTCTAGACTTCCCCACTGGGCTGTAGGTATCCTGAGAGCAGGGATCTCACCTGTCTTCCTCATCAATGTCTTGTCATCTAGACAGTTGCTCAGTGAACTACACTGAACCAGTGGGTTCCATGCTAAAGTCAGGACTCACCATGATTTTTGCTAAAAATGCCTTGTACCCGAGCTATTCCTAATTGACCTGTTATTCAGAACCGTAACATCTCTATTTAGGGTTTATGTTTTGTAAAAAATGAATTATTTAATTTGGTGCCTTATGTCTTCAGTGCTTCCATTGTCTTTGTTTCAATAAGCATCTCCAAGCATATGCTGTCTTTCATCTGACCCTGTGTGTCTGAAGTGTTGCAAGATAAAAAACCAACGTAGGTAGCAAGAAGGCATGGCAAAGGGGCAAGAAATTAAAGCAGATGCTGAGGTAAGAGGGGAAGAGACTGGAATATGAACTGGGGCTGTTTAAGGAGGAAGTTTCATTTTTGGGTTCTGGTATTTTAGCTCAGAATGGGTACCGTGGTTTTTTTTTTTTTTTTTCCACTGCATGTGATAATGTCATCATTTATTTTTAAATGGTTCTAAGTTGCAGATTTAAATTTATTTCAAATCAAGCCCTATTTTACAATTACTTTTAATAGGAAGAAATGAGGCAAGGACATACATAATCTACCATATTTGAAGGACTCAAACAAATACATGTTTGGCTGTGAATTCTAAACTCTCACCAAAACAGAGAGATAAAATCCACCTAAAATATATTTTCTTTGTTTAGTCCTTAGGGGGAAATGTCAAGTATTGCACTTTAAAATTACTTTCATCTAACATTTTTGTCCCAACTTTCCCCCTCTGAAGTCACTATTTTTTCTTTTCAGCAAACATGATTTTGTGAATCCTTAATGTTAAAGCAACTAGATTTTCTAACTCAACTTTGAAAGATTGACTTTACTCTACAGAGCTATTTTTAACAAATGGCATATTTACTTACAAAATTGGGAGATGGGGGCGTCCAGCTGAGGCACGTTCCCTCCCTTGGCGTTGAGTTTCTGGACTTGGGTTGGGGGCACAGGCTTGTGTGACTGACCGGTAGCCCGGTACATGGCTTGGACCCAGAGAATGCGATCTTGCTCATCATCACTTGCAAATATCACGGTGTCTCCTTCTTTGACTGCATTGAAGAAGGCTCGGCCACCCTCCAAACCTGGGTTAAAAGGGAAAAAAAAACTGCTAAGTTGAGCTGCAATGTTCTTGGCAGGACTAAGTTCTGAGAGAGGCAGTTTCTGTGCTTTTTCTTGGGCTGCAGAAGGGAGGAGCCATTTATCTGACTGTAGGATGGGAAATCTGATACCCACTTGGCCACAAGGTGGGGCCATGGTGTCCAAGAGGCATTCTGAGCCCAGCTCTTGTCTCCCGCCGTCTTTGTTTGGTTGGAGACAGAGTTGTCAACTGAGCTGCCTAATGGACGGGTAAACATCTGTCTATAAATAACACTATTATTTCTCTCATCTTTTTTTTTTTTTTTTTTTTTTTTTTTGCAGTATGCCGGCCTCTCACTGTTGTGGCCTCTCCCGTTGCGGAGCACAGGCTCCGGACACACAGGCTCAGCGGCCATGGCTCACGGGCCCAGCCGCTCCGCGGCATGTGGGATCCTCCCAGACCGGGGCACGAACCTGCGTCCCCTGCATCAGCAGGCGGACTCTCAACCACTGCGCCACCAGGGAAGCCCTCTCTCATCTTTAAATACAAACAAACCAGACAACGAAAACATCTCTTGACCCCCATTTCTCCCTTGAGCTACTGCCCTATTGTTCTTCTCTTTACAGTGTAAGTGGATCTCTACCAGGGCTTCTCAAATTTTGGTGCACATGTGAATTCTCTGGGCATCTTGTTAAAATGTAGCTTCTGATTCAGTAAGTGGGGCTAGAACCTGAGATCCTGCATTTCTACTCAAGCTCCCAGATGATGCTGATGGTGCCAGTTGGAGGACCACACTTCAAGTAGCAAGGGTCTCTCTCCTCTTAAAGCCCTAAAGCCCTTCTGATCGGGCTGCAGCCCCAGTGAAACTTGTCGAGGTCACCAATTACTTCCCCGATGCTAAGTCCGATGATGAACTCAAAGGCTTCATTTTGTTCCATCCGTCAACTCATTCCATTCTCTTTGAAAGGTTTTCTTCACTTGGCTCCAGGTCATCTGATTTTCTTCCTCCTTCCCTTGCTGCTGCTTTCAGTCTTGTTTGCTGGTTCCTCCTCCTCTCACTCCTCCTCCTGACCTTTAAACATGGGAGCATCCTGGTCTTCTGTCCTTGGACCTCTTCTTTTCTTCGTCTACACCCAATCCCCCATCGTGATGGCCATCGTGTCAAATACCATGGATATGCTCATGGTCTCTACATTTCTAGCTCTACACTGGACACCTCCCTTGAACAGCGGACCTGAACATCTAGTGGGTTTCTTGACTTCTCCACGTGGATATTTGAAAGAGACCCCAAATCTATCACATCCAACACTGAACTCCTGGTGTTTCCCCCAAACCTCCTCTCCATCTCAGTAAAGCTGACCTCATCCTTCTGGGTGCTCAAGTCCACAACCTCGGGGTCCTTTCTGACTCCTGATTTTCTCTCACTGCCCATTCCAATGAAATTCTGAAGGCTTTACTTTCAGGACGTCAGAACAGAATTTGACCCATTCTGCCTTCTCCAATGCCTCCACCCTGAATTCAGCCATGCTCATCTCTCACCTAGATTATTTCAATAGCCTCCTATCTGATCCATCTGCCTCCATCTTCACTCTCTAAACTTGATTCTCCAGATGGGGGCGAGAGTAATCGGTTTAGCGTAAGAGTCAGGTCATGCCACCCCTCTGCTCAAAACCTACCAGTAGCTCTGCATTTCACTCAGAGGAAGAGTCTAGGTTCTGACAGGGCCTGCAAGGCCCCACATGAATTGACTCTTCACTACTTCTACCATCCTCTCCTACTACTCTCTCTCTCACGTGCCCCTGTATGCACCCAAGTCATGATGGCCATGCTGGCCTGTTGCTGCCCCTTGAACATTCCAGGTGTGTTCTCACCTCAGGACCTTTGCACATGACATTGCCTGTGCATGGAACTCTTCCTCCAGATATCCTCACCTCCTTTGTGTCTTTGCTCAGATGTCACATGCTTGTTCAGGCCTTCCCTGACCTCTACCTCTCCTTACTCACCTCTCTTCTCTTGTATTATTTTTCTCCGTAGCTCTTACCACCTCTAACAAATTATATAATTTACTTCCTAAAGACAGGGAGTTTTTGTCTCTTTTGTTCACTGCTGCATCTCTGGTACCTAGAACAGTGCATGGCATAGAGTAGGAACTCAACAAATACAAGTTGGATGAATGAATGCTCTACAGACCCATTTTTGTCCCACAGGCAGTTCTCAAGGTTAAAATTTAGAGAGAAGTAGGCAGAAGCCTCTCTTTGGTCTCAGGCCAGAGAGACATTGTGTCTGTCAACATATTCCAAAAGCCTGTATTTTGTGGTTACTGGGACTGTCTGTCCATAAATAAAGCTTCATATTTCCTCAGGCTCCTCATCCTTCCTCCCCTCCCCACCACCACCAGTTATCAGTTTAAAGATGAAAGGGGAGTAAACAGAGTGATTAGCATCCCTAAATTTCCAACAAGGCCCAGTCACTAACCTGTATGACATTTGCATTGGAAAAGATTTCTGGTGACAACGTTAATTCTAATGTCTATTCCACAAGAGTGGGTATGTGTTGGTAGTTTTGCACTTAGAATTACCAGGGATTCTAGAACAATAAATAGCATCATCTTTATATGAAGGGTCTAGTGGTGCACCATTATGGTGGTTATGATTATGAAGGAATATTTTGGTTCATTTCTTACAGAGAGTTTTAAAATGTGTGATTTGGATAGGATGATGTACAGTTAGCAAGCTGGGAAAACCTGATGAAATGAATGGATACAACCATAAGAAGGAAAATTCTGCAGGGTGAGAGAGGAAGAAGAGCCTTGAGGGATGCTTTAACCCCTGAAAAGTGGGTACCAAGGAGCTAAAAGGAAGAGTGGGGTCAGTAGAGCTCCCGTAGTCTAGTCTCATGGTAACCTTCGGGATAAGCTACTATGATACCGTAGGTGATCTGCAGGCTAGACATCACTGGATGGGTCCTTTTCCTTGCCCCACCACCTCCCGTCTGCCAGGGCCCACAGCTGGGAATAGGGACACTGTGTTCCTGGAGCTACAGTCAGAAAGTCAGTTCATGGGGCTGCCTCGGGAAGTAGAGAGGTAGAGATGGAAAGATGCTAAGTGTTCAGATTTTTTATTTAATCCTCCCAACAGCCCTGGGAAGCAAGTACTCTTATTCCCACTGTATAAATGAGGAAACTGAGTCACAGAGAAGGAGCTAACTATCCCACAAACACAAAGTGGAGCTGTAAGCATCAGAGTTGGGCTTCTAGCCCGGGCTGTCTGACTCTAGAGCTGGTGACCATAAGCATTGTGCCGGACTGCTGCAGAGCCGGACAGCATGCCTTGCACACAGTAACTGCTCGCAGAGGATCAGTTATTCACAACAGAGTGAAGCCTAATCGTGGAGGGAGTGGGGCAAACAGAAACATCTATAGCAGCACAAGCAAGGACAGTGACAGCAGCGGAGAGCACCAGAGCTTTTCCAGGAAGCGCGGGAGACCAAGGACACACCATTGAGGGTGAGGAGAGAGCAGAGAAACTAGCTGAAAGAAAACCAAGGAAGGAGAAGGCAATGTGAACATCAACACGTGCTCCTAGGCAGCTGTCTTGGGCAAGGCAGCAGTTGTCGGGGACAGCATCTGCAAAATGCAACGTGTGACAGTGCCTGGGCTCTCCACGGGATACCCCACAGGTACTGACCTGTCAAGAACAAGAGGACACGTCTGGGAACGGATGGAGGCAGACCAGGCAAGGAATGTGGGCCAGCTCCTGGCTGGGGACTGCCGTTCCAACAACACACATGGACGTGGTCTGTTTATTACGGTAAAGTTGAGTTGTCAAAGATTTAATTTAGTTGTTTAAATTGTGCCACTGAATTATTCTGAATGAATATCCTATTTGAAGACTTAATTACTCGATCTAATAGGAATTGAGAGATCGTTGCGTACTCTTCGAACCATACCCAGGGAAAGGTAAAGTGTCGTGTTTTCATCTTTTGATTAAAATGATGGCCCTGAATGTAAAACTTACTTACACTTATATACCAGTTCCCCAAACCAATCTTTCAAGGACCCTGAACAGGTAGAGTTGATTTAGAGCAAGTGATTATGTCTGGATGAGTGCTGGATCTCAGGCTGGTACAAAGGCAAGGATGTCCATGCTACAAGGCTACCTGCCCCATAAACATCTCCACCAGTTGGTTCCATTGACAACCAGGATAAAGCCGAGAGGAGAGGGGGGACAGATGGACCCAGAAGTCCTGCTCCAGGTGCACACTCACCTTTCAGGGAGCAGAGGGAGAGACTCCACAAATCTCTGAAGACACTGGCTAAATTGTGCATTACCCTGATCTCCAACTGGCAAACTTTACTATACATAAGGATCCCCTAGAGTGCCTATTGAAATAGGATTCTGCCCTCCCCTTTCTGGTTCTTGGTTAGGTTTGGGGTCCAGGAACTCCTATTTTCCATAAGCACTCTTTAAGAAATTCTGGGTTAGACTTTTCTCATGACGATTGGGAGTATCTGAATCTCCATTTTCAATCAAACATTGCTTTGAAAATAACTAGGACTTGGCACACGGAAAGGCAGAGAGGATTCTGCTTATTATTCTCAAGAATATAATCACTTTACTTTCCATTGACATCCTTGGTAAAGGAATTTATAAATTATATCCCATGGGATCAATGTGAAAAAAAGAAGAGAAGCTTTTATAATACATACGCACAGTTACCCCTTTTGCATGTAGACAGAACAGCTTTCTCCCCACTCCTGCCCTCCCCACTGTAGGAAGAGAATTCTGCATTTGAATGATAAAATAACAACTCTAGCTTTGCTATAGCTGTACCAGAGCTATGTTTTACTGCAGCTGCCAGAGGGTGTGATGGGTTAGACCCCAAGTCCCAGCTCTCCTTCTTCCTTTACAAAATGAGATGATAATCCGGGTCCCATATAATTGGTGGATTGTGGTAAAATCCAAATGCCATCACGTAGAGGAAAGGAATAGTAAACTGGCCTAAAAGAAGGTAGTGTCATAAGATGGTATTGTTTTTCCTTCTCATATTGGTCCTTGAGTCTCCCACTTGAAAATATAGGTCTTAGGAAAGAGGGACTCTGTTTCTTTGAAGGGAACTCAATGGTTTGAGACCACAAACCATCACAGAATGCCACGAGGGCTGCTTTCTTAGTACAGGGGCCACATCCTTTCCATGAGTTGTTGCACGAACTTGGCTCAAACTTGTAGGTTCTATTGATGAGGAGGGATTTCCAGGCAGAGCCTTTCGTTTATGTCTTACGTGGTCAGCTCTGTATCACTGTGCTCTGGCAGGATGCTAATTATCTACAGAAGTCTGAGGAGGCGGGGCTGGTCCAAAGCACTCCGGGTTGGGATTCTGAAGCCCACTGCTAATTTTCCTAAGTGGGCTGGGCCAGAGGTCTTCCCAGCCACACCTTTCCAGGTTAACACCCCATCTTCTCTCAGACTCTGTTTTTCCTTTATGTGTATTTTGTTGCATGTGGAAGAGCAATATGGGAGTAGAAAAAAAGGTTTTGGGCCAAATAATGCAGTATGGTTGGAAATGCTTTCCTTGTGCAGATTTGGCATAAAAATAAACTTCTCTGGGAGAGGGCTGTTGGTGCCTGTTGCTCATTAATATGCTGAAATGATTTCGCACCACCCCTCCCCCCCATTCTGAAGGTTCCTTGAGGCGGATTTCTATTCATCTCTTTCTGGGAAGAAGATAAAATGGGTGGGGGGAGAGGTGTGAGGGGGCAGGATGTGGAACTTATGCAATGTAGAACTTACGAGAAACACTACCGTTTGTGTGGTTCTTAGTTACATAAGGTTGAGGAGCTTGGATATCTACACTGTAGATTAGTGTCTTTTTAGGAAAAAAACCATTTAGCGAGGACTTTCTTTTCAAGTACCATCAGCTAACTTTGAATTGTAGTTAACAAATGTGTACGTACAGGACAGGTTTATTTGGACGTGGAGACGCAATACCTGCCAAGCCCACACATCACTGGTGAACAAGACACACATACACACACACACACGCACACACGCACATGCACACAAAGTCGTTGGTGAACATGTAGGACTTATTTTTCAGGAATTTCTTTTGAACATTCTAGGGGGGAGTACAAATTTGATATGGGCACAGCTACATAGAAGAAAAACGTATTCTGTTTTCATTTTGGTTTTATGAGGATCCCTTGAGTCAAAACAAAGCCCTTGATTGGAATGGCATTTACTCATCCACGTGGCTTAGTGTCCAACAGGGAGGAAGTGCCCAGAAAATGCTAGTTGAATGTTCACGTGGGAAGGGGGAGATTTTTATGGGTTCACAGCCTAGCGGGTGGGCGGGTACCTGGCTGGGGGTCCGTGTAATCCACAGTGTAGCCATCCAGTTGGAGAAGTTCCTGAGGCTCCGCTTTTTTCTCCCGGTAACTGCACATGGCAAACGTGTACTGACTCACCTAAAAAAGAAAAGCACAGATTGTGAGGTTGGTTCTCTAGAGCCCATTTTCCTTGAAAAAAAAACCCTCCGTGTTCAAGCCTGTCCTTTCCCCTGAGGCCCTGCGCTCAGGAGCTGGGTTCAAATTGAGTTTTTCCACCTCCTGGCTGTGTGACTTGGAGCAAGTTAAAACACTTCTCTGGTCCTGTTAGATGATCTGTAGATGGATATAATCTGAGAACCTACCTTCTCACTGGCTTATTGTGCGGATTGAATGCGTTCATAAGTAGAATGCATTTAGCATCTTTCCCGGATGCTTAGGAAGTGCTGGACAAAAGTTAGCTATTATCATTACTGCTGCTAGTTTAATTGGGCTGAGCTACACGAAACTGACATTTGGGTGGGTCAAAACTGGTTGCATAGCAGCAATCTTTTAGCTTTTACCTGATATGACTATGGCCCTGGCTCTGACTGAGACTGTCAAGCTCTCAGACTTGACCCAGGCCTTTCGGTCAGAAGTTAGAGACTAGACTTTTATGCATTTATTTATGCCCTCCGTTTCTTTCAGTATTTTACGTTTTGCAGGCCAGTTCTCAGCACCGAGCCGCATGTCTCAGCCCACCCTCCCCCTTGCCACTGAAGGAGTGCTTTTGGTCACTTTGAAAAGTCTTCCCTTCATCTCAGACAAGTGCAGGAGTGACATGCTGTCACAAGCAATGAATGCTCGATCTCTAGGTGCCAGTCATGGGAGAGCCATCCTCAGCCCTGGACGGCACGGCTGTTGTCGCTGGTGTGGCCCTCACGACCCACACGGGCATCGGCCCACGTCAGTGCTGGGCGCGGGCTCTGCAGCTGCAGGCCAGCCTTCAGGTTCCTGTCGCCTCGGTGCATCCAGACCCAGCGCAGATACTTAGCATTTCTACAGCTGGCTTGTCTGCAAGGAGCCCGGGGGAGAGCAAGACTCCTTCAGGCTTCGGGCTAAAAGCTCAGGGGCGTATTTACCATCCACGGATGTCAAACGTCTTAGTGAAGTAGTGCCACATCCCTCATCTCTTAGTTCCCTTTATTAAAACAGACATTTCCTAAGTGAACTTTGATCCCGGCGGGGGACATTTTTTATCTCCTTCTCCATGGGTCTGATTTTTTTTTTTTTTTTGGTAAGAAATTGGCGCTCTCAAAGCCTGCACACATCTCCCACAGTCCTCAGCCTGAAGGTCCCAGTGGCAAGATAAAGGGAGTCCACGGGAGAACGTTTTACTGGTTGATTTATCTATTGCTGCCCTCTGTTGGTTCCTGATGAAAACTTCTGCCCGACATGGGTTTCTTGATCACGCATATAGTTTGAAGAATCTGTTCCTTATATTGCAAGGTCTTGATGGGCTTCAAGGGAAACATAAAGCCACTCAGAGTATGTTCATAAGTGGACATGTATTACGCTTTGTAATAAGCAGAACAACGAATAACAGTCTCTTCTAAAAAGGAGGATTTAAGAGTGCAAGCTTTGGGTGGGGTCACACAGGCCTGGGGCCCCATCCCAGCTCTCAGAAGCTGTCATATATAGAACTCAGAGTCTTCATCTGTATTTTACCTGGGTCTTATTGTGACTGGAGGATTAATAGAGCAGTGAAGGGCTTTTCACACCGTGCGCGACACTCACCTAGCAAATACTCAATTTATGCATTTACGTAAGCAGTTGCCATGCATTTGGCACTAACATCCTAACACAAAGTAGCTGAGGAGGTGTATTTGCCTACAAATTATAAATCCTTTGAAGGCAGGCCTAGGGAGTCATGCACCTTGGTTATATTCCCCTTGCCATGAGCAAAATCTACCATGTAACGGGCATTCACTAATTGAGTCTGATTGGTTCTAGAGAAATGAGTACGTACCACCCAATAAAGAGGTTTTCTCCCTCCCAAATTTACATGTTTCTCCAATCCACTACTGATCCCACGGACAACCTATCTCCCACACCCCCTGGCATGATAGTGAACACAGACATTGCTGGAACAGTTCTGCAATGATTTTTTACCTCTCTGGCAACACCGAGATGATATAGTTCGTTAATATGATGATTAGCCAAATAGACGATTGCAGACACTTACTTGAGATCGGAGAAATATCACGACAGAAGGCTGTTATTTCAAGATTCAGGCATTTACTCTTACTACATGCTTGGGGCTTTCTGACTTTTCCTTTTTCTATTTCAGGTCCTTGCTTCTTGGAGCACTGTATGTTGCTGCCCCCTTCTGGTGATACTGTTGAAGTTGTTCCGGGCAAACTTGGGGCTCAAAAAAACTCGAATTGGTTTATTAGGACCATTTTAATCTGGAATTTGGCAACTTACTTTAGGAAAAAAAGGAGGAGAGAAGAAATGATTTGTTTTTGCATATTTCTAATTACTGCAAGGTTGGAGGGAGCCTCAGACTTTCTACAGAGCTTGAAGTGTGAGGGAATAGCAAGGGTCTGGGAGCTGCTAAACTGTTTTAAGCCTTGACCTTCCAGAGTGTGCTGCATTGAGAAAGCTTGCCTGACAGGGGGAAGTCGGTTTAGATGAAAGTACAGTCAACAGATGGTGCAGATAGAGAGACTGAGTCTTGATGACTTTGTTTAAGCTCTGGACCTAGCCATGCCAGAAAACTCTTTAGTTAATTAGTAATTTAATGAACTAACCAAGATATTTCTTCCTCTTCTAAAACTTAAGCTAATTCGGGTTGACTGTTGTCATTTACAAACAGAACATAAATGCAAATGCCCTTTAGGGCCATTGTGAAGTTGAGTGGGAAGAATGAACATTTATTCAGTTATAAATCATTCACCTATAATTCATTCACCTATAAATCATTCATTATATGCCTTACAATTCACTTTCATAGTTAACTTAATATTGTTTTCTGGGTGACAACTGTTGTATTACAAGGTGTTTTATATTATCAGACAATATCTTATCTCATTCAGATTTAGATTTTTTTGAAAACTGGAACGGTCAGAATTTGGGTGCATTATATTATCTCTAGGGAATCCGAAACAGGTTATGATTTAGGGACCACATTGTCTCTAACTGATGCAAGGTGTGTGAGTTCTAGGACACTGTATCTAGGACATTGTATAAACCTCCTTGAGCACAGTGCCGTCTCAGTGCTTGGTGTCCTGGAAGACATCAGAAGGCCTATGTGAGGATTCACATAGGCTGCCTATGAGCCATTGACCTTGAGCAAGTCATTTAACCAGCCTCAGCCTCAGTTTCCTCCAATGCGAAATAGGGATAAGCCGTGTCCTTAACACAGTACAGAAATCTTTGGGGCACAGAAGAAAAATATTTTAGAATAAAAAGATGATGGAGGTGAGGCTTTCTAACCTGGTCTGGATGACGGGTTGGCTTCTTCCACTCCTCTCCTCCCACACCCAAGGTGGGGAGCTCAGGGTGGAGCTCGTGGAATTGGCACCTTCATCATTAACAATGGTTTGGTCGCCGTTCCTAACGATGGTAATCAACATATTTGCTCCTTACCATGGCCCCTGTGGTTTAGAATGAGTTTACCCAGCAATGTCTCGACTCAGGGTGCCGGGGACCCATTTCTCCTTACTCCTTGTGTTAGGGTCTGCAGCCATGTTCACAGGGCATATACTGGGGTTTCAAGGAATACAGCTGAGAGGCCTTGTCATGCCATTTGCACAAAATCATCTGTTTAGCTACTCTGATGCTCAGTTCCTTGGAGAACATAAACTCTGAGAGAGTGTGGTCGAAAAGGAATGGGAGACTTCAGTTTAAAAGGGACAATGACCTCTGAGGCAGTGTTTCTCCAAAGATGGTCACCGGACCCCCTGCATCAGGATCTCCTGGGCTGCTTGTGAAGCATACAGATTCCTGAGCTCCATCTCAGAGTCTTCTGTGCATCAGACGCTTCTGGATGGCCCTGGGGATCTGCATTCTATTTACTTAGTTCGTTTTAGGCTGCACCCTATGGCATGTGGGATCTTAGCTCCCCGACCAGGGATCAAACCCGTGCCCCCTGCTCCCCTGCGGGAGCACGGAGTCTTAACCAATGGACCGCCAGGGAAGTCCCTCTGCATTTTAAAAAACACCCAGTGCAGGCAGTCCAGGGTCATACTTGGAGAACACTGTGTAGGAACACTGAAGTCTCTGGGAGAGAAACACCCTGCAACTGCTTCATTCCCTTCAGAGCCGGTAGGGCAGACTCCAGCCACATCCATAATCATTTTAGCCTCGATCCTTAAGCACGGAAATTGCTGCTTTGGCTCAACGCCCCTCTAAGGGTGGCCTTTGTCCCTGATTAGTAGGAAGCCCATTTATAACCTGTCTTTGGTTCCCCAAGGTAGTAGCTCTAAAAGGAAATCTCCCTGAGAGAATTTAATAGTTTTGCATTACAGACAGAAATGTAAACTCTCTCTCTCTCTCTCTCTCTCTGTGTGTGTGTGTGTGTGTGTGTGTGTGTGCGTGTGTCAGAGAGAGAGAGACAGAGAGACAGACAGACGGACAGACAGACAGCTGGGGTGGGAGGGGAGATGAACTCTGAGGAGACTGGTGTTGGATGTGTTCTCCTTAGGCTTTTCAAACAATTTTCCTTGTATTAAATCTAACGGAACTCATAATCACGTTGGAAATTATGTGTTACCAGCTCTCTACAAAAAACACTCCATGAGACCCAGCGCCTGAATAGAAAGGCACATTCAGTAAGTCACTTGGGTAGCTATGACTCCTATGTGGTGGTTTCACACTGTCCCACAGAGATCCCTCTGAGGCTGCTGGGGAGCTGGGGGCAGGATGGGGAGAATCTGCTTTCTTCCTCAGCTCCCTCACCCTTCCCCATATTTGACCAGACTGGTTCTCCTGTTTTCACTTTTGCATTTCAGTGGAAGGGTGTGGTGGCTTAAAGAAACCGAAAATCATTTGTACGTAAGACTGGATTCAACACTGCATGCAGCTGCTGGGCGCCTGTGGTCACTGCCTGAGCTGTCATCTTTCTTTCAAGCAACTTGGGATATTTTTGCTTTCCCTGAATTGGGCCAGGACTGAGGGTCTTGAACTTCTCTCCTGCAACTCTGTTGGCATTGGGGTTGTTTCAAAGGGCTTAAGTTGTTCTTTATCATTTTCATAGAATGCCTGTGTGATCACTTAAACAGCAGAGATGAAAAATTGAGAAGAATCTAAAAGTGATGCAGTATTTTCTAGGTAGGCCACCAAAACTGCTTGTAGACACTGTTGTAGTGAACAGGACAAAAATGGAAACAGAAGACTTGAGTTTTCCTCCTGGCTCCCCCATTACCTTTGTGATGGTGAGGCTGTCATATCACCTCTGCAGGCCACAGAAGGTGTTAATGGAGACTTTGGATTTAGGCTGAAACAGAAGGTTGTATTTGGGGGATGCATGTCCCCAGTGTACCTCAAGGGCTCTTTAAAGCTAGTGAGAATCACACGTACGTGAAACCTCTCATGAAATCCTTGTAGGAAAAATGCCGAGCTGTAGACAGGCTTTGGATGCCCTTTTCTGATTTTCAGAAGTGAGCACATAGCTTGCTTTGTAGCTACTGAGCGCTTCTTATTTTCTCTTGGTAGAAGGCTCAGTGTGAAGGACCTAAAACGTCTGTGCTCCAGTCACACGGCCTAGAACAATCATTCTCTTCTTTTGGGTTCAGTATGTATCGTACAGACATGGCTTCACTAATATTTGCAGCACAATTCCTCTTTTTTTTTCTGAAGAGTGTTTTCTCCCCTAAAATCTCTCCCAAAGTTAAGAGGCCAGTGACATCTTCTAAGTACTTCATCATTTCAAAGATTGTCAGAGAAAAGTCTTGTGTCCAGTAACTGGCTACCTCAGTGGGAGGAGAGACTCCATATTACATGACAAGGCCACTTACCCCACTTCCTCTTGGAAGGTGTCACCAGCCACTCTCTAGGTCACACGATCTTTCCTTTCTCAGAACCACGTGAAGCATTGCCTGGGCTCTTTTTCTCTCTCTTCCTTTTCCTTCTTTCTTCCACTAAACACTTCCTGAATGGCCATGCCAGACACTGAGCTGGAAGGTGTGTGTGTGTGGGGGGGGGGGGGTGGGGTGAAGAGGGAAGCACAGCTAGATGAGTTGGAAACAGAACTGACCCTGAAACAGCACATGGTCTACTGAGGGAGGCCAGAACATAAGTGATTCTAAGGGAGGCTGCTCTGCTAGGTGAGAAGCATGCAAAGGGGAGAATCACCCATAATCCAGAGCTGCCTCTTTTAATGTATCTTCTTTTTTTTATTCCAGTATTTGAAATCTTCATCTTAAATCTTTTTTTAAACATCTTTATTGGAGTATAATTGCTTTACAATGGTGTGTTAGTTTCTGCTTTATAACAAAGTGAATCAGCTATACATATACATATATCCCCATATCTCTTCCCTCTTGTGTCTCCTTCCCTCCCACCTTCCCTATCTTACCCTCCTAGGTGGTCACAAAGCACCGACCTGATCTTTCTGTGCTATGTGGCTGCTTCCCACTAGCTATCGATTTTACATTTGGTAGTGTATATATGTCCATGCCACTCTCTCACTTTGTCCCAGCTGACCCTTCCCCCTCCACATGTCCTCAAGTACATTGTCTAGTAGGTCTGCATCTTTATTCCCATCCTGCCCCTAGGTTCTTCATAACCTTTTTTTTTTTTTTTTAGATTCCATATATATGTGTTAGCATACGGTATTTGTTTTCCTCTTTCTGGCTTACTTCACTCTGTATGACAGACTCTAGGTCCATCCACCTCACTACAAATAACTCAATATCATTTCTTTTTATGGCTGAGTAATATTCCATTGTATATATGTGCCACATGTTCTTTATCCATTCATCTGTCAATGGACATTTAGGTTGTTTCCATGTCCTGGCTATTGTAAATAGAGCTGCAATGAACATTGGGGTGCATGTGTCATTTTGAATTATGGTTTTCTCAGGGTATATGCCCAGTAGTGGGATTGGTGGGTCATATGGTACTTCTATTTTTAGTTTTTTAAGGAACCTCCACACTGTTCTCCATAGTGGCTGTATCAATTTACATTCCTACCAACAGTGCAAGAGGGTTTCCTTTTCTCCACACCCTCTCCAGCATTGGTTGTTTGTAGATTTTCTGATGATGCCCATTCTAACTGGTGTGATGTGATACCTCATTGTAGTTTTGATTTGCATTTCTCTAATGATTAGTGACGTTGAGCATCCTTTCACGTGTTTGTTGGCAATCTGTATATCTTCTTTGGAGAAATGTCTATTTAGGTCTTCTGCCCATTTTTGGATTAGGTTGTTTGTTTTTTTGATATTGAGCTGCATGAGCTGCTTGTAAATTTTGAAGATTAATCCTTTGTCAGTTGCTTCATTTGCAAATATTTTCTCCCATTCAGAGGGTTGTCTTTTCGTCTTGTTTATAGTTTCCTTTGCTGTGCAAAAGCTTTTAAGTTTCATTAGGTCCCATTTGTTTATTTTTGTTTTTATTTCCATTTCTCTAGGAGTGGGTCAAAAAGGATCTTGCTGTGATTTGTCATAGAGTGTTCTGCCTACGTTTTCCTCTAAGAGTTTGATAGTGTCTGGCCTTACATTTAGGCCTTTAATCCATTTTGAGTTTATTTTTGTGTATGGTGTTAGGGAGTGTTCTAATTTCATTCTTTTACATGTAGCTGTCCAGTTTTCCCAGCACCACTTATTGAAGAGGCTGTCTTTTCTCCATTGTATATTCGTGCCTCCTTTATCAAAAATAAGGTGACCATATGTGCATGGGTTTATCTCTGGGCTTTCTATCCTGTTCCATTGATCGATTTTTTTTTGTTTTTGTGCCAGTACCATACTCTCTTGATGACTGTAGCTTTGTAGTATAGTCTGAAGTCTGGGAGCCTGATTCTTCCAGCTCCGTTTTTCTTTCTCAAGATTGCTTTGGCTATTCGGGGTCTTTTGTGTTTCCATACAAATTGTGAAATTTTTTGTTCTAGTTCTGTGAAAAATGCCAGTGGTAGTTTGATAGGGATTGCACTGAATCTGTAGATTGCTTTGGGTAGTATAGTCATTTTCACAATGTTGAGTCTTCCAATCCAAGAACATGGTATATCTCTCCATCTGTTTGTATCATCTTTAATTTCTTTCATCAGTGTCTTGCAGTTTTCTGCATACAGGTCTTTTGTCTCCTTAGGTAGGTTTATTCCTAGGTATTTTTTTTTTTATGTGTCTTGTCGCTCCACTTACATGCTCTCTTTAGGGTAGATATCAGCTGTTTTTGCCTACTCAGCATCCATTTCTTTTTCTGGTAATGGCATGCTGATTTTGCACTGGAGACAGCTCAGTGGCACTGTGAATCAAAGCAACATGGTCTGCCCTTCTGAAAAGCTGGTGTGACACAAGCTGGACCAATCCAATTCCCTCTCTCAGATTTTGTCCTCAAGTGAAGACACAAAGACAGAAAACGGTCAGAGCTGATTTTGCCTTACTGGCCATGGTTCCCACCACCTGGATTTCTGGAACTACTCTGGGTACTAGCTTTTATCACCAATCCTATGAACTGCCACAAGAGCCTTCCAATACACTTTTTTTAAAACCTTACTTACCTTGAGTCTGTTTCTGCTATTTGCCTATAAAGAACTGTAAGAGATCCTCTTCTGGAAGTGAGAGACCAGGTCTCCCAGTTCTTCTCTATGACCTATCAATGTACCCTTCACAAAATAGGTGCTCAATAAGTGTTGGTTAGCTGATATTCTGAGGAAATGTATCTCTGGATGAAATGTCTTCCATCACTTAGCTGTGGCTTATTTGGATGGTTGGGAATAATTCCAAAGTTCTCCTTTGGTTAATTTATTTTAAGGTTTTGTTGCACCCCATAGTGATTATGAAAGCAAAGATTACCTCTTGCTTCTAGATGCAAGACAGATGCTGTTTGCCTTAGAGACACAGAAGCTTGAGTAGATCTGTACAAGGTGTAGCCTTAGAAGCTCAGGGTTGGTGGAACTTTCAAGGCCATTTAGACTAAGAGGCAGCTGCTTTTATTGTGAGATTTCAGAATCCATAGTGCTCAAAATACTAGTCAATGCTCATAGCCAACACAATAACCCAGTAAACACCTTTAGTCACTAAATTACAAGTTGACTCACTTTGTGACAGCTTTCAGAGGACAGAATAAATTAACTTTTGGCAAAAATTGAATTATAGCTCACATGCTCTGGTGAAACTTGCAAATTAAAAAAAGGCAATGACAAATTCCTTTGTAAACTGAAAAATCCTGATGCAAAAAGCAAACAAACCAAAAAAAAGGGGGGGGCATGGAGATTTTCGAGGACATGCATTACTATTTCTGGAATCTTTTTTTCTTAAAGATACAATGAAGAGGGCAATAATATTATTTATATATTACTGATGTATTATTAACGTCAATATCAATATCTACACCTGCATCTTTATATACAGAGATGTACCCTGCTGCATGGTTAATGATAGTTCCAACTGGGGAAGCCCAAAGTACCTCCAAAAGGAAAATTCCACAGGTATTAGAATCAGAGCTATATGTGCATTCATGAAACAATGTCTACAATGATTGTGTTCAAAAACAAAAAAGCAAGTTGATGAACAACATGAAGAGTTTGATTATTTAAAAAAAGCCTATGTGGAAAGATATATTTAGATGGTTAAACATAATTATAGGGGGTCTGGAAGCCTCAGACATCAAGAAGACTGGAATGTTCTTCCACAGGTGATTCAAAATCAAACTTACTAAACAATGAAAGAGATGCAAAAAGTCCAACTAAATTCTGGCTTTTCTCATAATGACTACCTTAGTGCTTTTAGAAACAGCAGATTCTTCTAAAATAATGTTAGTGTCCCTATTGCCCTAATCAGGCACACACTTGCTCCTTCCCTAGGTTCCTGCATCGCTGGCAGGGGTGGGAGTTTACTGCTCCCACATTTCATATATATTTCTGTATTGTTAGAATTAGAAAATAATGAGCATGCATTAATTTTTAGAACTTGAAAGTGATGTAAAAAGGAAAAGGAGCAGAAGGGAGCGCTCTGGGTACTGGAAATGTTCTGTATCCCTCTGAACGGTGGTTGCATGCATAAGTAATATATAGGAATTCACTGAGTTAAACACTTGAGCTTTGTGCACTTAAGGTAAATTATCAAAAACATTAATGAATCCTATCGAATCTTTAAAAATAATGGCTCTTAAGACTGAGATGAGAGTTGAAGAGTTACCTGCACTAAGACAAAAAATCTTTTCTTCCATCTCTTCCAGACATTCTTACCGATGGCCCATAAATACCTGAAGGAAAGCAAAAAGACCAGAGATGCGTTAATGCTTGAGCTAGTGAGCTGTTTAGCTTGCTTTACCATGAAGCTGGGTGCTCGCAAACAGGGCTCAGGAGCAGATTGCAGACTCTGGAGTGTGTGGTTGAGAAGAATGAAGAGCAGCAGGCAGGGTTTACTTTGGTTTGTAGGAGGAATTGTGGCCCATCATCAGACTTGCCTTAGAACCTTGACTGATTCCAGGAAACACCTTGGAAAATGTTACATTGTACCTTAATTTGTTTATGTGCTAAACGTCTTATAGGTAGGGAAACTCCTGAGAGCTGTTGCACAGGAGAGAAAAAAAGAGTGCTAAATCTCACAACTCCAACTCTTTCACCTCCTGTCAAGTCTCTTTCAGGAAAACCTTTAGTAAACAAAGCAAACCTTGTCTGCTTTTCCTGTAATTCTGGCAAATGTAGTTATGTTACAGAAAGGAAGTTTCAAGTCGGCATAGAAAGCCCTCCCTACACCCGTCCCTCTCCCCGAATTGCTCTTCTGTTGATGGAAATTAATCTTTATGCAGAAAAAATTTAGTTAAAGGAGGGTTGAGAACAACAAAGGCACACTTCCAAGCTGTCTGGAGATTTCATGGTCAGTGTTACTAATTCATTCCTGAATTACCCTGTTGGCCTGATGGATTGATACACGTTGAACTGGCATTGATCAAGGAGGTGAGGCTGGTGGTTTTCAAGCTCTATTGGACCAAGTGAAGAGAGATCTGGTCATACTCAAACCCAATCAAATCCTCGAGTTCCAAAACTGGCTTTATGTGCTATCAAAACCCAACTGGACAACTTCCAAATCCCCACTTCACTTGGAATCAGACACAGTTTCTGCTTTGGAACACAATGAAGAATGCACCTAATTAAAATGTACACTGTTTGACAAATTTCAGGGGCTCGTAGCAGTGGCTGGTGGCCTAAGTACTCAGACCTTCATGCCAGGAATGAGTCTTCCGGGTCCTTTTGCTTCCTCATGCTGATTCTTTAATTACCAAGTGCACTTGATTTTTACCTCCTGCCAAGTTCCTTACTTTGCTCACACCTCCACTCTTTCAGTCCCAGCACACATTTTACGGCCATGGTAAACCACAGAGGAAACTCTTAATCGGTTTCACCAGAATGAGTTTCATCCTCCTCCTGGCCGTGGGATGGATCCTACCATCTGCATGTATGAATTTCCCTGCTGAAACTCCTTCAGTGAGTCCCCCCCACTGACACGAGGGGAGCCCGCAACTTTGACCACTCATCTTGCACTTCCATGATTTATCCCAGATCGGTCCATCTGTTGCATGATTTACTTGCCTTTTTTCTTTAAATTGACGTATTTAACAAGAATAAATTTATTTTGAAAGGAAACTTTACATTGTAGCTTTGATATACTAATTTTATATTACATAATGCACATTAAAATACATAAATAACTGCTTAACTAATATATGCTTGTCTGTATACCACGAAACAATCTTGTGTACCATCAGTGGTAAGAAGAGACCCAGGGAAACCTTAGCCTATAGAAACAAAATGGAACATCTTGACCTGGCCTAAAAATGACT
This sequence comes from Stenella coeruleoalba, assembly GCF_951394435.1. Classification (NCBI taxonomy): domain Eukaryota; kingdom Metazoa; phylum Chordata; class Mammalia; order Artiodactyla; family Delphinidae; genus Stenella; species Stenella coeruleoalba. The sequence continues at coordinate 78,026,046 of NC_137156.1, forward strand.
TTGTTTGCTAGCTTCTGTGCCTTATGTTACCTGTAATTCCTCACCACACCATAAAGTTGCACACCCCCATAACTTTGCACGTGTTATGGTGCCCGGAATGCCTTCTCCCTGCTCCTTATGTTAGAATTCATATTCTTCCTAAGTTTGAATCCTTACTGTGATGTCATCACCTCCTGGGCCCTGCAGATAATTCTGCTGGTAGTTACAATGATCACACTGCTATAATTTATTTATTTTCATATGTATTGTTTCTATTGGATTGTGAGTTCCTTGAAGGAAGGAAACTTGTTCTTTTTTTCTCAATTTTCCTTTCTAAATTCCTAGCACAGCTTTTGATGTATGGTAGGTGGTCAGTATACATTTGCCATATTTCAGTTAGTTATGAATGCCTTGGGAAACCGGAGCCATCTTTATCAAACTTTCTGATGAGAGTTTCACACATTGCATAGAGACATGCACTCCACTGCCAAGTTCTTTGAGTTTTTTTTTTTTTCCTCCCAAAATATATCCCATCTATTTCTATCTCCACTGCTACTCCCCATTCAAGCTACTATCATGTCTACCCAGACCACAGCAACAGGCTCCTCTCTGGTCTCCCTGCTTTCACTCTAACTCTTTTCATTACATGGCAGACAGAGTGATCTTTTAATGGGCAAATTAGATCAGGAATACACTCCATCTAAATAAGGATGGGAAACTATAGAAGGGTTTTAAGCAGGCAAGTGACACAATTATATTTCTATTTAAGATGATCCCGGTGGCCGCTGAGTGGTTAATGCACTGTAGATGGAAAAGGCAAGAGAGAAGGCAGGGACACCAGTGAGACGGTTACAGTAGTGCAGACGACAGAAAGAGGATGGTGGCTGGACTGAGGCTGAGGCCGTGGAAATGGCTGGACGGCTGGTAAGTGCATCAGCCCCGAGGCCAACATGGTCAGCTCTGGTTATGTGGATTACCTAGCTGCCCTGGACAGTGTTCTTAACCTTCTTGAAATAATATATAAATGTATCCATGGCAGAAATGGACCTAACAGGAACCTTCAGCCAGGTCCAAGGAGAGACAGGGTTATTGGTCTGTACCGATTAAGAGTATAGTGTTCCAGTTCTAGTGGTTAATCTGAGATGTTGGACAAGATGCTTAACCACTCGGTGCTCTGGAAAACAGGGCCAGGAATGGTCCCTCTCTTGCTGGGTGGTTGTGGAGATTAAATGAGATGATGCTTGTGAAGTATAAGCACGAGGCATGGCAGGAAGTAGATGCATAATAAATATCAGCCTTATTATAAAATATCTTTGAGTACAGAGGCAAGTGTATCGTTACGAGTAGTTATTAATAGCTAAATATGTGACAAGAAATCTCCTTGGACATATGTACATAGGGAAATAGATGAATTAAAAGATAAATAAGACAATGGGCGAAAATTTTTCTATTTTTAGTAATGCCTAGTAACGTTGTAACTGTCATACTTTTCTGGCCGCTACTATCAATTTTTCTTACTTCTTAACTTGAGTCCACATAAAGAGATTCAAAACAACAAACACAGCTACGACCTCTAAAGTGTTTATAGTTTTAACTGATGAGAACGGAAGTAGGAAAAGGAGTTCACGTGAACCCACAGAATGTAATTCATATGGTATCATTAATTTTTTCCTTCATGATAAAAATGCTAGCTACTGCTCGTGAAGTCTTACTAGTCTTCTGTGCTGTGCCAGGTACTTTATGTGAATTTATTATACCCACCCGGAAGGGTTAAGAGCTTGAATCTGGAGCTTATGTTGCTTAAGCTTACGTTGCTTACGTTCCTGCATGACCTTGGGCAAGTTACTAAACTTATGTCTACCTCAGTTTTCTCATCTGTACAATGGGGACAGTCATAAGGGTACCTACTTCAAGTGTTGCTGTGAGGATTAAAGCAGTTAATGAGACATAAAGCGCTTAGAACAATATCTGGCACAAAGGAAGCAATTATCACTGGGTATGTCATTATGTTATCACTCCTATTTTACAGCTGAGGAAACTGAAGTTCAGAAAGGTCAAGTCATTTCTCCAGGGCGCCAAGCTGGTGAATGACATAGGCAGAATTTACACCCAGAACACTCTGGTTCCAGAGGGCCCCCTTCAGCATGCTATTCTTCCTCTTATAGATGACAAACTTTGGTTTCTTTATTGAACTAAGAACATGAATGGCTATTGCAATCAAACAGAGAGGACTTGTGGTTGAAGGCTTCTGAATGGGAAAGCTGAGTGGGATCAGAGGGAAGTATCATTTGGTTTGCATGAAAGAAGGGCTTTCCCTCTGAGGCTTCCTCAGAATTTATTGCTAATTTGGCACATACCAGATATCAAAACCAAGAAAAATTGAGGGCTACAATGTACAGTTTCTGTCTAGTCAGCTCTGGTTCTATATTTTCTTAGGTTGAAACACACTCATTAAGCAGAATGAAAAGTACCTGGAGCAGATGGAATTCTGTCATTGTAGACATACAGGTGGCTTCCCCCCTCCAGCTCTTCATTCCATAGACAGATCTACCTGTGCGGGCATTAGTGACCCTCAACTACCTCTTCAGGCTATCCAGATATTTGCAAATCTGGATTTATGAATAGATAATCAACATTCTAGTACAGTGAGCCAAAGTTTAGCTGAGGGGTTATATCTCAAACTCAAGGTGGAAATACCTAGGTGGGATTTCTGGGTCCTTAGGTCCTTAGGCTTAGCTGCCCCATGCCTCAGTTTAATCAGCTGTAAAATGGGGTTAGCATAGGATCTACTTCATTTGGTTGTTGTGAGGACAGATGGAGATGATGCATGTCAAGTTGTTAGCACAGTAACTGGCCCCCAGTAAGTGCTCAGTAGACCTAACTCTATGCTTCCTGCAAGAAATGCACTTTAAATCTAAAGACACAAAGAGGCAAAAAATAAAAGGATGGGAAAGGAATTACGATGCCAACATTGGTTTTTAAAAAATCTGGAGTGGTTATATTTATTACTGTCACACAAAATAAATTTCAGGACCAAGAATATTACCAGGGATAAAGAAGATCATTTTATAATGATAAAAGGGTCAATTCATCAAGAAGACACAGTAATCTTAAATGTTTATGCATCTAATAACAGACTTCAAAATATATGATGCAAAGGTGGACAGAACTCTTAAGTAGAAACAAACAAATCCACAATTATAGTCAGATTTCAATACCTCTGTCTCAATAATTTGCAGAAAATCAGTAAAGGTTTAGAAGATTTAAACAACACTATCAACTAACTTGATTTAATTGATCTAATTATAGAAAATAAGCCAATGGGAAATAAAGTGGGATCCTAAATATATTGAATTAGGTCAGTCTAGGTAGTTCTGTTTGAGAGTCTGTGTCAATATGAGTGGTATCTTGGGGACTTATGGGGAAGGGAGAGGAGTGTGATGGTTTTGAAAACAAGAAGTCTAGAGCAATGGCACAGCTAAGAAGGTGGAAAAGGAAAGGGTATTTTAAGAAGCATGGGTAACTATTTTGTCATTCACTTTGAAAGATGTTTTCATTGCATATATAGACTTGAGTACATTAACGGTGTTGCTCCTCTGTCTTCTCACTTGCAATGCTTCTAACAAGAACTGTTTTATCCTTTTCTGTGTAACATTTCTTTGTTCTCTGGCTGCTTTTATGATTTTCTCTTTATCACTCGTTATTAGCTTTATACTTACACTGTACCTTGCTGTAATTTTTTTCATGTTTCTTAAACATGGGTTTGTTGAACTTTTTGGATGTAAGTTTTATAGCTTTTATTAAATTAAAAATATTCAGCCAAAAAAAAAAAAAAGCATGGTTAAGACTTACAAGCTGTGGTGCAATGAATGAATTCCAAGTGGAGTCATGGGAAGCTCTGTATTCTATTCATGTTTCAGGTCCTCAGTTAAGTTGATTTCTTTCATTTCAAATGGAAAGAAATAACACAATTCTAGACCGGGCTCTGATGCTTACTCTGACTTGGGCAAGTGTGTTCACCACTCTAATCCTCAGTTTCCTTATTTGTAGAGATTGACTCATTCACATTCATTTATGCAACAACATTTATTGGACTTATACTACATGTCAGGCCCTGTACTAGCTTCTTCGAACAAAGAAGGTAGATGCCCCTGCTGACAAGGAACTCAAAGTCCAGTGGGGAAGACAGACAACAAAATAATAAATGAAGAAATAGCTGGTATGCGAGATGACTGTAAGTGCTCTGGTGAAAACAAAGCAGAGTAAGAGACAGACAGAGGACACAGATGGGCCAGGAAAGGCATTCCGATAAGGTATAGAGACACACAGAAATCAAGGTGAGCCATGTGGACATCTGGGTGGGGGAGAAGGGGCATCCAAGGCAGAGGAAACAGTGGGGACAAAGGCCCTGCAGTGGGGGTACACATGAAGTCTTCAGGAAGAGCAAGGAGGCCAGGGAGGCTAGAGCCGTGATCAAGGTCAGATAGTAGTGGTGTCCTTATTAGACAGGGCCTTGTTGCCACAGAGGCAACACTGACTTTTATTTTGAACGAGATGGGGAATCACTGGAGATTTTCCAGCATTCAAGTGGCAGGATCTGACTTGTGTTTTAAAAAAAATTACTCTGGCTTCAGGACGGGAAAGAGCCTACAGGGGGCAAGGACAGCAGCGGGGGGACTGCTGACAAGACAAGTGCAACAGGTGAGAGGGAGAATGAGGGAGGCCTGGATTCAAATGATGGTGTGGAGGTGGTGATGAGAGGTTGAACTCTAGATTTACCTTGAAGGTGGAGTGACGAGAACGTGATGATGGATGAGATGAAGGGTGAGAGAGAGAGAAAAGTGTCACATGACGCTGAGGATGTTGGTCTGAGCAACTGGGCGAAGGGAGAGGCCATTTATTAAGATGGAGGGATAATAATAACTAATCCTTGGGAGGCTGTTTCAGGGGTAACATGAGATAATGCACGTGAATGCACTTCCTGAACTTGAGAACATCATATGGATATAAAAGATGAAAAATTAGAAAGTCACCGAGGAGATGCTCATTCTCAGATATCCCTAATACTCATGTCTTAAGGCCAAAAGCTAGTGTGGATTTTCTCACTGACATTTTTCTATTCAATAAAGTTATTCTGAATGGCTCAGTGGCTCATTCCAGGAACCACAGTCCACCAACAAGGAGTAATTCACAGTAATTCTGAGGTTTCCTCTAGGTTTTATTTTATTTTTTTTAACATCTTTATTGGGGTATAATTGCTTTACAATGGTGTGTTAGTTTCTGCTTTATAACAAAGTGAATCAGTTATACATATACATATGTTCCCATATGTCTTCCCTCTTGCGTCTCCCTCCCTCTCACCCTCCCTTCCTCTAGGTTTTAATAAACATCGAAGTAGACACAATTTATAACCTCAGAGTTGATTCTTCAAAATTCCTTTCTCTCTCTCATTCTCTAAGCTGTGACACTGTTCTGATATTTCTATCCTCCTTCCCCATATAATAGGGCTTCATAAAGCTATTTTAAGTTTAAATGGGAAAAAAATGTAGTTCACAACATTTTTATTTTCCTTGAATCATCCCTTGGGTAGCTAAGGTTGTCCAGCCCTGATTTAGGCCACAGTGGGTCTGACAGTGTTTTTAAGGTACCCACTGTCCACCTTTCAGAGCTGCCCTAGGCCCTCCTGGTATATTTCCCGGCAGGGGTAATTTTTAGATGGCAGCCTAGTAAAATGAAATCACTGTGGAGCCTGTCAGAAATGAGTTACAGATTTCTTCTATCATCCATAGGGTCAAGATGGTCTGAAATATGTTAGTAATTTTATGAATGAATCAAGAGAAAAATTTCTTAATCCAGATTGGTTAGAGAACTGAAGAGAATGTGGGAAATGGGAATTTGTCCAATAAGGAAAGTAATACCTATGTCAAGTGCTTGCCGTGGGGATTAAACGAGAGAGTGTTTGTAAAACTCCTAGCACAGAGCTTCAAAGGGGCCTAGAAAGTGGGTTGAGCTACTGATCTTTTTAAGGAAGTTTCTTTAAGAAGTAGGTTTAAGGACAGATATATTCATTCATATTTCTGTTTCTCTTTTTTGTCTGCTCTACCCTCTTCACTTCACCCTCTTTCCCTCCAACCTGCTCACTCATGCTCTCATTCCTTTAGCAAATAATTTACGAGCCAATGCTTTGCTTAAGACACAAACGCTGTTCCTGGGTGCTACAGGAACCTAACAGAATTCTCAAATTCTTTATCTTGAAACTAGGATGTTTATATTGCAGAGGAAGGGATATTAGGGAGAAATCCCATTTAACATTTTGGGAATATATGTCAGTAATAATGATAAGAAGGAGGGAAAGCTGACCTTAGAAACATGACACAAACATTTTCATGAGATGCTAACTGAGATGAGGCAAAGCTAGCCCTTCATCGTGGACAGTTGAAAAAGGACAGAGTGTATAGCAGGGGACTGGCTCATTCCCCTACAGCCTTCTCACGGCCACAGGCAGAAGAGCTTTGCCAAAATCCCACCTAAAACTCTAGGAATACTTTGGCCTCAAGACAATGCCATGTTCTGATGAACCTAGGGGCAGTACAGGAATAAAGATGCAGACGTAGAGAATAGACTTGAGGACACAGGGAGGGGGAAGGGTACGCCGGGACGAAGTGAGAGAGTAGCATGGACATATATACACTACCAAATGTAAAATAGATAGCTAGTGGGAAGCAGCCTCATAGCATAGGGAGATCAGCTCGGTGCTTTGTGACCACCTAGAGGGGTGGGATAGGGAGGGTGGGAGGGAGACACAAGAGGGAGGGGATACGGGGATATAGGTATACGTACAGCTGATTCACTTTGTTATACAGCAGCAACTAACACAACATTGTAAAGCAATTATCCTCTAATAAAGATGTTAAAAAAAAAAGACAATGCCATGGAAATTCTCCAAATCTAAGCCAGAGCTCAGGTTCAGCAGCCAGTCTCTGGGAGACCTTTGCTTCCTTTGGAGTTCCCCATGCCCGACCCCCTCCAATACCCTCCCTAGTAAGTATCTATCTTTCACTCGAACCTTGAGCCTTCTTTGTTCCCTAGAGCTCTGAGGCGCCAAGGCCAGGGCGCTGCTCTTTACTCCGACTGTATGCTGCCGTGGTGTGCTCAGCTGCTGGGATGTATACCTCCTATCCCGACCACGCCCTCCTGAACCTCTCACGGGCTTCTGTTTAAATCTGTCTTAATCAGTGACCAGCCCCTGGTATTGGGTTTTTGAATTCCCCACATCTCTAGCGCATAACCAAGCTTCAGTTTTCATGTCAGTTTTATTACTTTAAGCCCTTTCACAAACACGTAAGCAGAATGATAGCTGGTCGGCAAATCCTTGGAACACAATCCATTCCCTTCTGCTGGTTAAACATTCCCCTAGTCAGAGTTAAACGGCTCAGCTCCTTTCTAAGTGGTCAGATTTTCTGAGATAGAGGTGTCCAAGCAATTTAGTTTAATAGGCAATGGAGCTCAGCACATACCCACTTGCCAATAAACATTTCCTATACAAACCATTGGTTTGATCTGCAAAATAAAACTACAGTTTACCTATTCTTTTTATCCTACTTGAGATTACTTAATTGGTCATTCCTCTCAAACCTTAAGAAACTGAAGACAATCATAAAATTTCTACTCTCTGGTCAATTTAAATGTTATGCTAAACACTAAAACTGATTCAACGTGAGTTGGTTGTTTGAAGGTCCCCTACAGCAACTGCTTACACCTCCTGGGTATGGTTGTTAAGGAAGGTGTAAGTGCGTGATTCAGAGAATCTGAAAGATCTGGATGCCTTTAAGGAGGTATGTGAGGCCAGTAAAACCTCTTAGACCAGAACCACCGAGCATGAGTCTAGGAAGGTTTTGAACTGTACTGGAAATTCTATTAGAAAAGGATAAGGCAATGACCCTGTCCTGGTGGTTTAGCAAATGCAAATACAGTAGTCATAAGAATCGAGGAAGCTTATATAGTAAATATCAAAGTCAGGTATTTTAATAATCTCTCATATTTCTTTGGCTTTTCTTCCATGTCGTTCTCTGAAGATCAACTTTTATCTATTTTTATTTTTAAATATTTTAAGAAATGAATGGGGTGGGTCCAAAATTACCACTCGGAGAAGGAACACTTACCCAGAATGCTTCATGTTTTGAGGCTTGTCCATTCGGACGGCAAGTTTGATTTTGAGGTCTTGATCGGGGCAGTTTTTGGAGACTGTCATTTTGTGCCACTCTGACTGTTTGGGGCTGTTGGGAGTGGGATGGAGAATAACCTGCAGGGAAAAAGGACAATCATATTAGCCAGAAAATAGGAACACTGTTATGGGCATGTTTTCATAGACGAGAAACTTGGCTGCTGAGAATTGAGGGTCTCATCTGTGTCCCACAGCCAGCGGGAAGGCAGTTAAATGAAGTGGAGGCCTGGGCATCGGACTCAGATCCAAGGCTCCACCTACCAGGGCTGGCTGGTGCCAAGCAGCCCGGGCTGAGGACAAAAATGGCATTCTTTGCTCTCTTCTCTCTCTCTCTCTGGCTAATTCTGTAAGAGTAGGGGTCACGATTTCTGCTTTTGTACTTCTCTAAAGTTCAGGAGTACTAAAACAACACTGAGCTGAGAATGTACTCCACACATTGTTCTCCTCAAATAAGAAGATGGATGTATAAGAGAAAGAAGTGTCCTCCTATATTAGACAGAACCTCTAGTCTACTCTTTTTTCCATTCATCAGGATTTCTTCCGCTATGTCAAGAGGAGAACTCCTTCCGAGGCTGCAGGGGAAGAGGGAAGGGACCATATCTGATGAGAAATGTGAGACTTAGAGGTGAGAAGGAACGTGCTTAGGGTCCCACATTTCAATGTGATTTCACCTGGACTTGACACCTTATCACACAGCACCCAACCCTGTCCTGGACCAGAGGGAAGCCCATGCAGCTTGAAGAAGGGCCTGTTCTTAGGAAATGCCTTTCACCAGGGTGCTTCAGAGTCGGTGCTATGACTTGAGTCTTTTGTCCCAGTTCTCACAGTCGCAGATGCTGTAAATGAACCCAGAAGGGGACCCACTTCTCCAGTAAATCCACTTTTTCAGGATGCGACGAAAGAGTTCTCACTCAGGAGCCACGTGGGGTCTAGGAAATGTGCATTCAAGGAGGAGCGAAATATTTGGAAAATCCCCTAAACGACGGGAATGTGGACGAGCTATAGGCACAACCAAAGCTGGGCCTGCTAAGATCTGTTTCTGTGGTGGCACTGTGCCCTGCTTTGGTCTGTTTTTTCCAGGCGCAGGGAAGGCAGGCTCCTTTCCTGGGTTTCTTTCACCTCTGCAGAGGGACAGGAGGGGCTCAGAGTCTCAGGGGTGGACACTCTAGCCTTCTAGGTGCTGTGTCGACCTCACCGCCATCATGCAAGCTTGGCCTGTGCTTGGGGAGTAGACACACACGGCCGTCTGTGTGACTGTGGAACAAGGGCTTTGAGAAGAGTAGGTCATTGCAGGAAAATGAAATCAGCCCACTTGATGTGCCTTGCTTGCGCTGATGTTTGACCCCTTCTGATTCCAGGCCCAACCCTCTTTTTTCCACTAAATTCCCTCTCTTCGATGAAAAAAAAATTTGTATATTCTTGCTAAACCCAACACTGGAGGCTTCTCAAGGTCTCATGACACGATTAAAATACAAGAAGGCCTGATTTTTCAAACCGGAGGCTGCCAACTTTTTTTTTTGATCCTGCCCTACTTCAGTAAAATATTTTTGAGCAATGAGCCAAATATCTTTAAATAGATCACTAGTAATATAAAAATATATCAATATAATGTATAAATATCAGTCAAATATATATCCATGTATCTTTTACATGATGTATGTTTACTTTGTATTAATATACTACATTATTACATATCTCATAAAACATACACAAATACAGAAGTTTTAAAAAGATGGGCTAGAGAACTCTATTTTTATTTTTAAAAATTCATTTATTTATTGTTTTGGCTGCGCCACGCCGCTCGCGGGATCTTAGTTCCCCGACCGGGGATCGAACCCGTGCCCCCTGCAGTGGAAGTGCGGAGTCCTAACCATTGGACTGCCAGGGAATTCCCCAAAAACTCTATTTTTAAATATCTTGGTAACTGTGGTGGCTTTGTACTATTGTTTGCCATATGTTATGGTACCATATATATGTAAGGCAAGGCTCATTGTTGACGATACTGGATGCGAATCTGTGGTTCAAGCGGACTTGTAGATAAACTCAAAACATTTTCATTGACCTCTCATCCTGAGTGCACCCATACTGTTTTTATCTCGTGACGTGGATGGCAGAACTACTTGTTAGCAGGACTGATGTCCCCTCTACCATTTTCACGTTGTTTGCCAGGCTTGCAATACCAGTATTATCTTCAGATCATAGCTCTGCTGTAATAGTCTTCTCGGCCAGTTATTCATTTTGTGAGGGTTAATTTAGTAGAAATTCTATCATAAAATGTAACAGTTCACGTGACTGGCACTAGTGAACTGTGATATGCCTTAGGATGCTGGAAGGAAATGAGTAAGTCAGGGTGCCACCGGGTCGTGGAGACCTCTTGTGTTATCTCTCGAGATAACACCTGTCCCTGCGTGTCACCTTGTATCATGTTCCGTATCCTGAGACCCCAGACTGTGGAAGATGGAGAGGAAGGACTTGCCAATCTCAGTGTAGCTGACCTTCTCCGCTGTGCTAGTTTGGGCTGAGAGGTGGGGCTGGGTCGGTGGGTGATGTGTTGGGAAACGAGGAAGGGGAGGAACTGGTAAGAGAAACCCCACCAGGGCCAGAACAGCAGTAGGTAAGGCCCAAGGCCTCCTTCTGCTTCTGCTCGCTTGGCAAATTCAAAGCGGGTGGAGCGCTCTGGGCACCCGGAGCTTGTTAACAGGCCATCCACCATATGGGTCCTGGGCGCGTTTCCCACCGGCAATATAGTGTCCATTCGCCGACACAAATGGCCGCAGCTCACTACTGGCCGCTCCACCGAGGCTTCTTCCCCGACGTGGTCGCTCCCTGGGGACACCTCCTCTCTAGGGTGGATGGAGAGATGAGGTCACCGTAGTCCTCCTCCATCTTCATCCCCACTCTGCCATCTGCCCGATGGGCCAGTGACTCCTTTGTAAGTGTCAGCCCCGCTGAATTATTAGGGTCCTTATGGGCGCACATGCGTCCCGAGCGGTCCACACGTCTCATCTGGGCATTCCAGGCTGCTAGCTGAGCGCTCTGTCATCTCAGCCGAGGCTCTGTGCTGTGCTCTGATGTGGTGATGTTGATATGGGAACACAACCCGTCCTCTGCAGTAAGCTGTATGTCAGCCAGCCCCAGCTTCTCTTATCGTTACCTGGGCATTTGGGCAGGTCCTTCTGGGGGACGGTTTTACCCTGAGGCTTTACCTGGCTGATCCTCTCAAGCACTTAGCCTCCATGTCTCTCCTTACCTCTGCATTCCCCCGGGAAGGCGTGCCTGCTTTTCAGACTAGATTATGTCCCCTTGCTGTGTGCCTCCCAGGTGTCCTTTCTCTAACAGGGCACTCACCACACTGCATTGTAATTTCTGGTTTTATGTCTCTATTCCTTACGTTCTGTGTGGTTAAGGATTTTTGACTGTCATTATTCCTGTTTGCTCTGTGCATAGCGCAAATGAATGGACACAGTGGGCCCGTAACCCTATCTGATGAGTACAGGTTGAGAGTACTGCACTGTTGTCAAGAGTGTAGAGAACAGTCACTCTCTCATGCCGTTTGTGAAATTATAATTGGTGTATACTCTTTAGGGGACAATTTGGTAGTATCTGTCAAAATTCAAATTCCATTCAGCAAGATACTTTTTTGAAATTTATCCTACACACACACACACACACACACACACACACACACACACACAGACATATGTGCAAAGAAATAAACTCAAGGTTATTCATAGAGGCATTGTTTATACAGCCAAAGACTGGAAACAATCTAAATAAATTATGATATATCTACACAGTGTATGTAGCTATGGAAACAAAAGGGAAGTCAGTATGGGCTGATACAGACTCATCTCCAAATATCCTCATGTTTCAAGCAAAGTGCAGAGCAGTATGCATACAGTAACTTCCAACTATGCTCCCTTTCTTTATTATTTTAAGAGGGATATATACAAATATGCTTGTATATGCTATGCTTGTACATGCATAGAATATTTCGGGAAGAATGCCCAGTAAATTGAAAACAACGTTTTTCTCCGGGAAAAGATACTCAAGTCAGTCGGGTGGGATCATTAGTTTTCACTATATACCCATTTTGATTATTTTTTTTACTATATGCATGAGTTATTTTTCAGTTCAAAGGTTAACAAAAAGGAAACATAAAAATTAAAATGGAACAAACTAAATACTCTTGCGTGAGTGAACACAGCACCAGAATCTTGAATGTGGCTATGTCCTGCTAAACTTGGGAAAAATCAGCACGTAGAAACACTTTCCAAGGGGTCCAAGGAATCACTTTAAGAAAAGAGCACTTTTGGGCTTCCCTGGTGGCACAGTGGTTAAGAATCCGCCTGCCAATGCAGGGGACACAGGTTTGAGCCCTGGTCCGGGAAGATCCCACATGCCGCGGAGCAACTAAGCCTGTGTGCCACAACTACTGAGCCTGTGCTCTAGAGCCCGCGAGCCACAACTACTGAGCCCGCGTGCCACAACTAGTGAAGCCTGTGCACCTAGAGCCTGTGCTCTGCAACAAGAGAAGCCACCGCAATGAAAAGCCCACGCATTGCAATGAAGAGTAGCCCCCGCTCGCCACAACTAGAGAAAGCCCATGCGCAGCAACAAAAGACCCAACGCAGCCAAAGATAGAGAGATAGATAGATAAATAAATTTATATAAAAAAAAAAAAGAGCACTTTTGTCCCCCAGCCACTGTCTGTGGAGGTGCTGCCAGCAGAGGGCGCCCGTCCCACCAGCGCAAGGGCCAGGCAGGTGGGCTCCACCGCAAAGGTGGAAAGTTTTCTGTGGCAGGAAGTATAAACTAGTATCTGGGGGAATGTGTCATGAGACTAGAGGAGAGTATGATTTGTTAAGAGATTAATGGCAAGCTCGTGGCCTTCACCCCAACAGCAGAGCCAAGATTTTTATTTTTGCATAGGGACAACGCAGTGTAGTAAAAACAGAGATGACGTGGCATCATTCCTGGCAAGTCACTTACCTCCTCTGAGCCCCAGTGTAGTGGTCTGTACAGGAGGAGTAATAACTGGACCTTCCTCATAGGATTCAGATAAAGAATCAGTGAGGGGCTGCACACAGAGCCCTCAGGACAGTAGCCTGGCCAGTGGTAAACATGCAACTGTGCATGGGCCCCAACTAACTGGGTGGCTCTGGGGGTGTGTTTCCTGCCTTCCACGGGAATCAATTTTCTCCTCTATAAAGGAAAAGGCTTTGACTAGCCCAGTGTGTTTTAACTTTTTCGAGCGGAAACAGCTTTGAGAAGCTGGTGAATGCTTTGGATTAGCAAGTCCAGAAAAATGCACATACGCCCCTCCCCCCAACATGTGTGAACGGTTTCAAGGGGCTCCTGAGACCCATGGAGTGGACTCAGGTTGATGGTTCCTGGACTTGCCTCTTCTAACACTGATATTCTAGGTCTCTGAGACTCTCCTGATTCCTGATTCATGTCTTCATGGAAAAAGAAAGGTTTGAAGAAAAAGAAAAGGCAGGGTCCATCCCCCACTCTGTGTGTCTCTCTTTCCCTAAGGACAGAAGTGAGTATTTGTCATTTCTCAAAGATAATGGGTAAAGCTCTTCTTTTCTTTCATTCCCTCCTTTTTTTGTGGGGGGCAAAAAAAAGGGTCAGCCTTGCTATCAGCCTTGTTTACCTTTTGTTGTACTTCCATCTGCGGTCTAGGTCCTAGTAATATGATTCCAGGTCAGTTCTATAGATGAAAGCCAGATTAAGGAATTGAGAAAACAAAGGAAGGAGACTTTCCTGGTGGCGCAGTGGTTAAGAATCTGCCTGCTAAGGCAGGGGACATGGGTTCGAGCCCTGGTCTGGGAAGATCCCACATGCTGTGGAGCAACTAAGCCTGTGCGCCACAACTACTGAGTCTGAGCTCTGGAGCCCGGGAGCCACAACTACTGAGCCCACGTGCCACAACTACTGAAGCCCATGTGCCTAGAGCCCGTGCTCCGCAACAAGAGAAGCCACCGCAATGAGAAGCCCGCACACCGCAACGAAGAGTAGTCCCCGCTCGCCACAACTAGAGAAAGCCTGTGCGCAGCAATGAAGACCCAACACAGCCAAAAATAAACAAATACATTAAGTAAAAACAAAAGAAAGTGTGGTTAATGTGTTCTTGCTGGTGTTCTTAGGTGTGTGTACCTGTGTGCTTGCTTTGGGATATTTTGTCATTTTTCTACAGATGTTGTATCAGAGGCTCAGAGAGGTTAAATGTGTTGGCTAATGTCACACAGCTTTCAGAAGGGATTATGCATTCAACCAGTAGAAATGAAATTTATTAAGTCTATGTGCTGGGCTCTGGGTATAGGAATAGGGTGGTGAACAAAATAATTTTAAGTTTCACGGTCATGGTATCTCTCTTGCAATGGGAAGAGGGACGGTGGCAGGGGCAAAAAGGGGGTAGGGCATTAAGAGGTACAAACCACTACGTATAAAATAAGATATAAGGATATATTGTGTAACACAAGGAATACAGCCAATATTTTACAATAACTGTAAATAGAGTATAATCTATAAAAATATTGAATCACAACATTGCACACCTGAAACCAATAACATATTGTAAATTGACTACACTTTAATTTTTAAAAAGGAAAAAAATAGGTTTCTCTCCCATGGAGTTTTCCAGTCCAGTGGGGGAGACAGAAGCCAAAATTTCTGTAAATTCTGTCTCATTGGTGATAGGTTCGGTGGAGGATGTGAATAGGGAGGAGCTGAAGTAGTAAATGAAGGTGGATGGGCAGTCAGCAAAGGCCCCCCGAGGAGGAGGTGGCATTTATATAGAGAAGCAAGTAGCCTTTGGAAGAGCTGGGCAGTGGGGAGAGTGCTCCAGGCAGAGACGAAGCCACAACTACTGAGATGAGAAAGAATTCGGTTTATTCGAGGGACTAAAATTTGGCCAGCAATGCTGGTGCATACTGGATGAGGGGAAAGGCAACAGCAAATGAGGCTGGCGAGGTGGGCAGGAGCCAGATCACCCGAGAGTCTGTGGGCTGTGCTAAAGAGTTCAGGTTTTACTATAAGCGGTATGGAGTCATGGAAGCATTTTAAGCTAGCAAGGAACAAATCCAACTTGTGTTCTGAAAATCTGTTTGGTACAGAGTCAAGAGCTGAGATGTAAGAAGATATTATAAAGGAAATTATTCAGATAAGAATTATTGGGGACTTCCCTGGCGGTCCAGTGGTTAAGACTCCGTGCTTCCAATGCAGGGGGCGTGGGTTCAAACCCCAGTCGGGGAACTAAGATCTAAGATCCCATATGCCGCACAGTGTGGCCCCCCAAAAAAACAGACTACTAGAAAATTTTGGGCCTTCCCTCGTGATCCAGTGGTTAAGACTCTGCCCTCCCAACGCAGGGGGCCTGGGTTCGATCCCTGGTCGGGGAACTAGATCCCGCATGCATGCCACAACTAAGAGTCTGCATGCTGCAACTAAAAGAGCCCGTGTGCCGCAACTAAGACCCGGCACAGCCAAATAAATAAGTAAATATTTTTTTTAAAAAAGAATTATTATCCCAGTGGTACTCAAAGGGATTGGTACCACCCCTTGAGATGTTTCAGAAATTTGGGAGACATTTTTGGTTGACAAAATAATTGGTGCTGGGCTCTGCTGGTATTGAATAGGCGGGGCCCAGGGATACTAATCATCCTACAGTGAGCGAGCTACTCCTCAACAATGAGGAAGCGTACAACCCGTCTGATTTTTGAATATTCTCACAAGATATGAACGGAGGTAGAAAAAACTGCTGGTGATTAACTGAGTCTAGCTCCTAAATCTTTTTTACATATACACGATAAGCGTGTTTGGCACTTTTCCAGGGAAATCAAGGAAACTTTGTTACCAAGATTGGTTTACTGTTTCAGTAAATTACTGATAGTTGGGTTTTTGAGCCCCCGTCCTCTGCAGGGGACTTTGTCACCTGCACAGTGATTCTCCATACAGGAAAAGTAAAGACTCCTTCCTCAGGTCTTCAGTGCAGTTGTGGTTGAATCTTTACATTTTGAAATTATTATAATTTCCCTTTTATGTGTCTTTTATATTATGTCACTGTGCTGATTTTAAAATTGTTAGGGTGTCAGTTTGTTAAATTATATACTACTTTTGCTTCACGATAGAAAGGGTATTGCACATCCTTGCTCTCAAGGGTGTGTGGGGCTCGTGGCGTTGAGAACTCCTGACCTATCTTCTGCAATGCACACAGATTTAAAGAGGGGAAACTGAGGCTTGGCGAGGTTGGGGGTCTTGCCCAAGGTCACACAATCAATGAAGAGTAGAGCCAGGGGGCTTCCCTGGTGGTGCAGTGGTTGAGAGTCCGCCTGCTGAGGCAGGGGACACAGGTTCGTGCCCCGGTCCGGGAAGATCCCACATGCCGCGGAGCGGCTGGGCCCGTGAGCCATGGCCGCTGAGCCTGCGCGTCTGGAGCCTGTGCTCCGCAACGGGAGAGGCCACAACAGTGAGAGGCCCGCGTACCGCAAAAAAAAAAAAAAAAAAAAAAAAAAGAGTAGAGCCAGGGAGTCAAACCTCGAAGCTGGGCTTATCAGAAATTGGCAATACTGCCTCTCGGGACCCGGGGACTCCGGCCCTCCACAGCTTCTTGTGATGGAGAATCCTTGTGACGGGGATCACTTACCCGTCCCAGTTCCTTGTCCTCCAAGGCCAGGACTCCTGTGCTCTCTGTGAACAGCTTCACCTTCACGGCGGGCAGTGCATGGGTCGTAGAGAAGTCACCCTGGGTGCCCCAGCTGCAGACAGAATCAGAGAGGTCAGTGCTGAGACCTCCGCCTTGACAACGCTAAACTTAGCCCCGCCTTCTTCCTGGGTCGGGTGAATGCAGGGTTAACCCGAGGCATCGAGGCATTGAGGCATCGAGGCATGCTGGCTGTCACATCCCCCTCCCCTCCCAAGCTGCCAGAATGACAAAAAGTGTTAATTATCTTGTTAGGCAAATGCAAGACAGATGCTCAGAAAGTTGCCAGGGGTCTTCACAGAGCACTAGAAGGAATCACTTGGAATTAGCATGAAATCGAGTTGGTGAGAAATTTGCCCCGTGCATTTGCTATCCCTACAAACCATTCCAGGGTAACCACTAATATTTCCTTGCAGCCTTTCCAAGAATCCCTAGTTCTTGGAAACCGCTGTTCTAGATTTTGAGATGGAGCTTCCTTCGGCAGGAGCTAACACCTGACCTTACAATGAGACCTCAACAGTAGTGGGAAGGGAGGGAGCCCCATTTCCACTGGCATTCAAAGTTATGTTGAATAGAGCAATGGACGAAGCTTAGTTTAGCCCTGTTAAAGAGGAACAAAGGTCGAAGGATGTGATGTGGGAAACGCTCTTCCCCACTCACTGGTCTCTGGGAATCACAGTAGATCTCCCAAGAGGAGAGCCTGGCCTACCTAGCATCTGGGTAGAGTGCCAGTCTGAACTGACATGAGCCCCTGATGGGCCCCTCAGATGTGATCTTTTCATCATGATTCTTACAGAGCCATCTCCATCCACTCTGTACCAGAAATCAGCATGATCTTCAGGAAGTATCAACTGGATTCCTAAACCCTTCCACGGCACCTGCTCCACTGCACTGGGCACAATCCAGACCCCTTGGTATGGTCTCCCACTCATCCACTCGAGTGTCATGGGCCTCCTGATTGTGCTACCTCAGGGCTGTTGCATGCACGGTTCCTTCTGTTGGCAATGCTTCTCCCCACCCTTCTCTTCACCCGCTACCTCTCTGGGGCTCAGCCAGAGCTGAGAACATGTCCCTTGATCTCCCAGTATCAGTTTCGTTCCAGTGTTAAACTCTCTTGAACATACTGCTTAATTTTCTGTCCTAGCAATCACTGGATTTGTAATAATTGATGTACTTACATGATTGTTTAACAGCTAAATCCTCTAATATTCTGTAAGCTCCATAAGGGCATGGACTGTGTGTTTTGTTTATATTGCATTACCACAGTACTTAGCACACAGAAGACACTTAATAAATATTTGTTGAATAAATAAATTGTGCAAACATATATTCTTTTACAGAACTAGGAAACAGGAATAGATATAATTCTGTACAGAATTTTTTTTTTTATTTTGCCTACGTAATGGCCAATTTCCGTACTTCAAGTTACTCATTTGATATTATTTTTAATGACTATAATGTTACACCTGATGGATGCATAATTTATTTAACCATTGTTCTATTATTGAGATTGGGCTGGACGTTACTTTTTAATTTCATCTCTGTTTATTTCCTTGGGAAGTGGAGAGTTAAATGGGAGATTGTTTCTTCGTTCATTTGTCAACAAACATGATGGTGCTCCTACAGTGCTGCAGGAACTGTGCTCATCATTGAAAACTTTCGAGTCTTGGGACATCTATTCCCAAAATGCTTTCCGCACAGCTGGTGACTATCCTCCTACCATCTGGGAAAAAGAGTGCAAATCACATGGCTTCTTGCCCACGCTGGGTGTCCCTATTCACTTTTTCTTCTGGCCAATTTAATCACTGCCGTTCTCATGGGCCTTTCCTTGATTAATAGCAGCCTTGACTATTTTACTCTGTGTTCATTGGCTGTTTGTATTTCCTCTTTTGTAAATGACGGAAGCCTGACTTCTAGTGTCAAGGTTGCACTCAATTGAATAAATCCCATTAACTAAACTCAAAGACCTGAGGACTCTAGACTGTGGGTAAGAGAGCACCAGAAGGAGATAAGGAGGTGCCCAGCTCCATGGGGATCCAAGTGTGCAAGAACCACTGAGAGAGCACAACAGTCGCAAGAGAGAAAGGGAAAGGACACGGAGAGGACATGAGACAGGGCGAGAAGCAACAGGTTTCAAACACAACAGCGAAAGGCGAGATGTACACGTGGAAGCTCCTAATTTTGGACATCAGCCACAGCAGCAAGCTCTTAGGACGGGGGAACCCTTGTCCTAGCAAAGGCAACGTGACAAGGCATACGGTTTTGAACCCAGCATTCTTAGTTCAAATCCTGATGAGTCACTTACAAACTGCAGAAGTTAATTAACATCCCTGAACTTCAGTTTCCTGAGCTATAAAATAATATCATTTCACAGAATAGTTATAAAGAGTAAATAGCACCAGGCTTGGAACAGCATAAGAGTCCCCCAGATTTTGGCTACCTTCCCTTCCCCAAATGAGGATACACAAGACGTATTCTAGTAACAGTGATAATCACTTATATTTTGCGTTATCCATTCAACACATATTTATTAAGCACCTACTGAGTATCTGACGCTTCGCTGGGCAAGCAAGATGGACATTACCCTTCCTATTACACAGGGTAAGAGGTAAAACAGTTCATATTGTACCCATTTCACAGATGAGAAAACTGAGAAAGAACCTCAAGACCTTGTCCATTTTATTCCAGTGAACGGTGATCAAGCTGGGCTGGAACACAAATCTCTTAATTCCCAGTTTATAGCTCTTGCTACTATTACTGTCATGATTATCAATAACACGCATGACCAATGATTAACAATTTTGGCAAAAAACATGATCATTACTTTACTGTTCATGGTTAATTGTGCTATGAATCTCTTTGGGCATTTTTCATGCTTGGTCATGGAGATAAGGAAGATTCCTGGCAGAAACAAAGAGAGTTCTGGAATGAGATGCTCTAACACTAATCCATGAAGAGGCCTTGATCGCAGGTCCCTGGGAATTCCCCACACTGGATCCCTGGGACACCGTCCTTGAAACTGGTTTATAGGGATTTTCTGGCCTGTTCAGTGGGCACGAACCCAGTCTGCCTGAACCCCTGCGGCTACCCAAGGATGCTCAGCTCATAATGCGTTCAACATGACTCAGACCGTGGGGCAGGGCGAGGTCTCTGAGACCCCATCAGCTGGATGGAGTTGAAGCCACTGGAGGCTGCCCTGACAACCCCTGTGCATTTGGACAGTGAGTTGCTTTTCCCTTCCACCAGGCCTGCAGCTGTGTTCTTGGCTTCCTACCATGACCCTTGGCTCACCTCAAGTTGCTAGGTCGCTACTGAATCCCAATTTATCCACCAGATTTCAACATGGCTACCTGGCCCAGCGGAGCAGGCCAAAAAAGAAAGTCTAATCAGGACCAGCTATGTCATTCTCAGGGCCCAGTGCAAAACGAAAATGTGGGCTCCTTGTTCAAAAGGCAGGAAAAAGTGCCATTCAAGATACTAAA
Organism: Stenella coeruleoalba; assembly: GCF_951394435.1. Classification (NCBI taxonomy): domain Eukaryota; kingdom Metazoa; phylum Chordata; class Mammalia; order Artiodactyla; family Delphinidae; genus Stenella; species Stenella coeruleoalba. The sequence goes on from NC_137156.1 coordinate 78,046,438, forward strand.
ATACAGTGTTTTCCTTTCTCTGAGGATTTCCTCTGCTCAAACACATGCTCATTATTCCATCAGACCCCACTTAACTGACTCGAGCTCAAAGATCAAATAATTAAGAATGTCAAGACGGCAACGCGGAGCATGAAACCAAATGGTCCGAGTGTGGGACCTGTGCGGCCCCAGCGGTCGCAAGCTCGTGAATCGGGCTCTGAGCCCAAGGCCACCCAGTCTGTTTAGCGTGGCCAGAGGATGGGCCATGCAGGGGAGGTCGCTACAGTCACAGGACTCTGTGAAACCACTCCTGCCTTCTTTGGGTCAATGCTTCCTATTCATAGGGGCCCCAAGGAGATTTAGTTATGAGCACTTTCCCTGCCCCTGTCCCCTTTGGGAAAAAAATCATGAAAACGTCCACTTTTTGTCTTTTTCCGGCCATGCATGGAAAGACCTGACTATAACAAAAACAGCTAATATTTTTTCAGCGCTTCCTATCTGCCAGGCACACAGTCCCATCTCCAAAATGTTAGATGGTCATACGTGTATTTTGTCCTTTTAAGCCCTCTTGGCCATCCTGTGAAATGCTTATAACTATCACCCCCATAGTTACCGATGAGGAAACTGAGGCTCAGAGAGCAGGTTAGTCATGTGTCCAAGGTCACAGGGAGCAAATGGCAAATCTGACTCCACAACCCAAACTCTTAGCCATGCCGCCATGTTGCCTTGCTCCCAAATACCACAACTTGCTCCTCTGTGTCTGGATCCAGTGAGTAACAATTACCTACGGAACTCAACTGGAAAGTTCTGTTTCAAAACGGATGGGACTCTGGGCTGCTCTAGATTGATTTCACACGCTCAATGTACTTCACAGAGCGCTACGTAACCTGCAGACAAATCAGTCCGCGGTGGAACCTTGGCCTTTTGGTGGAGCCGCGTAATGATAAATGGATCTATTTCTCACTGTCGCCTTCTTCTCTGCTCATGTCTTTTCCTTTGCTGAGCACTGGCTGTGGCTATTTAAATGAGTATCTCTTTTAAAAGTTTCCCAGGACTGAAATAAAATTCTGCTTTGATTTGAAAAGACCGGAGGTTGATAGTATTTATGGCAAGGAGCAGTTGGGAAGGTTAACTAACTTCTCTCTGAACATAAAGTACCTAAAGTCAAGTGGGTGAGGCGTCTCACTTCCCTGATCTTATCATATCTGCTACTACACTCACACTGTACAGCTAGCTCACAAAAGCACTAAAAATAGTCACCAATTATCCAGTGCTTATGGTTTGCCAGGCCCTGGGCTGAGGGCTTTTCATGGGTTATCTCATTTAATCCTTCTGACAGTTCTGCAAGATATATCCTGATGATCCCCACTTTATCAATGGAGAAACTAGGACTTGGAGAGGTTAAGTAACTGGGCCAGGGTTTCAAACTATCACAGAGCTGGGCTTCAAACTCAGAGTTTCTGACCTGAAAGCCCATGCATTAAACCGTAGAGCTTTGCTGCTTCTCCGTAACTCATCACACAGTATTAGAGTGTAGTGTGACAATCATCTGTGTGTGTAACTGGCTCTCTCTCTAGATGGTTAATACCCTGGGGCAAGGAGCATAGTGTGTGCGTGTGTGTGTGTGTGTGTGTGTGTGTGTGTGTGTGTGTGTTAAATCTACTGTACCAAGCACAGGGCGGCACACAATAAATATTTGTTTAATGACTAGGAAGACGTGACTAATTCAGAATACTCATGTCGCCAGATTCAGGGGATTGTGGAGAGATGCCACACAGGGAATATCCAAGAGTGTGACTGTCCCCTTTAAGCCAAAGTGAGGGTTTATCTCCTTGAGGACCAGATGTTTTGTCAGAGCACACCAACGCTCTGAAGTGTACAGAGTGGCTGGCAGCATGAAGAGGGGACCGAGACGACATAGCAGCAAGGACGGCATTCTGAGGAGCAGGGCGTAGGTCTCTGAAGGTCAAGGATTGGTTAGCTCATGAGGCCAAGAGCTGGAAGAAATGTGGATGCCGACACTATGATGTTGGAAAGCATCACTGAGCTACAAAATGAACTACTGTTATTATTTTTGGTCTTTTCAACCAGAAGCAACACAGGCACAGACTATGGAAATGCAGTCACCCACAGTGGCACCTCCAAAAATGAAGGAACATGTAATGACACATGTGTGCTCGTTCCAAATCAAATACCTTTTGCAAGAGGCTGGAGAACAAAGAGGAGAACAGTCCAGCTGACGAACCTACATGTGCACATGGTGTTGGATGAAGCTCTGACTTCCACTGCTGAGGGCTCAGACCTCTACTATGCCCTGCATTTGGAAAACACTTCCTGAATGTCTACGACGTGCAAATCACTGTGTTAGGTGCTGCTGTGGACCCAAAGATGCATGAGATATCAGCGCTGCCCTTATGGATGTGATATTCTACTTAGGGTGATGTCAGGTCCAGAAATGATAACAGTTGTTAGGTGTGAGCTGAAGCCTTGGCTTTCACATCTGTAACTGGGGATAAGAATAGTACTGACCCCAGAGAGTCGATGGAAGGATAAGTAGGAGATAAACTACTGCACATACAGTGTTCAACACAATACCCAGCACGTGGAAAGCACCAAAGAAAGTAAGTCTTTCATTTTAGGATTATAGACCAGGGGTTGGTAAACTAAGGTCTGAGTCAAGTGTGGCTGACTACTTGCTTATGTATGGCTGATGAACTAAGAATGTTTTTTTTACATTTTTAAGTGGCTGAAAATAATTAAAAGAAGAGTAATATTTTGGGACACATGAAAATTACATGAAATTCAAATTTCAATGCCCATCAATAAAGTTTTATTAGGACACAGCTACGCCCATCTATTTATTGATACAAATCGCCTTTTGCACTTCAAAAGCAGAGGCGAGCAGTTACGACAGAGACCTTATGGCCAACAAGCCTCAATTATTTACTTTCTGGTCCTTTACTGAAAACGTCTGCTGACCCCTGCTATATACACAGTTAAATCGCCGGCTCACGGGAGTACTTTTATTTTCATTAGCAGATGAGAAGTACGTATGCTCACCAGAGCGCAGTCACAAAGATAAACTGTAAACATGCACTTACAAGGAGAGCTCACCCCATGGCGATTCAATGTGCTGCTCTAAATTCTCCCTGGAGCTCTTGCTAGCACTCTTGGTGTACTGGAAAACTGGGGACTGCGTATCACAGCATTTCAGACACGTGGTGCCCAAATGCTGCTTCCAGATCCACTTGAGCTGGCTGACTCATTCAGTCACACTACATCATTATTAATATCAAATAATAAACAAGAGTAACAGACAATTCATATTTGGGGGAGGGTGTAGGTGATTTTTAAAGTCACAGCACATTATTTCTCCGAACCTGTTCCACAGAGCCACTGCTTTGAAAGGGAATACTTTGATCTGGGGGAGAAAATAAGGGAGAGGGGTGTGCTTGGGTGGAGGGAGGGAGAAATCTACGGGCAAAGCAACCTTCTACTGTGTGTTTGGCGAGCATCTGCTCCATCTCAGTCACATCTCTGTTTACTATTTAAAGCCTCTTATTTGCAGAAGCCTCCTCAGACCATATGTTATCAACAAATGTTGCTAATCAAATACACACAGTAATTTTCATCAGAATTTCCCCCACCCCCCCTCATGAACAAAAAACAAACATTTGCCACAAAGGGAATATACCTCCCAAAATGACAGTAAACATCCACTGCAAACCTTTGACAACAGAGTGATATTTACGCATGCGTATGTGACTAGGCCAAGAACACATCCACTTCGGGCAAATAAGGACCCTTGGAGAACTGGATTTTGTGCAGTTTGGTGTTGGGGGATGATGTCATTAGTTGCCATGGCGATGCTCAGCATAAGGTCATCATTCATGCCACGGAGACTGGATTTGCGTTTATTCAAGGTATATGGCTCATGCGAGCTGGGTGTTAGATTGGTGTGGTTCGTAAAACTAACCTCCAGCTTTAACAAGGGAGAAGTGTCATTTCGGGGAAGGAAAGTCCCTTGGTCCCGTTGCTAAGAGGGAAAGTTAGTCATTGCCTGGAGACAACCGCATTAAAATCTGTTGGCCTGCCTTTCAGGCAGACGGCATGATATTCCACACCAAGCGAATCAATTGTACCATCGCAGTGTGTTTCATGCAAACTCATGGATAGGATGTGATTCGGGCCCTTTAATGTACTAGAAAAGCTAAACGACCTCTTATCTACGCAAATGAGGCGCTTGCTTTGTAAAAATTGGGTTGTCTGGGAGGCGGAGGGATGGAGGCGCCAATCTGCCTATCTGACATTTCCACTGGAATAGCTCCTCTCCAGGAATCGGAAATCAAATGTGTTCAAACCTCAGCTTTAGTGTTCTCCCTGCACATCTGTTCCTCTCAGGTTTTCCCAGCTTAGTCACAGGAACTGCCAACCACCCAGAAAAGAAAGGTTAGAAGTACCAGGAAGAGGGTGGGTGGTATATTTACGTAGCGTGGACAGTCAGAACTCTACCAAGAAGCAATTATCACGGGTTCTTCTGTATGTGGTTTCTTGTTTGTCTCCTCCTACTAGAATGTAAACTCCTCAAGGGCAGGGATCTGTGTCTGTTTCCCTGCTATGTCTGAGGATGGCTGTATCCCCAGCACCTAGGGCAGTGCCTGTCACATGGCACAAGTCCAACAAGCATTTACTGAAGAAATGAATTCAATGAATTGTGATTTTCTCCACAGACGTATGCACATTTGGAGATGAGATTCAAGTTGAAAGCGAAATTGAACCACGGTGGCTTCTCCTGGACTTACATTCTTTGGCATGGTTAAAGAGGAAGTACAGGAACATTCTATACTATAAACTTTATAAGGGCAGGGACCAAGCCCACCACTGTTGTAGTCCAACGTTTAGCTCTGCCCAGTACAGAAGAAGCACTTGATAAATGCCTGTTGAATGAAGGCCAGAGGAGATCAAATATAGGAGATTTGTGCCTCAATCCTAATTTTCTCATTAGCTATGCGACCTTGGACAAACCACTGGTAGGGTCTCAATTTACTTATCTCTATAATAGGGGTAGGGAGGCAAATATATTGATATTTTCTGTCCTAAAGACAAAAGCCTGGGTATTTGATTTCTAGCATTTCCTTTTGGTTCCTACTTAGAGTTTTCATCACTCAGCTTATATTACCCTTCTGTTCTTATATGTTGTCTACTTTTTTTTTTTTTTTTGCCATTAGATACCTTAACATATTAATCATAGTTGATTTAAATTCCCAGTCTGATAATTCCAACATCTCTACCATACCTGTCTCTTCAAACTGCGTTTTTTGTCTTTTCATCACTTTTGTTGGAAGTGACATGCGGGGCAAATGGAACCCCTTATGGCTCCAGGAGCAATTTCTTCTCCCAGTTCTCTGTTCCAGGAGGCTATGATTCTCTGTATCCGTTTGTCTATCTCTCTAAATCTGTGGGCAGCGGTTTGCCCTGTGACCTAAAATTCTCTGATGGATCTAAGAAGAGTTGCTGATTTTCCATTTGTTCAGCCTTTTTCTTGTTGTAAGGACAAAAACCACGCCTTCCAAGCTCTTTACATGCCAGACCGGAAACCAGAAATCCCCTGGAGCCTGGACTTGTCAAGATCCTATCCAGCTCTGAGAGCTTAGACTCTATTCTTCACTGGAGGTTGACTCATAAGAATCTATATAGATGGTCAAGAAGAAAATCTAAATGGGAAACCCAAGGTTGGAGCTAAGTAATAGAATGGTGTGGGATTAGGGTGCACGGGGTGGGGTGTGGTGCTTGTACAGTGGGTGGGGTGGGCCTGGGATTGGGCATCACGGGGTACATCATGAAGATGACAGCACCTCACGTGGCTTGACAGGGTTGCCTTCGCTGGAATGGAGTTTATAGCTTGGCCTAAAGACATCCTCTGTCATTATGAAAGGCAGTGAGTTTTTGTCATTGGAAATGATGGCTGTCTCCCCATTCTGAGGTTCTCCTGCATCCCCATCACCTAGCTGCCTTCCTCTAACCATCTGTTTATTCCAAGTTCCTAAGGACCGTTAGAGAAAAGGAACTGTTCACTGCATGGTGGACATCAAAAAGGCACTCGCAGGAGGTTGCTGGGGACACATTCATTCACTTTCTTCTCTCTGTGACTCAGCCAACCAACGCCTGTTTAATTTCCCCCACTGGGCTTTTTCCTATAATTGTTCTTGTAACCTGAGCCTCGTTATTAGGGTTGCAACCTGTGATTTTCATAAACAGCTAGGAGGTGCTCTAGTTGACTGTGTCTTTAGAACTTCAACCTGCCTTAGGACACCTCACAGGCTCTAGAAAGCTCACGGTATACAGTCAGAGAGGCTATCCCTGTCAGGAAACCTGGCCAGGGCAATTACAGAATGCAACGCAAACCCCTTTGCATTCCAGCCAGTTCTACTAAGAGCATGAACCAAATGAGGAGAAACAACTGGGGGACACAGAGCAACAGACTCAGAGTTGACAGGAGCCCTGAAGATCACTGTGGCCAAGCTCCTCATTTACAAATGAGGAAGCTGGTGCAGTGGGAATGAATTTTGGAGTCAGCCTGTTTAATTTTTATCATTTCACAGCTTTATTTTCTCAGACAAACGTATTAGCCTCTCAGATCTCAGTTTTCATGTTTATGAAATGGGCACATTAACAGCATCTACCTTATAGGGCTTTCTATCTGCCTGTCCCCCAATTAAATGACAGAAGCACTGAGTACAATGTAACTTCTTAACAAAGGGCAGCGTGCATTATCCAGGGGGGTTCAGGATTAAGGGAGCAGGCTCGGGAGTCTAGCAGCCTGGATTCTACATCCAGCTGTGCCACTGTCTACCCGAGTGATTTTAAGCAGCTGACTGAATGTCTTGTGGCCTCTATTTTCTTACCTGTAAAATGGGACGCTAATAGTGCTTCCCTCTTAGCATACCTCTTGTTAGAATTCGGTGTGAAAATGCTACCCAGCCTGGTCATCAATAAAGCCCTCCGTAACTATTCAGGACATCTGAGAGATACAGAACAACTTAGTCCAGGTGCCAGCACTAGAATCAGACATCAAGATGTGAGCTGACCTTGTAAGTGTTTTCAAAACCATCTGAGTAGTGGCTTTTGTGTTTTCTCAGTCTGGGTAAAATCAAATTGGGACTTGAATTTGGGTTGATTTTTTGGGGCAGCTATGGCAAAGGGGTAAGAGCTGAGAACTCATTCTCACTGTCTTAAGACTTCCTTCTCTCAAAGTGCCTGAAACACTTCCTCTCACCCCCATCCTGCCTCTCATCCTTCACTGGCCTTTTCTTGACCCTGGCGGGTATATCAGAGTATTACTCAAAGAGATTCACCTTCTCCTGCCTTCTCCAGGAGAAAAGTTTTCTTCCTGCCCCACTGGTATTAGCCTTGTCCATGTGACTACTTGCTTTGGTCTCCTTCTGGGCAGAGCACATATAATCCCCAAATTTGACTTTGAAATTACCCAGGTGGCTTTCCTCGGCCAGTGGGGTATTAGCAGATGTGATGGAAGCAGAGGCTTGAAATGTGCTTGAATGCTCGGGCTTCTTCTCCTGAGCCTCTGTCATCACCAACAGCAGAACTTCGTCCAGGTAGCTGTGGATCCTTCAGCCTGGATCCCACAATGGTCTACATGGAGCAGGGCTGAGCCCAAGCCACCGTGCGGAGCCAAGGCCAGCCAGACCCACCGCGTGCAGCACAGCCACCCAGCCGAGCCTGGCCTGAGCCAGCCAACCCCCAACCGATTTGCAGGTAAGTGAATGAAATAAATGACTGTGGTTTTAAGCCACCGAGTTTTGAGACAGACTGTTACACAGCAATAACTAACTGATACAGTGCCTTTAGCTGGTGCCTAATCACATCACCCTGGTGCTACTCCATATGGTGTAGATTGGTCTGGAGCCCTGAGCTAGAAGAGCACATACTGGAGAGCTCAGACCCATCTCACAGTCCTTTCATATTTTTAAAAAGTCTATTGTAGTCACACAATAAACACCCGCCTAATAACCTTGTTGGTTTGAAAAAATAGTTCCCAGCTCATATGTCTTCATAAAACAACCTCCCTGTTTGCCAGTGTCAAATGAGGCAGTTTCTCCACAGTGTAAGAACTGGACTCAGGCCTGAGTGTGCTGGTGAAGGCTGCCACAGGAACTGTCTAGGTCCCCTAAAGAGCAAGAGGGTCAACACCTCCTAAGGCCAAGGCCAGAAGCCAGTGTCTCTCACACCGCTTGTGGTCAAGTGCTCCCAGGGGGAGCCCTAACCACATCAAAGGCGTTCCAGATGAAGCCTCCCACATGGAAGGTGATGAGCACTAAGCCAACCTTGGCAACACTTGAGCGCCCCCAACATTTGTGGTTCTGTCTGAATGGGCATCCAAGCTGTGATGGGCACACAGAGGCAGCCCTTGGGGGTTCAGGGATGGCCACTCAGAGCTTTGGCTGCCCTCCAAGCAGCCAGCCCCCTCCTGTGAGACCTCCCAGTTGCCTTTGACAGAGGGGATTATAGGAGCTGTTGTTGGTTTTGCTTTCCTGGGCTGGGTTCCCACCATCCCACAGAGAGGGATCCCTGAGGACCCTGTTGTGAGCTAAGCTTGTCTCTTCCCCCAAGGACTGGCTGGTGGATTTGTTCTTTTTTCTCTCTGTTTCACATTTGCGAGAAACCGCCGGGAGTGGCCATGAATGCCAGGAGTCTCAAAGGGAAATGGTGAACGGGCCAGCTGGCCCAGTGTCCTTCGGTAAGAACTGAGGTGTTGTCTTAGAGCATCGGGGAAATTGCTCTCTAGACCAAGTGCGATGGCATAGGCCCAATGTGGAGCCAGAAAGTTGTTCTTGAAAAGTGACAAATCTCAGTTCTAGAGAAATATCACCGTCACTCAACCAGTCCATGGTATACCAACGCCACCTTAGTGGGGTGAAAACATCTGGCTCTCCTTGGGCTGACCACAGGGGTCCTCCACAGGGCCCAGCTACATTTACTTTGGGACTCCCACGCACATAATATTAAACACACTAAAAGGACTCCTCCAGACCAACTTGTAAAAAAAAGTATAAAAAACTGGATGAAAGTTGAAGTGAATTGTCATCAACTACTGGATATAGGTTAAATTTAAGAGACATGTAATTCAATTTTTTTTTTGATTTTGCAACTATCTTTACTTTAGAGTTAAAACATTTCCAGGGGAGGGATGTAATGATTATTGTGTAGGTATTAACACATTTTTGACCAGAGATGTATTACGGCTACAGGTGTTACTTTCTGCAAAAATCCTCCAGTCAATAATGTGTTAACGTACTGTGTGTACATAATGATGTCATCGTTATTATGCAGCACTTAGGAGCTGGAGCTCTGAAATCAGACACACCTCAGTTTCTTGTTGTCAGGTATTAAAGTAGATACAGATACGGCAGACCACTAACCAGCTGTGTGACCTTGGGTAAGTCTCCTAACCGCTCTGAGCCTCAAATTTCCCATCTGTAAATGGGACCATAACAATGTCTACCTCTTTGGGGTGCGGAGAGGATTAAACAAGAAAATGAATGTCAAGGGCTCAGCATAGTGTCAGGTACCTTTGAGAGTCCTCAGGAAATCTAGGCTGGTTTGTAATTTAGGACGCTAATTAGGCAAGAATGTACAGAATGGATTTGAGTATGAACAGGCCAAGGGACATGTAATAGTTTAGACGCCACAAGATAAAGGTCTCAGAATCATGAGTTGGAGGGAGGATGGGTGAGGTACTAAAAACAGAGATTTCTAGGCCCCAATATCAACTGTGCAAACATTTATATAGAGAGGAGTCTGTCCAGGAGAGTTTATTTTTAAAGATCTTCCTTGGTGATTCTGCTGCTTGGCTATGTTTGTGAACTACTACGGAGCCTACAGTCTTTAGCTGAGTGCTACATGAACAGCGAACAGGACTGCAGCAAATACTTTAAGGTTCACAAAGATGAACAAGCAGACAGGCCCTGGTCTCCCAACTACAGATTTCCCCTCAATATCAGGTGGCCCCTAAAGGAAGGAAAGAATAATTACTCAGTCTCCTTGAGATGCTGACACCACATAAACTATCTTTTTTAGTTTGTGAGCTGTTAATGGGCACACTGGAACGGTGGTTCTCAGAACGACGATTTTGTAAGAGTTACCACAATAGTGACTCTTAGCGTGAAGTTATGAGTGACTCTCCCACTCCCCAGCAAATGGTGATGATAATAATACAGTTCTGACTGAGGGCTGATTACATGCCAATCACTGTTCCAGGGACTTTTACATGAATCACCTCATTCATTAAACTGAGATGTGAACCCGAGTTGAATGAATGCTGACTATCCCACGTCTGAGTCAGGGGAGCTCAGCCCAAGTCAAGAAGGCTTGATTCATGAAGCATGTCGGAGACCCCCATGTACACTTGATTCCTGGAGAATGGATCTGTTTGATCCAAGAATGGTCTGCCTTAATGGGATGGCCTCACAATATTGTGGGAAACAGGAAGCAACCAAAAGATTATGAGGCCAATCCCGGTGATGGGGAGGGGGAAGAGAGAGAAATAGAGAAAGAAAGGACAAGGAGAAAGAAGGTGCGGTGGGGGGGGGGGGGATGAGGGGGAAGGAGAAAGGAGGGAGCGGAGGAAAGACATTTGTCTCTGAGTGAAATGTTGTGATAAGTAAGTCTGTTGAAAATCAAAATTCCCAGTATCCATTAGTGTTTTAAACCCTCCCCTCCTAGCTTCCAGATTTACATAAATAATAAAACAACTTCATGACCTCCTGTGTGTACACTGCCACACAGCTTCACCTCCCTGCCCACGAGGGAGGAGAGCGGAATCAATACCACACCGCTCTTCAGCTAAGCTCCAGTGTACATCCCCCTACGGAAGTCTGCGTGTCTTTTTCCTCTGCCTGCAAACACTCTCCCTCCCTCTGATCTGCAGCGTAGGCTCTGGTAGCTCATTACAAGCACGATAAAATCAGGTTGATTCCCTCCATCAATCATCCAAGAAAATTTATAGAATTGTGGTCATTAATTCCATCACTTTAAGTGGGGCGGGGGATGATAATTTCATTATCCATTATAATTGCTTGTAAAATTTTATGACTTATTTGCATCCTTTAAAGTTCAACATGTGCCTAAGGTAAAACACAGAACTGTCGGGATCAGACAGACGTTCTTTTCTTCTCCTCTGCCTTATGTCAGGCACAAACACTGGTGATGTTTAGGGCTTTGAAACTTTCTCTTCCCTTTCATAAAGGGTGGCAAAAGCAGAGCTATGTTCTGAGGAAGAGTGAGGAAAAAATGCCAAAGAATCATTAAGTGACACAATGAGTGACTGATACATGACTTAGCCCTTCCTACAGCAGTGGTATTGCAGGACAGTTTAAATGACTGACATATTCATACCTTACCAGGAGGGGTTAGATAGCAATTTGACGGTCATGTCCAGGGACCGGAGCTTGGCTAATATTTTATCTTTAACAGTGGCTCATATTACAGCACATTTGTATATAATTCTACATTCTTGTATACTGTCACTGTCTTAGCTTGGGCTGCTCTAACGAATACCCTAGACTGGGTAACTCAGACAACAAACATTTATTTTGTTTGGATATTCTGGAGGCTGGGAAGTCCCAGCACCAGCAGATTCAGTGTCTGGTGAGAGACCTCTTCCTGGTATGTCCTCACATGGCAGAGAGAGATCATCTCTCCTGTGTCTCTTTTATAAGGACACTAACTCCATTTATGAGGCAAACACCCTCATGACCTAATTAACTCCCAGACGCCTTACCTCCAAATACTGTCATATGGGGAATTAGGGCTTCAACATATGAATTTGGAGGGCCGACACAAACATCCAATCCATGACCTTATGTCCCTGGACCTCTAAAATTCCAGACCTCACAGGCAAAATACATTCATGCCATTCCAGAAGCTCTCCCCAAAGTCCAAAGTCTCATCCAACTATCATGAGGATCTTCATTTAGCCAATGCTCTATCTGTAATAATGGATCACGTTACAGCACATCTTGTCTGCAGTTTCACTTTTTTTTGTATACCGTCAACAACATTTACTAAGTGCTATGTCTTAGACCAACGCTCAGCACTATACAGACATCGTGTGCATGAATCCTTGCAATAACCCTATGATGTAGGTATGACTACTTCCATTTTACAGGTAAGATGTCCTAGGGATTCACCAAGGCTGACGGCAGTTTTTGAGTGTCTAATTCCACATGTATTTATCATGATGGATGGTCTATCTGTATATTGTTAGGTCCCCATTTTACTAAAGTTGTTTGAATAAACTTAGGGACTTTTTAAAATTAATTTTTTTTTATTCAGATGTTCTAATCCTGGAAAAAATCTTGCAGAAAAAGATGACATCTTAAATTTTATGATTTTATGATACCCTGTCACCCTGGAAAAAAAAATCTATGATCAATCTCTGGAAAACACTAATTGGTAATCTACTCTGTACATCACAAGGTTAAGTTCTGAAGTGCTACAAAGATGTCCGGATCTCAGTTTTTGTCCTTGTTCATTTGAAGAACAAGAGTAGTTACCTGAACAATTAAAGGAATGCACAGAGCAACTAAACAGTTTAATATAGTTCAAGAAATGTCCCAAGGCAGAATACAGTCAGCTAATAAATGGCTGAATACTATGGTTCAGAGGAGAGAAAGACTGATGTGGTGGCAGTGATCTGGGAGTCCATCACAGTGGGGGCAGGTGCAACTAGAACGGGTCTTAAGAATGGATAAAATATGGATGGGCAGAGGGCGTATACTGGGGAAGGGAAGTACTAAATATCCGTCAGAGGACAAGGCTGTTCAGTAGCCCTATTATAGAATCTAACACACATGGAATCTGTTCTTCACTGTCACAGAGGCGTGATGGCAGGTATGGAGGATGGCTGACTTAGGCTACTGGATTAGAGGGTAGAAATTTGTAGGTCTGGTGTGATGAACGAGCTATCACAGGACAGGCAGAGTTGGCCCAGAGAAAGTTAGTGAACTAGGTGAAGTTCATGGACATCTGTTATTTTTCCTGCTCAACACCCTTGCCCCTGCTTCTAGTTACAGTATTCTAATTCTTCCTTGGAAACCACTGCTCCCTGACCTTGGCTCATTTAGTCTGGGTAAAGCTGACCCCACTCCTGAATTGAGAGGTGGCCATTCTTGACACTGCATTTCCTAGACTAGGGTGACTGGTTCAGGGGTGGATCTTTGACTCAGCTGAGTAAGAGTCAGCCATGAGACTTGGGCTAAAACACAGGGAAGGAGGTGCTTTCTCTTTGGGGGTTACTACATGCACAAACTGTAACCCACGAACGACTGACAGCAACCAATTTGCCTCCGTGAGGAAAGACGTAGCCTGAGAATGAAGACAATCCAGAGGGATAGAGCTGAGGGCAGGAGAAACACCTGCTGACATCATTTGAGCATCTGGATCAAGCGATGCCTGCAGCCCTACACACTTCAGTTAAATGAAATGAGGAAATCCTTTCTCAGTCTAAGCCAGTTAGAATCAGAGTTCTGTTCATTGCAACATAAGAGGTAAAGCAAGGTCCCATCTATCTGTAGTTCTTTACCTGCCCATTCCTTTTTCATCTGCTTCTTCCCTCATGACAGAGTCTGACATTTTGCTCTCCGAACTGGGTCGGCACTACTCCATTATTTGGACATTTCCTGAGAATTTTTCTTAAACAAATCTACTTGCCCTGAGTTCTATTCCTTCAGGTTCTTTTTTTTTTTTTTAATATTTATTTATTTACTTTTATGGCTGCACCTGGTCTTAGCTGTGGCACATGGTATCTTCATTGAGGCATGTGGGATCTTTCATTGTGGTGCACGGGCTCTTTGTTGTTGTGTGTGGGCTCCAGAGCACGTGAGCTCTGTAGTTGTGGCATGTGAGCTCAGTAGTCGTGGCACTCAGGCTTAGTTGCCCCGTGGCATGTGGGGTCTTAGTTCCCCAACCAGGGATCGAACCCACGTCCCCCGCATTGTAAGGCAGATTCTTTACCACTGGACCAGCAGGGAAATCCCTATTCCTTCAGGATCTTAATAGAATACAGATTAGTCTGAAAACCCAAAATTTCCTTTTATCTATTCGTTCAACTCATTTATGGGCCCCCACCAGGCCAAGGCACTGTAATACTTGGAGTATTAGATAGGAGAGGTCCCCGCTCTCATGGAGCTCACCTTCTAGATTAGTTGTACAATAATCTAAGCTACTTAGGTGACAATGACTAGGAATGGTCTAACCCAGGGGTCACCAAACTATATCCTATAGGCCAAACTGGCCTGCTGCTTCGTTTTGTAAATAGAGTTTTATTGGGACACATCCACGCCCATTCATTTACACGTCATGTGTGGCTGCTTTCACGAGAATGGCAGAGTTGAATCACTGTGACTGCATCGTCTGCAAAGCTGGAGTATCTGCTATACGGCCCTTCACCAAAACACGTGCTGACCTGTAGTCTAACCTTCATTTCCACAAAGGTGTGTGCAGCGTAAGTGGGATCCCAAGAGATCTGGTGTTTCATTTCAGTTCTTTTTCATGGTGGAGGTGAATAAAGGGTAAATTTGAACTCTTAGGAGCCTGGTGGCCCTGTCTGAAACACCACTCTGCAGGCATTTATTCAAAGTCACTCATTTTTAAAAACCCTACATTCTATCCCATAACGTGGTTTTTTTTGTTGTTGTTGATGTTTCACTATAAAAATGTTTCCAATTTTACAAGTAAGTTGATACGACAGGAAGATGCTCCCTGTTGAACTCTGGGACTCTGGGTTCCACGCATGTTCCAACTGGAAAAGCGTGGCCTGCATACCAAATAATATGTCTCTAACGTGAGACTTTTCAACTCAAGGCTTAGGGGAGGGAAGGTTTTCTCTATAGCTCCCGCAGCCCCTCTGTCCCCATCAAAGAGATGACAGCAATCAGAAAGGCCAATGCTTCCGGGTGATTTCTGGCCCCAGCATCTATCCCTTACACCTCTTAGGCATACTGAGAATTTATAAGGATCCGAAAAAACTTTTTGGTGTCCTATTTTTTTAGGTTTTTTGGAAGCATTACAGTTTTCCTAATGAGAGGAGACATACAGATTATTATTCCTTACGCTGTGTTTTATGCCCTTCCCCAAGTGACCTCTCTTTGAAGCGCTCTGTCGGAGCCCATCAGTACGTTATTTGTGGACAGACTGTTTAAGGACGCCTCTTCTTGGCTTGAGGTTATGATTATGGATTTTTATTTTGTTGCCTTTTTATTTGTTGGGCATGTTTGGTGGTAGAAAGATTGTTCTGTGTGGTTGGAGCACTGCACTCTTATTGATGTACAAAAAGGCATTCATTATTTATTGGGTGCTATCGATTGTTTTTTTACTCTTGGGGAACTGGGATGTTTATATTGTTAGCTTTTGCTTAACCTGATTGAAAAGAGAATCACGTAGCGAGACAGACTCAGCCCCCTCCTCCTGGCAGGGCAGGATGGCAGGTAGGGCTGAGGGATGGTTACCATTTAGGGCCGTCGAATGGCTCACTCATGAAAGCCCCTGACTGAGGCCCTACTATGTGCTTGGTCTGTGCTAAGCACTTTGCCTGCAGGATCTCACTGAATCGGTACCCCCATCATCGTAAGGTAGAACTTTCACTCCCATTTTACAGACATTGACATTTACAGTCTTTAAGCAACTGGATCGAGGTCACTCAACTGAAGAACAACAACAATAATAGTAAGTTAACACTGACTAAACACTCACTGTGCTGGGCACTGCGCTGAACACTTTAAACACAGCGTCTTGTTTCATCATGGCAGCAGCATTACAGAACAGGTACCATCAGCACTGCCGTGTTCACAGCAAGGAACCAGGGCTCAAAATGTTAAAGAAAGCCCTTGCAGGGCGCCAGACTAGTGAGGAGTGAAGCTGAGATTCCAGCCCAGACAGCTTGGCTTCAGAGTCATCTTTTTAGAAGCACATGCCCTATTGTTGGGAAGTGAAACTGAGATCCAACAAATGCAGTGCCCGCTAAAGCCAACACCCCTCTCTCCAGCAGTGCGGGTCCCACAACCTGTCAGAGCAGCCTGCGGACTGGCGCCTCTAGCGGAGGGCCCGGCCTTTCTGACTGAGCAGGAATTCCAGAATGGAAGAGGAATCCCAACTCCCTGTGCCTCTCTCAAGATGCAGGGCGGTAAATTAGAAAGAGCACAGGATGGAGAGTTTGGAGGCCCGGGTTCCAGCCCCTGCTTGTGTCCTGTGCAACTCTGAACAAGCTCCAGGCTCTCTCTGGTCAGCCATTCCATCTGCGCAGTGAGGGCGTTGGGTTAGAGTAACTTAACACTCGCTCCTGGGTCCAGCATCTTTGCTTTGGTCTATTTCATCTCTGCCCCAGATGTTGGAGATTTTCCCAACTCCTGTATGAATACAAAGTACAGACAAATCTCTGGACGTGGGGGAACCCCAGAGTTTTCTGGGAAGTGGACTTTGGATGTCACATTCTGGAACCCAGTTGGGGCCATTCCTGCATCCAGAGGACCTTCACTTGGAGGGAAGGATGGAAGGCAGGTGGCAGAGGTGCAACAAGTGGCTGCCCTTAAGTACAAAGAGTGGCTTACGGGAAGTCAAGAGCTGCGGGTGCCAGCCAGGCGGGGCAGAACGGCAGCCTGCAATGGAAATGCTCGCTGGGTTGGCAGAATCTCAATGACCTGAACTCCCCTTTCTTCTCTCCTAATGGTGACCTCATTGCCCCCAAGCTCTCTAGTCCCCCTCGCTTCTAAACCTTTCCTGAGGGGGCGGGATGCATTGGCAGTTTGGGACTAGCAGATGCAAACTACTATATATAGAATGATATAGCTACACAACAAGGTCCTACTGCAGAGCACAGGGAACTATATTCGATATCCTGTGATAAGCCATAATGGGAAAGAATATGAAAAAGAATATATATATATGTATATATGTATAACTGAGTCACTTCGCTGAACAGCAGAAACTAACACAACATTGTAAATCAACTACACTTCAATAAAAAATAAATGAAGTTAAACCTTTCCTGAGGCTGCTCTCTCCACCAGTAAAGGCCCCTCATTCCTCTCTGATGCAAATCCCACTCAGCCCCACACACCTCTCCTGATCATTCCAGCCCTTGCTGATCTCTCCCTCCTTCTGCAGCCACCCCTACCCTGCAGTTTCCTGAATCGGTTCCCTTGTGCTGGTTTCGGTTTGGAGCTGGTGTGTATTCTCAGAGAACCTGGCCCAGGGCTCAATAGGCCCTCCCTCGCCTCTGAGAGTCTGAGTGTAGAAGGGGTTGAGTTGGAGTTAAATGTACCCGACTTCGGGCTTCCCTGGTGGCGCAGTGGTTGAGAGTCCGCCTGCCGATGCAGGGGACACGGGTTCGTGCCCCGGTCCGGGAAGATCCCACATGCCGCGGAGCGGCTGGGCCCGTGAGCCATGGCCACTGAGCCTGCGCGTCCGGAGCCTGTGCTCCTCAACGGGAGAGGCCACAACAGTGAGAGGTCCGCGTACCGCAAAAAAAAAAAAAAAAAGGTACCCGACTTCTGCATACCCTCCACTCTCAACAACAAGTATTTATTACATTTCGACTACATGACTGGATGAGTTCTTGGTGCTGTGGATATATTCCAGGGCACAAGACAGACTTGCACTATTACGTGTGCTCCAGACATTTAAGTTTTTTTTTTCTGGGCTATGAAACTTCTTCCAAAAGCTAAATGATCAGGCCTAGATGCATATGCACATCTGATTTGCTGTCCAGGACATGGTAATGTAGGCTTTCCTATTTTAGCTAGGACTTTAAAGGTCGCCAGCCAGCCTTGATGAAGGAAGAGATACAAAATGTTTAATAAAAGGAAAGGGGCCAAGCACTAGGTGTACTGGTATTTTTAGGGATCCTCGTTCCTTCTGATTACAGAATTCTTTGTTGTTTATCCCTGAGTTGGGCTTCGAGGATACACTGGCCTATTTTATCATTTGTTCACGGATAAGATACAAATAAAGGATTCCTGAAGCCCAGGAAAAAAGGAAGTTATAGGATTTAGCCACTAGATGGCAACCCCAGGCTGTGAATGCTTCCCCAGTTTGGGCGCTAGTGGCCTTCCAAGGAGAGCATGGCTACCACTCGGCCACGGTGGATTTTCAATCCTGTGTTCCCAAGCACATTTCCGCTTGCTGCAGAAATACTTCAGCCGAGTTGGAAATGTTCAACAACGCACCAGGTCCTTTGAATTCTTAACTATCTTGTTAATTCAACAAGTGGAGTTGATTGATAATTAGGAGGAACTGCAACTAGTGCTAACATTCACGTGTAATTTAAAAATGCACCTTGGTTGTTTTTTGAAAAAAAAGGACCTTGATTCTGCTTTATACAAAAGCATAGCAGCGATAAAAGAGGTAAGCGTGTCTCACGAGAGTTCCTTCTCCCTTCTCTACGAGGAGTCTCCTCTATGTGGGGTGGACTTGGGGCTCCGGTGGTTTACATCTATGCCACGTGGCTCGGCCCCTCGTCCAGAGCTGACAGCGCCAGACAAAGACACAAGGACAAAGCACAGCCATTCCAGTCTCATGCTTTGCAGAATCTGACACTTGGATCAGGGAGACAGAGGGGCAGGGAGGTGAGTTTTGAATGGAAAGTACCACTGGATTAGTCTTTATTAGTGGCTGATAACTCCCTAGTATTTAATTAACACTGAAATGTAATCCTTCCATGTCCTCTGATGGAATCAATTTAATCAGGTTCCATCCCTGGGCCCCATCAGGAAATGGACTAGACTGGAATGGATTTCTACTTATTTTTGGCATGCAAGAAGATAATATGACTCAAGAATAAAGCCCTAAATTGATTTAGAATCAATTCCCAGCTTCCTTGCTTGCTAGCTGTACCTTGGTCCCTATTTGGCAATAATATGAAGAGGGTTAGATCTCAGACCAGCCACTTTTTTGAGTTAACCACCAGGCAACCAGACTCTTCGATATAGTTGTTCCTTGATGATACTGCCCACAAGGCCAATGAACACAAACTGTAACTTCCCACAGCTGAACAATTCTTTTCTTAAACTCCTATTTCAGCCAGTGGAAATAAAATGGTTTGATATCACAGATGAAAAGGACAATTAGTTAAATCAATGGTTCTCAGCTGGGGGTGATTTTACCCTCCCCGTTCTAGGAAATACTTGGCAAGTGTCTGTTGACATTTTTTGGTTGTCACAACCAGGCGTGATGATGCTACTGGCATCTATCCAGCTTATAGTTATAGATTTTATTCTATTCTTTTCTTCCTCATAGCTTTTAAGAACATTTTAGAACTGTTTAGAGTCCAGGGATACTGATAAATGTCCTACAATGCACAGGGCAACCTCCATAACCAAAAATTAACTGGTCCCAAGCATCAATAGTGCCGAGGGTGAGAAACCCTAGCCCACATCTTCCACTTCCATCCAGTGGTGTGGAAATTTTAGGTAGTTCTAGGAGTTACACAAGCCAGTAAGAGGAATGATGGGGCTGTCTCTGACTGTTGGGGTAGGAGACAATGTCTGGTTCCTTAATCTCTCCCTTTCCCACTCTTCCCCCATCCCCATCCTAGTGTACTTGCATACCCTTCCCAACTCCAGCTGCTTGAGAATTGCATCAGACCATCCATCCGCCTCCAGGAAAGAGGAATCCAAAAATGCAAATGACTTGTTCTCTGCTAAGCATACAGCTGTGCAAAGAACCATTTAAACCAGGGCTGGTAAAGCTTTTTTTTTTTTTTTTTTAAAGAAAACTATTTCCGAATTTCTCCAGCCTCAAAGTATCTCTTTTAAAAATCTCTTGTTGTAAGATTAAATTGCCCGTCTCTTTTCAGATGAATTTTCTTCCTGCTCTACAGAGAATTCAGAGACAGATTTGTTTCACTTCCTCCCTTTGCATTTTCAAGGTTCTCTCCATTCCACAGGGTTACTGAGTCTCAGTTTTTCTTAGCTGTAAAATGGGGATGACAATACCTACTATACAGAGTTGTTCTGAGGTGGGTGCACACAAGTTTCCAGCTGACGATAATCCTTTCTCTCCGGCCCCTCCTCCATGCACCGGTTTGGCCTCCAGTAGCCATGTCTGTGGTATGTGAACTTGCCCTCTTGGCCACAGCTGACTGCTCCAGGGATGAGCATCCGACCCTGGCTGAGCCAATCAGATCCCTTCATTCCAGAGTTGGACACTTACAATGGGGAAGCCCAGAAACAGGTAACCACTGGAGCTGGGTCACAGTGACGGCAGCTCACGAGCATTCTTTGTCCAGTTTTCACATTGCCCCTTCCAAACGTCCTTGTGTCTTTCAGTTCCCTTCCCTTAGTTTAATTTTCAAGACTCTTTTTGCCTTTGACTCAGCCTATATTTATCGATTTCATTCTCTTCTCCTTTTCCTTTTATGCCTTTATAGAACCTACCTTCCCACCACAGTCCTGAACTTGCAAGCACTTCATAGCCAAATTCAAAGGCCATTTCAAAAAAAGCTATCTCCACCAGGAACATTCTTTGGTTTTCCCAAAAAGAAAGAATCTGCAGTTTACCTCAAAACGGGATCCTTTCTATTTCATATTTATTATGAATATACATGACTTATTTCCCTGTGAGTGTGTATGCATCGTAAGGGCAAGGTCTTCGCTTTTCGTTTATTCATCTTTGGCCTCTAGTAGTGTTTTACACATTGGATACTCAATTGAAACTTAACAGATGAATGAATTATTCATTTTATTTATTTGTGGTCTGGGAACCTCAAAAATTGTCATCTTTTTCAAGGCTATAATAAAATGCTAATGTACATCAAAATAAAATTCAGAGAAAAGCAAGGACCTATTTCAAATGTTTCCTTCCCTACGGCGCTTTCTTCGGTTTTCCCATTAAGAATTAACACTTTCGGACTTCCCTGGTGGCTCAGTGGTTGGGAGTCCTCCAGCCAATGTAGGGGACACAGGTTCGAGCCCTGATCCAGGAAGATCCCACATGCCGTGGAGTGACTGAGCCCACGTGCCACAGCTGCTGAAGCCCACGCACCTAGATCCCGTGCTCAGAAACAAAGAGAAGCCACCACAATAAGCCCGCTCACTGCAACGAAGAGTGGCCCCCGCTTGCTGCAACTAGAGAAAGCCTGCACAGCAGTGAAGACCCAATGCAGCCATAAATAAATAAGTAAAATAAATAAAATATATTGGTTTTATTTAAAACAAAATTAACACTTTCATTTGATGTTTTATTCAGATTAATTCAAGAGACAAAGTCAACCGTGGAGGAAAATGTTTTCTTTCTTTTGTCCTGACTGTCCACCTTCAACAAGATCACTAATTGCTTCTCAGTCACTACACTTTGCAAGCTGGCATGGAAGATTTACTAAGCAGAAAAGAAATCACAGGATGTTCGAGAAAAACCACCCAAGAAATTCAGAGTATAGTTAAACCCTTCACCAAATAGAGATGGAGCACTGTGATTCTCAAAATGCAGACCTAGTATCCTGGAGGTGATTTTAAGTGGCACAAAGGTGGGGCGACAAACAGCTATGCGAGACAGTCATTCTCTTCCCTTCCTTCTGACTACTTCAGGAAGACTGTCTCAGTGTGGCATAAGAACGTCTTAAATTTGCTCATCCTCTCTTGTTTAAAAGAGATGGCAGTCTGTTAACATTTGGAGCCTCCTTCTGCAGGGAACAGAATCAAACTAGAATTTACTAACATTGTTTTGTTTTCACTGAAGTTATTTTTATGGCTACTCTCTATTTACAATCAGACAGAAAAAGATCTCCTTTAAAATCTAAGTTCAAGAATAGGAGTAGAGTTTAAAAAATATATAAGACAACGAACAGTGCTGGTGGTGTGCAGGTATGGAGTGAGGAGGGTCAGGAATGACTGTAGTTTTAGATAGATAGAGCCAGTGCTAGACACTGTGTATTTAACTGCAGTGGATGTTAAAAATATGTCGGATTTGAAAAAGGGAGGGTGACTTACAAGTAGATATATGCCCTAATTCTCAAAGACAAATTTGGAACAGATTTTTCATGAAGCCTCATCATTAACATGTATATACGAGGATTAATTTTTACATACGTTTTAAGTCCTTAATTCTTCTGAATCATTTCCATGTTACAGTCTACTTTCTTTCCGATTTCTGTGTGTGTACGTGTGTGTGTGTCTTTGTCTGTGCGTGTGCACATCCTGCTTTCAACAGAACACAAAAGCAAACGTGAACTGTCATATTCTGATTCTGACAAACTATGCAAACCTCTGCCCAATCCAATTATTCTGTATAATTAAAGCAGTTAATTTTAAATTACAACTGAGCTCAATTTTAAGGGGAAAAATAAATCTCTCTTTTTAATTTTCTAGTGTCTTAGTTTTATCCAGCTTTGCAAATCGTACTTATGGCCTGTCTGTAAAAATAAACCTAAATGTAAATTATGATTTAAATCCCCATGGGCAAGCTGTTCTGCCTTATTTGTTAGAAAGCAAATAAGACCTACTTTACGGCCTCTTTATGGAACAGAAAATTTCAAACCAAGGGATTTTAAAAAGACATCAACGAGCTTGATACCATAACTATAGAAATGACTAAACAGAGTCATGCTCTCAGAATAACCTGACAATCTTTAAAGCAAACCAGTATTTGATGTTTTTCTTTTAAATTATATGGTGATATGGAATTTTAAAATTGTATATAAATACATTACTTATATTCACCATTTAAGCTGTTGTTTAAACAATCTATTGAGATAGAGGGCTCTAACCTGTGAGTTTTTCTTTGTAATTTAGTGTTGATCACAGCAGCTCGCTCAAGCCTGCATTCAGTCGCCTCCCTCCCTCCTGCGAACTATGTCACTCATAGTTCATGCTTTTACAACCACTGGGGAGAAATAGGATTCTCCCTCTCCTTGTACAGCCATTATTATTTGAGATCTCAAATATATTCAGCCTCAAACTGTCATATGAAATTCTAATTGAGAAACCTCAGGGGAAGCAGTGTGTTCATAAGTCAGTTGATCCATCCCTGGCCCGGAGGAAGTTTTCCCAGGCAACGTTTTTCGTGCTCATAATGTCTAAATATTTAGGTCTTCTCTACTGTAGGTGAAGTGGAGTGTTCCTCTTCCTCTGTTCAGATGCACAAATTAGAAAGGTGTTCTGCTGTGTGACTCGCTCCCATGGGCTTAACCAGATTGGAAAGGAACCCCACCCCCCCACACCACCCCCAGGCACATGCGGAGGAGTAAAGTACTGCGCTAGCTCGTGCTGCTACAACAGAAAACGCTGCCTGAGCGGCGTTCACTCGCTCAGGGCCATGACACTGCTACAGCAGGATGCAGATGAGATGCAATTCCCCATGTATATTGGCCAGGAAGCAGTCATTTTCTTCCAGATTCCAAAAAAAAAAAAAAAAAAAAAAATGCATATAAAAGCACAAGAGACTCAGAGAGCTGTTAATACAAGAACAACTTTGAATCCTCTATATTTGACTACATATGTGTATGCGTGTGTGTAAAATTTACTAATTACTAGCACCAGGCTTTTCACAGAGGGTGACTTAGCAGGTGTGGCAAGAAGTGAATGAGTTGCTCCTCGGCCACTCAGGGAGCAGCACCACGACGGTCTGGCTGCTCACACCCCAAACCGAGACGCTATCTTGGATGCCTCTCTCCCCCCATGACTTCCACACGCGCACGCATTTAATCTAACCACGGGCCTTTTTGCATCATTCTCCAAAACATGTCTATTTTTCCTTTACTGTCAATACAGTCTAAGCCACCATCACCTCTTGCTTCAACAGTGGCAGTAGGCTTCCCACTAGTCTCCCAGTGTCTGCTCTTTTTAAAAAAAGAATATATATGGTATTTTTTCTCCTGGTA
This sequence comes from Stenella coeruleoalba, assembly GCF_951394435.1. Classification (NCBI taxonomy): domain Eukaryota; kingdom Metazoa; phylum Chordata; class Mammalia; order Artiodactyla; family Delphinidae; genus Stenella; species Stenella coeruleoalba. The sequence goes on from NC_137156.1 coordinate 78,070,304, forward strand.
ATTTTTTAAATAACAGCCTTATTGAGGTTTAATTTACATACCATAAAATTCATGTTTCACAAACAACCCAATTAAAAAATGGGTGGAAGACCTAAATAGACATTTCACCAAAGATGGCCAAGAAGCACATGAAAAGATGCTCAACACCACTAATTATTAGAGAAATGCAAATCAAAACTACAATGAGGTACCACCTCACACTGGTCAGAATGGCCGTCGTCAAAAAATCTACAAACAGGGCTTCCCTGGTGGCACAGTGGTTGAGAATCTGCCTGCCAATGCAGGGGACATGGGTTCGAGCCCTGGTCTGGGAAGATCCCACATGCCGCGGACCAACTAGGCCCGTGAGCTACAACTATTGAGCCTGCGCGTCTGGAGCCTGTGCTCTGCAACAAGAGAGGCCGCGATAGTGAGAGGCCTGAACACTGTGATGAAGAGTAGCCCCCGCTTGCCACAACTAGAGAAAGCCCTCGCTCAGAAACGAAGACCCAACACAGCCAAAAATAAATAAATCAATTAATTAATTCTAAAAAATCTACAAACAATAAATGCTGGAGAGGGTGTGGAGAAAAGGGAACCCTTTGCACTGTTGGTGGGAATGTAAATTGATGCAGCCACTATGGAGAACAGTATGGAGGTTCGTTCAAAAACTAAAAATAGAGTTACCAGATGACCCAGCAATCCCACTACTGGGCATATACCCTGAGAAAACCATAATTCAAAAGATACATGTACCCCAATGTTCATTGCAGCACTATTTACAATAGTCAGGACAGGGAAACAACCTAAATGTCCAATGACAGAAGAATGGATAAAGAAGACATGTTACATATATACAATGGAATATTACTCAGCCATAAAAAGGAACGAAAATGGGTCATTTGTAGAGATGTGGATGGACTTAGAGTCTGTCATAGAGAGTGAAGTAAGCCAGAAAGAGAAAAACGAATATAATATATTAATGCGTATATGTGGAATCTAGGAAAATGGTACACATGAACCTAGCTGTAGGGCAGGAATAGAGACACAGACATAGAGTACGGACACGTGGACACAGGTGGGGAAGGGGAGGGTGGGGTGAATTGGGAGATTAGGTTTGATGTAAATATACTACCATATGTAAAACAGATAGCTAGTGGAACCTGCTCTGTGATGACCTAGATGGGGCGGGGGGCAGGTGGGGAGGGAGGTCCAAGAGGGAGGGGGCATAGGTATACGTATAGCTGATTCACTTCATTGTACAGCAGAAACTAACACAACATTGTAAAGCAATTTTACTCCAATAAAAAAAAAATAAAATTAAAAAAAATTCATCTGTTTTAAGTGTACAATTCAATGGTATTTAGTAAATTTACAACATTATAGCAACCACCGCTATAATCCAATTTTAGAATACAACCTTCACCCCCAAAAGGTCCCTTGTGCCGGTTTGCAGCTGGTCACACTCCTGCCTGCAATCCTAGGCAACCACTAGTCTACTTTCTGTCTCCATTGATTTGCCTTTTCTGGACATATCATACAACTGGGATCATATAACATGGGGTTTTTTGCATCTGGCTTCTTTTACTTATAATGTTTTTGAGGCTTACCAGTGTTATAGCATGCGTCAGCACTTCATTGCTTTTTACTGCCAAGTAGTATACTCATATATGTAATTTCTAAAGTATAATAATTAAACATCCAAGGAAGCCATTACTCAACTCCGAGCCAATACATTACAAAGCTATTTAGTGTTCTATTTCTCCCTCCAAGCCGTCACCCACATAGTATCTGGCATGGTGGCCATCCTTTGCTCACAACTTTCCAACGGCTTCCTGTGGCTGTTAAAATGAAACCCAAAGTCCTTTCATGGCACACAAGGCTCTAGCTACCTGATCTGGCCCTTGCCTACCTCTTTTATGACTGTCCCCCTTGCTCACGTTCTCCAGACACAATGCTCTTCTTTCTGTTTTGTGACCCTCATAAGCTATTCCCACCTTGGGGACTTTAAACTGGTTCTTTCCTCTTTCTGGAATATTCTTCTGCTTGCTCTCCAGGTGACCGACTCCTTGACATTGAATTCTCAACTCCAAGAGCACCTCCTCAGGAAGGGATTTCCTGGACAATCTAAAGGGAATTTTCCCCCTATCCAGTCATTCCCCCTCACACTACCCTGCTTCATTTTTTTCATAGTACTCACTGCTGTCTTAAATGATCTTGTTTTCATACTTATTTTCTATCTCCTCCCAGTAAAATATAAGTTCTCTCAGTCCAAGGACTGTCTTGTTCATTGTTGTACCTTTGTGCCTAGAGCAGAGTCTGATGCATATTTCATATAAATGACTATTTATTGAATAACTAAGGAAACAGGTATGAATCATGGCAGAATAAACAGAATAAATCAGGATGCAAACTGGATCTAGAGATCTGAAACAGCCAGACAGTAGACCGCACCAAACCACAGTCTTTGTTTTGGTTGAACTGACAATATTTTTGGATCTGCACTTCCTCATTTTCTTTTTTAAAATAAATAATCCTAGGAAGAAATTTTAATCACTTGTCCCTTGATTAGATTTAACCTCATGCAGAGAAAGTGTGTACTTCTAATCAGTACTTTGGGTCTAAAATATCATTGCAAATACTGCCGGTTTGGAGTTTTTTGTGATTTATCCTAGCTTTCTAAGGAGGTGTTTGATGTCAATTTCAAGAGAAATGGTTTTAGTCACCCTGGCAACCTAGGTTTAGAGTTAAGCCCTATTAACTGCCTCTCTATTTAGAGTGTCCTCAAGGTTATGTAGGTTTCTCATCTTGTTTCTTAAGTGCCTGAGTATCTTCCATTTCAAATATGGGTCAAATCTTTTTCTTAGTTTACTTTTTAAAAAGAGCTAAGAAAAGCCAAAAGGAAGAGAGAATCCCTTCCTCAAACTATGTCAATATCTATGTATCTATCTCAATTTATATTTATATTGCTTTTTCTCTATATACTTATATAGAGGAAAAATATATCTTTTTTTCTCTCTATATATTTTTCTATATATAATACTTTTTCCTAGATCCTAGAAAAAATTTAGGTATTGGGTAATGAAGTTGGTAGCTGATCTTAGGTTACTTGAATTAAACCCAGTGGTATTAACCTTGATTCTACGACTTGTTTAGCAGACACATGTTCGCTTGAACCTAACACATACCATGTGGATATGCTGTCCTGATCCCAGTAGGTTAAAAGAAAATGGGAAGGAAATAACTCAAAAACTCTACTTAAAAAAGGACTTATATTGTTACTAGTTATTGCAGAAGACCTGGAAAATTCCAACAATGAGTAGTGCTTGTTTCATGCTTATCATCTCTCCCTGTATAATTTAATGTGACTCTGTTTTCTCCTGATTCTTTAATCACCCAAGACGCTGCACAAATGTACCTAAGAAATTAACTGTTCTCACCTTAATGTACAAACACCACAACATCATCTGCTCGCTTAGTTACGGGAAGTATCACTCTGCTGTTTCATAATTCTAATTGTGAGCCTTTGTATGTATCCGGACAAATGGAGCAAATTGAGCTTGCTCAGTGAGGCCGGAGAATGACCTTCATTTGAGCACAATGACTTGTTTGCTGTTTGTGTACAAACAGCTGAACTGCATCTTAATTTCAGGCTCAAGTTTAAATGCTGCCAGGAACTCTCCGAGGCTGCCAGAGACAAAGACAGCAGCCTGATGGTGGAAGCTGAGGACTCCGAACAAATAAACTCAGCAAGTGACTGTCAGCTGTACCTTCTCCCCATCACCTTTTTTACAGGATGACAGAGGTTGAAAATATGTGTTCACTAGAATAGGGTGACCAAGCATCCCAATGTGCCTCAGGACATAGTACTTTAAGTGCTAAGACTGGCAAGTCCTGGGCAAACTGGGAAAGGTGGTCGCCCTACTCACCAGTACGTAGGAAATAACAAGCTATGAACCATTTTTTTTCCTAAGAATTTCTCCAAAATAAACAATCATAGATGAGTATAAAGATTTCCATGCAAGGTTATGTATCACACGCTTATACCTGTGGGGTGTTGTGTACACACACACTCATAGATACAGAACAGCAAACAAGAAAAAACCACCAAAACATTTCTATTCATTGCTGACGGATACTGTAAAATTTTTCCTTACACTTTTCCTCAATTTTGGGGAAATTCATATTAAAAAATATGAATTTTTTGATCTGAAATATCAAATCTGATCTTTAAAACTAAGCCAATAAGAAGACTAAGCACGGTGCTTTACACAAAACAGATACTAAGAAAATATTATTTGAAGTTTATGTACAAAATATGTATTTCCTGCCCGCGTTTTTCAGCAGCTGCATCTGTTAGGAGAATCCTAGGTCTAAGACTCCATGGTGAACTTGGAGTCAAGCCTGATTTACTTAAATATAATTAAACATGACCCTCATGAAAGACTTCAAGTACCTAACACTCACATTATTTACAAAAAACTGCTCCCTCACTCAGTGACACTGGGCCCGTTGCAGGTTATTTCTTGAAATCCTTTCACATTCATACTTCCCTACTAGCAGCAAGTATGGCCACAAGCACAGTGCCATCTGACTTTAAACCAAGCAGGGCATGTAACCTTGAGGGGGAAGTAAGCGCATTAATTTTTTTTGGTTTGGTGCCAATGTCACCCTAATGTCAGAATGTAACATTCTGTAAAAGACATGTCTTTGCTAACTGGAGAAAGAACAGATTTGGCACCGCTGTAGAGTAATCCTTGCAGAGAATAAAGGACCCAGCTAGGGAACCAACTGTCCTAGTTCCCAGCTGTACATCCATTACCCAGGAGGTCTTAAGAGTCGCCTGCTGACTGCAACTCACTCAAGGTCATTTGCCAAGTCCTCCGAACTGCAACTTACAAATTGGCAAGTAACCTGTGCAAAGCAAGGACTGGGGGGGTAATAAATAATTACAAACAGGAGAAAACCAAGCAATGGCAAGGACTAGAATGCAACCCCTGGAGGGCATAGTACTCCCCTTGGAAAAGAGTAGAAATAGGATATGAGGAAAATCTTGGTTCGAGGTCTGGATGTATCTTTTTTTAAAAACTGAAGTAGAGTTGATTTACAATATTGTATTAGTTTCAGGTGTACAGCATAGTGATTCAGGTTTGTTTTTTGGGTTTTTTTTTTGCAGTATGCGGGCCTCTCACTGTTGTGGCCTCTCCTGTGGCGGAGCACAGGCTCTGGACGTGCAGGCTCAGCGGCCATGGCTTACGGGCCTAGCCACTCAGCGGCATGTGGTATCTTCCCGGACCGGGGCACGAACCCGTGTCCCCTGCATTGGCAGGCGGACTCTCAATCACTGCGCCACCAGGGAAGCCCCAGGGTTTGTTTTTTCAGATTATATTCTATTATAGGTTTTGATAAGATATTGAATATTATTCCCTGTGCTATGCAGTAAATCCTGTTGCTTATCTATTTTACGTATGGTAGTTTGTTAATCCTATACTCCTAATTCCCCACCCCGCCCTCCCTTTTGGTAACCATAAATTTGTTTTCTCTGCTTCTGAGTCTGCTTTGTATATAGATTCATTTGTATTATTTTTTTTTAGATTCCACATAGAAGTGATATCATACGGTATTTGTCTTTGTCTGACTTATTTCGCTAAGCATAATAATCTCTAGGTCCAACCACATTGCTGCAAATGGCAATGTTTCGTTCTTTCTTAATGGCTGAATAATATTCCATTGTATATATATGCCACACCTTCTTGAACCAGTTCCTTTCACTCCTGTTCCTGGGCCACCACCAGCTGCCATCATCTACTACATGACTGCAACAGCATCCCAGCTGGTGGCCCTGTTCCCGTGATGGCCCATGAAGTTATTCTCACACAGCAGCCAGAAGAATCTTTTAAACGCGTAAATACCATCAGGTTACTTTCAGGCTTAAAATCCAAACTTCATACCTCGGCCTCCAGACACTGTGGGATCTACCTTTGGCTGACCCACTTCTATCCCGCCCTTCCCCCTTGTTCTGCTCCAGCTCCTCTGGCTTTTTATCTGCCCTCCGAACATGCCACTTTCCTTCTTAGGGTCCCTGAAGCCTCCATTCCCTCTGCCCAGCATGCTCTTTGTCTGACTGGCTCCTTCTTGTTCAACTGTCACCTCTTGGGGACACTTTCAGACCAACCCAATTAAAACAGCTGCTTCTTCCCAATTTGGTTAGCCTCCACCGAATCCCTCTGCATCTTTCCTTCACAGCAGAGCTGGAGGGGCCCTGAACCCACATCTTGGCAGAACGCTAAATGGACTGAGTGTTACAAATAAATATTTGGCCACAGCTGAGTACTGATATCACAAAATAAGCTCCTGAGAACACAAGAATCAAAGGAATTATAAAAATAGAGCTACCATATGACCAGCAATCCCACTCCTGAGCATATATCCAGAGAAAAACCATAATTCAAAAAGATGCATGCACCCCAATGTTCACTGCAGCACTATTTACAATAGCCAAGACGTGGAAGCAACCTAAGTGTCCATCAATGGCTGAACTGATAAAGAACACGTGGTACATACATACAACGGACTATTACTCAGCCATAAAAAAGAACAAAATAATGCTATCTGCAGCAACATGGGTGGACCTAGAGATTGTTATACTGAGTGAAGTAAGTCAGACAGAGAAAGACAAATATATGATATCACTTACATGTGGAATCTAGAAAAATGGTACAAATGAACTTATTTACCAAACAGAAATAGAGTCACAGATACAGAAAACAAACTTATGGTTACCAAGGGTGGGGGGAGGGATAAATTGGGAGATTCGGACTGACACATACACACTACTATTCATAAAATAGAAAACTAATGAGAATCTACTGTACAGCACAAGGAACTCTACTCAATACTCTGTAATGACCTATATGGGAAAAGAATCTAAAAAAGAGTGGATATATGTATATGTATAACTAATTCACTTTACTGTACAGCAGAAACCAAAACAACAATGTAAATCAACTATACTCCAATAAAACTTAATTAAAAAATAAAGAGATGTTAACAGATTTAATCATTTATCTAAAAATATTACCTATATTTGAGAAGAATAAAATTCAGGAGAGCAATATTTTAAATTTGCAAAAACAAACAATTTAGTCATTATTATAATTCTATTATTACAATTTTAATAGTCAAAATTCAAACTTCTGTTATTGTGGTCTAGGAACAATAATTTCTTAGCCCTATCGACTAAACACTTCCCCTCGGTGCCACTAGATTGCACATTTAAAGATGGATGCCAAAGAGATGTTTACTTTGCCTCGAGCTTGGTGAAGAGGTGGAATATTTGGGGGCCAGCTCTGCCAGTGTGGGGAAATAGTAACAGTGAGAGCAAATTAAGCGTTCCTTCCTTCTAGATAGCAACAGATTAACGTAAGCTTTATCTTACTTTGTATAAGGTGGTGAATGCTAGAACAGCAAACGGGTCTATCCAAAGATTACAATTGTGATATAGCCTAATCTTTTTTTCTGCCTTGTACTATTATTTAAAGTTTACAAAGACCTCTTGGCTCAAATGGGATGTGATACTCATCCTAAAGATGTCAAGTTATATTCTTTTAATATTCATCTACTCAACTGAAAATTTTAATTGTGTTTTCATATAAAATAAGAAGGTTTTAATGGTTAATTATTACTTATGTCGACATTTTGGTAATAAATGTGTGTGGGTGTGGGTGTGTATATATATATATATATATATATATATATATATAGCGCCACTGACTGACAGAATTTCAACATATAAAGCACAAAGATTTTCACTTTAATATGCATTTGGAATGCTCACTTATATTTCAAAATGAATACTCAGATATTAAAGCAGAATGATATACTTTGCTTGTATTACGTATATTATCACACTGATTGGCTACGACGATTAGCTATGTGATTACGTGATAACTGACCAGGCACAAGTGCAGACAAGCTAGAAATGACTGAAATATCATTTGACTAGTAGGCCTTCCAATGGCAAAGCTGAAGCAAAGCTACATACATTCTGACCAAACAGCAAGGCCAAAGCCAAACTTTGATGCACCTCTACCCAATGATTTACAATGGCCTTGTCTACTGTTTGTCCCATTAGACTGTGGTTGCCATAATGGTGGGATTTTTGCTTCTTTTGTTCACTCCTGTATCCCCAGCACCTTGCACAGGGTATAGCGTATAGAAGCCAGTCACATAAATGAGATAAAGGACGGAAGGACCTAAGGAATAAACAAAGGAGTATGGTGAGTGGTATCTGTGTTCCTCTCCCTGTGATCTGATTCTCCCCGACTGGCAAGTACTGCGATCATCAAGGAGCAGGCCCACAGGATGAATGCTGATCACAAGTGACCCAAAGAACATAACGAGTTCTTCCAGAGGCTGTCATTCTCAGAGACCAGGCTGGTTTTGACATTTGTTTTGTTTGGGGTCTCTCTAAAGTAGGAAAGTGAGAACGAGAGAGAAGCATTTTCCAGGTCTCTAATCTTGATACATTTGGCTCAAGAGAAAATCACCTATTCTGTTGGAGTAGATAGTTTGTGTTCTCTGACGTGGCAGGGAGAAAGATCAGGTGACAGTGCATGGCAGGGCAGAACTGGGACTTTAGACACTGAGATTCCTGCCTCTAATTCCTCTTTCCTAATAGTCCTCAAATATTGATACTGCAGCTCTATTGTGCTAGTTGATATGTGAAGTAACGGTAGACAAGGGTCTCTTTATTCCATCTCTCTCTCTCTACTAAATCGACAAAGAAAAAAAAAAATCCAGAACTGCAGAACCCTGCCTTCCTTACATTTCATGACAGCCTCTTTGCTAAATGTCAAGATATCCCCAAATTTCCATAGCTTTAGTTTAACTTGTGATGTCCCTAGTGAGTCCTTGGAGGTTGTGTGTGTAGCTGGTGTGTATTTTGTTCATTACTTGAAAAGTAACAGTGGTTTGGTGTCAGTAAGAACTCACAAAATGGGTTCACTTTATTTTTCAGACTTTGTTCTGTTCTTTTGGATATTCTGTAGCCAATTCTATTCTTTCAGATGTTGAGCACTCCTCTGAGTGGAGAAATCTCTGCCACAATTATCGTTATGGTCATGAGTACTCTAAAGAGGTTTCCGAGGCCATCCTGTAGCACCCACTTTTTAGCTTTGACCGGAGTCCTTCACCATTCGCATTAAGGCTTAGATCAGAGTCAATCAAGACCTATTGACCATGTATTATACGTAAGGCATTATATGAAAACTAGCCTGATATATAGATTTTTCCAGGTATGAGTAAGGAATCTACACATTTCTGGGGCTCACAGCAGGCTGCCCCCAAATATGCAACATGCAGTACTGATTATTCTGAATTAGAGTTACTTGGAAAACAGCCAGTAGGGGGAAATTATATAAAAAAAAAAAAAAAACCGACGCTGACCTCTCTCTTTCCCCCCGACAGCAGGATATAAATCTCCTCCGTGAAAGTATCTTTGCTGCACCAGGAGGACAGAAAGCATCCTTATCACCAGAGCTAGGGGATTCAAGGCTAAGAAAACTGTATAAACAAACTTTGTTACTTCTTCATTAGCTTCCTTTCCCAAGCAAAAACCCCTTTGTTAAATCTTCACAAATAATTATTTGTTTGTCTATAAATGATATATAAATAGCCTAGTTTGGTCACTTTGTGGGTCTTATTTTTATGAGACCTCCTATGCGTACGAATTTAATTTTTTTCCCTGTTAACCTGTCTTGTGTCAGTTTAATTATTAGACCAGCCGAAAGAACTCCAGAGGGGTGGGGGGGGGATTTCCCCCTCCCCAACAAAATAAATGCACACATTCCAAGGCAAACTTCAAAACAACATCTAAGGGGCTTCCCTGGTGGCGCGGTGGTTAAGAATCCGCCTGCCAACGCAGGGGACACGGGTTTGAGCCCTGGTCCAGGAAGATCCCACATGCCGTGGAGCAACTAAGCCTGTGAGCCACAACTACTGAGCCTGTGCTCTGGAGTCCGTGAGCCACAACTACTGAGCCCGCGTGCCACAACTACTGAGCCTGCGCTCTAGAGCCCATGAGCCACAACTACTGAAGCCTGTGCGCCTAGAGCCTGCAACAAGAGAAGCCACCGCAATGAGAAGCCCGCGTACCGCAACAAAGAGTAGCCCCCACTCGCGGCAACTAGAGAAAGCCTGCGTGCAGCAACGAAGACCCAACGCAGCCAAAAAAATAAATAAATAAATAAATATTTAAAAAACCCCAAAAAACCAACATCTAATTGAGAGAGAAAGTATCTTAAGCTTCTTTTGTCCACACCACCTGATGGTCTGTGCTGTTTTCCTTTCCATCCTGGCTCCACCGATGGCAACAACAATTATAGACATAAAAATAATAGTTCTTAGATTTGTGTCAAGTGCTCTGCATATATTATTAAATAGATACCTCATCAACAAGCTTGTAAGTATCGTTAGCCTCATTTTACAGATGAAGAAACTGAGGCTCAGACGGATTTAGTAACTTACCCACTGTAACAATGTCAGCTGCACGACTGGAATCCACACTAGAATTGTCTCGCCCAAAGCTTTTGCTCTGATGCCTGTGCTGAGCCTTATTTTCCATATAATCACTACAATGTTTCCAACCAGATTCCATCTACTGAAGGCTTTCTGAAATAGCAGTTCCACCCCAAATCCTGTGAACCAGAAGCTATGGGCTGGGGTGACAGCTTTTAAGTCCTTACCCATGAACCCAGGGAACTTTCAGGGATTCCAGAACTAAAGCACCAGAGCCCCAGAGGCTTCCAAACACCCTGATGTCTGGCATCGTGCCAAGAAGAGCATCTGTCGTCCTTGGAGGCCCCATACCCCTCAGCATCCCTGCAGTGAGGTGATCGATATATCACAGCACAGGGGGTTTTGCCGTAAAACAAATAAGACACTTAGGAACATGTAGAAAGTATGATCTCAGCGGCACTTGACCTCTCCTGAACAAAGGCTCTGATCCAGAAAGAAGCTGGAAGAATGGGCTTGTGGAGATCCAAGCGGTCGGGGGCGAGACGCTCAGGTGTGTTGTGAGTCTGCATGAGGACTCAAGGAGACCACTGCCCTTTTCCATTCCTCTTTCTCCTGGGAACCAGGTCTTGTATCATTAAATTGATGGCAGCCTATGCTGCGGGTCTGTCCTCTTGCTCTGGAAAGCATTTTGGCAATAGTGCCCTTTCTCCTTTGGCTGACTTGGCTTTTTGCTTTCCGTGTGCTTAGAATCCTATAACCTGGGTTTTGGGAGTTAGAGGACTTCAGGGCAGCCTTCCTAACTTTTCTGAGCTTCTTTTTTTTTTATATGTAATGAGGGGAAAGTATCTATTTCTTAACACTACCACGTGGGATTCAGTGATATTATAACGGGTTTTTGCCTATTAGCAATATTTCTCAAGAAATGCCATCCACCGTACTCAGTCCTTAGCTTGGGTCATATTGTCTTTCAACACCAGCCCCATAGGGTAGGATGTATTACTGCCTCCATTTCAAACTGGAAGAAACTGAAGCTCAGTGAGGAGCATCCACTTGCCCAAGGTGACCCAGCGGGTAGGTGGTGGAGCTGGGATTCACACCCAGTTCTGGGCAGCTCTGCCATTTGGTACCAGGTGGCTCAGCGCCTGGTGCCTAGGATATCTGAATAAATGGTAGGAGCAACTGTTATTGAGAATGATTTCCCCGAGGAAGGATGATGATCATTAGTGGCTCTCCTGGAATTCTGTAAGCACCTCTGGCTCATCTTTGCAGACTTGCACACATAGCACCTCACAGAGCAGCTGCCTATGGGCTGAATTCCACCTGCTGAGCTGAGCGTGTGCACGGACGTGGAACACCTGTGCGCCAGCACATTCATCACCATTTAAATAGGGGCAGTGATTTAACCCACAAAATAACTGAGTTTATGGAAAGGAAATGAGCCCTCTTAGATCGTTTTGCTGAGTAGTTAATGCTAATTAAAAGACTTTCTTCTAGGGAAGTGATTTCCTTCAGAAAGGCAGGGGAGCAGAATGAGCAAAAACTACAGCCTTCGGGTTTGGCTCCTGGCTTAGCTATGTATTATCTGTGCAACTTTGACCAAGTCACTTAACCTCTCTGAATCTCAGTAGTTCCATCAGTAAAATGGAATAGCAATAGAATCTGTATTATAATTTCAGTAGGGCATTAAATAAGACATTGACTGTGAAGTACTTAGTATAGTACCTGGCCCATAGAAAGTGTTGGATCAATATTAGTGATTACTATTTTAGACTCAGGTCACTTTTTTTTTTAACATCTTTATTGGAGTATAATTGCTTTACAATGGTGTGTTAGTTTCTACTTTACAACAAAGTGAATCTGCTATACATATACATATATCCCCATATCTCCTCCCTCTTGCGTCTCCCTCCCTCCCACCCTCCCTATCCCACCCCTCTAGGTGGTCACAAAGCACCAAGCTGATCTCCCTGTGCTATGCGGCTGCTTCCCACTAGCTATCTATTTTACATTTGGTAGTGTATATATGTCCATGCCACTCTCAGATCACTTTTTTTTTGTATGTCTCCCTCCTCCCCCCTCCCTTCTCCCTCTCAACAAGAATGAAGCCGTGATAATAATAGCCAGCAGGATTACTATGTGACAGGCACTGTTTTAAGTGTTTTATATATGTGAATTCATTTAATTTTCTCAAGAATGTGGAAAATGAGGCACAGAGAGTTAGGTGACCTGCCCAAGGTCACAGAGCTGAGATTCAGACCCAGCACTTTGCCTTCCCATTCTGTGTTCTTGACCACAACACTGTACTGCTTCTATGCACCAATGAATCTAAAGCAAGCCTCTCTTGTTTTCTTATTAGTGAGAATTTAGAGTTTCTGGGCTCTATCTCATTCCTACAGGTAAGTGACGGTATGACATTCCATCCTATATTTTTCCTGATGACTAAATAACAACTACAGCAGTTCTTCACACTTGGGGAGACGTGTATTGAATCGTATTTCCACTGAACAGTGATTGGGCAATCAGTCCAGTTCTCAGTTCATGTCATCAACGGATGTAACTGGCAAGTAAGCTCAGACAAGGTACTCAAGGAGCTGAACTAGACAGGAAATGGACCTACTGTCACTTAGTCCTTAAAGGGCTATAAAAAGATACATCCTTGGGCTTCCCTGGTGGCGCAGTGGTTGAGAGTCCGCCTGCCGATGCAGGGGACACGGGTTTGTGCCCCGGTCTGGGAAGATCCCACATGCCGCGGAGCGCCTGGTCCCATGAGCCATGGCCGCTGAGCCTGCGCGTCCGGAGCCTGTGCTCCGCAACGGGAGAGGCCACAACAGTGAGAGGCCCCCCCCTCAAAAAAAAGATACATCCTTGTTTCATACCCACCCAATGCTGGACTCCTCGTGAAACCAGAACTTTCACGGATGTCTCACAACTGGATGGAGCATCACTGTCTAAATGCCAAACTCCAGTCACCACTCGATTATCCACTTCTGAAACTCCTACCAACTCTAGAAATTTCACCAACTCGCTGTTACTTGAAACTCCTGAAAATTCTGCATTAAGTTCTACCATTATGGCTCTTCTCAGGATCAGCTAGACAAAGAAAAAAAAAAAACTATAAAACTCTTGAGAAGGAGCCTTGGATACCACTTATCAGGACACGGTAAAGCCAGAAAGCTTGGTGACCTACAGAAGAGAGGGTGGCTAACTGAGGATGCAGCACTTGGAGCACCTTCTCCAAAGCTTGTTCTCTAGCATCCTGTTCCTTTCTACTGGCTACCCTGCTGATTGTTGTTTTAGCAGCCAGTCTGCTTTCACCTTCCAGCTCACAAGCAAACACAAACTGGCTTTCAACACAAGTTGTGGCTTCTGGACGACACTTCCTGGTCTCTGAGCATCCCAAACTGTGATTAGAACTGTGCTTCCTCCCAACCCACACGTCTTCAGGGAACCTAGCAAAATTGAATTTCTGGGTCAACGTTGGCCTTTACCATTTAAGATTTAATTAACTTTGAATGAAGCTAAGCCTTTTCCTCAGAAAGGAAAAATGAGAGAAATGGTATCCAGGCTTTCACTCAGTGTTACATAAATGTCTTCTGGACTGTGACCTTGAGCTGGAGTTTCAAGAAAGGTAGACAAGAAAGAAGCTGAGGGCTTCCCTGGTGGCGCAGTGGTTGAGAGTCCGCCTGCCGATGCAGGGGACACGGGTTCGTGCCCCGGTCCGGGAAGATCCCACATGCCGCGGAGCGGCTGGGCCCGTGAGCCATGGCCTCTGAGCCTGCGCGTCCGGAGCCTGTGCTCCGCAACAGGAGAGGCCACAACAGTGAGAGGCCCGCATACCACAAAAAAAAAAAAAAAAAAAGCTGAATCTCAGAAGGCCTCCCTCTTTTTTTCCATCTGGTGGCTTTGCAGTTCTCAGCAGCTATAGTGGCCCCTGAAGAATTGATCACTCTGTGCCCAGGCACTCAGATGTTTCCAGCCAGCTTCTCTCCAGGCTCTACGACATCGAGGGCCATGTCTGTATTATCCCCCAATTTACACTAATGCCTGGCAGACAGTACGTGCTCCATATTTGCTGACTAATACACCTGTCTTTTCAAGTTTACTCTGGGCCGTGAAGAGGCTTCAGGTTTCAAGGTGGAAATCCAGTCGTACCCTCCCTGGCTTAAAATCCTCCAATGGTTTCTCCATGGTCTTAGAATGAAGACCCTTCATGTGCCTAGGAGGCCCTGCGTTGTCTGGTCCTGCCTTGATCTTTTGACTCTTCCTGTAGCACATTCCCCCTCTCTGACTAATCTCTATTCACATTGCTCTATTTTCAGTCCAGGAACACGTCCAGCCCCTTCCTCCCTCAAAGCCTTTGCACATGCTGTTCCCTATGCCAGGAATGCTTTTCCAGCTCTTCTCATGGCTGGATCTTTCTCATCCTTCAGGTATCAAGTCACGCATTACCTACTCTGAGTGCACTTCCTTGGCCACTTGAGTAACGTATGTTCCCATTACTTTGTACTGTAGCAGCCTGTTCATTTCTTATGGAACCAAATTACATTCTGTTATTATCTTGTATATTTATTTGTTCCTTGTTTGTTGCCTGTGTCCTTTACTAGAATGTACGCTCCATGAGGCCAAGGCTTGAGGTATTATTCATGGCTGTAGCCCCAGTACTAGTTGGTCACAAGTAGAGCACCCCATGTACACTTGTTGAGGAAATGTAAGTGCCTACCCTTCACATCATTCCCTTATACCTAAATTTCAAAGGGGCCATTCAGGAAATGTACTCTGTTTCCATATAAACCATTCCAAGTACACAGAAAATATTTTTAGCTAAATTGAGGAAGGAAGTACCGTCAAGAAGATGATACGTGAGGGAAGAAATTGGAGGGCATGACTTCCTTTTCTAACTTTGTAACTGACTTAATGTGGGACGATTTAATGGAACTGTATTTCTATGAATAATTTGGGCCTAATAAGCACAATCCACTCTGAATTGTGCCATTAGGACAAATAAGATATTTCACAGAAGAAAATGTGATAGCAAGTCATTGTGTTTTATTCTTTTTTTTTTTTTTAACTATGTTCTCATCAGATAAGATGCCATTAGAAGATGCTAGGGCTATAGCAAGATTTACCTGTTAGGGTATTTTATTTTCTTATTCTCTTGGAAAATGGCAGGAAATGGTTTGATTGTATTTTCAAATTCTTGACAGTAATGAAATCCATGTATCATAAAGCCCATGGTTTGTCAGGGAATAATAAAGTTGTTAAATAATCAAATACCAAGCGGCACCCTTGGTTTCAACTCAGAAGAATACAATTTCAGAGAAGTTAGCACAATATTGGGCTGCTAACTCAAACTGCCTTTCTTTTCAGCAAAATCACTTAAATTTCTCTTGTATTTAGTCCTCAGGACATGCTTTCATTGGAGGGTAACATGCACTGAAAGAAAACACTGAGAAAGACAGTCATTTGGGAGTATATCTTGTACTCAGGGAATGTATCAGGTTTCCTTACATCATTTCTCCCAAATTAAAGTAATTTGCATATTGTTTTCCCAAACTATGCCATTTCCACATACCAAACAAGATAGTTTCATGATAGTTTATCATATCTAGGTACCACCTGTGCTATTTTTTACTTAATATTATTTTTCGTTTAAATTAATTCACTTTCTCCAAATAAAACATACAGATGGCTAAAAAGAACATGAAAAGATGCTCAACATTGCTAATTATTAGAGAAATGCAAATCAAAACCACAATGAGGTACCACCTCACGCCAGTCAGAATGGCCATCATCAAAAAAGTCTACAAGTAGGGACTCCCCCAGTTGCACAATGGTTAAGACTCGTGCTCCCAATGCAGGGGGCCTGGGTTTGATCACTGGTCAGGGAACTAGATCCTACATGCATGCCACAACCAGGAGTTTGCATGCCACAACTAAGGAGCCTGCGAGCTGCAACTGACCCGGCACAACCTAAATAAATAAATAAATTAATTAATATTTTTTTTAAAAAAGTCTACAAGTAATAAATGCTGGAGAAGGTGTGGAGAAAAGGGAACACTCCTGCACTGTTGGTGGGAACATAAGTGGTACAACCACTATGGAGAACAGTATGGAGTTTCCTTAAGAAACTAAAAACAGAACTACCATATGATCCAGCAATCCCACCCCAGGGCATATACCTGGAGAAAACTCTAATTCAAAAAGATACATGAACCCCAATGTTCCTAGCAGCACTGTTTACAACAGCCAAGACATGGAAGCAACCTAAGTGTCCATCAACAGACAAATGGATAAAGAAGAAGTGGTATACATACACAATGGAATATTACTCAGCCATAAATAAGAATGAAATAATCCCATTCGCAGCCACGTGGATAGACCTAGAGATGATCATACTAAGGGAACAGTGTCAGAAAGAGAAAGACAAACACCATATGATATCACTTATGTGTGGAATCTAAAATATGACAGAAGTGAAACTACAGTAAGTCCCCTATATACAAACCTTCAAGTTGCGAACTTTCAAAGAAGTGAACGTGAGTTTGCATGTCCAATCACGTAAGTTAGTTCATGTTTCTGGCGTGGACTGTCACGTGCGTGCATCCTCTACAAGTTGTTGTGCTTTTGTGTACTTTACTGTATGGTACTGTATAGAGTACAGTAGTACAGCATCTTTATTTCAAGCCCACATGTCCAGAAGCAAGCATAAAAGCAGTGATGATATAGCTGGTACTGTACTGTACTTTTCAAGGTACTGTAATGTAAGATTAAAAATGTTTGTTTTTATGTATTATTTGTGTGAAAAGTATTATAAACCTATTACAGTACAGTACTATATAGCCGATTGTGTTAGTTGGGTACCTTGGCTAACTGTGTTGGACTCATGAACAAATTGGACTTACGAACACATTCCCGGAATGGAACTTGTTCGTATGTAGGGGACTTATTGTATTTACTAAACAGAAACAGACTCACAGACATAGAAAACAAACTTATAGTTACCAAAGGGGAAGGTTGGGCGGGGGAGGGATAAATTAGGAGTTTGGGGTTAGCAGATACAAACTACTATATATAAAATAGGTAACCAACAAGGACCCACTGTATAGCACAGGGAACTCTACTCAATATCTTGTAAAAAAAAAAAAAAAAAAAACTATAATGGAAGAGACTATTCAAAAAGAATATATATATATATATATAACTGAATTACTTTGCTGTACACCTGAAACTAACACAACATTGTAAATCAACGATATTTCAACAAAAATTGAAAAAAAAAGAAAAACACTGTCTTATGGTAAGAAAATTCCTCCGTTCTATTTCTTAGGAGGTGGACAAGTATATCTGGGTTCTTGAATCCACAAGGTATTTCCCTTCTGCATTTCCATGACTCCCTGAGATTGCTCACCACAAAACAGGGTTTCAATTACTCATGCCCTGCCTCAGCACCCTCAGTGGCTTCCTGCTAGAAGCAGCAATGGTGCCTCACAAATGGAGGCAATATTTTTGAAAGTAAATACATCTCGTGAAAAATTCTGATTTTCATATTCTGGCTTCCTGCATTAAAAACCCAGGAGAGGAGGACAACAGCATTGAGAGGATCCACAGTCGGCTAGGAAATAACCCATGTGTAGCAAAGAGACTGGTAAAATGAAGGATGAGAGGGGGCGACACACACACACACACACACACACACACACACACACACAGCCATGTTTTCCAACCACAAAACGCATCTCACTCATGAAAACAGCCTTCTTATATTATGCACCTAATTCAAAATGACCACGTGGGGGCAGGGCCCTGGTTATAAGTGAAGAGGTGACCTTGATAGAGGAGGTGACAGAGAGCTTGGACCCTCCACTGCTAGGTTTCAACAATATAGAACAGCATTTCCAATGGATGCTAATAGATGGTAGTTGAAAAAAGTTTGGGAAACTCATGAATAAACAAAGGTAAAAAGCTTTATTTTCTATAATTAAATCCTCAAAGCCTTTAAAATGCCAAAGTACGCTGTAAATAACTCAGAAAAAATGTAATGTCTGGCATTTCCCAGCCTCACTTGACTGTAATACCGCTCTCCCCATCCTTGTTTTTCTTGGAGTAGTCTACATATTAGAGTTCTAAAAAACACTCTTGGACAAACTGGGGCATGCAGTGTACTCCTGCTTTTGTGACTGTACTTGGAAAAAAAAGAAAAAGCCAAATTCCTTGTAGACACGTTATAGGATAAGATATTAGAGTTCCAGTTACTGGGTAAAATACTTGGTAGCAGCAACAAGAGAATTTATAAGCAGTAAATAAAACAGGCTTGAATGGAATCTTGGTTTTAGAATGTATCGATAAAGTATGGACATCGGCTAGCTGTAGGAATCGTCAAAGACAAGAATCAGAAGATGAACAGGGCAGGAAAAAGGCTAAATTTGTCAGATGATGAAGTGGAGTTATTAGGACACATGAAAGATGACCCTCCAAAGGGTACTTTTTGGGATAATCAAAATCAAGTAGCAGAGACGACAGCTAGAGATCAGTAATGGGAAAAACTGCGAGTAGAAGCAGGGAGGAAAAAGAGAAGAAATATAAGCTTCAAAGAAAAGAAAGGGTGGAGAGGATGCAGAATAAGTACAAACATGAGACGAGGAAGAAAATGCACCTGCACAAACAGGCTCATTCATCATCTCAAGACAAAAGTGGAGGCAGAGGAGAAGTATTAGCAGCGAATTATGACCAAGAAAACGGCAAAGAAAAGAAGTGGAAGAAGAATTTGGTTTTAGAAGGCAGCTGAGTAGAGATTATAAGGAGAATGTATATATTAGAAAGGAGAAAAGAAGAGACAAGAAGAGACATGCATTTTGGTAGATTTCATACTCTGGGTATATCTCTTTGAGATACTCTAAAAATGGCAAATACAGGGCACATGTACGTCTTCCTGTATGAGTCGATCATGCATCATTTTCCTCTGAATACAGACTTCGCTTCAGAACACTTCTCAACACAGCACTTTGGATAGCCACTACAGACTGATTTGACTTGACGTGAGTTATGAAAGTTGCGTTCTTACTGTATTAAAACACAAACAAGCCCTCTGTGGGGTTTTGGTAATACCCCCTCACTGACTGAAGAGGAATAAAAAAATTATACTTCTTCAGTGTGAGATGTATTCATATGGACATAATGCATGTGGATGGATATGAGTAAGTGTATATGTGAAATATAGCCATATCAAGTAGTTCGACCAAAGCATTCCATATTTATTTCTAATCTGAAACTGTTTTAAACATTCATACGCACATGAAAATCAGCTTCATCACTTACTCTGGTAACTGAAACCTTTAAACCCAATAAACTAAATTACATTTTGAGTTACAATAGCCTAAATGAAGCAACAGCCTGTTAGAATAATCAGAGCTTTCTCCTTCCTTCTCTAACATATGATACCATATTGGGCTCGACAACTTAAAAGGTTAGTGTAAACACCAGAGAGGTTTTTATTCCCCCTAAGTGACACATTTTTCAAAGGCACATATAAATAATGCAACAGCATAATAGCATTGATTATGATCGGGCTGTGGTGACAGTTGGGGGAAAAACTGGGATTTTTATCAATGGTGGTAAAAAAGAAGTTGCATTCATTTTCAGATTGAAACTCAGTTTACAAAAAGGGAGGAAGGATGGTGTGCAACAAGTTGCTTTGGTTTCCATTTCCTCCTCCACACACTTGTTAATTGCACCCAGATCTGAGCATCTGAGGCCTTTGCCTATTCATGCAAAGCACCACTTGAAGGCACACAATGCCCTCAGATTTTTCCCTAGTCAGGGAAACATTCAGTGCTTTCTTTGAACTATTTTGTTTGAACATCCTGGTACGGTATTCCTGTTCTGCCAAACATCTCCTAGTGCTTTGAGGGAGGAGAGGCAGTGAGCTGCCGTCATGGGTTATCCTTTTTATGACTTTCTTCTGAATTAACAACAATAAAAAAAGATGCTCATTAGCCTCGGCCGGCTTAATTGAGATAGAAAAGAAAAGGAGAGAGGCAGCGGGGAGGGAGGAAAGAGAGTGGCGATCTCTCAAGAATTTTTGCAGCCTGAGAGTCTATTGACTCTCATCATCATCGCTCCTGGGAACCAATGCAATAGAATACTAACTGGTCTCCTGCATCGACTCTGGCCTTCTCCACTGCAGGCAGAGTAATCTTCTCAGAACACATATCTAATCATACATGGCCATCCTTCCTCTCCGGGGCCTAGCAAGGTCCTTCATGGTGTAGCCCCTTCCTGCCTCACTGGCAGCTTATGGCATACCTCGTTCTCTGGACTCCAGCCCCACTGGCCTTCTTTCAACGCCTCCTTGCCACAGGGTCTCTGCTGACCACAGGGCCTTTGCACAAGCTGACTCTGCCTGGAATGTTCTTTCTACTCCCAACCCCTTTGGCTCAACTTTTAAATATTTGACCAAATGTCTTATAACTCCTCAAGAAGGCCTGCTCCTACTCTGTCTCCACAAACTGGCTCAGGTCCCCCTGCTGTCTCCTCACAAAGCACTCTTTCTTTCTCAGCATTCATATCTATTTGTAACTATAAATTTGTGCAATTATGTTTCTGCTCCCCCACTCAACTATAAGCTCTGTAGGGCAACAACAGGGACTATCTTCCTTTCCGTTGTTCAACAGCACCCTGTACACAGGCACAGTGAGCATTTGACAAATATGTGTTGACCGAACAAATTAATAGATTGCGCCTAATATAACATACTGCTTTGCTGATACAGTCATAACTGTGGCACAGAGAAAGATTTTGAAAAAAAACTGTACATACCATAAACCAAATATTATTTGGTAAACATAATGAAAACAGATTTCTATCAAAGTCTCCCACACATCCTATTGAAGCCTGCAGGTTGTGACTAAACTCTCTAAGGTGATACATAAGCCTCCAGAAAGGAGGCTGTGTCTTAAATTTCCTTCTGTTCTCCTCTCTGAAGGAGTTGGAAACCTTATTAAGGCTGCCAAATAAAAATGTAGTCAAGTCATTTTGTTTGGAAAATAAACAAGGTGTATGTCTCATATAACCTTCTGGGGAAACCAAACCTTTAATCTGCAGTTGGCCAAAATGGTGCCAATGAGAAGAATCTTCTGGAAGACGAACCACGGAGAAACATAACTTACGTTGGTTTTGAAGCCTCGGCCTGGTCGGTCTGTAGTTTCTCTCCTCCTTCCACCTCCATCGTGCAATATACAATGCGATTTGGAGCTAAAGATTTGAGGCCTTGGACTTCCATGATCACCACCTGGAAACAGAGTCACACACAGCAGAGGTTATTGACAAAGTCTATGGGCAGCATCACCCGGGGAAAATATATACATAAGAAGTTACAAAAATCCCAACTGGTATCTGATGGTTTCTTTCAGGTTGCTACCAGCCAGGCTGGGACAAGTCCAGCATGAAGATACAATTCTTCATAGTGTATCTCATTGCCTTGCAGATGGAAAGACAAAGTTCACTAACTCAAATGCTCATAGGAGCTAGAAAGGTTATATGAAACGGGCTACTCTTTTCTGTGTTAAACACATAGGATGGGGACTTCCCTGGTGGCACAGGGCTTAAGAATCCACCTGCCAATGCAGGGGACACGGGTTCGAGCCCTGGTCCGGGAAGATCCCACATGCCGCGGAGCAACTAAGCCCGTGCACCACAACTACCGAGCCTGTGCTCTAGAGCCCATGAGCCACAACTACTGAGCCCGTGTGCCACAACTATGAAGCCTGCGCGCCTAGAGCCCATGCTGTGCAACAAGAGAAGCCACCGCAAGGAGAAGCCTGTGCGCCCACAACGAAGAGTAGCCCCCACCCACCGCAACTAGAGAAAGCCCGTGCGCAGCAACGAAGACCCAACACAGCCAAAAATAAATAAATAAATAAATATTAAAAACACACATACACACATAAGATGATTTTTCATTTCCACAAGAAATAGACTCTCCTATTTAAAAAATATATATAGTCTAGCTTTTAACTCAGAACGTGATGGACACATAGGCCAAGGAATTTACTTTCCTCTTTACAATAAAATAAGTGATAACACAACTGCTAAGATAAAGGGCAAGTACCATTTAGCATGAGAGTCAGAGATACAACAGGGAGTAGTGGGGACTGTGGCAAACGGGAGCACTCCATTTAAAGGGAGCAGTTGCTACTCAGTTGCAGCCCACTGTTGCCTTGTTTTACCCCAGTCCAGAGTTGCCAAAGACTCCAATTTCTCTTACTGGGAAATGGAAATATTAATCAGAATCAAAGTCAGAAATCTGATTTTGAAATTTTGACAATAATTTTAAAGGGGAGAAATAAAATACACAAACTCTGTGCAGGCCAACATTGTTGGGTCAAAAAAAAAAAAAAAAAAGCCTGCAGTTGCATACTCTCTGTCTAGACTGAGGGAAAAGGCTGGTGTTTTGATGGAACAAGTTATATCATTTATAATTCCTGGCATTTCCCACCACTACCCTCAAACTCCATTCAATCACCTGCTATTTTCATATTTAGTGGTAGGTGCTGCTCATCAGAGAGAAGGGAGAAGAGAGGAGAGGAGGGGACAGAGGGGAGGAGAGGAGAGAGACAATGATTTAAAAATCGGAAACAAATGACTCACAATCAGAGATCTCTAAAGACCAAGGTATATTTAAAAAAAAATTACTGGATTGTACTCCAAAAGAGGTAATGGCATTACACAAGAAAGATGTAGGTGTGCAAAAAATGTACGCTTTTTAATGGGCTTGATGCAAGGAAGTACAACAGGGCTGGCATTGAATCAGGATTCACAGGTCAGTTTTGCTGCTTAATAGCCCAGGGGTTCTCAAACTTAGTGTGAATCAGAATCGCCTGGAGCGCTGGTTAAACCAGACATGGCTGGACTTCACCTCCCGAGTTGCTGACAAGGAGATCTGGGGTGGAGTCCAAGACTTTTCATTTTCTTTCTTTTTTTAAAAAATTGTGTTGGAGTATAGTTAATTTACAATGTTGTACTAGTTTCAGGTGTACAGCAAAGTGATTCAGTTGTATATATACATATATTCATTCTTTTCCAGATTCTTTTCTCATATACGTTATCCCAGGATATTGAGTAGAGTTCCCTGTGCTATACAGTAGGTCCTTGTTGGTTATCTATGTTCTATATAGTAGTGTGTGTATGTAAGACTTTTCATTTCTAACCATTTCCCTGATGCTGCTGATCCAGGAGCCAGGGTACTACTCATGTGATGTTGGGCAGATCTTGACCTGGAAGTCACTGTACTTTTCTTTCAAATCTCCTGAGCCTCAGTTTCCTCATCTGTATAGTGGGGATAACGATACGTCTTCTCTCTCTCTCCATGGCCGTTGTGTGAGGATCATATGAGATGATGTATGTAATTGAAATTTTTACACTGGGTGGAAAGAACCATCAAATGAAAAGAAATGAGAGGCACTGGAGAAAGAATACAATTTTTAGAATTTTAAAGATGCGTTCAAATCCCGAATCTGCATTCTCACTAGCTGTGTAATCATTTGCTAGGTTCTTAACCACTCCAAGGCTTTGTTTCCACATCTGCAAATGCCTTGAAAGACTGTTGTGAGGATTCACTGAGTGAATGATGGTGAAGGATTCTACAAATACCTATTAGTTTTCATCAGAGCACTCCACCCACCCAGGGCCATGTCACTTGTAATCCTGGACCTCAGTTCTCTTACTCCAGGTAACTATTCTCTGCTGTCCCTTCTAGCCATGCAATTCTATAATTACCTAAAATAAGTCTTGTACCAACCTGCAAATTCAAACTAGTCTGCCCTGATGCTGTGACAGGCCTCTCTCTCTCTCTTTTTACCCCCCTAACTGTGTCTGCCAAAACACATTCACAAATAGATACTCAATGCTTTTTGCTGGCTCGTTTAGTATGATGTGCAATTTAGTGTTCTAATTAAACAGTATTTGGGAACCCTAGAGCGTTTCATTCGGTACTTGTACTTCCAAGTTACAGCCTGTTTGAATCATGTACGTCTGGCAGTATGGTTGGGGACTCACCCACATCTATATTTTAGATAATCAGCTGTGTAATATTGAGTACTGACGAAGAATTAGAAAATTGCAGATTTAAAAGCTCCATGAATATCAATAAACCACTTCCACCCCCCACCTTTCAGGAGGAAGACAAGAGGCAGTAGGAAATAAATTGCCACCTTTAATTGGCAGTAATCAAATCCAAAGACACCTAAGAAAAAGCATTCAGTATCTCAGGTGGCGGTATTAAAAAAAAAAAAGAAAGGAAGTTTGTGTGAAATTACACTGATGAGTTTTTCACACACCAAGTGCTCTATATTTAATGGAATACTGCCTCTTCCACCTGCAAAATACATGTTGAAAACCCTGTAATGTGACTATCTCAATCTGAACTGAGCACAGTAAAACAAATTACCTGCAGTTAATTCACAGCAAGCCTTAATGATGTTCTCAAATATTAATTTAGTCTTACAAATTTTAATTAAATCTATAGAAATCGGATCTATTCTCTTGGTTTCCCTAAATGTTGGATTATCATAAAATCCTTTTGGGGCTGAGCTTTCATATGCTACGAATGGTTCTCAAACTTTGGAGTGTAAGAAGTACCTGGGCAGCTCATTAAAATGCACATTCCAGGGCTATACTCTGCCTAGAGCTCTTATTCCTGACAATTTTATTGAGGCATATTTTACATATCATATAATTCACACATTTCAAGTGTACAATACAGTGATTTAGGGACTTCCCTGGTGGCACAGTGGTGAACACTCCACGCTCCCAATGCAGGGGGACTGGGTTCGACCCCTGATTGAGGAACTAGATCCTACATGCATGCCACAACTAAGAGTTCGCATGCTACAACTAAGGAGGCCACGTGCCGCAACTAAGGAGCTAGCGAGCTGCAACTAAGTGGCCCATGTGCTGCAACTAGGGAGCCTGCAAGCCACACCTAAGGGGACCGCCTGCCGCAACTAAGACCTGGTGCAACCAAATAAATAAATAAATATTAAAAATAAATAAATAAATTTACTAGGTTGTAGAAATCATCATCATAAATCAGTTTCAGAACAGTTTTATCTCCCCCAATAAGGTCCCTTATGTCCGTTTCTACCTCCTGCCCCAGGCAACACTAACCTACTTTCTGTTTCTGGATATTTACCTTTTCTGGACATTTTATATCAATGGAATCAAACAATATGTGGCCTCTTGCGTCTGGCTTCTTTCACTAAGCATAATGTTTTGGAGGTTCATCTAAATCAAAGCATGTATCAGTAGCTTGTTCCTTTTAATTGGTGAAGCGTATTCTATCATACGGATGAACCACATTTTGCCCTTTCACCAGCTGATAGACATTTAGGTTGTTTCCATTTTGGGCTAGATGAATAATGCTGCTATAAACATTTGTAAGCAAGTCTTTGTGGTGACGTGTTTTCATCTCTCTTGGGTAGATATCTAAGAGTGGAACTGCTGGATCACATGGTAATTTTATATTTACCTTTTTGAGAAACCACCAAACTGTTTTCTAAAGTGACCGCACCATTTTATATTCTCATCCTCTAGAGCTCTGGGTCAACAGTTCTGGGTGGCACAGGAAATGTGCATACTGAACCAGTTTTCAGTAATTCTGACGTAGGTAGATCAGATCTACTCCTTAGATTATACGTATGATAAACAAACATGTGAGTAAAAGTTACAGAGAAATATTGACATGTTGAGCCTTCTGCCACAGTTCTGGCCAAAATGGGTTCTTTCTTGGGGTGATGAGACAAACTAAAAGAGTCTCCACTGCAACAAGGGACTCTCTAATGGGGCAGCCGGAGGAAGAGAGAATGGAAGAGAAAATTGACAACCCACCATGAAATGATACTAGATTGCTTTTTTTGTAACACAGGTTGCCAAAATGTTAAACTCTCTAAATTGCACAAGGTATTTATTTACAAAACCCTTAAGGGCTGCTTTAAGTTGGGGAAAGTAACCCAACATTAAATTTAGTAAGTGGTTCTTAGGACTACATTTCCTAAGGAAAAAGTATGGTCTCCTGGAGATGGGAAATTACTTGCCGATTAGCTGAGCTATGCTTAGTAACTGTTATTTTAATAACTGCTCCTGGGGTGCAAGGAGGAAAACAAGCTGATTGTGAGGCATCTCATCACCCATGTCCTGCCTGCGAAACTTTCAAGGGTCTAGGGCTTTTACCTCCAGGGAGAAAGATAACACGACGTCTGACTTGGAGAGCTGGTTTTCACTCTCCTCACCCATGTCGATGATGGAAGCGTTGTGGCTGCGTTTGAGTTTCTGAAGCTTGAACTCGCCGCCTTTGGAAACTGGCATGCTCTCCAAATTAGCCATGAGCAGGTTGACGGATGACTTCAGCTCTTCAATGTACATGTTTTCCATTTCTTTGGATACAAACTTGGGAAATTTGCGTTCCTTGTAAAGAAAGAGAAAGGAATGAGCAGAGGAGTAAACACAGTCCAGAGCTCTGCTGACATCTACCACTAGTGACATTTGCCCAGATATTGTGGCATCGTGCTAGAAAAATGGTTCAGCTGGGTTGAGTAGACAGCTGCCTGCCTTCTAGTTATTTATAATCTCTAACAGGTAAGAAACACATACATAAACATATAGTAAGAAAGAGGCAAATATTTTATTATAGTTCTATTCCCCCCACCCAAGTTTTCTCCAGCAAATGTGATCTACGGAAAGAAAAATGGGGTGATGTTCTTCAAATCCGGTCTCAATTCAAACAGTTTTTCTTTTCAGCAAAATGCAGCCAGTTGTTTTTAAGCTGAGGAGACAGAAAAGCACCCTATTTCTGGATATCTATAGAGATTTTTTCACATGAATAATTCAAAAGGAGCTCATTTGAGATGTTTCAACACAGCCTGTGGCTATTTCTAAGAAGAATAGTTAACTGTTTTGAAGAAAAATTGAAAAAAAATTAAACAAGTGATGAAAAACATGATTAAAATTCCTTAGAAGAGAAGATAAAGCAATTCAGTATCAGAACTGAACTCTATATTTTTTCATTCCTTAAGAGTTCAGTTGTAATGGCAACATGCTTTAGCCAGCTTCATACCTCTGAGTTGTCCAGGTGCCTCAGATGAATAGAGTTTGGATCAATCACCTTCTCAAAGAATCATTTCCCACTTCAAACATGAATGTGCTCTCTGCAGCCCAGCTCCATAAATGAGCAGGTGAGTGGCAAATCAAATCAGTTTGACTTTTTTTTTTTTGCAAGTGACAGAAAAATCCACTTGAACTGGCTTAAACAATGAAGGAATGTATAGGTTTGAAAATGTCCTAGGGTAGAACCAGCTTCAGACAAGACTGGAATTAGGAGTCAGATAATATCATTATAACTGAGTTTTTCCTCCAAAACTTGGTTTGGGTTCTTCTGGGCTGGCTTCATGCTCAGTCTGGCTCCTTCTAATGTGACAAAAAGATTGCTAAAGATCTGTACCTCGCAACACCACATCACACTATCTAAAGGAAGAGCGAACATCTCCTCCTGTAATGCTCACAGAAGATGGAGGATCTTTTATCTCAGAATCCTCACCTGAAGTCTGACTTATGTGCATACCCTGAACCAGTTTCCATGGCCAGTGATGTCATGTTGAATCGCTTAGGCCTGCGTTATTTCCTCTGTCCCTGTGGCTCAGGGTAGAACTCCACCTGGGTCCCACGGAACATGAATTGGTTTGCCAATTCTGGGTGGCAGAAAAATAAGATGTCTAATATGTGGGCACCTGACTTAAAGTCATCCAGCTAATTCTACTAAGTGGCCAGCAATCAACTGGACTTAATCACTCAAGCAATTGAAGTGAGAGATGTTGAGATTGCGATCAGTGGTGAAACTGCAACAGTAAGATCATAAAGATAGACTCTTGGGTGGTTGCCATATTGTCCATGTTGGACCAAGTGGAAGCGCCGTAAGAACTTGACAAAGAGCGAGAAAGAGATGGGGAGATAGAGGAGGGAGAGAGACTGTGAGAGAGAGGAAGGAAGGAGGGAGGGAGGAGGGAAGGAAGAGAAGAGGAGAGAGGAGGGTATTTAGAGTCACAGAAAGGAGCTTTGACTTTTATTGGTTTTCTAATTCTAAGAAAGCCAAGTTATTCCTCTTGCAGTTTAGATGCCTGAGATTCTCTTATTTTCCTTTCAATACTCAAGACTCGTATCTTCGAAACTTTTGCACAGTGGGCTGGCGTTTTATCATTCTTGGGCTCAATCAGAGGACAAATGTGAGCCTCAAAAACGTGGGTATCCTTTATGACAAAGGCCCTGGGCTGCTGGGCCATCATCACTTAGAAAATATTTACTGCCACCCAAACTCTGCCTGGCACAGTGTTAGGCGTGGGGAGATCATGATGAAAGGATGCGAACTGTCCTGGAGCTTTACAGCTAGCAGAGAGAAAGATCTTTAAGGAAAGATCTTTAAGGAAAGATCTTTAAAAGATCTTTAAAGATCTTCAAGGTAGATGGTTGATGGAAGTAGATGAGAAGTGATCTCTTCCTGAGAGAATCAGGGGTAGCCTTCCGGAGGAGGTGACCCTTAGGCTGAGAGTCTGATGGATGAGGAAGCGTTTGACACCGGGTTGAGTTGGCTGAGACAGGGCCACTTTTATTTGCTCTTTTCTGAGAAATATGTAATAGGCAACCATGAATCCAAGAAGGTCTATATAACTGAACGTGATCACAAAATACTTCCCCCTCTTCTTTTGAACATGGTCATTCTAACGAGTGAAGAGAAGAATGAGGTAAGTTAATTGATGTTAAAGGCTGCCAAGCAGCACAGGTTACATACTAACAGCCTGAAGGCTGGGACACTGATCTATCTCTTTCTTCCTGGTACTGGGGCCCAAACCTTCTAACTATATGGGATATTGGAGGAGCTGGGTAAGTGTACCTTTGATTTTACTGGCAGCTGCTGGCCCTGCAGTTGCCATGGAGATGGAGAGAAAAACCATTGTGTCTGTGAAGTGGGTTCTCTCCTGCCAATCAGCCTTACTATCAAGTGCAGTCCCTTCATCACACCCATCTTTGGGACTCACTCAAGGCCTTTTAACTCCACAGTCTTGAAATTTTGGAAGAAGACCCAGTGATTACAGATACCACAACTCTGGCCCAGAGCTGGCATCCACCAAACTTTCTGCAGGAGAATATTGGAAAAATCCAAAGAATGACCACTCCTCCCAGAACTTGGACAGTTCCTAATGACATCATAAAAAGATGCTTATAAAACTGAAGTCTGGGGACTTCCCTGGTGGTGCAGGGCTTAAGAATCCATCTGCCAATGCACGGGACATGGGTTCAATCCCTGGTCCAGGAAGATCCCTCATACTGTGGAGCAACTAAGCCCGTGCGCCACAACTACTGAGCCTGTGCTCTAGAGCCCGAGAGCCACAACTACAGAAGCCCGCGCGCCTAGAGCCCGTGCTCCGCAAAAAGAGGAGCCACCGCAGTGAGAAGCCCACGCACCGCAACAAAGAGTAGCCCCCGCTCGCCTCAACTAGAGAAAGCCCGCACACAGCAATGAAGACAAAAAAAAAAAAAAAATATATATATATATATATAAAATAAATAAATAATAAATTTAAAAAAACCCCACTGAAGTCTGCAAGGGAAAACAAGGCCATTTTTCTACTCTGAGTACTTAAGCCTTGAGAAGGAATAGCATTCTGTCAATCTAGGCTGACTTTCTAAAGGGGTTTTCAATGGCAGTCCCACTATAAACACATTTCAAAAGCAGCCTCACAGACATTAGAAGGCATTTTGGGCACAGGTATTATATTAGTAGTTTCCTGGATTGGTCCTTTTACTCAAAGCTGTCCTTCAGTGGCTTAGTTTTACTTCCTCAGCTTCTTTGATTTAGGTGGACTTCCTTTTCCTTGAATGAACGCCCTTGGCATTTAGATTTTTCTTTGAACTCAGATTCCTCTGGGTTCTTAGCTGCCTTACAAAGGCCAGAGTCAGGGAGATGCTCCCTACACACATTCTTGCAGGCCAAAAATTGAACTAAATTTCTACCATGTGCTTGGACACAGGGTAGATGCCGGGTACAACAACGTTCATTTGTAAGCTGGGGGTGCTATCATTCTCTGGTAGGAGAGGATTCCACTTTTATCTGATTGTTGGCAATGTATGGAGCAGAACTTTTCCATCAGGGAAATATGTGGATGTCACTTCTCACCTAGGCACATCATTAATACCTGCAATGGGACCGTGGTATGAGATGGTCATTTTGCTTCTGCAGAGAATGCGGTTTAAATGGCAACTCCCCACTGAAATGACAGCTTGAAAAAACAATGGTGTTTCACTCCCAGACCTCTACCTCTATTTTAAAAGCTGTAGTATTTGTCTTATATAATCAGCTCAAGAATTTTGGAATTTTACCCAAAACGTGGCCAAAAGGACTGGCAAATATCACAGCAGCACTAATGCCACAAGCTGCCTGTTTAAGCTCCAATGTCAACTTCTAATCACACAATTTAAATAACTTAGGCTTAACTCCTGGGTGAAATTTGGGGACTCTTTAACGTCAACATGAGAGGATTTGGGAAAATGTTTGAGCAGGGATTAAGAAGTCTTTTCTACCACATTTAAAAAATGCATTCAGATCTCTTCATGGATCTTTAAGGCAGCGTTTCTGATGTTCACAGTGAGGGCTCACACAGCCGTCTCTGATGATTCGTTCGTTGGATGTTGGTGTGACTGAACTGATAGATTACAGGGTAGGGTTGCGGGTAGAGGAAAGCCACCTTGCACTTGCCTCCCTTCTCTCCCAGGAAGAAAAGACAAACATTTGCCTTCTGTAAGCATGTGAGGATAAGAATGCTGCTGGCGGAACCACCTAGGTCTCCACCACCTCTTTCCCAGATGCCAAGGAAATCAAAGTGGAAGGGATTCAGAATTCCAGGAACCCACTCTGCCTGCTGCTTTTGCTTCCTTTGGGCTTCTGGATAAACTGAAGGGAAGGCACAGCAAATTTTCGTGCAAGAGAGAAAGCAGTTTCCTGGAGGGGCAACCATCAGGGAGGGAGGAGCTGGGGGCAGTCTTGTCCTGGTGTAACTGCCTGTCATCTGACTACTCAAAAGAAAGAACGTGAAACTTGGAATTAAAGCACTCGGCTTTCTACTTACTAGCTGTGTCAACTTTGATACGTCACTTAAACTCTTTGATGTGCCTGAACTGTGGAGAATCATTGTTAACTCGCAGGATCATTTGTCACAGGTCTAAATGAGAGTTCACGTGAATTGCATAGCCAGGGCAAATTAATAAAGGACTGATCAGCAGAGAGAGAGGTCAGGATGCAGAAAGGTGAAGTCCTGGGTGAAGGGCATGTTGGATCTTTGGATTGGGGCCATGGGGAAATGAGGCTCTATGTTTGGGAAGGCATTTTGTAATGGTAGTGTGCATAGTGGTTAAGAGAGAAGGTTCTGGTCAGTGAATGAGCTTGGCCAAGGCCTCTAATGTCTGTGCTTCAGCCGCCTCTATGACATGGGGATACTGGGAGCACCCTTCTCATAAAGTTGTTGGAGGATTAGGTAGGTTCTCAAATGTAAAATGCTTAGAAGAGAGTTGGGCACATGGTAAACACCGCATAAGCAACAGCTATTTTGCACACAACTTCGAGGGGCTCCCAATTCATAATGAGCACCCCACCCAGAGCCCTACCTTGTCGGTACCACCCTCTCCCTCAGTGATGTATCTCTAGCATCCATGTGTTCACTGAGACCTCACCCCCTTTCCACGGTGGACTGGTCGACTGCTCTAGGGGTTGGCCCTTGAACTAAGCGGGGCCAGTCAGAAGACTGACTCTTGAAATTGTGAATGTGAGGGGGTAATGAGAAAAGCGGAAAGAGGAGATTGGGAGAAAGATTTGAGACAGAGGTTGACTGGCTAAATGGTTTTCTATTTGGCCATCCTGGAAACACGGAGAACTGTGGAACTGCCATGTTTCCCATCTGAGAAGCAAAGAAAGATGGTCTGCAGAGAAAGAAGGAATAATGAATGGGACACACAGGCTCAAGGGAAGGGAGAAAGTCCTGACCACTTGGTGGCCCCTGGCTCCACTCCCTTCCTAGGTCTTGGCTGTACCTTGCCCATGGGCTCTGTGAGACATTCCTTGCTCCCTAGAATCAATCCCCTCTCTTAAAAGCTTCCTTGAGTTGGTGCTTCTAATTTGCAATGAAGACACTCTACCCATCTTATAATTCAGAGAACACAGTGAATTATGTATGATGGATGACATCTATCTCCAGGAATTTCTGGTTATGATATTTACAGGAGCTGACGTTTAGCCATATGGGTTGAATTGCATACCCTCAATAAAATTCACTGTGATGCTACAAATAGAAAAATCAGGGCATGCTAAAAGAAGATAAGCATGGGTGCTTTGTTTCAATATCTTTTCAGGAACTAGCCTGTATCTGAAAACTTGGTATTTAATTTTTAGTAGATGAGATACTTCTCACTCTTCCTCAGTATTAGCCGGGCTGGTTTAAGCAGAAGTAGAATTTCCTTTTCTTGGAATCCAACTAAACTGAAGGAAAAACAGTTACACAGTTGACGATCAGGAAGAAGTAGATTCAGTGTCTTGAACACCCTGAGGATCTCAGTATATTCTGTTTATCTTTGTATGTATGTTAGCTTCACTCTTTTATCTTCTTTCCCCTACACTGAAGAAATGAACATGGCTGCAGACATCTTTCTACCACTACAAGACATAGCTCTGTTGGCCTACAGTCCACAGGTCCCAGTGAAGGGGTTCATTGGTTTAGTTGCATCCATTTCTGGACCAATCACTAATGGCCGGGGCAGGCTGGGAGATGTGATTGGTTCCACTTGGGTGAGGAGTCCACTTCCAGAACCAAGTAACTGTGGCAAGGGGGCCATTGGCATGAACGAATATTGCAAAAGAAGACAGTCAATTTCCAGGAGAACAGGAGATAGTAGTGGGAAGATTCCCATAGAAATCCTCCTGAATGTTTAAATATACCCTCCATATACTTTGAAATATACCCTCCATATACTTTGCCCAAGATTTACTTTAGTTGCCTATCTCATTGTCCAAGAAAGTCTAGTTCTAAGTTGTCAGTAACATCCTATTAGGTATCAAAATACCCAGTGGTGTGGGCCAAGGGAGAGAGTTTTTTGGGGTTTTTTAACATCTTTATTGGAGTATAATTGCTTTACAGTGGTGTGTTAGTTTCTGCTTTATAACAAAGTGAATCAATTATACATATACATATGTCCCCATATCTCTTCCCCCTTGCGTCTCCCTCCCTTCGACCCTCCCTATCCCACCCCTCTAAGTGGTCACAAAGCACCGAGCTGAATTCTCTGTGCTATGCGGCTGCTTCCCACTAGCTATCTATTTTACGTTTGGTAGTGTATATATGTCCACGCAGCTCTCTCACTTGTCCCAGCTTACCATTCCCCTTCCCTGTAACCTCAAGTCCATTCTCTAGTAGGTCTGCATCTTTATTCTCGACTTGCCCCTAGGTTCTTCATGACATTTTTTTTTTTTAGATTCCATATATATGTGTTAGCATACGGTATTTGTTTTTCTCTGACTTACTTTACTCTGTATGACAGACTCTAGATCCATCCACCTCACTACAAATAACTCAATTTCATTTCTTTTTATAGCGTAGTAATATTCCACTGTATTTATGTGCCACATCTTCTTTATTCATTCATCTGTGAATGGATACTTAGGTTGTTTCCATGTCCTGGCTATTGTAAATAGAGCTGCAATGAATACTGGGGTGCATGTATCATCCTGAATTATGGTTTTCTCAGGGTATATGCCCAGTAGTGGGATTGCTGGGTCGTACGGTAGTTCAATTTAGAGTTTTTTAAGGAACCTCCATACTGTTCTCCAGACTGAACAGTTCTCCATACTGTTCTTTGTTTATTTTTGTTATTTCCATTTCTCTAGGAGGTGGGTCAAAAAGGACCTTGCTGTGATTTATGTCATACAGTGTTCTATGTTTTCCTCTAAGAGTTTGATAGTGTCTGGCCTTACATTTAGGTCTTTAATCCACTTTCAGTTTATTTTTGTGTATGGTGTTAGGGAGTGTTCTAATTTCATTCTTTTACATGTAGCTGTCCAGTTTTCCCAGTACCACTTATTGAAGAGGCTGTCTTTTCTCCACTGTATATTCTTGCCTTCTTTATCAAAGATAAGGTGACCATACATGCGTGGGTTTATCTCTGGGCTTTCTATCCTGTTCCATTGATCTATATTTCTGTTTTTGTGCCAGTACCATATTGTCTTGATTACTGTACCTTTGTAGTATAGTCTGAAGTCTGGGAGCCTGATTCTTCCAGCTCCGTTTTTCTTTCTAAAGATTGCTTTGGCTATTCGGGGTCTTTTGTGTTTCCATACAAATTGTGAAATTTTTTGTTCTAGTTCTGTGAAAAATGCCAGTGGTAGTTTAATACGGATTCCACTGAATCTGTAGATTGCTTTGGGTAGTATAGTCCTTTTCACAATGTTGATTCTTCCAGTCCAAGAACATGGTATATCTCTCCATCTCTTTATATCATCATTAATTTCTTTCATCAGTATCTTATAATTTTCTGCATACAGGTCTTTTGTCTCCTTAGGTAGGTTTATTCCTAGATATTTTATTCTTTTGGTTGCAATGGTAAATGGGAGAGTTTTCTTAATTTCACTTTCAGATTTTTCATCATTAGTGTATAGGAATGCTAGATTTCTGTGCATTAATTTTGTATCCTGTTACTTTACCAAATTCATTGATCAGCTCTTCTAGTTTTCTTGTAGCATCTTTAGGATTCTCTATGTATCGTATCATGTCATCTGCAAACAGTGACAGCTTTACTTCTTCTTTTCCGATTTGGATTCCTTTTATTTCTCTTTCTTCTCTGATTGCTGTGGCTAAAACTTCCAAAACTATGTTGAATAATAGTGGTGAGAATGGGCAACCTTGTCTTGTTCCTGATCTTAGAGGAAATGCTTTCAGTTTTTCA
Source organism: Stenella coeruleoalba (assembly GCF_951394435.1). Lineage (NCBI taxonomy): Eukaryota > Metazoa > Chordata > Mammalia > Artiodactyla > Delphinidae > Stenella > Stenella coeruleoalba. The sequence goes on from NC_137156.1 coordinate 78,105,827, forward strand.
CCATGGAGGATGATGTTGGCTGTGGGTTTGTCATATACGGCCTTTATTATGTTGAGGAAAGTTCCCTCTATGACTACTTTCTGGAGGGTTTTTATCATAAATGGGTGTTGAATTTTCGAAAGCTTTCTCTGCATCTATTGAGATGATCATATGGATTTCTCCTTAAATTTGTTAATATGGTGTATCACATTGATTGATTTGTGTATACTGAAGAATCCTTGCATTCCTGGGATAAACCCCACTTGATCATGGTGTATGATCCTTTTAATGTGCTGCTGGATTCTGTTTGTTAGTATTTTGTTGAGGACTTTTGCATCTACGTTCATTGGTGATACTGGCCTGTAGTTTTCTTTCTTTGTGACATCTTTGTCTGGTTTTGGTATCAGGGTGATGGTGGCCTCGTAGAATGCGTTTGGGAGTGTTCCTCCCTCTGCTATATTTTGGAAGAGTTTGAGAAGGATAGGTGCTAGCTCTTCTCTAAATGTTTGATAGAATTTGCCTGTTAAGCCATCTGGTCCTGGGGTTTTGTTTGTTGGAAAAATTTTAATCACGGTTTCAATTTCAGTGCTTGTGATTGGTCTGTTCATATTTTCTATTTCTTCCTGGTTCAGTCTTGGAAGGTTGTGCATTTCTAAGAATTTGTCCATTTGTTCCAGGTTGTCCATCTTATTGGCATAGAGTTGCTTGTAGTAATCTCTCATGATCCTTTGCATTTCTGCAGTCAGTTGTTACTTCTCCTTTTTCATTTCTAATTCTGCTGATTTGAGTCTTCTCCCTTTTTTTCTTGATGGGTCTAGTTAATGGTTTATCAATTTTGTTTACCTTCTCAAAGAACCAGTTTTTAGTTTTATTGATCTTTGCTATCATTTCCTTCATTTCTTTTTCATTTATTTCTGATCTGATCTTTATGATTTCTTTCCTTCTGCTAAATTTGGGTTTTTTTTTTTGGTTCTTCTTTCTCTAATAGCTTTAGGTGTACGGTTAGGTTGTTTATTTGAGATGTTTCTTGTTTCTTAAGGTAGGATTGTATTGCTATAAACTTCCCTCTTCAAAATGCTTTTGCTGTATCCTATAGGTTTTGGGTCATCGTCTTTCACTGTCATTTGTTTCTAGGTATTTTTTGATTTCCTCTTTGATTTCTTTAGTGACCTCTTGGTTATTAAGTAGTGTATTGTTTAGCCTCCATGTCTTTGTATTTTTTACAGATTTTCCCCTGTATTTGGTATCTAGTCTCATAGCGTTGTGGTCAGAGAAGATACTTGATACGACTTCAGTTTTCTTAAATTTACCAAGGCTTGATTTGTGACCCAAGATAATATCTGTCCTGGAGAATGTTCCATGAGCATTTGAGAAAAATGCGTATTCTGTTGTCTTTGGATGGAATGTCCTATAAATATCAATCAAGTCCATCTTGTTTAATATATCATTTAAAGCTTGTGTTTCCTTATTTATTTTCATTTTGGATGATCTGTCCATTGGTGAAAGTGGGGTGTTAAAGTCCCCTACTATGATTGCGTCCCTGTCGATTTCCCCTTTTATGGCTGTTAGTATTTACCTTATGTATTGAGGTGCTCCTATGTTGGGTGCATAAATATTTACAATTATTATATCTTCTCCTTGGATTGATCCCTTGATCATTATGCAGTGTCCTTCTTTGTCTCTTCTAATAGTCTTTGTTTTAAAGTCTATTTTGTCTGATATGAGAACTGCTACTCCAGTTTTCGTTTGATTTCCATTTGCTTGGAATATCTTTTTCCATCCCCTCACTTTCAGTCTGTATGTGTCTCTAGGTCTGAAGTGGGTCTCTTGTAGACAGCATATATATGGGTCTTGTTTTTGTATCCATTCAGCCAATCTGTGTCTTTTGGTTGGAGCATTTAATCCATTTACATTTAACGTAATTATCAACATGTATGTTCCTATTACAATTTTCTAAATTGTTTTGGGTTTGTTATTGTAGGTCTTTTCCTTCTCTTGTGTTTCCTGCCTAGAGAAGTTCCTTTAGCACTTGTTGTAGAGCTGGTTTGGTGAGGCTGAATTCTCTTAGCTTTTGCTTGTCTGTAAAGGCTTTAATTTCTCTATCAAATCTGAATGAGATCCTTGCTGGGTAGAGTAATCTTGGTTGTAGGTTTTTCTTCTTCATCACTTTTAATATGTCTGGCCACTCCCTTCTGGCTTGCAGAGTTTCTGCTGAAAGATCAGCTGTTAACCTTATGGAGATTCACTTTTGTGTTATTTGTTGTTTTTCCCTTGCTGCTTTTAATATTTTTTCTTTGTATTTAATTTTTTTTTAAAAGTAAGAGTGCTTGTTTATTTATTTATGGTTGAGTTGGGTCTTCATTGCTGTGCGAGGGCTTTTTCTAGTTGTGGTGAGCAGGGACTACTCTTTGCTGTGGTGCGCGGGTTTCTCATTGTGCTGGCTTCTTCTGTTGCGGAGCATGGGCTCTAGGCATGCGGGCTCAGTAGTTGTGGCTCGCAGGCTCCAGAGCGCTGGCTCAGCAGTTGTGGCTCACAGGCTTAGTTGCTCTGCGGCATGTGGGACCTTCCCGGACCAGGGATTGAACCCGTGTCCCCTGTGTTTACAGGTGGATTCCCAACCACTGTGCCACCAGGGAAGTCCCTGAATTTTTTTTTTTTTTTTTTTTTGCAGTACGCGGGCCTCTCACTTTTGTGACCTCTCCCGTTCCGGATGCGCAGGCTCAGCGGCCATGGCTCACGGGCCCAGCCACTCCACGGCATGTGGGATCCTCTGGGACGGGGGCATGAACCCGTGTCCCCTGCATCAGCAGGCGGACTCTCAACCACTGCGCCACCAGGGAAGCCCCCCTGTATTTAATTTTTGATAGTTTGATTAATACGTGTCTTGGTGTGTTTCTCCTTGGATTTATCCTGTATGGGACTCTCTGTGCTTCCTGGACTTGATTAACTATTTCTTTTCCCATATTAGGGAAGTTTTCAACTATAATCTCTTCAAATATTTTCTCAGTCCCTTTCTTTTTCTCTTCTTCGTCCGGAACCCCTATAATTCGAATGCTGGTGCGTTTAACGTTGTCCCAGAGGTCTCTGAGACTGCCCTCAATTCTTTTCATTCTTTTTTCTTTATTCTGCTCTACAGTAGTTATTTCCACTATTTTATCTTCCAGGTCACTTATCCGTTCTTCTGCCTCAGTTATTCTGCTGTTGATCCCTTCTAGAGAATTTTTAATTTCATTTACTGTGTTGTTCATCACTGTTTGTTTGGTCTTTGGTTCTTCTAGGTCCTTGCTAAAAGTTTATTGTATTTTCTCCATTCTATTTCCAAGATTTTGGATCATCTTTACTATCATTACTCTGAATTCTTTTTCAGGTAGACTGCCTATTTCCTCTTCATTTGTTTCGTCTGGTGAGTTTTTTACCTTGCTCCTTCATCTGCTGTGTGTTTCTTTATCTTCTCATTTTGCTTAGCTTACTGTGTTTGGCGTCTCCTTTTTGCAGGCTGCAGGTTCGTAGTTCCCGTTGTTTTTGGTGTCTGCCCCCAGTGGCTAAAGTTGGTTCAGTGTGTTGTGTAGGCTTCCTGGTGGAGGGGACTAGTGCCTGTGTTCTGGTGGATGTGGCTGGATCTTGTCTTTCTGGTGGGCAGGTCCACGTCTGGTGGTGTGTTTTGGGGTGTCTGTGGCCTTATTATGATTTTAGGCAGCCTCTCTGCTGATGGATGGGGTTGTGTTCCTGTCTTGCTATTTGTTTGGCATAAGGTGTCCAGCACTGTAGCTTGCTGGCTGTTGTGTGGAGCTGGGTTTTGGCGTTGAGATGGAGATCTCTGGGAGATTTTTGCCGTTTGATATAACGTGGAGCTGGGAGGTCTCTGGTGGACCAGTGTCCTGAACTTGGCTCTCCCACCTCAGAGGCACAGCCCTGACACCTGGCTGGAGCACCAAAAGCCTGTCATCCACACGGCTCAGAATAAAAGCGGGAAAAGAAACAAAGAAAGAAAGAAAAAGATAAAATAAAATAAAGTAAAAATGAAATAAAATAAATTTATTAAAGTAAATAATTAAGAAAAAATTTTTAATAAGTAAAAACGAAAAAAAAAGGACAGACAGAACCTAGGAGAAATGGTAAAAGCAAAGCTATACAGACAAAATCACACACAGAAGGATACACATACACACTCACAAAAAGAGAAAAAGGGAAAAAATATATATATATCGTTGCTCCCAAAGTCCACCTCCTCAATTTGGGATGATTCGTTGTCTATTCATGTATTCCACAGATGCAGGGTACATCAAGTTAATTGTGGAGCTTTAATCCGCTGCTTCTGAGGCTGCTGGGAGAGATTTCCCTTTCTCTTCTTTGTTCACACAGCTCCTGGGGTTCAGCTTTGGATCTGGCCCCTCCTCTGCGTGTAGGTCGCCGGAAGGCATCTGTTCTTCGCTCAGACAGGACAGGGTTAAAGGAGCCGCTGATTTGGGGGCTCTGTCTTACTCAGGCCGGGGGGAGGGAGGGGCACGGAGTGCGGGGCGAGCCTGCGGCGGCAGAGGCCAGTGTGACGTTGCACCAGCCTGAGGCACGCCGTGCGTTCTCCCGGGGAAGTTGTCCCTGGATCCCAGGACCCTGGCGGTGGCGGGCTGCACAGCCTCCCCGGAAGGGGGGTGTGGAGAGTGACCTGTGCTCGCACAGAGGCTTCTTGCTGGCGGCAGCAGCAGCCTTAGCGTCTCATGCCCGTCTCTGGGGTCCGCGCGGTTAGCCGCGGCTCGCGCCCGTCTCTGGAGCTCCTTTAAGCGGCGCTCTGAATCCCCTCTCCTCGCGCGCCAGGAAACACAGAGGCAAGAAAAAGTCTCTTGCCTCTTCAGCAGCTCCAGACTTTTTCCTGGACTCCCTCCCGGCCAGCCATGGCGCACTAACCCCCTGCAGGCTGTGTTCACTCCGCCAACCCCAGTCCTCTCCCTGCGCTCCTACCGAAACCTGAACCTCAGCTCGCAGCCCCGCCCGCCCCGGCGGGGGAGCAGACAAGCCTCTCCGGCTGGTGAGTGCCGGTCGGCCCCCATCCTCTGTGCGGGAATCTCTCCGCTTTGCCCTCCGCACCCGTTGCTGCGCTCTCCTCCGCGGCTCCGAAGCTTCTCCCTCCGCCACCCGCAGTCTCCGCCCGCGAAGGGGCTTCCTAGTGTGTGGAAACCTTTCCTCCTTCACAGCTCCCTCCCTCTGGTGCGGGTCCCATCCCTATTCTTTCGTCTCTGTTTTTTCTTTTTTCTTTTGCCCTACCCTGGTACGTGGGGAGTTTCTTGCCTGTTGGGGGGTCTGAGGTCTTCTGCCGGTGTTCAGTAGGTGTTCTGTAGGAGCTGTTCCACATGTAGATGTATTTCTGATGTATTTGTGGGGAGGCAGGTGATCTCCGCGTCTTACTCTTCCGCCATCTTGAAGCTCCTCGCGAGAGTTCTTTGATCTTTGTTCAGAAATGAGCAACTTGGCGCACTATGTAACAGTTGTTCACCCATGGTCTTTTAAAAATTAAAATTAGCTTACGCAAGTTTCTAAAATTATCATGTTAAGCCTTAAAAGTAAACAAGACAACTAAAATAAAGGTGCCATGAGCTTGTTTTTGAAGTGTGTGTGTGTAAAATTTTCTTTAAGTGGCACGAATACTTATTAGTTGGGGATATAATAGTTGCCTAAGGGCAGGGCATGGACCAAATGACCTCTATTTTCCGGATAATCTGCTGAGGAGGTGCTGAATTTAGAGAAGTACATTCCGAAGCCTTATTGATGTTTACTCCCACATTAAGCAGGATTTTCAAATATAAGAGCCTTTTACACTACCTTTAGCCAGAGAACTACATACTACTTTTAGCCAGACGACCCGACCATAAACTTTGAAGGTGTCCAAGAACAAGATGCAGAACGTTTCAACACACGAAAGGGGATTTTCCTGCTTGAGCACGAAAAGGGATTTTCCTGCTTCTTGGAGTCTCTCCTCAGTTTCTCTTCCAGTAGAATTCCTTTCCACGGGTACAAATCCTGAGATGCTTCTTTCCATAGAGAGGAAGGCTGAACACCAAGCTCCACCCTGTGCTCATCCTTCCCCACACTCCGACCCCCATTTTTAAATTTTGCACGTAGGGTGAGCCCAGTCCTGATACTTAGACTTGAGTGAAGGGTCCACTGTAGCCTCTTAACTAGTACCTCTCATGTCCAGCCTAGATTTTCCCATCTCTAAAACAAGAATAACAAATGCCCCTATGGAACTGTTTGGAGGATGTAATGAGATGGCATATGTAAAGCATGTAACATGCTTGACGCAGAGTCAGTGCTGAAGAAATGCCACTAGCACGATTACTGTTAACACAAATGGTAGAACAGTTAGAATAGGAGATAGGGGCTTCCCTGGTGGCGCAGTGGTTGAGAGTCCGCCTGCCGATGCAGGGGACACGGGTTCGTGCCCCGGTCCGGGAAGATCTCACATGCCACGGAGTGGCTGGGCCCGTGAGCCATGGCCGCTGAGCCTGCGCGTCCGGAGCCTGTGCTCCGCAACGGGAGAGGCCACAACAGTGAGAGGCCCGCGTACCGCAAAAAAAAAAAAAAGAATAGGAGATAATGCTTAGGCTCCCAGTCCTCAACAGGGAGACATCCCAACCCTAGAGCAATCCCATCTACTGGGAGACTCAGACATGTAAATGAATAGTCACCATTCAGTGAACTGTCATAATAAAGGTTTACACGTGGCAAGAAGAAAGCACAAAGTGGGCAGGATGAGCTCAGCTCTTAGACAGGGATTTTCAGTTGAAGACTGAAGGCTGAGCAGGAGAGCTTGCTAAGTGCAGGAGAGGAGAAATGTCAATCCACATTGAAACACTAGTGGCTACAAAGGCACTGAGGTTGGAAAGGGCCTGGGATATTCAGAGGGAGACATTCTGTATAGCTGGAATGGGGAGCTCTGGTGGGAAAGTTGTGGGAGGTGAGGCCAATAAAGAAGGATATGGTCTGTGGATTAAGAGCCTTGAGTATCATTCTAAAGCACTGAGACTTTGTTCTGGGGACACTGGAGGATTCTATTGAAGGATTTGGAGGCTCTGTTATGAGATGTTCATATATGAGGTTTCGAATGATGATTACATGCAGGATGGACAGGACACAGGGAGGGAGTGAAGCCAGGGATATACCCACTAGGAGGCTATTGTAAGATCCAGGCGTGGAAGATGAGGGGCCTGAATCAAAGCACTAGCAGTGGTGCCAGAAACCAGTAAAGGGATCTGGCCCACATTTGGGAGGCAGAATCAAGAAGCCAGGTGGCAGACCGGAGTGTGGAGTGTTCTGGGGAGGAAGGAGAAATTGACAGTGACTGGGAGGTTTCATCCATGGTAACTGCGTGGAGGCCACGTGAGGAGTCTATGCAGGTGTGTGTACTCGGCGGGCAGTAAGATTTGGAACACATCCAACCTGAAATGCAGGGGACTGGCCACGTGGAAATGCTCGACAGACAGATGGAAATGTAAGTCTGGGACTCAGAAGAAAGGTGAGGCTGGAGTTTGAGTACTGATTGGAGGATAGGAAATACATGTGCTGTGTCTAGGACACTTGCCCTGAGAAAGAAGGGTTGAGGACCCTACCAGGTGATTATCCTCTTCTTCCTGAGAAGGTAAAATTCTCAGTTTTATCTTTCCACGGCCCTTAACGATCAGTGCAGTTCCGGTGTGGGGCTCTGGCCCGGTCCCCCAGCACACGTCCCCAGCGTTTCCTTACCCTGGCTATTTGGTCTGCCATTTGGAGACGTCCGTCCAGCTCTCGTCGGATCTGGGCCGCTTGCTCATCTGGATTGTCCAGCTGCACAAAAGCACAAATGTGGAGACTTTCAGTTTGGGTGACAAAAGCCAAGGAACTCATGACTTGACACCCAGCTACTCTGTGCCCCCACAGACCTATTCCACTAAAACGTAAGAATCGTGGGACACACAAATCCAGTTTGAGGGAAATCCCAAGTTAAATCGTTTTAAGGAGAATGTGATGGGGTAGGCAGGCTGTTGCTAAGAAAGACATCTAAATGCACTTGAATAAGAACCACCTCTGAACTTCTAGGCAGCAGTGCTTCTAATGAGGGCCTGACGCAGCTCTCCTGTTTTGGGGTCCAGCGAAGAAGTGTTTACAGGGCAGACGTACAAGGAAGGAGTTGGTAATATAACTGTTAGTATCGTACCGAGCGGACATAGTCCGCATCCATGGCGCCTACGTGGCATATATCCTGCTGCTCTCCCACCCCTGGACCGTGGATGATTAGTTAATCATTGCATCCTTTCTCTCTGAGCCCTGAGACCTTTTCAACAAGTACTCCAGATGGCTGCTACCTCTCAGTTGGTGTTGATATCTTATATACGCTACTAGGTATAAAACAGATAACTAATGAGAAGCTACTGTATAGCACATAGTTCCCTCTACTCAATGCTCTGTGGTGACCTAAATGGGAAGGAAATCCAAAAAGGAGGGGATACATATATACGTATAGCTGATTCACTCTGCTGTACAGCAGAAACTAACACAACATTGTAAAGCAACTATACTGTAACAAAAATTACTTTAAAAAATTAAGCAGTAAATTGGAAGTAGGTGCGAGCCTCCTTCTCCTAACGAATTGAATGCATGCATTAGAAACTACACAGAGTATGCTTCAACGGGAGGCCATCCGTAATCTGCTTGTGAAATTTGCACTTAGATAGTTACCCACTCAGGTGATTTTTGTCACATCTACATTAAATTTACATCTGGCTTAAAAAAAAAAAAAGAAATCTATCTTTGTCTTCTCTGATGGGTAGACAATTCGCTAACTTCTCTAGTGTCAGTTTTCCGATCCATAGAATGAAGGGGTTGGTTATGTAATCTCCATCATCCCTCTCCCATCTTTCTATAAATCTATGAAAGACATTGGCAAATATTTCTACGAAGGTCCATATAATTAACACTCTAGGCTTGGAGGGCCATAAGATCTCTGTTGCAGTGACTCACATCTTCCAATGAGATGTGAAAATGGACACAGGCAACACGTAAATGAATGAGCACTGCTGTGTTCCAATAAAATTTTATGCACAACAGGTGGCGGGCCATAGTTACTGATCCCTGCTCTAGGAACTGAAGTGCTCTCTTTACTTCCAAGCAAGCCTAGCGTTATACGTCAAGCTGTAATTGAGTCTGCTTTGTTCAGTACCTGATAAATTATTTTATTCACAGAAAAGTTTAATAAGTAGGGAACAGTGACATTCAAATGGGATGTACTCTATTCTTCTTTTCAGAACAGATTAACTCACAACAAAAAGTAGATAAAAAAATATGTGAGTTTTCTAAGTCCCTTTCTCTTAAAAGCCATTTTTATTCAGAAATCTGAAAAGTATGGAATTTTATTCAGATATTTGAAAATGAAAACCCAGCTCCATGCTTAAAAAAGAATCTAATCTATGCTATGAAATGGTATAGAAAATAAGTTATTTCTAATATGATGTAAATAAGAACACTGGACACTTTATGGTCATAGTTTTGAAGCATCATGAATAGTCTTCTTGGGTTTGTTATACAAAACATAAAAATCTATCTGGCTTTCTGCTCTGCATTTTTATCACCCTGTTCAATTCAGGAGTTGCCTTATCTTCTTTTTCCCACAGTTTTGATAAGCAGGACTGTTTTCTAGATCATAAAGATGGGATTGTTACTTTTGGTCATATATTCTAAAGTAGCATTTCCAAACGGGTGTTCTGCTGAACAACACCCTTATTACAGACTCCAGAAGAAAGGATTGAGAAGGGCTCCAAAAGAAGGGCTAGAGGGTTTCCCTGGTGGCGCAGTGGTTGGGGGTCCGCCTGCCGGCGCAGGGGACACGGGTTCGTGCCCCGGTCCGGGAAGATCCCACATGCCGCGGAGCGGCTGGGCCCGTGAGCCATGGCCGCTGTGCCTGCGCGTCCGCAGCCTGTGTTCTGCAACAGGAGAGGCCACAACAGTGAGAGAGGCCCGCGTACCGCAAAAAAAAAAAAAAAAAAAAAATGGCTAGATAAGTTTGTAAAATGCTGTCGAAATGCACAAAATCTCTGAGAAGCTCAGCAGTAAGGAAATCTGTCAGATTTTGACCAACTCAACTATTATTTAACTTAAATTTTTATTTTTTGCATAACGCCCAGAGAACATGAGTTGGAAATCCTGTTCTAAATAAATCAAGAGAACCACTGGAGAGCAGTCACACCACTAACCAGTGGTCCCTCCATCACTACTTGCAATAGGCACACGTGGGAAACATGGTATCCTCTGTGCTGGTTTCAAGCTCCAATGAACTGTTTTTATTCTATTCCCTTGGAAGCCCAAGACTTCTTCATACCCAGGTGCAAACCCACTGGGAACACTCAGAAATATCCTGTTCAAAATACATATGCAAAGAAAACATCTGACTACTTCACTGAGAAGAAGCAAAATGATTCGGTTAGGGGCTAAAGTTGGGGGGGTTCTGTCAGAAGATATGATGCTCGAGGTTAAAAGTGAAAAGAAAAAACAACCCAACAGAACCATCCCCATTATGAAATTTCTCAGAGGTGTCTGAATTCTCCCACTGGCCTCACCAAATACAATTAGAAACAGCAGAGGATGCCAGCAGCGAAGATGAGCAGGCTACGTCTACACAAAGCTTCATTCATTGGTTCATTTATTCATTCATCAAATTTTTATGGAATGTCTTGCTATGCATGATACTGGAACAAGACAGACCCAGTTCCTGCCTCCACGGAACTTAAATCTAACAAGAACAGGTATGGCTATTTGAATAATCTGGGCACAAAACAGAGGGGATTAGCATTTATTGATGCCTATTTCAAGACCAGGGACTGTATGACCTATATTAAAGCCTTCTCTAAGGGGTCCCAAGAAATAGATGTTAACGTGCATTCTCCCAGGAAAAGGATTCTGGGGTCAAGAGACACTGCTCCTTCCTGAAAATTTATAATACGTATTAGCATAATTAAGATTCGAAGAAATTCTAGAGTAAATCATCTTGTTTAACTGTGTTTAACTTTGCCTTTGACACAATTTTTTCACTGAAGACAAGTATTTCACAGAGCAGTTTGAGAAATTCCCAAGTAAAACAACTTTATGAGGTATGTACCGCTATTATTCCCATTTGACAGACGAGGACACCAAGTCTCTATAAGGTTCAGGAATGTGGTAAAGTGGCATGAGCCATTTGAAATGGGAGTTGGCTCTGCCTCAGACTGGAACTCTTCTGTTCTGCTTTATGTTGACTTTCTTCTTTAGTGTATTGTTTTGGTTTTCTAATTGGCCGTGACAACTAACTCCACACTCCTACGTGGTTCAGTTTAATACAAAGAGCTGCCACTCAGGGGCAGAGAAATGTCTACTGTCCATTTCCTATCATGACTGGTTTCTTCTGGGGAGGCTGTTGCAGTGCAAGAGCCCTACCTAAGAAATAACAGTAATGGGTAGGTTCTTAACCTGGCTTTGCCACTTAGTAGCTGTGTGACCTTGGGCAAGTTACTTAACCTCTCTGTGCCCAGGCCTCCTCATCTGATTAATCAGTATAATAAGTCTACCCCAAGGCTGTCATGAGGATTCACTGAGACCACAGATATAAAGCTTTCAGCCCAGTGCCTGGCATTCAGCAAACCCTCAGGAAACAGTGGCTGCCCTTCCCTGGTGTGGATGCGGGGTCTTGGTGTGATAGTCTGTGTCCGGAGAGGAAGGTGATGGGGGCTTCCATCTCTGGATGAATTTCTTTGGCTTCTCAGTGTATCCTACTTTCTCCAGGGTCAAGTCCTTTGCTCCATTAGACTTTAATTAGCAGGAGTGACCAGAAGGAGGATGCTGCTGCCTGAGAGCTAATGAGCTGAAGGGAAGATGGAAACAGAAATGCAACCGAAGCTCCCTAAAATAGCCTGGTGTGAGAGAGAAGGCCATCCTCCATCAAAAGCCTTGACAGCCCCGCTCTATGAAACCCCCCCAAATAAAGAGAAATCAAGTAATTACCTTTCAACTGCTGGAAAGAAAAGGCCAGAGAGTGAGCTTCCATGGAAACGAGGTTCTGTTTACCTCATTGGTCTTTTCCACTGAGGAAAGGAAAGATCCCCTGGCGAACCAGGCCAAGGGCAAACTTTCCCGGGGACAGCTCATTGGGGTTAAAATATGCCATGTGCAAGAAGGCTTTTCACCTAATTAGCCAAATAATCTTCCTACTAGCGGAGGTCAAACAGAGGCACTGTGGTTGTTTTGATTTGCCAGCCAAGCAAAGGGAACTATTTCCTTGGGCTCTTCTTTTAAAGTGATGGAGAACTCAGCTCGGTGCTGGGTAAGCGCAGACAGGTACCACCTAAGCCACAGGTTCAAGCCCATCCCGAGGTCTGGGATTCTCTCCACTCACAGCTGTGTCCCTTCGGTCAGTGCAGACATGAGAACCCGGACCAGCATCGCTGTCGGGCTCGTTCGCCCTGGCAGGAGCACCGCGCGGTGGAGGACCCCGTACGGGGGAGTCTGCAGCCAGCTATCCCACTACCTGGTATGCAAGACCTTGTTATGCCTCTTAACCTCTTTGAGCCCCGGTTTCTTCGACTGTAGAGGGGGGACCATTTTTATCTTGCATGGCTACTGAGAGGACTGAATGAGACCATGTGTTTCAAAGGAAGTCAGGCCTCCTTGGGTCCAAATCTCGGCTCTGCAATTTCCTTACTCAAAGGGATCACACAGGTGGCTGAACCTCTCTAAGCCTCAGCTTCCTTGTCTGTAAAACGGGGGAGAACATAAGAGACCTACCTCAGTGTGTTGACAGAAGGATGGAGTGGGGTGATCACGTATGCACAGCACCTAGTGTGGAGCTGGCACGTAGCAGGTCCTATAGCTTAGCAACGAGTTTCTAGAATGATCCCTTTTGAGGGTGGGCGCTCATCAGATGTTCACTCCCCTCCCTGCCCTTTGAGATTTATGAAAGAAACCAGGGGAGCCCTGGCGTGGACGGGAGGTGCCTGTGTGCTGGTCACGCTTTACCCTTAGCTGGCGGATCTCGGGCCAAGGTCACGACCTCTCTGTCCACAGCCCCTTCATGTGATAAATGAGAAACCCTAAGTGATTATGTTGCAGGAGTCTCTGAAAAGCCTAGACGAGCATTTCTCAAAGTTATATTCTGGGGAAGCCTGGTCCCGCAGATCCTCTATGAGAAAGGGTTCTGTGGCCAAATAAAATCTCCCTCTCTCCCCTTCCTGGAGAAGCCACAAGACACATTGGTGAGAAATGTTACACAAAGGCAAGCTTGTGTGGGCCCATATTTCCCAAACTTCTCTGAACACGTGGGTAATACGTTTGAACACCCCGGCATACTTTGGGCTAAGCTCACCGAGGCAATTCCTCATGTGCTTCATTTCTCTCATGTCCACGGACAGAATTTTGGAGGGAGAGATAGAGGCAGGTAGGAAGCAACCCCACTAAGTAAATAGGTCTATATCTCAGTGAAAAGGGAATGCCCACCCGGGAACACCCTGTCTGACCTCTGGGGTGATGGAGATACCATCTCAGGGCCCAGGCATGCAGCCTCGTCATTAACCCCAAAGCCCTGGGCCTTGACAGTGTGCCTGGGTACCGGCTTTCCCTAGGGATGCCTCAGTTCTCTGGGGCTTACACATTATGATGCTGGGGAGGCGAGTCCAACTCTGGACCCGTCCGAAGTCATCACTGTTTCTACCACCAGGTAGCCTGCGATCAAGCAAAGAGAGGACGTGATTCAAATATGCAGAAAATTGAAATAAACAGGCAGGTTACTTGATGCATTGTTTGAGTAACTGTTCTGATTTCTGAACAAGTCTCTAGGCCTCGGCCTCAAAGCAAATGGACCAAGCTCAGCCTCAGGACTATACTGACATGATCCAGGACTGTGGCTGGAAGGAGATTTAAAGGTGCCGCAGTGACCTCAAGTTGGGGTGGAGGCCCTGCTGAGCTCTGTGGCCTGTCAGACACCACCTCCCCACTCAGTCCGCTGCACAGGGTCCCCACTGGGGCTTCTGGAAGGGTTTGCTTTCTCCTGCTGCCAGATCTTTGCACACCCTGTCCCCCACACCTGGAACACTCTCCCTTGTCTCCCCCATTGGCTGGTAACCCTAACCCTAACCTCCTTCATCCTTCAGCTTTGCAGCAAAGTCTTTTCTGACCCCTCCAGACTCGGCGCGTTTCTCCTGTCATATGTTCTCCTGGCACTGTGCACCTCTCCTTTATTAGCGTTTATTGCAATTTTAATTTTACATCCACTCATGTGATTGTGTGATGTCTACCTACCAGACTGTAAGCTCTGTGAGGACAGGTGCATGTGATTTCGCTCACCTCTGCATCCCCGGCACCTAGCCTAGCACCAAATACAGAGTGGGCTCTGATGACTGCATGGCCAACTGAAGGACTGAGTCAATTAACTGTGACCCAGAAGGAAAGCGGCCCACCCACAGTAACACCATCATCAGTGAGAGAGCTGGGACCATGTTCCCAACCTGCTCACTTCTATGCTATGTCTTGCTGCTTAGCAGCTGCATCCTGGGAAGTGCCAGTTTCTGCAGAAATAGGTAAAGACTGAACTTGGCTGGCCTATAACCAGTCACATCACTGATAAAGCATCCTTAATTCCAGACTGTGGGGGACTGAGGCAGGTGGGCCTGTCAGCAGCTGCGGTGCAAGCCACCTGCCGACCTGGGTTGAGCTCCATCTGTTCCCCTTGTTTCCCCTTTACTTCCCAGCCTGGTCCCTCGGTGCCCACGGATTCGTGTCTGAGCAGGAGGTGCGACTGCGGAGGAGGGTAGAGGCGCCTCCCATACGGCACTCTCATCAGTGGCACGGCCCCCCTTTCCTCCAAAGCCCTGTGTTTTTTATCCTCCTTCAGACACAAACTGCTCCAGCCAATGGTGCCTTCCTGGTGCACTGCAGTCTGGAAAGTTACAGCTGCGACAGTGTCAGTTCCCAATCAGGGGATATGGGTGCCCGAGCTCCAGCCTCAAGAAGGCACTGAACTTTGGATGTTGGCTACGTTATTGCATTCAGTGCCTGGCTGCCACTTCCCAACTCCTGTCCTGCCATCTCTTACAGCCTGTCTCTCCTTTGTCCACCTCTAAGGTGGAGGCTGTAGAATAGCGTCAGACCTCTCTTGTGTAGGATCAGTTGTTGCCTTTCCACTCTGAAGCCGAGCAACATTGAACAAGTTATTAGGTCTCTCCACGTCTTCACTTTTAATTTTTTCAACTCCCTTAACTCTACAGCGGGAATAATAATGAGAATACCTCCCTCGTAGGATTGATAAGAGGTTAAATGAGACGGTGTGTGTATGATGCTTAGCAGGGTGCCTGGCATGCAGTCACTTTCTGTAAATCTTAGCAGCTATTAGCACGTGGCATTCCGCAGCACAAATTCTTCACCCTCACACAAATTCTGATTCTAATAACACTTCAAGTGGCAGAACAGTTTTCCCCAGCTTTCAGGTAGGAAACCATGCTTCAAAAGATGAAGTAGGGCTTCCCTGGTGGCGCACTGGTTGAGAGTCCGCCTGCCAATGCAAGGGACACGGGTTCGTGCCCCGGTCCGGGAGGATCCCACATGCCGCGGAGCGGCTGGGCCCGTGAGCCATGGCCGCTGAGCCTGCGCGTCCGGAGCCTGTGCTCCGCAACGGGAGAGGCCGCAACAGTGAGAGGTCCGCGTACCGCAAAAAAAAAAAAAAAAAAAAAAAAGATGAAGTAGTTTGTCGGTAGTTTCAGAGATAGGTGAATCTGCACAGAGGGGACAATCCTGAGAAAACAGAGCATTGATTTTAGAATCAGAAAACCTTAAGATCAAACCCCACCTTTGTCACACACTCACTGTGTGACCAGGGCCAGGGAACTCTACCTCTCTGAGCATCTATACCTGGAGCTCTAAAATAATACCCTCAGAGGACTACTGTAATGATAATCATAACAGACATTTCCACACTCTAGGGGTTCGACATATTGTAGGTTTACTATTACTTCTATTATTATCACTGGGGATGAATCTGATGAAATCTGCAGCCATGCCTCTGATGTAAGTCTTCACTGGGGCTCTTTTCCAAGGTTATTTGTGGAGTTTGATGTCCTGTGCACACACAATTATATTGTTTTTCTAAAACTCAACCAAGGAGATACCACCCCATTTGTGGACGAGTTAAAATAAGATCACTAGTGCCTTTCCTTACCGTGCCTTATTTCCTCTCCAAGAGAAGACCCTGAATAGGTCAAAGTCTCCATTCTGAAGGATGCACTTCTCCTTGACTGCATAAGGCAAGGTTTAGCTCTCAGAGTTTGCCAGCCAATGAGAACATCCTCTGCATGCGAGTCACCCATTTTATGTCTTTACTGGCTTCTGGCAATGCAGTAAATATAACCCAAGAGCTCCAAATGCAGTAACTCTCGGAGTGAGCAGCAAATAAATATATAAAAATACTCTGGATGGAAAACCAATCCATTCCTTTATGATCCTGCAGTGCTCAACCAGCCTTCCCCCATCCCCACCCCAGTCCTGCAATGACCTCCCCTCTGCTTTCCACCATTTCAAATCTGACATACCATCCGGGTATGGTCTGATTTCAGACATGCTTTCTTTAGGGAAGCCCTCCTTGATTGCTTTGGCCATGTATCAACGTGCTCTTGTAGGCAGCACTGGCCAGTCTAGGATCTCAACCTCCTCTGTGTCACATGTTTCCGATTTCCCTTCCTGCCAGAATAGCTGCAGGGCACAATGGTCAGGAACCTAGGGAACTAGAAACAGACCTGGGCTCAAATCTTTGCTCTGCCATTTACCAGCTCTGTGACACTGGGCAATATACTCCCTGTGTCTGCCGCTTCATCTGCAAAATGGGAGTCCTAATAGTAACAATGCCAACAGCAGAGGCTTGTCATGAGAATAAAAGAAGACAGTACTCGTAAAGCACTTAGCGTGATGCCTCGAATATGATGTAGGGCCAAACAGTCAAGGCTATGATTTAGTACTACTGAGGCCACAGACTATGGTTTTTATCCAGCATGAAGGACACAGCTGTGCCTTTTCCGGATCATCTTAATGGTCTTCACAGCTGGGGCTGGGAGATGGTCCAATTCACCTGCACCATCCTGAAGACACAGAACCTTAAGCCACTCAGAGAAGAGAATGGACACTGTCTTTCAGGGTGGGAGTGTGGCCGCTGAAGCTCAGGGGATGGAAGAAGCAGGTGGTTTTGTGCTTGGGACTCGGCTGATTTATTCCTTCTTAACTATGAAGTCACATCTTCAGTATCTCTTGAATCCATCTATTCTGTTTATCCACTTCCCTAGGGGAGGCCACCACTGTCTCCATGGTGAAGCGCTGACCTGTTTACCGGCATCGTCTCTGACACAGCAGTTCTCAACCTGGCTGTACATTAGAATCATCTAGGGTACATGAAAGACAAACTTGATACCCAGACTGCATCCAGACCAACTAAATCAGACATTTGGGTTGGGGCCCAGGCGTCAGTTTTTGTTTGTTTGTGTTAACGGTTCAGGTGATTCCAATGTGCAGTGAAGATTGAGAACCTTTACCAAAAGTCAGTGGTTCTCAAACTATGGTGAGACTCGACCAGAGAACTTGTTAAAACACAGAGTTGTGGGCCTCATCCCTGGAGAGTTTTGATTCAGTAGGTCTGGGGTGAGAACCAAGAATTTGCCCTTCCTGGGTGATGCTGATGCTGAGAACCACACTCTGAGTGCAAGGACAGAATCCATGCTCTGCAGTGCACTCTGCTCATCTTTCTGGAATGTGCATATGCTCACGTTACTCTCCTGCTTCAGGCCCTACAATAATGTTCCATTTTCCTTGGCAACAGGAGTCCCAGATCATTATCAAAGCAGACTATACTACAAAGCTACAGTCATCCAAACAATATGGTACTGACACAAACACAGAAATACAGATCAATAGAACAGAATACAAAGCCCAGAAAAAAACCCACACAACTATGGTCAGTTAATCTATGACAAAGGAGGCAAGACTATAAATGGAGAAAAGACAGTCTCTTCAGTAAGTGGTGCTGGGAAAACTGGACAGCTACATGTAAAAGAATGAAATAAGAACATTCTTTAACACCATACACAAAAATAAACTCAAAATGGATTAAAGACCTAAATGTAAGACCTGATACTATAAAACTCTTAGAGGAAAGCATAGGAAGAACACTCTGACATAAACTGCAGCAATATTTTTTTCAATCAGTCTCCTAGAGTAATAGAAATAACAAAAATAAACAAATAGGACATAATCAAACTCAAAAGCTTCTGCACAGCAAAGGAAACTATAAACAAAATGAAAAGACAACACACAGAATGGGAGAAAATATATGCAAATGATGTGACTGACAAGGGATTAATCTCCAAAATCTACAAACAGCTCATGCAGCTCAATATAAAAAACAACAACAAAAAAAAAACACAATCCAATCAAAAAATGGGCAGAAGACCAAAATAGACATTTCTCCAAAGAAGACATACAGATAGCCAAGAGGCATGTGAAAAGATGCTCAACATTGCTAATAAGTAGAGAAATGCAAATCAAAACTACAATGAGGTATCACCTCATACCAGTCAAAAAGTCTACAAACAATAAATGCTGGAGAGGATATACAGAAAAGGGAACCCTCCTACACTGTTGGTGGGAATGTATATTAGTATAGCCACTATGGAGAACAGTATGGAGGTTCCTTAAGAAACTAAAATAGAGCTACCATATGATCCAGCAATCCCACTCCTGGGCATATATCCAGAGGAAACCACGGTTCAAAAGGATACATGCACTCCAATGTTCCTGCAGCACTGTTTACAATAGCCAAGACATGGAAGCAACTTAAATGTCCACTGACAGATGAATGGATAAAGAACATATGGTACATTTATGCAATGGATTATTACTCAGCCATTAAAAAGAAGGAAATAATGCCATTTGCAGCAACATGGATGGACCTGGAGATTATCATACTAAGTGAAGTAAGTCAGACGAAGACAAATATCATATATCGCTTATATGCAGAATCTAAAAAAAAAAAAATAATACAAATGAACTTACTTACAAAACAGAAATAGACTCACAGACTTAGAAAACAGATTTATGGTTACCAAAGGGGAAACGTGTGGGGGGGTATAAATTGGGATTTGGGGATTGACATATACTCATTACTATTTTTTAAATAGAATCATCAAGGACCTACTGTATAGCACAGGGAACTGTGCTCAATATTCTGTAATAACCTACATGGGAGAAGAATTCAAAAAAAAATAGATACCTGTATATGTATAACTGAATCACTTTGCTGTACACCTAAAACTAACACAACATTGTTAATCAACTATACTCCAATATAAAATAAAAATTAAAAAAAGAAACCTCACGGAGCATTGCCATCTGGCTCTTGCACAGCTTTCCAGCCCTTTCTCCCAATGCTTTGTCTTACCCTCCCGACCCAGGCCATCCTGTGATGCTTCTAGGTTCCCAAACATGACATATTTGTTTGTGCCCCCAGGCCAATGCTCCTGCACTGCCTTCCTCTGCCATCTTCATCTCACTGACACTTACTCATTAACCCAACTTCCAGCAGCCTCCACGTTGCTTCCTTAGGATTCTTCTTGGCCCCAGCCAAGGTCACTTCCTCAAGGTCCTGACAACATCATGAACCTCCTCTTTTATCACTCTCATTACATGTGCATTATTTGCTCCAGTTCCTGTTCTCTGAGAGACTATAAATGCCTTGATGACAGGGACCATGTCTGTCCAGTACACTATAAAATCTCCAGAGACTGATGCATGGTAGGTGTGTAAGAAGTATTTGCAGAATTAACTTTGAGATGGAGATAATAATGTCCACTTGGCAGGGTAGTTTTGATGAATTAATGAGACAAGTTTATTGAAGCACTTAGTGTGGTGTCTGACACTTAATAGGTGCTCAAATCATGACCTAAATAGAAATCTGAATGCACATAGTTTAAACTTACTGAATCCTTGTTGAATGTATAACTGAAATTGTTAAGGGACAGAATAACTGACTAAGGGGGTGTCAGTAACAGAGGTCTGAACCAATTAAGCCCTGGGAGCACAGCTTCCTCATCTGGAAACTGGGAGTATTAATACTCAACTCACCATATAAAACATATTCATTAAACACCTGTCTTATATCAAGCATTGTACTATGAGATGTGAAAGTAGAACAAACACAGAACTAGTCTTCTATGAGTTTATGGTTCACATGAGAACCAACGTATATTGAATATTGAGTATAAACTACGGCCTGGCATCGTACTGAATTTTCATTCATTGTCATGTTTAATCCTTGAGATTATTACTATCACTCTTACAGTCAACACCACTTTACAGATGAGAAAACTGAGGCTCAGAGGGATCACAGTAACATCTCAAAGAAGTGGGAGAACTGGGATATGAATTCAGTTCTGTCTGAATCCAGAGTGTAAGCTTTTAACCAGCTTGCTGTCACAACACTCAGTGGGGATAACCTCCACGATTTTTTCAAAACCAAAAAAGAAGGGTTACCCTCCAATTAGTAAACTATTACACAAATGTAAATTATTTTTATTGTCATTAATTTTGAATTTAGTTTTCACTAATTTCTGAAATTCTGTTCAGGCAACTGATTCGATGAAACATGATCACTTCAAAATGAGCCACAAGAGATGTTTGACATGAATATGATAGAAAAGAAAATGTCTTTTTGTGCTGTTGAATCATTCTGATACCTCAAAAGCTTTGAATCATAGTGAAAAGCAATTTATAACTGGCAAAGATAATGCACTCAACAGGAAATCCAGAAAACATCCAATGATACCTAAAATACCTCTATACACTAACAAAATCAAATGCTTTTGCTAAAAATGCCCACTATTTTAAGAGGAAGTGAACTTCATTTTCAAACATCGATAATGCAGTATAAAAGTTATTCACAAGGTCAAAATGAAATCCAGTTTTCCAGCTTCTGCAATTATGGATTTAGTGAATATGTATGTGCATGCAGCTGAGTGTGTGTGTGTGCACCCGTGTGTGTATGTGCACTTGTATAACAGAGATCTCAAGCAGTAGGAAACATCCAGAGCTCTCAATCGTAGAGCCCGTCAATTAAAATTGAGGTGAAGTAGTATAATTTCCAGGGCATGTGAGGACTGTCACATGCATCTCTCTTTCCTTTGAGTAGCATGTCACAAATACAAGATATGCTTAATTTCTAGTCCCAGGCTGATCATTATACAAGTTCCTGGTAGAAACTAGGTCTATTCATACGTCTACCCACATATATCATTATCTCATTTTGCCTGCCCTGAGGAGTGTGTGTCTTCCTTGGTGATATGATTGTTCAAAGCCAAAAATATTTATAAAGGGTGTGTTTCACCTTGATTAAGACCTGTCAAAGGAACAGTTAGTTCCTGCTATCAAATCCATAACTAAGTAGATATATTTTTTATTAGTTATTTTAAAGGCGTCTGTGGGCAAGAGGAAGAGGCAGTATTAAAAAGGAGTGAGGGGCTTCCCTGGTGGCGCAGGTTGAGAATCTGCCTGCTAATGCAGGGGACATGGGTTTGAGCCCTGGTCAGGGAAGATCCCACATGCCGCGGAGCAACTAGGCCCGTGAGCCACAACTACTGAGCCTGCGCGTCTGGAGCCTGTGCTCCGCAACAAGAGAGGCCGTGATAGTGAGAGGCCCGCGCACTGCGATGAAGAGTGGCCCCTGCTTGCCACAACTAGAGAAAGCCCTCACACAGAAACAAAGACCCGGAAGACATATGGGAACATATGTTTATGTATGACTGATTCACTTTGTTATAAAGCAGAAACTAACACACCATTGTAAAGCAATTATACCCCAATAAAGATGTTAAAAAAAAAAAAAAAGAAACAAAGACCCAACATAGCAAAAAAAAAAAAAAAAAAAAATTAATAAACTCCTACCCCCAACATCTTAAAAAAAAAAAAAAAAAAGGAGTGAGGTTCCAAACTTTCCAACAGATGGGAGAAAAGAAATGACCAAAAAAACCCCACCCAAATTACACTGTCAGCATTTACTGACAGCTTCCTGCTTGCAATAATCTGTATCGTGTGCTCAAGATGAGCAAAGGCATCAGGGTGTCATCTATTCTAACACATGTGATATACTGCTATACTGAAAATATAAGGAAATACTGAAAAAGTAAACTCGAAAAGGGAAACAAATTCATCAGGAGAGCCTAATTTATTCCAGAGTAACAAATTAACCCTGAAATCTCATTGTTGTCTTAAGACAACAATGGTTTAGTTCTTGTTCACCCTACATGCCCAATGTGGATTATGGGGGACACTGTTCCACAAAGTTACTCAGGGATCCAGGCAGATGGAAGCACCACTATTTGTGACTGCCATCTCAACATGTGGCTTCCAGGCTCACTGTGACAGGGGAACACAGAGCACGGACTACTCACAGCCCGTTTGCTGGAACCAGTCACATGGTCCTAACCTAATTGCAAGGGAAGCTAGAAAATGTAAAAGAAGACATAAAATATTTTGTATTGCTGTTTCTGCCACAAAAAGCTACTATGGATTCTAGTTAAAGTGCTTATAATATAAAGTCTATCTTGAATATCTGGAAATTGTTCGATTCTCTATTTTACCTGACCTGTGTGGACAATTCTACATTGTTTCAAGTTAATATGACTGAACTTTGTGAAACACAATTAAATCTGTATTGTGAAAGGCAAATATGGCTGTGGTTTAGAGGAGGGAAATTAAAGAAGTACTCTTCTCTGAGAGAGAAAACTGCAAATAAACAGTATTTTAACCAGTATAAATTAAAACATTATTGACTGAAATACACAATTCTGGCACTGAAGAGGTTCAAATCAAGATGGCCCTAGGGTCTCATAATCTAATTTATTTCTAATGACTCAAAAGCGACAGGCTAAGAAATACTTTGAGTGGTAGACCACCATCGACACAGATGACTTCTCGTCTCTTGAAATTTTATTTGCGCTTAAGATCCAAGACTAATCCTCTGTGAAACAGTTTTTAAGATTAGATAGTCCATTTGCTGATGTCGGCCTTTCACATTTGCAAAAACACCTAAGTTGAATTTGCTTAGCAAAGGGAATGCTTTCTAGGTCTTTTAGAGAAAAAATTTCTAGCGATTGTAGCAAATTTCTCCCCACTTCACAGATTACTGTAAAATCTCAAAGGAAACAAAAATTTAGTCAGGGACCACATTTAAATACCTTTTAAAAAGGAACAAGGAAAATAAACTCACAATGGGGTTTGTGTTTTTAAAAAGCAATGCCAAATATATGTATCAGGTCAATGCCCTGTCCTTTTTATGCTAGCATTCCTGGACACAGAATTGATTTGCAAGACGATGACTTTCAGCAAGATGTTTACTGTATTCTAAAGCAGCAGAGTGGAAAAATACATTTCTGAGAAATGGTTTTAACATGAAGCGAAACTCAAATGATTTTCAAGTGAATAGCTCTGCTAGTGCCTGACACAACGTAGGTGTTCAATATATATTTATTGAGTGATTGCCTATAAATATTTTTTTTTTTTTTTTTTTTTTTTTTTGTGGTACGCGGGCCTCTCACTGTTGTGACCTCTCCCGTTGCGGAGCACAGGCTCCGGACGCGCAGGCTCAGCGGCCATGGCTCAGAGGCCCAGCCGCTCCGCGGCATGTGGGATCCTCCCGGACCGGGGCACGAACCCATGTCCCCTGCATTGGCAGGCGGACTCTCAACTGCTGCACCACCAAGGAAGCCCCCTGCCTATAAATATTTTGTCTTCCATGTAACAGGGAACCCTCAGTATTCTGAGCTGATCTATGTGTTTTTAAATTAAAAAAATATTCTCTATGAGATGACTGGATCAGCTGCCTTGTCATTTTATTTGAGTAAAAAAAATGGAGAGGTTGCATAGCACAGTGAAGATAGCCAATATTTTATAACAACTATAAATGGAGTATAACCTTTAAAAATTGTAAATCACTATACTTTATATGTGAAACTTATGTAATATTGCAAATCAACTATACCTCAATAAATTTTTTTAAATTAAAAAACGGTCTAAATATTCCATTTTCATGACTTGGAGTAACTAATATGTTTTTACAAGTCTACTGCTTTGTTTTCTCTAAAATAAGCACCTTTTTAAAAATTAACAAACAAAAAAAGGAAGGGCGAGATCTAAAAGTAGAGGGTTTGGAGAAAATGCGATACTTAAATAGATATGAAAATCCTTCAAAAAGTTGAAAGGACTGTACAGAGATTATCGTTGTCGTTGTTGTCAGGGTTCTACCTCCTTTTCAGTTCTGCGGGTATTTTGCTGACGTTTTAGCAAAACGTGTGCTCCTCTAATTTCTGACTGTGAAATTCTGCCTTAGTGATATTCAGTCATGGTGCCACAGGCCCCTGCTGGTTTCAGATGGTGCTTAATGGATTCTGTCTCTACAGTTTGACATGTGCAGTTGAGTTGGAAAATGGCTGATGAAAAAATTTAGAGTCCACATATGCAGCCAGCCTGCACGGAACAAGAGAACACCTGGGTGACAGCCTGTGGCTTTGATGTAGGACAGTTGGAAGGGATCCTAGGCAGCTGACAGGAAGTCGGACGGCAGTGCCCAGCAAGGAAAAAATTCTGAAAGATTCATGAGCTTCCCTGTCATTAATAATTAACCTCCAAGCCAACAAGCTCTGGCCATTCACACTGGCCAGCACTTGGGAACAGCCAAGGATTGGAGCTACACCTCCCTCTGCAAACCTTTCTGAAGCAATTAAGTTCACGGCAACTTTCAGCTTCTTTTCGGAAAAGCAAGGCTACAGAAAATCAGGAGACAATCTTCAGCATAAACCATGACATTAGCCATCTTAATGTATAAGATGAAGGTATCAAGTCTCTCCTTAATCACAAGTTCCCGAAAAATGGTTTAGATTTGCTTCTTAACCAGGCAGAAGTGGTTGGGGGGAGGTATTTTGCTCCCCAGGGGGCATTTGGTAAAGCTTGGAGACATTTTTGGTTGCCACAATGGAAGGAGAGAGCGCTACTGGCACCTAGGGTGTAAGAGGCCAAGAATGTTGCTCAACATCCTACAATGCACAGGACAGGCCCGACCACAAAGACTCATCCGGCCCAAAGTGTCAACAGTGCTGAGGTTGCGAAGCTGTCCTGTAGACGCTGACCTCGGGCAAGCAAGCTGCTTGCCCTGACAGTATTTGATTATGGGGGCAAAGAGAACACAGCTAAACTGACATGGAGGCTTAACTTCATCATGTTAATCCTCTAGCTGTTAAACTCTTCCCAATGTGACCAGCCGGGCTGAGATCTGAAATACTATGAGCAAAGAAAGAGATAAGAATGGGAATTTTGGCAGTTCAGACTGCGGTTAAAAAAATGTGTTCCAGAAGATGCCAGGCTTGCGGAAGAAATCCCGGCAGGTATTGGAGGAACCCTGCTTGAGACGTTCTTGCATTGCAGCGTGTGTAAGACAGGGCCGGGGGGCGCAGAGCGAGTGTCAACCACTGGAAGCTTGAACCAGAGTGTTCCAAGTGTATCAACCCCAGTGTGTCCTGTGCATGTTCTTACCACAGGCTTCCTTGTTCCAGCAGAAACCTGCAGCAGGGTCCCCAGAAGCACACTACCTTCTCGAGCATTCTATCAAGGGTCCGGTGATCGTAACATACTCACAAACCAGAACCCCAGCCTGTTGCTCAGAGGGAAAGGGTGACCCAAACATACAACCACCTCTCCTTGATTTAAAAGCCTGAGATGCTTCCCAGAACCCAAGAAGTAGAAAACCTGGGATAGGATGGAAGGATGGGTAAGGAGGACCACATCTAGGTAGGCGATGCTTCAGTCCCTTTCATCTAACTCACTTTAAGATGTAAGTGGAAAAAAACCCATTTCTTTTCCAGTCAGGCAAAAGATTTTGCCCTCCTTCCTCACTAAATTCCATTTTCGATTATCCTTTTAGGTTTCCCAATGTCACTGCTTCATAAGGAAGAAAAAAATAATAATGCTGGATCCTAACATCTGTGTTTCTGGAGATTATTCCACTGTAATGAGAAACCACGCTAATCTGGTACAGAAGAAAGAGTTTGCAATGAATTCATTTCACCAAAGAACATCTTAAGCCAGTTTCTCTTCTTTGATAAGCCTCGCAGTGAGTGGGAACTTGAGATTCTGGGGGCTGGGCTTATATCACCCGTCCCTTGTTAAAGTTTTCTTAAGCATAAATGTATGCACAGCTTTACATATAATTTCTATGTGAACAAAGGTGCAAATAAGACACATGTTGACCCAACGGAATGTCTGCCGTGGGGTGTTGATGGGGACTGTTTCTGTTGTTCAGGAACTGGAGACATAAATGTTAGGGAAACATCCACACCCTCCAGGGCTTATGAAGACCTGTCCGGCCTGACTTGCTATCCTGTTCATCCTTCCGACACCCTCCCCACCACTTTTGTTCCCGTGACTATGGAAGCAGAAGACTGGGAAAGGAGAGGAGAGGGGACGATCAGAAAGAAAGAACTATCAGGGTTCCTGGGACACTGATCCAGGGGCATGGCGATGGTTTGTGCTTATGCTCCCTGGGGAGCTACCTGCTACTTCTCCTTTAAGAAAATAACTTGGAGATATTGGGGTGCCTGTTAGAACAGGGTCATCTCATTTTTCCTGTTGGATGTCTGCCTTGCAACCAACTGGCTGATCTATGTCTCGTTAGGAAGATCTAAAACACAAAGAGAATTGGAGGAAGATGGCAGGGTGGTGGTGGGGTGCACCCATGGCCTATTTTGACTACGACTGTTTGGGTGAGGCAAAGATGCATGGGATTCTTATGGACCACGTGCACACAGAGAAAGGTAGCTGAGCTAGAGCCATCTTGCTGTGATCTGGTCCTAGAGTGTCCCATGCTGGTGCAGGGAACCCCAGCAGTGGGAGGCTCTGGAATGGAGTCCCAGGGGTAGGAAGTGAGGTGTGGTTGGGAGACGGGGAGCTTCTGAAGAAGGTCTCCCTCATGAAAACACATCGCTGCATGACTAGGGTCTCCCAGGCTCCAGAGCCCACCTCAGATGTGCTGTTGCCCTGTCTAGAATGTTCCTACCGCTCTCTACCCTAAGGCGATCCCTGCCATCTCTGCTCTGTAGGGCAGGCTTCCCACCACATCCTGTCATTCAGACTCCTTTCCCAAAGGCCCTCAGAAAACCACACACTCATCATCAGACAACTCAGGTTAGTGCGCAACTGTACATCCATTCGTGTTACCGCTGATCGACGTCTCTTTCTCCATTTGACTGTAAGTCCCATGGTTCGTGCTTACATGGTAACCTTAGAGACTGGCATAGAGCGTGGCCTGTTAGGGGTTTAATAAATTCTTGAGGACAGAAAGAAGGAAATGTACCTTCCGTATGGAGCACGCCCAATGACCCCCTCACAACATTTACCACTGCAGAACTTGGTGTTATTATTATCTGCACACATATCTAATGCTCCTATGAGACTAGAAACTTCAGAGGGCAGGAATTATGTCTGGTTTCTCTCCCGATCTCTGAACAGTGAAGAAAGAAAGAAACAGTGGGCAAGATTTCTGTTGTCTGACAAACCCACAGGAACAAACCCACATGGATGTGTCTCATTCAGAGTCTCCTACAAAATCTTGTTTTGAAGAACTCTGGTTCTCCAGGCACCAACTCAATGGCTTCAATATGTCTACACTATCTCTGAGATTCCCCTGCTTATTCTAAATTCTGTTCCACACTGACTTAGGCAATAGGTCTAGGGGAACAAGGGATGCTGGGTACGGATGAAACAGAGGGAAGAATGAAATGTTAGGTACTTTTCTTCCAGAGGCCCTTGTTTGGGGGAAAAACAATCATATTGAAAGAGACACACCATGTTTGCACCTGTAGAGGTATTAAACATTGTTTATTGCAGGGCTGCCTTATTAACTAACAAATTCAAAGGCAGTAAGAAAATAGAAGTTGCAGCAGCACAATGGATGGTCAGTTCAGAAAGGGGGAGGCTTCCTTCTTTAATCACTGAAATCCTATTGCACAGTCCACAGATTTTGTGGCTGTGCCTTGATACCACAATAAAAGTATTTCTGGAATATTTTTATTCCAGAAAGAACTCAGCTTTTTTTTTTTTTTTTGACAGTAAAGGTAAGTGCAGGCACTATTTTTCTCACTGTTTATTCTACTTTAGCATAGGGAACCTATACCCTTAGGAAGCCAGTGTATCACCAAATGACCAGAAAATGCAAGGATGGACATGCTCAGTCTCAGTTACGTGAGGCACTTAAATCCTAAAAGAGCTCAATTGAGAATCTTTGCAAGGAAGCTCTGAGCACTGGAGATGCTAGCTCTTCATCACTGCCGTGCACACTTCCTCTGCAAGCACTGTTTTTCCACTTTAAATGTTAGTGCTTTAAAAACCATCTCTGAAAACGGTTACTGTCCCGCAAGTCACAGGATTTCCAAACTAGTCCATTTTCATACCCTCCCTTACTTTGCTGAAAGCTCAGAGTTGGAAGCTGAGAGTCCAGGAAACTAGTTTAACATTTCATAATTCTTATTTAAGAGATCTGGCTCTCTGGGAAAGCCTTTCTGAAAAGGATTATAACAGAGGCAGTGCATTCTTTCCTTCCTCATTTGCTTCTTTCCACAAATACTAAACATAGGTTGTATGAGGCAACATGCTAGGCGTCAGGCATAGAGTGATGAGCGTAAGTGGTCCTTCCCTCATGGAATGTATGATTTGGAGAGGGATGCCAACATTAATCACATAAGCATGCACGTCAACGTAAACTTACAAATAGGTAATTGCTCCGAAGAATGAGAACAAGATTCAGTGAAACAAGTCTGGCCTAGCAGCTCTTGAATCGAGAACAAAAGATACATAGAGATTAACTGGACAAAGAATTAAGAAGCACATAGCAGACAGGCATAGTACAGTCAACCCTCTGTATTCGCAGGTTTCCCAACTGTGAACCCCGCTAACCGTGGATCCAGTCATTGTTGGTTGAATCTGCAGATGCGATATCTGTGAATACGGAGGGCTAACTGTATTCTTGGTACAATGCCATTTTACTGAAGGGACTTAGCATCTGAGGACTTTGGTATCTGTGCGGGCTCTGACAACCAGTCCCCTGTGGATACTGAGGGATGACTGCATGTGTATAGGGCCTGTGGCAGGAGGACATGTGGAAGCATCTTGGTGTGGCTGGAGTACAGGGTGAGGGGGACAGTTGTACAAAATAAGACTGGAGAGAGAGACAGGGGTCAAGCCATGCATGGGGTCATAGAAAGACTGCGTGTGGGGTTTTGTAGGTCATGGGAGGGCTATTCATCTTTATCCTACAAGCAGCAGGAAACCACTGGAAGGGTTAGAGCTGGAAGGTAGCGTGAGAAACATGGAAAGGAGGGATGAGAAGCTCAGACTGGGGTTTCATAGGGCTCATCTGGAGAACGGATTGGAAGGGTTAAGGGTGAATCCTACTGATACAGCCAAGTCAACTGAATACACAAGTGCCTACACTGATTGGGCTAGGTGCTTTGTCCTGTACATAAACTGATTTGATTGAACTACAATCCTATAAAGACTTTTTTTTTGAGACTTTTTAAAATATTTGAACTTTTCATTTAAAAATAGTTTAAAATTTACAGAAAAGTTGCAAACATAGTACAGAGAGTTCCCATATACCCCACACCCACGTCCCCCTATTGTTAATATCTTACTGTACCATGGTATATTTGTCAAAACCAATGAACCGATAATGATACATTATTATTAACTAAAGTCCATAATTTATGTCGATTTCCTTAGTTTTTCCCTAATGTCCTTTTTCTGTTTCCAACATCCCATCAAGGCTACCCCATTACATTTTGCCATTATGTATCAGACTCCTCTTAGGCTGTGAGAGTTTCTCAGACTTCCTTTGATTTTGATGACCTCGATAATTTTTTTTTTTTTGCGGTACGCGGGCCTCTCACTGTTGTGGCCTCTCCCGTTGCGGAGCACAGGCTCCGGACGCGCAGGCTCAGCGGCCATGGCTCACGGGCTCAGCCGCTCCGTGGCATGCGGGATCCTCCCGGACCGGGGCACGAATCCGCGTCCCCTGCATCGGCAGGCGGACTCCCAATCACCGCGCCACCAGGGAAGCCCGACCTTGACAATTCTGAGGAGTAGTGGTCAGGTATTTTGTAGAATGTCCCTCATTCAAGTTTTTTCTCACAGACAGACTGGGTCTATGGGTTTTGAGGATGAAACCACAGAAGGGAAGAGGCACTTTCAGCATAGCATATTGAGGGTACCTGCTATCAACATGGTATCCACCTTGTCATTGATATCAACCTTGATCACCTGGCTCAGGTAATGTTTTCCAGGTTTCTCCACTGTGAATTTAATTTCTCTGCCTCTCTCTGCTCTCTTTGGAAGAAAGTCACTAAGTACAGCCAAACTGGGCAAATTATATTCCTCTGTGACTATTATCTACATAAGTTACTTGGAATTCTTCTGTATGGGAGATCTGTCTCCCATTTGTCTCTTCTCCTCCATTTATGTACTTATTTATTTTCATTTATTTATTATAGTATGGACTTAAGGACATTTTATTACTTACATTAGAATAACCCAATGTGTTATTTAATATATTGCTGTAATTGTTACAGATTTGGCCATTGGGAGTTCTTCCCGTTGGTTCATGTATCCCTCTTACATATGCTGGGTTGTTTTGCTTTTTTTTTGAGCACATCCTTACTTTTTGGCACTACATGATGTTCCAGGTTCATCTTGTATGTTGCCTACCCCAGTCCTAGAATTAGTCATTTTTCCAAGGAGCCCCGGTTCCTTTTATGGAAGAATGGTATTAGAAACCAAGATATGGGCACTGGATGTGCTCATTGCCGCTGCGGAAAGGATTTTTATCCTCAATTCAGATGAGAACACTGATGATTAGAGTATAAGTGACTCGCCCAAGTAAAGGACCTAGCCAAGATTCAACCAAACATCCTTTCCTCCACTCTCCTTTGTAACAATACTCTAAATTTCATTCCATACCCACCATTTCCCTAGTTGGCCTATGTACTTTGAGGGAAGCTGAGCCTATCCTCAGCTCCAAGTGAGGGTCCCCCTTCTGGATTAAGCCATTCAGCAGATCCCCTGTACCCAGCCACAGTGATCGGCTCACAGACAGGATACTTTGGTATAAAGTATATGCACTAATCTGAGGCAAGATGACATTTTCAGAGGGTTTCTGGGTGAGAGACTTTCTCGCTCTTCTGAGAGAGACGCTGGGGGAAAATTCTTCCTGCTGGATGTGAATGGAAATGGAAGAAGAGCCTATTGCAGGACAAGACCGTGCAGTGCCTTGTGAGGGAAACAAAGAAGGCAGAGATTCTGTCCTTGAACTCAGTAGTTTAAAATCAAAGTAGGGCATAAGACCATATAGAGTTGAAAATTCTGCTACCAGTTAAAGATGGTAATTCATTTCCTTATAATTTATAATACATCTACTTTGCTTCCAGAAAAGAATTAGGTGGTTTCCTACAAAGCATGGATGCAACAAACCTCTACAGGACAAGAGTCGGTCGAGAAACTGGGAACAATCGTTTCACTCAAAAACTTAGGTTCAGGAAACGTATTGAAATTGAGCATAACCAGGATACTGGATTTCCTATCACAGAAGGAAAAATGAGGAATGTGGTGAATTACTTTGTTTTCATAATCAATTTCAAAAGTGCCAGTTCTGAAGTCTTGAGAGGAACCTGTCACTGCACAATTTGCAAAGGGGACCTTGAACTCCATGACTGTCGGTGTCCGTCAGAGTAGCTTCACAAACAATGCAGGACCATTCCTCTGAAGGCCAGTTCTTATATCCATCCTCAAAGCCAAGGGTATTAAGGTTACCTCTACAATGCTTCCCAAAGAAACTGAGGGTGGATTGCCCAGATGTGTGGCCTTTTAATGAACTGACTTGCTATAGGAGGACATTCCAAAGAATCTTAAGGAATAAAAAAAGAGTAAAGGTGCCACTTGGCATTTTTACAAATTCAATCCCAAATCCTTCTCTGATCTTAACTTTCCTCTCAAGATGTTCAGATTCATCATTTATTCCGTCAATTTCATCTTCCTAAAGACACCTTTCTTTGAATTTTCTGACCTTCTCCAATCAGGACTGGTTGTCTTCTGCAACTGATCCAAAGATTTCATCCTGGGATTCTCCCTTTCCGATCATCTGAGGAGGGAGGATTCTCTTTACTTTTCTCCTGTCCTGTGTTGGCTCTCCTTTTGCTTTAAGTATTCCTCCTTCTTGGGTTACTTCCCTGTTTTGGTGGAATACTCCCTTCAGTAGCTTTCTAGGAAACAATGCATGGAACATAAAATTTTGGGAAACATTTCATGTCTTAAAATTACCATTTTCTTTCCTCATACTTGATTGATAGTTTAAGAATGCAACTTCCTAGATTGGAAACATTAGTCTCTAGAAATTTGAAGGCTTCAATCCCTTGCCTTCTAGCTTTCAGTGTTGCTGTCAAAAAACTCAAAATCATTTAAATTACTGTTTGTTACTTAAACCTATTCTTGTCCTGTCCTCCAGAAGCTTGAAGATTCTTCTTTGCTCCTGATGTCCTGAAGTTTGAGTCTAAGGGTTCTGGTGTGGGTCTGTTTTCATCCATTGTGCTGGACACTTAGTGGGACCTTTCAATCTGGGCCACATTTCCTTCAGTTGTGTGAAACTTCCTTGAAATTATCTCATTAATGATTTCCTCACCTTCATTTTCTCTGGTCTCTATTTCTGGAACTGTCATTCTGATGTTGGAACTCCTGAACTGCTTCTCTCATTTTCTTTTGTTTTCTTCCCTATTTAAAAAATCTCTTTAAGTCTTTGCTTCATATTCTAAAAGATTTTCTCAATTTATCTTCCAATTTTTCTGCTGAGTTTTTAATTGCTACTATCAAAGATTTTATTTCCAAGAGTAATTTTTTGTTTTCCTTTTTTTGTTGTTTTTTTTTGGTAATACACTGTTCTTGTTCCAATATTTTGTCTGACCCCACCAAGGATGTTAGCATCTGCTGATGTTTTCTTCTTCCTCATGGTCTATGTTTTCTCTGATTTTCTAGTTGTCTCTGATTTTCCTTTTGGTCTCTATCTTCCTTATTAGAGGCATTTCTCAGGTGTCTGGTAATCTTTGGTTTCTGGTCATTTTTAAGAAGGGAGTGGGGAAGTATGCTTCTAGTGGGAAGTACTGAGAACTTGAGGGAGCTTTCAACTCAGAGCTCACTTAAGATGATCCAGGAGGTTTACTTGGCGGAAATCTCCAATGTCACTATCTCCTGATGTGCCCTACTGAGGGCTTCAGGTTCCCCAGAGAAGATGCTTCCTGTCTCCTGCTTGGAGGATGAACGCCTAATTATCAGTATCTGGTTGCTATATGGCAGAGGAAAGCCGAGGATCTCAACATCCAATTTGCACCTGTCCACTTAATCTCCTTTCACTATATAATCTAGACTCTCAGCTGTGCCTGAGGTACCCTGTCCAGAGACCCCGTGTTTTATCCCCTTCAGTCCTTTTCCACAAGGAGTGTGGCTGGAGTTCTGAGGATAGCAATGCTTCTCAGACTTTCAACCAATCCTTATTTTTAGCTCCTTCTTAAATCCCCACTTTCAGAGATACATATTGGCACCAATTCCTGAGCTACTTAAGGATATATATCCTAGGGTGCTCAGATTTCCTTATTGCTGGTTTAGGATTATGTTTCTTTGGGGTTGCTAAATCATTTACTTCTTGTCTATCTATCATCCAACTTACATTATTTTGTAATTATCTCCTCTCCTCACTGCCCCCCCCCCCCCAGTTATTTGTTTGGAGAGATTAGATTGGAAGGAATGATGGTACTCATGTATGTTTTATCCAGCATCCTTTAGTCAGTGATTTCCAAGTTGTGATCTACTGGATCCCGGGGTTCCCTGTAGATCCCTCAGGGACCA
Source organism: Stenella coeruleoalba (assembly GCF_951394435.1). NCBI lineage: Eukaryota > Metazoa > Chordata > Mammalia > Artiodactyla > Delphinidae > Stenella > Stenella coeruleoalba. Next base: position 78,139,808 of record NC_137156.1, read on the forward strand.
CAGGAGAGGGCTGTATAGAGGCCGAGGGCGGGGCTCCAGACTTTCCACTCTCACTTCAGGCACAGCAGCTCTAGACTTTAATCCATGAAACATTTCATTTGACAAAAGGATTCTGCTGCTAAAAACAACTGCATGGCACTTACTAAAATCCATACTTGGCACTGACATCTATCCATGTGCTTGCCTAAGGACAGAGAAGTAGTGGACATGTAGACAGACATCAAAATGCTCACAGTAGTGGTCTCCAAATATGGCCTCTAACTAGTTCCTTCTCCTTGTAGGCTTGCGTCACTCCTGGTATCAGGAGGTGGATTCTCTTTCTTCTCCCCTTGATTGTCGGCTGTCTTTGTCAATGGCTGTGATCAACAGGATGTAGCTCATTACGCTCTGGAAGTTCTGAGCCTAAGGCTTAAATTGACTGGAAGCTTCTACTTCCTGTGTCTTGGTGCCCAGCTGCTGTGCTGTGCAAAGCCCAACACACGTGAGAGGAGAATAAGAGCCCTCTGTAAAGACCATCAGTACAGGACTTCCCCGGTGGTCCAGTGGGTAACACTCCGTGCTCCCAACGCAGGGGCCCTGGGTTCGATCTCTGGTTGGGGAACTAGATCCCACGTGCATGCCACAACTAAGAGTCTGCATGCCACAACTAAGAAGTTCGCATGCTGCAACTAAAGAGCCCACATGCCTCAACAAAGATCCCGTGTGCCACAGCTAAGACCCGGCACAGCCAAAATAAGTAGATAAATAATAAATAAATAAATACATATTAAAAAAAAGACCATCAGTACTAACTGTAAGCCATGTGACTAAGCATCTTCAACATTCCAGCTCAGTGCAATCCCAGGTGACAGCACATAGAACAAAAGAATTATCCTTCTAATAAACCCAACCAATGCATAGAACCCTGAGAGATAATAAGAGCGGTTGCTTTGTTAAGCCAAAATTTGGGGGTAGCTTGTTAGGTGGTGACAGAAACTAAATCAGAACATTCCTGGGGCTGCTTGTTTCCTTCTCTGTCGTTTTCTGATTTTTAAAAATATTATTTTGCAATAAACATGTTATTTAATTCCCCTTCTTTAAAAATAAGCTATAAAAATGTGTAAGGGGAGGAGTGACTTTTCTGCCTTTGTGATTACTTCCTTTGTTCAGTTTTCATAATTAATACCATGTAAGAGGGTGAGGAAGGCATGATGTGGTTACGTAGCAGAATAAAGCTAACCGGTCCTTGCAGGTATCCAACTTGGCCTGCTAATATATACTTGCACAGTGTGCTCGTGCATGCGCGCGCGCACACACACACACACACACACACACACACGACACAAGGGACCAAGGATAAAGGAATGCATAATCCAAGAAACAGTTAATAGACTTTCTACGGAAGCATTTGGTGAAGTATAAACGCACCATATAAACCAAAGAAGTGGCGATAATGATTCTAATGTTTAGAAGAGAAGTGGCGGGGGGCGGTGCTTAAAAATAATCTCATCCTGGGGCTTGCCTGGGGTGCAGTGGTTGAGAATCTGCCTGCCAATGCAGGGGACATGGGTTCGAGCCCTGGTCTGGGAAGATCCCACATGCCGTGGAGCAACTGGGCCCGTGAGCCACAGCTACTGAGCCTGTGCGTCTGGAGCCTGTGCTCCGCAATGAGAGAGGCCACGACAGTGAGAGGCCCGCGCACCGTGATGAAGAGTGGCCCCCGCTGGCCACAACTAGAGAAAGCCCTCGCACAGAAATGAAGACCCAACACAGCCAAAAAATAAATTAATTAATTAATTTTTTAAAATAAATAAATAATAATCTCATCCTAACATTTCAGCTGAGAGGTTAGTAAATTGAAGTCTAGAGTGTGAAGTGACTCATTCACATTGCCAGAAAGTGGCAGTGAAGAAATGAACAGTCACAAATGAAGAGTCATGCTAAGAGAATAAGTTAACTGCATACCAGTGAATGAAAATTTTTTTAAAAACCTATGTGTTTTTGGCAAACAGAACACTATTTTACTTTTTTCAGTATAACACTTCAGAAGCATAAAATAGCTGTGCCTTCCTATGGAAGGTAAACAACAATAAAGAAAATATTTCTTTAAAGTTATTTCAGAAAGTCAAGTGGGGGAGAGATTGGTTGAAGATGGCAGAGTAGAAGGACGTGCTCTCACTCCCTCTTGCAAGAACACCAGAATCACAACTAACTGCTGAACAATCATCAACAGGAAGATACTGGAACTCACCAAAAAAGATACCCCACAACCAAAGACAAAGGAGAAGATGCAATGACATCGTAGAGGGGCACAATCGCAATAAAGTCAAATCCCATAACCGCTGGGTGGATGACTCACAAAGTGGAGAACAATTATACCATAGAAGTCCACCCACTGGAGTGAAGGTTCTGAGCCCAACGTCACACTTCCCAACCTGGGGGTCCGGCAACGGGGAGAGGAATTTCCAGAGAATCAGACTTTGAAGGCTAGTGGGATTTGATTGCAGGACTTCGACAGGACTGGGGAAAACAGAGATTCCACTCTTGGAGGGCACACACAAAGTAGCTGCTCATCAAGACCCATGGGGAAGGAGCAGTGACCCCATAGGAGACTGAACCAGACATACCTGCTAGTGTTGGAGGGTCTCCTGCTGAGGCGGGGGCTTGCTGTGGTTCACCTTGGGGGCAAGGACACTGGCAAGAGAAGTTCTGGGAAATACTCCTTGGCATGAGACCTCCTGGAGTCCGCCATTAGCCCAATCAAAGAGCCCGGGTAGGCTCCAGTGCTGGGTCACCTCAGGCCAAACAACCAACAGGGAGGAAACTCAGCCCCACCCATCAGCAGACAAGCAGATTAAAGTTTTACTGAGCTCTGCCCACCAGAGCAACACCAAGCTCTACCCACCACCAGTCCCTCTCATCAGGAAGCTTGCACAAGCCTCTGAGATAGCCTCATCCAGCAGAGGGCAGACAGCAGAAGCAAGAAGAACTACAATCCTGCAGCCTGTGGAATGAAAACCACATTCACAGAAAGACAGACAAGATGAAAAGGCAGAGGACTATATACAAGATGAAGGAAAATGATAAACCCCCAGAAAAATAACTAAAAGAGGTGGAGAGGGGCAAGCTTCCATAAAAATAATTCAGAATAATGATAGTGAAGATGATCCAAGACCTCGGAAAAAGATGGAAGGCAAAGATCAGGAAGATGAAAGAAATGTTTAACAAAGACCTAGAAGAATTAAAGAACAAAAACCTAGAAGAATTAAAGAACAACCAGCTCTGTTTGTTAAAACAGAATTAAAGAAAAAACATCTCTGTTTGTTTAAACAGAGATGAACAATACAATACCTGAAATGAAAAATACACTAGAAAGGGCTTCCCTGGTGTCGCAGTGGTTGAGAGTCCGCCTGCCAATGCAGGGGACACGGGTTCGTGCCCCGGATCATTCAGATTCGATGGAGAAATCAAAAGCTTTACAGACAAGCAAAACCTGAGAGAATTCAGCACCACCAAACCAGCTCTACAACAAATGCTAAAGGAACTTCTCTAAGTGGGAGACACAAGAGAAGAAAAGGACCTACAAAAAGAAACCCAAAACAATTAAGAAAATTAAGGTAATAAGAACATATATATTGATAATTACCTTAAATGTCAATGGATTAAATGCTCCAACCAAAAGATACAGGCTTGCTAAACAGATACAAAAACAAGACCTGTATATATGCTGTCTACAAGAGACCCACTTCAGACCTAGAGACACATACAGACTGAAAGTGAGGGGATGGAAAAAGATATTCCACGCAAATGGAAATCAAAAGAAAGCTGAAGTAGTAATACTCGTATCAGATAAAATAGACTTTAAAATAAAGAATGTCACAAAAATAATAATAATAATAAAATAAAGAATGTTACAAGAGAGAAGGAAGGACAGTACATAATGATCAAGGGATCAATCCAAGAAGAAGATATAACAATTATAAATATATATGCACCCAACATAGGAGCACCTCAATACATAAGGCAACTGCTAACAGCTATAAAAGAGGAAATTGGGGCTTCCTGGTGGCGCAGTGGTTGGGAGTCCGCCTGCCGATGCAGGGGACATGGGTTCGTGCCCCGGTCCGGGAGCATCCCATATGCCACGGAGCGGCTGAGCCCGTGAGCCATGGCCACTTAGCCTGCGCATCCAGAGCCTGTGCTCCATGACAGGAGAGAGCGCAACAGTGAGAGGGCTACATACTGCAAAAAAAAAAAAAAAGAGGAAATTGACAGTAACACAGTAACAGTGGGGGACTTTAACACCTCACTTATACCATTGGACAGAACATCCGGACAGAAAATAAGGAAACACAAGCTTTAAATGACACAATAGATGAGATAGATTTAATTGATATTTATAGGACTTTCCATTCGAAAAGAGCAGGTTACACTTTCTTCTCAAGTGCACACAGAACATTCTCCAGGAGAGATCACATCTTAGGTCACAAATCAAGCCTCGGTAAAGTTAAGAAAATTGAAATCATATCAAGCATCTTTTCCAACCACAATGCTATGAGTTTAGAAATCAATTACAGTGAAAAAAAAAACGTAAAAAATACAAACAGACGGAGGCTAAACAGTACGTTATTAAATAAGCAAGAGATCACTGAAGAAATCAAAGAGGAAATCAAAAAATACCTAGAGACAAATGACAACAAAAACACAATGATCCCAAACCTATGGGATGCAGCAAAAGCAGTTCTAAGAGGGAAGTTCATAGCAATACAATCCTACCTCAAGAAACAGGAAAAATCTCAAATAAACAATCTAACCTTACACTTAAAGGAACTAGAAAAAGAACAAACAAAACCCAAAGTTAGCAGAAGGAAAGAAATCATAAAGATCAGAGCAGAAATAAATGAAATAGAAACAAAGAAAACAATAGCAAAGATCAATAAAATTAAAAGCTGTCTCTTTCAGAAGATAAACAAAATTGATAAAACTTTAGCCAGGCTCATCAAGAAAAAGAGGGAGAGGACTCAAATCAATAAAATTAGAAATGAAAAAGGAGAAGTTACAATGGACACCACAGAAATACAAAGCATCCTAAGAGACTACTACAAGCAACTCTATGCCAATAAAATGGACAACCTGGAAGAAATGGACAAATTCTTAGAAAGGTATAACTTTCCAAGACTGAACCAGGACGAAATAGAAAATATGAACAGACCAATCACAAGTAATGAAATTGAAACTGTCATTAAAAATCTTCCAACAAACCAAAGTCCAGGACCAGATGGCTTCACAGGAGAATTCTATCAAACATTTAGAGAAGAGCTAACACCCATCCTTCTCAAACTCTTCCAAAAAACTGCAGAGGAAGGAACATTCTCAAACTCATTCTACAAGGCCATCATCACCCTGATACCAAAACCAAACAAAGATATTACAAAAAAAGAAAATTAGAGACCAATATCACTGATGAATATAGATGCAAAAATCCTCAACAAAATACTAGCAAACAGAATCCAGCAGCACATTAAAAGCACCATACACCATGATCAAGTGGGATTTATCCCAGAGATGCAAGGATTCTTTAATATACACAAATCAATCAATGTGATACGCCATATTATCAAATTGAAGAATAAAAACCATATGATCCTTTCAATAGATACAGAAAAAGCTTTTGACAAAATTCAACACCCATTTATGATAAAAACTCTCCAGAAAGTAGGTATAGAGGGAACGTACCTCAGCATAATAAAGGCCATATATGACAAACCCACAGCAAACATCGTCCTCAATGGTGAAAAACTGAAAGCACTTCCTCTAAGATCAGGAACAAGACAAGGATGTCCACTCTCACCACTATTATTCAACATAGTTTTGGAAGTCTTAGCCATGGCAATCAGAGATGTAAAAGAAATAAAAGGAACACAAACTGGAAAAGAAGTAAAACTGTTACTGTTTGTAGATGACATGATACTATACATAGAGAATCCTAAAGATGCCACCAGAAAACTACTAGAGCTAATCAATGAATTTGGTAAAGTTGCAGGATACAAAATTAATGCACAGAAATCTCTTGCATTCCTATATGCTAACAATGAAAGATCAGAAAGAGAAATTAAGGAAATAATCACACTCACCACTGCAACAGGGGGAAGCTAGGGCAAAGTAAGAGTTGCATCGACATATATACACTACCGAATGTAAAATAGTTAGCTAGTGGGAAGCAGCAGCATAGCACAGGGAGATCAGTTTGTTGCTTTGTGATGACCTAGAGGGATGGGATAGAGAGGATGGGAGGTAGGCTCAAGAGGGAGGGGATATGGGGACATATGTATGCATATGGCTGATTCACTTTGTTGTACAACAGAAACTAACACAGTATTCTGAAGCAGTTATACTCCAATAAAGATCTATTAAAAAAAAAACTACAATGAGATATCACCAGTTAGAATGGGCATCATCAGAAAACCTACAAACAACAAATGCTGGAGAGGGTGTGAAGTAAAGGGAACCTTCCTGCACTGTTGGTGGAAATGTAAATCGATACAGCCACTATGGAGAACAGTATGGAGGTTCCTTAAAAAACTAAAATAGAATTACCATATGACCCAGCAATCCCACTACTGGGCATATACCTTGAGAAGACCATAATTCAAAAAGACACATGTACCCCAATGTTCATTGCAGCACTATTTACAATAGCCAGGTCATGGAAGCAACCTAAATGCCCAACGACAGATGAATGGATAAAGAAGATGTGGTACATATATAAAATGGAATATTACTCAGCCATGAAAAGGAATGAAATTGGGTCATTTGTAGAGATGTGGATGGACCTAGAGACTGTCATACAGAGTGAAGTAAGTCAGAAAGAGAAAAACAAACATCGTATATTAACACATACATGTGGAATCTAGAAAAATGGTACAGATGAACCGGTTTGCAAGGCAGAAAGAGAGAAACAGATGTAGAGAACATACGTACGGACACCAAGGGGGGAAAGCGGGGGGTGGGGGTGGTGGTGGTGTGATGAACTGGGAGATTGGGATTGACACGTATACACTAATATGTATAAAATGTATAACTAATAAGAACCTGCTGTATAAAAAAGTAAAATTTAAAAAAAAAAAAGAAAAAGAAAGTCAAGTGGGGGAGGAACTCAACAGATCGGCTGACATCAGTGGGCAGGAAGACATCTTTGGTTGCAAACAACAGGAGCACATTTATGTGTTAACTGTGAATATGAGAGATATTTCCCTGGAATTTCTGAAGCTTCTTTTTTTGGCCATGGGAGTTAATGTACATTGTAAGTCATTATGTAAGAAAGAAGTGATTAGTCTGAGGAGAAGCAGAGGCAAATAAAATCTCCCAGTTTCATAATGGCGTATGCTTCAGGATTTATCATGTCCCTTCTTTCCGAGTTTGCCTCTTTGAATATTCTGTTTATGGAATATATTTCATAATGGTGCCTCACCTATCTTGTTTAAGTGATGTCCAACTCATTTGTATTTTAGTGTGTATTTCCCCGTGGCCATTTATTCAACATCATACATTTTGATAACATCTTTCAGTTAGGGAGCATCCCAGAATGCATTGGGTAATTAGGCAGGAATGTATTTTAAGCCAGCAGGGACCAGAGAATTTGTCATCACTGCACATGCCCTTTGGTCTCGTGCTTCTCTCCATACAGTAATGCCCAGAAGATGCTGGCCTCAGCTAGTTCTTAATAACATAATTGTGATAATGGTGATGGCTGAGGGTTGCCACCACGCAGCATAGCTGCAGCAGCTGTCACCACAGCCTGGGAACTGCCATCAGGAGTGGATTACTTCCTTTACCGCCAAAGGCTTGAAGATTAAAACAGCAGAGGAGCTTTGTTTATGGCAGAGAAGAGGGATCAACAGTCTTGCTTGTATAGATTAGGGTCGAGGGGGCACCCACAGGGGGGTGGCAAATCTCTCCCATCTGTTCTTGTTTTTCTAAAGGGCTGATAGCAGTGAACAATTTAAAATGGCTAAAACTTCCTGCTCATTGCCCTCAATATCAATTTATAGGTTTGTAAGTTCATACTAACCTCCTCGGGAAATTTGTGAAAAAGTCCCAAATGGGGCAGGAAATACTGCAAAGTGTCACCCGATTCAAGTAGAAATGATTTCAATCAACATTCCAAATGCCAGGGGCATTTTGGGGGGAGACCGATAAGAAATTCTAAGAAAAAGCACTTAAGTGCTGCCACGGAAAGGAATTTCTTCTTGTTTTTAATTGAACAACCAGAAGGTACATAATCAGAAAGGGAGACCCGTGAGACCCCAGGCATTTAGAGCCAGGGTGGGTCGGCTTGAACATTTTCAATTTTCAGGGCTGGGTAACATGACTCCTTCACCTTTCTGTTAATATTATCTTTTGTGTATTTTGAAATCTTGTCCTTAAATTTCAACATTGTGCGTTATTGCTGCTTCCTGCTTACCTTTCACTTTTTTTTTTTTGTTTGTTTTCACCTTAACATGACTATGGCAAAAATCCCTTCTTATTTAAAAAAAAAAAAACAAAAACAACAACAAAAAAAACCCCAACCGTCCTCCCTTTTTTTTTTCTTTCTTTAGGATTTACAAAGAACTTTTAAAGACATTATCTCCCCTACATAACGACTGTGCAGTAGGTGGCAAGAGCAGTACTGTGAAGTAGGTAGGACTGACATAAGTCATACCCATTTTACAGTTGAGGAAATCGAGGCCTGGAAAGGTAAATCATTCATCTAATCCAATTATGCATTCATTCAACAACTATTCAGGGAGCAGGCACTATGCTAGGTGTGCAACCACATTACAGAGCTGAGGTGCAGAGGTGGAAAAGTACTGTGGTCAGGAGGCTATGCCTGGGAGCTGAGATCAGGATTTAATCCCAATTTTCCATCAGTTCATCAAGATTTCTCACTCTCAGCATGGCTAACGTTTTGGAATGCATAGTTCTTTATCATGGGGACTGTCCTATGCACTGTAGGACGTCTAGCAGCATCCCTGGCTTCTGCCCAATAGAAACCAGGGGCACTCCTCCCCCACCTGTGATAACCCAGAGTGTTTCTAGACATTGGCTAGTGTCCCTGGTTGGGTGTGTGTGTGTGTGTGTGTGTGTGTGTGTGTGCAAAGTTACCTCAATTGAGAACCACTGAGATAACTGAATTTCTGGCCTCAGTCCCTCAACTCTAAAATGGGTATAACAGTCTCCACCCATCAGCCCTGCTGTGGCTAATGAATTGACCGGAAATGCCCAGTAACAAGAGATGTCATTGCTGTATAATGATTCTTTTTCAGGTCATCCAATACTTACGGAGTGCCTTCCGTGTACCTGCCAACAGGAAGGTGGGGTCAGATCCAGGACTTAACCTCCAGACTTTGCCTTCTATCTATACTGCCTCCTGTGCTTCACCAGCTGGTCACTCCTCCAAGCCTCCCATCCCACCTTGTTCTTGCTCTCGCCATCTGAAAACATCTTCCTGTCCTAGTCTGTCCTCATGTCTTGTCACCTAACTTGTAAGGAAGCTTTCAGGTTTGAAAAGGCTTTTCTCAGGCTGACATTTTAGAACGTCCCGTGCTCAGAGGCTCCGTGACATCCTGCTGTCCTTTCTGTGAACAACCCACACACGACGGATCACAAAGCCCTCCGAATATCTAGCGCCAGAAGGAACTGGGGATCCTGTAACTCACTGTCCCCAAGGGGTCTATGGCAGCAGTGAGAGGTGATGTGGGAAGAGAGGAAGAGAAGAAATGAGTTGACATTGTCAGCAATTTTCTCTAAATGAGTCCCAGAAGGGGGAAAAAAAACCTTTCCAGAGTGTGAATAAGTGTGACAAATGATTCATCTTTTGACTTCCTTTGTTACTAGGCTGTGATTTGACAGCTTTCAAGAGTTTTAGTGATATTTATTTGTAGAAAAACTTCTTAGGGCTAACAATGAATACATCTTGAACAAGGAAGGGCTAAAGTTAGATTTCATCCAAGCAGCAAAGTGTGTTCTCTAGGCAAAACAGTGCAATTAATTTTGCCCTGCTGCACCTGAGCTGAAAATAAATGCATTCCTCCATTCCCCTTTTCTTCTGGCATTACCTTAGATGGCTTATAAACACTTTCCCTATAATAGGAAATGTGAATCTAAAGAGACTGTACACAATGAACTTTAAAAATTATAATGTAAACATAATTAAGAGATAATGCCAAGAGGATAGAATGTCATCATGAGATAATGACCTCTAACAGCTGTAAAAGTGTGGAAAAAGAAAACTGATGCCCAGATATACAGGTTGGGCATTAGCCAAGACCTTCACTTGAATGTCAGTGCCCTAGGGCTCCCTGAGTGATAACTGAATCTCTGCTTTATAAAATGTAGTCGATTCTCCATCATTCTCAGGAGGGGGGCTGTAAGGCATAAAACCGAACACAACACATTAATTTCTATCTGGATGATGTATTTGTATAACCCTTTGGACCCAAGTGTACTTGATATTATAGAACTTCTTTCTGCCAAGTCGCTAAAATTTATCAGACCCCTGTTCGAATCTTTCAAAGCCTTAGCTTCTGCTTCTGGTTGATAAATCAATTCACACAAATGTGCTAATAGCTTCTTGGGTCATCTTTCCCAGCAGATACATTTCTCTCTTAATAACTGGAAGAGCTTCTAGGAAAAAGCAGCTCCTAAGATGGGCAGGATGGGTGAGATTTCAAGAGGTGGCAATGGGAGATGAGCTGAGAGGGCACTCCAGGTCGAGGAAGCAGCATAAGTGAAGTACGGTGGTAGGAAAACTCAAAGCAAGTTGAGAAGCATAACGAGTAGTCTGGTTTGACCACAGGGCAAAACTGGTCAAAAGGAGTAGCAAGCATTTTAGCCAGGAAGAGTACTGATTCTTCTTTAGACTAGAGTCCCAAACAGGTACCTCGTTCGCTATGTTTGGAGTAAAAATGTGCTTTGGTCCTGTTCAATACATATTTTTTTTAATCAAGGTTTTTAGCTTCTCTTAAAAATCTGGAAGATCTGTCCGCAATGGGCTTATGATCCTGCTGGAGCGGAACCTGATTAGCAGCTGTCTCCACTCGGTGAGGTGTTTATTCTCCAGTTGGCCACAGTCCCCACCATTCCCTATTGTTTCCCAACACACCAAGGAAAAAAAGAAGTTTTGCTTTATTGTCAATTTTTTCTTATGGGAGAGAATCATAATCTCCAAGAAGATGCATGTTTGTATTGTGTTTTGTTCTTATACTGAGGCTCATGAAAAATCAAGTTGAATTTTCTTGCACCAGACCCACTTCACTCATTTCTATTAACTCTGTCGGCATCTGAGATCATGACCCCTGCTTTAAATAGGGGAAGATTTTAAAAGGTTTTTGGGGCCGGGGGTGACAGGACCAAAATTATACCTCAGTTGGGGCATAAGAAACCACACCAGATGGAAAAGAAGGAAGAGTGCTCCAAGACAGAGCAGAATTAGCATGTAACTGTAGTTCACAGGGTTTAAACCAGGCTAGCGGAAGTAGCAATAGAGAGGGCAGTAACTCAGATGCAGGGGTGAAGAAGATGACATTTTGAGGTTTTTATTCTAGCTTCCTGAGCATATGACATCAGAAACTGGAAAATTAGAAGGAACTGGAGTGTTGAGGTGAGTGATGAGCTCATTTTGGATATGCGTTGTTAAGGACACTGGGCAGATTAATTGGAAATATGAGACTAGGGCAGGGAATTGGGAATCACCTGAATGGAAAATGCAGTTGAGAACTTATGGTTACCAGGGGGAAGGGGGGGCGGGGAGGATAGATTGGGAGTTTTGGATTGATTGACATGTACACACTTCTATATTTAAAATAGATAACCAATAAGAACCTACTGTATAGCACAGGGAACTCTGCACAATATTCAGTAATGACCTAAATGGGAAAGGAACTTGAAAAAGAATAGATACATTTATATGTATAACTGAAACACTTTGCTGTACACCTGAAACTAACAAAACATTGTTAATCAACTATACTCCAATATAAAATAAAAATTAAAAAAAAATAAAAACAAAAAAGAAAAGGCACTTGATATTATTGAAAGGAAGGTCACTAAAACTGAGAGACGGTATGTAGAAAGAATAGAAGTCCATGTATGAACCATGGGAAGAGCAACATTTAGGAGGGTCTTAGTTTGTTAATCCTGCTCTAAAAACTATTATAAAAAAATCATAATTGAGCAGCTTATAAACAACAGAAATTTATTTCTCACAGTCAAGATCAAGGCACTGGCAGATTCCCTGTCTGGTGAGGACCCACTTTCTGGCTCACAGATGACCATCATCTCCCTGAATCCTCACATGGCAGAAGGAGCAAGGGATCTCTCTGGAGTCTCTTTCATAAGGGCACTAATCCCATTCATGAGGACTCCATCCTCATGACCTAATCATCCTCTAAAGGCCCTGCCTCCAAATACCATCACATTAGGGGTTGGGTTTCAACCTTTGAATTTTCGGGGCACACATTCAGTCTATGGCAAGGAGCCAAGAGGAAACCATGAAGGAGCCAGAGAAGGAGCAGCCAGAGAAAAACCAAGGAAGCAAAGCAGGATGAGAGGTGCAGAGCAGGGAAGTCTGAGATAGAAGGACCCACAATGAGAAGGCTGTGGCCTGAGGCAGGACCACTGAATTTAGAGGGCCCCATGGGGGTGGTGCCAGATTCAGAGAAAGTTGAGGAATGATGTATATTAATGAATCTATTAAATAAATTACATAAAGGCTTAATCACCAGGGTTTCTAAGCCACGAAGTGAAAAATAAGCATAGAAACTAAAGGATCAGACAGAGTTGTTTAAAATAGTCCCAGCCATATACTGGAATGTGCTCATAGAGAGTAGCCAGTCCTTCCATTGCCACCAACATTCTGAAATCCGGTGTACACTACCAGATATTTTTAAAATGAGAAACCTTGTTTGGGGCTGGGCATGAATGTGTGGGTTTTGTTCTATAAACTCATCTGTCATTTTGACACCAACCACTTGAATTTCTCAAACCACCATCACACCTCTGCATGATAAAGAACAGAGCATCCAGGGTGGAAATTTTCTGGATTTTGCTTGGGCTACAGTGGTATCCTTTTCTCTTGTCAATGATGCACTGCTTTTCTTTCAGTGAACGGCCATTCCCTAATTCCATCTTGTTCTGGAGGAATGGCAGTCTCAAGCAAGTAAGTTCTTCCCACGCACTGTCCCCAATCTCCTACCCAAGCCAAAACATGGGCAGAAGACCCAAGAAAGCCCATCGGAGCTTCTCCTGAGAGTCTTAAGCAGAGAAGTCTGAGCACAGAATTCAGTTGAGTCATTCAGATGATGGTGCCCAGTAGCATCTGCTGCTGTTACCCTCAGAGTGGTGCTATTCCTGTCCCCAGGTATGATTGTTGTCCCTTAACCATCACTTTAAAAAATCACTGTTGGTTAAGTTAGCTGGCATCAGTTTAAGTTGCTCGCTACCCGAATATTCTCACTGTTATACGTATGTTTAAGAAGACAGTATTGGTGAATTTTACTGATGATATGATGCTGGACATCAAGACGAATGACCTGGAGATTTGTATGATTAACCATGAACATTATTTGGAAATATACCGCGAACATCAGCTGCCACCACAAATCCCCCTTGAGATATTCTCCTATTACCCTGTGGGAGCAGGACCACTATTTGTTCTTCATTGCTATAGTGCTCGCCCTTGGAGCAGACCTGGCACATAGTAGATGCTCATTAAACAGGTGAGTGACTACATACAGGAGTAGACCCTTTCTGCTATCACGGTGGTCATACAGAGCTTTACATTTTCTTCCTCATAAAACTCCTCCAAGGTGAATAGTGGGCTCCTTTCTTTATAGACTGGGAGACTGAAACTGAGCCACAGGGGATGTCAATGCCTGACTTGGCAATAAAATACAGCAGATCCAGGGACCGTTCTCATCTTCCCTGGAAAAATTAAAAAGAAGCACCTGGGCTATCTCTCTGTTCACTGAAGCATCGTGGTAAGCCAACCTCCACCCACCAAATTCTGCTCGTACCTATCAACCTGGCTGGGCCCTGGACCTTAGGGCTACAGCTTGGAAACCTCAATTCATGGTTAGGCTGGATTACTGCATGAGTCGGACAGAGACAGAGACACACACACACACACACACACACACACACACAGAATATCCCATCTGCCTTGTCAAAGAATTTCTTAAATGTGCATTCACCTGGCACAGTGTAAAACACACCTCAAAAATGATTCTTCTGGGCTTCCCTGGTGGCGCAGCGGTTGAGAGTCCACCTGCCGATGCAGGGGACACAGGTTTGTGCCCCGGTCCGGCAAGATCCCACATGCCGCGGAGCGGCTGGACCCGTGAGCCATGGCCGCTGAGCCTGCGCGTCTGGAGCCTGTGCTCCGCAACGGGAGAGGCCACAACAGTGAGAGGCCCGCGTACAGCAAAAAAAAAAAAAAAAAAAAAAAAAGAGAACAAATCCTCTTCAGTCTACTTTAAAGCCAGGGTTCATCAATATTGTGTAGGTCAGAGGTTGACAAACTATAACCTATGGGCCAAATCTGGCCAATGGACTATTTTTACAAATACAGTTTTATTGGGACCCAGAGTCACTTTTTTCTTTACATATTGTCTATGGCACTATTGAAGCAGAGTAGTGCAACAAAGACCATATGGCCCACAAAGCCTAAAATATTACTAACTGACCCTTTACAGAAAAAGTTTGCCAACCTCTTATTCTAAAGGTCTGTATGATCTCTATGGGTCTTCTATCTCTACCATACTATGGATCCACGATTCCTATCTGATAAATTAGATAATATAGTCAACCTAGAGAAGTGATGTTCAAACTTTTTAGACCACTGCCTAGGGTACAAAGTACAACTTGTATCTGTGGTGGTTTGGAAAAACGTGTCTACAAAGTCTTTGGTAGTCTCCCCTTCAAGAGGTGGAGCCTAAGTCTTCTTCTCTTAGAAGCGGGACACAATGATCCACTTCTAAGGAAGAGAATTCAGCAGAAGTGATGACCTGTGACTTTGGAGACTAGGTCTTAGAAGGGCACTGTGGTTTCCACCTTGGTTGCTCTCTCTCCTGGGTTTCCTCAGGGTTTAAATTAGATAAAGTGGGTCAGGCATTTGGCATAGTGTCTGGTACACAGTAAGTGCCCCTTCATAAACTTTGGTTCTCAGTACAGTTATCATAACTCAGTCCTTGATAGTGGCTCACTCCTATTAGGGGATGATTTTTGCATTTTTAAAGGAAGGCATTGGGGAGCTAATCCTATGACTCATTAGTGCCATTAAAGTGGGAATTCTAGGACTAACAGTCTCTATTTAGTTCTCACCATGTCCCCGGCAACGTACTTGCCCTTCACATGCTATGGCTCGCTTAATCATCACAGGAACACTATAAGGGTTGTACCATTATTATCCTCAGTTTATGGCTAGGGAAATGGAGCACAGAAATTTTAAGTAATGTCCCCGAGGCGACACAGCCGGAAAGTGGTGGAGGTAGTGTGGGAACCCTTAGTTGGCTCCCAGAAACTGCAGTCTCACTCCCATTATTCTTCCAGGACAAGAGAGCAGCTACTTTGGGGAAAAATTATTATTAGTGTCTGTAGTTGCAGAGAGCAGGGGTTCAGGAGTAAACAATCCCAGTAGAGGGGCCCAGAGATATCCCATTTAAAGGCACAGGGATGACAAGAACACAGATGGAAGGATATCTCTTGGCCTCTGCCAGAGGACCATGAGACCGCTGGGAGTCTCTCCGAAAAGCCTGAAGCAAAGTGATCCTTGGAAGAGATGCCCTGCTTGTCATCTGATTTCACTGGAAGATATGTACAGGCTCATACCTGGAGGCACTGCGTTGGGGCACAGAAGCAGTTCAGAGAAGGGTGCCTTGCAGAATGACTAAGAATAGGATACAGCCTCCTGTTCCCCAGCACAGGGAGGTTTGTTCATTTATTCACCAAATCATTCATTCATGCAAACATTCAAATGCCTATTATATGCCTATTATATGCCAAGGACAGTGGGAGACACAAAAATAAGTAAAACATGGTCTCTGCCTTTAAGGATCCATGAAGACCAAAGCCCAAGTGACCAGTTACAATGTTATGGGCTGAGCCAGACAGAAAAGGAATGAAGAAAGTGCAGTGGGGCTTGGCTTGGGGGAGCTCCCAAGGATGACACAGAGGAGGACAGGCATGGGGAGACCAGTTGAGCCGTATCATCAAGAAATAAATGGTCATTTGTAGCAACATGGATGAAACTAGAGACTATCATACTAAGTGAAGTAAGTCAGAAAGAAACAGACGAATACCATATGATATCACTTATATGTAGAATCTAAAATACAACAAAATGAACCTATCTATGAAACAGAATCAAGGACACAGAGAACAGACTTGTGGTTGCCAAGGGGGAAGGGGCTAGGGAAGGGATGGAGTTAGCAGATGTAAGCTTTTATATAGAGAATGGATAAACAACAAGGTCCTACTGTATAGCACAGGAACTGTATTCAATATCCTATGATAAACCATAATGGAAAAGAATATTAAAAAAAGAAATGTATATATATGTATAACTGAATCACTTTGCTGTACAGCAGTAATTAACACAACACTGTAAATCAACTATACTTCAATTTAAAAAAATGAAATAAATGGGTTGGTGGTGATGAGACCAGAGAGAAGGGAACACACAAGAAAATATGGACTCAGGAGTATGTGGTGACTGACTGGATGGAAGCAAAACAAATGCAGGAGTTACTGGGTTGATTTTCAGTCTGTTTCTGGCAATCTCTGTCTAACAGAATTTTCTATGATGATGGAAATGTTTTATCTGTTCTTGTTCAATATGGTAGCTGTTAGTCACACATAACTATTGAACACTTGAAATGTGGCTAATGCAACTCAGGAGTTAAATGTTTAAAAAATGTACATTAATTAAAAGCATCTAAAGATTTATTTATCATTTATTTTATTTACTTTTGGTTGCATCGGGTCTTAGTTGCGGTATGCGGGATCTTCGTTGAGGCACGCTGGATCTTTCGTTGCGGCATGGGCTCTTTGTTGTGGTGTGCGGGCTTCTCTCTACTTGTGGCGTGCAGGTGTTCTCTTCTCCAGTTGTGGCACGCAATCTCCAGGGCACATGGGCTCTGTAGTTTCTGGCACACGGTCTCTCTAGTTGAGGCACACGACCTCAGTAGTTGTGGCGCGTGGGCTTAGTTGCCCCACGGCATACGGGATCTTAGTTCCCTAACCAGGGATTGAACCCACGTCTCCTGCATTGTAAGGTGGATTCTTTACCACTGGACCACCAGGGAAGTCCCTAATGTATATTTAGAGTACCTTAAATGAATTTTCTCATTTAATTCTCACAATGAGTCTATGCAATGGGTACCACCCTTAGCTCCATTTCACAGATGAAGAAACTGAGGCACACAGAAGTGAAGTCACTGGACGAGTATGACTTAACCAGTAAATGGAATGTGACCTGAGACATCCTGGCCCCAGAGCCCATGCTCTCAATCACTCTATGACTATCTCAGCATTCTGTTCACACAAACCTTTTTGTAGCGATCAGCCCCATTATGTAACAAAGATGTTAAAAGTTTGCGAGATTTTTGACAGTAGAATTATTTACAAGGTATGAAGGCAGCTTGTTCTTTAAATGAATACACGTGTGAACATCCTGATTCAACTTTTTGGTAAATCTACAGAACTTGGCTGAGAGAGTTCACACCTTCAACTGAGTGACTCTACTTAATGAATTCTGAAATTGTATTAAACTTCTTAAGGGACTCCAAACACTTTCCTACCAGAAGTCACTTAATCCAGGGAGGGACCTCTCAGTGGGCATGGAGGAGGGTTCTGTAGTTCATTTAAGGGAAATGAACGGGAACTTTTTGGCTTCCAGTGTAGGGAATGGGCATTAGAGCTCACCGCTGGAGATGGTTGCGTGGATGCCAGAAAGCTCCTGGGAACATCCTTCTCCAGTCCTCAAAGATGCTGATCTTTGGCCTATCCCACCCGGAAGCTGAAATTGAATTCTGACACCAGTTTTTTCTCCAGCAGGATTAGTGGCAAGTTGAAGAGAGAAATC
Organism: Stenella coeruleoalba; assembly: GCF_951394435.1. Lineage (NCBI taxonomy): Eukaryota > Metazoa > Chordata > Mammalia > Artiodactyla > Delphinidae > Stenella > Stenella coeruleoalba. The sequence continues at coordinate 78,157,911 of NC_137156.1, forward strand.
TTAGAAGGGATAGACCCTAGGGCAGGAGTCATAGTGAATTACGGGGCTCTAAGACAGATTTGAACAAGTGGCTCCTAGTGTGATGTGGCACAGCTCCAGAACACTGGCAAGGTCACATAATGTGTGACTCCCAAGACAAAAAGCAGGCCCATCACACTGAGATGAAATGCTACGTCGTATTTTCCCTTAGTTGCAAAAGGTGAAATTTTGGAAGATGAGTAAAGACCCCCAATGAGCCAGTGGTGTATGTAACACAATGTTTAATACAGTTGACCTATTGTTACAGTAAAGCGTGTCCCTTTGCAAGTTCCCTCATCTAGAACTGGGCATCCACAAGTGAATTCCCGGCAACATGAGAATTTTTAGCTAAGCAATGCCAGGTCATCATGCTGTAGGACTTAACTCTGACTTCATTCATTCCCTTTACCCACTAATTGGACACCTATGTTGTGGCAGGCAAGATTTTAGGTACTGGGGACACAACATTGAACGACTTGAGTGAGGTCTGTACTTGGAGCTAATATTCTAGTGGGGAAAGAAGGCAAAAAAACAGGAAAATTCAACAAAGAAAACAATTTCAGCTCATTATATCTGTGCTGCAGAAAATAAAATCAGATGTTATGATACCATGGTCTCCTTGTATAGGGACATTTCTCTTGGCCTGAGTGACAAAGGGTAACTTCATTCTTTACTCTCAGAGAATATTCTTTCCCTGCTCTCTGAATCTGTTCTACCAATCACTCCTGGGAAATTGTAGCTGTGAGATGCCTGTCTGTGCTATACTCGTGTGAGTGTACATTTCACTTTGATTTGACTCATTCTATTTTCCATTTGACTCACTTATGCTTTAATGAGACCTAAGGAAATTAGCTGGTATCCACTGTGGTTCTATGTATTTCAACTACTGTTTTCTTTCTTCACTTTGTTTGCCTCCAACGAAGATCCCTAATTTGTTCTTCCTTTCATCTGGCAGGCCTTCCTTCATCTGTCTGCTCTGAACTGGACTTAGTGCTAATGACGATGGATTTGTTACATGGAAATTCAAGTTCCCCTCAATGACAAGGGCTGGGGATTATTCAGGATGGTTTCCTCCTCTAGTACAAAGCTAATACCAGCCAGACATAGCACTCTTGAACTTCTAAAATGATGCCATCAAATTGTAGCCAGCACAGGAGGATCCAGTATCAAATAGTACTTGAAGGGCTGTTTTTTATAGAATTTGTAGAAGCTCTGTAGATTGACAACATTTTAATCAACATACAAACTGCAGCTTGGAAAGATCCCTCTCCCCTCCTCATTGTACCTCTTCTGGAAAGCCCAATAGAGGGAAATAGCTCCTAATAGAGTCAGCAGAACAGAAGGTTCAAGAGAATAGGAAACCCCCGTATGAATTAACCAAGCCCAGCATATCTGCACTTTGCTAATGCTTGTGATTCCAGATTGGTATTAGAAAATAATCCATAGTAATATTCCTGTGAGTCAGACAGAACAGTGCTCTGGGGGAAAATTAATAAAATCAGCCCACTTTGCTGTGCTTCCCTCCTTAACTTGACGATAGTCTTTGTAGGATTCTTTCACTATTTGTGTCACATGCTCTAAACCTGGAAAGGTACCAGTGGCTGGATGAGGTCATTTGGGGTTCCTCTCTCCCCTCCAAGGCAGCATCCTTATCCTTATAGGCAGCTGGGCACAGTGAGGAATTCTTCTCCTTTGCCCACAAACACCCACCTCCTTCAGCTCACTCTTCTTTCCTCAGTAGCTCCTGATTGCCCGCCAGAGAGGCTTAAGAGGGAGCCTGTCTGACCCCCCTCCAATCCATTCTGCTTTCAACAGAATGCCTGTCTTCACATGCCGTTCTCCCTGTATGTCTGTCCAAATTTCCCCTTATCATAAGGACACCAGTCATACTGCATTAGGGACCACACTAGTGACTTCAATTTTAACTGGATTACCTCGGTAAAGCCTCTATCTCCAAATAAGGTCACATTCACTGAGGGTTAACACTTTCAACATGAGTTTTTTGGGAGACACTATTCACTCCATAACAGGAAACTATGTCACTTTGCATCCATGACACTCAACACAGTGCCTGACAGGTAGTAGGCATTTAAACATTTCCTGAATGAATGAAAAAATCAAAAGCTGATAATGGGCCCTGAAGGAGAAATAATGGATTGGTAATTTTCCATAAAGGAGGAAAAGTTATGCTGTCAAATACATTAGCCTTTAGCCCCACGTGGCTATTGAGCCCTTGAAATAAGGCTTAGTCCGACTGGAGTTGTGCTGTAATTGCAAAATACATTCCAGATTTCAAATACTTGGTAAAAAAAAAAAAAGTAAAATGTATTCTTAATAATTTTTATATTCATTATATTGTTGAAAAATGTTTTGGTTATATTTAATAAAATTTAAAATATTATTAAAATTAATTCTACCTGCTTATTTTTACTTTTAATGTGACTACTAAAATTTTTTTTTTTTTTGCGGTACGCGGGCCTCTCACTGCTGTGGCCTCTCCTGTTGTGGAGCACAGGCTCCAGATGCGCAGGCTCAGCGGCCATGGCTCACGGGCCCAGCCGCTCCGCGGCATGTGGGATCGTCCTGGACCGGGGCACGAACCCATGTCCCCTGCATCGGCAGGCGGACTCTCAACCACTGCGCCACCAGGGAAGCCCAATAATAATATTTTTGTGTGTACTGGTATGAATGTATATATATACTGCCAGTGTACATACGTAGTGTGTATGTATATCTATTATTATGCATCCATCACTGTGCTAAGTACTGGACATATAAAATCTTATTTAATCTTTGTTTTATTTATTTATTTAATTTTTGGCTGCATTGGGTCTTCGTTGCTGCATGCGGGCTTTCTCTAGTTGCGGCGAGCGGGGGCTATTCCTCGTTGTGGTGCGCGGGCTTCTCACTGTGGTGGCTTCTCTTGTTGCGGAGCATGGGTTCTAGGTGCACAGGCTTCAGTAGTTGTGGCACATGGGCTCAGTAGTTGTGGCTCGTGGGCTCTAGAGCACAGGCTCAGTAGTTGTGGAATGTGGGCTCAGTAGTTGTGGTGCATGGGCTTAGTCGCTCTGCGGCATGTGGGTTCTTCCCGGACCAGGGCTCAAACCCTTGCCTCCGGTACTGGCAAGCAGATTCTTAACCACTGCGCCATCAGGGAAGTCCTATTATTATTATTATCATCTCCATTTCACAGATGAGGAAAGTGAAGGACTGCAGATCAGGTAACTTGCCCAGGGACACTATGAGTGGGGATTTAAACCCAGCCATCCTGGCCCCAGAGCACACTCACTCACACACTGCTTCCTTTTCACAAGACAGCTATCTATTTGGAGACAGCAAAAGCACTGAAGAGAGCCAAAGGCTAAGTTGGGGAGTGTAGAACAACTCCCTCGCCACCCCTGTGTAGGAAAATTCAACTACCTTCCCCATCTTCATTAGGATGGAGCCTGATCAGACACAGTGAACGAGAAACTCAGCTGAGTAACTGGTGACCCTGCTATAATCGCCTCCACTGTTGTTTCAAGATGAAGCAGAAAGTGAGAGGCTGTGGCATCTGCCGTAGGCACACAGGATAAAGAAAGGGGCAGGGGCATTAGTAAGTGCTTTTCGACTTTCAGGGAAGCCGGAGGGCCTGGGAGTGGAGCAGAAAGCAAGAACTGACAGAATACTTAGCTAATGGCCTCTCTCTGGCAGGGCTCAGCCCCAGAAGAAAGCTCCACGGGATGTGAGGAAAGGCACTCCCATGCCAGGACGCCTTCCCTTTCACTGCAAAGACATCTGAAGGTACTTGCAAGACCTAACTCAGACCTTCCAGATTCTGTGTTCCAGCAGCTTACACTTGATACCGGCTTTAATGAGGATATCTCCAGCTCCCTCTCAAACAGAGGGGTGTGTCCAAGCAAGAGTCTGACGAATCAGGTCACTCCCTCCTCTTCTATTCCCGTAATACTGGTCCCTTCAGGAAGGGGAACAAAACAAAACTACATTTTTTCATGAACATTCAGACTTGAAGTCATTATGAGAGACATGTGCTTGAATCCCCACTCCCTATCTTATTAACTACTGGACCCTGGACAGATTGTTTGTCTCCAAATTGCAGTTTCCTTCTTTGTAGAGCTGAGTTTTATTTAATGCGTACCATCAGAGGATTGTTGCTTATTATTATTTTTAATAAATTTATTTATTTATTGTATTTTATTTTTTGCCGCGTTGCTGCGCGCAGGCTTTCTCTAGCTGTGGCGAGCGGGCGCTATTCTTTGTTGCGGTGCGTGGGCTTCTCGTTGCAGTGGCTTCTCTTGCTGTGCAGCACGGGCTCTAGGTGTGCGAGCTTCGGTAGTTGTGGCACGCAGGCTCAGTAGTTGTGGCGCACAGGCTTAGTTGCTCCGTGGCATGTGGGATCTTCCTGGACCAGGGATCGAACCCGTGCCCCCTGCATTGGCAGGCGGATTCTTTTTTTTTTTTTTTTTTTTTTTTTTTTTGCGGTACGCGGGCCTCTCACTGTTGTGGCCTCTCCCGTTGCAGAGCACAGGCTCCAGACGTGCAGGCTCCGCAGCCATGGCCCACGGGCCCAGCCGCTCCATGGCACGCGGGATCCTCCCTGACCGGGGCACGAACCCGTGTCCCCTGCATCGGCAGGCAGTCTCTCAACCACTGCGCCAACAGGGAAGCCCTGCTGCTTTTTATTAAATGAGATATTGTATATGAAGCACTTGGCCCAGTAACTCATACATTCAATAACTGTTTTTCCCCTACTATGTGCCAGACCTCGTGTTATTTATCACTCCTTAAGCACATTCCTTAGGTCCCAGTCCGGACCTACTAAATCAGAATCTCTGGGGTGCAGCCTGGGAACCTTAGTTTCAACAAGCTCCCCGGGTGAGTCTGAGGATGACTAGTAAACCTGGAGAACCCGCAGGTTCCATGCTGACATCAATAGTGCTAATTATTACTTTATTCCACTTCATAAAATGTCTGAAGAAGAGAGATTCTCTTTCTCCCTAGCTGCACTCCTTATTAGCTCTCAAATATTCCTGGACTTAATGACTGAATGACTGATTTCATCCTGTGAAGCTTCTAGGTGGTTCTCAATCTTAGTTGCACATTAGAATCAACTGGGTGGAGGCAGGGGAAGTTTTTAAAGAAATACCTGTATCTGGAGAAAACCATAATTTGAAAACCATATACACCCCAATGTTCACTGCAGCACTATTTACAATAGCCAAGACACAGAAACCAGCAAAATGTCCACCAACAAATGAATGGATAAAGGAGATGTGGTACATATATACCATGGACTATTACTCAGCCATAAAAAGAATGAAATAATGCCATTGGCAGCAACATGGATGGACCTAGAGATTATCACACTAAGCGAAGTAAGCCGGAGAAAGATGAATTTCATGATATTGCTTATATGTGGAATCTAAAAAAAAAGAATGATACAAATGAACTTACATACAAAACAGAAATATACCCATAGACATAGAAAACAAACTTACGGTTACCAAAGTGGAAAGGTGGGGTGGGGGGAGGAATAAATTAGGAGTTTTGGATTAACATATACACACTACTATATATAAAATAGACAACCAACAAGGACCTACTGTATAACACAGGGAACTCTACTCAATATTTTATAATAACCTGTAAGGGAAAAGAATCTGAAAAAAAATATATATATATGTATGCATAACTGAATCACTTCACTGTATACCCGAAACTAACACATATTGTAAATCGACTATACTTTAATAAACAAAATAATAATGAAGTAAACAATAAAAAAAGAAATACTGATTCCTGGGCTCTAGTTCAGATCAACTGAATTAGACTTTTCAGTGGTGAGGCCTGAGAATTGCTGTTTTTCTAAAAATTGGAAAATAAACGCACAAACAAATCTTAAATGTATAGCTCAATAAATTTGCATGCATAGATATACCCATTTAACCATCACCAGATCAAGACATGAAATACTGCTGGCCATCTAGGAAGGTTCCTTATGCCTCTTCTTGTCAGTAACATACCTGACCCTTACTCCCTCCCACTGATATGTTTTAAAAATCTACATACAAGGGCTTCCCTGGTGGTCCAGTGGTTAAGGCTCACGCTTCTAATGCAGGGGGTACGGGTTCAATCCCTGGTCGGGGAACTAAAATCCCACATGCCTTGTGATGCGGCCAAAAATTAAAAAAAAAAAAATCTATGTACAGCTAGGTTTGAGAATTCAAATTCTAGATCATTGGATTTTCCATCTCTGCCCCTTCCCATCACTTTTGTGAATTTGTCTTTGGGTAGTTTCTTCATGAGGTGAAAGAGAATAGGAAAGAACGGGATGAATCTTAATTGAGTTAATTACCAGGGCAAAGAGGAAACGAAACACTTCCTGCCTAACACAAGCTTATCATCACTGCTTCCCATGCTCATCGCTTCTTTCAATTTCTGACTTATCATTTCCTCTGTGCCTATTCCTTCACGCTGTCAGGGTTCCCCTGTGAATTGCTACCTTTCTGAGGTTTGTGCCCCTACCAGGAAGCTAGTCTCTGGTTTTAGCTGCAGCAGGAAAGCAAACAAGAAACAGGTGGAGATTCTTAATTTCTTCTGTGCCACAAATACCTTGGCACAGACTGGTGAATTCCATAGATTCCTTCTCATCATGTTTTAAAATTCATACAATCAGATATGTAGGATTACCAAGACAACTAATTATGTTGATATACACATATCAAAACAATTTGAAATGTTTTTAATAAATGTGCTTATTTAATAACTCATTAAATAACAAGATCTAGCAACAAATCTATTATCTACGGTAATTTTGATGGAGTGATGAGTATAAACAGTATTTCAAGGCATCTGCAGCAACTGCGAAGATAATAGTAGCTGTTAATACCATTATAGTTGGTTGCCTACGTTTATAATTGAAGTATATGTTAAGTTTCAGGTAAAGACTGGTAAAAATAAAGATGTACTTTTTTTTCCCTATTGAGTTCATGGACCCCTCGAATGCAATTTATGGACACCCCCTTAAGTCTCCCTAAATCCCCTGAGCGAGACAGTTTCAAATTCTAGTCTTATTGTGACTTTCTGGACCAGAAACCATTAGCTAGTGAGGGTGATTAGGTGGGCAAGCTTGGTCATATTACCTACAAGGAAGCTGAGATAAGGAGGGCTGAAGTGACTGTCCAGGGTCACACAGCTGGTCAGTGGGATTGAATTCCGGGTCCTTCCCCATGTCAATCTTCCTAGCAGCTAGGAATATCTTGATTGTTCTCTTGGTCTGTACCAGCTTTGCCAACTATTTGCTATTTATTGACTAACTGTATTATTTATTCATAGTGTCGCTTTAGATTCTAATAGCTACATGCATACCTGTTATTTCCTTCCTATTATAACTTAAAGTTTAAGTCCAAGGAATTCAGTCTTATTTTCTTTTGTGACCTCATTAACCTCATAGTGGATGCTCAATAGCAAATGAAAAAAAACAACAGATTCCTGAGCTGTAGCTTTTCAGTCCTTTTAAATATCTAAAAACACATAGTGACAAAATGGGATGACAGGGGCTTCCCTGGTGGCACAGTGGTTGAGAGTCCACCTGCCGATGCAGGGGACACAGGTTCGTGCCCCAGTCCGGGAAGGTCCCACATGCCGCGGAGCAGCTGGGCCCGTGAGCCTTGGCCGCTGAGCCTGCGCGTCAGGAGCCTATGCTCCGCAACGGGAGAGGCCACAACAGTGAGAGGCCCGCGCACCGCAAAACAAACAAACAAATAATAGTTAACACACCTGGAACACTTAGCTAGTCCAGACTCGTGGGAAGAACTGTACACACCTCTTCTAAACCTTAACAAATCCATAAAGTAGGAAGCATTACTATTATCTCCATTTACAGATGAAGCAAAAAAATAAAATAAAATAAAATGGAAGCCTTGTTGCTCACCTCTGAATTTCATTTTACCAATTTGCATCCTTAACATGATTAGTTAAGAGTTGCATCATTGTTACTTATACAAAATATGAACAGTCAACAATGCTTTTGGAATGAAGTCAGAGTTATAAACAAAAGCACTTAAAAATATGTAAACTGTTTGTATGCAGCTTGCCTCAATTCTTTTCTTTGACTTCACTGGAGATGTCTGGCCCTCTCTATTTCCCTGAGTCCTTGACAATTGGTCAGAAATTGTGCTCTACGGTAGTTCTCTGACATGACTAAGTATTATCACCAGCATTTCATACAAGGACGAACTGGCCAGAAAGCTTAAGACTCAAAGTTGTAAAGTTAATGGATGTAAACAAGCCAACATCAAGCCAGGCCAATTGTGAGAATTCTAGAGTTACAATGTCAGGACTTTCTGGTAGTGAAGGAATTGCTAATGATTGTACAGCCTCGCATCATGGCTGGATTGTTGCTCATTTTCTCCTTTATACTGGCCACCATTGATTGAGCTTTTACCAATACCAGATACTGTGAATTTTATATGTGTTATCTTCTTTAATGCTCATTAAAACTCTATAAGATAATGTGATGGGCATTTGTTTCGTTGTTGTAGATTTTTTTTTCCTGTCCACACCAACCCTCTTTTTCCTGGTAAAGGACAACAATTTCTGGGAGGTCGGGATGGGGGAATGACCTCATCCTTACTGTTCAGTCGTGGTGGGACCTGTCAATTAAGGAGCCTTGTCAAGGAGGGATATTGTGACCAGCCCTGACCAGTACTACTCTCCAGCGACTTGAAATCTTTCTGTTAGAGCTTATTCTTCACCAGGGTTGTGACCTGTGGGGCTTTTCATTAGGTCTTGCTACTTAGATCCCTATAACCACTTGGCTTTCTGCCTTTATCTGAACCTAGTTTATGGCTATTTCTTTGATTCTCTGAATTCTACATTTCCTTCCAATACCTTCAGCTTTGGATAAATCAACCAGAGTGTTTGCATAATTTTTTTATTAGTCCCATTGTACAGATGAGGCTCACCCAACAAGTAAGTTACAAAGTTGGGGACTACCAAAAACCTGTTCTATATCAAAAAGCTCTTCAACACTGATACGTAACAGGTCACAGTTAGTTGGCAACAGAGGAAAAGCAAGGAAGCAGAGAAACTTTGAAAGTTTCTTTTAACTTCTCTGTTACAAACTACAGTAGTTGAATTTTAAAATCCTTCTCCTAATGAAGGAATTGCATATATGGTATTAAATAGCTTAATATCATGTTTAATTAATTGCTCATTTTGCTACCCTATGCTACCCAAGAGACAGGAGGGAAGGGGGCAGGGCACAACCTTTAAAAGAATGACATAGCTGTTGAGAACACGACGTCAACTGGTTAGAACCAACCAGGCTCAAGATGACAGAAGATTCAACTTCCAGTAGACCTTGAGCCTCATTGTACACTCATTGTAATACATTAGCACAACAAAGGGGTGGTGACCCAATTCTTGGAAATACCTGCCCCTTCCACAAAATAGCTGGAATAATCCTCTCACTCATTAGCCTATGAAATTATCCAGCCCATAAAAGCTAACAACCCCATACCCTGGGGTCTCTCGCCTTCTGAGATGATCCATACTCTGTCTATGGAGTGTGTATCTCGCTGAAAAACTCTGCTTTCACTCTACCTCGGCTTACTCTTGAATTCCTTCTTATATGAAGCCAAAGACCCTCACTTGGTGCCCAGTCCCAGGGACTCACCTGAGACCAGGGACATGACCACCCTCTTGTGCCCCATTTTTTTCCTGCAACACCCAAATTCCTAATTTTGGAGAGGTTGCTTGAGGAACTAAAATTCCCATTTGGCCAATTTCCTAACAAGGGAGGCTTTGCCCTCCCACTTACTGCTTTGGAACTGCTATTTAGCTGTGGTGAAATGGAGGCCAAAAGAAATCCTGGGAAATCCAACCACTGCAGGGCTGATTCCAAATGCAAAGGGAAGGAATGGGGGAGGGGGAGGAGACTGCTTTGTGCAAAGCAAGAGACTCCTGAGACAAAAAAAAAAAGAAGCCTGCTTGCAAAATATCAATATCAATTAAATGGGTAGAAAAAAAATATTTTTTAAAAAATCAGTATTTGACAAAATTCACAGATAGAAACAGATAGGGCTAGCTTAGAGTTCTAAAGAGAAGACGCCCAAGAACTCAACATTTTCGTCATTTCAAGTCTTTGCTGATGCAAAATCTCCTTACTGATTTTTCCTGAGGAGAGCAAAGCTTTTATTCAAAAAAGTAAAGTTTCTATTTACAGATTAAAAAGGGACTTGAGAGAGATGGTACCCAATCACAATGTACAAACCTCAGTTGCAGAGCAATTCAAACAAACTATAAAAAAATTGAGGTGCATACCCCAAAAAACAGGGAAATGTGACCACATTTGATATTACACGATACAGAACACTTGTAAATTTGTTTAAGGTGTGATCATGGTTTTGTGGCTATGATAATTATTTTTTAAAGAGTTCCTATCTTTTAAAGATATATACTGAAATATATACAGATGATAAGATGTCTGAAACTTCCTTCAAAATAATCTAAGGGTAGAGGCTGAGGTGGGACAGAGATGAAACAAGGATGTCTATAACTCACTGTGTGACAGGTGGTAAAAAGCTGAGCTTCACGGGGGCTCATTATACTATTTTTACTTTAGCACATGTGAGAGAAATTCCACAGTAAAAAGTTAAATAAAAAAGGGTGAAATGCATTTCTTAAGCCAGGTGTAGGTGGTCATTTTATTATTACTCTTTATACATTACATATACTGTTTTGTATATATGATAGATCTGTGTCATGAAATTAATTTCTTCGGTTTAGCCAATGTCTGCAATATTTATTAGGCTCTGAATGTCTTTTGTGTGAGTCTCATTTCTACTCAGCTGTTGGGCCTTGGATAAGTTACTTTAACTTTCTCTATATCTCAGTTTTCTCATCTTTAAAACCAAGATAATAATAAAGCACACCTTATAGCATTTTTGCAAATATTAAATTGACAATCTCTGTAAAGTACTTAGCCTAGAGCCTGAGATATTATAAAAACTGAGCAATGTTAACTAGTACCATTATAATTATTAATAATATATACAATTTTTTGAGGTATTTATTCATTCAACATTCACTGAATGACTATTGTGTCTTCGATATGTTTTGGGGTGCTTGTTTTTCCTCCTTAGAATACTGTAAGTAAAAGGAATTCAATAAGTACGGGTATTAAGCATTAAATTACATTTATTTAAGGCAGAAAAGACACCGTATCTACACTGTATTCCAGTAAAAGACAGTTTTCCTGAATGTTAGGAATCTTTGTCACGTGTTTAACACATGCACATTAAATATAAATGCTACTTGAGGATATATAAGGTCTTTTAAAATGAAGTATTAAGACATTCAGCTTAGTAATTTAAAATTCAGTGTAGCATTTAGAATACTATCAGACTATGCAAATTCATATGTATCTCTTGTTCACAGATGAGAAAACAATAGATTGCAATGCATGGGACAACATTTCAATTTATACTATTGTAAATCTAGACCCAGTAGAGAATGACAGGAGGATTTCTGGAAAAATCCAGAAAGCTTAGGGTCCAGGTCCCTGCATGATAGTTTTTACAATGTGAGCTAGGTCTTTATGCAAACTTGGAACACTCCGTATCATTTGCTTGCTACATACTCTGACAGATCAAATCACTTTGCCATTTTCTGAAGGTGGCATTACAGTAGATACTGTCACCCAAACAAGAAGACTTCACTGCTATTTTCTACCACTTGCCTACATCAAAACCAAACCTTTACAAATAACAGAACTGGGGCAGAAAGACGACATGATCTTTATCTTGTACATCAGACTTACAGGTTACCAGAACAATTAGCTGAAGAGTGTATTGGTCCCTCATCACCTGCTTGCTTTGACTAACTTCTATCATGTAGCTTGCTTGACTTTTTGGCTGAATTAGTGGATATTTTGGAGAGCGTCAAAGCAACACAAAGTCTGAAAATCTAGCGTTCGTGGACCAAATGATCCTCTTTTTCTAATCTCCTGATGGTACAAATTCAGATTCTAGAAATATTAATGGCTCGTCAGACTAACTCCAGGAAGGCAGAGATATTTAAAAGACTGGTGAAGTCCGCAGTGAGGCATTCAAGCCGGCTCTTCAATTTTAGGTTGTTTCAGAATTTCTCAGCGGCAAGGCAATTTACTCTTGCAGAAACAGCCATGGAAAGTCGACACATTGAAATGGATTGATTTTGTGCTTTTCTCCTTCTACATGCCAATATCTCCTATTCATTCCCCTCTCTTTCGATAGACCCATTACACTGAAGACTAGACAGATAAACAATCAATGAAGAGTTGTATTACTTGTCCCTCACAAACCAAAATGAGACTAGATCTGCTAGAGTTCAATGCAAAACCTGCCATGTTGTCATAGCAAACACATTATTTGTTGAATGAAAGAATAGAGAAATGTCAAACGTTCTGGTAACGATGCATATTAGTTTTGTGGTTTTTGGTATTTATTACACAACTGAATACCTCAATTGTATCTGCAGCCCGGTGCTCCATACATATGTGCATGCCTCCTAAACATGTACACTTAGATGCCTCAAAGATGTACCAAAGTTAACTTGCACAAAAGAGAAACCTGAGCGCCACCACCCCCAAACCTGCTCTTTTCTCATCTCGGACAGTAACACCTACATCCATCCCATTGTTCATATTTAAAACCATGGGGATCACCCTCTTTTCCCTCACATCCCATATTCAGTCTAGCAGTAATTCTTTCTGGTCCTTTTTCTGTACCTTCTGCTGAATCTGACAGCTTTTCAGTATCTCCAAACCACCGTCATCTCTCACTTGACCACTGTTCACGTTCCCCTGATCTCCCTACGTCCATACGTCCATGTTTGCTCACCCTGTGGCTTAGTTTCCACAAAACAGCCAGAGTGTTCTCAAGGCATAAACGAAATCTTATTACTACTCTGCTTAAAATTCACCAATGGTATCCTGATGCAGATAAAACACAATCCAAACTCATGATCATAGACTATGAGACCCCATAAGATCTGGATCTTGTCCATCTCTCTGACGTCATTTCTTACCACCTTCCTCTCTGTTTTCCATGCTCCTACGACACCCCACACTCATTTTCTCCTGGCTGTTCCCTCCACCCGGAAACTTATTTCTACACAACTCACGGCTGCCTCCTTCTTGTGAGTTAGTTCTTGGGCCAAATGTCACCTCTTAGAGTGACTTTTCCCTTGGCCACTCCAGCTAAAGGAATTGCTCCTCTCTGTCCTGACACTCCATCCCATAGTCTTTTATCGTATTCGTAACGCTTACTACTGTCTGCAACTATCTTATTTAATTATTTACATGTTTCTTCTCTGTCTTCTTTCACCAGAATGAAAGCTCCATGGAACTAAAAACACATCTGTCCTGTTCACATGGGTCACGTCCCCAGATCCCAGCACAGCATCTGGCTCATTGCAGGTTCTCAATAAATGATGGCTATGATAATGAACAAATCAGTGCATTTAAAAAAACCCATCCATCTAAATGTTTGAGGGCCCACTATAAACCAGGAGCTTTTTTTCTGAGGGTGCAAAGGTTAAACAATTTCTACCCTTGCAGAGTTCCTAAACTGTATCTTTCAACTCAGAGGCGAATGACCAGACAGTTTGCCGTTCTTCTGTCCAACTCTGAAGGGCAACAGCCAGACACTCACTCCCTCCTCTATGATGAGCATGGCCAGGTGAAATTCCTAGAATGCTAGCTTGAGAATCCTGGATGCTTCCAAGTTGAGTAACCGTTGCTCTATTCTTCATATCTATGTAAAGACATAGACGTGAGACTGGGTGCGCTCAGTGACTCACAACAGTTTTGGCAGGAGATGTGGAAACTCTAATCTTCCAAGGCTAAGGAGGTGACACATCCAACCCTCGCCCCATCTGACAGACTGAGTGCAACCTACATTCCCAGGAGGGAATGGCCTACTGTCAGCTGCATTAGGAATATTTTGCTCCCCTCAGGCAGCTGCACTGCTATGAGGATATGTCACTCTTCTGTCTCAGAGTCTGTGGGAGGCCTCCATGAGCCTGAGAAGTTCGAACAGAAAGGGACACATTAGCTGCACAGCAGGTGGCTCTGGGATTCAGGTCTGTAGAGAGGCTCAGACTGCTTGCCTTAAAATGCTGCAGGTAAAGGTAAGGACTTGTGATTTCAGAACACTGCTGGTGAGGGAAAGGAATCAGGGCCCTTCCAAACACAAGGATTCCTTTGTAAGTTCAGAGTTCATGGGCATGTTATCTGGGTTCCTACGCCAGCCCCCTGCATTACGTCCTTCAAAGGCTTCAGCTCATAGTGGAGATAAAGAATCAGACCCTAACCAGACCTCGCCTGGGATCTGTATGGCCTGGTCTCTGCCTCTTTCTCCAGCTCCACCAGCCACCACGCCTCTCCTCTGCCCTACTCTCACCAACAGACCTGCTTTCAACTCCTCATAAATTTAGTCCCTCTCCGGCCCAGGGCCTTTGCATCTACTGTTTCCCCCGTCCTACAGTTTTCTCCCTCACCCTCTACTTCACTTTGGGAATGCTACTCATCCTTCATATACCAAAACTCAAACATCAGTTAAGACTCCCAACCTCCTAATCTATATCTGATTCCCCCACAGACACCCGTTCCTTTCCTTTAGAGTTTTTTTTTTAATCTCAATTTAATACTACAAACTCATTGGTGAGATCTTTAATCTTGGTTTCCCCCAAAGGTCTGTAAGGTACACGGGTACAAGGATTTTCTATTTTTGTTTACCATCATATACCCGGTGCCTAGCACAATGCCCAACTTCAGCAAGTATTTGTTAAATATAATTGGGTAATCTGTTAATAATGGTGATGCTTTTGCCTGGAAAATACACATCCTGAAAAATGCAGCCATCACCAAAAGAAAAAGTTCATCCCATCATTATGCTAAAGGTCTGCGCTGGTCATTCGTTCTTTCAGCAAAGCTATCCAGCTCCCTACCTAAGCTAACAAGGTAGGAGTCAACTTCCTATAACTTGTGGGACTGGGTGGAGTTACGAGACTACGTGTGGCCAATGAATTGTGAGCCCATGTGCCGTGTGTCCTTTCCAGGGTAGAAGGTTTATTTGCTGGCTCAAGACCCACCAGAGCTTTCTTTTGCTCTGGCCCAGTGGGAACATCATTTGAACCAGGAGCTGCACCATCGACCTGGATCAGTGAGTAATTATTATGAACAGCGCCCCCTTGCCCACCTATGGAGGACACGTAACATAAAAGAAAGATAGGGAGTTTGGGATGAGCAGATGTAAACTATTATATATAGGGTGGATAAACAACAAGGTCCTACTGTAGAGCACAGGGAACTATATTCAGTATCTGGTGATAAACCATAGTGGAAAAGAATATGAAAAAAGAATGTCTGTATGTGTATAACTGAGTCATTTTGCAGTACAGCAGAGATTGTACAACAATGCAAATCAACTATACTTCAATAAAAAATATATTAAGAACTTAAAAAAAAAAAGAAAAAGAAGCCCTTGCCTTTGAAGCCACTGAGATTTCGGGGCTGTTTGTTACTACAGCCCAGTGTAGCTTGAACTGACTGGTGTAAGAGCTGAATCCAAACTTCCTTGCTTAAAAAGTAACAAGAACAAGAAAAATAAGGACAATAAGAATGATAAGCATTTATTGAAAAGTTACCACGTGTCAGGGATGGTTCTATAAGCTTTAGAGGAATTATGTCAATCTCATTTTTAAAAAAATGGTATAAAGGAGGTAATAGTTTTATTGTCAGTTTACAGATGCAGAAATTAGGCTCAGGAAGGTCAAGGAAATTGTGCAAATTCAGCTTGCTTGTGAGAGGTGGAGCCTGACTCTGTCTTACTCCAAAACCCACGTGCTGCTAATCATGGAGAGAGCAGGCCTGCCCCAGCGTAGGAAGAACCACCCACGAATGGACTTATCCAGCAAGGGGTTCTCAAGCTCAGCACTAATGACATTTGGGGCTGGTAATTCTCTGTGGTGGAGGCTGACCTGTGCCAGTCGGACGTTTAGCAGCATCACGGCCTTTAGCCTCTACCCGATTCCGGTAGCACCCCTCCCCACAGTTGAACCCCAAACGTCTCCAAATACTGAAAATATCTGGGAGGGGTTGGGGCGGGGGGGATAGATGTCCAAACTGTCCCGAGCTGAGAACCACTGGTCCAGCAGCTAATTTCACTCATTGCTGAGAACCTATCATAGCATTAGGCTCTGGGGATGGTGCTGGGCAAGTCAGAAATGGCTGGGGCCTTCAGGGAGTTTTGAGAAAAGAACCAGATGTTAACCACACAATTCTGTGAACCATTCCTTGTAGAAAGTGCTACAGGGAAAGTACAGAGCCTTCAGCTGGGATGAAAAATGTTCTTGGACCTGGCTGCAAAGAGGCAGTTCTGAGTGACTAGATTTTTATCAAGAGGAGATGTTATAGGTCTCCAGTGAATGCCAGTAGACTCTGCTGAACTTGACTGTGACCAGGCTCTAAATCACCTTAAACTCTAAGGTTTTTTCAAGTCAAGGAACCCTGATGCCAGCCTTAAGATTGGCAGACAGGTGGAGAAAAGGGGACCCAGTGTACACAGCCTCCCTTCAGTAGCGCGGGGTGAGGGGCTTGCCTTGGCCATCTGAATATGTATGAGCTCGACTCCACGAGGCCTTTTACCTGTCAAGTGGCTGTCAGAAGGGCTCAGCGGGTCTGGGGATAATGAACTCGGATGTTTATCAGGCCACACAGAAAAAGCCTCCACTGAGACTGAGGCAAGGGGAAAATATATCCCTCTAAAAATAAACCTGATTTTAATTTCAAACTGGGTCAGTTCAGCTTGGGAATTATTGGGGAGTACGGCTGAGCTGCTTGGGAGATGAAGTGGAACCCCTGCTAATTTAATTTGCATATGCTGCTTAAAACGTGAGAAGCCTGCTGCAGGGGGCCTGGCAGTGCCCTTCCCTCCTCTGCAGGTTCTGTCTGAGAGGCACAGGGAAGCCACTGTCTCAGAGAAGGGCAGGATTCATTGAGGTGCTACGGACAGCGTTCTCCCCAGGGCCATTTGTCCGGGGCAGGGCAGAGGAAGGGTGCCGGGTAGAGGGTATCACATGTCAGGTGGCCTCACTTGGGTCCTGCTGTGTCCAAGGGAGCCCTGCCTGTGGTTTTCTGGTGCCATGGGATGGGAGCCAAGTGTTTCCCTGCATGCACTTCACCTTGATGTGTGTGTGCTCAGGATGGATGGTCAGGAGCTCCCGTGGAACACAGGGGTGACACGGAAATGAAGGCACCTCCGCAGGACTTCAGGACAATCCTCACTCCCCCTCCCGCACTCACACGCAGGGAGAAGCCACAGACTCTTTGGAGACCACCCTCTTTTATTTACTCTCCCCTCCTTGATTTTTTTCTCATCCACTTGTCTCTGGCTGTCTCGTTCCCGCTGAAACATGCCTCTTCCATCCCCTGAGAACTCATCAGCTCTCACCAGGGCATCACCGCCAAACTGTCTAACTCAGCAGTTCCCAGATTTGGGGACATCATGGACTAGGAAATAATAATTTAGAAACAAACCAAGGCATAGACCTACATTTTGTCTTGTCAGGCAAGGACATTAAAAAAAAAATCCCTACCATCTTCTATAATAGTATGAGCGTTATTTCATAAACAAAAGTCATTTTAACATCAAAAAAGTAGAAAAGCAGTAGTCTCTGAATAAGAAGGGCTTCTCAAGAAAGTACAGGTGGAACAGTGGAATTCTCACCTACATGGTCACACACAAAACAATACACTCAGTCTTTACTTTCCTTATTTCTCGATGGATCAGTGACAATTCTGCCTAGAACTGTCACCAGTCCAAGGGCCCACCCGTGGGCACCAGCAACCCAACTTATTTCCCCGACTGATTTCTCTCTTTCATCAGCCCTCTCCATGAAACCTCCAACAGACACCTTCCTCAAAGGCAAATCTCATCACACCTCCCCACTGCTGAAAACCCTGCAATAGCCCCTCAACTATCCTCAGGATAAGGTGAAACACACGGAGCAAGGGAAATACAGGCAAGTGAAATCACTCTCCTGAGTCACACAGCGAGTTCTGGACTGAGCCTGGGTTTGAACCCCAGGCATACATGACTGCTGACACTGCTGTGAGCCAGTAAGCTACACGCTCCCCACAGGGCTGGCTGCCCTGTAGGCCGGCGGGAAGGCTTCATTTGTCTGCCTTTCCTCCTTTCCCATCTCCCGGACTGCCACCATCTGAATTCCTGATCTTGTCCTCAACACCCGACCTGGACTTCTCTATCTTGCTTGCTTTATCCCAAATCTAAATGCCAACAGAACTGTCCTCGATGATGGATACGTTCCATATCTGTGCTAAGACGGTAGCCAATAGCCCCACGTGGCTATAGTGAGCACTTGAAATAGAGCTAGTATGACCAAGGAATGAAATTTTTATTTTTAGTAAATTCTAATTAATTTAACATTAAATTAGATAGCGACATGTGACTGGTGGCTACTGCACTGGACAGTGAAGGTCTAGACCTTTCTCTGTGAGAGCAGACATAACAATAACCTGCAGCCCACGTCAATTCTCCCATACATGTTCAAAGGGAAAGTATAGTGTAGCAGAGCCAGATCCGCTGGGTTTGAACCCAAATTCTAGCACTAATGAACTATGTGACCTGGGACAAGTTTTAACAACTCTGTGTCAACGTTTCCTCAACGGTGAAACAGGGATGATAATCGTACCCACCTCGTAGGGCTGGACGAAGATGAAATGAGTTAACACGTGCCAAATGCTGAGATACCACCTGGCCTATAGGAAGCGCTGCTGTGTCTGCCATTATCATCACTTACTTCACACTGCACGTAAGGCCTGGCGATTAAGTTCGGACTACTTGCTAAAGATAGGGATTAGTCCCTGCTCCCCAGACGATGTTCGGGAGGTGTCACACTCCCAAAGACAGATCGCTGCAATCTCAGCAGCAGTGGCAGAGCTGCTCTACAGGACCTCACGTGATACTCGCTGCTCTACCAGGAGTTGTTATCACCACCCCCGCCCCCTTCAAAGAGAGGTTAACGCCTCTCCTCTCATGAAGGATGCTACTCTGACAAAAGGCCCAGAAGAAATGGATAGGGGAGAGAAACTGGCTGAGGGCGGAGTCGTGTGGATAGTTTTTGAGCTCCATCCTTAGATAATTAAAGGATGGAGCAGCAAGTTGCTGCTGGACTGTGGTTGTCTGCAGCTATCGTTGGTGACTCTGGCCTGCCATAGATCCACCCTGGTAAGGAGACAGGGAAAGAAATGGCCACTTTGAGTCCACAGAGGGGCTTTTGAATTCATTCGGTTGGAAGAGTAATTTCACCGATTTCCTTCATAGCACTTCACAGCATAATGCTTTTTTTTTTTTTTTTTTTTTGTGGTGCGTGGGCCTCTCACTGTTGTGGCCTCTCCCTCCGGACGCGCAGGCTCAGCGGCCATGGCTCACAGGCCCAGCCGCTCCGCGGCATGTGGGATCCTCCCGGACCGGTGCACGAACCTGTGTCCCCTGCATCAGCAGGCCGACTCTCAACCACTGCGCCACCAGGGGAGCCCAGCATGATGCTTTTATACCTCCTTCTCCAAACTGCAACTCCTGACTTTCCTATATCCAATATGAAATAAAACTCTGGCTCTAGATGACATGAAAGAGTCATACCCCCCGGACTCAACAAAACAATCCCGAGGTTCCTGGTTAGACCAGGCCTTAGCCACAAATATCACAGGGACGGAGTATTGCCTACGGCTGACAGGGACTACCGACCTGGCCTTCACAGGAGGAGACACGGGATTACCTTATGACATGAGATATACTCTACTAGGAATGCTAATTTGCTTTCATCTTAATTACAGGGATCCAAGATTGCTCAGTTCCTAGTTATGCAGGGGATGTACAATATCTTCAAGTGACCCGTTAAGTGTATTGATCAATGGCCAGTGATAAATAATACACGATTCTGGCAAAAGAAAGTTAAAACAGTATTGAGCTCAAGGTCATTAACCCTTCTGCTTCCTTTATATTTTTGCTACCAACCAATTCATCCTCAAACAACAATTCCCTCTGTTTTGTAATGTCACAGTAAAACCTGAAGAACCGTCCACCAGAGAGTCAAGTTCTTGTTCTATTTTTGGTTTTATCCAGTATGGGCAGGGATTTGGGAGAGTTACGTGGAATTATACAGGTTTTAACAGGCAACTCTTTTTTAAAAAGTCATTGCTTTAAGATGACATAGACAAGGCCTATTTGTGGGTGAAAATGTGAAGAACCCAGATTCTCTTACATTGCTGGTAGCAGCTTATTGGTAAAACTACTCTGTAAAACGGTCTCACAGTACCTACTGAGGAAGAACATCGGAATAGCTATAAAGTTGGCCCTCCGTATCCAGGGTTCTGCATCCGTGGATTCAACCAAGCAAAAGCAGAACCTGCGGAACACTGGGCCAGCCGTGAGACTGGAGCATGTGGGGATTTTGGCATCCGTGGTGGGTCCTTGAACCAATACCTCATGGATACTGAAGTATGACTGTATATCTATATGTCTCATGATCCAGAATTCCACTCCTAACTATCTACCCAAAAACTGGGTTCTAACACCCATCAAATAGCATGTCTAAGAGTATTAACAGTTTTACCCGTAGTAGCTCCAAACTGCAAATAAGCCAAGTGTTCATGAACAGCAGAATGGGTAAATTTTGGTGTATTCACACACCGGAATGAATGCGAATGAACTACTCTTAGTTACCTGCAACAATAAAAATACATCTCAAAGATGTATAGTTGAGAAAAAGAAGGAAGACACAAGAGGAGAAGTACAGGTAGATATAGATTTAAATTTAAGGGCTTCCCTGGTGGCTCAGTGGTTAGGAATCCACCTGCCAATGCAGGGGACACAGGTTTGAGCCCTGGTCCAGGAAAATCCCACATGCTGTGGAGCAGCTAAGCCCATGCGCTACAACTACTGAGCCTGTGCTCTAGAGCCCGCAAGCCACAACTACTGAGCCTGTGTGCCACAACTACCGAAGCCCATGCACGTAGAGCCTGTGCTCCACAAGAAGAGAAGCCACCGCAATGAGAAGCCTGTGCACCGCAATGAAGAGTGGCCCCCTTGCTGCAACTCGAGAAAGCCCGGGAGTAGCAAGGAAGACCCAATGCAGCCAAAAATAAATAAATTTATTAAAATAATAATAATAAATTTAATAATTTCATTTACAGGAAGTTAGAACAGACAAAACTAATCCCCAAGAACCGTTTCAGTTGGTGGGCAATCTGGAGAGAAATGTTGATTTGAAAAGCCCAATACCTAGTTTTTCCCTGATTTCACAGTTGTCTCCATAGTAATAGTCACAGACTCAAATGGGTAAACTCTTCAACAGAAGAGGCATTGCTGTTTTCAACAGCTGCCTGGGAAAGTGGCCAATGCCCTGTTTAAGTGGTACCTGCAGTGATGTGGGGCTTTCTACACGTTTTCCCGTTAGGGAAAGGTTTTGTAAGGTGCTTTGTAACCACCGAGAAGGGTGGGATAGGGAGGGTGGGATAGGGAGGGTGGGAGGGAGAGAAGCAAGAGGGAGGAGATACGGGGATATACGTATATGTATAGCTGATTCACTTTGTTATAAAGCAGAAACTAACACACCATTATAAAGCAAATATACTCCAATAAAGATGTTAAAAAAACAAAAACGATAATACTAACACAACTTTGAATGAGAACACCATGGAGGCCTTTTATACCCATTGTCTTGAGGGACAAGACTAACATTCATTTAGAAGCAAATATTATCTCAGTCCTGGGTGCCTGTGATACATCTGGTGGACACTGGATACAGAAAATGGAAATCCTGATGAAGCCTCCTCCCAAATACTTAGTTGGAGTGAAACTAAAATGAGAACATTCTGATTGCTGGTCTTGTTCTTTTTCTGTAAATTCAGGAGCACGGGTAGATTTTTTTGTTGTTGTTTTGTTTTTTTTGCGGTATGTGGGCCCCTCACTGTTGTGGCCTCTCCCGTTGCAAAGCACGGGCTTCGGACGCGCAGGCTCAGCGGCCATGGCTCACGGGCCCAGCCGCTCCGCGGCATGTGGCATCTTCCCGGACTGGGGCACGAACCTGCATCCCCTGCATCGGCAGGCGGACTCTCAACCACTGCGCCACCAGGGAAGCCCAGGGGTAGGTCTTAAGAAACGGCATAAACTCAATTTTGATTCAACTTGCACTTGCATAGCTCTTAACAATTTATAAATGGCCATTGAGATGTTATGTTTTTTCAATTGCGTATATAATCCTACAAGGTCAGGAGAGCACATGTTACTATTTTTCTTTTGCAGGTGGGGAAATTGAGGCTTTAGTAAGGTGAAGCCCACACTCAAAAGTCACACAGCTAGTAAGCGACAGGGCTGGAACTCAAACCAGAAGTGTCTGTCTGCAAAGTCCACATTCTCTACTGTACTGGCTCTTTGCATCTGGCATGGATTGGCTTCTTCTCAGATTTTTGCAGGAAGGGAGATGTTATATGTTCCTTATTACCTTTAACAATCTGTTTTCAACTTAATTAGGGAAGTCTTTCTTAAATCTAACACTCATCTCGCTTTTTTCTTAAATATATTCATTTAAATTCTTTGGAAGATACTAAGAGTCATTTCTCATCTTTTCTTTTTCCTACTACATCCACATTCCTTTAACTTTCTCTCTTAACAATAATTATTACCAAAGATCTTTAACAGCTCCCTCAAATACAGCATTGGAAACTGGAGTTTGAAATTGGGGGAAACTTTGGAGCCAGTGTCATTTCATATCCGAATGTAAAGCTTCTCTCCATGATAATAACTTGAGTAAGTGGTTGAGTTATCTCGTTCTGAAGGCTGCTTGGGAAAGTCTGAATGTTTGTATTTAGATATGGTGAACTGAACAATTCTCAGGTAACCCCTCGGACCAAGGGGAAAAAAAAAATGAAATCTGTCTTTTATTCCCCTTTCTTTAGAAATAAATTTTGTAAGCTTATCTTAGGGGCATGGAAGTCACTAGAAAGAGAGGTGTGTGTATGTTTAAAATGTTAAGCAACTTCACACATCCACTAGGATGGGTAAATGCTTGAAATTTGGAATCAAATCTGGAATCCCTCCAAAAACCTGCTGGTTTATTTCTCTCAGCTTTAGTTTTCTCATCTCCAAAAACTGGTAATACTGGAAAATTTCTTCCTCTCCAATACTACTATACAAGCTCTGGGTGATTAACAATATATATTATATACCAAAGGCTCAGAAGTATTTGTGCACTAATCTATTAACTTAATCTATTAAAGCCTATTTTAAAGCAAAAAATGGTAATATTAAGCATATTTATTTGCATAAGACAATGCATACTTATAACCATCCTTATCATAAATGTTAGTCATTGTTAATGTTAATAGCTTTTGTAATTAACCCGCTGGCCTTAGCATCTGGGATCTGAAAACACTAGGTATATTTGAGTGGGGTGGTTACAGCATCCTCAAGTATTCACATCGCTGAGGCCACTGTCTGACTTTGTGTAGGAGTCTGTTTTCTCAGTACCCAAACTGATGCGGAGCTCAGTGCTACCTCTGAGTATGTGGAATCATTCTTACCACAATCACCCAATGATGGAGTGACTGCTGGCTGTCTTCCAAAGGTTCTAAGATGGTGGGATTCTTTAAGAAAAATGGTCAGGGAATGGAAGGATGGACCAAGTTTGCAAACAACACCTCAAACATGCCTCCAACGGAAACCACAAAAGGGCAGAGCAGGTTACTGGAGAGACAACTTGCTCATTCAGCCCCATAATGAGAGAAAGTGGTTTGCACAACAGCCAAATTGATTTGTAAAGTGGGGTTTAAGTGCTCAGTCTTTTTTATTTTATTTTTTTTGTGGTACGCAGGCCTCTCACTGTTGTGGCCTCTCCCGTTGCGGAGCACAGGCTCCGGACGCGCAGGCTCAGTGGCCATGGCTCACGGGCCCAGCCGCTCCACGGCATGTGGAATCTTCCCAGACCGGGGCACGAACCCGTGTCCCCTGCGTCGGCAGGCGGACTCTCAACCACTGCACCACCAGGGAAACCCTGATCAGTCTTTAATGTCAGAGAGACCTGCGATCAAATCGCAGTCCTGCTGCTTACTAGCTGTGCGATTCTAGGCAAGTTATTTAAGCATTCTGTGTCTCAATGTCATAATCAGTAAAAGGAAAGGAAGGACTCCACACATTGGGTTGTTTGTGAGAATCAGATTATCTGATACATAATAAACACAATCTAAATTGTTGTTATTACTACATCACAGTTATTCTTGTCGTTTTCTGGAGATACTGGGTAACCTTGTATATTCTGCCTTTAACACTTTCTCATTCTGTGTCAACGGGGAAGACGACCTCCTTTGCATCTCTAATGGTCATTAGTGCTACTTGATAAATATTTCTAGTTCTCTCTGCTGGACTCACGGTAAGGCTACACTTCCTGGTCTCCTTGTGGTTTGTGAATCTAGCCATAATCAAAGGTTGTGAGAGCGAGTGGTGTGAAACTTCTGGGATGAAGCATTTAATTGCTGGTTTGCGACTCACCAGCGTACTCTATTCTCTCTGTCATGACACCCATGACATTGGACATGTTGGCTATTCCATCAGCCTGAGCCTCCGGGTAACTGTAAAGTCCAGAGTCCTTCTGTCACCCCACAATGGTCATAGAGCATGAGCAAGAAACAGATTCTTGCTTCTTTTTAGCCACTGAGATATGGGGTGGGGGGATGGTTGTTACTACAACCTATCTAGCCAATCCTAACCACACCAAATCTCTACCGATGATCCAGCAGTTTTCAGCTGGTGGTGATTTTGCCCCTCCCCTGAGAGACATCTGGAAATGTCTGGGAACATTTTGGTTGTCACAAAGGGAGGAGTGTGTGAACTACTGGCATCTCGAGAGTAGAGGCCAGGGATGCTGCTGAACACCCTGCAATGCACAGGGCAATCCCCACAAGAATGAATTACCCAGTGAGAACGTTAGTAATACCCTAGCCCAGCACTGAGCTTCCCCTACCTTCTTAAACCCTTGCCCAACACCTGGGTCCCTATCGTGCCACAGGGACCATGTTTATCTGTCAACCACATGTGGTTAACTGGGACACTAAGCCACATTAGGACCCACCAACATTCTGCCTCGAGATTCTGCTGAGCACCCTTGCTAAGGGTACCCCAGGGGCTGAGCTAGGCCTGAAGTCCAGACACTACAGGAGAAACAAGCCGTCTTTCTCCTCCAGAAACCTCGTTCTATTCTTCTGTCACAAGCTGCCGTGGTGGCCACTGAGTCGTACACTGGCCTCATGTCTTCTGGTAACATTACAGAAAAATCTATACTCTGGCTCATTAAACATGTCAGTGTAAAGGCTTGGAAAGGAAGGGGATTTGACACAGGTTTGAGACGTCCATTGGGACCCAGGCTTCTGACAGTCTGATACCTGTAGGCAAAGCCTGAACTGAACTACTAATAGGTCTCCTTCAAAGAGATGATCATATTTGACAGACTTTAAAAGTGATGTATGTGGGCTTCCTTGGTGGCATAGTGGTTGAGAGTCCGCCTGCCGATGCAGGGGACATGGGTTCGTGCCCGGGTCCGGGAAGATCCCACATGCCGCGGAGCGGCTGGGCCTGTGAGCCATGGCCGCTGAGCCTGCGCGTCCGGAGCCTGTGCCCCACAACGGGAGAGACCACAACAGTGAGAGGCCCGCGTACTGCAAAAAAATAAAAGTGACATATGTGAGGTAACATGATCACCAGGACCAAAACCCAGACCTCCTACTGACCTCCAAATCTTCAGTCTTTTCTAATATGCCTTGGGAAGGGGAGAGGGCTTGGTGAGTGGGTGATGGTGATGGAATTAGCTTGGCCTTGAAAGTTTGCCTGCCCTGAATTTTTTATTTTAACTTATTTGTACTTCAAATAAAAGTAAAAGTTGTGGTCAGAATTGGGAAGAACATATGTAAACATTTTAGTACAATGCCTGGCATGTAGTTATTACTCAATAAACAGGGGCTCTTACAGCATTGGACAACGTAGCCCTTACTGCTGGGGCGGGGAGCAGAGCTGAGAGGGACGGCACAGGAGGTGCAGGGCTGTCGGCTGCTTTAAAGGTTTGAAGCTTGGAGGAGAGGGCAGAGAAGGGAGGTGACAAAAAGAAAACACAAATGTCACTATCGTTTGTGTGACAGTGCTTTCATATTTTCTTACCTCTCAAATGAGGTAAGCCAAATTTATCATTGCAGGTTATTAATAACTTACACCCCAAAGAGGGTTTGCTTTTTGGGGATGCATACTCTCAAATCAGAGCAAAGAGTCCCCTCCCCTGGGACAGCTCTGTTCCAAGTCCCTGAAGACTATTCAAAGGATGATGACTCCAACTGGCGCTAGTTTTACAAAGCAAATAAATTGTAAAAGGATCTAAAGAAACAGGGTTTTCTCCCAACACATAGTTACTGAGGCCTAATATGTGTGAGGCACTGGTTAGAGAGGAGAGATCAGACAGGCAGGGTTCCTGCCCGCATGGAGCTTACCTTCCCATGGAGGAGACCGATCATAAGTAAAATAATTATGAATGGCCATTTGTGCAAGAAAGGAAAAAAATAAGCGGGTGCTGGGTTAAAAGAGCGGCTCATATTCAGTGAAGGCCCCTCAGAGGTAGCACTTAAGCTAAAACATGAAATATGAGTGGGATGTGGGGAAGTTCATTCTAGGAAAAAGAACAGTCTAGGGAGAGCAAACAGCAAGCGTATGGTATCTTTCACAGACATGGCCTCATTCTGAACTTCCTCGAAGCCTTGGGAAGTAGGCATTTGTGGTAGGCAGCTTCTGACATGTCCTCCCAAGGATCCCCACCTTGATATTCATACCCTTGTGGAATCTCTCCCCCTTGAGTAAGGTCTGGACCTAGTAACTTGGTTCTAATAAATGAAACACAGCAAAAGCTACGGTATGTCAATTCGGTGACTAGCCTATAAAAAATTATAGCAAACTCTGCCTCCCTAGCAAACTCTCTCTCTTGCTGGTGCAGGCTGCCACACTGGAAAGTCCCAGTCCCATGCTGGAAAGGCGCAGTCCAACATCCTGCAAGGAACTGAATCCTTTCAACAACTACGGAGTGAGCTTGCAAGCAGATCCAGCCCTAGTGGGGAGGATTATAGCTCTAGCCAATACCTTGACTGTAGCCTGTGAGGAACCCTGAAAAAGAAGACCCAGCTAAGCTATGCCCAGCTTCCTGACCGTCCAGAATCATGAGATAATAAATGTGTGTTGCTTCAAGCCACTAAGTTTTGGGGTAATATGTTATACAGCAATACATAATAGAGCGTTCATTCTTTTATTCATTCACTCACCAACTGAATTATGCAACAAATCTTTCTTGAGATACCCTGCAGGCCAGGCAGTGGCCTAGATGCTAAGGAAACAAAGGTAAATGTCATAGTCCCAGATGCTCATAGTGTCATAGAGGAAGACGATGTGCATGGTACTAAATTATAGGACCACCGTGCTCTGTGCCACTCCCGTGGTCACCATGTCTTGTGCTGGGAACAAATAGAAGGGAGACAATGACTCTTCTTGGCAGAGTCAGGGAAGGCAGGAAGTGAGGAAAACTGAGGCTCAGAGAAGGTAAGAAGTTGCCCAAGGTCACACAGCTCTTCTGATTCATCCTGCTCTGTTCAAACACATGAAGAAGGACCTGTGTTTATCTCCAGTGTGACTATTTTGACCTACAATTCTCAGACTGTTTCTCTTTTATGCTCTTGATAACCTAAAATCAAATATATGTTGAAAGGAATTCCTTATAGCAAATGTGAGATAGACAATGGGTTAATCAGGTTTCTGTGACAAAGAGTGAAGTTATACTTCCAATTAACTTTCATAAAACAGAAACCAGACCACTCTAACTCGTTATCCTGCATGTATTTGTGCACAGTTGGGCGTCACGCATTTCTACACAAGCAAAGATGCTGGTGTTGGACAGAAAATGATTGAAACCATGCTTCATCCTGGAATCTAATTAGCAACATAGATTAGTTACACAGAAATGTAACAAAGGCAATGATGCCAGAAGAGCATGCATGGATGCTTCAGAATTTGAGAAAACGTGCTTGAGAGCTGAGCCCAAGGTTTTTATTTTGGGTTTGATAATTTGCTAAACCTGCAAACCTAGAAGGAGCCTAATTAAAGTTAATGGGAAATAATCTCCATTTTAAAAGTTTTATTTGATATTTTTATGCAGAGCTCTTGTGCTTTTTTTCTCCTGAGTTCATGTCACATTTTAATTTCAAAATTCAAATTTGAAAAGTCCGTATTTATATTTTTTGTTTTTTCTTTCCTTTTTTGCTCTCTTTCCTCTTATTTTATGAGGTATAATATATTTATTTTGAAGCATATTTTGTTTATGAGGCATACCTATTGTCAAGTGCAAATTTCAAGGCCACAGCCTGGTTAATTTTCGCATACGTGCACCATGTAAACATCACTCAACTCAAGATATGGAATAGTGTCATCCAAAAGAACCTGGTGCGATGATGGAAATGTTCTGTCTGCACTGTCCATTTTGACAACCACAAGCCATACTTGGCTATTGAGAACTTGAAATATGGCTAGTATGAACGAAGAAGTGAATTTAAAATTTTATTTAATGAGGTTAGTGGTTGCCATTTGAGATGTTACAGATACAGAACATTCCTAGCGTTTGAGTATCTTCAAATCAATACCTACTCAGTTTCCCCTCCTCCCCCTGCTGATATAATCTCTCTTCTGATTTCTATCACCGTAGATGAATTTTTCCTGATCTTGGATTTCATATAAATGAAATCATAGAACATATACTCTTTGGGTTGGGATATATTTTCTCAATATAATGTCTGTGAAATGCATCCTCTTTGGTGAATGCACCACTGTTCTTCTTCTTTTTTAAATTGCTTGAGTATTACATTGTATAAATGTACTGTCGTTTGTGTATCAGTTCTACTGTTGATGGATATTTGGTTTGTTCCCAATTTTTGGCTACTGTCAATGAAGCTTCTATAAATATTCTTGGCAATATCTTTTGGTGGACACGTATACTAATTTCTCTTGGGTATGTACCAAGGGATGGAATTGCTCAGTCTTATCCTCCCGAAAGCAATGTAGGAGAGGTCTAGTTCCTTCATTAAAATTAAATTTTACTTTTCAACTATGGATATTTGTAAACAGTACAATCATTACTTTTGTGCTGTTCAAGGCAATGTACAACGGATTGAAGCACTGTTTGGTAATACCTAATAACTTTAAAATGCAATTACCTCATGTCCTAGTAAATTATCCTTCTAGGTATGTTCCCTGGAGAAATTCTTATACATGTGTACAAGGAGACATGTATAGGAATATCCATAACACCATTTTTGTAATAGCAAAGAAAGGAATTTCTTTATTGAGTAAATAAATGACAGTATGTCTATAATGGAATATAATCCAGAAAATGAATAAATAGAGCTACACATATCAATATGAATGAATCTCTCAATATAATGATAAGCCCAAAATGCAGTGCCAAAGACTTACTAAAGACCTACTAAGGATGGATACAGATATAGATATATAATGAAAGTACTTAGAAATGCATGGAAAGAGTAAACAGCAATAGCAGACAATGGTTACTCTATGTTTGGGGCACAAGGAGAGACTGAGACTTCAACTTTACTAATAAGATTTACTTTTAACTTGGGTAATGGGTATGCAAGTGTTGGTATATTCTATTTTGTATCATGCTGCATGTCTTAAATATTACCTAAGAATAAGTAAAGAATCTGTCAAAGTGGTGGAGATTGCTAGGCAAGCCCCAGTATCTGTGCTCACTTTCTTCTTATCAGGACTTGAAGACCCCAATCCCCACAAAGTATTACTTGAAAATGTGCATGCCCAGCTAGAAACTACACTTGTCAGGCTTCTTTGTAAAGACATGTGGTCATATGACTAAGCTCTTGCAATGGGATTGGAGAGGCGCTGAACGCACTTCTAAGTTACAGCATCAAAAGAAGCAGCTTTCCTACCACTTCCTCTTTCTCTCCTTGTGGGCTGAAGATGAATGTGCTGTTGGTGAGACAGCTTAACTCCTGTGCACACAGACACTGCCCTGTCTTGCCTATTAAATGTCAGCTTCACGAGGCCAGGGATCTTGCCTGTCACTTTCACTGCTGTATCCTCAGTTCCTAGAACAATATCTCGCACACAATAGACACTCAATTCGTGTTGAATAAATGCATGATTGAATGTCTTATCGCTATCGGTGCATCCAGTCTTCCACACTTAATTTCACTCTCACCTCACTGTTTTATGAGGTTTTCTTATAATCAGGACAGTATTTTAAGATAGAAGAGCAATGACTATTTATCTCAGAGCCACATCATGAAGCAACTAATACTTCTCAGTGACAAAAGGGTCAGGAAGGGAAAATATGTCCTCTTCTCTGAAAGGCATTTGAAATAATAATAAAAAGCTGACGACGACCCCAAGTGCTAATTGAAAGCGTTTTCAAACTTATCTTTCTACATTTGCTAATAGTTTCCTGAGAACAAAAATACTTCTGCATTTAAAATTTTTGCTTCACATTTCAATAGTAGAGGTCAAGGACTTTTGGGCTTAATTTCCTGTTACATATGGTATTTATTTTTACTATAGCAATAAAAATATTATTAGTGTATTCATTAAAAGAAATGGGTAAATTATGTTGCACATATACTGGTTTAAACAGTTGAATACTAGGGTGTGTTAGTAACAGTGATGCCAACAATAGCTGTGGCAGATTCAAAGGTGGCCATGACCCTTCACTGATTGTAGCCACACCATCTGGAATGTGACTTTGCAGCTCCTCCCATCAAGAGATGGAGTCTGTTTCTCCTCTTCTTGAATCCTGGCTGAACTTGTGACTTACTTTAGCTAAGAGAAGTGACAGTGTGACAGCCCTGAACCAAGACTTCCAGAGGCTTTGCACGCTTCCGTCCTCTCGCTTGGTACCCTGTCTAGCAGCCACGTGAAAAAGTCCAGGGAGTGGGACCTCATGGAGGATAACCAAGTCATCCCAGCCAAAGTCATCCTAATCCATCTGTGGTCAACTCATCCCCAAAGAGGACAAAACTTCCCACCAGATCCACAGCTGACAATAAATACATAAGTGAGGCCAAGACCAGAGAAGCCACGCAGCTCATTTGTAGACTTGTGAGCAATAATAAATGCTCACTCTTTTAAGCCACTGAGTTTGAGAGCTGTTAGGCAGCAATCGGCAACGGATACAGGCATCCTGGCAACAGTAAAATAAATGCACCCCTTAAAAGACAAGGGCTGGGGGGCTTCCCTGGTGGCACAGTGGTTAAGAATCTGCCTGGCAATGCAGGGGACACGGGTTCGAGCCCTGGTCCGGGAAGATCCCAGATGCCACAGAGCAACTAAGCTCGTGCGCCACAATTTCTGAGCTTGTGCTCTAGAGCCCGCGAGCCACAACTACTGAGCCCTCATGCCACAACTAATGAAGCCTAAGGGCCTAGAGGCCGTGCTCTGCAACAAGAGAAGCCACCACAATGAGAAGCCTGCGCACTTCAACGAAGAGTAGCCCCCGCTCCCTGCAACTAGAGAAAGCCCGTGCCCAGCAACGAAGACCCAAAGCAGCCAAAAATAAATAAATGAAGATAAATAAATTTTTTAAAAAAGGACAAGGGCTGTGCAGATTTCTATCAATCCTTATTAACTTGCCTTGGCCTCTTTAATAAAGGGGGATTTCAGACATCCTGTTCACTTGTCCAGTTCCCAGAACTATTCAGACTCGACCCTCACTCTTGGATAACGAGTAAAATGACACAGCTTTCTTTCTCAACTATATACCCCCAGCCAACCTATCTTCTTTCCTGTTTCATAGAAGGAGCTTTTAAAGTTAGCACATTAACACTGACACCAGGAAGCCAGCACATCAGTGAAGTTTTGAGAAGTTCAACTCAGGTCAAAAATAGAAACTGAGAGCGGCAAAAGGGGAGATTCTGGATTAAGCAGTTGAAACAGTGAAGAAAAATTAGTAGTTAATATAGACCCCCACTATACCTGAGGATTGACAAGATGCAGTTTTACAGTATACAGCGTATCTTACTAGTGATCTA
Organism: Stenella coeruleoalba; assembly: GCF_951394435.1. Taxonomy (NCBI): domain Eukaryota; kingdom Metazoa; phylum Chordata; class Mammalia; order Artiodactyla; family Delphinidae; genus Stenella; species Stenella coeruleoalba. The sequence goes on from NC_137156.1 coordinate 78,190,123, forward strand.
CTACTTATAATGTATACTTATTTCAAATGTTGTTTGTGTTAGTCAGCTATCGCCACGATAATGTTGCATGACAAATCGCTCCCAAACTCAGTAACTTACACAAATCAACGTTGGTCGTGTGTTCATGAGTCTGTGAGCTGGCCTGGGGTTCTGCTGATCTAGACTAGGCTTGGCTATAAGCTTTAGACTGTGGGTCGCTTTAGACTTAGAGTTGGCTGGGCTTGGTTCTACACTGTGGGTTCAGTTCAGTTCAGCTCTGTTCCACGTGTATTATATTGGGTTGGCCAAAAAGTGCCTTTGGTTTCTAAGTAAAAATAAAAGATACGTTTTTCATTTTCACCAAGAACTTTATCGAACAACGTACTCACCCTTTTGTTCCACTACCTTCTGTCATTTTTCAGGCAACTTCATAATTCCATCTTCGCAAAACTTTTTATCTTCTTGAGCCAAGAACTGTTCCAGGTGCCTTTTAGCAGTCTTCCAGGGAATTGAATTTTCTTCCATTAAGAGAAGTTTGTAAAGAACTAAATAAATGGAAATCTGAAGGTGCAATTTCTGGTAAATAAGGCGGATGAATCAGAACAGCCCAGCCAAGCTGTAACAGTTTTTGCCTCGTCATTAAAGAAACATGCGGTCTGGTATTATCCTGATGGAAGACTATGCGTTTTCTGTTGACTCATTCTGGACGCTTTTCGTGAGTGCTGCTTTCAGTTGGTCTAACTGGGAGCAGTACTCGTTGGAATTAATCGTTTGGTTTTCTGGAAAAAGCTCATCATAGAGGATTCCCCTCCAATCCCACCATACACACAACATCACCTTCTTTGGATGAAGACTGGCCTTTGGTGTGGTTGGTGGTGGTTCATTTCGCTTGCCCCACGATCTCTTCCGTTCCACATTATCGTACCTACTTTTCGTCTGCTGTCACAATTTGTTTTAAAAACAGAACGTTTTCATTACATTTAAATAGTGAATCGCAAGCAGAAATACAGTCAAGAAGGTTTTTTTTTCATATAACTTATGGGGAACCCAAACATCATAGAGATTCACATAACCAAACTGGTGCAAATGATTCTCGACGCTTGATCTGAATATTTTGAGTAGGTGGGCTATCTCCTGTGTGGTATAATGTCGACTGTTCTCATATAATGTCTTGATTTGATTGCTATCAACTTCAACTGATCTACCCGACCGTGGAGCATCGTCCAGTGAGAAATCTCCAGCGTGAAACTTCGCAAACCACTTCTGACACGTTTAATCAGTCACAGCACCTTCTCCACACACTGCACACATCTTTTTGTGCATTTCGGTTGCGTTTTTACCTTTCTTGAAATAATATGCTGATAATGTTGCTTTTTTTTCTTCCACCTTCAATATTAAAATGGCTACACAAAAATTCACCCATTTTGATGTCTTTTTTAAAATGCACGCTGATATGACAGCTGTCACAATACAATCTAACAGAATTGTTTCGAACGAAGTTAAAGACAACTAAGTGCTACGAGAGCCATCTCACGTTAAAAAACGAACGAACCTTTTGGCCAACCCGATTCTAAAGCCCAGGCTGGAGATGTGTTCAGGAGTGAACCTGAGGCATATTCTTCTCTTGGGAGATGACCAAAATGCAATGGCAGCAAAACCACATATATAAGCATATTTCAAATCCTCTGCTTTTCAACTCTGATGACAGCCTATTGACAAAGCAAATGTGATGGCTGGGCCCAAAGTTAAGAGGTGTATAAATTTACTTAATCCCATAAAGAATGGCAGGATGTTTCATTCTAAATACAGGTGAGTGAGGAATTGAGACTAATTATTTAATCAGCCATGTTATCTGTATGATACAATTTCTTCTCTTCCCTGGTCTCTCACTGGACAAAAAAGGATAACAGACATCTCAGATAATCTCTCTTCATTCAGCCTAAACCATACCCTGATCATTCAAACCCAACCCAACTAGTACCTCCTCTATCAAGTGGCTCCTGACCAATCAAATCCCATTGTTATCTGAGATCTCCAAAGTCCTGCAGCTGTTGAAGCTTACATCCCTTGGCCAGCACCTCCACTGCCGTATCACCACTGCCGTTAACTACCGTGACCAACTCAGGCTACTGTTTACTGAATCTCTAGCACGTGGCAGGCTCTTATTTCTACCTGGTAGCTATTAATATCCTTGCTTTATAGAGATGTTAATGAAATTACTAAAGGTTAAATAGATAATAATAAGTAACTGAGCCTGATTCAAACCCGGATGTGTCTATAAACATATCTCTACCATATCATGCCGCTTCTATAGATTACAAATGACTACTTGGTCACATAATGACTTTGTATTGTGGATGGATTTTGCTTGCATATTACTTTTGTTCCTTAACTACACTGTACAGTTACTGAAGGCAAGGACGCTGTGTTATGCTTCTTCAGATTTTTCCTTAACGTGATTTGATTGTTTGATTTCAAGAACTGATTTCAGAGAACCAGCCCAATCCTAAACATCATTATTCAACAGAATGGAACTTTCCTAAGACACAGGAATGAGATTCACTAATGGTGGCTAATAATAAGTAGCACCAACCATCTTACTAGGTGGGTACTATCATTCTCATTTTATTTATGCAAAAGGTGAGGCTCAGAGAGGTTAAGTGACTGGCTCATGAACACAAAGTAGCAGAGTGAACAAGTAACCCCAAATCTCTAACTTTAGAGTGCTATTTTTTTCAACCCATGCTGTTCAATGTTTACTTTCTGTCCAATACTAGAGTTAAATTATAACTATGCTGAAAGTTGTAGCTGTGAAATTCTATAAAGACCAAGCATAATGATGGACAAAATCTTGGCTCAAGTGGCAGTAATAATAAATTATGATAACAAATAATGATAGTTTAAAAATGTGTGTATACCAAGCATGGTGCTAAGTGATTTATTCATTAACTTATCACGGCATCACAACAAATGCAGTAAAGCGCATTCTGTTGTTATTTTCACTCTACAGAGAAGCACACTAGTGCTTAAGGAAGTGACTTGTCCAAGACGTACAGTGGTGAGGTAAATTCACCGTTGACGTCCTTCTTTATTAAAATGTACTTTTCTCTTATAAAATCAACCAATCAAAAAGAAAAAAAGACTGTGATGAGACTAGTATATTAAGAATCTGACAGAACACACTTGACTTCTGTGTTATGTAATGACTGTCTTCAGTTCCAACACTGTAAACCACCATTACTTTTCACTGTTCACAGAACTGCCAGGCTAAGTTTTATGTTAAAACCTTGTGGGTTGAAAAGCTACATCTCATATTCATAGGGCCACTCTGTGGAAAGGAAAGAATTCTTTCTGTTATGATGTGATATATTACTTAACTCAGGGGTTGACAAACGGCAGCCCTTGAGTCAAATCCACCAGCTGCCAGTAGTTTCACTGGAACATAGACAGCCATGCCCACTCCTCTGCATACTGTCCATGGCTGCTTTCACTACAATGACAGAATTAAGTGGTTGCTACACAGGCTGCAGAGCCCACAAAGCCTAAAATATTTCCCAACCCCTGGTTTAATTCTTCATTTAACAGTTTTGTAATGTGAATGTTCACGCACGCTTCTGTGGGTGTTCTTTCTCCAAAGAGCAACTTTGTTTTAATTCTGGGGTCACTGGGCCCTGACAGGAAGACGCTCATGACGCAAGACACAAAGCAGTCATGTTTTCAAGTCATCCAATTGGCTCGATCATGCACTAGCAAGGACAAGACAAGGAAGACAAGCACTTCCTGTTCTTCACTATCTGCTGAACACTGTGGGGCTTTAAGTACGTTTTCAAAATTGAAATCAGGAAACACTTGTACTGATACAGTAGAACCTAGATGAGTGAAGCAAACGTAAACTTTATCGGTCAGACACATCCACTAAAATCCTAATTAGAAAATGTAATACACAGAGTTACAGATGTAGAAAACAAACTTATGGTTACCGGGGGTAAGCAGGGGGGAGGGATAAACTGGGAGATTGGGATTGACATATACACACTATTATACAAAAAACAGATAACTAATAAGGACCTACTACATAGCACAGGGAACTCTACTCAAAACTCTGTAATGACCTATATGGGAAAAGAATCTAAAAAAGAATGGATGTACGTATATATATAACTGCTTCACTTTGCTGTACACCTGAAACTAACACAACATTGTAAATCAACTATACTCCAATAAACATTTTTTAAAAAGAGAAAAGAAAATACACAGAACCGAGCCTCAGCTGACCTTTCTTTTCCTCCAACAAATTTTAGGGAGAAAAGAACAGGCTACAGAGATAAACCCAGGCACATACGGTTGCCTTATCCTTGACAAAGGAGGCAAGAATATACAATGGAGAAAAGACAGCCTCTTCAACAAGTGGTGCTGGGAAAACTGGACAGCTACATGTAAAAGAATGAAATTAGAACACTCCCTAACACCGTACACAAAAATAAACTCAGAATGGATTAAAGACCGAAATCTAAGGCCCCACACTATAAAACTCTTAGAGGAAAACATAGGCAGAGCACCCTATGACATAAATCACAGCAAGATCCTTTTGACCCACCTCCTAGAGTAATGGAAATAAAATTAAAAATAAACAAATGGGACCTAATGAAACTTAAAAGCTTTTGCACAGCAAAGAAAACCAAAAACAAGATGAAAAGAAAACCCTCAGAATGGGGAGAAAATACTTGCAAATGGAGCAACTGACAAAGGATTATCTCCAAAATATACAAGCAGCTCATGCAGCTCAATATCAAAAAGACAAACAACCCAATCCAAAAATGGGCGGATGACCTAAATAGACATTTCTCCAAAGCAGACATACAGATTGCCAACAAACACATGAAAAGATGCTCAACATCACTAACTATTAGAGAAATGCAAATCAAAACTACAGTGAGGTATCATGTCATACTAGTCAGAATGGCCATCATCAAAAAATCTACAAACAATAAATGCTGCAGAGGGTGTGGAGAAAAGGGAACCCTCCTGCACTGTTGGTGGGAATGTAAATTGATACAGTCACTATGGAGAACAGTATGGAGGGTCCCTAAAAAACTAAAAATAGAACTACCATATGACCCAGCAATCCCACTACTGGGCATATACCCTGAGAAAACCATAATTCAAAAAGATAGATGTAAAACAATGTTCATTGCAGCACTATTTACAATAGCCAGGACATGGAAACAACCTAAATGTCCATCAACAGATGGCACATATATACAATGGAATATTACTCAGCCATAAAAAGGAACGAAATTGAGTTATTTGTAATGAGGTAGATGGACATAGAGTCTGTCATGCAGAGTGAAGTAAGTCAGAAAGAGAAAAACAAATACCGTATGCTAACGCACATATATGGAATTTTAAAAAAACGGTACTGATGAACCTAGTGGCAGGGCAGGAATAAAGACACAGACGTAGAGAACAGACTTGAGGACAAGAAGGGGGGAAGGGAAGCTGGGACGAAGTGTGAAAGTAGCACTGACATATATACATTACCAAATGTAAAATGGATGGCTAGTAGGAAGCTGCTGCACAGCACAGGGAGATCAGCTCGGTGCTGTGTGACCACCTAGAGGGGTGGGATAGGGAGTATGGGAAGGACGGAGGCTCAAGAGGGAGGGGATATGGGGATATATGTACACGTATAGCTGATTCACTTTGTTTTACAGCAGAAACTAATACAACACTGGAAAGCAATTATACTCCAATAAAGATATTAAAAAATAAAACCTGAAAAAAAAAAGAACAGGCTATATAAAAAGAGATTCCTAAAAGACTGAGTACAACACACACATACCTGTCTTCCTAGAATACAGGTTGGACCAATAAACTTACTACTTACTCTCCAGAACCTTTTATGTCAATGGAAAATCGCCACTATTTTCAGCCATTATGTGGAAGAGATGATTTTAAAGTCATATAACCTTGACTTCAAATCCAGATTTTGCTGTTTGACCTTGGAAAAACTGTTTACCTTCTTTCTCTCTTTTTTAGGTTGCTAATTAAAATGTGGGTAAAATTATCTAGCTTACAGGCATATTATGAGGATTAAATATGATAATATATGTAAAGTACTAGGCTTAGTGCCTGGCACGTGGTCAAGGCTTCATATCTGGTAGGCATTATTACTGTTCCAACTGGAGGTCAGGACATAGATGGGAGGCCTCCCCTGAATAAAAGCCCACCACGATAGACATGCAGAATCACTCACAAGCTGGGCAGGAAAGAGAGCTATGATATTTTATGCATACTTTCAGAAAGGGTTAAAACAAGAGGTTAACAACAAAAATGAACCAGTGCACTACCCTCTCTTACCCAAGTTTCTGCTAACTGTAGGTCTGAATCATTAAAGAAGAAGAAGGTAAAGTCAAATAATGAGCATGAGGGGTCTGGGTTGGTGAAGTACGTCAGAAGGCTTGTCAGATGTCTCCCTGTGCATAGCTGTGTCATATGGTTTATAATAGCTTCCATCATTGGGTGAGCAGTGGCAAAATTAGAAAATACTATTTCTGTATGTCCTTTTCTGAAAGTACACCTCTGATTACAATTTTGTGGTTCATGGCTTATAAAAGAACTTCAAATAAAAGAGTATATATATATATATATATATATATATATATATATATATATATATTTTTTTTTTTTTTTTTTTGCAGTACGCGGGCCTCTCACTGCTGTGGCCTCTCCCGTTGTGGAGCACAGGCTCCGGACGCGCAGGCTCAGCAGCCATGGCTCACGGGCCCAGCCACTCCGCGGCATGTGGGATCTTCCCGGACCGGGCACGAACCCGTGTCCCCTGCATCGGCAAGCAGACTCTCAACCACTGCGCCACCAGGGAAGCTCAAAAGAGTATATTTATAATTCCATTTTGGCAACAAAGGGAAGAGCTTTCTAAAATGTCTACAGCAGTTTCGAAGCCTGCATAGAAAATACCCAATTCCCACTGCCTCTCAATTTCAACTTTCCATTGCAGTCTGTCTCTCCATAATAGCAGGTACAGTTAGACAGAAATATCTGGCTATGTGTTCTAGGAAAAACTGACAGAGAAGTAAGATGAAAAGTCTTGATGGGGTCATCAGAAAATTGTTGCTCTGGGAAATTAAATATTGCTCTCTGGCCCTCTCTGCCCTGTACCCTCCACATCCTTAATTCCCTCTAATTTTGCTCCTGCTAACAGAGTAGAACATGTTCATGTGGTGGATACATCTTGATCTCGTTCCTTATCTCAAGAATGCTGAAATTAGAGTACATCTGGCAAGCAAAGCCATTGAAAACCAGCAGTCCATCAAATATCTAATGACTTACAGGCAGCACGTGACTTTGGAAAGACAAGACTTAATTTCTGTACCTCTTCCTCCAACCTTGTGATGCGAGAGACAGGCTGTGACCAGAAGGAAAGTTTATGGCTAGAGACATACTGTGAACCTCAGGTGAAATCCACACTATAAAATAAGAGAATCAGCAGGTTGATTTAGGTCTCAGATTGACATGCCTGCTCCATTGCTGCACTTTGACTCAAGAGAAACAAACGACCAAACACACACCTTTGTGCAATGTGGGCATTTAAGCCTCAGGAGACCATTAATGCCTTGGCCCCTGCATTTACTAATTTAGTCAGTATTTAGTTGAACGTCTATTGTGTGCCTAGGATTGTGATAAGTATTGGCCGCATAGTGGTGAATGCAACAGACATGGCCCTTGCTCTTAAAGAGATAATCAAGAGGGGGAGACAGACAATAAGAGAACGAATAGTAGGCAAGGTAATTTCAGACTGTGTGAAGTTCCATGATGGTAATAAACAAGGACTCTTACAGAAAAAAAAAAACCAAACAAACCCAAAACAAGGAGAAGCCTATTTTAGGCAGAATGATAAGGGAGGGCTTCTCTTAAAAGGTTACATTTAAATTGATACTGGAAGGAGTTCTAAGAAGAATACTGGGATGGGAGAAAAGCACTTGTGGCCAAAACCCTAGTATGATCCCCAGTGAGTCACACCCTATTCACCTCCCCTTGAGGGTGGGCGACTCTATGAGTTGCTTCTAATCGATAATATATGACAAGAGTGAAGAGATTTTGCAGATGTAATTTAAGTCCTTAATCAGTTGACTTTAATAGAAAAGGATGATTATCCGGGACAGGACCAACTTACTCAGGTAATTTAGACCTTTTTTAAAAGAGGGTCTAGAAATCAGAGACTTGAAGCACCAGAGATGTTCTCTCTCTCTGTTGCTGGCTTGGAAGACTCCTACAGCTGCAAGGATATGAGATGGATCAACAAGATGAGGGATCAGGGAAATGGATCCTTCCCTGTTGCGCCTACAGATGAGAACACAGCCCAGTCAGTTCCTGAATTCCAGCCTTATGAGTCCCTGAGCAGAGAACCCAGCTAAGTAATGCTAGACTTCTGATCTATGAAAACTGTGATATAATACATGGGTATTCTCTTAAGCCACTAAGTTTGTGGTAATTTTTACATGGCAATACAATGAAAACAAATACAATACTCTGAGCAGGTAAATGCTATAAAAGTCATTGGGAGTTGTTTTGTGGTGAGCAAGGAGGAAGATAGCCAGGAGGTAGAACAGGGGCTTGTCTATGAGAAAACAGTAAAGTTTAGGCTTTATCCCAGTATCTGACATGTGGTGGTTAGTGCACAGTAGGTACTTAAAACATCTGTTGAATGAATGAATTTATGAATAATGAAAGAATGTTGCTAAATAGAAGTGCTTAATAGTAGACTGCTATGTCCACCCTCTCAGATTTTAAAACACTTCTTCAATAGATACTTATTGGAAGACCATTAGGTACAGAGAACTGTATTGCTGCCAGAGGGCCAAGAAAAGTGATTAAGAAATACAGCCTGGCCATGAAGCAAATTCTGAGACAACAGATCTCCTGGAAACTTCTAGATTAGGAAAAAGATATGCACTTCTATAGAGATGAAAGACTCTATAATGAGGTATAGATACAACCCAGTAATCTGGGTCACAGCTGAAAGCTGATAATTTGAGGTTTCTCCTCAGTCTAATAAACTGGAAAGCTGCCGAGGGTTAACCGAGTCCAAGGAAGAGAGCCCTGGAGTAAGACAACCACACCATCAAAGGTACGGCAAGGACGGACTGGAGGACAGGAAAGGAAGAGAACCCTGGAGTAAGACAACCACACCATCAAAGGTACGTTAACCAAGTCCAAGGAAGAGAGCCCTGGAGTAAGACAACCACACCATCAAAGGTACATCAAGGACGGACTGGAGGACAGGAAAGGAAATGTTAAGAAAGTCAGTAATTCAGTAATGGTGGCAAATTTAATATTGAAAATGCGAAGATGTTTATAGATTGGGAAATTATATTCCATGTGCCTCCAGTCAAGTCTTCTGGATTATGTGAAAAATCTCTAGAAATCGGGAGAAGATAAATGAAGAGAATACTGTCATCTTCAATTAGTTACAGTGTGTAGGTTATGCCTGCTGCCCAGGAGACACAAATGATGTCTGAGGAGAAGGTCAGGGTCACACTACTGATATTTCCAGGAGCTACAGGTGAGACTAGTAAGGGCACAACCAGAAATGCTGTTCTCAAAAAGCAGAACTGAAACATGAAGAAACAACTAACTTTCTTAGCTTGTACTCATCCATATCCCCTTGAAAATTAGCTGGGTTGCTTCCCTAAGAAGGATTTATCTTTATTTTAAAATATATGAAAATGAAAACATCTCAGAGGTGTTTTTCAAGGGGAAATGCCCATGCATTTCAGAACAAAGCAATTAAGGATAACTCATAAAATTAAGAAGAGGGGGTAGGAAGTTGCAGACATCTGGTACATCTAACTGGTCATTAAGTCAACTCCAGATGTGGAGGCTACTAAAGGAATGAGGAAAAACAGTGCTTTGCATTCTTTAAACTTTAAAAATACATCATCATCATCTTTGCATTTTATGAAAATGGAAAGCAGGTCTATATTAGTCTCATTTCTCAGATGATAACACCCATTCTCAAAAAGGTTATCCTACATTTTTTGAGTTAGGTTTAGAATTCAACTCAAATGCTCAAATAGCAACGTAACTGACTGCTTCATTTTTTGAGTTAGGTTTTTGAGTTAGGTTTAGAATTCAACTCATTTTTTGAGTTAGGTTTAGAATTCAACTCAAATGCTCAAATAGCTACATAACTGACTGCCTCCTCTCAACAGTTTAGGAAAATAAAAACAACACTGATTTCACAATAAGGGTTTCCAATGATTTTACAATGATTCTGTTGAGTATGAGCAAGCTCTTCTAAGAGACAGACCCATGCAATCTCAGATAAACACAATCTACTTTTAAAAATTCTATGAGTAAATATGGAGACATTTATTAAGCTTCCTTTTTAAAAAATGGATTGATAGACATGGTTCATGTTATAACAGACAGCTGATATGCTAAGTGATAGAATCACTCTTTGTTAAACATCATTTCTCATTTGAGATAAAAACTGCAGTTCCCAGCAGCACCTCATAGAGAGATCATAGGGACCATCAGAAAGCTACACCAGAAATCAGATTACACTTTCCCCTAAAATGCAATATGCGTACAAGGAACCATGCGTATTTCTGGATTTGGAAGCACCTATGAACTGCTCTGTCTTGTAAGGAGAAGGACCAGAAAATATAAAACAAAACAAAAACCGATACAAGCAGGGTGTGAACGTAAGTCATACGATTTTCAGTTCTGTATCTTTGCCCCTACAAGTGGATCGAATTCTGCAGAGCTGAGTGTAATCTCTGAGAAAGCGAGTGAGTAAATCTATGATTTCTGAAACCTGATTGCAGGGTGTGAGAAGTACAGACTTCAGGTGAAATCTGTTCTCGTCAGTCTGGGACTGTTTTCAGGGATGGCGTGAGAGGGATCTATCCCACCGACGTCAGTATTTCAAGGCCCTGGTCACCATAGCCAGGTCTCCTGTATCACTGGTGGCGTGAGATGATGTAAGAGGCAGACTAACGAAGAGCTCCTATTTTAATGGTTATGTTTCACTTTAATGCCTATTGTTTAAAAAGATCTAGTACACCAAAGCTGTGATTTCACGTATATTACTTCTAAGAATAAAGATAGGCTTAAAAAATGAGTTAGGAGTTGGCTTAATTAGGAATATTAAATAAATAATCACACAGGTAGTACTTGGAAATGGAAAAAATCATCAAGGTGGTATACTAATGGCTGGAGTCTAGAATACATTGCTGAAGATAATTTTCTTCTTATCCCATTGTTTTGATAGTTTCTTTGTTGATATTTTTGCTATTTGTTTCTATTTACAAAATACCTATGTGCTTCAGGAAGAAAATTTGGAAACGCCGAAAAGCACAAATGAAAACCATGAAAATCAACCATAATGCTATCCCTAAAGATAAGCATAGTGAAGGTTTTATTTTTTACCCATCCAGTACTTTTTCCATAAAAGTGGGATTATGTCTTCACACTCTGGTTCATAGCCTGATTTTCCACTTAGAAATATGTCCTGAACATTTCCCCATGTGGTAAGCTTTCTTCTTCAGTTGTTTTACTGGCTGAAGAGTATTCTCTCATACCGTTCAATCAAAATCTAGGTAATTAATCTCCTACTGCTGGGAATTAAAGTTGCTTCCATTTTTTCACTGTCATACAAAATGCTGCAATGAACATCTTTGGACTTAATACTCTTGTACACATCTCTAAGTATCTCCTTATAACAAATTCCTAGAGGGAGAGCTGCCAGGTTAAATGGTTTGCCCATTATAAAGGGGTTTTGCTGCAAATTAACAGATTATTCTATAGAAAGTTTACCATAATAAATTATTCCACCAGTAAGTTATGAGAATACCCAATTCTATAACATTTGTAATGTATTATTATTACCAATGTTATATTTCTTTTAAAATATTTCTGGTATTTGTCAATACAATTGCATAACTCAGATGACTAAAGACATGGAAGTTAAAAATAATCATGTATTTAGAATTAATTTGTGGGTTTTTTTTCTTCTTCATATGCTATTTGTCCTAATTTCTACTGAGTTGAACCACTGAAGCAATAATCAGATGTAGGTGTGAGTATAAAATATAATAAGAAATGTCTTAAGTATTCCTGTCTCAAGAAGTACTTCCCTTTATATGTCTTATAATTCTCTTTTAACTAAGGGGACAATCATTATTTTGGGGAGAGAGGACATGATTCTTTTATTATATTTTTTTCTAACTCATAGAACAGATGTTGAAAATACGAGTCAAATTAATTCATTTTTTATGACAAAAGAGCAAAATAAGGTGCTGCCTCTTAACCCTATTCAACAAGTTCAAAGCCATCAAGGTAAGAATGGCATAACAATAGACTCTTTCCAATGACGCTGATGTCTAAGCAAGAACAGAATATTTGCATGATAAGCTAGCTGCTGCAATAAGAAGAAAAATGAATTCCTAGAATCACTTTATGCCTAGCAGGTTTAGGAACACTTGACTAACTGTAATTTTGAGTATTACTTATCACCCAGCTGGGTGATTGTCGATCTTTTTGAAGCTATGACAACCCATCTTCTTATGGTAGAGAAGATGGTGGTGATGGATGGTAATGCCACCCGTTTACCCTATTCTACAAGTACCACATGGGATGCAGTACCATTTTAATTAAAAAGAATAATTAAATTTAATTTCACATTGAGACTTATTTGAGAATTTCAAAATACTTCTTGGCCCATCACAGGAACTCTCTACCTTCAGGTAGGCAATAAGTGCTCTGAATTGAAGTGGGCTTAGAAGAAAGTAGGGTGTCAGGAATTCCTTTCAATGTAATGTATATATTATATTATGAAATGCTAAACAGATTCCTATTTAGTAAAACATCCAGAAATTTCTGGGTCAGCTACAATGGTTGATAAGACCCTACTAACCAGGTAAAGCAAACTGCCATGATCCATTTGTTAATTCAGTGGGCATTTACTGAACACCTACTTTGTGCCAAGAACTGTTTCATGCATTGGAGATACTAGCAAATAAGGCAGAGATGAACTGCCACCCTGATGAGGCCAACATTTTGGTGAAAGATGGGCGGGGAGGGTGAGACAGATAATAAACAGATAAAAACAGATGAACAAGAAATGGAAAATAGTGGTAAAGGCTTTGATAAAAATAGGATGGGGGAATGGGAAAGAGAATGACTTGATGAGGTGTGTGGCAAGGGGGAACTTTAGATGGGGTGGTCTTGGAAAACCTCTTGGAGAAGTTGACATTTGAGGTGTTCCAGTCAGGCAAAGGTCTTGGCAAAAGAGCATTCTAAATTGAGGGAAGAGCAAACGCAAAGGCCCAGAACCAATCTGATGTGTTGGGGAAACAGAAAGAAGGCCAGTGAGTAAGCACGCAGGGAAAGTGGTATAGATCGGGGCTGATTCCTGTTCTTCCTCAAGCCGTAGTGACGAGTTGGAATATCATTCTAGGGGTGATGGGATGCCCCTGGAAGGTTTTAGGCACAGAAATGTCATGATCCAATTTACAATTTTAAAAGATCACTTGAGTTGGTGCGTGATGGGTGCATTATCATGGGGCAAGAAGGGAGGCAGGGTTACCAGTCGGGTAGACACTGGTCATCCAGGTAAAAGATGTGGGTGTCTTGAATTAGGGGGTAGCCATGGAGGCAGGAATAAGGAAGCCTCAAAATCCTGTAGCTCTCATGTTAAACATTTACTTATATACGGTGGAATATAACTCAACCATAAGAAAGAACGAAATAATGCCATTTGCAGCAACATGGATGGACCTAGCGATTCTCATTCTAAGTGAAGGTAAGTCAGACAGACAAAGACAAATATCATATGATATCACTTATATGTGGAATCTAAAAAAAAGGATACAAATGAACTTACTTACAAAACAGAAATAGAGTTACAGACGGAGAAAACAAACTTATGGTTACCAGGGGGAAAGGGGGGTGGATAAATTGGGAGATTGGGATTGACAAATACCCATTACTATATATAAAACAGATAACTAATAAGGACCTACTGTATAGCACAGGGAACTCAATACTCTGTAATGACCTATATGGGAAAAGATTCTAAAAAAGAGTGGAGATATGTATAACTGATTCATTGGGCCGTACAGCAGAAAGTAACACAACACTGTAAATCAACTATACTCCAAAATAAATTTTAAAACGTTAAAAATTAAAAACCAATAAAAACATTTATGGCACTGTTCTGATGTTGTCTGTTGACTTTTTGCCTCTTCCAGTAGACTATAACATACTTTAACTGCTACCATTTACAAAGTGCCCCATGTTACTCTGGGCTTTACACACATGAATTCTCGTAACAGTTGCATCCCAAGTTCATATGTGGGGAGGTTAACTAACTCCCAAGGCCCCAAAGCTAGTGAGGGGCCATCTTAAGATTTACCTAGGTCTGCTGGATTCTGAGCAAGGAACAACTCTTAGCCAATATACTACAGTGTCTTCACTTTACCAACTTTAGGGGCAGAGTTGGTACAGGGAAACCAGGGCACAGCTGAATTTTTATAATGGTTCTTAAAAGGCAAAGGGCAGCAAAATTACCAGGAAGGGAGGCCCTTGTTTAAAATGCAGATTCCTGGGCCCTGCCCTGAGCATGCAGAACTGGAATCTAGGGCTGTGGGCTGCAAATGTGCCTTTTAAAAATGCTCCCAAGCGACATTCAATAAAATCTGCAAAGACTGCAAAGTAGGCACATGATAAATAGTGGGTGAATAAAGAAATGTAACAGGGAAACGGTCACAGGCAATGAAGATCTAGGGTACTTCACGCCCCCAAACTGTGATCCAGAGAAAATGTAACTTCATTTTTGGGGTGGGCCCAAGTGGAGCCTCAGCTAGCCATCTCAGAAATGTAGATGTGACTAACATATGGGTATGACAAACTCAGGTGTTCTGGAAGCTTTCTGTTTTAAATAATTTCACTTGACAACCAGGTGCTAAGTCCAGCTGTCTCCCCAGCTGAGGAAATACAAGCCCTTCAACTGGTAAATACCACCTATTTTAAAAGCACATAATCTTTAAACAAACAAACAAACAAACATCATTTTGATCTTTTGGCACATTCCACACATGGGCCAATTGACCCCTTAGACACAATACACATAATACCCAGGGTCCATGAGATTTTTAGGAGCTCACAAAACATTTAAATTTCTTTTTAAAAATCAGAAGAAAAACCTGAATATATTCTAGCCTGGATTATATTCAACTTTTACCAATGCAGCTATAAGATGTAATAAAAAATATTTTTTTTAATCAAGAAATGCACATGAAGGCAGTGATGCCTAGGGCACACAGACATCATCATGTGGCCTGCTTTACTCACAGCTCTGGGCCCAGGTGACAGACACCTTACCTGGCAGGCGTTGTACAAGAGCTGATGCTCGAACTTCTTGATCCCAAGAATGTTCTGGAACATCTCGTAGAGTTGCTCTTTGCTCAGAATGAGCTCGGAAGCTGCGCTGGCTGTCATCCGGGCCTGCTGCTTCCTGGGGTCCTCTTCCCCGCGGTAAATGGCATCAAACTTGGCCATCCAGGAGCTCAGCACGGTCTCCTTGCTGAGGCCGTCGATCTCGGGCAGGCTGCGCACCCTCTTCTCGATGTGCTTCTTGAAGACCTCCCGCGAGTCGTTGGCGGAGCAGCCTCCACTCTGCACCATGCGGGCCACGCGGTCGCTCTTCAGGAACACCTGAGCAACAGCAGGGCAGGACAGACATCAGGAAGCCGCACGGCAGTAACACACTCCCTGTGAGGCTGGAGGCTGGCGGCTGGACCTGGGCGGACCCCCTCACGAGCCTCCCGGGAGGCACCAGTGTGAATCGCATCCTGCCCCGCTACCTCCTAGCTGTGGGAACTGAGAGAGGGCCTTTACATGTTTTGCCTTTGTGTCCAAATCTGAAAAATGGGAATAACAATGGCATTTACTAGGTTGTGGAAAGGATGAAATGAGACAGTCATATCCTGAGAAGCAGCATATAGTGTAGAGACTCAATTGCTCACACAGCCTGGGGCCTTTCTGTGCCACTGAGTGGCAGTATTTCTTTTGGCAAATTAACCTCTTTGTACCTCAGTTTTCTCATCTATAAAATGGGGATAACAGTAGTTTCTACAGCACAAGTGTTTTTAAATGAGGATTAAATGAGTCAATATATGATGAGCACTTTAAAAAGTGGCTCATATTAATGCCATATAAGTTGTTGTGGTTGTTATTATTTTTATATGTAAAGTATCTGGCATGATGTCTGGTACACAGCACTTTACACAGTACATAGTCCACTATTTATGTCTCATTTTAGCCTCTCAGTGATACTCATCACAATTAAAACTGAACAAGGATTAGGTAAATATGTATTTAACGCCTGTCTCCCCTCCCCAAATGTCAACTCCACGTGGGCAAGGACTGTGCCTTTCTTGTCCCCCCAAATATCATCCATCTCTAGAGGGGAGCCTGGCGCTTTGAGAGTGAATGACAAGGCATTAGACTCGATCCGTTTTGTAGAAGGAAAAACCAAGACTCCAGAGAGGGGAAGGGACTTGCTCTTGGTAACTCAAATTGGCTGACTCTAAACGCACGGTCTTTTGACTTCACCCTGGCTCCTCCCTTTCCTACGGGTCTCACCTGCCTGGTGGGAGAACCCCTGGTTGCTTTGCTGGTGCTGCCTGGGTCCTGGGATGAAGCAGCCATTAAGAATAATTTGCTTTCACCCCAGTGCCCACCATTCGGGAGCTTATACAAGCTACACAGTTCTAGGGTGTCATACAAGGCAGTGAAGCTGCTGCTTCCCGTTCACAAAGAGGAAACGTCTGACACTTCTGAGCTGTGTCCTGGTCACACTTCAGTAGGTGCATAAATAGCCTTCCAGAGGCGGAAGAAATGTTCACTCCCCTGTCGGATTTCAGGGGATGCCTTTGGTAGGCAATCGCTTGAGGGGCATCTCATTGCCTCCTGCTTCATCACAAAGCCTTCCTTGGGGAGGAGAGATGTTAGAAAGATGAGTTCCATTTGTTGTCAACTGAATGAACTAATTTAGAGAGAAGGGGGGCTGAGGGTGTGCTTCACAGGCTAGAGGCCATGGCCAGCTCCACTGTGCCTGGGAACTGGTACTCAGTTGAGACCTTAGAGTTCATTTAAAAATCAATTATAGAAAAAAAAAGTTTCAAATGAATCCTCAGGCCTTACGAGCTTTAATGAGCTAGGAATTCACCCGAAAATCTGTAATGCTTAATGCAGGTAGTTTCTCCATGTAACACACTGTGCCTCAGCTATAGGTCTACATCTCAAAGTACATCAAAGTTGTGAAGCAAAAGAGGAAGTTTCTGGAGAGGCAGTATAACATTGTGACAAGACTTGTAAACCATGATCCCAGGCCAGCTCTGCCACTAACTTGCTGTGTGACCTTGGGTAAGTTACCTCCTTTCTCTGATCCTCTAACTTCTTTTCTGTACACTGAGGGAGTTGAACTATAAAAGTTTGAACTTGTCTTTTCAGTTGTAATGTTTATACTCTTCTCCATGAGCCCATTCACCCTTTCTTTGGACACTCACTGGGGGAGGGCACGTGCCAGCTGCCACGGTTACAGTGGGGAGCAAAACAGATGCTGATCCAGCCCTCGTGCCTCCATGACATTGTCCTAATCATCCCATACAGACATCATTACAATCTGGGACAAGTGCTAGCCAAGGGAAAATACACAGGTTCATGGGTGCCCGTAGCCAGGAATATATTCCAATATGCAGTTAGGAAAGCCTTCCTGGAGGAGACATGAAATGTGAAAGATGGGTAGGAAAAGAGTGAAAGAAGGAACAATATGTGTAAATACACTGAGGATCTGAGAAAATAAGGAGAAGCCAGTATGGCTGGGGCAGTGAGGGGTAGGAGAATGACCAGTATAAGATGGGCAGAAGGGGTCAGCTGGCCAAGGGCATGGGAGGCCCCATTAAGAACACTGGTTTTCATCTGAAGGGCACTGGGAAGCCACTGAAGGCTTTAAGCTGGGACACGACACAATCAAGTTCACATTCTCTGGCTTTAATGTGGAAAACAGACCTGAAGAGCGACAAGAGAATATGCAGGAGGCCAGCTGAGAGACACCTTATGAGCATAGGCGAGTGCTGATGGTGGCAGGGCTGCAAAGGGGTTAATTCTTTGTTGTCAGCGCTAACGACTATCAGAGGTGACTTAAAAACATTCAATCAATGATGAAGCCATACCCTCTTCCCATTTGTCCATATCAGTGTCCCAGAAACCTGTAGCAGGCCCCCGTTATAAGCTCTCAGCACCATATTCCTTTCTCCCAAAGCCCTTCCATAGCTGCCATTTGTCTCTGTGACTGTTTACTTAATATCTGAGGCTCTAGCTAGACTATAAGTCCCAGGAAGGCAGGAACTGTAGCTGCTTTTTTTCCTATTATTTATTCCAAGTGCCTAAGACAGTGCCTGGCACATAGCTGGTGCTATGCTGAATGACAGAATCGGTGAAGGAACAACACGAACAAAGCAGACATCTCAAAGCAGAGACCCTAAGGAGATTATATCTGGATGGGGGAACGAAGGTAAAGGAGAAACCAACAAGCACGATATAATGGTCTCTTAAGACGATTAACTGACGCTACATTTTTCCATGGGACCTGACAACACAGGGTAAGAAATGAGGATATTGGCACGTTGGTCCCAGATGGCATCCATAACTGGTGACCCCTGGACCCTGAGCACATTATCTGTTTCCCACAGTCCCTTCCTTTGTACACAGTAACCACTCAATAAATATTTGTTGAACTACTAGCAGATGGCTTTAGATAAGTCACTTAACTTCTGTCAACCACTCTCTCCTTTGCCATCACATGGGGTTCACCCAGCCAGACTTCTTTGATGAGGATCAAACTGAAAGGACTCTGAAAACTGGAAGGCTCCCTCTGTCCACAGGTAGGATATAACTGCCAGGCCCCAGAACGAAAGGAGATGAGTGGAATGTCAAGAGCATAGAGGAAGGAGGCGGAACATCGAGGTGACAGCCAAGTGCCAAAAGGCAGCAAGACAGCCACGGGGAGAGAAGGCGGTAGCGGAAAACTAATTTTCCAGGCACATCATCTGTCTTGGCTTCTCAGTCTGTCAGAAGGGAAGTGGGGCCAGTGACATGCTTGTGTGTCTCTAAAACGACCCCTGAAACTCATTTGTACCGGGAGCTCTATCGGGTACTTTGGGTTTTGTTTTCTGTTTCATTTTTTGGTAACTGTTGCGAGAGGCTTCAACTCCAGGCATAACTCTATGCAGCACATCCATAAATCCTCCCTACCCGTCTGCCAACTCCCAGACAGGTAGGTCATGATGGGAGAGGGCAGATAAACAAATAAATACGGAATGGGGAAGGGCAGTCAATTCAGCGACTCAACCCCATCCATCAGTCCTTTGCTCCATCGCCAGAGCCAAGCAACCTCAAGGTTGTTTTAGAAACACACAAGCACATCGGTAAGTGATGATTGTAGACGATACGGGGTAAAGCTGACCCATCTCCAGCTTCTTTACAGACAGGCTGAGAACACAAGATGGATCCTTTCCTGCTCCACAAAAGCATACCATTTCAACATAAATAAGAAAAATACCTAGATGCTAGAGTAAATAAGATTTTAAAAACCTACAACAACCAGGTTACTAATGAGTTTTACTAATGAATGGCACACACATAATGGGAGCAGCGGGCTTTACTGTCAGATGACCTGGGATCAAATCCTGGTTCCACCAGGTGCTAGCTTGGTCAGCTGAGCAAATTGCTTCAGCCTTCTGGGCTTCAGTTTTATCATCTTTCAAATGGGAATCACAATCACCCTCCCGTGTAGGATTTGAGTGAAGATTGAGTGAGACAATGAATGTCAACTGGTGAGCATGGTGCTCTACTACAAGAATGTAATAAAAGTTACCTGTTATTTTTAAATAGAGTATCATGAAGCCATTAAAAAGGTAACTTTTTTTTTCATCAGCATCAAAAGATGTCCATGAACTTATGGTTACCAGGGGGTAAGGGGGGGAGGGATAAATTGGGAGATTGGGATTGACACATACACACTACTCTATATAAAATATAACTAGGGCTTCCCTGGTGGCGCAGTGGTTGAGAGTCCGCCTGCCGAGGCAGGGGACGCGGGTTCGTGCCCCGGTCCGAGAAGATTCCACATGCCACGGAGCGGCTGGGCCCGTGGGCCATGGCCGCTGAGCCTGCACGTACAGAGCCTGTGCTCCGCAACGGGAGAGGCCACAGCAGTGAGAGGCCCGCGTATCACAAAAAAAAAAAAAAAAAAAAAAAGATAACTAATAAGGACCTACTGTACAGCACAGGGAACTCTACTCAATACTCTGTAATGACCTATATGGGAAAAGAAACTAAAAAAGAGTTGATATATGTATATGTATAACAGATTCACTTTGCTGTACACCTGAAACTAACGCAACATTGTAAATCAACTAAACTCCAATAAAAAAAAAACCCACAAAGATGTCCATGATATGCTGTCAAACCAGAGACTTCCAATGGTAGGGGTGAAGTGGGGCTGGGGCATAGGAGCATAACCCTTGATTGAGAACATCACAGGTAATAACACTGTTTACTGATGAGAGTATATCTTACGTGTGACTTTTGCAGAAGTCGAAAGAAGATAGAAAACAACTGTGAAATGAAACAAGTGGGTTATTAATATTTTTTAGTTACTTTCCATCTTAACATGGAAATCAAGGAGCTATCTTTATGTGTATAGACACATCAAAAAATACCTGGAAAGATATATGCCAAAATGTAATAGTGGTTGTCTAGGATCATGGGATTACAGGTATTTTTCTTAACCATTTCATTTACATTTTTCCCTACATTGTCTATTTTTATATTTGGCATGTTTGACTTTCACAGTCATTTAAAACACCCCTTTCTACATAGAAAAATGAGAAATTTTACCTTCACTGAGGCAAGGTGCATGTTAATTTCTAAAATAAAAAGCATCTTTGGATCTTAAAGTTATTCTTCACCAGAAAGTAAGGTTGTCCTGGGCAAATTTAGGAAGCACATCTGGGGCCATGAGCTGTGGTACATGATGGTAGATTAGGAACAAAAGTAGTTCTCTTTCCCCTTTCTATGCGCTTTTGCCCTTCCTTGACCTTGTATCTTCCACACCCAATGTCCAGGCCCCAAACTAGGGAGTGGATTGATTCCATAACTTTCAACTCTCCTCTATTATTTCTTTCTTTTTTTTTCCTTAATATTTATTATTTATTTATTTGGTTGCACTGGGTCTTAGTTGCGGCCAGCAAGCTCCTTAGTTGTGGCACATGGGCTCCTTAGTTGTGGCATGCGAACTCTTAGTTGCAGCATGCATGTGGGATCTAGTTCCCTGACCAGGGATCGAACCCGGACCCCCTGCATTGGGAGTGCAGAGTCTTATCCACTGCGCCACCAGGGAAGTCCCTCTCATTTATTTCTATACAGCACGTGGGCACTACACCACCACTCTTCCCCTCTAACCTTAATATATTCATAATAGCACTTTCCAGTTGCTAGATTTACAGGGAGGTTGTGTGTCTGAGTGTGTGTGTGTGTATGTGTGTGTGTGTGTTTGTGTGTATGTGTGTGTAATTTAGTCTTGACAACAATTATGCAAGCAAGATCCCACTACAGATGAAGAAGCTGAGGCTCAGATGTGGCTGAGGTCTCACAGCCCGTGTGCAGCAGAAATGGAGTTCAACTCCACGTCTTTTGGACACTCAACTCATCCTCTTAACCACTTGGCCCTCTGCCCCCTCCTTCCTTGCCTGACTTTTTTCACAAGAATGAATGCCTTTAGAATGGCTAGTTACTCTTTTCCTAGGGATATATCTATTTCAAGGCCACTGAGGAATTGTAGTGGTTTTGCTTATTGGAAAATGTGTAGCTTTATTTTAGAAAAATAGCCAGGTGTGACCTGACATCTACTTTTCTTAGATTAAAATAAGGTCAGTCATAAAGACAAACGAACGTTTGTCACCCTGTGCAGAGAACACCTGCAGTTTTTGCCTGCCAACCGTCCGTCCCCTTCTGATGACAGCACCTCAGTCCGAAAACACATTTGTCACTGCACACAGTTTCAGTGGGACTGTCAATCACAGGACCTTGCAAAGGAAGGACAAGGTCCTGTGACTGGCGATCAGACTTCCCCTTCTGGGGTTCAGATTCAGAGTGCGGAGGCCTAAGAATGGAATGGGGTTGGAGTAGATTCATACCAGTGATGGCGTGTGCATTAAATCCTGCTACCCGGCTTCCTGAGGCTAAGCTGTCCTGGTTTCCATCTTTTCTTTAGGTTGGTTATTTCCTTTAATAACAAAACAACAGTTGTTGTAATTATTAGGGCTTAATTCAGCCACAGTCAGTTTCTTTTGCTAGCAACCGAAGAACTGTGTCTGATACACCATTCAAATCTAGTTTGACAAAAACTAACTGGGGCTTTGTTAGAGAAGATCAGCTAAGACCAAAACGAAACAAAACTCAGTTGTAACAGTGGCGCTGGCGGAAGTCCAGATACCGGCTGTCCTGTTCTAAAATGAGCGTTGGTATGTCTTCTCCCTTATTCTACACTCCCTCTTCCCACTATATCTCCCCATGTTTCCTTCCTGGCAGGATCTCAGTGAGGAAGGTTCTGTAAGACCTTTCCATCCACCTCTTTTCTATGATGTCGGGGCCAGCGTGTGAAGGAACCAAAATCAAGCAGGGAGATGGGGAGGGAGGTGAGGATGGAGGGTGGGAGGGCTTATGTTTCACAATTTGTCTTAAAAGAGCTGAGAGTTAGAAAAGATGAGGGGGCCCTGGAGAAAAGGGTGGGCTCTCTGATGGCTTAGGACCATGGCTGTGAAAACAGGATAAAGTTGCAGGGCCAGATCTCAGAGCATCCATCTCAGTGCCCACCCTCCAAGCCACAATGAAAGAGATTAAAGGATTAATCTCCTGCTCTGCTTGATCTGCTCTGCCAATCAGGGCCACACGGGAAGGACAAAATAAATCTGCACGCTCGCGAGAGCCATAGGGAACCTTGGTCTCCCTCTATCCTGGAGACCAGCTTGCAAGGAGTGCTGGCCAGCTGGGGCCAGACTGGGCTGGATATGGGTGGGCACAGATGGCAGAAGGACAGTGGCTCCCCACTCGCTTTACTTTTAAAAAATTGCTCTTTACTACTCTAGCAAGTTGACAAACCATTATTGTCTTAGCAAAACAATGCCATTGCCTGAAACTGACTTTAGTAACTGACTATAGTAATCTATAGTAACTGACTATAGTCAGTTTCTGGAGAAAAAGTTTGGTTTTTTTTAAATTGTCATTTTCACTGGTAAATTGGGATGTGTCAGTGTTTATACAAACAGTGGAGTGGAGTATGTGTGTGTGCACGCGCGTGTGTGCGTGTGTGTGTGTGTGTGTGTGTATGTGAGGGGTGGCGGCTGAGAATTTAGAAGGAGAGTATCTGTTGGTTTTGCCTGTTGAGCACACATTCCCCCTTCTGTTCAAAAGCACGCCCAATTTCTTGATGGGAAACCAGGCCATTTTCAACACAACCGGTTCCAGTACAACCGAGCCTGCACTCTGGCTCCAGCGGTGTTATCTGTCCTCGGTCTATGCCACCCCTCATCTATAGTGATTAGTTCAAGAATGGACACAGGGCCCATGTTGGTCCAACCAAGTCACCTGGGGCCTTTTGCTGGGACTCTCAGCAAAGAAGTACTCTCTTTGCCCCTGGAGTTGCTAAGCTGGCAGGATGGGAACTTTCAGTGTTGTTCACATAGAAAGAACCTGCCCAAGAATGCAGCCAACCGGGGAAGAACAAAGCCGAGGTGTGGGGGGAAAGATACCCACCCTGCTGGCATCTTTGGAGTCTCTGGATCCAGCCACATGGATCCAGCGAAAGCCAGATCTATCCCTGGACTTTAAGCTGCTTGGGCAAACAAATCTCATTATTGGCTTAAGCCAGTTTGACCTAGGTGTCTGTACTTGTAATCCAAAGAGTCCTGCCCGGGACAGATACTGACAGGGAAACAACTGCATCCCAGAGGAGGGCAGAGAAAGACACACGAGCTTCTCCACTGCCCAAGAGTAGAGGGAGAGAGAGAAAGGGATGGGTAATCAACCTGGAGTGTGCCCCAGTGAAGGATTAATCCTGATCCCTTGACTGGGGACCTCTGTTTCAGAGGATTAGGCTTCCCAGGAAACATGAATCTTAAGACTCTCTAAAGCTTTGCTAATGACTATGGTAAATAATTAATACCCCACATTATTTCCTGTTGCTCAGATCTTAATATTAAATATTCAGTAATTTCTTAAGGTCTGTATTCTCACCAGACTTAAAGGAAGCTCTTTCAAATAAACTAGCCACGATAGAGGAAGATATCAGGATCACTATAGATGTCGTGGTAATTTCCAGAGACTCATTAGCAAGTTGATGACTATTAATTTTCAAATTTAATTAACAGACAGAAGTGGCACTTTCTTGTAATTTATATCATTAGTCAAATGAGCCTTCTCATTAAGATCTGTAATCTACAAGTTTACAAACTGGTGAATGACTTTAAACATGGAGAACTATTGATAAGGAACTACCTGGTCTCAACTGGGTTTTGGATTTTGACGAAAGGGGGAAAAATTAATTTCATTCCCTGGTGGTTTCTAAACAGAACTTTTCTTAAATATATTTAGGTTATTCACTACCACACCACCACCGTGATTACAAACCTCATTTCCACTCTCCCTCAAATCCAACCAAAAAATATGTCACATCAGAGAAAGCACCAAGTTCGACCCTTACTGGCAATCATTAATACTACTTGTATTAATGAAAAAATGTTTAAATTTGACACATATGAAAACAAACCAGATGTCTAGAACAGATCCAAACAGAAATTTCATTGAGGAAACGGTGTGCAAGATGAGTCTGTGGATGGACCCAGCAAACATCACAGAGACAAAGGCTGTTTACTATTAAAGGCTAATTAGGAAACAAATCAATAATATTTTCACAAGATCTAATTGCAATCTTGCTCAACTCTCTCCATGAAAGAAGGAGTCAAGTGCTGGAGCAATAGGAAGGAGAGTGTTACGGAATCAATCAAATAACTTTTTTAAAGCATCTTCTGAGAAATGGAGCACCCAATGGGCAGAAGAAGCATGTACCTGGAGCATCAGCAAAGTGGGAGCACCTATGTTTTTGTTTTAAAATAATTTTCCACCTAATAATTGAAAAAAGAAAAGAAGGAAGAAAATCAGCAAAGCAATCCCACAGGGGAAAAATCAGAAGTCTGTTGGGTTTCCTAACACCTACTTCACAATTTATTGTTATTAGGTTGAATTGCATATGGCAGGATTCCATCAGTTTTTTAATGCTTAGGGGGTGGTTTCTAATGGTTTTAATCTAGCCTTGACAATAGGTAAGACATTTGGGGCACAGGATTCCAAATACAGAGAATATCTGGTTCAGATGAAAATAGATTAATACAAAGTTAAATGTCTTTCAAAGACCAAATGATATGTATGTGAGGTAAACATTACCAATAGGAAGATATGGCATGTTCACTTCATTAATGACGTACAAACGATAGCAAATGTGCACATTTTGAAAGAATAACTACAAAATTTAAAATACTAGTGGAATTCCAACTTCACTTTACTGATAACTAAACCTCTGAAGTCTAGAGGTGAAAATTCACTTGTGGTATATACTCAGGATATATTTTCTCACTTATAGGTTTCTACCTGAGAACAGTGCTGCATTTTGGATGCTGTTCTAACTTGCAGAAAAGAACTCACAGCACCATTTTAACGGAAAGAACAAGGAAGCTAGTGAAGGCAACATCCTTTGGAGGTGTTGCCATCCTCTAGAAGGTGGGTTAAGTGGTGGGAAAATGCTTCCCATTTCAAGTCTTTCAAGTGAGTTCAAGTCTTAGCCTGTGGCATTTTAACAGCTGTGTGACCTTGAGTAATTAACCTAACTTCTCTGAGCCTCAGTCTCTTCATCAGTAAAGTGGGAATAACGGCAGTACCTAACTCAAAGACTGTTGTCAAGATTAAACAAGAAATGGTACATAAAGTACTCACCACTCTGCCTGTTATAACAATCGGTTGGCAAACAGTAGCCTTTCTTCCCCACTCCCCCCATACCCTGCCGAACAAAATGCTGTTTTCCTTTAAATTGTAACCAATCACCAACCCCTTGGGCTCAGGAGGGATGGCCCTGTAGAAGGCCAAGGCTACTATTCTCACCGACCAGTAGTTCAGAAACTCTGAGCTTCAGGCTCAAGCAGTCTTGGCATTCTTCTGCCCGGTGCATCTTACCTCGTAGTAACTCTGGACAGCATTCATAAAGGCTTCATCAGCCACGATTTGGGTTTCCCCATTGAGAAAAGCCTGAAACCGGTCCTTGACTGTCTGCAGCTGCTGTTTGCTGATCTGTAAGAAACAGAGAAGTAGGGGACAGTGAGGAATTTCTCTAGACAAGGATCACGGTTACTTTACGTTGAAGATGCCAGGCCCACTGACGTGCTAGAGCCGGCTTATACAGGCGTGTGGGAGCTGATTATTATATTCACGGGAATTCTGTGAGGCAGTTGTTAAACAAAGCCATTACTAAAAATTAATATAAATTACAGCTAAATTATATTGAAAACAAGGGTAAGACACACTCAAAATTCAATGCTTCCTGGTTATTTTATCACATTTGCTATTATCTGAGTTTTTGAGGTCACTTACATCTATGTATTTGTATGGTGGAAATGATATAAAATGTGGTGCTACCACACATTTCTTCCCAATTTTGCATTCAATGATTTTTTTATTGGAAGCTAGACATCAGCCAAGGTGGGAGTGTTTACACCACGGAAATTGGCAAATGCTACACATCAGGGTTGGATTCTTTTGTTTTGTTTTTGTTTTTTGGGGAGATGGTTTTTTCAACACACCATTGCACAGGCCCCTCAGGTGGTCTGAAATATCCTGCTTTACAAAGATATAATAAACAAAACAGTAAGGTACTGACATAAAAACGGACACGTAGATTAATGGAACAAAATTGAGAACCCAGAAATTAATCCACGTATATATGGCCAACTAGTATCTGACAAGGGAGCTAAGAATACTCAATGGGGAAAGGATAGTCTCTTCAATAAATAATGTTGGAAAACCGGATATTCACATGCATAAGAATGAAACTGCACTCCTATCTTACACCACTCACAAAAATTAATTCAAAATAGGTTAAAGACCTCAATGTAAGACCAGAAACTTTAAGACTTCTAGAGGACAACGTAGAGTAAAAGCTCCTTGACATTGGTCCTGGCAGTGATTTTTTGGATATGACACCAAAAGCACAAGGAATAAAAGCAAAAATAAACAGGTGGGACTACATCAAACTCAAAAGCTTCCACATAGCAAAAGAATTAATCAGCAAAATGAAAATGCAACCTATGGAATAGGAGAAAATATTTGCAAACCATCTATCTGATAAGGGGTTAATATCCAAAGTATGTAAGGAACTCATATACCTCCATAGGAAAAAAAAAAGAATAAAAAAGTGCAGAGGACTGGAATAGACAATTTTTCAAAGAAGACACGCAAATGGCCAGCAAGTACATGAAAAGGTGCTCAATTTTACTAATTATGAGGGAAATGCCAATCAAAACCAAAATGAGCTATCACCTCACACCTGCCAGAGTAGCTATCATCAAAAAAACAAGATACAGGTATTGGCAAAAGCGTTGAGAAAAGGGAACCCCATGAACTGTTGGTAGTAATGTAAATTGGTGTAGCCACTGTAGTTCCTCAAAAAATTAAAAATAGAACTACCATAAGATCCAGCTATCCCACTTCTAGGTATACATCCCAAGGAAAGGAAGTCACTATCCTGAAGAGATATCTACACTCCCATGTTCGTTGCAGTATTATTTATAATAGCCAGAACACGGAAACAACCTACCTGCCCATCAATGGATGAATGGATAAAGAAAATGTGATCTATGTATGTATACACACACACACACGTGTGTATATATATACATATGTACACACACATATAAATACACAAACACATATATACACATGTATACATATATATAACAGGCACACATTGGATTATTATATACACAGAGACACAGACACACACGTTGGAATATTATTCAGCCACAAAAAAGGAAATCCTGCCTTTTACAACAACATGTATGAACCTTGAGGGCATTACGCTAAGTGAAATAAGTCAGACAGGCAAAGATAAATACTGTACGTTCTCACTTATATGAGGAATCTAAAAAATCTGAACTCATAAAAAGAGGGACTAGAATAATGGTTACTGGGGGTTGAGGGGGAGGGGAAATGGGGTCCAAGGGTGCAAACTTCCAGCTATAAGATGAGTAAGTTCTGGGCATCTAATATGTATAGCATAGTGACTATAGTTAACAATACTCTATTAAGTACTTGAAAGTTGTGAAGAGAGTAATCTTACATGCTGTTACCTCAAGAGAAAAACAGTAATTATGTGAGGGGATGAAAGTGTTAACTAACCTTATTGTGGTTAGATTTCACAATATATACATGTATCAAATTGTCACATCAGACATCTTAAACTTATATATGTTATATTTCAATAATATCTCAATAAAGCTTGGGGGAAAATACCCTGCTAAGTGCAGCATGGCAATATACAAAGGTTTTCAAACTTTACTGTTGTTACATTCATGATCACATGAAAGGTGATATTTAGGTCGAAGACACACTTCCAGGATGTGGCATAGATAATTTGGGCAGTAGGTTATGTGTAATTCCCTGCCTCATCAAGCCCCCTTTCTTCCCCACGTAGGAAAGCCCTGAAAGATTCCTATTTATTCTTCCTCCTCCATTCTCTGTCTGGCTGTGTCCCACTGTCCTTCAGTGTCAGCATGAGCAGTGCTAACTTATGAAGCCCTTCCCAAACCCTAGCCTACATCTTCCTGCTAAGTCATTCTGGGGCACATCATTTATTCTAACTACTTGTTATTTAACGTCAAATTTGTTAGATGATCTGCCTTTCCTTGCTATTTTGTTCTTTGATGTTTCCCCAGGGCCAACTTAGTGCTTTAATACATGGCAGGCATTCATGTTAAATGAATGAGTGAATAAATGAAGTGTATGGAAGACAAATTATTTTTGAGTATCCTTTCATCAGTTCTAATTTATCGAAAAAGAAAGTCAGCTAAAAACTTTACTCTTTTAACCATTATTTATGCAAAGTCACACTTCCTAATTAACAATGGGACACTGTGAGAACTGCTGCTCTAGTAGAAAGAGGAAGAAGATTATTCCAGGCTCAGTTCTATCGACCATTGTGTCATCTTGGAAAAGCCACTTAGGTTCTCAGAATTGGCCACGGACTTAAAAGCCTTTCTGGAATAGGGCCGGGTTTAAATAAATGAATGTTATCCTAGCCTCAGTTTTCTCACTTGAAAAATGATGATAATCCTTATTACTCACTATCTTGGGATAGTTATAGCTACTCAATCACATGAGTTCTTTAAAATTATGAGTTTGTATATTCATTTAGAGTGTTTGCATCATCAGAGTCAATGTAAGTCTTGTTAGTAGAAAATAAAGCTTCAAGCTATATTGAAGAGTATTGAAGACTGAAGCCTCACAGGAGCTTTAACTCCATCAGGAAATGAATCAAAACAGACTTTTGAGAACAGACATAGATGAAAGTCGGAGTGCTTTAGCTAATTTTTGTACTTGGGGAGAAGTGGGGAATAGTGAATTGGGGGGCAGATATAGAGGGGGTAGTTTTGTTCTAGAGCACCACTGCCCAATGTCAGTGTAATTTTACATTTTCTAGTAAATTTACATTTTCTAGTCACATTAAAAAAAGTAAAAAGCAGGTGAAATGAATTTTCATATACTTTGTTAGACCCAACATGTCAAGATAATATCACATTGACATGTAATCATTAGCGAAATTATTAATGAATCATTTTACATTCTTTTTTTACACTGTGTCTTTGAATCTAATGTACTGTACACTTAAAGTACATCTCAATTCAGAATAACCCCACTGCAACTTTTCAGTAGCCACATGTGGCTAGTAGCTACCATACTGTACAGCGTGGGCCTAGCGCATGGAATGAACTCACTTCTAAGCCGCTTAAGCTTTCCTGTTCTGACGCAACGATATTGGTTATCAGAGGAGTTATACAGAAAATCATAGTTATTTTGTATGTGCCTGAAATCATTTACACCGAAATATCAGGCAGTGGTTGATTTGCTCATAAAAATGACACCATCATGTGAATTTCTTTTATGCAGGTGGATTTAAGTCTCAAACCTTTACAGCATAGCACCACCAGAGGCATCTCACAGAATTTCTTGCTCAGAATTCCTTCCAAGTCTGGATTCATATTAACTCTGCATGATTTGGGAGGTGGGGTGGAGTGGGGTGATAGGGCAAGAGAGGGAAGGGAGATCCATAAACCGTGCTTTTGCCTTAAGTGCTTAAGTAATGTGAAATAAAATAAGGTGCACACCATCTGAAGCATAAAGATTGTTGACTCAGGCCAAATCCATTATCACCCTAACCTTTTGTTAAATAAGCCTAGTGTTCATTTATTTTAAGAAATATTTACAGAGCACCTAGCCCCTGCCTGGCCCTGCCCCAGGCCCTGAGGTCAACAAAATACATTCGACCTCTCAACTCACCGGCCAGGGCTAGGCACTGGGGTATCAGCATACCAAAAACAAACAAAAGTATGGTTTAGGGTTTCAGAGGAGAGAGATTACAGACTATAAAATTCACAAAACGAAATTTGAAAAATAGATATATGTATAACTGAATTACTTTGCTGTATACCTGAAACTAATCCAACACTGTAAATTAACTACACTATGATATAAAATTAAAATTTTTAAAAAATTACCACAAATGGGATGGTTTAAAAAAAAAAGAGAAGGCCTCCAGGAACATTCATTTCAGTTGAGTTCAGAGAACTCACATCATGAAGCCCCACAAAACATACGCCACTTCCCTGGATACCCCAAGTTCCAGGCAGGAGAGTTAGGGACAGATTATCGTACCAGAGCTATGTTTGCATCTGGGCTTGACACCTGCCCATCCGTGTTCACTACTTTTCTCACCACTAATTTAACAAGCATAGTGTCCACTTAATCAACTCACTAGCTGTGTCCACTAGGCAAACGGCTAACCTCTGGACACCTCAGCATTTTTTACCTGTAAAATGGTGCCAATGGTGACCTCATACAATTGTTGTCAGGATTAACTGCGATACGTAAAATAGCCACTGCAGAACCTGGCACAGCATGTACGCTCAATGGACATCAGCTGCTGTGAAGCTTGATCCTCTTGAGTCTTCGCCTTGAGAAAGGCAAAGACTGTGCCCTTGAGAAAGCATGCCCGTGGGAAAATTCCACATGTATCTTCAAAATCCAGCCCATGGGCTCCTTCCCAGCCTTCCCCAGCTGGAGTTTTCTACTTGCTCAGGACTTTGTTCACAACCCTAAGGGCACATGCATCATGCTCTGGAGTCGTTCTTTACTTAAACACCAGTGCTCAGAGGCTGGATCAGGAGTTGAGAATGTAGGCTTGGGGTCAAAGGGATATGGGTTCAAATCCTAGTGATACCACTCATTTCCAAGGTGGCTGACCTTGGGAAAGCTACCTTCCCTAAGCTTTGGTTCTTCAAGTATAAAATAGGGATTATAAAACCTATTTCCTAGGGTTGCTGGAAAGATGACTAGGAAATGGGATGATGTAGCCATGGATCTTAGCACACTCTGGGACAAAAGAAGAGTCCAATGATAAGGGGCAGGCCACAGGCTAAATGCCCCAGGGCCCTTCATGAGGTGGCCTCTGTCCACTCCTGGCTTTGTCTCGTCTCACTCTGCTCTCCAATGACTCTGCTCTGGCCACACTGGCCTCTTTTCTCCTTCTCAAATTCACCCTAACCTTTCTTGCCCAGGAGCCTTTGCACTTGCCGTTCCCCCTGCCTGAGTTGCTCTTCCCCTGCCTCTCCCCATGGCTGCCAACTTCTCCCCCTGAAGACTCAGCCTACCCAGCATGTCCCACGAAGGTCTTCTCAGACCACCCTGCCTACCATGATGCTCCCCCAAACTGATCCAAGTTGCCCTAGACCCTATGCATTTCCTCCACAGCCTTTATGACAGTCAGTATTTACCTTTTTCTAAGATAAATTTATGTGATTGAATTATAACGTGCATGTAGAAAAATATACCTCATAAGCACAAAGCATGAGAAATCTTCACAAAGTGAACTTTCCCATGGGACCAATCCTCTTATCAAGATAAACAACATGACCTGGACCCCAGAAGCTCCTGCACGTCCCCAAAGGCATTACCCCCCTCCAAAGGCAACCTTTTCTTTTTTTTACATCTTCATTGGAGTATAATTGCTTTCCAATGTTGTGGTAGTTTCTGCTGTATAACAAAGTAAATCAGCTATATGTATACATATATCCCCATATCTCCTCCCTCTTGCGTCTCCCTCCCTCTCACCCTCCCTATCCCACCCCTCTAGGTGGTCACAAAGCACCGAGCTGATCTCCCTGTGCTATGCGGCTGCTTCCCACTAGCTATCTCTTTTATTTTTTTTAATTTTTTAATTTTTATTTTTTATACAGCAGGTTCTTATTAGTTATCTATTTTATACATATTAGTGCATATATGTCAATCCCAATATCCCAGTTCATCCCACCACGCACCACTGCCACTTTCCCCTCGTGGTGTCCACATGTTTGTTCTCTACCTCTGTGGTGACCTGACTTCTACCATCACAGATTGATTTTGTCTGTTTTTGAACCTGACGTCAGTGTAATCAAGCATTACGAGATTCTGGCACATGGTTGGGGGTAGCAATCCCTTGGTCATCCTCAGTGCTGAGTAGTACAACATGGTATGACTCTACCACTATTTATCCATTCTCTTATTGATGGACAGTTGGGCCTTGTTTCTTTATTTTACAATTCTGCTTTCTTTTCATTGTCTATCTCCCTGTAAGAGCATGTGTTTCACAGGTACAAGAAGCACATCTGTCTTGTTTAGTGCTGTGCTCCTAGTGTCTGGCACATAATGGGCTCTAACCAATTACGCGTTGAATGAATACATATGCTTACTGAGTGTTTAATATATCCCAGGCACAGTATTAAGCTCTGAAGATATAAAACGACCAAGGCACAGTATAGTCAGAGACCATATTCATTTTTGATTCCTTAGCATTCTTTTGCTGACTGTATAAGTGAATGAAAATCTCTCTTAGGAACTCCCTTAAATAACAAGTCTAAGAACCGATCTGTAGGACAGATAAAAGTAACAGATCTCGATAGGATTGAATCCTGAAGGTGACCTTGCATGAACACACCAAGATAATTGGCCCAGAGTAACTGACGGTACAACTTTAAATAGACAAACAGGCTTCTATGAGCCGCTTACAAACAGAATCCTCCTAAAATAGAAGGCCATCTCAAAGCATTCAATATGTAAGGAAACCACTTGTGCATCAGATCAGAATTCAGAATTGAAGTAATGAGTTCCGAGAGCAGAAAGCCTGAACCGATGAAAGGTAATTATTGCAGAGAGAAGTGCTGCCGCAGCAGCATTTGCTAGAACTCTTCAAGCATTCTTGGCTCAATCCACCTCATTAGGCAAGGCCTGAAGATTCCCACTGCATTTCAGGCAGTTTGTAATCTACTGCAGCATTCTGGACAAGTGTGAAATGGGATCCACAGTGAGGAGAAAACCACACGTTCTAAGTGCTGGTCTCAGGAGAGGCAGTGTCGAAGTTAGACCAACTCAGGTCAAATCCCAGCTTGAATACAAGTCCTTGGGCACGTAGTTAACACTGGTTTTCTCCTCTGTAAATCGGAAATAATCTTATCTACCTTGTAGGGTTTTTGTGAAAACTAGATGACATGATATATGTAAGGTACATGTAGCATATATGACACAGAGTAAGGACTTAATAAACGAAACTAAGAAGTATTATTGTTAGGATTTCGTTTTTCCTTTCCCCTTTCAATCTTTTAATCTTATTTCAGTGCTCCTTTTTTCTTGTTTATTCAGTCATTTGAAGTTACATTTACCCCCTCTTGTTCTTCCCATTTTAGAGGCTGAAAAGCCAAGTACTTTTTTCCTGTCACCATTGCAGCTATAGGTAGCCATGTGACAGAGGCAGAAAGGTATTGAGGGTCTTCTGGAAAAGCTTTTGAATGAAATACTCATAAAAAGGAACCTATCTGCGTGTATAACCTTTTCCTTTCTTGCTGCCTCCCTCTTCTGCTGAGGATACAAATATATTGTCTGGAGCTGTGGTGTCTACCATGTAACCATGAAGGAAGGTTGTGTTGGTACTTATATTTTTGAGGAGCTGCTCAAATATTTATAAAATGTCCATCTCTGGCCTTCTCATTATGTGAGAAAAAAAATGAAGTGATATTTGTTCAAGTCATTGTGTTTTTTCTTTTACTTGCAGCCAAATGCTTTCCTAATGTATACATACGGCTTTCTCTAGGCATGAAAAAAAGCATACTTCCTAAGGTGCTGATTGGTTAATATGCCTCCTATGAGAGCAGCAATTGTGCTATGAAAGAGGAAAGAAGCAATGCTTACCCAGAAAGAATGACTCTAAAATGGTAGCATTCTAAGCATAGGGAAAAGGCAGTAGAAAATCGTGTGGGGTGTTCGAGAGATGTTTCAATTATACACGTACATGAAGTCCTTCTCTTAAGTGTAAGGTGAGCACTGTAGATTACAATCTATTAATGTGAGCTATGTTTTTCCTTTTTTAAAAAAGAAACTATTATTCCATTACAGAAAACTGACAAAAATGTCAACAAGTACTTTATTTTTTATTTTTTTAAAATCACTCATTTTATTTATTTTAAAATTTATTTATTTATTTTTGGCTGCGTTGGGTCTTCATTGCTGTGTGTGGGCTTCCCATTGTGGTGACATGAGTCACCACAATGAGAATAATGTCTAGAGCATAGGCTCAGTAGTTGCGGCGCATGGGCTTAGCTGCTCTGCGGCATGTGGGATCTTCCCAGACCAGGGATCGAACTCGTGTCCCCTGCATTTGCAGGTGGATTCTTAACCACTGCACCACCTGGGAAGTCCCTCAACAAGTACTTTAAAAGCTTAAGTTAGTCTAGAGAGATGAGGGCAATGTTTATTTAATTTCCTTTCCTTGAAGGTTATCAAAATTTATATTCGTCCATTAATTTTATTCATAAATAAAATATCTTCCTACAACCAGACTAAAATATATTCTACCCTAAATGAAGTCTCGCTTTTAGGAAAAGTAAAAATCATATCATCCTAACCAAATATTTACTTATTTCCCTAAAATTTTTAGCACCTTCTATATTATGTACAATTATACAACATATCCTGAAAAAAGCTGTTTTATGTGAGTTTTGTTCACTTGCTTGAGGAAATAAATCAATTTGAAAGGCTTCATCACAGAAAAATATGACAATAATTCTGAAATGTAAGCTGAAAGGGCAAAAGTATTGAAGAGGGAGAAGTTATGCTAGGGCTGTAACCCTGGCTTTCTCTTTGGAACATGATTTTCCTAAATTCAACCATTCAAGTAATGTTTTCCTAAGTATGCCCTCTCTATATACCAACCATACTACTATTTACTTAAATTTTGTCCTGAATATATTTCAAATAACTTCATTTTTAAACTGAAACTCTAAGCAATAATACCTGTGAAATCACAGGTTTTATGTACTAGCTATAGCTTACACAGATATGTACTATTATCTTCTATCCATCTACCACATTTTTAAAAGTGCTCCTTTAGAAAAAAAAATTTTAATCTGCAATATATAAGAGTTCTTGCTCCTTTTTTAAAATTTTAGGGCAGCAGCTAAATATCTTTAATTTAATTACTACCTTTAAAAATTCAACTTGAATTTTTAAATCATTAAATAATAGAAAGACCAACCAACGTGTTATTCCTAAAGACCTATTTGGGCAGGAGAGAAAGAACGAAGCGTTCTATGACCCAAGAAAAGTGACCTTGGGAACAGAATTTAAACACTAAGCTGGAATTCTCTCAGAAAATACTTATTTAGTAGAAGAGGAAAAAAATTAGGAAAAATGAATTTAGAGAATGAGACAGATTAATAGTTGGATTAAAGATGGGATGAGAGGAGGTAAAGGATACAGGTAGAGGCAAAGAAGGGATGCAGAAAGTAGCCTGTATACACACTGCAAAGCTCTTAAAAGTTGGATCAAATGTCCCATCCTTGAATGCAACACTTCTAGTTTTTTAAAATATAAGATTATATTTTTCCAATTTGGAAGCACTCAGGCAGTATTCACCCAGAATCTTCTGACAGGTGGTCAGATATGAATTCTTAGACTCAAAAGTCCTCATGGAGAGTTGTTCAAGTTGCCACGAGTCTCAAATATTTTGGTTTCAAGTCTCTTTACATGTTGAAAATTTACTGAAGACTCCAAAGGAGCTTTTGTTTATGCAGTTTACATCTACTGATATGCACTGTAATAGAAATTAAAACTGGGGAGTTTAAAATATTGATGAATTAATCAAAAATAACAATACATTTTCTACATGTTAACCTAAATAACACTCTAAGAAAATAACTATATTTTCTAAAACAAAAATTAGTGAAATGGCTGGCAACATGATACAGTATTGCAAATTTCTTTCAAAAATTAATAGAAGACAGCTGGATTCTCAAATCTGTTTCTGCATTCAATCTGTTGTAATATGCTGTTTTGGTTGAAGCATGTGAAGAAACTCTGGAAGCATGTGAAGAAACCTCCCACAGATACGCTGTTGGAAAATGGAGGGATACTTTAATAGCCCTTTGAGAGAGATGTGGATTATCTTTGATACTATACCAAAGCTCAACTAGTGGTACTTTCTTAAAAGTTTGTTGCAATGTAAAATTGGAAACCTCATCAGTGACCTTTTTGTACTCTATTACATTAAAATTCATTGGTCTATAGGGGTAAGACAGGAAAGACACAGACCTACTAGAGAATGGACTTGAGGGTATGGTGAGGGGGAAGGGTAAGCTGTGACAAAGCGAGAGGGAGGCATGGACATATATACACTACCAAACGTAAAACAGATAGCTAGTGGGAAGCAGCCGCATAGCACAGGGAGATCAGCCCAGTGCTTTGTGACCACCTAGAGGGGTGGGATAGGGAGGGTTGGAGGGAGGGAGACGCAAGAGAAAAGAGATATGGGAACATATGTATAACTGATTCACTTTGTTATAAAGCAGAAACTAACACACAATTGTAAAGAAATTATACTCCAATAAAGATGTAAAAAAAAAAAAAATTCATTGGTCTAGCTTGCTCTTTGAATGAATCATTTCTCCATGCATGGTTTTTTAAAAGTATCATGCATTGGTTATAGGGAAATAGTAAGTAGTTCATTGAGTTATGAAAATATTTCAAATATTGATATATTTCATTACACAATAACAAAAAGTCGTGTTATTTACTATCATACTGGCATAACTAAAGAAGCATTTAGGTGTTAGGAAACTGTCAAGCTATACTGGTGGATGGAAATTTTATCACTGGCAAAAAATACTATCAATTGCTTTTCTTGAATTAACAGGCTACCTCCATTCATTTTCTAGAAAACATTGGCAAAACAACTAAATTTGCATAACCTCAGTTTTTCCTTTCTTTTCTTTTCCTTTTTCTCAGTTGATCTTTCAAAGTAAAATTGATGCTCCATTACAAAAAAAATGGCTAGTTCATTGGCAACTCAATCAGTCCAGTCCCTTTCCAGGAGACAATCACTGCTTTTGTTATGCAGTCTGAGTGCTTTATGTATATTTACCATTTCATTATACAGAGTATTAAAAGGGTGTACTCAGGGTCAAATTTTAATGAAACCAATAATGTCTACTGCTTCATCAAGAAGAGTACCCAGGGCTTCCCTGGTGGCGCAGTGGTTGCGAGTCCGCCTGCCGATGCAGGGGACGCGGGTTCGTGCCCCGGTCCGGGGGGATCCCACGTGCCGCAGAGCGGCTGGGCCCGTGAGCCATGGCCGCTGAGCCTGCGCGTCCGGAGCCTGTGCTCCACAGCGGGAGCGGTCACAGCAGTGAGAGGCCCGCGTACCGCAAAAAAAAGAAAAAAAAAGAAGAAGAGTATCCAGTGAGTCTGGCAGTTTTTAAACAGTGAGTAAGTGGCGGTAAGGACGACAATGACTAGTATGGTTTGGCACTAGCAGGTTCATTCACCATGGCTTTTGCACCATTAGTGCACATGTCAACACACTGGGGCAAAAAAGCAAATAGTGTCTTAGTATTGCTAGGGAACTCATCTTGTAGACCCCCAAGGGTATATGGACCACACTCTGGGACCTTATCAGAGGGATCTAGCGAATCACCAACCTTGACCAGCTATTAGTGCTACCAGGAAGGCAGCCAGGAGGAGAGTGGAAGGGTACAGTCTTAGAGAGGGAAGCAGGGAACAGAACATGCTGCAAGGTCTTACGTGCCTAAGTGCAGAGTTAGGATTTAACTCAAAGTAGGATGGGCAAAAACCACTGAAATGTTTCCTTCATGACATGTCAAATCTGACATGATTAGAGAGCACACAGGATCAGAGAACACTCATGAGTTCTCAGGTTTAGAGAAGAACCAGGAGAAGGTTTCACGCAATCTAAATGACATCTAAGGAGAGGCGGGTCTTGAATAGTGTCTAAAATCTTAGTTGGCAGAGATAGGAATACTGGGGAGAAGGAAGGAGAGTCGGAATGTGGGAGAATGAATGAAAAGGGCATTCATGAGGGGGTTACAGAAGGAGAGAAGAGAGAGAGAGATGATAAAATGTGGGACCTATATGGGGGGACAGAGTAAGACTTTCTTTTGTCAGTTTATAATTTAAACCATGCTGATTAAAAAAAAAAAAAAGAGGTGCTCTTAGCACAAGCATCCAGCGTGTACAACAGGACGATCCAAAAATAAAGTCACAACAACCCACTGGAAATGGAGCGGCAGAGAGTTTCACTTGGCTGGAGCCCAGATCGCAAAGGCCAGCACGGCAACACGTGGAATCACGAAATCACTGAACACCAGTTCAGTGAGTCTCATGAGGTTCAATAGTGAACGTATCAGTAGCAATTATTTCCAGAGAAAAAGCTGAGGAAATCTGAATGCAGTCTACATAGAAGTTATAATAGATTCTTTAATGTAACACCTCACAAACTGGGGGGCGTCACCAAAACTGATGCACGTCAGAACCTTGTCCTGTCGGTCATGACAGTGAAAGAATGTACACTAGATCAGCAGTTACCATTCAAGCTACTATGGTATTTGGACGGATGTGGAGATCTTAACTGGTTCCAACAATCTCCATCATTATGCAGAGTGGCAGAGGGAAGAAACAGGACAAAGTCGGGAGGTTTTCTGAAGCTGGGAAACACTAAAGACACAAGCGCAAACCCTTATATAAACGATGGACTTTAGTTAATAATACTGTATCAATATTGGTTCATCAGTTGTACCAATGTCCCACACTAATGCAAGATGCTAATAATAGGGGAGACTGTTGAGGGAAGGGGGGATGCCAAGTATGTGGAAACCCTGTACTTTCCAGTCAATTTTTCGGTAAACCTAAAACTGCTCTAAAAAATAAACTAGGTTGATTAAACACACAACACACACACACACACACACACACACACACACACACACACGTGCAAGTTTTCTATACAGGGAACCAAATATAGCAGCACACACAATGCAGCCCTAGGCCTGCACAGGGGAGAACAGAAAATCCTCCCACTCAAGCTTGTCCTGAGATTCAGAGTAGCAAAGAGTAAAAAGCCATCAGTGCTCTCGAGTTCCACTGCCCAACGCCTTGTTGCAATATGAACCAGCTGGATTGGACAGAGGTTTCCAAAGACCTTTCTGCATCCACAAATGAGTTCTGGCTTATTAAAATGATATTTCTTATTGGGTCAATTCTCTCCCCCAAGATTCTGTTACTGATCATTTAAAAGCATCGGTGATGTAATTACCCTTGCTCTGTCCAACAGAGAAACAGTGTGGGTTCCTTTCGGAAGTGGCTGTGACGGTTAATTTCCTGCAATTTGAGCGATACCACTTTTCCTAACAAACAGACAAGCAGTGTTGATTTCATGTGCGGGTAAGCACGTGGACAGACTGCGTGGAATATCACTGAAATCTCTTTAAGGAAAGTTGCTTTTTTACCCATTGGGATATTTGTCTGCAGTCGGGGAACAACATGCTTTTATGCTGTGTCTAGAACATTGCCCCTATGGGCAATAAGAAGTCGAATTGTCATTTTTCTGTAAGTCCTCACAACTCCACTGATGCATTGTTCTTTTTTTGGCTATTGCTGCCATTGGAGAGCATTTCCCTCTGCCCTCTCCCTTCACTTTCTTCACTTGGCTAAAGCTTACTTTTCTGGCAAAATGCTAATAAAGTCCCCTCTCTCTGATGGCCCCTCCTACTCCCTAAGCTAGATCCCCTCTGTCTGAACTCCCTCCTCCCCTGCCTCTTTGCATTTATTATACATTAACATAAAGCATGAACTTGGAAACAGGCAACCTTGGGTGAGAGGACACACACTTATCTACTCACATAACACATAACCGGGAGGCTTGTCCAGGGTAGACTCCACAGTCTCCCTCAGGAGTGTTCACTGCCCTGAGGGCTCACAGCAGACAAAGCCACCAGCCCCGTGGCAGCTGAGTTGGCTGTTGCCAAACACAAGAGCAGTGAATGTGCAGGTAGGAAACACCTGAGGGTATGTCAGGATGTGCATGCATTGACACACTTCCATTTAGAAATACAGAAGCCTTTCCGACACAAACCTCCTCCTTTCAAAGAACAAGCAGCTTTGAAGTTGGGTGTGGAAACCCAGAGAAGAGCAGATAATGTTGGGTCAGCCTCGTGGGCCTCTGATATACCAGGATGAATGGAAGATGACACAGCGGACACTGAGCATGGGTAGCCGAGAATCCTGGAGCAGAAATAGAAAGAGGGGCAATGTGGGACAAGGCTTCTGCAAAGAGCAGAAGGCTGGGAGGGCACAAAGGACTGGAGTGCCGAGGAAACTACTCCTGGGGGCCAGGACATGCTGTGTTGGTAGAGGGGGGCAGATGGCAGTGGGAGTGATCCGAGGTGTCCCGTGGAAGCCATACACAAAGCCAAGCAGACCACAAGATGGCAGAGGCCGGACATTCCAAGTCTTAGCATCTCAGAGACCACCTTCTGGAAGTTTGCCTCTTTGATTTTAGAAATTAGTAAGAGACCAGGAGGTAGGCTTTACATCCTCCGCTGCACTAGAATTTCTTATTTCCTTTTGGTCCCCAGATTTGACTGAGTTTTGCTTTTGTTTTTGTTTTTCTTAGTTCTTTTTTTCTTTCTTATTAGTTATCTATTTTATACATATTAGTGTATATATGTCAGTCCCAATCTCCCAATTCATCCCACCACCACCTCCCATCCCCCATTTTTCTTAGTTCTAAGAAGCTTTTTAAAGAAAACCCTGAATATTAATTTCTAATCATCCTACCCTAATATTCCTCACCTCCCTCTAGTCTCCCCCAATGCCCCACCAATACTATGCTGACATCTGCTCTACTAAGAAGTCTGGACTTGTGGTGAGGGTAGAGAAGAAGAGCAGCATCATTCTGGAACTGGCTGAAAAACTCTAGAAAAAGGAGAGGATGTCCAAAGGTAGGAGAAAGAAAAAGAAGAAAGGTGAGAAGAAAAAAGCATTTCCCCCTCTTGGTAATTTTTGCACAAGGCAGACTAATGGGCCATCCTTAAAGTTTAATATCAACACTGACCAAATTTCTGGAGCCCAAATTCATTCATCCATCTATTCATTCATTTATTCATTCATTCATACATTCAAAGAGTTATTTATT
Organism: Stenella coeruleoalba; assembly: GCF_951394435.1. Taxonomy (NCBI): domain Eukaryota; kingdom Metazoa; phylum Chordata; class Mammalia; order Artiodactyla; family Delphinidae; genus Stenella; species Stenella coeruleoalba. The sequence continues at coordinate 78,232,085 of NC_137156.1, forward strand.
GAGCGCCATTATGTGTCAAGCGCTGTTCTAAGCACTGAGGATTCAATGGCAATTTAAAAAAGAAAAAACCTTGCCCTTTTGGAACTACCATTCTGGATTACCCTCATGATACCCAACGGATGGTATGAGTTCATGTCCAACATCTTACTTAATGTATAATAAAAGAAGAGGTAAATTCTGACTTATAATTTTCCAGACAGTCTCCAAAGGGAAAAAATGGGTCAGATCTGGCTATGAAGACAGCCAAATTCCTTTCTATGGAAGGACATACAGAGTTGTATTATGTAACCCTGGACAGGAGGAAAAATAGCCAAAGAAACAGTCTTTGGTGCTTAAGCATTGCATTTGAGGAGTTTTGAATATAGTCTAGACTGTTATCTTCCTAATAGCACCATCCTTCCAGAATATTCCCGAGGTTCCAAAAAGAAAACAACAAAGAGTGTGGCTCTCCTTGAACAAAGGTGACCCAAGTGACAAGTCTGAGATCTGGGGGAGTCTCACTGATGTGTGTGCTTCTGGTCTGTGCCCCAGTAAAAGGCTGAATTAGTTTCAAGCACAGCTGGGAATGGTGCACCCCAAGTTTTTCCACCATCAAGAACCTCTATTTTTCCCTCCAAGGACCCAAGTTTTGAAAGTTGTCTCCTTCCTAAAACCCTGCATTTGACACCTAATAGTCTTTTCTCCTTTAGTTTTATTAATCAAAGGCCAAGTAAAGTTTGAGCTTCCGATCAGCAGTACCTCCACACTGAACTGATATAATTCCAGGCCCAATGTTTTAGTTATCCTGCGATAATAAAGAGACAGCAAATAGAAACCTGGGTTTGGGAGCTAGACAACAAGGTCGGGTTTAAATCTCAGATAATCACTTATTAGTTGTGTGACCTCAGGCAATGTACTTAACCTATTAGTTATGATTATAAAGTTAAGTGAGACAAGTTTAAGAAAATATATATGCAAGGCTATTCATTGAAGTATTACTTATAATAGCAAATGCCCATTATTGGGAACTGGTTGAAGAAACTATTGAATCACCATGCAATGCAGTACAGTATAATTATAAGAAAGGAATGAAGAATCATTTTAGATACTGATATGGAATGACCTCCAGTACACATTGTTAACAGAAAAAATGACAGGCAGAGAAATGTGCATATTTTATGGTACTATGCATCTAAGAGAAAGGAAGAGAAATAGACACACATACACACACACTCTTATATTTAAAAAATGGAAGATAAACCAAAGCTTGTAATGAAAATGATTTCCAGACTGTGATCTCTGAATTTCCCATGAAAATTGCCCAGGGTTCCTCTGCTGATTCCGTGTCTGAGGCATGTAATGTACATGAAGACCCTTATCTTATCAGAAATTAAGGAAGCTATCAAAGACTGCTGGGATCTTCTTAAAAGGATCCAGAAACCAGTTAGAGGAGCCTGACACTGGCCATAGATAATTTGAGAATCAATAAAAATAATGACTACACAGAATGTCATGTAAAGTATGTTCAGATCATAACAGTATTCAACCAAAACAGAACAAAAACCATAATCGGTTACCTTCCAAGGTTGCTAAGGAACGAACCTGTTATTTTGGTAATACAAATGAAGAGAAAGTATCAACCTTTTTTTTTTTTTTTTTTTTGCCTTTCTTGTGTGATCTGTACCTCAGAGTAATCAAAAAACTGATAAAGGAAATTTTCTCTTTACAGACTTGCTCCAGCTAGTAGGTGAAAAAAGAAAGTATCACCTGTTGCAACCCCTCAGAATAATGGATCTAGGTAATTGTCATCGAGGGCTATTAAGATCCCAAAAGGGAGAGAACTAGTTATTATGTGACTACTGGTAGAAATGCAAACACTGCCTTTGAGGTATTCTTGTAAAAGAATCAGATTTTAATGTGATAATTCACTGGATCCTACTACCAGTTTATGGGGGTTGCAGACGCTCATGTTAAATAATACGAAGGGAGTACAATCAGCAAAATCCAGTCTATGGGAAACTCTTCAAGACAAATGACCTGGTATCAACAAAAAAATTGCAAGCAAAATAATAATCACTTTAAAATAGGGGAGAGAAAACTCTATAGATTAAAAGACACACAAGCATCATATCAATCAATTACAATACATGGACCTTATTTGGAAACTGATTTGAGTGAACAAACTAAAAAACATTCGTGAGACCTCAGGGAAGTTAACTTATCAAGTATAATAATGGTACCATGGGTTATGTTTACAAAAACAGGTCCTTCTATTTTGGAGATCATACTAAAATATTTATGGGTGTAATGATGTTATGTCTGGAATTTGCTTCAAAATAATTCAATAGGGAGGTATGGGGAATATAGATAAAACAGACTGACGACGAAGTAACAGTTAATAAACTGAGGGATGGGTACATAGGGTTCATGACACTAACTTCTCTACTTATGTATATACATTTGACATTTCCATAATTTCCATACAGTTTTTCTAAAAGTTACTGAGTGATCTAACTCTGGTGGCAGTGGTGTTTGGGGCAGGGGCAGGGAATGTCAGTGACCAGGGCTATTTATAGCAATTTAACTTCCCCACCATGATAATACTGAGAGACTCAACCTCCCAACCCCATGAGGTTCATTTGCTCATACTGTACTTTGAATATTTTGAAAAACTGGATTGTGAATGTCCCACACTTTGAGCCTTGCTTTTGTCATCCAGCAATTTTTATTGTTGTTGATACCAAAATAGCCTTCTTATAGAACTGCAGTGTTCACCCACTTCATATACGGTAAGATTTCTGGCCGTTCCCCAAACTGAAGGAACCCAGGAAGAGAACGCAGTGTAACACCATTAAAGATCCATCAGTTTCCCACCTCCCAACCCTGCCTGAGGCGGTTACATTAATAAACAATATCAGCACAAATGAATAAGAAAACGGCAGAATCCAAACTTCCCCTCTCACTCCTCATCAGCCTATTAAGAATTACAAAGATGAGCTCTTCAAATCTATCACGAGGCCAACCCTCCCCAATGCAAAATAATAAGAAAAATATTTGATATATGGATAATCATCATCAACAGTGAACTATGTCCCATGCATGCTATCTGGAGACACTAGCTAATGATGGCTTCAAGCCATCACAAGTAGCAAGATATATAAACACCAAGCATCTTGGACATAAAGACAAACGCTTTAAAAAAAAACAAAAGGATGTTATGGAGAGAGCAATTTGAAAGCAAATAATGTTTTTGGAACATTAAATGTTTAAATCATTAAAAAATTAAATCATTAACAAAATGATTCTTTTATTGTGTGATGTCAGGGTGCATCATATATTGGATGTATCTCTAAAAATCTCTTTAAAATATTGGAAAAAATTTTATAAGCCTGATTAATCAGTATTCAAAAGTGTTGTACTAAGAGTTTTAATAATTCTTAAACAAATTAAAAATATATAAAGATGCAACATTTGCAGAACAACAATAGATTGACATTGGAAAAGACAATTCACTAGGTGGATTTCAACAAAAATCTTTGCATAATTGGTGGGAAGAACTGAAACACAGATATCTTGATTTCACAAATACATCCAGTGATGCCCATCTTCCATTTGGATCTAAGGATCTTTCTAATGCGTCATTTCCAATTATGACCAAGCAGTGAAAAAAAAACTCAGAACTTAGCTTTTGAGCTACTAATTGAGAAAGCATTAAACAAAAATTTCAAAAATACTGAAGCATACATATTCAAGCATGTAACTTTCATCAAAACATCAATTATTACCTTTTTATGATATCAAAAATGCTTTGTATTGATACCATTGAGAAATATAACAAAATCAAGTATTATTTCATCTTTTGGCCATCCTTCATTTATACTTTACATGCTTTTATTATGTACATAGTATATTAGTATAGTATTAGTTATTAATAAATAAACATAAAAGGGGTATCAGCAAAATGTTTTACTGACAGAGTGTGTGTTCAAAAAAGTCTGGAGACCACAGATACGGTGATTAAAGATCTTCAATCTGGAATCAGACTGTCTGAGTTTGAATTGTGGATCCACCACCCAGTAGCTATGTGGTCTTGAGAAAACAGCATTAGTTTTTTTAAACATTCGTTTATTTGTAAAGTAGGTATACTCTTAGCATCTTCATTATGATGTTGTAAAGATTAAATGAGCTAATATACGACATTGTAACTCTGTCCTCGGCATATGGTAAGTATGTTAAAATGATAGGTACTATCATCATCATCATTATCATCATCATAATCGTGCTCATCATGTCACTGTCATCATCATTGTCATGCAACCCAGCCATCTGGTCACTACCATCTATGCTATGCTCTAAATATTAAAATTTAAGTAACCTTCAGTGTGTCTTTGAGGGGATCTCACACTTGTGTAAGAAATTCCATAACTTATTGTGGCAGTTTTATTAAAGCACGGCTGCTCAACTAGGTCAGGTGTCCCTCAAGGCTCCTTTGAATGACATGGTATGTATCACACACAGTCAACTCTGAAATAACTGAAGGGCAGAGGATGCAATACCTTTCCTCACTAGTTACCTCACTTAATTTGTTTACAAAGTACTTGAATGAAAAATAAGAGGGTCTTGGAAAAAAGCTGACAGGGCATAATGACAGCACTTTTTACCATATGTATCCTTTCTCTAGCTTCCTCTCAGTTTCTGCATATGTCACTGCATTATACAGTTTCTATATCCCTGGGTTTCCTTAGACGAGAACAAAGTGAGTTAAGAGGAAGTTGAAAAAAGCATGCACTTTATTAGGGGGATACCCAGAAAGTTGGTGACTCATAGAAAGTTACTCATTTGTCAATGTCCACTTAAATGCTTCACACCAGAAACAAGAAAAACTCAAACAACCTAATCTTACACCTAAAGGAACTAGGAAAAGAAGAACAAACAAAAAGCAAAGTTAGTAGAAGGAAATAAATCATAAAGATCAGAGCAGAAATAAATGAGATAGGGACTAAAAAAACAACAGAAAAGATCAATGAAACTAAGTTTGGTTCTTTGAAAAGACAAAAAAAATTGATAAGACTTTAGCCAGACTCATCAAATAAAATGAGAGACGTCCCAAGTAAATAAAATCAGAAATGAAATAGGAGAAGTTACAACCAACACAACAGAAATACAAGGGATCATCAGAGATTATTATCAACAGTTGTACACCAATAAAATGGATGAGCTGGAAAAAAATGGATAAATTTCTAGAAACATACACTCTCCCAACACTGAATCAGGAAGAAATAAAAAATATGAACAGACCAATTACCAGTAATAAAATTGAATCAATAATAAAACAATTCCCGAGATCCAGGAAACCAAGACGGTGGAGTAGAAGGACGTGCTCTCACTCCCTCTTGCAAGAACACCAGAATCACAACTAGCTGCAGGACAATCATCGACAGGAAGACACTGGAACTCACCAAAAAAGATACCCCACATCCAAAGACAAAGGAGAAGCTGCAATGAGACGGTAGGAGGGGCACAAACACAGTAAAATCAAATCCCATTAACTGCTGGATGGGTGACTCACAGACTGGAGAACACTTATACCACAGAAGTCCACCCACTGGAGTGAAGGTTCTGAGTCCCATATCAGGCTTCCCAACCTGGGGGTCTGGCAACAGGAGGAGGAATTCCTAGAGAATCAGACTTTGAAGGCTAGTGGGATTTGATTGCAGAACTTCGACAGAACTGGGGGAAACAGAGACTCCACTCTTGGAGGGCACACACAAAGCAGTGTGTGCATCGGGACCCAGGGGAAGGAGCAGTGACAACAGGGGAGACTGAACCAGACCTATCTGCTAGTTTTGGGGGGTCTCCTGCAGAGGCGGAGGGTGGCTGTGGCTCACCGTGGGGACAAGGACACTGGCAGCAGAAGTTCTGGGAAGTACTTCTTGGCATGAGCCCTCCGAGAGGCTGCCATTAGCCCCACCAAAGAGCCCAGGTAGGTTCCAGTGTTGGGTTGCCTCAGGTCAAACAACCAACAGGAAGGGAATCCAGCCCCACCCATCAGCAGACAAGCAGATTAAAGTTTTACTGAGCTCTGCCCACCAGAACAACAGTCAGCTCTACCCACCACCAGTGCCTCCCATCAGGAAACTTGCACAAGCCCCTCAGATAGCCTCATCCACCAGAGGGCAGACAGCAGAAGCAAGAACTACAATCCTGCAGCCTGTGCAACAAAAACCACATTCACAGAAAGAGAGACAAGATGAAAAGGCAGAGGGCTATGTACCAGATGAAGGAACAAGATAAAACCCCAGAAAAACAACTAAATGAAGTGGAGATAGGCAACCTTCCAGAAAAAGAACTCAGAATAATGATAGTGAAGATGATCCAGGACCTCGGAAAAAGAATGGAGGCAAAGATCGAGAAGATGCAAGAAATGTTTAACAAAAACCTAGAAGAATTAAAGAACAAACAAACAGAGATGAACAATACAATAACAGAAATGAAAACTACACTAAAAGGAATCAATAGCTGAATAACTGAGGCAGAAGAATGGATAAGTAACGTGGAAGACAGAATGGTGGAATTCACTGCTACAGAACAGAATAAAGAAAAAAGAATGAAAAGAAATTAAGACAGCCTAAGAGACCTCTGGGACAACATTAAACACAACAACATTCGCATTATAGGGGTCCCAGAAGGAGAAGAAAGGGAGAAAAGACCCAAGAAAATATCTGAAGAGATTATGGGCGAAAACTTCCCTAACATGGGAAAGGAAATAGCCACCCAAGTCCAGGGAGCGCAGAGAATCCCATAAACCCAAGGAGAAACACTCCGAGACACACAGTAATCAAATTGGCAAAACTTAAAGACAAAGAAAAATTATTCAAAGCAGCAAGGGAAATGTGACAAATAACACACAAGGGAACTCCCATAATGTTAACAGCTGATTTCTCAGCAAAAACTCTACAAGCCAGAAGGCAGTGGCGTGATATACTTAAAGTGCTGAAAGGGAAGAACCTACAACCAAGACTACTCTACCTGGCAAGGATCTCATTCAGATTCGATGGAGAAATCAAAAGCTTTACAGACAAGCAAAAGCTAAGAGAATTCAGCACCACCAAACCAGCTCTACAACAAATGCTAAAGGAACTTCTCTAAGTGGGAAACACAAGAGAAGAAAAGGACCTACAAAAACAAACCCAAAACAATTCAGAAAATCGTCATAAGAACATACATATTGATAATTACCTTAAATGTGAATGGATTAAATGTTCCAACCAAAAGACACAGACTTGCTGATTGGATACAAAAACAAGACCCATATATATGCTGTCTACAAGAGACCCACTTCAGACCTAGGGACAAATTCAGACTGAAAGTGAGGGGATGGAAAAAGATATTCCATGCAAATGGAAATCAAAAGAAAGCTGGAGTAGCAATACTCGTATCAGATAAAATAGACTTTAAAATAAAGAATGTCACAAGAGACAAGGAAGGACAGTACATAATGATCAAGGGATCAATCCAAGAAGAAGATATAACAATTATAAATATATATGCACTCAACATAGGAGCACCTCAATACATAAGGCAACTGCCAACAGCTCTAAAAGAGGAAACTGACAGTAACACAATGATAGTGGGGGACTTGAACACCTCACTTACACCAATGGACAGATCATCCAAAATGAAAATAAATAAGGAAACAGGAGCTTTAAATGACACAATAGACCAAATAGATTTAATTGATATTTATAGGATATTCCATCCAAAACCAGTAGATTACACTTTCTTCTCAAGTGCGCATAGAACATTTTCCAGGATAGATCACATCTTGGGTCACAAATCAAGCCTCAGTAAATTTAAGAAAATTGAAATCATATCAAGCATCTTTTCTGACCACAAAGCTATGAGATTAGAAATGAATTACAGGGAGAAAAACGTAAAAAACACAAACACGTGGAGGCTAAACAATACGTTACTAAATAACCAAGAGATCACTGAAGAAATCAAAGAGGAAATCAAAAAATACCTAGAGACAAATGACAATGAAAACACAATGATCCAAAACCTACGGGATGCAGCAACAGCGGTTCTAAGAGGGAAGTTTATAGCTATACAAGCCTACCTCAAGAAACAAGAAAAATCTCAAACAATCTAACCTTACCCCTAAAGGAACTGGAGAAAGAAGAACAAACAAAATCCAAAGTTAGCAGAAGGAAAGAAAACATAAACATCAGAGCAGAAATAAATGAAATAGAAACAAAGAAAACAACAGCAAAGATCAATAAAACTAAAAGCTGGTTCTGGGCTTCGCTGGTGGCACAGTGGTTGAGAATCTGCCTGCCAATGCAGGGGACATGGGTTCGAGCCCTGGTCTGGGAAGATCCCACATGCCGCGGAGCAACTAGGCCCATGAGCCACAACTACTGAGCCTGCGGGTCTGGAGCTTGTGCTCTGCAACAAGAGAGGCCATGACAGTGAGAGGTCCGCGCACTGCAATGAAGAGTGGCCCCCACCTGCCGCAACTAGAGAAAGCCCTCACACGTTAACGAAGACCCAACACAGCCAAAAATAAATTAATTAATTTTTAAAAAAACTGGTTCTTTGAGAAGATAAAATTGATAAACCATTAGCCAGACTCATCAAGAAAAAGAGGGAGAGGACTCAAATCAATAAAATTAGAAATGAAAAAGGAGAAGTTACAATGGACACCACAGAAATACAAAGCATCCTAAGAGACTACTACAAGCAACTCTATGCCAATAAAATGGACAACCTGGAAGAAATGGACAAATTCTTAGAAAGGTATAACCTTCCAAGACTGAACCAGGACGAAATAGAAAATATGAACAGACCAAATCACAAGTAACGAAATTGAAACTGTGATTAAAAATCTTCCAACAAACCAAAGTCCAGGACCAGATGGCTTCACAGGTGAATTCTATCAAACATTTAGAGAAGAGCTAACACCCATCCTTCTCAAACTCTTCCAAAAAATTGCGGAGGAAGGAACACTCCCAAACTCATTCTATGGGGCCACCATCACCCTGATACCAAAACCAGATAAAGATACTACAAAAAAAGAAAATTAGAGACCAATATCACTGATAAATATAGATACAAAAATCCTCAACAGCATACCAGCAAACAGAATCCAACAACACATTAAAAGGATCATACACCATGATTAAGTGGGATTTATCCCAGGGATGCAAGAATTCTTCAATATACGCAAATCAATCAATGTGATACACCATATTAACAAAGTGAAGAGGAAAAACCATATGATCATCTCAATAAATGCTGAAAAAGCTTTTGGCAAAATTCAACACCCATTTATGATAAAAACTCTCCAGAAAGTGGGCATAGAGGGAACCTATCTCATCATAATAAAGGCCATATATGCCAAACCCACAGCAAACATCATTCTTAATGGTGAAAAACTGAAAGCATTTCCTCTAAGATCAGGAACAAGACAAGGATGTCCACTCTCACCACTATTATTCAACATAGTTTTGGAAGTCCTAGCCATGGCAATCAGAGAAGAAAAAGAAATAAAAGGAATACAAATTGGAAAAAAGTAAAACTGTCACTGTTTGCAGATGACATGATACTATACTTAGAGAATCCTAAAGATGCCACCAGAAAACTACCAGAGCTAATCAATGAATTTGGTAAAGTTGCAGGATACAAAATTAATGCACAGAAATCTCTTGCATTCCTATACACTAATGATGAAAAATCTGAAAGAGAAATTAAGGAAACACTCCCGTTTACCACTGCAACAAAAAGAATTAAACACCTAGGAATAAACCTTCCTAGGGAGACAAAAGACCTGTATGCAGAAAACTGTAAGACACTGATGAAAGAAATGAAAGATGATACCGACAGAGAAATAGACCATGTTCTTGGACTGGAAAAATCAACATTGTGACAATGACTATATTACCCAAAGCAATCTACAGATTCAATGCAATCCCTATCAAATTACCAACAGCATTTTTTACAGAACTAGAACAAAAAATCTTAAAATTTGTATGGAAACACAAAAGACCCCGAATAGCCAAAGCAGTCTTGAGGGAACAAAAACAGAGCTGGAGGAATCAGACTCCCTGACTTCAGACTATAGTATAAAGCTACAGTAATCAAGACAATATGGTACTGGCACAGAAACAGAAACATAGATCAATGGAACAAGATAGAAAGCCCAGAGATAAACCCACACACCTATGGCCAACTAATCTATGACAAAGGAGGCAAGGATATACAGTGGAAAAAAGACAGTCTCTTCAATAAGTGGTGCTGGGAAAACTGGACAGCTACATGTGAAAGAATGAAATTAGAACACTCCCTAACACCATACACAAAAATAAACTCCAAGTGGATTAGAGACCTAAATGTAAGACCGGACACTATAAACTTTTAGAGGAAAACATAGGAAGAACACTCTTTGACCTAAATCACAGCAAGATCTTTTTTGATAGTAATGGAAATAAAAACAAAAATAAACAAATGGGATCTAATGAAACTTCAAAGCATTTGCACAACAAAGGAAACCATAAACAAGACGAAAAGACAACCCTCAGAATGGGAGAAAATATTTGCAAACAAATCAATGGACAAAGGATTAATCTCCAAAATATATAAACAGCTCATGCAGCTCAATATTAAAAAAACAAACAACACAATCCACAAATGGGCAGAAGACCTAAATAGACATTTCTCCAAGGCAGACATACAGATGGCCAAGAAGCACATGACAAGCTGCTCAACATCACTAATTATTAGAGAAATGCAAATCAAAACTACAATGAGGTATCACCTCACACCAGTTAGAATGGGCATCATCAGAAAATCTACAAACAACAAATGCTGGAGAGGGTGTGGAGAAAAGGGAACCCTCTTGCACTGTTGGTGGGAATGTAAATTGATACAGCCACTATGGAGAACAGTATGGAGGTTCCTTAAAAAACTAAAAATAGAATTACCATATGATTCAGCAATCCCACTACTGGGCATATACCCTGAGAAATCCATAATTCAAAAAGACACATGCACCCCAATGTTCATTGCGGCACTATTTACAATACCCAGGTCACGGAAGCAACCTAAATGCCCACCGACAGATGAATGGATAAAGATGTGGTACACATATACAATGGAATATTGCTCAGCCATAAAAAGGAACGAAACTGGGTCATTTGTTGAGACGTGGATGGATCTAGAGACTGTCATACAGAGTGAAGTAAGTCAGAAAGAGAAAAACAAATATCGTATATTAACGCATATATGTGGAACCTAGAAAAATGGTACAGATGAACTGGTTTGCAGGGCAGAAATAGAGACACAGATGTAGAGAACAAACGTATGGACACCAAGGGGGGAAAGCCGTGGGGGTGGGGGGGGGTGTGATGAATTGGGTGATTGGGATTGACATGTATACACTGACGTGTATAAAACTTATGACTAATAAAGAACCTGCTGTATAAAAAAAATAAATTAAATTAAATTAAGAAATTAAAATAATAATAAAAAATTCCCAACAAACAAAAGTCTAGGACCAGGTGTCTTCACAGATGAATTCTACCGAACAGTTAAATAAGAGTTAATACCCAGCCCTCTCAAACTATTCCAAAAAACTGAAGAGGAAGGAATGCTTCCAAACTCACTCTACAAAGCCAGGATCATGCTGATAACAAAATCAGACTAAGACACCACACAAAAAGAGAAAATTAGCGACCAACATCACTGATGAACATAGATGTAAAAATCCTCAACAAAATATTAGCAAACCAAATTCAACAATATATTTAAAAGACCATACACCATAATCAAGCGGGATGTGTTTCAGGGATGCAAAGGTGATTCAATATGCTCAAGTCAATCACCGTGATACATCACATTAACAAATTGAAAAATAAAAATCATATAATCATCTCAATAGATACAGAAAACTTTTTGACAAAATGCAATATCCATTTATAATAAAAACTCAACAAAGCCTCAACACAGAAGGGCCATATATGCAAGCCCACAGCCAACATCATACCCAATGATATAAAGTTGAAAGCACTGCCTCTAAGATCAGGAACAAGACAAGGATGTCCACTTTTGCCACTTTTATACAACATAGTATTGGAAATCCTGCGGCAGCAATCTGACAAAAAAAAAAAAAAAAAAGGAATTTAAATTGGAAAGGATGAAATAAAACTGACACTGTTTTCAGAACATGATACTATATATAAAAAACCCTAAAACTGCTACCAAAAAGCTATTTGAATAAATGAATTCACTAAAGTTGTAGAATACAAAATTAACATACAGAAATGTGATGCCTTCTACACACTAATGATGAATTATCAGAAAGAGAAATTAAGAAAACAATCCCATATACAATTGCATCAAAAAGAATAAAATATCTAGGAATAATCCTAACCAAGGAAGTAAAAGACCTGTACTCTGAAAACTATAAGACATTGATAAAAGAAATTAAAGACCACACAAACAAATGGAAAGATATACTAGGTTCAGTAATTGGAAGAGTTAATATAGTTAAAATGACCATACTCCCCAAGGCAATCTACAGATTCAGTGTGTTCCTTGTTAAAATCCCTATAGCATTTTACACAGAACTTGGACAAATAACTCTAAAATTTGTTTGTAAACAGAAAAGACCCTTAATAGCCAAAACAATTTTGAGAAAGAAGAACAAAGTGCCCTGACTTCAAACTATACTACAAAGCTACAGTAATCAAAATGGTATGGTACTGCCATAAAAACAGACACATAGATCAATGGAACAGAATAGAGAGCCCAGAAATAAACACATGCTAACAGGATAATTAATCTATGACAAAGGAGGCAAGAACATACAATGAGGAAAAGACAGCTTCTTCAATAAACAATGTTGGGAAAACTGGACAGCTACATGCAAAAGAATCAAACTGGACTACTTTCTCATCCCACATACAAGAGTAAACTCAAAATGGATTAAAGACCTGAAAACCATAAAACACCTAGAAAAATATAAGCAGTGTGCTCTTTGATACTGGCCTCAGCAATATTTTGGAGGGGCTCTGTTTCCCGAGGCAAGGAAAACAAAAGCAAAAATACACAAATGGCACTACATCAAACTAAAAAGCTTTTGCACAGGGGAAAAAAAAAACTATCAACAAAACAAAACACTGGCCTACTGAATGGGAGAAGATATTTGCAAATGATATATCTGATAAGGAGTTAATATTCAAAAACTCATACAACTCAACATCAAACAAAAACAAAAAAACTTAATTTAAAAATAAGCAGAGGGGACCTCCCTGGTGGTGCAGACGTTAAGAATCCTCCTGCCAGTGCAGGGAACACAGGTTCAAGCCCTGGTCTGGGAAGATCCCACATGCCATGGAGCACCTAAGCCCATACGCTACAACTACTGAGCCTGCACTCTAGAGCCCGTGACCCACAACTACTGAGCCTACATGCCACAACTACTGAAGCCTGCAGGCCTAGAGCCCATGCTCCACAACAAGAGAAGTCATTGCAATAAGCCTGAGCACTGCAATGAAGAGTAGCCCCCACTTACTGCAACTAGAGAAAGCCTGCATGCAGCAACGAAGACCCAATGCAGCCAAAAATAAATGAATAAATAAATTTATAAATAAATTTTTTTAAAAAGCAGAGGACCTAAATAGAAATTTTTCCTAGGAACACATACAGATGGCCATCAGCCACATGAAAAGATTCCCAACATCTCTAATCAGCAGGAAAATGCAAATTAAAACCACAATGAGATATCACCTCAACCTGTTACAATGGTTACTATCAAAAAGACAACAAGGACTTCCCTGGTGGCGCAGTGGTTAAGAATCCGCCTGCCAACGCAGGGGATATGGGTTCAAGCCCTGGTCCAGGAAGATCCCACATGCCGCGGAGCAACTAAGCCCGTGCGCCACAATGACTGAGCCTGTGCTCTAGAGCCCACGAGCCACAACTACTGAACCTGCGTGCCACAACTACTGAAGCCCGCGTGCCTAGAGCCCATGCTCTGCAACAAGAGAAGCCACTGCAATGAGAAGCCTGCGCACCACAAGGAAGAGTAGCCCCCACTTGCTGCAACTAGAGAAAGCCCACGCACAGCAATGATGACCCAATGCAGCCAAAAATAAATAAAATTAAAAAAAAATTTTTAAAAGACAACAAAAGCAACCATTGGCAAGAATGTGGAAGAAAGGGATCCCTTGTGCACTGTTAGTGGGAATGCGAATTGGTAGAGCCATTATGGAAAATAGTATGAAGGTTCCTCAAAAAATTACAAATAGACCTACCATGTAATCCAGCAATTCCACTTCTGGGTATTCTTCCGACAAAAACAAAAACATTAGCTTGAAAACATATATGCACCCCCATGCTCACTGTAGCATTATTCACAATAGCCAAGATAGAGTAGGAACATAAGTGTCCATCAGTGGATAAATGGATAAAGAAGATGTGGTATCTGTCTATCTATCAACTATCTATTTATCTAATGGAATATTATTCAGCCATAAAAAGAATGAAATCTTGCCATGTGTAACAACATGGAATGACCTAGAGGGTATTATGCTAAGAGAAATAAGTCAGACAGAGAAAGACATACCAAATGATTTCACTTACATGTGGAATTGAGAAACAAAACAAATGAACACACATAACAAATCAGAAACAAACTCAGAGATTCAGAAACAAATAGGTGGTTGCCAGGAGGGAGGAGGATGGCGGTGGGGGGGGTCTGTGAGTGAAATAGGTTAGGGAGACTAAGAAGTACAAACTTCCACTTACAAAATAAGTATGTCACAGGGATGAAATGTACAGCATGGGGAATACAGCCAATAATATCATCATAAATTCATATGGGGACAGATGGTAACCGCAATTATTGTGGCGATCATTTTGTAATGTATACAGATGCCAAATCACTATGCTGTGCATCTGGAACTAATATCGTGTTGTAGGTCAATTATACTTCAAAAAGAAACAAACAAAACAAGGATTCATGCCTTCAATCCATGCATGTTAAAGATCAGAATGACCCGGGAGAACCACACAGCTGCATTTTTAAATTCTGCAAAGCTATTACATGTGTCCTTTGGTCCCTGTTCTAGCTCCTGATTCAATGACATGACTTGTTGCTAAAGAGACCTTCCAGCAGACAGGGCTTCCCCTCAATAACGAGGTTATTAGTGTGTTTTCAATCAGATGACTTGTTTATTTGAATAATCTGCTGTCTTGTTTCTCTCTGTGTGCTCAACTGGAGAGCTAATGAATACAGGCAAAATAAATCTCTTCTTACAAAGCAAATTGGGATTGCACTCAGGTCTTTTTCGAAGAAGACTTAAAAAATAAATTCCAGTGAACTTCAGATTTGAAAGGCTAGTGGCTTAGGGTATTTTTCACTGAACTTAAATAGGACTGAAAATAGGAAACAGAGATCAGGTTCTAATATTGTTCTGGCTACCCATTCAATCCCGGTGATTTGGCAGTCTTTTCAACGATCAGGGAAAAAATGACCTCACTGACTTCTGCTAAGAGCAGGGACTAACTTCCGAATGGTTGGTTTTACAAAGCAAACTGTGGTAGGCAAGAGCACAGGTTTTCAGTCTAGATAGAACTGGTTTCTGGTCATAGTTCCCGACTATGTGATCCTGGAGAAATTAATAAATCCTCTCAGCTTCTGGGAATAATAGCACTTACGTTTGTGGTTGTTGTGAGAATTAAATGCAATACTATGTATAAATGCATGCTTCCCAGCCAAAACTAAGCACTCATTTTATGCACGCCTTCATCAGCCTTGGAATGACCATTATTACCAGCATGACTATCATGAAGTAGTCTGATACTTTGAATTGAGAAAGGAGATGCTTTGGTTAGAGTTCCAGTTCCAACAGTTTTCTGGATCTCTGGAGTGCCAGAAGCATTTGCTGTGCAACTTGGGTCTTCTTTTCTTTTAGTCAAAAATGGGCTCAGTAAAAATTTGCTGCAAGCTTTCCCCAAGTGGTAAGCTCAGCAAAATCTAATGAACTAATCTCAGAATTTAAAAGCCAATGTCAAGTCCATGAAATAGAACCACGGGAACATAAAACTGGACATATATTCACTGCTTAATCACTGGTGGCAATGAAGTTCTAGTATCAGTGGCCACTGTTTACTGGGTGTTCATTCTGATCTAGACTTGGTGCTAAGAGCTTTATATGTACCGTCTTGGGGGCTCTTCTTGACCACTCTGAGAAATAGGCACTACTGTTACAAGTGAGGAAAGCAAGACTTATGGAGGCTGGGTAATTTTTTTTTCACTATTAATTTTCATCTTTTTTACATTTTTAAAAATTTTAATTTTATTGGAGTATAGTTGATTTACAATGTTGTGTTTGCACAAAGTCACAGAGATGGTAGACCCAAGTTCTAACCTAAAGCCAATGTTTTCAATAACCCTGCTACATTCCCTGGAAAAGGGGAAGACGATGTGAGTCCAACCAGTAGACACACAAAAAAGCTCTAATATTGGAGAAGGCATGTCTGTGATCATTTTCTTTTTTTTTTTTCATAAATTCAATAGTATTTTGCTCAGGCAAATTTGCCTCAGTGAGTTGTATTCTTTGAGCCTGAAAAGACATCAAGTGACAGCATGAAGTTTTACAAATAAACTGGCCAAAAAAAAAAGGCAGAAACCAGCTCTACACTGACCATGTTCCAAAGATATTCAGCAAAGGAAACAACCCACAGGAGAATACTAAAGAGGTTAGGCTGGAGTTTTCAAGAGTGTTATGTTTATTTTTAGACATTATTCCAAATAAACCTATAAAAATGTCATGCAGTGAGAATGTGTGAACAGTGAAAATAATAATAGCTTTAAAGAAAGTATACTGTAATTAACATTTATCAAACATCATTATGTGTCAGCCTCTGGGCTAATAAATATGTACTGAGGGCCTACTATCTGTTAGGTACTATTCTAGGTTCTGCAGATAGCCTGAAATAAAATAGCCAGAACCCATATCCTCAGGGAGTTTACTTTTATATATTTAGTCTTGGATCCAGGAATACAAGCACTTTGGAGGGGACTTTGAAACTTGGCAACAGAAGGCTTAAAATCTTTAAAAATACTTCACCAAGTAGTTCCATTTTTAGGAACTTATGAAGAAAATTATATCAATTACTCCTACAAACCACAGGTTGGTTTAAAATAAAAGGAAGAAGCAATATAAATGTTGAACAATTGTGATTCAAATGGATACGTTTTGATATTACCTTATAATGAATTACTACTTCAGCCACTAGAAATGATTCAGAATCTTACGAAATGATTTGGGAAAATGTTCATGATATTGCAAAAGAGTACGTGATATATATTTTTATAAATCTCAGACAGAAAAATAAGAAGGCTACATAATCAAATTCACAGTAATATTGCTGAATAACTGTTACAGGTGATTTAAATTTTATTTTTTTTCTTATGTGCAGTTTCTAAATTCTTATAATGAGGAGGTACCACTGATACAAAAAGAAATTACTTTGTAAATGTTGTAGCCCTATTTGTTTCCATTCCAGCCAATTTGTTTCCAAATGTCTCCACGTATATCTTTGACATTGTGCAAGGAGAGGAGAAGGAAAAAAAATCCCTGCTGGCGCCGTGCTTGAGAGTCCGCCTGCCGATGCAGGGGACCCGGGTTCGTGCCCCGGTCTGGGAAGATCCCACATGCCGCGGAGCAGCTGGGCCCGTGAGCCGTGGCCGCTGAGCCTGCGCATCCGGAGCCTGTGCTCTGCAACGGGAGAGGCCGCAAAAGTGAGTGGCCCGCGTACCGCAAAAAAAAAAAAAAAAGTGTACTTCAGTGATCCCTCTGTCATTCAAAGGCAGATTATCCCAGGGGGACGAGGAGGGGAAGACTGATTGACATCAGTTCAGCAAGTATCACCCTGCACCTAAGAACAGCTTTAACTAACGCTAAGTGAAATTTCCATCTCTTTTTGAGCCTGTGTTTACCCATCTGTAAAATGAGAGGCTTGGACAAAATGATTTTTTAGTATACTGTCAATGAATAAAATGATTTTCCTTACTCTGCTGAAAATGACCATGAGCTCTAGACCCCAAGGCATGGAAGTTGAGTCTTTGACAAGATATGTGTGGAGAAAAGTCATAAATGTGACTAAGAAGGACCAGAAAGCGCTGGGTTTGCAGATGTGTTCTCATATATTTTTTGAGTCTAATTAGAACATTTTCAATAAAGTTCTGGTGCTTTTGGAGTCGTGACAATCGTGTGGTTTGTTATTTTAAAAACAGTGCCCTTTTTTTTCCTTCAAGCACATGTGTTGGATCTTAAGTTAAAAAGTGAAAATATATTTATGCGTATTCTTTGTACAATATTGACATTTCCCATCAAAGATTTGGGTATCTGATATATGGGGAAGATAACATAAGAGATGATGAGAAAAGAGACACTTTTTCAGACCCATAAAATAAGATACAAATGTATTTGGGATTCTTAAAGCAGATTATTTCTGCTTTAAGAGACATTCCCCAGCAGTGGAGTCCCACAGGACTTTTTGTGATAATGGAAGTGCTCTATATCTGCTTGTGCAATATGGTAGACAATAGCCACACGTGGCTGTTTAGCACTTGAAAGGCGTGACTAGTGCACATGGGAAACTGAATTTTAATTTTATTTAATTTTAATTGTTTTAAATCTAAATAACCACACCGTAGCTAGTGGTTACCAACATTGGACAGCTCGGGTTAGAGCCTTGCAATGCAAAGTGTGGTTCTATGACCAGCAGCATCAGGGTTACCTGGGAGATTGTTAGAAATGCAGAATCTCATTCCTACCTAAAATCTACTGAACCAGATGGTACGTTTTGTGTGTGTGTGTGGTACGCGGGCCTCTCACTGTTGCGGCCTCTCCCGTTGCAGAGCACAGGCTCCGGACGCGCAGGCTCAGCGGCCATGGCTCACGGGCCCAGCCGCTCCGCGGCATGTGTAATCTTCCCGGACCGGGGCACGAACCCGTGTCCCCTGCATCGGCAGGCGGACTCTCAACCACTGCGCCACCAGGGAAGCCCGATGGTACATTTTAACAAGATCTTCGGACAACCCACAGAATGGAAGAAAATATTTGCAAGTGAAGCAACCAACTAGGGATTCATTTCCAAAATACACAAACAGCTCATCGAGTTCAATACCAAACAAAAAAGAAACCAATCCAAAAAATGTGCAGAAGATCTAAACAGACATTTCTCCAAAGAAGACATGCAGATGGCCAAAAACCACATGGAAAGATGCTCAACATCACTAACTATTAGAGAAATGCACATCAAAACTACAATGAGTCATCACCTCTCTTTGGTCAGAATGGCCATAATCAAAAAGTCTACAAACAATAAGTGCTAGAGAGGGTGTGGAGAAAAGGAAACCCTCCTACACTGATGGTGGGAATGTAAATTGATACAGCCACTATGGAGAACAGTATGGAGGTTCCTTAAAAAACTAAACTTAGAACTACCATACGATCCAGCAATCCCACTCCTGGGCATATAGCCAAAGAAAAGCCTAATTCGAAAAGATACATGCACCCCAATGTTCATTGCAGCACTATTTACAACAGCCAAGACGTGGAAGCAACCTAAATGTCCATCAGCAGAGGAAGAGATAAAGATGTGGTACATATATACAATGTATATATTTCATATGATGTCACTTATATGTGGAATCTTAAAAAAATGATACAAATGAACTTATTTGCAAAACAGAAACAGACTCACAGACTTTGAAAGCAGACTTGCGGTTGCCAGTGGTGGGGTGGGGGAGGAGGGAGGGATAAATTAGGAGTTTGGGATTAACATATACACACTACTATATATAAAATAGATTATCAACAGGGACCTACTGTATAGCACCGGGAGCTCTACTCAATACTCTATAATAACATATATGGGAAAAGAACCTGAAGAAGAAAAGAAAAAAAAAAAATATATATATATATACACATATGAATCACTTAGCTGTACAAGCTGGAACTAACACAACATTGTAAATCAACTATACTCCAATATAAAATAAAAATTAAATTTAAAAACAAAGAACAAGATCCCAGGTGATTCATATGCAAACTAACATATGAGAAGCACCACTCTAGAGACAACAGTTCAACTTTCCATTTCATCAGTCACTCAAGTAACCAACTGATCTTTCCATCATCAGCAGGTACTAGGATCTGTCCATGGCACCAGGCACTGGACTAGGCACAGGAGGGAAAGTAGAGAAGGTACCGGAATGAGCACTGGGCAGCGTAGCATGGGGGATAAGGGCATGAGCTTGGGATCAAAGTCTTCTGGCAACATCCCTTTCTAAATCTTGAGCAAGTTATCTTACTTCTCTGAGACTGTTTTCCATCCTTTAGATAGAAACAATTTGTAAAGATTAAATGAGATAATGAACATTAAGAGCTGAGCACCTGGCTGGCACAGAGCAAGCACTCAATAAATGGTCCTTGTTGCTGTTGCTTTAATTAACAAGGCTCTAAAAATGGAGCTGCGGGAGATTCACACTCTTACACCAGTTGTTTAGATGGACCTTTGCAGCAGATGAGAATGTAAATGGTAGTCCATGCTGAAAAGATGCTGACTCACAGCATTCTCAGGGAATGTCACTCATCCCAAATTCAGCAGGTAGGAAGAGACAGATCTTCTGTAGAGACACATTTTTTTCATTAAGTAAAATATCATAAGATAATGGACGCATGTGAATAAAAAGTGTACTATTTAATTTTTAATTAAATATGTCCTCTGTCACAGGCCCTTGGTAAGTTCTCCCAACTACAGCTCACATGATGATTCATTTATTTAACAAATACTTATTGATAACCTCCTTCTGGGAGGCAGTATGGCATAGAGATTTACAGCATGGATTCTGCAGTCCAGCTACCTGGACTGGAAGCCCAGCTCTGTCACCTATTAGCAAATTTTTCTTGTGCCTTAGTCTCTTCATCTGTAAAATGGGAATAACAGTAACACCAACCACACAGCAATGTGTAAAGATTAAATGAGATGATACATTTAAAGCACTCAGTAGAGTGTTGGGTACCCAGGGGCTCAGCAAATATAAGCTAGAAAGACACTAGAGGTGAATAAAAAAAATATATACATGTACCTTAAAAGAAGAAAAAAAGCCTAAAGGTTATGTGCTTAAGAAGTGTTTGGAAGTACTTTTCTTTGCTAATTAGTTCTGTTCCTACTTTGTTCACTTTTCAAACCAATGTGGCAAGGACTTGTGAATGCCAAGTGACAACAAGCATGTACAATGCTGGGGAAATAGAATACACAAAATTTAATATGGTGTAGCGTACGGAATCACTGCTTATTTGATTTCTCAGAACAGGTCTATTAATTGGAAACTTTCCTCCATGGTCTCTTTGGGGTCAATGCTGTTGTTAAAGGTGAAATAGAAGCTTATTTATATGAAGCAGGGTCCTTTTGGCATTCGCTTTGAGTCTTCTTGGAAAGAATCCAACACAGACCTGAATTAAACAGAGTCAGTGTCAATGGTGCTGCGGATCAAATTTATCCATGAACTGAATTAAGAATTATGGAAGAGGCTGGAGCTAATATATGTAGCAGACCGTCCCATGAAGCTCCCTTTCTCATTTGCCAACATGACTACTAAACCAGAACACAGACCTTTTGACACAAACCACTGCTCGAAAATGACTGCACCACATAACGGGAGGCCTTTCCCCTGACTCATCCTGACCCTCCCTACAGAAAAAAAAACTTGATTATCTCACATGGATTAGGGACATGGTTATTGTCTGAGGGTAGTTAACCTGGTTTTTAGAGAATTTTACTAGATATGTTTATAGATTTCCAATGTTCGGAGAAAATTATAGAAAAAACTGAAACCATCTGAGGATGAGGTATGTGTGTGTATACACATGTGTTTGATGACTTTGTTTCTCAGAATCATTATTATAAACTTTAAATAACACCACGGATA
This sequence comes from Stenella coeruleoalba, assembly GCF_951394435.1. Lineage (NCBI taxonomy): Eukaryota > Metazoa > Chordata > Mammalia > Artiodactyla > Delphinidae > Stenella > Stenella coeruleoalba. The sequence goes on from NC_137156.1 coordinate 78,254,073, forward strand.
AGCTGTTGAAGAGCAGAAATTCCAGTTGCATCTAATTTGTTGTATGGACCTGAGGAACTCTCTGGGTTATCCCAGAAACCAGGAGTCCGGGCAAGACCCAAGACTCTTGGCTACTCAGTTCACTATGCCCCCTTCCCTTTTTTTAAAAAAAAATTTGTATTTTATTGAAGTACAGTTGATTTACAATGTTGTGTTAGTTTCCGCCATATAGCAAAGAGATTCAGTTATATGTATGTATACTTTCTCCTGTTCTTTTCCATTATGGTTTATTATAGGATATTGAATTATGCCCCTTTTCGCTTAATGCCCCACAAAACAAATAAAACCTACACTCAGAACCCGCCAAAACAAAAGCATGAATAAATGGATGAGGTTTTTAGGCTCTGAAATCAGTCTGGGTTCAAATCCCAGCTATGCCACTGACTAGCTATGACACCTTGGCAAATGACATAAAACTGCTGAAGTTTTCTCATATGTAGACTGGGGATAGCAACCTTACCCACCTGATAAAGTGGTTGTGATAATTAAGTTAGTTAGGGAATATTTTGTTTATATCAGTATGTTTGAAGCACTGTTCTAAGCACTTTTCCTCTATTACCTAATTATGCCTCACAGTGCCCCACAGGACATGTCTTGTTATCTCCTCTTCCACCCATTTTACAGATGAGAAAATGAAGGCACACATACTTGGTAACTTGCCAAAAGCCACAGAGCTGGTAAGTGCAGGCTGTGGTATTTTACCTCAAGGAGTCTCACTCCAGAGCCCACGTGTTAACCCTTGTGCTGTGAGTTGCTTGACATAAATCGTCATTGATATGAGCTATTACTGCTACTGCATTTTTGCTGGACAGTAATAAAAATTAGAGCAGAAACCATTGCTAATGTCCCTATGCCATTATCTGTCCCTCCCTAGGGAAGGTAGGGCCCTGCTGATACACTTTTGAGGGCTAGAAAAATCTGTGGTTTGTATTTACAAGGGAGGGGCAAGTGGTAAAGAATCCAAGAGTCCTTTCCGATGAATGTTGTGGTTTCAGTGGTTTAGGTAAAGAATTTCCCCAAATCTAATTTCTCCCTTCTCCTCCTGCACATCAGCTTACAGAATGCAGGGGCCAGTCTTTAGCCTGTGGGAGACTCTCCTTCAGACCCTTGTCTCCCTGCCGGAGCCTCACGAGCCCTGAGGGATCCTTTCTCTGCAGGCTTCTGAGTCTTTGGTCTCCAAGTTGCCGACAAGCCACCCTAAGTTTTACTAACCATCTGCCTTCTAAACTCAGGCCCTACAATTCCCCAACCTGACTTCTATACAATGATAGACCTTCTCTTCCTCAAAATCTTGAATTTGTCCCACCTCAAGGCCTTTGCATCCACTAGAACACTCTCCCAGCAGCTCTTGACAAGACTGGCTCCCCATCCCACCATTTTTAGGTGTCATCTCCAAAATCTTCCTCTCAGAGAAGCTTGCTTTAACCATCCAATCTAAATCTCTCCCCTCTACCACCCTTTCAGCACCTACACCTTATTTATTTCCTTAAAGCACTTACTTCTTTTTTTCTTGTAATAATCTAGGCTTATGCCCTAGAGGTAAGCTCCATGAATAGGGTCCTTATTTACCTTGTCTGTCGCTCCACATCTTATGTTAGCACGCGGATGCTCAGTAAACATTGATTCAACAAATACATACATGTCCTCCTCTCTGCATTAGCTGTCACCCTCACACTTGTCTTCTTGCCTGCCTAGAATTGAATTCTCAAGGTCTTCTCTGCCCCATTGATTTCCCATCTCAAGTTCTTCCTCACGGGCCTTCGTTCATTCATTTATTCACTCAACAAATGTTTTTTTGAGTATCTACAAAGTGCCAGACATTGGTGCACAAAAATGAATAAAACACATTCTGGGGCTTCCCTGGTGGCGCAGTGGTTGGGAGTTCGCCTGCCGATGCAGGGGACACCGGTTCATGCCAAAAACAAAAAACAAACAAACAAACAAAACACACATTCTGGCCCTGTGGAACTTTTAGTCTGCTGGGCGTGGCAGATGTGCATAGATGATTTCAACAGAAGCTTCTGTCTGCCACTGGTATTAAGGAGTACACAGGGACTCTTAGCCAAACCACTGCGGTGGGGGAGTTGGGGAGGAGACTTCCTGCAGGGTGTGAGAGAGGAGCTGGTTTTTTAAAGACAAGAGGGAGACAGTCAAGTAAAGAAAACGGTAACAGGCATTCCAGATAGAGGGAAGAGCGTGAACAAGGGTACAGAAATCATGATGGTGGCAAAATTCTTAAGTGGTTAAATATTAAATGGTGAGGTGTGAGGAATGGATGGCATGGATGGTCATGAATCATGTGCTAAAAAGCTTGAACTTGATCCTATAAGCGAGGGGGAACTATTGAGGGTTTTATTCAGAGAGTAAAATCTCCAGGGAAGCTGTTAAATTATTTAGATTTTTAAAAAGCAACCTCAAAATTTCCTTTCCTGTGCTCCTGAAGGGCAGCAATTCACACTCGGTCAGCTTAGGAGAAAGAGGAAGGAAGGAGTTACATAAGAATACAAATGCTGAGTTAAAAAGACATTAATTTTTTTTTTTTTTTCCTGCAGAAGGCCTATAACAAAGAGTATGTCTAGTGTCTAGGCACGGGCATAACTGCAACTCCTTTTTTTTTTTTTAATACTGGCATCATTTGCTTAAGCTAAGAGATGATTTCATTTTGATTGGAAACCATTTCTGATTCAACTTAAATGACCTGCACAAATATTTTATAACCACTCAGGATCAGCACACTTGAGAATAAGCTAGACTACTTAATAAACTTGCCTGCTTTAGTGCTGCAGAGACAAAATAAAACTTGAATAAATGTAGGGAACATTAGAATCGAAAAGATGTGTGACAGAAATTATTTGGATAAACAACCCATTGCTATGAAACCACTAGTTTTCAATAATTTACTCATTAGTAATCACCTACTAACTAAATATATACTAGAATATTTCTAAGCATAACTTATTTTTTAAACTGTAAGCATGCTTATATTTATAATTTCATCAATTGCATAATTTTTCCTTTATTCTAAGAGAAAAATAAAAGGAAGATGGGGATGAGAAAGAGTGTGGGGAAATGAATAATGTACAGAGTTGATCTGTATTATCCAACCCAGAAGTCTTCCTCCCAGAAAATCAAAATTCGAGGTACTGAGGTTCTACTCAGGGAAAGTCTAAGAAATAGGGTTTTAACTCCACACTTTTTGTTTTCAGTTATGCCTCTTTATCTTGTTCTTTCTTACACAGTGTGCCCACAAACCGTGTCCCATGGCTATGTCTGATTTCTCAGGAATAGGGATCAACTCTTTGCCTTCTACATGACTGATTAACATCTAGCTTTGGATGTACTGCTAGTAGACACTCAAAAAACATTTCATGACTCAATCAACTCTCACTCCACTTTGTCTCCTGTCTTGTATGGAAGAGAGATATTGCCATGAAGGCAAATTTAAAGGTTTCCTACTTACAACAAAAGAATCTTCTGGAGTACAAAATGCACATGTGGAATTTTTGTACACCATCTTGAAGAATACAAGCAAAACTGAATGTTTAACACTTATTCACTCGTTCAACAAATACTGAGCATCTACCCTGTTTCTGGCAGTATTCTTGGGAATGTGAATACAAACGTGGGTAAGACAGACGTGGGAGACAGACCATATACAAGTAAGGGTTGAATAAATTAAACATTACAAATTGAGATAAGTGAAATGAAGAATATGAACAGAGATATCAAATTTCTACCCATTTGTTTTAAAGCTCAACCCAAGTGTTACCCATGTGAAGCTGCCCACAATGTCCCTGGGATATGTTAGCTGCTTTTTCCTGTCTTCTTCCATTGAACTTTCCACACAGCTCCTTGACTCAATGTATCACTTTGTATTCTAATAATTCTTGCTTGTCAGTATTTACCCCAGACTAGAACCAAAAATCTCACACATGATAGACCTACTTTAAGAATTTCTTGAAAGAATGAATGAATGAATGACCTGTCCTGGCTCTTAAAGTGTCAGAATCTCTCAGGAGCTGATGGACAATCCACAAGTCTCTCTAGTAAGACATTCTGGCATTAACTTCACCAGTCACTGATGGTGCTACCCTACAGGACTACTTGGTAAGTTGTGGCTGCTTGTCATTTTCCAGCATCCTATTGCGATGGTCCATCTCTGGATAGCCCATGAAGGTCACGTGTTTCTAAATTGCCCACGTTCTCCAGGAGAAGAGCAGTGATGCACAGGTAGTACACCATTACTGACAACACTTTACCCTCATGTTTCGAGGGCCTGTGCATTTCTTAAATAGAAGGTTAAAGCATCAGACAAGGTGGGTAGTCGCCCAGAGTTACCTGTGAACTCTGGCTTTTGTAACTGAGGGTTATCTGTCCACTGTTGATCATCTAGCCTCATGGCAAAGTGTTCCAACTCTGCAGACAGATTTCCTAGATTGACATCTGGGTTCTGTCACTTACTCTCCCAATAAGTTCACTTGTGAAACACTCTCTTGACATCTGGTAAGAAAAAAGGTTATACCTTTGCAGACCCAATCTAAAATCTATTTTATATAATAACTTATTTCCCCTATGGCAAATATTTAAATGTAAGTATATTTTGTGAAGCAGCAAGATAACAGCAGGATTCCTTAATTCCACAGATTCTGGAGTTAAGGAGACCTGCATTCAAGAGTTGGCTTTGCCACTTTCTGTGTATGGGACCCTGAGAAGGCTGCTAAACCTCTCTGAGTCTCCACTGTGCTTATGTATGAATGTGGAGAATATACTGTTTACTTCTAGGGTTGAAATGAGGATTGAATGAGACATGGGCTTGGCCCAATGTCTGGGAAATGGGAGCCAATAGATGTAAGCCACCACCACGCTGCCACAATCATCATGATAGGGAAATAATCCTCCATGACGTTGTTAAAATACTTGTGACAGCTTTTTTTTCTTTTTCTTTATTTTTGGCTGCATTGGGTCTTCGTTGCTCCGTGCGGGCTTTCTCTAGCTGCGGTGAGCAGGGTCTACTCTTCGTTGCGGTGCGCGGGCTTCTCATTGCAGTGGCTTCTTTTGTTGCAGAGCACGGGCTCTAGGCACGCGGGCTTCAGTAGTTGTGGCACACGGGCTCAGTAGTTGTGGCTCATGGGCTCTAGAGCGCGGGGTTAGTAGTTATGGTGCACAGGCTTAGTTGCTCCGTGTCATGTGGGATCTTCCCTGAGCAGGGCTCGATCCCATATCCCCTGCATTAGCAGGCAGATTCTTAATCCCTGCACCACCAGGGAAGTCCCCTTGTGACAGCTTTTCTTCTTGATTATCCTTTCAAGTTTGTTTATATGTCAAACATTTTGGGAAGACAGAGATAGGGTTTCTCTACAGGGCAGAGGGAAGATTTGTTTCCCACCAGAATTATAAAGATATAGTCTCCCTCCAGGACAAAAACCGGGCAGGTTTGCTAGCAGCACCCATATAAAATTGGAGTCTCCTAACCTCAGTGCTCCTCAGCTATGACGCAGACCCACTGAATAAGCAATATCTACCTGGGCTCCTCCCTGTGGCCCCGTGGGGCGTGGGGAACGTGGGGAGCCGCTGTAAACGGGAAGGAAGCACAGGCTCCATGCTGTGCCATGAGTGGAAAAGCCCTTGGCCCCTGCCACAGGAGTTCTGTGTCCTCTGCCAGCATCTATGACTCTCTGGCAAGTTAACTTGTTAGCTTTTGCAAGTAGAGTAAAATCTCAGACCCTTCACAGTTCTTGAGCATCATCCTCCTTATCATCATTCTTCGGAGAGAAGAAAATGTTGAAAGCCTATAGTATTAAGGTCTTTAGCCAAAGTGAAGCTCCTTACGTGATTCAGGGGTACCACTCCCTATGAAGGCTCTCATCATTTGAGTTTAATATATGACTATAACTAATTTATTCTGTTTTCACTCAGAATCATGTAGATAAATGGAAATATAATTAACTGGGTAAATATTTTAAATGCCAGGTAACTCTGAGTGTGTTTACTGGACATGCATTAACCTGATTAAATATAGAATTACATTTAGGTTACAAACTGCAGATTTGCATTTGCCTCGTTAATATAAACAGGTTCATTTGCTTCTGCTTGTTTTGAACACACAGAGTTCAAAACAGAGCCATCCGGGCAATTTGGTGCATATATTGCACTGCCGTTATCTTGCTGAATGTGTTTGTTAATATCCTTTTTAATCTGTGTCATTTTAGTTAAATGATTTGGAATAAACCAGAACAATAGCAACAAAAAGATTAAAACATCGCTCCCAGAAAACTCATTTATAAAACATTCTTCTTTGATGTCTTAGTAATAAGACAATTTTACACCTAGAACCCCCAATTTCATTTTCTGTCTATTTTTATACGAAGCGCTTTGTCAGGGGAAACACGAAGCCTAGGTGTCTTTGTGAAGGTGGCAGGCTAGGGTACAGGATTAGAATGGAATCGAATGAGTTACATGGACCTTGGTTCGAGTCCTACATCCATCTCTGTGACTAACCTTGGAATGTGAACCCTCATTTCCTTATCTGTAGTATGTGGATTATAACACATACCTCTAAGACTTAACGTGGAGGTTTAACCAAGGGATAGTGCTTCATAACCTATCAGCACACACTACTGAAATGTGTGCCTATAAAATAAAAAAATAGGTGATCTACTTAGTAAATGCCACCAATGCAAGAATATTTTGGCAGATATAAGGCTGAATTAAAGACAATTCCTGCCAATAAATGCTCTTTGGCTTACTCTGAAATACTAAAGAAAGAATAAATGAATAGAATTTATGTTTATTTGCCACGGGAATGATGTTACCCAGTGAGGTCTCAGTGAAGACCTGGATAAGACATTTCTTTCATGCCTAACTTCCCAGATAACCTTGCTCAAGGAATTGCTATGCTTTTACTTCACTGACACAATCATGTAAATTTCCTATTTTGCTGTGGACACCAGGAAGCTCTACATGAAATCTGTCGTTCAGTGCTTACAACCCAACTTTATCACATTAATCATAATAATGGTAGCTACCATTTATTTTTCACCAACAATGTGCCAGGTGTTTTTCACCAATCATACTTACTCCTCACAGTAACCCAATGAAGTAGGTATCATCACCCCATTTTACAGATAAGAAAACAGGCTTAGACAAGTGACGCAATTTGTTCAGAGTTGCACGGGAAGTGAAGCTGAGTTTTGAATCTGGGTGAGCCTGGCCTTAAAATTTATGTTCTTTCCACAGTGTCACACTACTTTCAGTTTTGATCATCTGGCCTGTCTAGATTCTCCTGGATCTTGATTTTCCTCTCTTTAGAGTTATTATTATTATTTTTTGGACACAGTCCTGTAGGCATCACTCTTTGGTCTCCCTTTGTTTGTATTAACACGTTACTTTCCAGTGTCTATTCAGTGAGGCATTCATAAAGACAAAGATTCAGATATTTGCTTCCAAAGCTGAGCTAAACAGCAGAAGTCTATCTGTGTAAGCAAATAGTACACATACATGGACCTTAAATATGATTCAACTACAGAATACATGAAGTTGTAACCTGGTGGGCAGTGGCCAGTGATGCCATATTAAAACACACATGCACACATACAAACGCACACAGCTGTGAAACACATCATCTTGGGCTTCTCGCGATAAAGTCATCCGGTCTGCTGGGCCTTTGCACATGCTTTAGTCTCTGCCTGGAGTGTCTCCCGTGCCTCTAACTTCACTTAATTCACTTCTACTCATTCATCCTATCTCTGAACGGCCTTTGCATCCACTGAGAAGTTTTCTACTCTCCTCACTCCAAGGCTAGGTCAAACCCCCCCAGGCCTCCTAATAGGTACCAAGCACCTTCCCCTTCAAAGTGGTGGTCAGAGCTGTCATTTGACATTTATTCATGTGATTCTTCGATGGGCTTCTTTCTCTTCTACTACACCTTAAACTCCACGAGGACAGAGAAAGTGTTTCCCAGCCCATGATAGACAACCAACATATTTTCACTGAATGAATCAGCAAGTCTTTAACTGCTGTACTTCGCTGGGGGTAGAGTTAGGTATCCTGGGTGAGGAAGATGGTTTTAAAATGAAAAGGGATCAAGACACCCCCTTGACATTCCAGATACTGAATAACTTGAATAAACCAACAAATACTTATGGACACTTATTAAGTGACGCTCATAATGGTAGACCGTCACACTTTTCAAATCAAGAATCTGAAGCTAATGGTGTATCACAATAGTATATCATTTTTTCCATTTTTCTGTCCTTCTCTTTCCTACCATTCTTGGGTCCCCAAACTAGGTCTTCACCAGCTGTACCCTACATTGCTAAGAGGCACTAGTTCTGAGCTGGTGGTGGCACTGCCCCTGGGTCACCCAGTAGTGCTGAGTGGGCTTCTGAGATGAGCAAGGAGATCTCTCATCAACGGGGAGTGGCTGTGAGGCAGACAACAGTGGCCTCCTTCAGCACATCCCATCCTTCCACCTTCCAAGTCTGTTTCAGTGCCCAGGAGAGCTGAGCCATGCAACTCCACATCAGTACTCTCGCTGGGTAGTTTATGAGCGGGTAGGTCCATGGGGTTCAAGTACCCACTAGCCGGGGAAGAACGGAACCATTGCTCAGAAGTGGCTGACCTTGGCAAGAACGATGTTTTGAAGCAAATGAAGGGAAAGCTTAGAGAGGAGCACAGAAGACATCAATGGAGGCATGACCGGGTGATGGGATTGGCGGGGATTTAATTTTTTTCTCTTTCTCTAAAGCAGGGGCTCTCAACCTGGGGGAAGATTTTGGTCCCCTCCCTGCTAAGGGACATCTGACGAAGTCTGGACATGTTTTGGTTGTCACAACCAGAGGGAGAAGGGAGGTTGCTACTAGCATCTGATGGAGAGAGGGCAGGGTTACTGTTAAACATCCTACAATCAACACTCTAGCCCCTGTTGCAGATGTCAATAGTGGTGAGGTTGAGAAACCCTGGTGTATAGCTATATGACCTTCGGTTTCTTAAGTTCCCCATGCCTCTGTTTTCTCATCTGTAAAATGGGTATAATCATAGGTCTTTTCTCACAAAATGGATGTATTAAATGAGTTACCATCTACGTATAAACTGCTCTCAGCCCATAGAAAATGCACACAATGTTAACAAACATTAAGTCTCTGCCCAGTTGAAAATATTTCCATTTTCCCACTGCTTTCAGAATAATTTCAAGCACCTCACAGACCCTGCTCTCTTCTCCAGCGGCTCTTGTTCCATATCCTCTTACCAGAGAAGCCGCACTCATCAATGTTTATTCCCTGAACACACCCAACTCTTTCTTGCCTGGGAGGCCTTTGCACATGCCAGTCCCTTTCCTAGAGGCCCTTCCCCTGCCTTGCACTTGGAAAACCCCTTCTCTTCCTTCTTGCCTCACCCTATATATCATCTCCTCAAAGAGCCCTTCCCTTGATCAGATTGCTGAAGGAGGACTCTGGTTTTGTTTTTGTCATGGCCTCTGCTTCTTTTACAGCCCTGGTCACAATTGGTACTTATTAATTTGCTTGTTTACTTCATTAATGCTCCATCCCACAGCAGGTTGTATGCTTGTTCTGCCTTAACTGAGGACTGGAGTGAAAACTGATGAATGAATGCACTGGAGGGCTGGGAGAACCACTCTTCCTTTGAGATTGGAGGAAATGAAACGAAGAGTGAAGCCCCAGAGCCATCTTGAGGTCGAGGGCATTCTGCTTTAATAACCTCAACTTTCTTGAGGGGAAAGTCTACTGTTGCCCGGGGCAACAACTCTGGATAGAATGGCACTGAGCTGAAGGAGAGAGAAAAGGGATAGAGAAAATAACACAGTCAAACTAGGCTTAAGGGTGGTCCTTATTTAACATGATGTTTAATTCTACTCATCCATTTCAGATTCATTAGTCTTATCAGTCTGTGGCTTTTGTTTCCTATAGAAAAGAGCCTCACCAGAGATTACAGCTCAGGAATAACAATAGTTCCAACAGACTGCCCCCTGGTGATTTGAAATGCCCCTAGAAATAGCTCTGTACTGTTACTGCCTTACAAGTCTATAATGTGAATTTGACATAAGTGCTTTAATACTGGGTAGTTGTAGTTTGGGTCATGACATATCACAGTGATTTCTATTTTTTTCCTTATTTATCTATGCTTTATTTATTTATTCACTTAACATAGTGAAGGACAAAGTTACCGAGTATTGAAGTGCTATGTACATAATGCCACCTCATCTTTTTATGGAAGAAGGAGGACAGAAATCTCAAATTTACTGAGAATGAACAAGGCACTAGTATCAAATAACACAGAGGCCCAAAGATAGACATACAGAGATGAAAACCTTCTAGGCCAGGATTTCTGAACCTTGGAACTATTGACATTTGGGGTCAGATAATTCTTTGTCGTGGAGGGCTGTCCTGGGCAAAGAAGGTTTAGTAGTATCTTTGGCTTCTACCACTAGATGCCAATAGCACCTCCTCAGTTGTTACAACCAAAAACATCTTTTGATGTTGCAGAGTGATGCCTGAGGGGCAAAACTGCCCCTAATACTGAGAATTCACTTGCTAATATGCTTTCAGAATTTTTCTGTGCCAGGCATACTATAAATATCATCTCATTTCCTCCTCAAAAGCAGCCTATGGAGTAGATATTAACCTCATCTTTCTTTCTCAAAGGAAGAAAGTGAGGCTGAGTCACTTGGTAACTGCCCTCAATCGTACAGTTAGGAAGGGCGAAAGGCGTGATTCAAACTGGGGTTGGTGGGATTCCAAACCTTACCTCCAAACTACTATGCTATGAGGAAGACTCTTTCTCAACCTACATTAAAGATGAATTTTCAACATTTTATGAACCACCTTCCATCAGTTTTCTTTTCCTTTCCTTCCACAAACATTTATCGGCACACACTGTATGTAAAGCAGCTATATTAAATGACTGAGCCCAGAGAAGCAGTTTACTTCTCAGATCCACTCAATCTCCTTTCTCCTCCCTGCTTTGTCTTAGGGATGTCATTTCTACATGGTCTTAATCAGCATCCTTGTCTGCTGGCTTTCTGTTGGGTTCAGCCAATGAGAGGCGCCACCAAGAGATCAGAGGGTGGGATGAGAGAGAGGTTGGGGTATTTATCCTAGTGGCTCCCTTCCTGTCAGATAGCGGTTTGGTGCTTCTCTACCTAAAGCTCTTGCTGGGTGGCCCTTCTCCCCTGCCTCTTCATCCTCTGGGCACTCTGGTCTCCCCGCTCCTTCATCCCTTGTGGGTTTCCCTTTTTCTGCCCACTCTGCTTCAAATAACCCCTTCATTCAGCATGCCTCAATTACCCAACCTGGGTAAGCTAAGCTGTTTTGTTTTGGTTTTTTTTGCTAGGACTCTGATGACTGATAAGGAGGAATATAAAGAACGAATAAAGGAAGACAGCCTAACCCTTGTCTCGGAAAATGTTTATCCTAATTGGGGAACAAATCATTTAAACCGAACAGCTAGAGTAATTATGTGCTGAGCATAGAAAATATGAAATATACTAATGATAGTGGTGATAGTAAAGACTACAATTTGAGCATCTACTTTAAACCAAAGTATTAAAATCTTCCTCTCACTTAATCTTCACAATAATCCTATGGTGTGAGTGTTACTGCCCCCATTTATGATTGAGGAAACAAGATTAACGAGATTAAGCACCTTGTTTAAGGCCATACAACCAGTAACTGGCAGAGCATATTACTGCATTTAGAGATCAAAGTAGAGTCAAATTGGACTAATATTAACCCCAAATGCAACCAAAGACAATTAAAAAAAAAAAAAAAGCATGAGAACAAACACATTTTAGAGAGAACTGTTTCCGAAAAGGTACTCATTCATATGACACAAATTCAGAAATTGTCCTTGCTCAGGCAAGGAACCTACAACTCTTCCTGAATAAGATGCTGGCATAATTATTTCCTCTCTAACATTTACAGTCCTAATTGTGACAGCAAAGGCTATAGTCCGAAGTGATCAGTTTTTCAAATCAAGGACTTTGAAATTAAGAATTATTTCCGTGGGCCTTTAACTTCTGGAACAGCAATTAATTCTTGCACTTTCAAGACAGTTGTGTTCATGGTGTATTATTGCATAAAATGGGCCTATCGGGGAACAAGACATTTTGACCCCAACGTTTGACCCTGCCATTTCAATGCCACAAATATTTTGATTACAAACATTAATCAGATTTAAATCAACACTGGAGAATCTTTATCAAGGCAATAGTTTCTCTGGTAAATGACATTAAGAAAATTTAATTCCTTAATCAAATTTCTATCCAGCACAGGAGAATCATCTCCAATTTTTCCATTTTCAGTTTTATCAAAATGATATTCACAGGGGTGAGCTCATTTCTTTTGAACCTTCATAAATATTTGCTTCTTTTATCAGATTTTTTTTCACAATGACTTCAAAGAGTTTTTGCCAGAGTGAATTTTCTCATTGGCCATTATCGCTACTAAGGCTCATTTTCCTGGGCCAACTTCTGCAAAATCTAAATTTTGTCAAGAAGATGTTATTGATACTGCCCATCAATTTTTAGGCAATATCAAATTTTGTCATATGTAGTTTTAGGAATTCTCAGTTTTATTCCATCTATTTCTTTTTTAAAAAAATCAATTATTATTATAGTTGCTTTACAACGTTGTGTTAGTTTCTACCGTACAGCAAAATGAATCAGCTATACATATACATATATCCCCTCTTTTTTGGATTTCCTTCCCATTTAGGTCACCACAGTGCATTAAGTAGAGTTCCCTGTGCTATACAGTAGGTTCTCATTAGTTATCTATTTTATACATGGTATCAATAGTGTATATATGTCGATCCCAACCTCCCAATTCCTCCCACCCCCCCTTCCCTTATGGAATCCATACATTTGTTCTTTACGTCTGTGTCTTTATTTCTGTTTTTCAAATATGATCATCTATACCATTTTCTAGATTCTACATATATGTGTTAATAATATACGATATTTGTTTCCATCTTAATATTTCTAAATAGAGTCAAAACCATGCTCCACAACCAGTTCTTCAGTGGAGGTGTCACCCACTCCCGTCTATTGTGAGGACTCAGAACCCCAGTGTGTGTTCTATGCCAAGCACAGAGCTGGGGTCGGGGAGGGGAGAAGCGCACCGTCAAGCGCAGCTCTCCTCTCCATTTCCAATGAGCCTGATTAAAAAAACCAAAGGAATTAGAAAGGGGGGCCCAGACTCACAATAGGGAAATAGTATTTTACGTAACCATACTCTGTTTCTAAATCAGCCCTTCTTCACCTGGAACCTATGACACTGTAAGTAAAAAAGCAGATATTGAGATGGGAATGCATACAGTCATTTTTTTCCTGTGATGGGTGTGGGAGTGGGTCCTTAGCTTTCACGGAGGCTGAACACCCAACAAAAGCTGAGAGTCAGAGATGTAAATTCCATAAAGTGTTCGCTGTAAAGCACACGGAAATGAATCAAGTCCAACACTTCACGACACCTTTAACATTTAACTGAGAGAGTGGCTTAACAGTTTTACCGAATTTCTCTTTCCTCTCATTTCCGCAGATCCCACCCTCTCCTCCAATCTCACGAGAAATCTTTGAAGCCCTCCTCTCCCGCACCCCTTCCTTCAGTGCTGTACGTTGTGTAATCACCACCAGATTTAGCTCCTTGGCATTTACCTCTCTCAGAAGCCCACCCTGTCCACGCTGCAAGCTGTGAGGAAATGCATGCATCTGGCAGTACGGATTGACATTTATTTGTATTAAAAGAATCACAAGAGCCAGTATTTGTAGATGAAGGGATATGCCACGTGACTGTCAAACGCCCTGCATTACGGAGACTTATTTCAATCCTAACCCATCCTTCAAAACCCAGCTATGGCCCACCCAACTCTTCCTGAAGCCTTCTCTCACAGGTAAGCCATCTAATATTTTTGTCCAAGCACTGAAACTGATAATTCACGATTCTTTCCTAGGGCAAGGACTAGTGAATATTAAATCATCATAACTGAGTTACTTTTTGTTAGAAAGTATCTTTCTCTCCCAAATGAAGACATCCATTACCTCTGTGTCACAGTTTAAGCAAATTAATTTATAACCTTAAAAAAAATCAAAAGATACATTATGTTGGAGTTTGAATTAAACTTTTAAAATGCTATACTTGCTTTGCTCTAAATTTCTAAAATTGCCTTTTATTTACTTAAATATCCTCCGAGGGCTTAAATGTCTCTGAACTACCTATGTACCCCTATGAAAAATTATATACGAAATCAAAATTATGTTAACATTTTTTCATTATGAAAACATTTTTACACAATAACATTTACTAAATTTCATTCTAAAAATATTTACACAATAATGTCAAATGAAAAGGCAGGATACGTACTTATATAAATGTAGTATGACCTCAATAATGAAAAAAATAGTATTCAAAAACAAATGGAAGAAAAAAAACCAACCGAACAAAAAAACAAATGGAAGAAAATGCACAAAAAATGTTAACCTATTTTTCTTCAGTGGTGGGAATACAGGTGATTTTAAACTTATTTTTATATGCTTTTCTGCATGAGTACATTTTATACAATGAGCATAATTTTACTGGTATAATCGGAGATGTCCCTGTTTAAGAGCCCTCTCGCCTTCATCTGTAAGTTGGCCTTCCACGGTGAGGTGGCAATGCCCAGACAGGCTAGCTAACATGCCCAAGCTTAATAAGCTAGTGAGTATTAGCGCTCGAGTTTGAATCTAGAAACTGTCACCCTTAAGAAACGATTCCTTCCTGTTAGCAAGTAACAAATAGCCATCTCTTAAATTTGGAGTCAGTGTAAAGATGCAACCACAGAAGTCTCAGTTTCAGATATGCATGCAATCTCATTTTAAAGGCAGCAGAGAAAACAACGGGCGTTTGCTGCCTCAGTCCACACAGGCTGTCTAGGTGGTTCTTAGGCATTATGCGAATCACTCACAGGAGCAATTAAGTGGTTCAAAATATACACTCTCCATGGGAAAGAATATAAGCATGCTCCTTTACAAAACTGATGTTGGCTTCCTTTCTGAATTATAGGAGATTGAGTAGTTCTCCATCACTCCACTTGAGACAGTGCCCCGAAGCGTTAGGCAAAGGCATGGGTCTACCAGCAAATGATTTATGTGTGCATAAGAACCCCCTTCCAGAACACTCTTGGTTGGTGACCTTTTGACCCTCTGACTTCCTGGTAGAAATTAAACAGGCTTGTGTCAGTGGGGGGCAGGGGGAAGCATGGGAATAGAAAAGCACTGGTCAAAAGTGCCTAAAGTAGGTATTTTGATTCTAACACCCAATTCCAACACATACGGGGTGTTGACGGGGTTACCCCACACCAAGCAATTGTCCAAAGTTTAACTCAATTCTGGAGACAGCGTCAGACTCCACAGGTTAAGGGCTCAGTCTAACTGGACAGCCCCCTCTCCTTCTGATTCCAATCACAAGTCCAAGTTGTTACCTAAGCTCGTTTTTTTCTGGGCCAAACCACCAGTCTCTGGAAGGTGATGGGAAGGTCTACACACACCATAAGAAATGTAACGTGAGCCACATATATAATTTAAAATTTTCTGGTAGCTGTCTTAATAAAATAAATGAAATAAACAGAAATAGATGAAATTAATTTTAATACTATACCTAACCCAACACATCTACAATATTATCATTTAAAATGTAATCAATGTAGGAAGTTCCATTTTATTTCTACAATTCTTCTAAACCTGTCTGTATTTTTACATGGAAAGCACAGATTTCTAACTTTCCAAAATCTCTAAGCAAATCTCAGGAAGCAGTTACACCGTGGGAGAACCTAACTACGGTTGTTTACAAATTTACAATTCCTTCCAAACTAACAAGCCATATTCTGAAAATGCAGACGTGCATTTGTTACCGCGAGAACAGGTTTTGAATGAGGCTGGAGTGTATTCTGTGGGCTGTGCAATCATTAGCGGTTAACTCCATGAAACTGAATCATCGAGCACAGGGAGTACGCACTCTCTTCCTCTTTCAACTGTTCTCATTACTTTAAAGATCAAAGCAATTAGTCGATGACATGAATCACCAAACACATTTTCACATTTTAAAAGCAAACTCAACTCTGAGGGCTCCGCAGAGACACAAACCTCACAGACAGGTTTTGCTTGATTTCTGTCTTCTTTTTGGTCCCTCCCTTATCGGAGCTCATCAAACCCCTTTCAAACTGTTCTGTCCTTCTCTTGAAGATGTGTACAGATTTCTTAAAAACTTAAATTTCTGTTTCTTAGATTTCTAGGGGACTATGGTTCTAAAGATAAGTGGGGGAAAAAATATGTATGCATGTATTCACCAAAAGATGTGTGCTTGATCATGGCGATACAAATTGTAATAGTCTCAAACTGCAAACGGCTAAAATGTCCATCACCAGCAGAATGGGTGAAAAACGGTGGGATAGTCAATGAACTACACACAGAGTGAAAATGAATCCACTGCTCTACATGCGACAACATGGATGCACCTCACCCACAGATTAGTGAGTGAAAGAAACCAGAGACATCACACCATGATTCCATTCATATAAAGTTCAAAGCCAGGCAAAACTAATCCATAGCGTTAGAAATCAGAATAGTGGTGACCCTCCATGGGAGCAGTGATTGGGTCGGAGCTGGAAGAGGCTGCCACGGGACATCCTTTTCCTTGATCTGGGTGCAGACTGTATATGTGTACATGTGAGATCTGTGTGATATTCTGTATGTCCTTTATACTTCAATACTATTTACATAAAAATAACGGGGCACAGGGCTTCCCTGGTGGCACAGTGGTTGAGAGTCCGCCTGCCGATGCAGGGGACGTGGGTTCGTGCCCCGGTCTGGCAGGATCCCACATGCCGCGGAGCGGCTGGGCCCGTGAGCCATGGCCGCTGAGCCTGCGCGTCCGGAGCCTGTGCTCCACAACGGGAGAGGCCACAACAGTGAGAGGCCTGCGTACTGCAAAAAAAAATAAAAAAATAGAAAATAACGGGGCACATAGAAAGTTAGAAACTTGGTGTCATACACTCCTATCTCATGTGTTTCTGCTAAAGATTGGTCACTTTATGCTGCTTCTTGCTTCTGCCTTTTTGATCTAAGTAAGTTGAGATAAAACAACTGATATGGCTTTTGTATAAGGCACTTTTTCCTTTCTGTGCGTGTGCCTTTTTTTTTCTCTCTCTCTCTTTCTGTCAGTCTCTATCTCTCTTTCTGTCTCTAGGGCCTTCTGTCTTCTTCAGGTGTGCAAATTCACTGAAAAAAGGAGAGATTAGCAATAAGTAAACTTTTCTGCTTGAATTAAAACAGCTATGGACTGTCTTTGATACCTTCAAATTAATCTTTTCATGATGATGTGGGTCTCTTGAAGAGTTAAAATTTTTTTTGTCAACTTCTCATTTCATTTTCCAATTTGAGCTGAAAGAGACATCAATTTTTCTCCACCCATCCCGGTCTCACAGAGATGATCACAGGAGAGGGATATATTTTTCTAAAGCTTTAAATTAACAACTGTGTGATAAACATTCTGACCCTGCCTTACTATGAATACTTATAAGACAATAGATAAGACCAAAAGGATGAAAAAATGTGTTTTGTACACCAAGACCTATATATATATATGTGTGTGATGGCAAAAAACCCTTTCCCATTTCAACCCTTCCTGTCTCTTTAGGAAAATGGTAATCCAGCTGCAGGCTTTGGAAACGGTCACCAAGGAACTGAATACATTCTGGACTTAGAGGTTGTCCCTTGCTACCCACTCCTACCCAACATCAAATAAATTTGTTTACAAAGGTGGGTATTTTATTAGTCCCTCCCACAAAAGTAACTTGGGTTAAAATGATCTCATTTCAAAGCATCATATAGAAATCAGAGTCCACAACTTAAAAAAAAAACAACTCTATTCACAGCCTAGGACAGTCACTTAGAGCAAATGCAATACTCCAGTGTAAGAAAAAAGGAAGCAATTTCCCCTTAATGGCAAGTTAAAGAAATAAAATAAAATAAAAATCAGGCGTGGCTAAATGAAAACTTCCTGGCACTGCTGAGTAAGATGACTCCACTATCTTTGCAGAAACCTGACTGAGTGCAGAATAGTATGAAACTGTGCTTTCAGAAAGCCTCACGTTAACTAAAAATAGTGCTACCACATGATCCAGCAATCCCACTCCTGGGCATATATCGAGAGAAAACATAATTCAAAAAGATACATGCACCCCAATGTTCACTGCAGCACTATTTACAATATCCAAGACGTGGAAGCAACCTAAATGTCCATCAACAGAGGAATGGATAAAGAAGCTGTGGTATATATAGTCGATGGAATATTACTCAGCCATAAAAAAGAATGAAATAAGGCCATTTGCAGCAACAGGGATGGACCTAGAGATTATCATACTAAGTGAAGTCAGACAGAGAAAGGCAAATATCATATGATATCACTTATATGTGGAGTCTGAAAAAATGATAAAAATGAACTTATTTACAAAACAGACTCGCAA
The DNA here is from genome assembly GCF_951394435.1 of Stenella coeruleoalba. Classification (NCBI taxonomy): domain Eukaryota; kingdom Metazoa; phylum Chordata; class Mammalia; order Artiodactyla; family Delphinidae; genus Stenella; species Stenella coeruleoalba. The sequence goes on from NC_137156.1 coordinate 78,272,625, forward strand.
ATATAGAAAACAAACTTATGGTTACCAAAGGGGAAGGTGGGCGGGGGGAGGATAAATTAGGAATTTGGGAATAACATATACACACTACTATATATAGAATAATCAATACACACTACTATATATAGAATAATCAATCCCTGTACTGTATAGTACAGGGAACTATACTCAATATTTTATAATAACCTATATGGGAAAAGAATCTGAAAAAGTATATATATGTGTGTGTGTGTGTGTGTGTGTGTGTGTGTATATATATATATACACACACACATATAAAATATGTATATACTTATATAACTGAATCACTTTGCTGTATACCTGAAACTAACACAACATTGTAAATGAACTACACTTCAATAAAAAAATAATTTAAAAAAAAGAAAGCCTCAAGTCTTTTCACAGGAGACTTTTAAAAATGCCATTTCTCCTGGAGTAATTCAAACAGAGCTGACACACAGTCATCATTCCCTTCACATTTCAGTATCTTGTGCTAATCCCCCCATCTTTCAAATCTCCACAGTCTGCAATGACAAGAAAATCTTTGAATGACCCAGAAGCTTTGTCAAAGCCCAGGTTTCCTCCATCTTCTCCTTATCAAAATATTCCAACCAGAGTTGCAAATGAAGTAAAGGACCTGGGTTGAACTTTTCTTGGCCTTTCTCAACGTTGACCTAGTGGGAATAACATGAAAATGTCCAAGGTCAGGAAATAAAAACAGAGACAGATGAGGCCCCTGGAGCAAAGATCATCTGGAGTCTCTGAGGATTTGAACATCTTTCTTCCCTAAGATTTAAAATATCTCCTCTCCCTTAGATGGAGAGTCAAAAGTTGACTGAGGAGCCTTTCTAAACATTGGGATAACCGAATATTTGATAGACACTGCATAATTTGTTTGCCTTTGCTCTCTGGCTAACTTCAGAACCTCATATCTTGAAAGGTCAAGTACACAGTATTGAAAAAGGTACTTTCTTGCTCATAGATGGTGGGCATCACAAATCAACTGCATCCCACTTTCCTAAGGAACAGGGAAGGACCTCTGTATGACCCTCCAGGAAACCACATCATTCAGCATTTTCATATGAGATGCAATCTACCTGCTAGCTATCTCTGTATTAACTTATTAAGGCAGTAGGGCTCCCTGAAAAAGAACGATAATCTGCTGGCACATTTCCAGCTGCCTAAGCTTGTAGAAAGTTTTTGATTCCTTGGATACTACGATTCTTTAGCCCTTTAGCCTCCTAGAATCATGAACCAAGGTCAAAACAACTCCAAATCTGGAGTTTCCTTTACAGAAAAAATGTCTAGGGCTTATTAAATAATTAGGTGGAATCCACTGTTTAATATTTTCCTCTGAGGGTAAAGAGGGGTCCTTAATTAGGTAGCTTGTTCAATATACTCTGTGAATCAGTATGAAGGTTCAAGGAATTACTGAGTACAAGCCTAACATTCTGGGTCAAGAAGGTTGCCTCCTAGACAGATTGGTACACTATGAATGTTAACACAAAGCTCAAGGGGTTTTCAAACCAGTTTTACTTAGAACAAATTTCATATAGGTTTCCGCATTCAAATGTCAACATTACCACATTTCCTACTGAGAGAGGTAAAACAGGATGTGCTTTAGAATGCTGCTACCAATGGGCCCTTTGATAATGATAGTAATACCTTGTATACAACCCACTTTTGCTTTAAGTGACTGTGTCCAATCAAACTAAGAATTTTCTAGCTGAAGTTTGACATTAAAATTCAATGCCAACTCCAGACCAAGAAGAAAACCACATGCTGAGAATCATTTTTCAAATGTTTTTCTTAACAATTTAAAATAATCACCAAGCAAGCCTCTGGATGGGAAAGTCTCAAATGATGGGTGCTGCAAACAGCTGAAGTCTTAGCAAACTCATATCTTCCTCAAGCTTGTCTGGATTTCAGAGTCATATGGAGACCCCCACTCCATATACTGTATCAAAATCTCAAGAAAGCCTAAGCCAAGGAAGCACTGCTACACTCAGTAATAAGAAGTCAAACCCAACGTTTAAAATAGGCAAAAGACCTCCTACACTGTTGGTGGGAATGTAAATTGGTGCAGCCACTATGGAAAACAGTATGGAGGTTCCTCAAAACAGTAAAAATGGAGTTGCCGTATGATCCAGCAATCCCACTGCTGGGCATATATCAGAGAAAACTATAATTCGAAAAGATACATGCACCCCTTTGTTCATAGCGGCACTATTTACAATAGCCAGGATATGGAAACAGCCTAAACGTCCATCAACAGATGAATGGATAAAGAAGATGTGGTGCATATGCACAATGGAATACTACTCAGCCATCAAAAAGAAGGAAATAATGCCATTTTCAGCAACATGGATGGACCTGTAGATTATCATACTACGTGAAGTAAGTCAGAAAGAGAAAGACAGCTATCATATGATATAACTTATGTATGGAAATTAAAATATGGCACAAATGAACTTATCTATGAAACAGAAACAGACTCACAGACACAGAGATCAGACTTGTGGCTGCCAGGGGTGGTGGGGCTGGTGGGTGGAGGGGAGGGATGGATTGGGAGTTGGGGATTAGCAGATGCAAACTATTATATATAGGATGGATAAACAACAAGGTCATACGGCATAGCACAGGAACTATATTCAGTACCCTGTAATAAACCATAATAGAAAAGAATATGAAAAAGAATGTATATATATATGTGTAACTGAATCAGTTTGCTATACAGCAGAAATTAACACAGCACTGTAAATCAACTATACTTCAATAAAATAAATTTTTTAAAAAAGGAAAAAAATAGGCAAAAGATTTGAACAGACACCTCACAAATGAAGATGCAAGAGTGGCTAATAAGTTTATGAAGAAATGTTCAACATCCTTAGCCATCAGGCAAATGCAAATTAAACTACAATAAGTACGTCAAATATTTCAAGTAGGTGAGTCAAACACACCTATTTGAACAGCTAAAATTAAAAAGACAGGCGACTGGTGTTAAGAGAGGCTGTGGAGCAACGTTGCTACATTTTACACACCAATTAGCAAGGGACTGGGGGTTAGGATCTCAACGTATCTTTTTATAGTAGGAAGGATTCAACCCCTCACGCTCCCAAGGTTGAATTCAAGGTGTCTGCAAGGCTGGACTTTTATCTGGAAGTTATGGGGAAGAATTCATTTCCAAGCTCATTCAAGCTGTTGGCAGAATCCAGTTCCTTGCCGTTGCAGGAATGATGTCTCTGTTTCCCTGCTGGCTGTCAGCCAGGGCCTGCTCTCAGCTACTAGAGGGCACCAGTGTTCTTCATCATGTGGCTACCCACCTCTTCCAGCCAGTAATTGTGCATCTAATCCTTCCCATGTTTGCAATCTCTCTGATTCCCCCTTCTGCCCACCAGCTAGAGAAAATGCTTTGCTTTTAAAGGGCTCATATCATTAGATTAGGCCCACTGGAATAATTTCCCTTTTGCCATATAATTTGACATAATCGAAATAACGATATTTTATTCACAGTTTCCACCCACACGCAAAGCAGAGGAAATCACACAAGGGTGAGGGTCCCTGGGGGTCACTCTTGTAACTCTGCCCACCATATGTCCCTTTGCCAGTCTCTTTTGCAGCTTTCCTCGAATGTCTAACTACTTATTCAAAATTTGTCTTCCATGTTGGATTGTAAGCTCCTAGAGGGCAGGAAATGAATGCTTATTGTTCACAGCCAGTGTCTTGAGCACCAAGCATAAGACTGAGAAGGCCCTTGTTGAATAAACGAATCAACAAATGGATGGATATATGGATGGATGGATGGCTGGGTGGATGGATGGGAGGCTGGAAAGATGGAGGGATTTCTTCTAGTTCAATACAGTAGTTGATGCATTAGTTTGTTCATCAGATAGAGAAACATTAGGGAACACAGTCTTGCTGATGGGACTTTTGTTTTCAGGCCGGAAAATGGTGGGAAGAAATTGGGTTTGCAGAGTAAAACCCAGATGTCAAGGTTGAGATAAGGAACCCAGACCCTTGACGGAAGGTAGTCAGAAACATATAAATACTTAATTTCTGTTACCACGTGAGAAATGGCCTGTCGTTTACTCTGCCACTTTTTGTTGCTTTCTCTAGGGATATCTATTACCTTTTCAAACAATAAGTGCAGACAGTTGGATGACAGCTAATGAGAAAACAGAATGTGCCTTTTGCAGCTGTACTAACTCAGCTGACGCGACTTAAACCAACAGGCATATCTGTGTTGCTAAAAGGAAAAACCTACACTCAGCCCTCAACTGAACTGCTAAATGGAAAAACAGCTACCTTGTAAGGACGAAATCCAGAATGGGCTGGGAAAAAAAAATTCAGATACACAATACTGAAATGACCAGACTCTTGTATTCCAAGTTGATCACCCTTGTGAAGTTTGTCCTCAGGGAGGGTAATGCAAATGGTTACCTTTAATTATATTTCCCCTTTGGGTGATTCAATGAAGTCCTATTTTCAAGTGAGGTTTTTTAAATATCCTTTTTTTTTTTTTTTTAAATGTAAAAAATAGTGGTCGGGGGCAGAGAGCCTGTAGCTAATAGAACAACAGACTGCAAAGAAGGAGGAGATCAATGAGTAGGTCCAGGATTAAAATACACAGCTGTAGTTTACAAATTTGAATACATTTTAAGGCCACCCCCTCTCTCCACCGGCTAAGGGCTTAATCCTTCGGCAGTTACAGTCCTATCGGAAAGCCAGACTACATTTATTCTGGTGTTCTGTAGGAGGTAAGTAAACCTTAATCTGTTTAACCGTTTCATCCACGATTTCTTTGACTAAAGGAAAGCAACTACTATTTCAATTCCTGCTGGTTTCCTTTTCTAGGGTTGAACTGATTGGGATCTGGAGCCTTGTCAATTCCATCCTTGCTGGACCTTAAGGGGTTGCAGGTTTGTAAGTCACACAACAGCCTAAAGGAACCCTACCCGTGTTTTTCTGCCATGCAGGCATTACATAATACGCAAGGGGGAAATGACCTGAAATAATCTCAGATTAGAAGGACTCGGACAAAGAACCAAATCCAAGCTGATATCCAAGGCTGAGATCGCCATGACCATTCAAACCTCACGATTCTGAAACATTTTGCAGCTGGTGTTTCAGTACCTGTTGCTAGAACCTTAAAAGACCGGAGGTATCTTTCAAAGCTACATATATTTCAAAACACAGCCAGATATTTGACAGAAAGCTAAAGTTACTGATACTTGTTTAAAGCATGAATATTCAACAGTTAATATCTGCTAAAATGGAGTCAATTATACCACATGTGGCAGCAATGGGTTTAAGAGCCTAGAATCTGGAAGTCAAGTTTGAGGCTAGGGCAATAAATCTGAGTTCTCGCAGAGGCTGTGAGAGTGTTCTCTCCAATGCCGCAAGTCAGAGCATGTATGGAGTCTGCAGGGTGAGCTAATAAAAAAAAAATGAAGGGTTGCATGCAGTGGCAGGAGACCCAGGGCACTGAAGATTATTAAAATAATCCCTCAGGCTCACACCTGGGGTTCCCTTTCTTACAAAAAAAAATCCATGGTGGTAAAGAAAATAACATTTAGAGTGATTTTCTTTATATTGCTCACAGCACAAGCGAAGGATATCAGCACTTTAAAAAAAAAAAAAGATAATTCTATAGACTGCAGTTTATTCTATCAAGAACTGATGTAATTTGGTGTACTTAAAGAGAATACCCCAGGGACTGAAATATTTTAATTCTCTTCTCTAATGAGAGGTTCTCTGAGGTTCTTCTAAGAACACTTGTTTTCTCCATCTTCCCTCTCCCACATCTCTCCCACATCCACATGGCAAAAAAAAAAAAAAAAAGCACGTAAGCTCGGCCTGCCTGGTGAAAATATTATGTGTCGGGGGTGAAGCTCGCACATAGAAAGCAAAGAAGTGTGCGTACCTGTGTGCTTGCAAACACATACACGTGTACGTACATCCAGCATGAGACCTCTTACCCTAAATTTGCTTTTAGGGGGAAAATACTTTGAAACTGGGAAATATCAAAATTGGCTGGGTACCCTTGTCCAATGCACTTAATAATTTCACAGGCTTCGGTTTTACATTTTGCTGTTTAGATGTTGACCAGGGAGTTAATTTCAGGAAAGTCAGAGAACTCCGGTTTGGGTTTTTTGTTTTGTTTTTTATTAGAGAAGGCACCTCATTCCTTATTAGCTTAGAGGGGAAATTGCTACCACTGGGTGAATACCAAGGGTCAGGTATGTTATGAGGCACTTTATGAGCCTTATATTAGAGGTTTGCAAAGTGTGATCACACAGGGCTCACAGGGCTTTACAAGGTGTGATCCCCAAAGCAGCAGCAGCAACACCCGGGAACTTGTTGGAAATGTAATGCATTATCAGGTCTCACCCAAGGCCTAGAGAATCTGAAACTCTGCGGTGGGACCCGGCAATCTGTTGGGGCAAGTCCTCCAGGTGATTCCAGTGCACGCTCAAGCTTGGGAACCACTGTTTTCCATCACTGAAAGGTCATAACTGCCTTATGAAGTATGCGTTGTTACGTGCATCTCCAGTTTCCTCTAGACGAGAATAGCGAGGCTCAGAGACGTAAGGTTATTTATCGCACGGCCGGTCAACGATGGGGCAAAGATTTAAACTCCAATAATTCAGGCTTCTAACATTCAAACCTCTTCCATGCAGCCTTCAGTATAAATCCTGTTGGCTATAGAAAACAACTTCAGACTTTGCAAACAGCTCTGCCTGGCCTTGCCCAGAGAGGAAGCAGCTTTCCAGGCATGGAGGGTCTCCCTCTTTATATACACCTGTAGTCACATCCTTCTTTTACCCTCAGCCCTCAGTCCAACAGACAGCATCATACACGTGAGCTGGGAAGTTTGAGCAGCATTTAAAGCATCAGGAGAGTAGCCCAGGGTGATGACCAGATCGTCGTGATTCTGATCTCAAAGAATTCAAACTTTAGCCTCCCAACTATACACAGGATAGAGGCTTATAAGTAACTGAAATATGGGCTGCCGTGCCTGATCCTAAATCCTAACGTGACCTTGAGACAGAGCTCTTTACTCCAACGCAAGAATTCTGAGTCGGGCGATAGAAGAGACGGAGGAGAGTCAGACAGATTCTTGGGGAGTTACTGAGACATTTCCAAGACCACTGTGTTCAGCTGATCAGAGTTATCAAGAAAGATTTTTCAAAGGGGGTTTTGTTGTGCTAGGTTTATATTTTCCTTAAAATTGGTACTATCGTGCATGTAAAACTGGTGAGATTTGGATAAGGTTGATGGTTTGTACTAATTTTGTGGTTATGACGTGGTACCATCGCTGTGTGAAATGTTACCCCTGGGAGCAACTGGGTGAAGGGCATACAGGATCTCTCTGTATGATTTCTTACAACTGTATGTGAATCTACAATGATCTCAGAAGGAAAGGTTTTTAAAAAATGGTGTCATTGGGGGCATGGGGAAGATGGGGAGATGTTGGTCAAAGGGTAAAAACTTTGTTATAAGACGGATAAATTCTGGAGATCAAATGCTGACTATAATTAATGATAATGTCTTTTATACTTGAAATTTGCTAAAAGAGTAGCTCTTAAGTGTTTTCAACACACACACACACACACACAAAAGGTAAATGTGAGGCAATGGGTGTGTTAATTAACTTGACTGTGGTAATCATGTCATGACATATATCATCACATGGTACACCTTAAAAAAAACCATGTCATACTACCTAAATATACACAATTCTTATTTGCCAATCAGACCTCAATAAAGCTGGGAAAAAAAACTGGTGTCATGCAAGAAGGGCAGGAAGTGGTCTGAGGAAAGTAACCTAGGGCTCTGCTATTTCAAATCCTTAAATGTCATCCCTTCCCGGGCCTTAGAATCCCAATCGCTTCCCGACAGCTGAAAGGGAGGCTCTCACATCATCTTATTCCTTCACAGGAGTCACTAAAACCCATGCTTTTCCTCATTGTTAAAGCCACAGCTGAGGGAGGGTCTCCTTGATCTGGTAATTAGTGGGCGTGTCTAGCACCCATCCTTAGGCATGGTTGCTAGGTAACAAGGCCACTCTGCTATTTTGGTACAGCATCGTTCAACTTAGTCCTTCCTCGAAAGGGGTGGACAGGTTGTGGGGAGGGAATCGTTGTTGGAAAGAAATCTGTTGGTTGCTGCCTATTCAGTTCTTCTTTTTTTTTTTTCCTGAGCTGCCAGACGGAATATTTAAAAATACACCTGAGCTGTTGTTGGGCACCAAGACTGTCACATCAACTGACTACCTGTTAATGGTTTTGGTGGGAGGCTTGATATAACATCCTGGCCTTCCAGTAGATGATGTGATGGCAGACAATATATAAGACAATATACTGCAGGGCAAGGTGAGGGCTATTGCTTGATTTTCCCCCAGTTCTATGAAGGAATCTCTCCACCCTGTAAGTGGAAATACGTTATAGTCCCTAAGCATATCTTTCCAGGAAGTCTGAAAATAAGATGAATGCTTTCATTGGTGGTGAGGTGTGAAAACTGAGGCAGGATAGCCACTCTTCAAGCAAATGTTGGGGGCTGGACAAGATGCAAGTATGTGTTTACTAGAAACACTCACATGCCAAAGACATATCATTTAACCCTCACAACACCCGCAAGGTAAGCACTTGAATCCCTACTTTACGGATAATTGAAGATTAGAAAAGTGAATTCGCCATGACCTCATAGACAGGAAAGATGTGGTGGCAGGTCACAGCTCAAACTGGATGTCTTTCGACTCTAAATTCATACATCTAGCAGTTACAGTGTGTATGTTATACAGACTTTTCTAATTGTATATTTTTCATAATCCGGAAACTATTCTTTTGAGTAGCTTTGATATTAAGTTAGATACTGGTAAAGGACCATCACAGTTGATTCTTTCAAAAATAAATACATCTGGTAACTGAGGGTTTGTTTGTTTTTTTCTTTAAGAGTAGAGACAGCCAGAAGACCTTAAAGGATCAAAACAACCATTTTGGCCCAGATGGTTCAGATTAAACCATGTGGAAAAAAAAAAAGATGGAGATCACAGATCTGTACGGTTCACAATTTGTTGTAAAGCTCTTTGCCTATCTTTGCCACTTAGCATAATCACTATAACACCTCCCGTGCATACAATGCCTTAGGGCTTACAAAGCACTTTCACATATATTATCTCATTTGCTCTTCATAATAATCCTATAAGCTCAGCAGGACATTTCACAAATGAGGAGAATGAGGTTCACAGAGGGCAAACAAATTGCCAGAGCACTGGTTCTCAAAGAGGGAACTTATGAGTTTTGGCCAGGACACTGCTTCACTGTGTGGGACCGTCTTCTGCACTGCAGGATGTGTAGCCATCCTGGGCTCCCACCCATTGAACACCAAGAGCTCTGACTAGTCATTGTCACCACCAACCCTACATCCAACCACATTTTCAAATGGGTCCTAAGGGAGTTGAACGCCCCATGCCCTATAGAGAGCCACTGACATATGGCAGGGGTCAGGGTGAGGTCACACTTTGGTAAGCCATGGAGCAGGGGCTCAAATCTGGTCTCCAGGTGGCAATTACAGTGCCCTTTCTATGCTATCACTGTGTCAGGGCATCAAATGTGTAGTGGCCGAACCAGGGTTGGGTGGTCTTCATCAAACAGGTACCATCATGTCAAGGAGAGTACTGTCAAGCAACTGGGCAGAAGGATAGGATTATCACCAAGGAACTGAGCAAATGACCAGTTGGTCACTGAGATAATCCTACCTTTGCCATGAAAGGTAGGATTGTTTTTTAACATAAATTACCGGAATCTGCACCAAAGGGCAAATGGATGCAGAGGAGCCTTATAAAACACAAGGATTAGTTCTAAATTTATCTCACGTATCAGTGTCCTTTTAATATTCCATTTAATTTAGTGATACGTTTACAGTTGGGAAGCCAAATTAGATCTTTATTTTAGCATGCTTTTAATAACATGTAAATACATATCAACAGATTTTAAAAATTATCTTTCCTACTTATAATTCTGCTTAGGACATATTTTATATTTCAATTTTTCTGCTGAGGTTGCAAATTGGCTACTTATGAACCCAATCCTACAATTAAATGGGAGTGTTTGCTTTGGCCTTCCTGTTTTTTTTTGTTTTGTTTTTTTTGGGTTTTTTTTTGTGTGGTACGCGGGCCTCTCACTGCTGCAGCCTCTCCCGTTGCGGAGCACAGGCTCCAGACGCGCAGGCTCAGCGGCCATGGCTCACGGGCCCAGCCGCTCCGCGGCGTGTGGGATCTTCCCAGACCGGGGCAAGAACCCGCGTCTCCTGCATCAGCAGGCGGACTCTCAACCACTGCGCCACCAGGGAAGCCCCTCCCTATGTTTTTTATCTTGGTTTTGGTTTCCTTTAGTTGCTACGTATATATGTGTGCCTGCTCCCTTTTATCACAATCCCCACCGCTCCCAACTGGATTGCATTTAGTTTACTTTAATCTTTTACCTTATATGTACAGTTCCTGTAGGCAACCGAATCTGATGGCCACGTAAAGGCGCACAGTCTAAGGCTGATTATACAAGAAAAAAAGTTTGAGGATTCATGAAAATGATGGCACATCAAGAATTAGGGGCCTGATGCTAATGATTTAAGAGTGTGCAGCCTTCTATTTACAATAGCCAAGGCATGGAAACAACATAAATGTCCATCAACAGATGAATGGATAAAGAAGGTGTGGTACATATATACAATGGAATACTACTCAGCCATAAAAAAGAATGAAATAATGCCACCTGCAGCTACATGGATGGACCTAGAGATTATCATACTAAATGAAGGCAGAAAGAGAAAGACAAATACCATATGATATCACTTATATGTGGAATCTAAAATATAACACAAATGAACTTATCTACAAAACAGAAAGACACTCAGACATAGACAACTGACTTGTGGTTGCCAAGGGGAAGGGAGGGGCGGGGGAGGGATGGATTGGGAGTTTGGGATTAGCAGACGTGAACTAGTACATATAGGATGGATAAACAGCAAGGTCCTATTGTATAGCATAGGGAACTATTCAATATCCTGTAATAAATCATAATGGAAAAGAATATGTATTAATATGTATAACTCAATCACTTTGCTGTACACCAGATACTAACACAACATTGTAAATCAACTGTATTTCAGTTGAAGTATGCAGGCTTTTCACCTTCTGAAACCTTGGTTTCCCAGGGAAAAAAATGACACTAGTGTAAGTTCCCCATGTCATATGTTAAATTGTGAAGACTGAATGAATGGATGATGTGAAAACACTTTGATAAGTACAGCATCCACCCATACACAGACTATTTACCAAGGGCCTACAATTTACTAGATACTCTTGGTTCTTGGCTTCTGGGCCAGAATAATGAGTAAGCCAAGGCTTCCTGGAGCCTGTATTAGCTCTCTGGCCTTTACACTCAATATTAATGAGTACTCTATTCAGTTTTGACAGCCAACTCTTTGATAGAGGACCAAAAAAATAGTCATCTTCAGAAGAATGCAAGATGAAGACTAGAGAAGTTGGAGGAGATGCTGTTTCAACTCTCCACCTGATTCAGGAGCTATCCCCACCCAATGCACGACCTGTTGTCGATAAACAACAGCATCTCCTCTGCTGAAATTTTATCCCTTTCTTCTGTCTACCACCACCAGGTTGGTGGGTCATCCTCTTTGCTCCTATAACATCCTGTGTTAGTGCTTAGCTCTGTTAAGGCACCTATCACATTGCATTGAAACATTCCATTCCAGAAGACCATAAGCATCTTCACACCATCCTGGCCCAGGTGGAGGCCTGGCACCCAGTAGGTCCTGTTGAAAGGCCCAACTCACGCTCATCTTTGAAAGTCATTCTCTCTCTCCTCTAGCCCACAGCAAGTCACCAAAGTTGCTTCTCTAGGGTTCTGACATTTTTACAAATCAGGATCATTTTCAACATAAAAGACAACATTTGCCCCCATCTGAGATAAAAGGCTAGTCCACTTTAATCACAATCGTCTGCATCCTTCTCCCCCCTTGGATACGCTTATCAGCCAAACTGGTACACCAAGGAGGGAAATGTTGAAAATGCTCGTGCTGTTGTCTCCTCCTCATCTTTCCCTGGAAAAGTAAATACAGGAAAAACAAGGTGGAAGGAGAATGGCTATACTGAGGACTAGAAGCTAAATTAATTAGAAACCCCACAACCCCAGACGGTCATAAACAAAGTCTCCCTACAGGAAATTGGTTCTATAACTGCAGAGTCCTGGTTTAAGAAACCTTTCAATGCATGGCCTTTTCAGTGATGTTGAAGCTATTACACTGGCTGATGGGGTGTGCTGGACCTGGACATTTCTCTCCCGAGGTTAAGAGTCCACATGTTCTGTGGAGACATCGATTAGATTATTCTTACATTAGGAAAACAAACACACACAAGAGATCCTCTTGTCCAAGCCCAGGCAAGAGATGCCATAGGATATTCCTATTATCCAGTCAGTCTTTTTAGAAATGGATGTATAAATCCTCACATATCCTCATGCAAATTGTGGACTTTACCAACTGCTGTCCATGGAACAATTCCAATTTGCTGGGGAGGATTTATTCTTTCATATGCACAAATGTCAGAATCGTTGTGTCTCCTAGACATACTGTTGTAGACAAGTATGTACATTCCAAAGATGATAACCAGGATATTTGCTTGTTAACAGAACCTCACCATTTTAAGAGTGGCCGGGCATGGAACCTCCTTAAAGTCCTGGGCAGCTTTTTAATAGCGCCTCCTCACTTTTAACCACAGACATAATAATTAGCATCAAAATAGCTAACATCTATTGTGTGCTATATGCAACATAGTGGGTAGCACTTTATATATACTTAATGCTCACAAAAATTCATTGAAGTAAATATTATTATCTTCATTTCCTAGATGAGGAAACTTAAACTCAGAGAGGTGAAGTAACTTTTCCAAAGTCACATTAGTTACACCTGGGCAGTCTACCATCTTATCCCCTGTATGAGGTTGCTTCTATGACTACAGTCCCATTGTCAGTCACTGAGTAGGCAATCAAGTTCTCTGGAATGAGCATTGGGTACGAGTCTGAAAACCTGGACTGCAGGCATGGTTCCATCACCAGATTACTGTGAGGCCTCAAATCACTTAATTTCTCTTAACCCTCAGGGTCTCATATGATTCAGGCATAAGAAAACACAGTTATTTGTAAAAATTTTAAAAGGTCACAGATATGATCTTCTAGAATGTAAATTCCATGATCATACTCTCCCAAATAACTAGAACTATAGTAGGAAGTGCTAAAAAATTTTGGTTGCGTGAATGAACGACACAACAAAGGAAAAATCACTATGCAAAAGGCATTAAATTCAGCAAACATTTGTGACATAGCTGATCTGAGCTGATTACTTACTATGTGCTACTAGCGTAATGTAAATACTTTCCTTAAGCCTCAAGACCATGGTGAAGCATAGGTATTTGAATTCCCATCCATGTGAAGCAAGAACGGAAACAGATGCACAAGAGCTAAGTGTCTTGCTCGAGACTGCACGGCTAAGTCTTAGAGCTAGTTTTTGAAATCAGGTTCCCTCTGGTCAAGATACAATGGGAACACAAAGACAGATTACTCATCTGTCTCTTTCCTGAAGAAGCTTACAGTTCATTGCCAATAGGTAAGTCATGGGCAGAAAAAAAAAAGAGACCTGTTGGGTTAAGAGTTATGAAAAAAAAGAAAGAGAACAAACACAGGAAGTTGAGAGTAATTCTGATTGGGTTTGTCAGGGCTAGTATTTCTAAATTCTGGCTATACTTTAGAATCACTGGAGCTTGGTCCTGGTAGTTAAAAAAAGTACCCCAAGTGGTCCTTATGTGCAAGTAGGGTTAAGAGCCACCAATCCATGCAGGTATCTTAAAGAAGTGCTTTATGCTAAGCTTTCGGGGCTCAGTGAGGTGGCATTATGATCCGAGAGGAAAAGAGAGCTTAAATGACTTGCCCAGGTCATACCATAAAATCCAATGAAGTTAAAACAGAATCCAGAAATCCAGGGCCTGGATCTCAGGGAACATTTCAAGATAAAGATATTTCTGCTACTCTTGATGGCATCAAAGGTCACCAGGAAGGTAAGGTTTCATTCCACCAGAGGACATTGTAGAGGATAAATTTCAGGGCAGACTTTTCACCCAGCACCATCAATTCCAGCTTGAAGCGCACTCGTTACCAGCAGAACCAAGGAATGGAGAGATAGGATGAATCTGTTTAACCGTCTCTCCTCACATAGCTCATCAAAAGCTTCTGATGTGAAAACACGAAGCTTCGCTTAGTCCATATCTATAGAACCTAAACGTAAAAAGACAAGCTGAGGCGTTGCCTGGCGTGATGGATGAAGCCAACTATTGCAAGTGCTGAAAAAATCTCCCAGTCTCACAGTCGTAAAACTAAAGGGCAGAGCAGAAGGGGCCATCTGCTTTTGCTGGCTACGGATCCATGCCTGCTTGGAAGGAATAAAGACCCCTCTGCTTCTTTCAAACAACAACAGCAACCAACAACTTCTTCTTGTTCACTTTTGGAGGAATTGCTTCCTCTAGGTAGGGAGTGTTTCAAATATGTTTCAATGTCTAAAATCAGGAAAGAGTAGGAAAGCCACAGGGTACTATCTTTTGTCCCCAGTTCTCTTTCAGTGGTCGGGTCTTAGGGAGAGTCCAGGCTACTTTTCTAGCCTGGGAGAAGAGAACACAGATTTTTCTATTATTCTTAGATTTTTAACAGATGATAGTTGCAACAACTGTGGCTACTAGTACCTTTGAATACAATTTTTATCTTGGAAAAGATATTCATTATCTAAGTTCTGGGCTTTGCCCTGGAGTGCTTCAGGATCCTTCATGGGGACATAAGGGAGACAGAAACTGGAGCTGAGCTACGCTCCCTCCCTCCCTCCACACCCCTTCCCTCAAAAGAGAGCATCTCCATTTTTATCTATCTATTAGGGCTCTGCATAAGATTGTTTTTGAGAAAACGATTTCAGTTACTAAGAAAAAATTAATTAGGGAAAAAAATGAGATCATTAACCACGTATATAGTATAATCTCATTTTATAAAAATATACATATGTGCATTTATAATGCACAGAAAAAAGGTACTAGTGATTAGTGGTAATTCACATTTTTGCTGTTTTAATTGTGTTTTCTACGTTTCTAAGTTCTCTGTCATGGGGTTTTATAAGAAGAAAAATGAATCACGAGTGTAGGTTAAAGAAGTCTCCATGTTTTCAACGAATTTGGACATTTGAGAACTCCTTGGCAGTGTGAAGTTTGGTACCACATGAAGAGATGCTCTCCTAGACACAGCCTAGGATGACATCCTGCTTCCCGTGTGGAAGCATTTGCTTTGGGCATCTCTGCAGCTCAGGGCAAGTTGTTGGCTTTCAATTGGCCCCGCCCAGCATCCCTAAGACAATCACCATTTCCAACTTGATGGAGATAGTATATCCAGTAGCAGGCAATTCATATTTAAAGAACAATCTAACCCCATTGAGCCGATGCCCTCATTTTACAGATGAGAAAGGAAAAGGAGAAGTGATTGCTGAGGCTACCACACAGGATGGAAAATCAGGTCTTCTGAGTTCCTCTGAATCAACTGGTCATTGTTAACCCTTCTTCAGTGACAAACTGAGACAGCAGCACAGTAGTTAAGGGCACCAACTTTGAGGTCAGACCCCTCACCAGCTACAACCATGGACAAGTCACCTATCTTCTCCACGCTTCTGCTCCTTCATCTGAAACATCAGGGCCAGGACCTTACTATACAGGGTTACTGTGAGGCTTGGATCCAATAATCTCATGCATGGCAGCTAACACATGGGCTAGACCTAGTCTGGTCTCAGCAAACATTTATCAGTATGATTAAGTATTATTAGCATATTTCCTTTGCCCCTCCCATCTATCTGCTTTTCCTGGAAGCATCAAAATTGAATTTGATTTTAAGTCCAGCCAAGCTATAGAGGATGAGCTGATGGGGTAGGTAAAAGGCTTCTCTGGCATTTGGGAAAACTAAGGCTGCAAAGTTCTCCCAAAGACACTTCTCTTACAGAAATACACCCAGGTAGCAGACAGTAGTATCATAATCCGGTCTGTCATAAGAGTTCAAATACAGAATTTGACTTCCATTTTCCATTTGCTTGGAAGAGGGGATAAGATGGAAGAGAAGGGAGTAAGGTTCATTGTTCGGAATACAGACCATAAAATATTATAAAGCAGAGAACTTTATAAAATTTAATTTGAGATTTTTCTAAATCTTTGCAAAATATAAATCCATTTTATAAGAAACAATATTCTAGTGGTAGGTTTTGAATTGGAAGAAGGAAGTTAAAGCACTTTTTAAAAATAGTTTCATGGAAATAAATGAAGATATACAAGATAGGTTCCCTCTCCCCATTACATACTATTTTGAAATAGAAATAGAAAGAAATGATATTGCAGC
This sequence comes from Stenella coeruleoalba, assembly GCF_951394435.1. Classification (NCBI taxonomy): domain Eukaryota; kingdom Metazoa; phylum Chordata; class Mammalia; order Artiodactyla; family Delphinidae; genus Stenella; species Stenella coeruleoalba. The sequence goes on from NC_137156.1 coordinate 78,289,106, forward strand.
CTACCCCGCAGCAAATGATAATAGTCAGGAAATGGTAAAAAGATTGGCATGTCAAATTCAGAAAATTCCATGTGAAATGCCACACCTCAGTTGAATTTTCAAAAAACCTACTTCGATTCAGGTAGTCACATAATCTGCAAATTCAGTTTTCTTGTATCATGTCTGTAAAATGACACCCAGACACACCCTCCTTGTTACTTTTGAGTCTGTGATTTGTTTGTGCTTTATGACAATCTACGGGGCTGTGTAAATTAAATATCAGTTTCCTTTATTATCACATTTATACACCTTGTAATCCTGAACTATGCAGGCCAGTATTGGCCGTCTTATTATGAGGGAGCACAGCTGTGCGGACCTCACAAAGGAAAGTCACCGAAGAGGCAAAATTGAGCTGCGTAGTCTTGACAAGAGGACCCATCAGACATCCTTCTATTTACTGTGATGCTTATCAAGATACACTCACAACATCTCAGGGAAACTCAGCTTCCTTACCCCGAAGCTAGACTTGACAACGACCAACAAAATTAGCAATGAAAGACAAAAAGGGGAGTTTACATTAAATTAGTTTTGAAAATCATTCTGTATTCCTGAAGGGAGTCGAACACATTCAGGTGACTCAATCAAAAGCTAATGGTGCCCCTTCTTCTCTCTGCCCCTTCCTCTCCGGTCTTCTCCTGTCCTCCTGTATCTATTTACACACACTGCTCAGGTGAGACTTTTGACTGGATGATTCAACCACTGTACATTTGTTGAGCACCTTCTGATTAATCCAGTGTTTCTTCACCCTTGGACGCACACTGAATCATCCAGGGAGATTGTAAAAATAACGTACTGATGCCTGCGCTTCTGGATCTTGTAGAGCTCCTGGGTGAATCCAGTGCACATCCAAGTTTCAGAATAACTGGTCTAGATGCATGGGATTCAAAGATCAATCAGGCATTTCCCCCAATCTCCAGGAACTTACTAAATTATCAGGCAAATTCAGACCCAAATAAACAAAAAATTAAGCTAAAATATTCCTTGCACCATTTCTTCCTTTTTTCCTTCCTTCCTTTTATTCAAATAGTTATTGAGTATCTATTATGTACCAGAAACTGAGGCAACAGAGACAGTGCCCTGTCCCCCAAGAGTGCATAGTCTGGTGGGAGACATAAGCAATAAAAATAAAATAAAGAGGAAGATAAACACTGCATTCAAAGGGATCCCCAAAGGAAGGCCTTTTGACCAGCCAGGATGCAGGTTTAAGGAAAAATCTTGTGAAGGAGGTAAATGCAACCTGAGTTTTCAAGGTTGAGTTACAATTAGCCCATGTATGTATGTGTATGTGTGTACATATATACACGCATATAAAATATATGAGTGCACACACACGCATGTATCAATGTGCATGTGTATATATACACATGTGTAGATACGTATATATAATGTGTATGTCCACATGCACGTGTGTCTATATAACGGCAAGGACATTTCAGTCGTTGGGAACAGCATGTACAAAGGTATAAGACGAGAAGGAGCTGTGCACTTTTAGAGCCCGGAGTCTCTCAGTGGGGCTCAAGTAAAGGGTACATTTGGGACCAAGGCGGGATAAGCTAGGCTTAGACTATAAAGCAGTGTTGTTTGCCATGCTCATGAGTTGCAGCTTCATCCTGAAGGCTATGGAGAAGCTTCTGAAGAACTTTAAACTAGTAAGGTTTGGTTTTGAAGCAAATCCTGAAGCCTCTTGATGAAAGACACATTTGTTCAGCCTAGGATATCTACAGTAAACAGTTTCTCTGCCCATCTTCATGCCAGTGTAGACATCTTGCTCCTCAGCCAGAATTTATTAACTATTTTGTAGATAACTTTTCAGGATGAAGGCGGATGCCTCACACCATGTCTTAGTATCTGAGGGGCACTAAAGCTCCTCCTTCAGGTAGAACAACAATAATAACGTTAATATTGATAACTTCTATCACATTCTATGTGGCAGGGAATTTATGCACATTTAATGTTTATAGTGACGTCTGTTAAGTGATTTATTATTCTCATTTTACACAGGATGAAGCTGAGGCTTTGGTGAAGTGAAGTAACTCGCCCAAGATTACACAGCTGGGATGAAAACTCACATATGTTCAAATAAATATTATTTCTCATAATTCTTAATATATTTATTCTTAAAAATAAATAATATTTATTTTAAGGGAGGAATACAAAGCTCTAAAATCAGTGTTTAGATTTTATAAAGGTGGAAAATAAACTGAAAGAAAAAACAAAACAAAACTCAAATCTGACTGCAAAGCTCTTTCCTCTCACACTTTTCAATTCCTCGACCCACGGAGACAACACCCTTTGCTCCCCCCGGCCTCATAGCAGAGGGGAAGTGGAGAAAACTACAGCATCAACAATCTCCCGGGGCACTTCCAACAGCTCCATAAAATCAATCCAAAAAGAAAGATGAGGAAAGCATCACCAGTTCCTCCCAGTTATACAGACAGAGCCTCATGAATGCTAATGAGGGTCCAGGCATGTGGACCAAGCCAGGGTTTATTTCCAGGGTAGCTTTATGTACTGGATGTATGTTCCAGAAGCAATATAGAACAGCCCCTGATTCATAGCTTGGGCTACTCAATGTTCCAACATCTTTATACAGTTGTTTCCTTTTGCTCTTGTGAGCTGCCCTATATCATGTTTCACAATAAATTATCCAGTGATTCAGTGCCAGAATATGAGGATATCGCCAAGTAATCGATATGTATTAACATGGAAAGACCACACAGCAAGCTACCATAGAGCAGAGAATATGGACTTTGTCGAATCCGAATCTCTGTTTACCACTTAGGAACTGAGTTGACTTGGGGCGAAAGACTTACCCTCTTTGGGTCTCAGTTTCTTCAGCTACAAAACGCAGAAAATTGTGACCACTAGAAATCATGTATGAAAATCAAACTCGTGCCACAGAGTGAGCTCTGAATGAACGTACAGGTGTCCCGCTTCTGATGTGACTAAAGATTGATATTAATTAGCCATTTGTGAAACAGCCTCTGAAGGGGACATGCTAAAGCTGACAGAGAGGACTGGCTATGCAGGCATGGACTAGCTTTTAGGAAAACAGATGTCCCTCTCTGATACGGTGAGAAATTCACATTCTCCCTAAGTATGTCATTGAGGTGTGAGTTCTGAGCGCCCAGCACCTGTGCAGAGTTGCAAAACCACGGCGACTCGTGGGACACCTGGAGATGAGCCCAGGGGCTGGTTTCATTTGCTGGATGTATTACCGTCCTCACTAACGAATGGGTGATGGAATGAGGAGTCTTGGAGATGCCTCCGAAACGTGTGGGTCTCCTGGTTCCACAGAGCCGGGCAACACGATTTAAAAAGTTATAAAGAGAATGCACTTGGTTTATAGAAGGTAAATTAAAAAGTCAAAGTCAGGAAGCAGGAGGGAGGAAGTATAAAGCACGCCATACTTTGACAACATAAAAGCTTTGAGATACTATAAAGGAAGGAAAATCCAATGTTAGGGTCATTTAGCTGAGGTTCTCAGACAGGGACTCTTAGATGGTCCTTAGGGAATCTATGAAACTCCTAAAACTATGTGCAAAACACTGTGTGGGTATGAGGGTCTCGGGGGCAGAAAGTCTACAATCTTCAGATTTTCAAAAGGGTTAGAACTCCATTCAAATCTGGATTCTGCTAATTTCTACCTCTGTGATTTTTATGAAAGTTGCTTAACCTCTCTGGGAATAATAATAAAACTTACCTCATACTGTTGTTATGATAATTAACTGAGTTAATATTTAGAACACACTTAGAAAAGTACTTAGGGCATCGCCAGCGTTCACCAATCATCATCATCATCTTGGATGTAAAAGGAATGGCTTGTCTGTGGGTCCTGGACCAACCCTGCCCTAAAATTAATAAACAAGTCACTTGAGAAATCTGGGCATCAGATGTCCAATATATAAAATGGGATGCCTCCCAGCTCTAATGCTTTGGAACACCTGTTTTGCTGCAGGCACTGGGCAGGCCCTCTAAATATAAAGGTAAGATAACGCTGCTTCCCTGGAGGAATTAACTCATGGTCTGGGATGGGAAAATGAGTACAAAATAAACACATATAATTATAATTAACTGGCAAATTCAGTAACAAGATACATTCAGAGGATGATGGGGACACAGATGGGAGATGCTAATTCAGTTGTGGGGAAAGATCCAGTCCAGGAAAGCTTTACTTACAAAGATGTTATTTCAGGGAGAGGGAGGAAATGGTCAGAGTCCTTTAAGGAGAGATATTAGCAAAGGCCAAGAGACAAGAAATACTGCAAGTGTGAGAGGCCACAGTGGATTCACGGTTCTGGAGTCCAAAATACGACACAAAAAGTGGTGAGAAGGGAGCAGTACAGTGGGGCTAGACCATGAAGGGCCTGGATGCCTTGGAGAGCAGCTAAGATTCACCCTGAAGGGAACATTATAGGATGTACCTAGAGGGATGAAGAATGAGTTGGAGAGGGCTGGGATTGAAGGAAAGAGACTTCTTAATTATAAGAGGTTTTGAAGTACACACGTGGAGAGAAATGAGAGTGGCAAGAACTAAGGCCAAAGCATGAACTGAGTTTGTGGCTGAGGGGATATTATGAGGAAGAAAGCTACACAAAACATTGAAGAGATAAACATGGAATGATGTGGTGACTGATTACACACGGGATGCAAGGGAGACACATTCAAGTGTAACCACTGAGGTTTCTAGCTTGGATGACTAGGTACATGGTGGTTCCAACATCTGAAAATGAGGAGAGTGAGGAGGGGTAAGCATATGTGCAGCGGGGGACAGGCAGGGACGGTGAGCTCGGTATGGGATACACTGAGCTGGAGCAAATTGGGGACATATTGAGTGAATCCAGGCTAGGTCTCTAATAAGGATTAAATTAGATAATGCACATGGATTGCTTCATGAACTACAAAAAACTGATTATCGTCATTATTATTGCCTTTCGCATGGGCCTCACAAGCTCTTATTTAACCTCTCTCAGCCTTAAATGTTCCGTCCCCTTCAATGGGAATAATAACCACCCATCATTTCCAACTCATAAGATATTTGGGTATAAAGTGAAATTGTCTATGAAACATCGAGCACTTCGTGGGACAGACACATAAATCTAACACAATATTATCAAATGGCATTACATTCAAAGGGATGAGACATATACAACAATGATTTCCACAGGATTTAGTAACGAGACGACAATTACAGCTCTGAAATGCATGGTTTAACATGACAGCCAGATTGCCGTGAGAATTTTAATCGTATAAGTGAGAACTCAGTTTTCCTATGTCATACGTCTATTTTTTGAGAATTCTTTCCTGGAAAACACAATATTGTGTATGTTTTGTGTGTGTGTATGTGACCTGAAGTGGGTACTCCCTCACAGGTACAAATGGGAAATAATTAATTAACAGCCTGGGTCCCTGGGGGTGGGTAAATTAAAGGAAGTAATACTTTTCATAAAAAGCTTTTATACTTTAATATAAACCTTTAACCAGCAAAACTGGCTCATAGGAAATAATCAATAGTCAAAATTAAGGACTGGCAATTATATAAGGTATTTGGTGAATCCTGGGTCCCAAAAGATGCAGATTCTTGTTTGCATATCTAATTTTCTGGCTTACTGCCAACCCTTTAGGATACATTAACTAAGTCAGGAAATCACAACAGAATCAGTCAGGCAAAATCCTGTTTTATAGTACTCATCTTGGTGTCTCCAAGAACCAGACAGGCTTTGTATTCATTCATCTCAAACTCCATTCGCTTTTGAGCAAAAGGGACCTGATTTACTCCATTCCCCGTCTCTAGGTAGTAAATGAGATGCCTAAATTCCTCCCTGTAACACGTTCTATTCTTTAACAGCCCTTATTGCCAGCAAATATCTCCTCTAAGTCTCAACTAAATCCATTGTTAGGCAACCAACCAGCATGTGCAACGTTGAGAGGAAAACTTATATCATCTACGAAGAGAAGAAAGAAAACCTTTTAGTCCAAAACAAACAAAAGCAAGGCCACCAGCCCAGATTCTCATTGGGCATTCCTCAGAGTGACACGTGCAGCCCGTTCAATTGTATTAGCAGCCTACTGTCCTCATTGCATGTATAGTTTGAGTACAGATTCCAAACCTATGGCTGAGTTTCTTCTTTTTCTCAGTTTCTTCTGAGTGTTTTCTTTTTCATTAATTTGCTCTGAATAAAACTGACCTGTGGGCTCTCTATAGAAAGTGGCATTTGGGGCTTTCCCTCCTCTTGTAAAGTGATTTCTTCCTAGTTTATTGTCCAGTTAACTTAATTTAATAACCTTTTTAAAGTTGGCAATGTAAAAAAAGCAACTTGCAAAAGGTTTTCTGCAACAGAGAAACAAAACGAAAACAAAACAAGAAAACCCAGTATAATGTATGGGTTTGTCTCACAAGTATCTTCTTGGAAAGGGAGAAATCCTTATTTCCTGGGTACTCATTTTGGCACTTGGGCTTGAAAGCCATAAAATAACTCATATCGAAATGGAATAAGATAGAAAATTCTAATAGAATTACCATATGGTCCAGCAATCCCACCCCTGCGCATATATCTGGAAAAAGCCATAATTCGAAAAGATACATGCACCCCGAAGTTCACTGCAGCACTATTTACAGTAGCCAAAACATGGAAGCAACCTAAACATCCACCAACAGAGGAATGGATAAAGAAGATGTGGTATATTCATACAATGCAATATCACTCAGCCATAAAAAAGAATGAGATAATGCCATTTGCAGCAACATGAATGGACCTAAAGATTATCATACTAAGTGAAGTAAGTCAGACAGAGAAAAATAAGTATCTTATGATATCACTTATATGTGGAATCTTAAAAAAAAAAAAAGATACAAATCAACTTATTTACAAAACAGAAACAGACTCACAGACACAGAGAACAAACTTGTGGTTACCAAAGAGGAAATGGTGGCAGGGGGGTGAGGGATACATTAGGAATTTGGTGTGAACATATATACACTACTATATATGAAATAATCAACAAGGACCTACTGTATAGCACAGGGAACTCTACTCAATATTCTGTAATAACCTATATGGGAAAAGAATTTGAAAAAGAATGGATATCTGTATAACTGAATCATTTAGCTGTACACCTGAAATGCAACACTGTAAATCAACTATACTCCAGTATAAAATAAAAATTAAATTTAAAAAAAGATAGAAAATCCTGAAGCTATCTGGCATCCCCTTGTAATACCAGGACTTCCCTCAGAAGGCACTTTGAAACTATGTCTGCCAACTATTTACAATGTTGTCTCCCAAATAAGTCAATACAATATTTCCTTCTGGCTTATGGTTCTTTCCCATTACAAAAGAGGACTGAGAAAAATGATTTATTTCCTGTAAGTGAAGACCACTGTTCACTTACTAAAAATGTTTCCATGACAGTTCTCCTATTCATGGACTTTAGCCACAAGGGTAGATTTAGACAACCTATATACTCAGACGAAAACCAAATATGAAGAAGTCATTTAAACCCACATCCAAGACAGATAATCCTCACTGAAACAATACAAGACATCTGGGATACTTTATAAGACAAAATCTCCATGGACCTCATTCATCCCTGGTCGAGAGGGCACAGTGTTCATTTACCTACTTGGCAATAACAAGAGCTGACACTAACACAGCACTTACCAGGGCCAAGCCATTGTTCTAAGAGCTTTATAAATATTATCTCAACTAATTTTTGCAAGAGCCCAATGAGGTAGGTACTATCATCCCTGTTTTTCAGATGAGGAAACTGAGGCACAGGAAGGTCAAGTAATTTGCCCAAAGAGCTGGTAAATAGTAAAGATGAGTTTGGAACCTAGGCAGTCTGGTTCCAGAGTCTGTATTCTTACCCACTATGCAGTGAGGACTTTCTTCGGTAAATCTGTCCAATATACAGATCAAGCTAATACTGTTTTTAATTTCACAGCAAGACTACAAGTTTAATTTTCTGCATGATCACCTCAATTATCCATTTAAACGTCTTCATCGTGATATTAACAACAATAAGAGCTTTTTATTACATATCAATGATGTGCCTAGCACTAGAATAGGTACAATGCCTAGATTATCTCATTTAATTGATTTCTTATAAAAATTCTAGCAAGGCAGAAATTAGCCTCATTTTATAGGTAAGGAAATTGATGCTCAGAGAAGTAAAGTACTTTTCCTAGGGTCAAAAACAGAGAGGTGGAGAGCCAGGAATCTAGACTTCATGGCCTCTGATAATGATACACAGCCTCCATCTCACTCTACAGACATAGACTTTGTTTAGAATTATGATCATTTAAAAGTTTTACACTCACCCTCATGATGCACAAGATTAGCCATACCTGTGTGTGCAGTGCAAACACCCATGGCTGCTTAACCAAGGTTCTTAGAAGGTACCCAATGAGCCTGGTTGTGAGTTAACGGTTTTCCGAGCCACTGGAAGGTATGGTATTTTGTAAAGCACATGACAAATATGTTTAAAATAAAAACGATGGTTAATCATAAAGTTTAGCATCACTATCAGGCTCTGGTGTGATGAAACGTTTTTTCTTCTATGTTCCAATGGATATTAATTTCCTATTTTTTTCCTGAATTACAAAAACATTAACAGGTAATTCTATCAAGAATGATCTTTCCCATAAGACAAATGATGCAGTTTAAAGTGAAAGTGAATTACCCTTCCAAGTATTAAAGGCAAATAATCATTTCAGTGATTATTAATAATCACTATTAAACAGAAAACAATTAATTGCACATAATTTCCTTACTCTCTTTATGGCCAAAATCACGTGGATCTTACATTATTAGTGACATGAATAATGAAGACTCACAGCCAAGAAAAAGAAATATCTGAGCTTTCTATGTTAAAGACAGACAATACTTCACATTTGTATTTCGAAAAGAAACACAATCGAATTATAAAATATCCCCAAATAACAGTGATGTAAACAAGATAGTGGCTGCTATGTGTGTGTACTGGGACACACACACACACACAAACTAACGATGGGGGAAAGCAGTACAGAGTTGGACTCAACCTCATCTGGGCCCCAGTAACTTCCATTTTGTTTCTCCACCACTTTCAAAACAGAACTTCTGCCTTATGGTACAAGATGGCTTCCCAAGTTCCAGCCATCAGGTCTGCTTTCTAACCAGTCGGAAGAATGAAAAAGGAGGAAGAGAGGGGTGCTTTTTTAAATGACACTTTTTGGAAGTCACTCAGACACCTGTGCTTTTATCCCATTGACCAGATCTTAGTCCCAATGCCATATCTAACTACAGTAGGAGGGCTGGCAAGTGTCTTTTATTTTGTTTTCCAGCTAAAAAATAGGGCCCCATTATTAGGAAGAAGAGGAGAATGGATGTTAGAAGAAAATTAAAAGTTTCTACCAGAGCTTAAGAATGTACAAAGGTCAAAACTCTTTTCCTTTAAAATAAGACATTGCCCTTGGGCTTCGTAGGTATTCTCACCCCAAAATCTAGGCTCTTGGCAACTATACAAAATCTAAAACCTTAATTCAAATTGCATAATCCAGAGCTAAATGTAGACATTCTAGATATATAAGAGCAAATGGTACCACCGTTATGCTCTTGTAAAATGTCTTTCATTGAGCCTCTGCCACCATTGTCTAGGAAAATAGGGGGGGAAACAGTGCCAAACCATGATGTTAAGATTAGACCTCTTCTGATAAAGTTAGCAAGCATGTGTGTCATCCATTAGCACAAACTTTAGTTCAGCAAGTTTAAAACTGACAAACAAGAGAAGGCTTAGACCTGATAAAAATGTAACAGAAGGGAAAATATAAAACAGTAAAATCATCTTGTTTAGAAGAAGAATTCAGGCTGGAATGTGCAATGAAAGGAAAATCTGATTTGGATTTGGGTTGATAATGCCTCCTTTTTGACATTAATTGCCTATTCCTATAGGTTATTTTAGCTTTTTAAAAATGTTCAGTTCTTGAAAAAAGTCTCCCATTTGTTCTGCCTTTCCTTTTATACTATCCTGTACTGAGGAGCACCTCGTTCCCCAGTGCACACCTGTCAAAGCCAATGACACACAGGAGCCAAGTTGGCAGGGGAACAGCAAAAAATCTCAGTGTGAATACAAATTTAAGGAAGTCGCAAGGATCCATAGTTATCATATCCTCTGAACTAGTTGAAGACTAGAGACTTAAAGATCTCAGGGGTGGATTATTTAACATATGAATGCAAATGAGAAAATGGATTCTTAATGTCATATATAAACTAGACAAAGAGCTGACCACTGTCAGGCTGGTAGTCTCCTATAGTATGTGGCAAGGTGACAAGCTCAGTTTCAGACAAACTTGTGGTCGAACTCTCGGCCAAGCTAATCAAGGTTCTCGAATGCAAACAAGAGAAGCTAATTCTGGTTAAGTGAACAGCAAAAGGAACTTACTGGAAAACTACTGGGGAGGCCTCAGGGTCTTCAGGGAGGCAGATGGGTTTGGAAAACAGGCTGGAACCAAAGCTAAGCTGCTGAGAAAAGAGGCAGATCAGCTTGGAAACAGCCATGGACACTCACCATTACACGGTGGGGCTTTTCATTCTGCTGCCTTTATTACCACTGGACACAGGATGCTATCACTGTGGGTGGAATAAGTTGAAAGGGTTTCTATTCCTTGTCATCAACTGTTTCACACTCAGAAGGAAACACCCACCATACTGGTCAATCTTAGGTCAGATTTTCAGGCCTTGTCAGATAGCCTCTTGAGTTTCTGTCAGAGAAAACTGAGCCCCAAATCCCAAGACTTAACATTGTTACAATTTCCCCCAAACAGAAGTGTTCAAGAGGTTGGCCAGCCAAAAATGTAGCCATTCATAAGGAATCTGCAACTTACCAGACACGTGATCTGGAGCAAGTTACTTTAGCTCTGAGTCTCAGACCCATTACCTCTAAAAAGGAGATAATTAATGCACATCTCATAGGGTCGTTTTGAAGATCAAACGAGATTATACATGTAACTGTTAATTATAAAGCCCAGAATAAGCATTCAATATCTCGGCCTAATGTGCAGTTGTGAGGAAAGACAAGGAAAATGCTTGATTCCATCAACATTAGTAAGATAATGATTTTCATGGCTGTTGTTAGCATCATAATTATCAAGAATGGGTTTTGAGAATTCAGATTTCCAAACTCCATTTAACCCCTGCTGCCCTGCAGCAGTTGATGTAATTGGTTGATATGTCCCTTAAATCTCTTTTAATCTATCAGTGTTTCCTCCTCTTCCCCTTCTTCCTCCCTTTCTCTATCATCTATCTTCCCTTGCGATTTTGTTGTTGTTGTTATTGTTGAAGAGACCGGGAGTTTTATTCTGAGGAGTATCTGATAACACCCACGTTTTCCTGATTTCATCCCCATTTGTCACGGGGCATGTTCCTCTCTCACTTGTACTTCCTGTACTGTGATAGCTGGATCTAGATGGCTGATCAGTTTCCCGTTCAATTTTCTGGCACCACTACTCCACAGGCAGTGTGCTGTGCTTCCATACACAATGATACATAATGTCTAGTTATTTCTCTTTTTATTTTTTCAGCACTTAGGCTTTTACCGAGACCCATCCATTCATTAGGGACTGCAATTCTATCATTCCTTTTTCGTATGTTACTTGACATGCTCTGTAACAGGGGTCCTCAACCCCAGGGCAGCGGACCAGTGCCAGTCCAAGGCGTGCTAGGAATCGGGCCGCACAGCAGGAGGCGAGCGGCGGGCGAGCCAGTGAAGCCTCATCGGCCGCTCCCAACCACGTGCATTACCGCCTGATGCATCGCTCACCCCCACCGTCCGTGGAGAAATTGTCTTCCACGAAAGCGGTCCCTCGTGCTGAAAAGGTTGGGGACCGCTGTTCTATAAGGAAAAACCCTTCCTTATCTGGTTGGCCTAAAGTACAGTCATAAGGAAAGCGAGGATAAATGTTTGATGCTATCCCTTTAATAGTTTTCAAAGTATAATGGTTTTCTAGCATCCTCCGGAAACGGCCAGTGAGATGAGTGTTTCTTCCCAGTATTATTATAAACTTAGGGATCTGAATAAATTTGACGGGTTTCAAATCATCGCAGTTATTATCCTTACTAATGGTCAACTGGCCCCCCCTTTGGCCAGTCAGAGCCGATTTTCCTAAGCTCCTGAGTCTGTGTGCCATGACCCTAGTAGTCTCTGATAACTTTGTTGATAACTAACGTGCTTTTTGATGTGACAAAATATTCTTGCCCCATCACTTCCAGTTACAAAATCCCATCAGCACTGCTTTTAGATGACTTTTGCATCCATGCTTTATTTCTTTGTCCTCTGCCAGGAGTCAAGTTCAATTCGTAATGGCCCCATCAAGAGATTAACTCTTCCTATTTAGCTTGACCCACTTTCTCTAATCTTTCCTCACCCACACCCCAATGACTTACCCCCCAAAAAACTCATGTAAGCATAGTTCTCCCTTATTTAAAAATCTTCAGAAACTCATCTCTCCTTATATACAAAATAAGTCCAAATTTACTGACCTGATTTTCGAGGTTCACCATGATCTGGCCCCGGTGAGCCCTCATTTCACTTTGAATTGCCTGAAGCATATTCCACTCTAAAACCAAACAATATCACCTCAATTCTTTAAAAATGTCCTACAGTTCTCCACCTTCATGACTTTGCTTAAGCTGATCCATCATTTCCACTTTTTTGAAATCACAGTAATAGTTCAGGACTCAGGTTAGAAGCTACCTCCTTCTGGGAGCTTTCACAAGCCAAGAACCATCTTTGTCTCTTCCTTCTGGCATTTTTTACTCAACATTTCATATGTTAGTTACTCATCCACTTGTCTATGTAGCACAGAATGAACGCATAAATAACTACAAACTTATAATAACTCAGATCAGAGCTATGTTACTGAATTTTCAATATTCAATTATTCTTTTATTTTAAAAAATGTTTAAAAGATACTGGACTGATAATATCTTCTGGCATCTTTTCTCCCAATTCTCCAGTGATAGTAAATAAGCTGCAAGCCCTAGGAAGCCTACCTAAGCAGTGATTCAAATGCTTTATCTCAAACTTGACATATTAATTTTGCACAAAGGGAATGAACTGAATTCTTAAATGAATAACAGAACAAACAGGGGGAAACATCACTGTGATCACTGCCACTTTTACCACCTCTTTCTGCAGGCAAACTAAAACAATAAAGAAAGAAAGAACCTCCGGAAAATCTAATTCTACCAGGTCAAGTCAGAATGGATTCCATCATACTCAATCACACTGTTTTTCAATTCAGTATTTATAGCCTAGAGTCAAGAATATAGTGATATTTTGTGATAGGGCATCTAAAATATATATGACCAAGTAAGTAAAAGGAAAGCCTGAATCCTCTTTTCTTCGTTTCCTTTTATGCTCAAACTACTTGAACGGCATCCATTTCAGCATTTTCAGGCCATTTGTTAAAAAAAAAGAAAAGAAGAGAGAAAAAAGTTTTATTTGGAATGACTAAAACACAGAAACCTCAGCTCAGAAAGCTTTAAAAGCGACTCACTGGTCAACAACTCCAACCCACAAGTTCAACACTTCTTTAATATGTAGATTGAGAGAATCTATGTGGCTGGAACTGATAGAACAAAATTACTAATCTCTCTGTTAAAACAATAAGTGTCTCTGCACGTTCCTTTCATAGTTTTGCCCTGTGAATGAAGGTCACAGCAAGCAATCAATGTATCTGGTGGCAGGAACATTCATCTGTTTTGGTGCAGGGAATTTTATTCCAGAGTCTCTAAATATGAAGTGTGTAATTTTAAGCTTCAGATCACACCTTTCTGAGGGAGGACACTCATTAATGACAAAGGGGGTTCTGGGAAATGCCTTTCAGATTGGGTGTTCTCTACAGTCCAAGAACATAGAGACCAGTAAGCAGATTATTAACAGCTAGCTTAGGAGTTTTACATGTTGCTTTCCTTCAATGGATGTGGGTGAGAAACATGACCAGGGTGAGAAAAGTCTAGTTTACAAAAGATTGCATATATCTTTTGCTTGGATGGGATTGTGTGGTCATAAGAAAATGTGTTCGTTTCCTTAGCTTCTTTCCAATATGAAGCTGCTACCCTGAGCCTGAAAATACTTCTCCTTTGTGCATGATAAATTCTTCATTAAAAAGACAAATAACAGTGAAATTTAAATGCAGATGGAGTGCTAGTTTTTTTTAACTTTTTAAAAGTTGGCTGACTCTTATATTTTATAACATTTTTATTTCAAATATGCAAAAATAGAAATATTCATTCAATACATTTTTAAACTTTTAGTCTAGAATGAGGTATTTAGAATGAACCCTATTCAAAATAGACAAAGATCTCAGCATGGTAATTGGACTCTCTTCTCTTGGTGTATACTCAATTTTCACTACCCGTAAGTTCCAATTATTTTCAAAGAGAACTATAACTATAATAAAATTAGTTGTCCTGATTTTATTTTCAAATTTTATATACCTGAAAGCATTCTCCTGCCATGTATAGTAGTAACAAAGAAGTCACTGTTAGCCAAGGAAATTGGAAGAAAAGGTAAGCATATTGGAAAAGAAGTAAAATTATTATTTTAATTTTAAATAATTCATTATCAAGAAATACAAAAAAAATCCTAAAATTATTTAGAATGACAAGTAATAAATATTTGAAAGATTTGTATGCTTTATACATGGCAACAAAAACATAAAATACTGAAGAATTCCTCTTGTCCAATGCAATCAAGACAGCATTTGGTGGGTTAAAAAGAAAACGTAGTTGAAGTAGAGAATCATAACACATAAGGTAACAAATACCTAATTTTATTTAAAATTTATGATTCTTCATTTGCTGATTTTTTGATGTATGGTTACAACTTTGCCTTTATATATAGGTTTCACATCCTTATTAATACACATAATATAGAGATGATTTCCAATTTTTATTTCTTGAGAGAGGAGGAAAAATTAAGGAACTTGCAAAGCAATCTGATCAAAAAATCCTTCAGATATTTATGACTTTTCCACCAAAACTGTGCTGTAGCTTTGCCCAACTATAATTTAATGACATTTTCAGATGTAATTGAAACTTCCCAGAGCAATCAACTTGGTTAAAATAAACAAAGACTATCTTCTGTTTTTGCAATCATATATCATTAAGTTATATAACATTTAATTGAATTATGGAATTACAATAACTACAGAAACTAGCCTAAACAGATTTGGGAAGCACAATTACTCTTGATGAGCAAATATCTCAGCTGATAGGGGCAGAAGTATATTAGACAGCAGCCTAATAGCCCTGAGCATCTTTTCTTTGCAGAGGGAATAGAGAATTCTGGTTAATGCAGGGAGTCACCTAAGAGCGCCCAAATAATATCATAGTTTAATTAGAAATAAATTTTACTATAAATATTTAGGGCATATATTTTGAAAAACTACAAAAATAAACTGAGATACATCGAAATATTTGAATTAATGCAGAGATTTTAATTCTTAGACAGGATTACTCAATGCCATAAAGATATCAGCTTTCCCTACATTATAGGGAAATTGTATAGATACAATGGAATTTTAATCAAAATCCAAATGATCTTTTATTTTAAAATTGAATCACTAAATACTATTTTCCCAAAAAATAAAAAATGCAAGAAGACACAGGGATATTCTGAAGAAGTGTAATAAAAGGAACTTCTCTGTTACTATATCTTAAAACCTATCAAAAAGCTACAGTCATGAAATAAAGTAGTTACGGTGCAGGAAGGGAAACTTAGATTAATGGCTTTCTACCCAGGACACAAAAATAAAACCAAATAGATTATTTAATCTATGATGTTGAGACAAGTGGCTAGTTGTTTGAAAAGAAAAGTAAGTGTGTTTCATATTTCATTCATTACACCATTATACACTTCAGATGAGTCGAAAATATAAAGGCAAAAAATGAAACCACAGAAGTTGTAGAAGAAAATATGCATAAACAGTTTTATAATCTTTGGGAAGAACAGGTACTTCTTTGCATGAAACCCAGAAACCATAAAGGGGGAAAGTGAACAGAGTTCACTACATTAAAAAATTCTGTTCAGCTAAACATAAATAGGTCAAGAACATAACAAATAAACACTAAAAAGGTCTAACAACGAATGACAAAACATAAATTGCATGTATACGACAAAGTGTTAATACCACTAAAATAGAAAGAGCTTTTAAAAATAAATAACACATAGAAAAATGAATAGAATGTAACATAGAATTTGTAAAAGAAGAACTATAAAGGTGCAATAAATATGTAAAGAGGAAATGTAAATACAGAATTTTAAAAATCACCCATCTTGTTGGCAAAACAAAACAAAACAAAAAATGATGTCCAATTTTAACATGGGGAATCAGACATGCTCATGCCCCACCGGTGGGGGTGTAAATATTTACAGATGCTTTGGAAACTGGTAACAAATTTTAAACAAACATACTCTTTATATTAAGGGCATACACATTTGAAGAAGTGTGGAAAGATACGTGCACAAAGATACTGTGGAACACATACAGTAGTAAGACACAGAAATCAATAAACAACGTGTTGAAAAAATTATGGTTCATCCATAAACTGGATTGCTACAAGCTATTTAGCAGAAGACATATTTTATATTTACTGACATGGAAAGATTTTCTTTACATATTGTCCTGTAAAAATGCAGGATGCAAACATCATATATAGAATTATTACTTGCATATGAAGTATATATATAAAATATTGGTCTCCTTCTCTGTCTCCATGTAGGTAATATAAATATGTTTTATGTGTAGCGTGGATGTCTTTGGGTGGTGGGATAAGGGGATTACTTTTAGTTCTACTTTACATATTTCCATATTATTTGATTTTTCTGTAATAAACATGTTTTACTTTTTTTTTTAACAGAAAAATATGTAAACTAGTCAACTTAAGTCAGACTAAGGAAGACCATTTCATTGAATTCATTTTACCATTTTAGTTATAATAAAAGCTAACCCTGTGGTCAGACATGATTTATATCTAATCAACAAACTTTATTTTTGGCCAAATTATACATGGAATTGGAAGGAAATAATGCTTATTTTGCTTCTCACATGATAAATAGGATTTTATTTCTACCTATGTCTGAATCTAAATATGAAAAATAAATTTGAGAGTTAAGGCCTGATAATTTGAGTCCTGGAACTCCTGTTTTGGAGAAATACAGCATGGATACACTAGTTTTGCCCGTACCTCAAAATTACTTACAGAACAACAGAATTTGCTACCTTATTGGAAGTCCAGATAAAAGTTAGGCTCCCAGTCTGACTTAATGTTTTGGCTTTTTACTATCATCAGAAACTCAAGTTATTTCCATATCTCAACTATTTTACTATTTTCAGCCTTGGCTTCAGCCTAGCTCCTCTGTTTTTTTTTTTTTTTTTTAATTGAAGTATAGTTGATTTACAATGTTGTGTTAGTTTCAGGTGTATAGCAAAGTGATACCACATCTTCTTTATCCATTCATATGTTGATGAACCTTTAGGTTGCTTCCATGTCTTGACTATTGTAAAGAGTGCTGCTATGAACACTGAGGTGCATGTATCATTTCAAATTATAGTTTTCTCCAGATATATGCCCAGCAGTGGGATTTCAGGATCATACGGTACCTCCATTTTTAGTTTTTTAAGGAACCTCCATACTACTCTCCATAGTGGTTGTACCAATTTACATTACCACCAGCCTTTAGCCAAACTCATCAAGAAAAAAAGGGAGAGGACCCAAATCAATAAAATCAGAAATGAAAAAGAAGTTACAACCAACACCACAGAAATACGAAGGATCATCAGAGACTACCACAGCAACTCTATGCCGATAAAATGGACAACCTAGAAGAAATGGACTAATTTCTAGAAAGGTACACTCTCCCAAGACTGAACCAGGAAGAAATAGAAAATATGAACAGACCAATTAAAAGTACTGAAATTGGGCTTCCCTGATGGCGCAGCGGTTGAGAGTCCGCCTGCCGATGCAGGGGACACGGGTTCGTGCCCTGGTCCGGGAAGATCCCACATGCCGCAGAGCAGCTAGGCCCGTGAGCCCTGGCCGCTGAGCCTGCGCATCCGGAGCCTCTGCTCCGCAACGGGAGAGGCCACAACAGTGAGAGGCCCACATACCGCAAAACAAAAAACAAACAAACAAAAAAGTACTGAAATTGATTCTGTGATTTAAAAACTCCCAACAAACAAAAGTCCAGGACCAGATGGCTTCACAGGCAAATTCTACCAAACATTTAGAGAAGAGTTAACACCTATCCTTCTCAAAGTCTTCCAAAGAAGAGTTACAGAGAAAGGAACACTTCTGAACTCATTCTATGAGGCTAATGTCACCCTGATACCAAAACCAAAGATACCACAAAAAAAGAAAATTACAGGCCAATATTACCTCTGAACATAGATGCAAAAATCTTCAACAGAATACTAGCAAACTGAATCCAACAATACCTTAAAAGGATCATACACCATGATCAAGTGGGATTTATCCCAGGGATGTGAGGATTTTCCAATATCTGCAAATCAATCAATGCGATACATCACATTATCAAATTGAAAAATAAAAACCATATGATCATCTCAGTAGATACAGAGAAAGCTTTTGATAAAATTCAACATCCATTTATGATGAAAACTCTCCAGAAAGCGGGCACAGAGGGAATATACCTCAACATAATAAAGTCCATGTATGAAAAACCCACAGCTAACATCATACTCAACAGTAAAAAGCCGAAAGCATTTCCTTTAAGATCAGGAACAGGACAAGGATGTCCAGTCTCGCCACTTTTATTCAACATAGTTTTGGAAGTCCTAGCCATGGCAATCAGAGAAGAAAAAGAAATAAAAGGAATACAAATTGGAAAAGA
Organism: Stenella coeruleoalba; assembly: GCF_951394435.1. Taxonomy (NCBI): domain Eukaryota; kingdom Metazoa; phylum Chordata; class Mammalia; order Artiodactyla; family Delphinidae; genus Stenella; species Stenella coeruleoalba. The sequence goes on from NC_137156.1 coordinate 78,308,042, forward strand.
AGAAGTAAAATTATCACTGCTTGCAGATGACATGACACTCCTCTACCAAGAAACTCCCAAAGATGCTACCAGAAAACTACTAGAGCTCATCAATGACTTTGGTAAAGTTGCAGGATAGAAAATTAATACACAGAAATCTGTTGCATTTCTATACACTAACAACAAAAGATCAGAAAGAGAAATTAAGGAAACAATCCCATTTATCATGGTTCTAAAATGGTTGCCAGTAGCAGTGACAGCACATGTTTCCTTGGTGTGTCCATCAGGAGAGGAGAAGTAGAACTTTTCTCCCAAGCATGAAATACAAGTCCTTACGTTTAGTCTCACTGGATCAATTTAGGTCACGTGGTCACCCATGAACCAATTGCATTTTTAGTACAGTGTCGTGTGCTGATTGCCTTGGACAAATCTCCATCTATTCCTGAAGCTAGGGATGGGGAAAAATAGTTACCTGAAGAAACTATAATTCTGTTTGGCATCAGGGCATGAATAACAAGTAGGTAACCAATACTGTCCACCAGAAATAACAATTTCTGGTATTTACAAGGTACAATTGAAAGTTTCATTTGAATCATCTCAATTGGCTTATCATACTGATTAAAATTCACTGGATAATTTGGGGGATTATCCATATCACTTTAATGATATGTTTTGCTTAAATGAGTTTGGGGTCATGGAACAAGTGTAAATTTTCACCCAAATTAATATAAATGTCTCACATTGCTGTTGTCCCCAAGGATCTGGCATTTTAAGTAGGCAGATAAATTTGGTGTAGCTAAAATCAAAATAAATTACTGCATTCTCTAAATATCTTTGTTGCTATCATATTTGTAAAAAATCTCTGTTAAGATTTTTACTGTAAATCCTAGGAGTGAATTGTTTTTGTTCCCAAACCATAGCTCAATGACAGATAATATTGAGTAATAGATTTTGCCAGAAACAAAGATTATGCCAGAGGAGAGTGATTAGAGAAATCCTTATATAAAAGCATTTGGAAGAGTACACAAGCCAGAAACACACAGAGTTCTTACTGTAAGTGGAGAAGAGGAAAATGTTCTGGATCATAAATCACCCTAAATTTTGGTGTATACAATATGCAGAATGTTAAATTTGGTATGCTTTTCCATCAAGTCTTTTCGAACATGGTTGTTTATTGCCAGGTCATAAAAAGTAAACAGACACTTAATTTAGCATAATATTTAACTTATGCTGCAGCAGACCTACATTTCTTTCTTTAGTGAAAATGGATGGTTTTCTGCACACAGAGGTGAGAGTAAGTGACTACTATGTTTTGCCCTCCTGTAAAGAGCTCAGCAGAGCCTTCCAACTCAAATCCTAATTGAATATTGACTAAAAGACACATTTGAGGTCTCAGCACATAGAAATATGAAAAAAAAAAGCTCGTTGGATCAAACAACAGACTCACAATTGTTTAGAACTGCTGCTTCGGTGGGGTAGGGGAAATGTGCTTCTGATTAATTAAAACACGTACAAATCTTAACCTGTGTCTGTTTACTCTGAAGGTCTATAATGCTGAATCATAACACACAGAAGTACCTAGGCTGCCTGAGGCGAGTAGATAGGAGAAAGAAATCCTTTTCTTCTCTCCATTGCCAGGCAAATAGAAAAGAAAGCTGGCAGGTAATGTAGGGTCATTGTCAAAGCTCATAGGAAGTAGTTTCTAACCTGGCCATGGAAAAATGCTGGAGCAAATTGTGTCCTTTGCAAATAAGACATTCTGCTTGTGTCGACATATTCTTTGGAAAATTTGAAGCTTCAGCTGCCTTATAGGAAAACATATCACATCTAGACAAGATCAAGGCCAATCACTCCCCCCACCCCCCCACCCCACCCCCCACCGTTTGGCAATCGCTCAGATGTCTGCATTATCTGCGATGGGCCCTAGGCCTCAGTTTAGTGGTACTTCCATGGGAGCTACTCAGGGGTACAGGTCATTTTCAAAGGCTCCCGACTGCCTATCAAATAAAGAACACGCCTACTAGGATTCAGTGTTTACCACTGCCTGGTCCCAACCTCCGTTTCTAATCTTATGCCTCGTATGTGCTCTTTGTTCTAGCTTTGTGTGGCTTCTGTGTCTTTGCTCATGCTCTCCCTAGAATACCTATTCTCCTGCCTCCCCGTATTCAAATACTACGTATTCCTCAGCTGCGGTGCACCCTCCTCCAGGAAGCCGACTGTGATCCTCTGGTAATTAATGTAGTGTCCTGAAGCTCTAAGATGTTGTCATAACCTGTTGACCCAGGAATACCTGAATCTTATCTTAGACCAAAATCACCCATCTTCTCAGGAGAATGATGCACACAGATGACACTGACAAATGGAAAATCAAATCCCTCTTTATTATTAGAACCTGGAAGACTTGGCCGGAGCACATAACCCTTCTTTACCCCTAGGCCTACATCCAATTTTACCACCTCTATTAACATGTGAAAGGTAGAAAAGAGGATAGTACCCAACAATGTGCAGGAAGAAAAAAAAGACTACTGGGAACCTTGTGCTTCCCTTTCAATGTAAGGGACTCTGACCACTAATGAATATAGTCCAATATCTTTTCTGGAATCTTACCACTAATATCAGAATCTTTCCACTTGAGAACTGAGGAAGGGCGGCGAGTGTGAATGTACCCTACCCACCCACCCCCAGCACCACAGATGCCTGTGCAAACTGGGGTCAGTTTGGGGAATAGAATCATAGGGTGGTAGGGACAAGTTCAAGAATCTCCCCTAGTCCGGCTGGCACTCTTAGAAACGTTCTCTCCAGATCCCATAGCTGTACCACAAGCCAGGCCCCCTCCATTGCCCTCCTGTAGGCTTGATATAAACCTGGGGTTATTATGGGGCTCAGGCCCTCTTGGGGCCAGATTAAGCTCCATGTGAATCCTTTAGGTCAACTGGACTGCGCAGTGGAATCACATGTACACTTTCTGAAATGACACCAGGTCCAGCTCTATGATCTTTGTTCAAGAGTCATTATGTCCTCCCCAATGTTATGCAGGAGTGTTTCTGCACCTGCACAGGAAGGTATCAGATACTGGTCACTGAAATTCAATATAATTTAAAGGGCAGGCACCTTGTTTTGCTTTTTTAAGATTTGTAAGAAGAGAAATGAACACTCATACCCCAAGCATTATGACAAATACATAAAAATTACTCTAATAAACTGCAGAGAAGGGTCAACAGTTGTTCTAATGGAATGCCTTTGAACTAGTGATTGAAGACACTTCTATACATAGGCAATAATTTTCTGAGATTTTCTACACATTTCCCCACAAATATATAAAGATGATCTGTGTTGGATAAAACATTCAAGCCTAATACAAGACCTTTCCTCACACTGTGAAGACATTTACACCCCTCCCTCCTCCACACTCTCCACACACTACGCTTAGATGAATCTCCTTAAAACCATTTAGTGGTCACGGCTTTGCTGTGCTCAGATTTTCAGTGGTTCTCCATGGCCTACAGGATAAAGTACCCCCAATCCCGCCCCACTCCTTCACACTGGTGGTGTTCCTCCACAGTCATGAACAAAACCTTTGTTCTTATTTCTTTTTATCCGCAATATTGGAATCTCACACAATCCTATTTGTTCAGACGTCCTCAGACTTGCTTTGCATTATCTCATCTCTGAATATATGCAAGTATCTTTCATTCCTCCCAAAATACATCACCTCCCCATCCTTTGATCTCAGTTAGTTTGAGGCTTAATTCAAATGTCACTTCCTCCATCAAGCCTGGTCAAAGCCTATTTTATCTGTTAAGCAATTGAGGCACAGTGACCAGAATCTCGAAATTTTCCAGGGGCCTAAAAAAAGTCCGAGATCTCAAATGAAATGTACTGTCTCCAAAATGTACAACTAAAACTGGGAAACCAAAATTAATAAATGTTTATTTAAATGACTTCCAAACGTATGTCAACTTTATTCATTGTTAAATTTAGAGCTCCTAAAATATCACTACAATTAACAACAATTGGTGAGGCTGGTTTTTTTTTTCAGTTTGCCAAGGTTCCTATGAAGATATTATGATTCCTGAGAAATCATAGTCATTTATTAACCAAGTCATATAGACAAATAGTTTCAAAAGCAAGACTGAAAAAAATCCTTTTATTTTTTCATAATAAAAAAGATAAGTGGCTGTTGGAAGTGAGGTACATTTTAATATATTTGATGTGAGACTTTCTAAAAACGTGAGTCACTATGACTTTCAAAAGTCTTCAGTGTCCCTGTGACTCCAAGACCAGCTCCGTGGTGGGAGGGCCCTAGATGTGTTCAGGAGGCCCAGGTTGGTGTTCTACGGCCCTGTGCAGCCAGCAGGACATCTCTGGACCCCACTCCCACTCCAAAACAGGGAGTTAGAATACATACTCCACGTATGCAAAAAGCTTGTTTTAAAGAAGAAATGAGGTTATCTCAGTGAACTTGCTATAAATGGTAGGGAATGTTTATTACTTTAAATAATCATGAATTCAACTGGCATAAATTCATGCATGAACTATTTACTGAGCACCTATTACGGTGCACCATCTACCGGACGCTGGAGAATACTAAATGATCATCTCCGTAGAGCCAGGAGAAACAGGTGTACATTGAAGTAAGATGTGCCCAATGCCATAATATAATTAAAACAGCACAAGGTTAACAGTACCAGCTACAGTCAAACCGCCTGGACTCCAACCCACCTCTACCTCTTACTAAATGTGTGACCTAGTACAAGTTCCTTAACTACTTTGCCTCTTGGTTTCCTCATCTGTAGGGTTAAGAGGATTAGTACATATCTTATCAGGAATAAATGAGATAACGCTTATAAACTTATAGAAGAGTGAGTATACAGAGTAAACATCCAATAAATAGTCACTATTCGTTCCTGTTCTTTTTAATGCCTAGGTGCCACTGTCTGCCTATGAGTGTGATGGGCAAGATGGGAAGGGCTTTTCAAGCTGGAGGAAGAGCATGTGCAAAGACACTGTGGCACAAAAGAGCATATGATAATGCAGGGATGTTAAGGGCTTAACACAGGCTGAAGCCAAGGGTGTGTGCAGAATTGCAGGAGTTGAAGCTGGGTGGGGAGGAAGGACCCAGTTATGCCATGCAAATGAGTTTAGAGTTTATCCTGTGTAGGCAACAGAAAGCTGCAGAAGCATTCTGAGCAGGGAAAGGTCATGACTGGACTGGTGCTTCAGAATGATCACTATGGTAGATGGATGGAATGAGGGCAAGAAAGCAAGCAGAGAGAACAGTTAAAAGGTTATTGCAAAAGTCCATGCAAGCCATCATGAGGGCCTAAAGCAGGGCACCAGTGATGAAGAGGAGAAAGAGATGAAAACTTCATCAGGAGGAACATCAACAGGATGTGTGTATCCTTTGGTGGCAAGGACGCGATGACCAACAGTGAAGATCTGAAGTTGAGTTGCGCACTTCAGCCTTGAATAGCTTGGTTATATAGGAGCACCAGAACTGTAAGACAATACATTTATCTTCGTTGAGTTCGAAAATAGAGGGGGAACGAGTCTTAGTGAGAAATTCCACTGTTGAGTGGTCTGAGGACATCCTAGGGGAGATGTGATGGAGGTCAACGCTCTTCCAGGTGTCATGTGCAGACCTGTGCCATCTGTGACCTGCTCGTTACTGGTCTGCACCAAGATAAAGTGCTAGTACTGGAAATTACATCAACTCTATCATCAACCGATTCAATTTAGCTGACACTTTTCTGTAGCAAGACTTTCTGGAAGAAAGCAGTGAGTTGATTTACATTCTAGTGCAAGTTCCTTATCTCGTTGTGGACCCATGGCCAAACATTCACTGATTGCAGCAGTCTGAGACCACCCCTTCAGCAGCACCGATGTACGGATTTGAGGTCTGGTGAGAGGCCTGTCCTGGAGCCCCGGACTTGAGAATGCAAGTGTAGAGGTGTCAGTAGCCAAAGCCATCATCAGTGGTGAGGTTGCTGAGAGACGGGACAGAGATGAGAAGAGGGCTATACTAGTTTGCTAGGGCTGCTGTAATAAAGTACCACAAACTAGGTGGCTTAAACAACAGAAATTTATTGTCTTACAGCTGTTGGCAGGGTCGGCTCCTTCTGAGGGCTGTAAGGAAGGATATACTCCATATCTGTCCCCTAGCTTCTGGCCATCTTTGGTGTTCCTCCCCTGTAGAAGAATCACCCCAATTTCTGCCTTCCTTTTCACATGCTGTTCTCCCTGTGTTCTTGTCTCTATGTCCAAATTTCCCCTCTCAATAAGGACACAAGTTATAATGGATTAGGGTCCACCCTAATGACCTCATCTTAACTAATTACATCTGCAAAGACCTTATTTCCAAATAAGTCCCTATTCTAAGGTACTGGGGGTTAGGACTTCAACGTATGGATTCTGGGGGGACATAACCCATAAAAGTGAGCCAAAGATGAAGACCTGAAAAAATATTTAAGATTCAGACGCTTACCACATCCTGCCTTACACTATGAGCTCTCTGTTCAGTGTTGATGTACCTCAACTTCTCAAGCAGACTGATAGGTTCTTAGAGATCAGGAAAACTGTCTAAAATGTTTTTCCATATTTTGCCTACAGGATTTAGTGAGTTTCTTGTATGTAGAACTGGTTCAAAACAATGTCGTCTGATGATGTATAACAAACAAAAATTGAATATGGAAGAGCCCCTAAGAACTGTTTTGAACACAGTATGTTGTGACACGCTGCCTTATAGGCAACAGTTGCTGTACTTGTCAGAAAAATCGCCAAAGGAGATGTTCAAGATATATTTTAACTCATTTGCTTAAACAACTCTATGCCTACCATCCACACCAAAAGGCTGTTCCCCTGCATGGGCAACAGAAGGCATAATTATTTGCAAGAATTTTCAGTGTTTTCCCTGTGCTTTCTTAAGTGGCACAGTATCTTCTCTGTACCACTGTGCATATTCTCCAAAATCCCATTGTCTTTCTGAAAGCACTACAGCCCCTGGAGGGTTTGAAACTTAGCATGTACTCCCCAAAAACTTAGGGATTAAAAAAAGAAGTTAACTGCAAAGTATCTCAAAACTTTCCTACTGCATGAAGTGGTCCTGAAAACCACCACATGGACAGGTTGCATTTTCCTCCCATAGGCTCTAGAGGACATCAATATATTATCAGTTTATTCCATGTCTCTCAATTTTAGAAGGGTAGCCGGAAGCTTGGAACACTTAGGGGTTTGATAATTCAATTTATTTTTCAAACTTCTCAAATGTTTGCTCTCCTTGTTAAAATGAAAGGAATGGCTTAGCAAAGATAATTTTCCCTTTGACTAGTGAAAGGCATCAGAAAAATCCATACCTAAGCAGTTTTTCTTTACAGATATTTCACCCCCATCTTATATTCTTATTACCACATCCAATATGCGATAGCACTACAGTCATTATTTACTTATATTCTAACTACACTCTGAAGGGACTTTAAACAGCTTACAGTGAGAGAGAAAACAGTGCCAAAATCCCATAAGAGAATAAAAGTAGAGAAAAGAAGCATATTTACTTATGTCTAAATACATAGAACTTAGATTCTATTACATAACTTTGGCATTATTGAGATTGCTAATATTTTCAACAGCCTAACTTTCGTTAGTGCTGTTGACTGCTCATTATTTTGTTTTCTTCAGAAAGAATTAAGTCAAATAAAACATATGCCCAATATGGAGATTTAGTTCTCACCTTGGCTTAAAGTTTGGTCACTTAAACATGCACTACGGTGATTCAAGTTCAACTGAGAGCCAGCCACTGCAAGAAATTCATCATTGCTTATGGTCTTTGAAAGAAGCTTTCCTCTATAACGGATCTAGAAATTTGTCAGTTGTTGGTATAAATAAACCAGACTGGGAGGTGACTGATGGTATTTTTCTGCAACATGAATTATTTTGAAACCATGGGGTAACTGGATTACCCTCCATGGTTTCCACTAAGAAGCTTTTGTAAAAGTATGTGAGTTGTGTCTCCATGAGAGAGGCAGACTGTATTTAAGAGCCCTTCATGTCCTCTCCATAGAAACTTCCTAGGAAATAAAGCATCAGCGCAGAATTTCAACAGTCAATGTCTACAAGCACCTACTGTGTTCCAGGCACTGTTTCAGGAGATGGGGAATCGAAGAGGAATAAAACGTGGTCCCTGTCTTTGGGATTCCTACAGTCTAGTGGGAAAGAGGCACTCACAGAAAAGGTAATTTAAATATAATGTATAGGAGGAAAAGGAGCAATAGACGAGGGAATTAAGGTAGCACTTAGCCCAACATAAAGATTTAGGTAAGGTTTCTCGAAGGAGGTAACACCTGAGTTAATTAAGAAACAAACAAAAGCAAATCAAGTGAAGACAAGTGAGAAAGATGTTCTAACAGAAGGAAGAGCATGAAAAAAGGTATTGTAGTTTGAAATAGCATGGGGGCATTTGGTGGACAAAAATGCAACAATACCATTATTGCTACTAGGTCACAAAACTGACCAGGGATTTGAACCAGAGACTGATGGCCTGCAGAGTTAATGAAGTGTCTCAGCAAAAGAGAAATAGGGATGTATTGTACCCTCAACCCCATCTATTCTGTAGACAATGCTATCATGGTAACCATTGCCTTCTGGGTTGGCTTATATGTCAATAATGATGATCAGGATGATGATATCAGTAAGGCTTACTCTGGTCAGAACTTCACATACAGCCCTTTCACAAACAAAAATAACACAAAATTGCACATATCAACTTAGCAATAACAAGAACAAACACTTACATACCACTTACCACAGGCCAGGCATTGTTCTAAGAGCTCTACTGTATTATCTCACTGAATTTTCACAGGAACTCAATGATGGAGCTACCATTACTATCCCCACTTTACTGATGAGTAAACTGAGCCACAGAGAGTTTAAGTAAGGTGCCCCAAATCACAGAGCCAGTTTGGGGTACATCCAAGAAAGCAAACCTAGGCATTCAAGTTTCAGAGTTTATGCTTTTAACCACCGTCCTTCACTACCCATCGCATGTCCCAAGCAATGACCAGACTTTGAGTCATTGACTGACTTTATGCCCTTTTCTTTACCTGCTAACAACAGAGAAGTAATTCTGTTATATGCTTGGTCTTACAAAAGAAAACATAATAAGGTAATTGTGACAGCCTTCCAATTCTGCAGAAACTATAAATCTGATCCCAACAGAGAAACTCTTGCCAGAGACAGGGAACACAGAGATCCAAATTCTAGATCTTTTTCTTGGATGCATTACAGAGGTCAGGGTCAGACCATCAATATCTGAGCAGCAATGGCAAGAAGAGACAGTGTTGGCAAGAACCAGATAGCTGGTGTCCTAACAACCATATACATATGATGTTCCTTTAGAACAAGCATAATTTTAGTTAAAAGTGATTAACATTCCATTATTTAAGTGATGGCTGGTAGTCTTATTTCTATTTCTTCTTGCAGACTCATAAAAACTCAGCCTCAGCTTTGCTACATCTTCCAATTATAAGAGAAGCCAGAAATGTACATTTTACATGAAATAACTTGAAAGCTTTAAATACTGAGAATTCAAAAATTTGAAAAATACATTTTAGACAAAACAAAATATATATTGTGTCAGTTTCATCCCATAGGCTGAGTCTCTTGTGTATTTCTGTAGCCTTATCATCTCTTAAGATCTCACCTCCTCATCTAAAAAGGTGGACATAGTGAACTTTATGTCAGATTCTTTGAAGACAATGCCTTACTTTGCAATGTGAAAACATACCAAATACAAGTTTGAATGAAATTATAAGTCGATAATTAGTAACCTCATTTCCCAGAAAGAAATATCAACTATTATAAGCAGAGGTGAAAGTAGAGATTATTTGAGGCTTCCCTATCCCCTCTTCATAAGGCAGATGAAGAAATTACACCAGAGACAGACAATGACTTTCCCACAATCAGTGGTTTATTAATGGTAGAGTTTGAGCTCAAACACAAGTTTCAATACATAACCTTTCTCCTCATCAGCCAGCTTTCTTTATTCTGTCAAGGAAGTCATTTGAACTCCTAGATCCAGCCATGCTGGTAGTCAATCACCCTGCACTGGATTTTTCAATTACAAGTACCAGGAGACCTTTCCCCTCCCCCTTATTTTCCTAATGATGTAGCCACTTCGGTTGGGTTTCTGTCACTTGCAACCAAAAGAATGGGACTATTAGTCCCAGAAGCAATGACTCCTTTCCACATTCCTGCTACATCATGCTCTTCTCCAAATGGGAATACTTGCCTTTCTTTATGCTTACACAAATCATACAAATTTTTTAAGACCTAGTGAAACTGAGCAGGATACTGTGGGGCTCCTGGGCATGGAAGCCTTTCTGTGTCCCCCATTTCTGGTTTGAAGGGAATAGGCTTCAGCCTCCATGATCTTCCCTGATTTCCAAAGGTCAGGTTCAAACAGTTGCTAATAAGGGAAGGGAGGGGATGCAGAGACAACGGAGGGGCAGCCAAGAAACAATAGTGCAGCCTTGAGACAGGGTCCTGGTTCTGACTCAAGAGATACACACAACAGTATCTTTGAACTCTTCTTCAGAACTAGAACCCCCCAACAAATGGAAGATGTTATCTACTTGATGAAGCATTCTTCATTCCAGAGAGAAGAACTGAGGCCAGATTAAAGGAATACAGGCCCTACACACACCCTGATCCTTATCAGCAACACGACACCGCCCCCGCCATTACCACCCCCCCAACCATTGCTATAAAGCTCCTCACCAAATTCCCCCCAGTTGGGACCCACAGTTTCGTAGGGCACGAGCCCACTGTGTCCCCCTTTGCCTGGCAAAGCAATAAAGCTATTCTTTTCTACTTCACCCAAAAGTCTGTCTCTGAGATTCGATTTGGCACCAGTGCACAGAGGCTGACTTTTCGGCATCACTAACCCTCCTCTACTTCCCCCATGAAGATTTTCCCTACTATTATATCCAATCCTGTGTGTGTGTGTGTGTGTGTGTGTGTGTGTGTGTGTGTGTGTGTGTGTGCGCGCGTGCGCACGCGTGCACGCGCATACATACTCTCTGTCCCCCTCCCCTACTTTAGTATTTGTAATCAGCATCTTACAATTAAACACTATCTTATTCTCAATTTATTTGGTATCTTCCAAACTAGAACATAAGCTGACAGTTCAGAAGCATATCTCAAAGCTATCTTCTGGTTCTGCCACGAAGCCAGAGAGAGAACTGGTCTTTTTTAGAACTTAGCTTTACGTTAGTAGAACTCTCCTGATCATTCCAACTTAAGTTGTATAGACACCGGGCCCCAAATACTGGTTATATTTCAATGTGATGGCCTATGGTTGTGTATTAAATTTGCTTTTGCCAGAAAAAGACCTTGGAATCATTTGACATTTACCACTTTACACAGTACAACTTTTTAGGAATGAAAGATTTAATTTCCTTTGTTCTTCAGTCCAGTTTTAGGGACGCAAAAGGCTATTCCAAGTGTGTAATGAGGCAAAAACGTCTCTTATTACTTTTTTGGTAACCTGCATCTTCAAAATGTCTCTACTTGTACCAGTGCATAACAGTTCCTGCCCATTGCATCAAGAAGATTGGGGAGGAGATGCCAAAAAGCATATTGAAAGAATTCAATTCTTTCCCTGAAGCAGAGAAAAACATACAATTCTTTTTGAAGGAATCCTGGGTTGAACAGTCATTTAGTTTTCTCAAAAGGTGAGAATATTTTATTTTTTTAAATGCAAATTGTATGTTGCCCTGACAAACAACCCTTCAGAACTTTGAATAGTGGAGCTAACCCAAGTGCCTCAAAGCACATCTGAAAGCATGCATCACCATTATTGATTTAAAATACACACACTCACACACATATATAGTTCCCTAGCACTAGGCCTTAAATTTTATGAAAGTTATGGGTTTTTGAGTCATAAGTGAACAACAAAGTCAAAGAAGTTAATGAATAAAGAAGGAATTTCTCTGGCTAACAGTGACTCAATGTTAGCCATAATTTTAGGGCAAAATATAAGCTGAATCACATGGAAATGAGTAACTTGAACTTACAACACATTTGGCCTAGTCAACAGTTCTCTTGAATGAAGAATTCATATAGAACTGACACAACTTTAGGATTGCCCCTTTCTCTCATCACATACATACAGACACACATGTATATACACCTGCATATGCACACATAATATTCATTTTGGACCTCTGTAACCCAGGCGTTATGAATAGTTCCTAGCTAACTAAAAAAAAAAAAAAGAAGGCAAAAAAACTAGTCATGTCAATTACACAGAATTCTTTACAGTGCCTGCTTTTTTTTACATTCCCTCAGGAACACCTATGAGTAGCTAGTTCACATGAGGTAGCCACTCATCACCATTACTACATAACTTAGAAACATATGGTGTAGCTCTGCCATGCCAACTTCTAGGTATTCACTCTAGCATTCTGACAAAAGAAGAAAAAACAAGTTCAGAACTGTTTTTCAAATTGTCATTTATCAGCTGCTGAAACATACATGGTGAGAGCCTGATGACTAGGTTTTTGTTGCGGTCATAAATTATCATCACCTCCATGTTATATTTAGATTCACAGTAGTACAAGGAAAATATACCTACAAATGATAAAATATTGAAACCCAGCAAAACCCTGTGCGGCTCCCAGGTACAAATGCTTTCTGTGTCCCCCTTTTCTTGTTTGTAGGAAATAGGCTTCACTTAACCTCTATGACCTTCCCTGAGTTCCAAAGGGCAGGTTCGGTTGCTAATCAGGGAAGGGATGGGAGGATGCAGAGACAAGGCAGGAGCAGGCAAGAAACAAAAATGCAGCCTTGGGTCAGGGTCCTAGTTCCTCCTCAAGGAATTTGTAACACTACCCTGGAGCTCTTTTGCAGAACTAAGGCCCACACCCAGGTGGAGGAGGGCAACTTCTGGCTGAGCACAAGATTCCAGGAGCACTGCCCTGTTACATCACCACCAACCAACCAGAAGAAAGTCACACACCCTGCAGCCCTCACCCCAAATTCTGCCTATAAAAACCTCCCTCCAAACCATCAGGGATTTCGGGATTTTTGAGCATAAGCCATCCTGTTCTTCTTGCTTGGCTCTGCAATAAACCTTTCTCTGCTCCAAATTCCTACATTTCCATTTATTTGGCCTCACTGTGCCTCGGGCACACAAACTTTGTTAGGTAACGGTATGTTTTCACATAGTCTGTTTCGAGTCCCCTCTTTTAAGTGGGAAGAGTGTTAGAAAGTCTAGGCATTCTCTTTCCCAGTAAAAGTAAAACTGGAGTAATTAACTATTAGAATGATCCAGCAACAGCACCTTTTTCCTCTACTTCCCAAGTGTTCTGAGCTAAAATACTTTTTTTTCCCCCAGCTCAAACCGCACAGAAAGACTGACAACAGTCTGCTGTTGAGATTTACCAGCTAACAGCCCATTTCTCTCCTTCATACTCTTTATGAAGTTAGTGCTTAAACGATTATTTTGCCCATGTTGACTACTTGATAGGTGCCCAAAGGGGGAGGGGCAGGTCTGTCTCAACTCAAATAGAAATAATCCTGAGTAAACAAGTACACGAGACATGCTATCTCTTCTATTTTTCATTTTAGAATATTCCTGGCCAGTGTTGTATATTAAAAAGATAGGATGAGAGAACTCCATGCGTAAATTCCCACTCTTTCACCTGTCTACACAGTGCTTTAGGCAAATTACAAAACCTCTCTGAGTCTCAGCTTTCTTTTCTAAAAATGAGGATGTAATTCCTAAAATATGAAGAGAACTTAAAATGATCTAAGAACAGAAATAGGAAGTTAGGTAAAAAACTAAGGAAATTTAAACAAACTGTAGATTTTAGTTAACAATAATGTATCGCTATTGGTTCTTTAATTTTAACACATGTACCATACTGCTGTAAGATAATTATAGGGGAAAACTGCGTCTGGGTTGTATGGAAACTCTCTGTACACTTTTCTCAATTTTTCAGTAAATCTAAAACTCCTGAAAAACTAAAGTCTATTTTTTTTAAATGACCTAAGGTAGGTGCCTTGCACATAGTAGGTACTTGAAAAATGGCAGCCAGTGTTAATGACATAGACTATTTGGTTTCATAAAGTCTATTAAACTCTGTACAGTATGACCTTTTCCCCCCCAACTTTATGGAGATGTAATTGACATAGAACACTGTGTAACTTTAAGGAATACAGCATAAGGATTTGACAATACGACCTTTTCCGCAGTTCAGCAATTCTTTTTCATAGGCAGTTCTTTCTCTACCCGACCCCATGCCACTCTATTCCCTTTCTCTACATCATTTTTCCTCTTTTTCTAGTTCATCCATTTCTATTCTACTACCAACTCACATTTACAACTAGTTTTTATTTCTCCAAGACTCAAAGTTCAAGCTTTCTACTTGGAGAAAAATAGCAGAACAGCTTTTTCCAGAAAGGCACAAAACACTTAAAGATATAGTAATGGGGAGAACTTGTTTTCTGTTGTAATAAAGAGATAGATATTCAGCTTCCCAGTATAGACAACAGCTGTGAGGCAGCTTTGCCGGGATATGTATTTATGCTGCAACAACTAAAAATAGTTTGACCAAATGCCAGTGTTATCAATCTGTCCTGGAGTCCGTCTGATATTAAGGTCATGTGTAAAAACAGAACTCACTTGCCCCTCAAAACCACAGCTTTGAATGGATCCAGGTAAAACATACCAAATCAGATCAGAAAAACTAGCCTCATGACAATCTTTCTCAGGTGGCTGAAGGTTCTGTTTAGAAGAAATGGGTCTTCATGAGAATGGATTTCTTTCCCCATTGTGGTGCTGGGATTTCAGCCTCTATTGGAAGGACAGAGCTATAGAGCCTTTTGACTGATAAAGGGAAGTTTGTTTTTTAACTTTTAAGTGACAACAGTTTTCATTGCCGAAAGAACAGGACATCTTTAGCGGGTGCTGTTAATAATGGGATAGATTTTGGAGACGGAATTGCCCCTGCTATAAAGACACAATTACCAAAATAATTCCAACCTGAAACTTGAGATATCAGGCCCTGTGGACCCAAACCCAACCTTAAAAGAATATCCAAAAACTTGTACTGTTCGGAGAATACTTTTGCTCTACTGTAGTTCAAAATCCTCGTTGAAAAAGCAAGGGACCACTGATGGGGGTTTGAGAGTGCAGTGTGTAGCCCACCTGCTCTTTCTCAACCAGGAAATGAGTTTTATTTCTAATAAAACTGATACCCAAGCTTGTGACAGCCGAACTAAATCATCAGCTCTGGGTGGTGTGTGTACGTATACAAGCAAAGCAAACAGAGAAATCTGTGCTAACTCAAGATAAGGGTAGATAAATATGGGAAAACCCAGCAGTCTACTACAGGCAGCACGTAATTCAGTCTCAAATGGCAGCAACCGAGAAATTCACTATTTTAAGAAATTGGTCTCCTAACCTCGATGGGGTTACAGCTGGCTTTAATCACCCCTCACACCGCCCCTCTAGGGGCTTCACTGGTTTTTCTTAGTCCAGCTGCTGCAGATTCATCTAAAACAGACAGAACGGGATGCTTTCTTCATTCACTCACTGCAGCTGGGTACCTGACCCCTTCTCTTCTGGGCCGACGCCCTCGACCTGCATTAACTAACCCCTCCTTTCTCTGGCTGGAGAACAGGTGATAGAAATAGACACTTTTTACACATCAAAGGCAGCCCAGAGCCGCCTCAGCTTTGCCAGCCTCAGACACAAAAAGCTTTTGATGCTTATAACTGCGAGGCTTTTTCCAGCTGCACTTTATCAAGCTAGCAGCGCCAGGGCTTGGAGGGCCTCGCAGAACCAGAAGGTGGCGGCGAAGTCACCTTGGGAAAAGAAGGGGGTCAGAGGGGGGAAGGCAGAAGGGGCGTGCCCCTGCTCTGGGGTCAGTGAGCAAGGGGAAGGGAGATTGGAGGGAAGCCCAGCCAGAGTGAGGCGATGTCCAAGGACCCCCGAGGCGACCCTAATAGGTGATCAGCTGACCCAGGCGGAGGGAGGAGGAGGGTGCCCTTCGCAGCATCACGGGAAGCTTCGCCTTCTGGGCTCGCTTCCTCCCGCCTGCCCCTGCGGTTGCTCTCTGCCCGCGTTAGCCTGAGAGCGGCTCGGAGGCGCTCTACTCGCTCCGCACCGGAGCCCCCCCCTCTGCCGGGTGCCCCCGCCCGCCCAGCGCACGCCCAGGAGGGCGGGCCGGGAGTTGAGCGCAGCCGCCCGGCGCCGGAGAGTGCTGGGAGCCCTGCAAGCAAGCCAGGCCTCTCTGGGCGCCGCGGGCTGCAAATCACTCCCCGAGCCTCCCGGGCCACAAAGCGGGACTTGCCCGCCTCGCTCCCCGACAGGGAGACCGGGCACTGGATGCTACGCTCCAGGCTCCTTGCCGGGCCCGGGCAGCTCCTGGCGCGCTCCGGGCTGGGTTGGGCCAGGCCCAGCCGCGGAGAGGGGGCCTCGTAACCCCTTCCCCCGGGCGCGGTCTCCTCTGCCTCCAGCTCCTCCTCGCCAGCTGCGCCGCCAGCTCCCATTGTGCGCCCCGCCTGCCTGGCGACATCCCGGCGCTACTCGCTGGGCCTCCCAGGCGCACCTACCTTCTGCTGCCGGCGAGCCATATCGGTGGGCTGCTTGGCGTTGAAGGGGTAGGCGATGCAGCGCATCACGAACACGTAGAGCTGCAGCCTCTTCTTCCTCTCCTCCTCCTCTTTCTGCAGCCGTTCCAACTCCTCCTTCTCCTTCTCGCTCGCGACCGACGGGCTGGGGCTGGAGGGCCGGCCGCCACCGGCGCGGCTGCTGGGCTGCAGCCCCCCGGCCCCGCCGCCGCTGCTCGCGCCGCTGCTCCCGCCGCCGCCGGCGCCAGCTCCGGCCCCGGCGCCGCCGCCGCCCCCCAGCCCGGCGCCGCCGCCCGAGCCTTCGCTGGTGCGGCTGGGAGACAGGCGCGCGCCGGACGCGGCCGAGCCGAGCACATCCTTGCCGCTCTCCTCCTCCAAGATCTCGTCCGATTCCTCTTCGCTGGATGAAGGGTCCAGCATGGTGGCGCCTGGGGAGGGGGGTCCCTGGAGCCCCTGGCTTGGGGTGCAAAAGGTGGGGGGCGCTGGAGGCAGCTGGGGGTTGGCTCTCCCGGATGGCCGCTTCTCCCCAAATCAGGGAGCGAGCGCGCTGCTGCTCAGCCTCGGCCGCCGCGACTGCTTCCTCCGCCCGGCGTTCGAGAGCTGGGCTCAGACTCAGAAGCACGAGGGGAGGAGGGGGAGGGAGGGTTGCGTCCGTGGACCCGAGGTGGGCAAGGGGGAGAGTCAGTTGCGAGCCCCGAGCCCGGAGCCGGATGCCATCTGCAGCCGCTGAAGGAGGCGCCTCCAGAAAAGATGCCGAGTGTTGCAAGCTGTCGGTGCAGCCTAGAGCCGAAGAGGCATCTTGCCGATTGGGGAGGGAGCGGCGCTTACGTGTTTATTGGCTTAACTCTCCCCTGTCCGCGGCGTAAGGGTGGCTGCAGAGGGCTGGAGCGGGGAGGGCGCAGAGCATCCCCCAAAGTCTCAGAGCTTCCGTACTGACCCTAATGCTTTCCCGCTCTCCTCACTCCCACCCCTTTGTGGATAATTTCCTCCTTGATGCCCAGCTCTCCTGGCCTGACCTCTCTCCCCCTCCCGCGGACAAAAAGTTCTTGCGGGAGGAGGAAATAGACAAACCAGTGATGACTTTTTGTCATCGAAGAGTAGGCTATTGGAGACTCTTAATTCAGAGGTCTCACTAAGAGGAAGTCGGCGAGATCTTATACGCGAAAGAAAGAGGCTATTTCCTATCCCCAGCTTTCTTCACACTTGGGACACGGGGGCAGTGGGGCTGCGCAGCCTATTTGTCCCACCTGTGTAAACTCTGACGCCAGCGATTTCCATACGCCCACCCTCATTAAGATACAGGTGAATGCAATTCTGAGCGGATTGGCGTATCGACCATGCAGCTCAACTATTTAAGTAGAAACCCCCCCGCCCCTGTTTACTCTGCCTTCTTCAATTCCAAGAACTGGTGATACTTTATGCTGAGGTGAGCCTACCGTAGAAACAGAAGGGTTTCTGGTTGCTGAGCCCTTCCTCCATTATGGCTCGCTGGAAGATCTGGGTGGAGGATTGGGGACCCCAAGATCAGACAAAGATACCCTAAGAACTGAGTGCATCAACATCTAATGCGTTTACTCTGTCGCGCAGTCTTCCTTCCTGCTTCTCCGTTATCTATTAATTCAAAGCAGCAGATGGTGCTTTCCTTCTCCCTGCTCCTTTCACTTAAGCCAAAAAACCCAGCTCACGGGGGAGCTGGCCAGCGTGCTGAATCTTATCAGCGACAGGCAGATGGATTGAAAACAAACCAACACCTTTTACCCTTTGATCTTAGGCTATCTAGAGAGCTCTCTTGGTTTTTCCTCACCCCATCTCCTACATTTATGTATTTTCAGTGCTCTAATTATTCGTAGATACTCGTGGGAGTTATTGTTAAAGTGTAGTACGAATTTAAAGTGTATATCACATCTGTCTTTATGTATTTTAAAATTTACCATGAGTTTTACTGTAGGCTTTGATACTCAAAGGAAGTTTTCTAGCTAGTCTGTTTGAGACCTAAAAATGAATTTAAAACAACTAGCTCCACATTAATTCCAAAATCCTGTTTAAATTTTTTTAATTAAGTAATATATACATGGCTCATACTTGACTTCACCACCATACTCACCTCAAGGACAAAACTTTTGTGGTCATCATGCATTCTGTATCAATTTAAAATAAGTAATCCAGCAACATGGAAAGTGTTATATTTTGGCAGTTCTCACTTTTAAATTTTTTCTAAAGAAGTAAAAGATGTTCAAATTATGTTTTCTTGGTTTCCCTGGGATGTGAAATATAGTAGGCCAATCAATCAGTAAATTAACCTTTATCTAGCACCTTTTTACAAGTGAACATTGTTCTAGGTGCTTGGGGTAGGTGGAATTTTTAGAAGACATTCTCTTAAAGAGTCTAAAATCTCCTTTGGGAGATACAAGTATGTGAAAAAGATTAACAACACTTATTTCAAGGCAACATATCAACCAATTCAAGTTAGTAAACTGCTAAAAGCTTGCTTGAATGAAGCAACTGGGAGTGGAAGAAAATCATATATTTCTCAAAAGAGAGTTAAATTTTAAAGAAAGGAGCCATATAACTGGATGGTGAAAAGGGAAGCTATTATAAGTGGAAAGGGTGACTTGCAAAGCCATAGTGATAGGACAAAGGACCAAGTAAGGTACAGAGTGTTATGCAGATGGTGTGTGGGTAGGAAAGGGGGAATTGAGGAGGAAAAAAAAGAGTTAAAATTATAATCCATTTGGCCAAATTGTGGGGGGGGGAGGGTTCATATTTAGGACACAAAGAAATGAATTGTTAGCTAGGGAGCATGTGGTGATTTGTGGAGGAGGTGCTTTTGAAGGCAAGACAAAGCCATTTACTAATTAGATATTTTTCAAGCAAGATAAGGCATTTAAGTATCATCACATTAGGCACTGGTAGAAGAGTGATCATGAACTCTTGTCTTTAGAACCATTTGGAATTTCTCAATCACTGTAGTACATTTTTGTTTAGTTTTGTATTTTTACAAATCTTTTTGAGTTTTGTGGGGTTTTTTTCCATTTATACTCAATAAAACATAAACTCAGTATCTACCTTGTGTTAATCATATAAACCTATGATATCAGTATTAAATATGACGTTGCTTAGATAAATCTAACACTCTTCTTAATACACCCATAAGCGTTCAATCAAAGAGACTTAAATTTTACTGGAAATACTTTTATAATCTTTTTTTTCAAAACATGTTCATTACTGACTTTTAAAATGTATGTCTTCAAAGGTATTTTTTACCTTAGCTGAAAGTCAATTCAGTGTCCTGGGAGATATTATAACTCTTTGCTACTGCTGAAGATAAGATATGCCAACCCAAACTCCTTCAGCATCTAAACCAGGAGTTGTGGCTTTCCTAGATGCAAATGTTGATGAAGGAAGAAAAGAACCCCAGAACATATCCAAAGGCTCTGAACATTTGCCTACTTTTTGTTGACATCCATATTCTTCTTTTTATTTTATTTTATTTTATTTTTTTTGCAGTACGTGGGCCTCTCACTGTTGTGGCCTCTCCCGTTGTGGAGCACAGGCTCCGGACGCACAGGCTCAGCGGCCATGGCTCACGGGCCCAGCCGCTCCGCGGCATGTGGGATCTTCCCGGACCGGGGCACGAACCCGTGTCCCTTGCATCGGCAGGTGGACTCTCAACCACTGCGCCACCAGGGAAGCCCCATATTCTTCTGTTTTAAAATACAAATCTACCATAGATTCTGATACACATAAGTATTTATACGCTCACACAAGCTATTTTAGGTGCTTGCACGTTTGCCTCTACCTCCAGTTCTGCTTTGTAGGAAACTTGAATAACCTTAAGGTGATAGAATAAATTGTAGTCAGCCATCTGGAGACCATATCATGAAAGTAGAAGTTATAACATGGAATTTTTTAAATCCCAGCAAAACCTAGAGGAAATAGAAATGACTGAGACACTAAACCAGGGTTTTATAATCTGGACCTTGATTATTTCTAAACCTCATTCTTCCCTGAATCGTTTGCTGTGATTGTGTAAAAAGCTGCAAGTAAGAAGGAATAGCTGACTTGTTGGCAATCAATAGACACTTTGGTGAAAAACAATCACTTCCTTCTTTATGTCACTCATATAACATGTTTCAATCAGATAAAACTGAGTTTAATGCCCATCTTAATGTTTTCCTCAGTTTGTTACTAGAGGACAGTTTGGCCAAATTATATATTTTTAAATCTCACAATAAATTTCATATTATCTAGATGTAATCATCTCATCCAATCAATATATATTTTTTTAATTTAAGAATAACTCACAAACACCAAAAAGGGTAAATTTGAACCTTACGGTATGCCTAAAGTCAAGCTAAATGCTTGGGCTCTCGACACAGGCAGTTCTGCCTTTGCTACTTAATAGCAGAGTTATTCTGAGAAAATTATTCAGTGACTCAGACTCAGTTTCCTCATCTGTAAAATGAAGGATAGTAGTACTCATTTCCCTCAGAATGACAAGAAAATTAAATTCAATATTATAAGGAAAGTATTTTTCAACAGATTTTAGGTTTAAACTTTTTTTCAACTGGTGGGAGATGGACTTATAATAAATGAGCTGACTAGAAATTGGACATGCATAACTGGAAGGAAAAACAACATTAAAAAATCAAATAGCCGAACTTTCTCACACAATATCCAAAAATAAACTAAAAATGGATTAAAGACTTAATGTAAATGAAACCATAAAACTCCTAGAAGAAAACATAGGCAGTGTGCACTTTGACATCGACCTTAGCAATCTTTTGGGGGGTATGTCTCCTCAGGCAAGGGGGAAAAAAATCCAAAATAAATGGGACTACATCAAACGAAAAGATTCTGCACAGAGAAGGAAACTATTAACAAAATGAAAAGGCCACCTACAGAACAGAAGACATTTGCACATGTTATGTCTGATAAGGGGTTAGTATCCAAATATACAGAGAACAAATACAATTCGACATTAAAAAAAAAAAAAATTTAAAAAATGGGCAGAGGACCTGACAAGACATTTTTCCAAAGAAGCCATACAGATGGGCAACAGGCACATGAAAAGCTGCTCAACATCACTAATTTTCGGAGAAATGCAAATCAAAACCACAATGTCAAACCTGTCAGAATGGGGCTTCCCTGGCGGCGCAGTGGTTGAGAGTCCGCCCGCCGATGCAGGGACGCCGGTTCGTGCGCCGGTCCGGGAAGATCCCACATGCCGCGGAGCGATGGGCCCGTGAGCCATGGCCGCTGGGCCTGCGCATCCGGAGCCCGTGCTCCGCAACGGGAGAGGCCACAGCAGTGAGAAGCCCGCGTACTGAAAAAAAACAAAACAAAACAAAACAAAACCTGTCAGAATGGCTATTATCAAAAAGATAACAAATAACAAGGATTGGCGAAGATGTGGAGCAAAGAGAACCCTTGTGCACTGTTAGTGGGGATGTAAATTGGTGCAGCCACTGTGGAAAACAGTATGGAAGTTCTTCAGAAAATTAAAAATAGGACTACCATACCATCCAGCAATTCTACTCCTAGGTATTTATCTGAAGAAAACAAAAAACACTAATTCGGAAAGATTATATATTCATTGCAGCATTACTTACAATAGCCAAGATATGGAAGCAACCTAAGTGCCCATCAATAGATGAATAAAGAAAATATGGTGTATATATACAATGGAAGCTTAGCCATAAAAAAAGAATGAAATCTTGCCATTTGCTACAACATAGGTGGACCTAGAGGGTACTACACTAAGTGAAATAAGTCAGAGAAAGACAAATATTGTATGAATCCACAAATTTGTGGAATCTAAAGAACAAATGTACAAATGTAACAAAAGAGAAACAGAGTCATAGATACAGGTGGTTGTAATGTATAGAAATATTGAAATATTGAGAAATATAGAAATATTGTGCACCAGAAACTAACATAGTGTTATAGTCAATTATACCTCACAACAAACTCATTTAAAGAAAAGATCAGATTTGTGGTTACCAGAGGCAGGGGATGGGAGGAGGAGAAATTGGATGAAGGTGGTCAAAAGGTACAAATTTACAGTTTTAAGATAAGTAAGTACTAGGAATGTAATGTATACCATGATAAAGATAATTAACATTGCTGTATACTATATGTGAAAGTTAAGAGAGTAAATCCTAAGAGTTCTCATCACAAGGAAAACCATCTTTTTCTTTTATATCTATATATAAATGGAGATGATGGATGTTCACTAAAATTATTGTGGCGATCATTTTCCCATACACCTTAAACGCATATGGTGCTGTATGTCAATTATACCTCAATAAAAATGGAAGAGAAAAAGAAAAAAATCACATAATCCAGAAATAGATCCTTGAAAAATAGAATAGTTACTTATCAGTATTTATTTAATTGATCCCTATCTTGTTTTAGACAGTATTTTCAGAGACTCAGAAAATGGTTTTTTGTTTGCAAAAGCTGCTCTTCATCATTACTCTTTATCATATAATAATCCTTGCTAAAGTGAAATGAAGTGGGTGAAGATGGAATTAAAGGATAATCATAAGACTAAAATAATAGAATCGAGCCACATAAAAACATTTTCTTTTACTCCAGGCAACAAAACAAACGGTTTTGGAATGATAAATACTACTACTTACAGGAATTGGTCTCAGAAAACCACCTTATTAGTTAAAAAAGATGATAAGAACGGAACACTGTATTTTACAATAAATATTTAACTTGAATTCTGAAAACCAACTGTTCACAAGGGTAATCACATTTCTTGTGTATACAATTTCTTTTAATAGAAGTAGGAGCTAGATGTGGTATAGATTGAAATGGTTTATGCTGGTGTTTACGTGGACAAAGGGAAGGATTGAGTCTTTTGCATTGATTCTGGGATACAGTGACATGCCAGCAAATAAAAGAAAAAAAAAATACCAGTATAGCTGTTTCCATATGAGATATTAGGTAGATAATTCCTCTAATTAGCCCAATTCTCTAATTTGGCTTACACTGGTATATGCTGTTACCATTATATCTTTACCTTCTCAAAATAATTTTCTGGGTTGATTGTCTTGGTTATATTTAATTGGCTTTAGACCAGGAAGCTTTTAACAGCTTGTACATAGGAATGACTGACATCACGGTATTTTCATATTAACAAGTTTGTTTTTAAACAATTGAAAATAGTAAACTCCTTTAACTTGGGCTACCCTAAAACATATGGGTCTTTTGAGTAGCTAATATTCTGGAGGAAGATAATGAGTATGAAACAAAAGTTGAGAGAGGCTTGATGACTGAAGGGAAAGCAAGCAAAAATCTGAGGATGGGTCCCATTAAGGGGTAGATACTATCATCTGGGTCACAGGTCAATAGAGGCTAACCTGCTGGGAGAAATGCTTTAAACCAGGTCTAGTCACCCACATGCCATTAGCAAAAGGCTGATAATACTTGAGTAAAACATATATTTTAGGCTTTGTATCTAAGCAGAATCTTTGCCTTTGTCATCCAGAATTCATATTTTGATGTTTTACCACTTTCTGACCAGTTGCAAGGTACAGAAAACTGAAATAACAATTAGGCATGCCTGCAAAAAGAGAGAGAGAAGGCCCTGCCCCAAGACTGCAGGCCTCGAATCCACTCACCCCAGTTAAATGGAAGAAGAAAACAAAAGAGATATACGTGGCTGCCACAGCTCTTTGATGCACAGTGACCTGCCTACTCATTAACATGCTTCAACTGGTATATATTATCTGATAAATCTGATTAATATGCCCTCTTCTTGAGGAGGAGAGAGAAGAGAGCCAGAAGCTTGCCTTCCTCCCTGAGAGATCATAACCCAAGCTACCACCTTTCACCAAGTGGCTCAGGTTCTCAGATCCCTGGCTGTCCTGCAACCAAGAACCCGGGTGAACCGCTGTATTTGATTCTTAAGCGTGGGTCTCTCTCCATCGGTTGTATTTATTTGGAATTCTGGCACTTTCTTGGCAATATCTTTGAAAGAGATAATGAGTTAATGCATGTGTGTGCTTGGAACAAAGTATATAGTATACTATATAGTAAGTATATAGTAAGCATTTGTTAAATGTCGGTGGAGATGGAGATGCTGTTGGTAACTATTATGAAACTTACTGAAAATGACAAGGCTAGGTTCTAGTTTTTGCAAGCGGGAAGAGGGGCATAGTTCACTAAGGCCAGTGAGAACCTCTTGCCCTTAAGAGAAAGACAACTTAGCATTGGAAACCCACAGTAGACTATGAGAGTCAGCACCAGAGCTACAATACAGGTCTTGGAGGAAGTGGGCATTGTGTTCCTTCAGTGTAAATTTAATATCTCCCCTTCTTCACCCATTCTAATGTCTTGATCTACTTTTACATTTTTATTTATTTTTATTATTTAATTTTTTTGCGGTACGCGGGCCTCTCACTGTTGTGGCCTCTCCCGTTGCGGAGCACAGGCTCCGGACGCGCAGGCCCAGCCGCCATGGCTCACGGGCCCAGCCTCTCCGCGGCATGTGGGATCTTCCCGGACCGGGGCACAAACCCGTGTCCCCTGCATCGGCAGGCGGACTCAACCACTGCACCACCAGGGAAGCCCTACTTCCACATTTTTAGAAGTTATACGAACATAAGGAGGAGAGTTAAGTGAAGGACGGGGCAAAGTCGTGAAGCTGGAAGAGTTGGCTAGAACTCTAAGGGGAACCCTTGGAGTGTATTTAAACAGGCACATCAATTGTCATAAAGATGCTTTCCTACCTTTTTCTTGCAAGGCATGACTTCATGCTATAAAAAGACCAGCATACAGACTTTCCTTGGACTGGTGAAAACCAATCTCCATTTCAGACCATAGGAAATGCAATAAATGTTTAAAGAATATTCTGCACTCAAAGTCAACTCATAGTGAAGAGACAGCAAAAAGTTAGACCAAAATCATAGGCTTTATCTCTCCTCCCGTTATTATTTATTCTGCACAACAAAATGAGACTCCTGTGAGTCACCAAGTCATTTGGCCTGTCAGCGATTAAAACAGCACATTTACCGTGCAGTGGCCATAACCTATTTGATCACTTCAGAAAATGTGCGGAAAAGGGAAAACCTTACAGGTGTCTTGATGCCTTCAGGCAATAGGCTGAGTAATCACACAGAACCGAGTCATAATTTTTCCCCCATCCATACATATGCATGACCTTTGGCAACTTCACAGGCAGGGGGAATGGCTTCAAGACGGAGTAACTCCATCATGGGGCTCAACTATATAGTCAAGGTTACTGAGGGCAGTTGAGTCGTCAGTCCCCTGCTGACAATTTACTAGTTGGGTGATGAAAGTGATGAATGTTCAGACTGTGTCCAAATTCATAACACAAAATATGTGACTTTAAAATTAATCTCTCATAGGAGTAACGAGTTTAAAAAATAAGAGAAATTGTAGCCTGTTAAGAGTTTGTTTTTATCCCTAAGTTTGCCCAGGTTAACTGGCATTTTGGTGATGAAAGAAAACTTTTAACATCTCCACATCAACCTTATATTCCATAATCATTGATATAGTTTCATGGTCAAATATTTGGTCTTTTCAACCTCATTATTCCCTTTGCTATTGCCATGGTTTGTATATTGTTTTTCTAATTCTTATAGACATGATTCACTGGGTACAACATGTCTATATACCACCTGTTTTACCGAGTTGTTTCTAGAAAGAAAAAAGAAACTCAAACCAAGAATCTAAAACACCAAATTTTGCACAAAGGTTTGAGTTGTGGCTTCGGGATCAGACTTGAGTTCAAATCCTAGCTCTTAGCTGTGTGACCTGAAAAAGATAGTTCTTTGATCCTCAATTCTTCAACCTTAGAAGTGGCAATAGGGCTTCCCTGGTGGCACAGTGGTTGAGAGTCCGCCTGCCAATGCAGGGGACACGGGTTCGTGCCCCGGTCCGGGAAGATCCCACATGCCGCAGAGCGGCTGGGCCCGTGAGCCATGGCCGCTGAGTCTGCGCGTCGTCCGGAGCCTGTGCTCCGCAACGGGTGAGGCCACAACAGTGAGAGGCCCGTGTACCGCAAAAAACAAACAAACAACAACAAAAAAGTGGCAATAAAAGTACCAATAATCCATAGGGATTTTATGAAGGTGAATCAAATTCATGCATCTAAAATGCTGAGCACAATGGCTGACACCTCTTCAGGAAAGGAAAGCTATTGTCAACATTACACATGAATTGGTATCCAACTCTGTGGAAGAACTCAAAAAAGAGAGAGGTGTCTAGCACTTGCCCACTGCAGAGAGGACAAGTCCTGCTGGAACAGCTTCTACAAAAATTCTTTGTTATCAAGATTTTAAGCTTCCATCCCTGAATAAAGAGCTTCATTTGAGATAGCTTATAAAAACATATGAAGTTATCATTACATGTTTTATCAAAATTCATCTGAGGAAATACTTATTTGCCAAATGACCATGAAATAGGGATGTTATATCCAGACTTGTAATGAGGTTGACATTCCTGGAAGAAAAAAAAGAAAGAAAGGCCATTCAAACATTGCTTTTTGAGGGCTCAGCTAAATAGCTTTTAGAGAGAGCCTCCACTAGCTTGTATTTGCATAACAAAAAGATCCCCCCACCTTCCTATAGTCTGATTCGCAGATTCCCAAATAGAATATTTATTAAAGTCTAGATGCAATTAAACCTTTTGTGAAATGTGTGTTTGATCATGAATAGGGGTGAGTCAGAAAGTCTGTGAACGAGACTGAAACATAAAGGAAGTATACAAGAAAGCATTCTCATCCTATATTTAGCCATAACATTCAAATGACAAAAAAAGAGAGAAGACTTTAGACTGAGATGAGGTTTTCCAATGAGTGCCATTCATCACTAATCTTGGTTTCTTTGTTTATTGCTCTCATTAATTCAACTAACATATGTTGGATGTTGGAAGATTTGCTTATAAAATGGTGATGGGAAAGGTAGTCTTGTCCTAACTTAATCTGTCTGGATTCTGAAAGTGCTTTTGTATGAAAGGAAAATTTAGTGAGTCCTCAAATAGTACTGTTTTATTAACGTAACAAAACCGTGTTTCAGGTTACTACAAAAAGATGCCACAAAATCTAAGCTTTTATATTTCACTCTAGAAACTTAAAAGGAAGTCTGTTCTCACCTCTATTATTGTTCTGAATTCTTTTAAAATAGTCTATATTTTACTATGAATATTTCAAAGAGGTGGTTCTTAAAGACGTTCCCTACTCTGGAGAGGTATTTGGGGGGCAGGTCAAGCATGGTGATTTTTTTTAACATAAAAGAGGGCTTAATCTAATCAAATAATTTGTCCATAATTCCAAGGAAACCAGAGCAGACTTATGCACTTGGATGGTGTGACTGAGTAAGTGAGAACAAATCTCTTCTCACTATGATTTTGGAGATTTAAATTTCCCTAAGTAATTTTCCTGCCACCTGACCTTATTTGCCTTTGCAAAGGCAAAACAAATCAACTTGAGAGGAAAAGGAAAGGAAAACAATAATCTATGTTTTCATGTTCCTGGATTATTTGATTCCCTGGGTAGGCTTGTCTTGCTTACTTATAATCATACCAAAATATTCATAATTTAGAAACTGGCAGGAAATGAAACTGCAATCCTTCTGTCCCTGTTGGAACATATCAGGGAATCAGGATTTTCTCTTACCCCAGAGATTCCTTTCAGCATGTGCCAATTTTCAAGCCTCAGGATGCTAAATGACAAGAATTATATGTGAAACCTTGCAGTGAGCCAAGAGTTCTGGTGTATACGCCCTGAAAGTGCATTCCAGGACCTCAAAGGCACTTCGATTCTGCTAATTAAAATGCGGATGTGTTTTTAACCATTGGGCCCAGCAACACTTGTCATTTAAGCTAGATTTTGTGAGCAGGGGCTCAGATAATCCTAATCATCTGTTTATGGCAGGTATATGGAAACTTCCAGTAATGCTTGTTAAGTAACTCTTGACTCTGGAGTTCAATTATTTTTTTCATTGGTGTAATGAACACACCTATTTGTACCCTTTATTGAACCCCTATTGTGTCCCAGATTCTGGGCTAGATCCTGAGAATACAAAGTCAAGTGAGCCCAGTTTTTCACTTGCAAGAAGCTCACAGTCTAGTTGGGAAAACAGGCAATAAAAAAAAAATGATAATGTCCTCTGGAAGGTTTGAGGATAGAGCTGTAAGCCTATAGTTACAGGATCAGCTGTGAGTCAGGATATGAAATAGTATGCGGAACTAGAAAAACAGCTGACAATGCGTTATAGTCCAGTGTATCTGAAAGATGGAAAATATACCAAAGAGTGTGATCTGGGGAGAATCTTTACATGGATATATGTCTCTATGATAGTGCCAGAAAGGTTTTAAGGTGATGCCTTTCTAAAAGGAGAAGGAGGACAGAAGGGGTTTTCTGGGCAGGGAGAACTCTGTGAACAGAAGCTCAAGGGCAAATTGCAGAATGGCATATGGAAAGATCTATTCGGACACTGGAATCAGATGGACCTGGGTTCAAATCCCAACTCTGTGATTCTCTAGCTCACATTCAACCATGTAGAAATCGCCTAGGGCAGTTGAATCTACTCACAACCTGCTTTGTTATTGTATTTTTAATTTAGAGTTTTACTGTTAGCTTTAAATAAGTCTAAGATTAAGTAACCTTTAAAATTTGTCTATTTTGGGGAATAATGGTAATGATCATAATGACATATTGTTGATGATAATAAAGATGGCAGATATGATGTTTGTTTATGGGGTGCCTGCTTCATCCATGCAGACCCTAAGGGTTTCATATGTTTCCTCTCATTTTCTTCCAAACAAGCGCCTGAGGGTCTTGATTTGAACTTGTGCTGTTAGACACCTTGATATACCACTGTAGGGCAAATAAGGTTCTAAGGCTGCTTCTTGGTCATTAGAAAGGCCATCATTAAAAGATTTGAGTCAAATCCTTTACCACAGCAACCTGACAAAGACGTGTGTCTTGGGCAAGTTACTTAATATTTCAGGTCCCAAGTTTCCTCTGCTATGGTATTTACTTGATAGGCTCATTCCAAGGATTAAGAAGTAAGGCTCAAGAAACATAACTGTTAGATTTCATCATAATCATCACCTAGTTTTTTCCTCCCTACTCCTGATGGATATAGCTACTACGAACAAGAGCAGAGCTCAGGACTCCCCTTTTGGTTTGGTTTTTTTAATCTCACTTTAACGGAGGGCTCCTCAGTAAAGATATTTGACCTTGTGGGGTCACTCATCATTTTAGCACCTTTATTTTGCTTCCGTGAGACACCATTCAAATACCATTATGGACAACTCTCACCTTATTTTCTCTGTTCCCTAGAAAGCCCCTTTGGTGCAATTTGCAACTGATAATAATTTTTACTCCATCTCCCACTGATAACTTCTGGTCCACACTTCCCATCCTTTCCAAATTCTAGTTAAGAAACTTGGAAACAAGTTTCTCATTGTCCCTCCTATGGGTATTATTCAGCCTTAGAGCTCAGAAGGTATGGTTGTAAATTAATCACTCTCCCCCTTACCAAAAATGCAGGTTATGGTCGGTAATAAAATGATTTTTACGGCACACTGCCATCTCTGGTGGCATGAGGGATTGCCAAACCCCCAAAGCCCATAAAACAGCATTAAGCACAGATCTCATGGGAAGTGACTTTGAGTTGAATTTAGGAAGGAGCTTGAAGCTTCTGGAATTTTCAAAGTAAGTCTCTCCCCACAAACTAGAGAGAAACAGGACCTATTGCTTTGACAATGAGGTGGGAAGGAAAACGCAGCATTACACTACTTCTTTCTTTTTTACTTCTCCCCTCAATCAAGTTTGAACACCACACCTTCAAGTGGGGCCTTCGCCTGGAGGTCGGAGGGCATATGGTGGTACAAGGCCCTACTTTGCATCTGCCTGTGGTAACTCAAAACATTTCCTCTCACCACTGGACCATGAGTTTCAGATTTTAGTGTGCATAAAGGATGCCTGGAAACAATCTTAAAGATGGAAATTTCTGGGCTCCATCCGTCAAGTTTTTGATGTCTTAGGTCTATAGCGGGTTTCTGGAATATATGTTTTTGTCAGGCGCCCATTGGTGCAAATGGTCCATATCCTTCCTTTGAGAAATACTCCTTAGGGAATTCTCATTCCTAAGATACATGGATGGAGGAGAGGGACAGATCTCAGATTATTACTTGTGCAGGAAGTGCTGAACAGAAATGGAAGAAAGAAAGATATTTTCTTCAAAGTATGCAGGAAAGAGAATCCTTGGGGAAAAAACAACCAGAATGGGGTCTTAATGACCTTGTCATTCTGAGGGAGTCAGAATGAGGAAATACCCAAGGCCCAGAAAATGACACTATCCACAAATCACCGCCTGTCCTGAAGGATTTGCTTTGCTCTGAGGATCGATTTCTTCCCTCTCGTCTGTTCAATCAGCTCCAGGATAATCTAAGCAGCCACTCCTCCCAAGGACTTCCCTGCCCTCTTCCAACTTGTCATTCTCGGCACTCCAGACGCTGCTTCTTACTCTCAGTTCCAGGCTTCAGTTTCATGGAAATAGGATGAGAACACCAGATGCATCGCTTGGAGAAGTGAAGTCTGGGAGCCTTAAAGGCCTGGTCCCCCTCCCCACCTGAGGTTGGAGGAGCAGCTCACTAGGGAGAGCTGGGAAATCGGGGCTGGAGTCTGCACTCAGGAACGGAATCCCTGTGTACAGTATCCAGGTGCATAACTGCCTCATACACCAAGGCTTCGGTCTCACTCTGCTTCAGTCCACAGAAAAATGAGTCAGGGCCCAGATAAAAATTTTCCTCTGGATCCTACTCAATGGGAAATATATTTTAAGAAGGGAAAGCTATTTTTAAAGATTGCTTTTATTAGTCTATTGATACCAGACCCCAAAATGGGTCAGCTCTCTTCCTGTGCTGCTAAAGGTATTTTTGAGAAGTCATTAAATAAATGCAAAGTCATGCATTTGGCACTTGGAGTCCTGACCCACTCTTGTGCTCTGCTGAGGGTATGTGGTGATTTTGTTCTTAGCCTGTTTTGCTGTCAGCCAATTATTCATTCACAGAGAATCTCTGACCCCTCCATCCTAGGGTAGGCAGTCTGGAGCCCCAGCAGGATTCTCAGACTCCATCTGCAGTTATTTTAAGAATTTCAATTACATAAGCAAGGCCCTTTTTAGAATCCCTTCTTAGGGTCAGTCTCACACAGGACAACCTTAAAATTGCTGCCATGAGCATATGAATGGCTTTTGCCATTTGGTCTTTTACAATAAGAGCTCTGAGGCTGTTACCAAGGGAAGGAGAATGCAGGTCATCTGACCTCTACTCCTACAGAGTTGCTGGGAGCAAGCCTCTTACAATGAGGAAATGGCAGAGTGAATATCCTGCTTTGGTTACAAGAAACTGAAACTCAGCTGACACTGGCTGAAACACAGAAGGGGATGTATTGGCTCACACACCTCAAGTCCAGCAATAGCACTTCAAGCACGGTTGGTCCAGAGCTTAAGAGATGTCATCAAGATTCAGTCCCTTTGTCTCTAGTTCTGCCTTGCTTTGTGCTGCTTTTACTCCAGCTCAGGGCTTCTCCATGTAATATCCTCTGGCAACCCCAGACAACATCCTTTCAGTTGAAGTCCTCTGGAAAGAAATATTCTTTCTTCCCAAGAGTCCCCCAAAAGTTTTGACTTGAACCTCCTTGGATTGATTTGGGCCAAATGCCGCTTGTGCTCCATCACCATGGCTAAGGGCATGCATGCTCTGATTAGCTGATCCATAATCAATCACATGCCTCCTCTTAGAGTCAGAATCACCCACCAAAGGATGTGAACTGCAACGGGAAGGAGTGGTTCCCAAGGAAAATAACTGTTTGGTCTTCAGAAGAAAATCAGTGGACCTTGGTGGGGGTGGGGAGCAAAACAACCCTAGTACGTATTATTCAAATAATATGGCAAAACAAAGGATGACTGTGAGGCCCCTGATGGACTTCTGGATTTGGAGGCTACCCACTATCCCCAGGGCCCTCACAATCCCAAATCTCATGTAGCCTCTGAAATATGGCCAAAGGAAGAGAAGCAAAAGAGCAACAGGTACCACCTGCTTGTACTGCTGGAGAGCCCAATGTACAGGAGGACTGCACAAAAGTTTGCTCCATTCTAGCTCCTGCATATCACAAAATCTCATTTAACAAGAGAAAAATTGCTATTATTTAGTGAGCGTCTACCATGTGCTACACACACACACACACACACACACACACACACACACACACACACACACAGAGCAAATATGCTGACATGTACAACCTATTTAGATTCATACTGCTCGTCTATGCATACTATTTAGACTCACTGGATTGGGGGCAGTGGAATAAATAAAAATTCTAAAGGCATAGCAGTGGTACAAAAGCTTCCTAAGGGTAGGGAATAGATCTTGTTCATTTCTGTAGCCTTATCATTTTACTCTATTCTGGGAACTATGTAAAAAGTACTTTTTAAAACGCTAAATCGTTTAATCCTCACAATAACCCTATGAAGCAGTTACAGTTTGTAATCTCCATTTTACAGATGAGGAAATTGAGGCACAGAGAGGTTACACAGGCAGTAAATGGAAGATTCAATCTCAGGCAGTCTGACCTCAGAGCCCCTTCTAGAAATGATACTAATTTTCATGAATGCAAACATGAAAATAGGAACCCAGCTCCTTAACTCACAATTTTGACAGACCATACTGGGCAGCACACCTGCACTGTCCAATGTGTTACTGGCCATATATGCCTATTTAAAATTAACTGAAACGAAATGAAAGTTTAGTTCGTCAGCTCACTAGTCATATTTCAGGTCTTCAGTAGCCACATGAGGCCAGTTCAGATATAGAACAATCCCATTCTTGCCAGAAAATTCTGTTGGGTGGCACTAGTAGATGAATTGCAAATAGCATTCCCAGCCTTGATAAGGGAAGTGGAATTGGAGCATGAAGCATCCCTACCCACTATGGTGGCTGCCCTTCCATGCTCCCTCCCTTTACATACTGTCTGTTCTGGGCATCTCTACAGTCTTATCAGGCAGGAGTCAACAGCCAATAAACGTTACCCCCTCCCCTAAGTTCTGCTGGGAGCTTTAAGGCAGGGAACCTGGCTGCATTGTTGGCGGGAGATCCTGGCAAAGGTGGGGATGGATATAAAACTCTGGTTTGATATCCTACAAGATACTGCCTGTGTGTTAAAAAAGCCCAGTCTTTGGAGACACACAGATCTTGATCCGAATCCCAGATCACCACATCCCTACAACAGGACCTCAGATAAGCATGAGCCTCAGATCGTCACCTGTAAAGTCCAGTTAATACAACTTGCCTCCTATCAGCATTAATATCCTTGACACAGTGTCTGCTGGTGGCCAAGAACTGGCAGCTGCTGAGGTCACTATTATGATGACTACGTTACTCAGATGACCCAAAGTTCTCCAGCCTTCAGGAGTCACCCTTCTGTTGAAAACCAACAAGACAATATCCTGAGGCAACTCTCAACAGACCACAATCCCCTTCCTAGGTAATTTCGGGACATGCTGAAATCTGTCTTGGAGGCTTCATGGCATCCCCGACTACATTTTCAGGGTAACATGGGTCAATTTTGCCATCCTGGGATGTGTTTCCCTCTTTGTTTTATTCACTCCAAGCATGACTATAGACCCTTCTCTTAGCTCTTCAAAACACAATGACAACTGGGCTGTGGTATTTAACAGACTCAAGGAACAGAATTATAAAGCAGAAAAGGAACATTTAATATTGGATAATAACTATTACTATTGTATTTGTAGGGCCTGCAGACTGTGCACCTCCAAGTCCTCTGATTTATCACCGTGTTACAAGGGCCATCTGACCTTCTCCTGTGATAATTATTTTGAACAGGACCTCCTTACCTATGAATAAGGCCCCTTGCCCTAGAGCTAGTGTCAAATGATCCTGCCCCAGCCCAGGCAAACACAAATTGGCCTCCATTCTTGTCCTGGAATGACTGACTCAGATAAATAATCTCTATTTCCTGAACTTGAGGGCAACATGTAGAAAGCAAGATGACAGGGCAGCTAGTGAAAGGCCAAGCCAAGGGAATATACTTGCTGATTCCTTAACTCCCTCTTCCACGACATCTGTGAGTGGATGGAAGGACATTTCTCTGCTTATATTGGGCCCTATCTGTGGCTCTTTGACCTCTTGGGTTGTTCTGTGATACAGAGCAGTCAGGAGCTAATGCAGTTCACAGTGTGGCCTAAATAGGGGCGCAGGGGCTCCTGACCACTGGCTTGCAATCAAACCACAAGCTGGATCTCATGTTCTCAACCCTTTTCTGCAGCCTTGATTGCACTGAGGCCCCTATCTATCTCTCAGAGACAGAGTCACTGGGTCTTGGCAAGAACAGAGGGCTCAGGAGAGGAAGAAAAGCAGCTACTTAATGGAAAGAAATGCTTTAGTAACCTCAGAAGAAAAATCTAGAGCTTCGTAAAAGGATTATCACATTTGAATAGCGCTTTACAAATAATAGCTCTGTATTTATTGAGATCTCATTATGTGCCAGGCACTGTGCTTGCACTTTTGAAGGCATGATCCCGTCTCATTCTTAAATCAGTCATCAAAGTAGTTATATTCTCCCTCTTTTGGGAAGCTGACGCTCAGAGGGCAAGTAATAGGATCAAGATTACTGAGGAGGAACCAGGAAAGCCACAGAGACTGGATGACTCCAGAGTCTGTATTCTCAACTTCTATCTTTGTTTTCAATGTTCTTCCAGGTATGTTGTTTCATTGACTGCAGTGAGGTGTTACCCCAGGGGGCAGGGGGAAGTATTAGCCCCATTTTGCAGAAAGGAAATGGAAACTCAGAGAATTTATATGACTTGCTCAATGGTACCTAGATCTCCTGATTTCTAGTGCGGAGAGTTTCCATTACACTGAACAGAAGTGGGAGGGCATTCACAGTACAAATTCTTCTCTGCTGGGTATTTAAAGCCCTCAAGATCCATTTTCATAGCATCTCTGTGCCAAGGCTTCTGTTGAAGTATAACATTAGTAATCATAAAAGAACTGTTATTCTGTATAAGAAGTCTAATATGTCAACTGGGCTCCAATTTAAGAGAATGAACTTCTTCCCTTTCCCTAGCAAGCCTTCTTGAGATCCAAGAGTGCTTTATCACCCTGCAGACAAAACTGACTCTCCCTTTGTTATCTGTATTGCCCCTAACTGTTTCGAAAACTGCTGCTATTTCCAAAGGCTGTCACGAACTCTGCTCCCCTCAAAAGAAGGGTTCAGTCTCACTTTTTAAAAAAACATTTAGGTGCCGTTGATTCTTCAAAATAGTAATTAACTAGCGATGGGTAAATTTAGCATTTTAAGGAGGAGATGGACACCCTGGCTAAGATACTATTAGAAACAGCTTTACCTACTCCTTTCACTAAGAAGTTGTCATGGTGATGAGACAGGCCATGATGAAAGGCCTAGTGAAGCTAACATCACACTTTGGTAACTGAATTCTCTGTGAAAAGCTCTTTCCATCAAGCTCAGGTGGGGACTTTGCTTGGTCCTGTGATGTGAAGGGTATTTGTGCCAATAAATTCACTTTGAATTCTGCGGATCATTGTTTTTTTATGTTACTATAGGACCCTCAAGGGG
Source organism: Stenella coeruleoalba (assembly GCF_951394435.1). NCBI lineage: Eukaryota > Metazoa > Chordata > Mammalia > Artiodactyla > Delphinidae > Stenella > Stenella coeruleoalba. The sequence continues at coordinate 78,344,304 of NC_137156.1, forward strand.
TCCCAAATATTAAAAGAAGGACAATCGTTACTTGTGGTTATGACTGCCTCTACATCTGGATTGCAAAATAGGTTGCTTCCTTGAGCCAGTAATCTCATTTTGGGGTATCTTTCTTACAGAAATAAAGTATCTATGTATACCCATTTATATAAAAATGTAGATATCTAGTATATAAATATATAGAGTATTTACTGTAACACTGTAGTGCAAAACAAAACAAAAAACCAAGTCCACGGATAGAGGGCTGGTTGATTAAATTAGACACATTTATACTATAAAGTACAACATAGCTGTAAATTAAAAAAAAAACGAGTATATTAGACCTCTATGTGTGGGCCTACAGGGATGTTCATGATGTAATCGTCAAATGAAAAAACAAGCTTCAGAGGAGAGTGAGGGATATGATCCCATTTTTGTAAAATACTATGTCTAAAAACGACTTGTGGGCATTTATGTTTTTACATGTTTGAATGAGCACAGATGCCATGTTAATAGGTTAGTAGATAGCTACTACCTACTAACCTCTTAACATTGGCTTTGTTACCCAGAGGGTATGGGGAGAGATGCTTGGAGGCAAGGGCATATTAACTTTTGTGAGTCTTGTCATGATTAAGTACATATTATACTCATACTTTAAAAAAAAAAATCCTATTAAATAAAGGCAATAACAAAGGGGGAAGAAGGTGATTTAAGGCAACAACTGTCCATGCATGTCACTCCTGGCCAGAGTTACCTGGGAGGTTAGCCCAGTTCCTACTGATAATCTTCTGATCTTCAGAACCAGCATCTTATGACCAAAAATAATAACTAACCCCAAGAAAAAGGTGAGGCTGGGCTGCAACCTGCTAAAGCTCTCCTTCAGAACGGCAATTCCCATGAGACTAGTGGAAGGGTTACTGTGACAAGGACCAAAGAGACAAATCTGTTATCTTTCTTCCTTCTTAGAAAGCGTCTTAAAACTGTGGGAGTGCTTCTCAAACTCAGTATTCTTGGAAAAGGAACACTCTTAAGCTTTTTGAGTGGGAGAAGAAATGCTGGTGTATTCAATTAAGCCCCGGCAGTATCTGTTTTTAAAACATCTGTTCTTTCCTCCCACCCTCCCTCCTTCCCTGCCTCCTTTTCTTTTCTTGCCTCTTTCCTCCTTCTCTCCCTCTTTCTTTTACTTGTTTTCTTTCCTTCTTTTTTTTTTAAAAGATATTACATTATTTTAATATTTCAAATTGAGGTAATATCAAATTAACTGACTTAATTCTTTGGCTTGCAGTGAAGAAGTGCACTATTTAGTCTTTAGATTATACTCTTCACTGATTTGTAATAAGAGTTATAGTAAAATTATGTCCCCCACCCATGCCACACAGATAGAGATGGTCCCTGACTTACGACGGTTCAACTCCCAATGTTTTCACTTTCCCATGGTGCCAATGCACTATGCATTCAGCAGCACATGCACTTGGAATTTGGATCTCTTCCTGGGCTAGCGATGTGCAGGCGCGCTCCCTGGTGATGCTCGGCAGAGGCAGCCACTGCAGCTCCCAGTCAGCCACGCAGTCACCAGGGTAAACAACCGATATATGTACAGCCATTCTGTTGTCCATTTTCAGTACCATATTCAATAAATTACATGAGACGTTCACTACTCTATTATAGAATAGGCTTTGTGTTAAATGATTTTGCCCAACTATAGGTTAATGTAAGTGTTCTAAAGAATGTTTATGGTAGGCTATGATGTTCGGTAGGTTAAGTGTATTAAATGCATTTTGAACTTGTGATATTTTCAATTTACGATGGGTTTACCAGGACATAATCTCACTGTAAGTCGAGGAAGATCTGTATATATATATATATATATATACACACACACACACACACACACACACACACACACACACACACACATATACATATATACTTATATATGTGCATATATATATGCGTGTCTGTGTGTATATATTTATATGTGTGTACATATATACATACGCAATATATGCAATCTGCCCTCCACATCCTGGGGTTTCACATCATGGATACAGAGGGCTGACTGTACCATGACATTTCATATAAGAAACTTGAGCATCCGTGCATTTCGGTATCCAAGAGGGCTCCTGAAACCCGTCTACGTGAATGACTGCATATATTATGATGGAGTGCACCCTCTCTATCCCAGGTATACTACAAAAAAGTCACACAATATTTTCTATCTCATTACATTTAAAATCAAAAGTAACATGTGTATCACATGTTGAAGTTTACATACTTTCCTCAGTTTATGCTGAATTCAGCTTGCATCATAGTTTTTGGTTTCATCTCCCATTTTGGGGAATCACATACATTTCAGCAAATATGATGCCTCTGTTGGGCAGTTTATTATAGACACTTTTTCTAAAAACTGTTAATCACTCTTTAAGTGAAAAGAATCATGTATACACATGAGTCCAATTAGCACATAGTGGGGATTTAGTAAATAACTAGTCAATGTTGAATAATAGAATTATCAGAAGACAGCATCCAATGTCCTGAATACTTTCTGGATTTTTCCCAGTTATGACAGATTTTTTTTCATCTTTCCTCCTCTCTCTCAAAGAATTAGAGTTTACCCAGTTAATTTTTTTTCTCTTTCATCTCTAAGTTGGCAATCTCAAAAGCTTTCTAACTTTTGAGATTGCTATATCTAAGGTTAGGGTCTTCCCCATTGTCTTTTTCTTTGAAAGTTCAGCCCTGCTCCCTATGGGATTTGTACACGTATGTTATACTAACATTTATACAACTGTTGACACTTGAAACAACACTTATGAACTAAGCAATATCCTTAAATGCCAAAACAATCAGGAGCACAAACTGGAATATTTCCCATGTTCGTGGGCAGGTGTTAAATATCCCAAGATACCAAGTACCAAAAATAAAAAACAAATTTGCTGGAGGAGTCCTCTTTGGGTGATTGGGAACCAAGGTCGTACTTTCCTGCTTGCTTATTCCTCCTCTCTTGTAACCCCACCACTTGTCATAGGATGCAGGTTGCTATGATGATAGGGGAAGAGAATATTGAATTGGGAGACCATTGCAAAAATATTACAGGGGGCACTAAAGGGTATTTTAAGTTAAATTTTTAGTTTGGCAATGATTTTAGATTTACGGAAAAGTCACAAAGATAGTTACAGGTGGTTTCCATACACCCCTCACCTATCTTTCCCCACTGTGTATTACCACGGTATAGCTGTCAAACCGAGAAACTGTGTGACATTGGCTCATTATTAACCAAGCTCCAGACTTTATTTGGATTTCACCAGCTTTTCCATTAATGTCCTCTTACTGTTCTAGGATCCAATTTGGGAATTTCCATTGTATTTAGTTATTATACCTCCTACATCTCTAGTTATGCTCCCAAGTTCCCTGCATCCTGTGACCATTTCCCAAGTCTTCCTTTATTTTAGAAAGGATTGCAGTCTACTCAGGATTTTATCAAGGTTTACTCCTTTGAACTGGGCTTGACTTGTTGTATTATTGCCTTCTTCTGTGGGTTTTGTTTTTTTTTGTGTGTGTGTGGCTCTTATGAGGATAAAATATTTCTTAGGACTCATATGACTTGGCAAATAACGTTTCTAGTTTTGTTCTCTTCATATTAATCCTTTGATTGTAGGAGGTCATGACGACCAAGAAGAAGATGTTTCTGGCTGGTGACATTTTTCTTCTGCTAGGTAGATAATCTTAGTTCTGGTTTAACTTATTTTACAAATAATTTAAACCTCCAGTTCCAAAATATTCAAATAGTTTAACACCACCACAGCAGATTGTGTGATATAGGTTTTTCTCCCCCCCATTTCCACCTTCAGTGCTCTACAAATAGATAATAGTTTCCTTTAACAAGGTTCTTTAAACAATCTGTTTGGTGCCGCCCCATAAGCTCCACACCCCAATCTGTTGTTTTAGCTCCAGTTATTTTAGTGCTGAAGTTCTTGCTGAAGCAGAATGTCCAAAATCAATCTTGTTGCTTGATTTTTGTCACCACCTCTCCATAAGATCTGTTTTGAGTTCCAAATTAAACATATATTTTAGAAAGCTTTCTGTTTTATCCTCTTTACACAGAATCAGAGTATACATTTTGGAGAGAGAGATCTGGACTCAAATTCCAGCTCTGCCACCCACTCTATGACCTCAAGCAAGTTACTTACATCCTCTGAGCCTCCATTTTCCCATCTGTAGAATGCGGGACATGGCTTCACTCCTGGATTGGATTTTCAAAGCCCTTCACATTTTCTGAGCTGTTCTCTTGGTGGCTATTGCTATTACCCTAAGGTTAGCCAAGAATAAAATAAGCTAAAAATAAAGATAGCTGCTTCTGGTTCTCTTTCTCCATGCATCACTCTCAGATACCTGGAGAATTAAAAGAAAGGGGTAGGCGTGAGAGGGACGCCCGACTGTGAGCCAAAGGTTTGCAAAAGGTGGCTTCCGGTGGACATCTGGAAAGGGGCGGGGCTGCTGAGCTGGCAGGCAGGTGGGAGGAGCCTGCCGTTAATGGGGGCGGGGAACGGAATGGTCAGCAGATCTGCTCCATCTTGTAGAAGGCTGCTTCTTGTTTGTATCCTTTGCCACTGAGTTAGACGAGGTTGAGAAGTCTGGTCCCTGTGTTTGAATTCTCTCCCTAGAGTGGGGCCCCCTTCATCTCTCCGTGTCCATGGGACCACTCCAGCCGTCTTCTCTGAACTCTGGAACCTCTGCTTTGACAAATAATCCATAAAATTGGACTCTGGACCCTGTCGTAGATCCCGCGCATCCTTCATATTTTAAGAAGTGCACTTTGGGCCATTATTTCTGGTGGTTTACAGAAGTATAGCTAAGCTACATCTACAGTCTGAAAAATAGATTCACATTTTACATTATTGTTTTCCCATCTAAACAGTCCTTGTTCATGAAGAGTATTTTCACAGCTCTCCTGATTGGGAGGTTCAGTCACTACAAAATTTTTTTTTTTTAATAAATAAAATTTTTAAGTTTATTAAAAAAAGAAAAAAAAAAGCAAGAAAGAAATACCCCTTAGCCCTCAAACAAGTAGTTGATCTATCTTGGAAAACTTTCAAAGATCATCTTTTTTTTTTTTTTTTAACATCTTTATTGGAGTATAATTGCTCTACAATGGTGTGTTTGTTAGTTTCTGCTTTATAACAAAGTGAATCAGCCATACATATACATATCTCCTCCCTCTTGCATCTCCCTCCCACCTTCCCTATCTCAGCCCTCTAGGTGGTCACAAAGCACCAAGCTGATCTCCCTGAGTCACTACAAATTTTGTGGAAAGGAACAAAGAATGAGCTACTGCAGTACTCCCAGATCTGTCACCTGATGCTCTCTACTTTGAAGTATTAGCTTGGCTGTCCAATTCAACGTATATTTGGTGGGTACTTACTCTGTGGCAGGTACTATGTTAAGGGCAGTGCTGCTGTGTTGGTTAAAAGAAATATTTTTAAAGCACTTAGCACAGGTCCTAATACATGTTCAGTGCTAAAATGTTTGCATTCATTCCGCTTCTCCTTTGCTCACACTCATTGATCTATTGATCAGAATGGTTAACAGGGCCGTGCAGTGGCTTTCCATATTTATGGAAGGAATCAAAGAAGAAATGTTGAAATATTCACATCATTTCTCTTTCCAACCTCCTGCCGTTTAGAGGAAACATATGAGGTCGAGATAGCCAGCGATTAAGAGAGCAGACAGTAGTGTCAGACAGCTTCTTCTTGAGTACCGTTCTGCTGCTTGCTATGTGGGTAACCTTGGGCAAATTACTCAACATTTCTGAGCTTCACCTTCTTCATCTATGAAACTGCGATTACAGCAGGAACTACTCCATAGAGAGGTGAGACTTCAATAAACATGTAGAACCTTTAGCATAGTGGTTGACATGCAAATAAGTATTTGACAAACAGGTGTTGTTATTATCATTGGTAAGAAATTATATTCTGGGAAATGGATACTAATTATTTCATAAGGTCTTAACAGTAGAAAAAGCTAATCTAAGAGGGTTGTGCATAAGTTTACCTTTCTAAGAGAGTCAGTTATCAGTCTAAATTTCTATTTTCAAAATAGTTGCACGTGTCTAGTTTTTTGCCACGTGCCATAGGGGGATCTCAACCTGCTGGATGATGCTCTTTGCTCCTGAGAGCTTCCTAATTGTTTAAACAGTTTGCAATAAAAAGAGAGTGAAAGGGTAAATATATTGTTTGTGAGGGATATTTGTCATTCTGGGCAGACAGTACTTTTCTAAGACATTTCTACCTTGGGCATTACCTAGTCCCATTAAAATGGAAATATCAGCCTTAAACAGAATGTTATTACTGTCTAATTGAAATCTTTGATGAATGAGTTGAAGGAGAGAAAGAAATGATAGGTGGTGTGAGGAAGAAATTAATAAAAGATTAAATTCCAAGAAGATTAATTCAGAGGCGATTTGTAGTATAGATTAGAAGGGGAAAAAAGCCCCAGAGGAAGATTGTTAAGGTAATTACAGTATTTGTAATATAATCTGATTTCCTTTTCTTGAGAGAGCCACTAGCCTGGTAAACTGGGGATTTTAGTAAATTAATTAATATCCTGCCTTGATCCTTAAAGGATTCAGAGTGGCTTAAGACCTGCAATATTGCTCTCATTAGAAACTTTGGGTTTTATTGTAATATAGTTCATTCGTTCATCCATGCATCCCACACGTGTGAACTGGTGGTCTGCTGCTTGCCAGGCACCGTGCTGTTGTTGCACATATATTACTTGGTAATATGATCATGCCCCTTGACCCCGTTGAGCATACAATTCAATTCTAGCTGATCAGAAAGTCTGTGTATCATTTTGTTCTCTCTTGGATTTAAGCTAAACGTGATGCATATTATAAAGTTTTATTTTTTAAAATTATTTATTTAATTTATTTATTTACTTTTGGCTGCGTTGGGTCTTCCTTGCTGAGCAGGCTTTCTCCAGTTGCAGAGAGCGGGGGCTACTCTTCATTGCAGTGCGCGGGCTTCTCATTGCGGTGGCTTCTCTTGTTGCAGAGCGCGGCCTTCAGTAGTTGTGGCTCGTGGGCTCTAGAGTGCAGGCTCAGTAGTTGTGGTGCGTGAGCTTAGTTGCTCTGCGGCATGTGGGACCTTCCCAGACCAGGGATCGAACCTGTGTCCCCTGCACTGGCAGGTGGATCCTTAACCACCGCGCCACCAGGGAAGCCCGCATATTATAAAGTTTTAAACAAACTTCTTTGGTTCAGAACACTGACATGCTTCTAATCATCTGAAAGTGGCAATCTTTTGGAGAAAAACAGATTATCCCAGGAAGAGGCTGCCCATCTTAGGAGCTACATGAAAGACTCAAGTCTCAGCAGACGATCAGTCATCATGATTAATCTTGCCAAACAGCTAAGGTTAGATTGGCGTTTAGAGCCCAATTCAATGTGATTAAACCAGCCAAGGTGACAAAATATAATACCACATAAACTCATTTGATTCCTCCCATTCCCAACTAGTAAATCTTGACATCTTGAATAACAGTTTAATCAAATAAGCAAAGGTTCTCTCTAGCGTAACTCACGAGGGTAGTCAAAATAAAGAGGTAATGAGTGGTTTCGTGACTTTGACTTACCTCATTCAGACAAAGGTATAGGGGAACGGTAGAAGCTGAATAAATTACTAACATAAGGGAATACTATTAGTAGCGGCAGTTATAGCTGTAGCTAACATTTACTGAACACTATGTGTCAGGCACTGTGCTGAGTGCTTTACGTACGTGATCTTGTTTAATCCCCAAGAAAACTCTATGATAGAGTATTTTATTGAACAGATGATACATTTTAGGTTCAGAGAGTTTGAGTAACTTGTCTAACACAGCTTATAAGTGGGTGAGTAGGGATTCAACCCAAGTTGGTCTGACTGCTGAGACATTGCCAAAGTATTCTATACTGCTTCCCTATGTGAGCTTTCTCCTCTGCCATCTTCTAGGGTTGGCCAGTGGATTTTTAAAATTTCCTGATAGCATCTAACTTTTATTAACTCCTAGGTCGACCTGAATGATTTATGGGTATTAACCAGTGTTCAGGGTAGGGAGGGCTCAAGAGAAGTCTGGGATGGTTATAGGAAGGAAGACTTGAGCCAAGACTAGAAGGATGAGTAGGTCTTGAATAGGTGAGAGGGAGGGGGGTTATGCTGCTCCTGGGAGCTGAGATGGGGAGCCACTGAGACAAAGTTCAGAGCTTGAGCTAGTTAGGGTAGAAGGCTCATGTTGAAGAGTAAAGGCAAAAACATCAGATTAGCAAGGTGGAGACAGAGTAGTGAAGGCCTTGTATGCCAGGAAGAGGACATGCACGAGGAAGGAAAAATGGAAGTTTTATGTGGTAGGTGGATTCCATTTTTTGACCCCCATTAAGGGCCTCCTTGTACCTATTGCCTTTGCAATGTGACTTTGCAACATTTCCCATTAAGTGATGGAGTTCAAGTTCCCTACGTCTTGAATATGGGCTGGCCTGTGGCTTGCTTTAGCCAATAGCATGTGGCAGACAAATGGTATACCGTTTCTGAGTTTGGGCTTTCAAGACACCTTATGTGCTTTTACTCTCTCTTTTGGACTCATGCAGTGAGAACAAACTCAGGCTAGCCTGCTGGAGGAGGAGAGACTGCACGGAGGAGAGGTCATCTGAGACCAGCCAGCCCCAGCTAACCCACCAGCTGACCTCAGACATAAGTGAACCCAGCTTAGATGGGTTGAATCCAGTCCAGATCAGCAGAAACACCCAGTTGACCCATAGATGTATGAGCACAAATAAATATTACTTCACTGTGTACCAATGAAGTTTTGGGGTTGGTTGTTACTCTATTGTGCCATAGATGACTGATATAGTACAGCTCTTTATGGATAAAGATGCAAAACTATAACTTCCTTTCCTGTTTCTTAAAAATGCAAACAGTCTAGGAAGTTAATAATGGTGACCATTTATTGGTCACTTTTTATGTACCTACCAGGCACTTGTAACATCCCTATGAGATAGGTAGTCATATATATTTTTTATTTTTTCCCATTTTATAAGCAAGAAAACTGAGATTCAGAGAGTTTTGCTCAGGTAACATGTAAGATGAAAGAGATTCAGGACTTGAAACAAGGTTTTCTAAATCCTAGGCTGGTGTTTTCCCCATGAAATTCTATGAAGGTCAGAAGTCTGGAAAGTCAGGAGAATAATGCAGACATAGCATATCTGGATTGTATCAAATCAATGTGACAAATGTTGTCACAAAATTAAAAAAAAAAAGGAGAAGAAATGGACCAGGACAATAGTACAGGTAAGTGGAGTGGATGAAGCACTTGCTTCCAGAAGAGCTATTTAACTGCATTTGTACCAACCGAGAAGTCTATGTATAGATATATATTTTTAAAATATGACTCCATCAACATTTTTCTCAATGACTTGTTACTGAACAAATCTGTAGGTGACAAAAACTGGGAGGAATTCTAAATACCCTAACAGATTCTAAGCATCTCAGATAATGAAATCAAATGTATTTTAAGGTAATCAATTCCACAGTTACCTAAAACCAGATTACGACTACCCAAGACGAGGAAGCCACAAGCCATAGATAGGGCTTCTTCTAACTCCCCGACTGCCCAGAGAAGGTGGATAGAAGTCCTGGCCAGAGCACCCCACCCTACGACCAGTCTACCTCCTTCTACCCCACGTTCTCCCAGAGAGAGAAAAAAAGGAGCATGGATTGTGGGGTGATTCTGGCCTGGGTTCATACCCCAGCTGCTCCATTTAAAGCTCCATAACACTTAAGCTCTCTGAGCCCCATTTACCTTATTTGTAGAATGAAGAAAATTATACATATGCCACTGTGTTCCCGTGAGAATTAAATAAGCTGTACTATGCCTAATTAATACCAGGTATCTAGAGAACAAAAAAAGAAAGGTAATTCTAAGTCCTCTAACTGGTTAAAGCATTCAATAGAATAAATGTCAAATGGGGTGATTTTGGCTACAGCCATTCATGTGGTGAAGATACGTGGCATTGTTCTGTAAGCAGCGGAGGGTTGTGAACTCCATGTATAGCCCCTGACACAGTGCTTGGTCCGTTATAGGTGCTCAATAAACGTACTGATATCTATGTGAGGGAAGGAAGAAACCTGGGAGACATGGGGGTGGGCGTAAGGGGGTCTGGGGGCGGATAGTACAAAGAACCAAAGAGAAAGCAATCAAGTTCCAAACTGAATGTTAAAGACAATGAAGGGGAGTAGACACTGTATATGTCCCACCCAGGTCCCCTAGAATCCCTATCACCTGGGCCCCTCCCCTGTCTGCTGGGTGAGCCAGCACCTGCTATCTTTGGCCTGGCGCTACCAGAGCTGCTTCAGGTAGAGAGGTGGCATTCCTCAGGGCATCCTATAGAGCAGGACTAACGGGTGTGGGGTATGAAAGCCCAGCTCTCCTGCCTCGGGTAGCGACAAACTCTGAGAGGTAATTTAGGGTCCAGACCTCTCTGGCACGACCAGTCTGAGGCTGAGATTTTGTCTGAAATGGCACCTGTGATTGGCTTTCTTCCCATCCCCTGTCCTGATTCCCCTATTCCTTCACTGGTTTCTCCTAAGAGCACTGAAGAAATCACTTGCAAATGAATCATGGTCTTGGGGTCTCCTTCAGGTGTACAGCATAGTGAGTCAGTATATTAGCAGATTATACTCCATTACAGGTTATGACAAGATACTGGGTATAATTCCCTGTGCTGTACAGTAAATCCTTGTTGCTTATCTATTTGATATATCGTAGTTTGTATCTGTTAATCCCAAACCCCTAATTTGTCCCTCCCCCATTCCTTCTCCCCTTTTGTAACCACAAGTTTGTTTTCCACGTCAAACAAATCTAAGTCTGTTTCTGTTTTGCAAATACATTCATTTGTATCACTTTTTAGATTCCACATACAAGTGATGTCATATAGTATTTGTCTTTTTCTGACTTCTTTCACTAAGCATAGTGTACTCTAGGTCCATCCACATTGGTGCAAATGGCATTAATTTCATTCTTTTTTTATGGCTGAGTAATATTCCAATGTACATAAATTTTTATGTAAAGTAACATGGGTCTGCAACTCAGATTTCTGCTCAGTGTCAAGGCTTGATGTCCCCCTCTCCTTACTCTGGAAGTGATTCTGTAGGAAGAGGCAAGAAGTTACACTTGGACTCTCAAGAGCTTTCCTACGTAAAAGAGGATTTAGCAGAGAAGTCAGGGCAGGTGGGCCCTCAGTCTGTGTACATGAAGATTATGGGGCAAACACAGAGGATGTCATTAACCCAGCCACCACAAGGGATGAAGCAGGAGCCATAAGCCTTTTCCTTTCATAAGGAGAGGCAGATGGCCCATACTTCCCACCAAGCTTTAATTCTTTCCAGTCTGGGGGGTCGCTTGGGCTGCTTCCTTTCATCCTGTTACCCACAGCCTCATTTTAGAGGAACTTCTCAGCTCAGTGAACCTCAGACTCGTTCTTGGAAGTTCAACTTCTGCTCCCTCCCCATCTGCCAGTGTCTGTAGGAAAAGGGTCTACTGCACCAGCTGATGGATAACTTGTTCAACGAATGATAACTGCAAACGCAGCTCCCCGGAGAGGAAAAAAAGAGCCTTCTTACTGGAGGATGTCAAGGCATAGAGTTTGGGTGCAGGACTTTGGAGTTTGTGTCTCAGCTTTACCACAAATCTTTGTTGGGAGGTGATCGAATGTCTAGGTGGATGACTTCCTCGCATAATAATAATCACAGCTAACATTCATAGAGCCATTGGTATATCCCAGGCACTGCCCTAAATACTTTGTATTCATTAGTTTTCACGATCTTCAAACAACACTACGGGTATATGCTGTGATTATCTCCATTATAGAAACCGTGGGACAGGAATTTTAAGCAACTTGCAAAATTCAAACAGCTATAGGTAATGGAGGGATGATTTGAGTCCAGGGAAGTTGGTGGAAAAGTCGACGTGCTTAACCACTCTTCTACTGCTGCTCACAAGTTTTTATCTTGTTTATCCTTCATCTTATTAGTACTCTAACTGGGAACTGTTGTGGGCATTGCTCTGACCTCTGATTTATTGTCTTGGAGCTCTAGATGATATTTAACAGTATCATCTAATACTAATCTAATAAACTAGTTTAATTGGATGACATAAACACTGTGCAGTCTTCTGAAACCAGAACACTAAATCATCTCGACGAGCCTAGCAGTTACTTTCTAAACATGTATTTCACAGGAGCCACAAAAAATTTCACCAGGAATCCCATGCAGCTTTTGGCTCAAATTGCTTCAAATCTTATTCAGAGGACAATCAATGGTTTCTCTAAAATATCACATGATTTCGTCCATTGGCACCTCACAACACAGGACCATCCAAATCTCACTGGGGTGAGCCATGGGCGATAAATTCTGTAATAACTGTTCTCTCGGTTCCCAGCTATTTCTATGAACATGGTGCACACCCACAAGTTTCTTAACAAGCAGCAATTTATAGTGCTGATATTTTGTTGGGAGAAGGGTTGTTACTTCCAGAAGCTCTCCGGGAGCTCCAAAATTGGTCATTATCGCCAGACATTGAATCACAATGTGGTTTTTTACTCTCAGACTTTCCCAGTAACTTCATCCAAGAGAGGCAGAATTTGGGGTGTGGAAAGAACATGAGACTGGAAGCAGGAATGGCAGATTTAGTCCGAGCTTTGCCTTTGCACAGATTCATTCTTTTCAATGGGTCTCAGTTTCATCTTCCATAAGACAAGGTGTTTGACAAGTTCTTACAAACTGGCATTCTTTCATTCATGCCACAAAAATGCACTCTGGGTTTCTAGGAGTCAGTTCTCTCCGAGACAAGGAAACCACATGAGGAACAAAACACCCATCATTTCTTGCCCTCATGGCACTTATATTGTATAGCAAGATTATATTTCCCCAAAATGGTCCAGTGATATTTCTAGTCCCATACATTCTTCCACAAAGAGAACTTTGTCACTCTTCTACCCATGATGGAAGCTATTTCTTTCTTTTTGTACCTGGGTGGGCTCATGACTGCTCCAACCAATCAACTGTGGCACAAGTGATGCCTCAAGGCCAGGTCACATTGCCTGGCGCTTCCTCTCTCTCAGGATGCTCACCCGGGGACCCAGACACCTCCATAGTGAGGAAGCCCAAACTAACAAATGTACAGTGACCACATGATTCACAGGCCCATATTCACAGGCCTGGAATGTAGTAAGTACTTATTTATTATTGGCTATTACTACCTTAGCATAAAGTAAGCAAAAAATATTTTCAGCAAGCAAATTAAAATGTCAGACACAATATAGTCCCTCTTATCTCATACCAGTCTTGCACCTCTGAGGGAGATGAGGAACAAGAATCAGAGAGATTAACTGGTCCAAGGTCATGCAGGTGGAAAGAACAGAATTTTGAGACAAACCTCAATTTTCCTGATGCTAAGGCCCCTTCCTATAACACCACAGGATTAAACAACCATGAATAGGCTTGTGCTTTGCCTTACAGGTGTAAGACCTATGCCTTCTTTTGTCAACTGACATTTTCTTTAAATACCTAAGAATCTACTGAAAGTGATATTTCAAATATCCCACTGGAAACGCAGCTGTGGACTAAATAAATGAGTCATGTTAGTAAATAGGGAAGTTGAGGAGTGTTACTCAGTAACTGACAAAGAATAAATATTTAATATTCCTCAATTCAAATATGGCACGGAAATGATATACATACATAGTGTTCTGTGCACTTAAATGCAAACAAGGATTTCAGAGACACTGCCAACCTTTCATCAGAATCTGGCTCTAATTAAAGACATTTTCCGTAGGTGTATCCCTATGCAGCTTGCAAGCAGGCACCCAGTCTGTTGGGACTGAGTAATTGGCATTTTACTTCTTTTCTCCCTCTCTGTTTTATACTTGGACTTCACTGATCATCGTTTCTCGTGATGGGCAAAAGGTGACAGGGCAGGCTAAGAATGGGGAGGAGGTGGGGCAGGAGGACGGGGGTCCCAGATCGGGACGGGGGATGCCCGGCTTCCAGACCTAGGTGTGTCTCTGCCTCACTGGGGGACCTCAGGCTCTCCAATCCTCAACTTCCTCATTTTTAACGTGAATCAAGGTAGACTAGCATTGAGAGACAAAATATATTTATGTGCCAACTCTAATTACTAACAGCTGCCCTGAAGCTGTATGGGGAAGAATCCTGAGGTATATACAGGTTAGGCAGGAAAGAGCTTCGTGTTTGATTAGCTATGTCTGCCGTAGGAGAGGAAAGATACAACCTGCCTTAAAACAGCAGAATGATTAGACAAATTGAGAGAAGTTGCCTGGGGACTCTGGGCAGGGGAAGGTCAGTGAGCAAAGGCACAGAGTAAACATTTGCTGCTGGTCCCTGGGGAGAACCAGTCAACAAACTTGTTGAGATTGAGCCCTTTTTCTATACTTCCATCATGATAGTTTCCATTTGTATTTCATTACATTTACACACCTATTTCTCCTTCAGGAGAGTAAGCTACTTGTGGACAGGAACTATCTAGATCTCATGCTGGAGATACAGCAGGGACAACTGCTCAATATTTAGATTCTGGAGTTAGAAACGTGTGACTTTGAATCTTGACTCCGCCATTTTTTAACTGTGTGACCCATAGGAAGGTTGACACCTGCTTTTTGTTCTGAGTTCCTCGATGGTAACATGGATGATAATAGTACCCACCTCCTACACGTATAAACACAAAATAGGTTAGCGCAAATAAATTGCTTAGTCTAGTACCTGGCCTGTGTTAGGCAGTTGATAAATATTAGTTATCATGATCCCGATTATTATTATTATTACTTTCAGAATGCCCAGTGGCTAGAACATGGATGGCACATGGTAGGAACATGATAAATGTTCTCTGCACAAATACATAGGCCCATGGATGCATGAATGGACTATTGAATGTAAGGTGGGAGTTCTTACATTTCAGGTCAGTTTTAGGTTCTGGAGGAACCTGAATATCGTACTAAGGAAGTGCATTAAATCCTGAAGGAGAAAGGGCCATTAAACGTTTGGTGCAGGAAGACAGTACACAGCAGCCCTGGGTCCTCCCGTTATTGGCAACAGAAAGGGTGGGGTGGGCACACTACTAATCAGACCTAGAGAATTTGTGAGGGCTCAAGGGTTACACCATTATGTACCCACTGCCTGTCTCACCAGGGCCTTGTTAATCGTGCACGTGGAGCTAGTGCAGCACTGAAACCAAGCAATCAGAGAAGACAAATCACTTCTAAAGATTTCTTTTTTTTTAAAATTTTTTTTTGGTAAATCTTCATTGTGTGGCTTGACTGTTGATCAAATTATGTAACAGTCATTTCCACTTCATTTGGGGTTGTATGGAAACAGTCTCCTGCTGCAAGATTGACTGACTGCTGTCGGAATGTAATTTGAAAGAGATGAAAAGGGAAAGAGCAACACAGCTAGAGTTTGGGCTACTTTCATGGTCCCTGGGACTGTGGGGGTCTTATCATCTGGGCTCTCTCTTAGCCCTTCACTGGTCACATCAAGTGAGGTCAAGCACTAAGAATGGAGGATGATGAGCCTGGGCAAGTCCCTGCTGTCACTTACTAGTGAGGTGACCAGGACTATTTCCCT
This sequence comes from Stenella coeruleoalba, assembly GCF_951394435.1. Lineage (NCBI taxonomy): Eukaryota > Metazoa > Chordata > Mammalia > Artiodactyla > Delphinidae > Stenella > Stenella coeruleoalba. The sequence continues at coordinate 78,359,948 of NC_137156.1, forward strand.
AATCAGTTGGAGAGTCAGTATCTACATATGTAGAAGTATAGAACTTGCAGAGTGCTGGTGAGGATTCACATTTATGGCGGTCACAACCAGTGGATTATCCATCCTGCTGTTTCTGGTCACACAGAGGTAACAAATAAATAGCAATAATTTATTATTATTATTCAGCTGTTAGATCCTCTTAGTACATCTCCTTCCCTGTACTTCCACAATAAATATTTACTTATGTGCTTCATCATTGCCCAAATAGTCTGCCTTCGTGAGAGACCAGTTGGTAACAAGGAACTGGACCTGCTCAAGCTTGCCTAAGAAAAAGGGAAATTTATTGCAAATAAAAACACACAGACAAAAGAGGCAATCTCACAGACATCTAAGGGTCAGAAATAACAGTCTGGTCACATAGGGACCAGAAGTGGAAATTTGGAAGACAAAATTACTCTCTGTCTGTCACTGCCTTTGCTGGGTTTCACCTCTCTCCACCTCTTGAGGACTGGGTTGTTCCCCTCATGCTTGCTCATTTCCCTATTGACTTGTTGCTTCAGTTTGCCAGTGGCCTAACGTGGCCACCAGCTATAAGATTACAGGCATTTATGGCTGCAGGCCACAATTCAGACTACGTCTCCTAAGACTTCTCCAAGGGATGGGATGACTGGCTCAGATCCAGTCGATATAGTGGTTCCTCTTGGGTCAGATGTTCACCCTGGTCCGAGCAAGGGATCATATAGCACATTGAACAGCCACTGCCAAAGTCAGCGGGAGAGAATGGGTTCTTTGCAAGATGGTGTGCACAAAGTGAAGAAATCAACAGACCCATCCTCTGTATAGAACAGTGGTCTTCAAACATTTTGGACTGTGACTCTGTAAGAAGCACATTTTCCCTCATGCCCCATCAGACACACACACACACAAGCCAAACAAATATTTACTAAAGTGACACTTAAATGTGATGACTGCTGATATATACTGAAATTTCTGAATCTTTTTTTTCTGTTTCATTCTTTAAAAGTGCTGGTCATGAGTGATTCAACTGATTTCACAACCCACTAAAAAGCTGTGACTCACAGAAAAAAGCTGACACAGGTCATTGGAATAGCCTGCTAATTAACCTTCTCTTTCAAGTCCATTCTATAGACCCTTATCTAAGGGTCTTTGAAGCCCAGATCCTATGAAACCATCAGATTGTCCCTCATACCTATGGAGCTGATGAATCCTAAATGCCTTCACCGCTATACTCTGGCTTCATCAACCCCTTCTTAACTTTATGTGCTTGACAAAAATCTATACTCTGGTGAACTAAATCTCCTCTATATTTTCCTGTCTCCTACTTTTTCCTACTGTTTGGAGCACCCTCTCATATATTGCTTCTTCCAAATCTTGCTTATTCTTTAAGGCTCGACTCCTAGTCTACCACCTACATCATCTTCCTTTAGTTTCTCAGTCAGATGTGGCTTCTGCTTCCTTTGAAACCACTTCCTTTGTGGTTCCAATGAAGTAATTTTCATTATCTAATCACTGCTGGAACTGTATTATACTTGCACGGATACTCACTTTCTTGCCCCACGTAGGATTGCTAGATGTAGATGGGGAGCAACAGGATATCTAGTTAAATAATAACTAATCTTTTAGTATATCTAAGTCTTGCCTGGGATATACTTATCTGACATTAAAATTTAACTGGGCTTCCTGAATTTTATCTGGCAACCCAAGCCCCACTGAACTGTAACTTCTTGAAATTAGGTACTACGTCCAATTTGCTTCTGCTTTTCAGGGATGAGAGTGGCCCACAAACCCCGATTAAGAGTAAATTATTCTTGGGCTTCCCTGGTGGCGCAGTGGTTGAGAGTCCGCCTGCCGATGCAGGGGACACAGGGTTCTGTGCCCCGGTCCGGGAAGATCCCACACGCCGCGGAGCGGCTGGGCCCGTGAGCCATGGCCGCTGAGCCTGCGCGTACGGAGCTTGCGGGTCCGGAGCCTGTGCTCCGCAACGGCAGAGGCCACAACAGTGAGAGGCCCGCGTACCGCAAAAAAAAAAAGAATAAATTATCCTTAGATGTCCTTGCTGTTTTCCTAGATGCTATTAAAATACTCTCATATATTGAGCCAAAAAACATTCAAACTTGTCACCAAATTCCCCCAACAGCAGAAAAGAAATCACCCTAAGAGCAGGAAAAAAGGGTTGTATGACGGAAAATGAGTTCCACAAGCATACACACACACACACACACACACACACACACACACACACACACACGCACACACGCATGCACACACACAATTACTCTCACAGTCTATAATAGCTCTGTTTTTAATGTCTTAAATTACTCATGAAGGAATAAAACTTGATGCTCAGAAAAATTAAAATAGCTCCTTTTACCTTGTAGCTTTGCATAACTCCCACCCAGGCTTGCTTATCTCTGGAGAGATCCCAGCTGAAGAAGTACCAAGTAGGTTGGTTGGTGTCACAGTTGAGTGATGGAACAGGCTGGGGGCGGCTCTGGAAGAAGATGGTGCTGGAGAAGACCCAGCCCCAGAGCGTGTCTCTGAGCGGGAGGCCGGAAGTAAAGCCAGTGCAGTGCTCCCTGAACCTGATTCATCAGGAGATTCACCTGTATATTTAACATGAGCCTTCTGCAGTTGGAACCGTTAGGCAGCTTGGAGACACATGGGTATGAGAGGAAAAAGCATGGGCTTTGCAATCAGAAAAAGGATCCCTGTCTTGACTCTATAGCTTACTACTTAGCTGTGTGGTCACGGCCAGTCATTTCACCATTCTGAACCTCAAATTCCAGTAAAATGGTTATTAGAATAGTTTCTTGTTTGCTTGTTTCAGGGTTGTTTTGTTCTGTTTTGTTTGCAGAAAAGCCACAGCTAAGAGAAGTCTGGACTCCCACAGTCTTCCCATGCATCTGCTTGCTCGAGCACAGTGGTTCTCAAAATGTGGAACTCCAACCGAATTCTCAGCATCACCTGGAAACTTGTTAGAAATGCAAATTCTCAGGCCCCACCCCAGACCTACTGATAGAAGCTCTGCGGGGCTCAGCAATTTGATGTTTCCACAAGCCCTCCAATTTTGAGTGCATCAGAGGGCTCTGGGGGTTTCTGATTTAGCTAATTCTACTCCAAATTATCATGTGCAAATTCTTGCTATTTTCCACGTCTTTGAGGGATCGATTGAGTGTATTAAGCTAATTAAAAATTTTAAAATAAAAGGACATCTTTTTGCTATCAGCATCTATTTGCATTCAAATCTCTTTACCCACTGGAACAAGGAAGTAGGATATTTGAAATAGTCTGTTCAGAAACAGACTTTTGACTCATTTAATCATACAGTCATTGATTCAAATACCTTATATCTCAAGATGATCCAGGAACTGTTCTGGATGCTGGGCAATGGAGGTGAAAACACGAGAATCAAAGAGCAAAACCTGCCTGGTCGCTGTCCCTGCCCTCAGGGAGCTTATAAACTAGTGGGGCAGAGAGACGTTTATCAAAAATCCACAGACAAATGGAAGCTTTCAACCAAGACAAGAGCTAAGAAGGAGAGACATGAGGTGTGGAGAGGGGCGGTAATAAAAGGTGAAATCCAATACAGAAGGACCTTATGGTCATTTCCTTGAGGAAGCGTCCCTTGAGTGAGCTCTGAAGGATAAACAGGAGTTAGTGTGCAAAGTAGGTGAGGGAAGGTCCTTCCATATAGAGGTACCAGCTTGTGATAAACCCCATGCAGAGGGGAGTGTAGCCGAAGGAAAGAAAACAGGGGGTGTATGGGTTTAAGATCCAGATTGACAGGTGAGCTGTGGCCAGAGCAGATTAGCCAAAAAGGCCAAGTTTAGATGCTCTGCCTTCTCCTCAAGAGCAGAGGGAAACACTTTGGTTTGCCCACAATTAAATTCCTGTATTGAGTGCCTCTTGGGTAAAAGCTGTGTGCCTTTACACTGTCAGTGGTCCTCAACCAAGGGTGTTTTGTCCCCTTGGGAACATTTGGTCATGTCTGGAGATATTTTTGGTTACCACAGTTGTTGTGGGGTTGGGGAGGAGTTGAACTGACATCTAGTGGGTAGCATCCTTGATACTGTTAAATATCCTACAACGCATAGGACCATCCCCCAAACAAAGAGTTACCTGGTCCAAAGCAGCAATGTGCTGAGGCTGAGAAACCCTGGACTAAGCAAAGAAAAGACTTGTAGGTGTCTATTTTTTAAAAACCTAAAAAGCATTTTTCCTCCAAAGAGAATACCGCTGTGCTGTTAAAACAAAAACAAAAAACTTACTGGATCTCAGTGGTTCTTCTCTAAAATACAGAAATACTCTGGCTCAGAAAGAGAATTCGGTCTTAATAAAACACACACACAAATACACACATACACACACAGTGCCTCCATGTTGAAGTCTTCACATTTTTCAATTCTATAACTGATAGACAAGTATTCAGCAAATGTGATAAGGTGTTTGCTTCTGCAGGGAATTTGTTCCTTGAAAACACAGGCACGCAAATACATTAAAAAAAAATACTCTGAAGTTTGAGAGAAAGGAAAGAAAGCCTCCTAGGCATTTCCCTGATAGAAGACTTGCAATTGATCGACAGAGAGTAGTAACTATTTCCTGGCAGGGAAAGAGGATGGATTTTGAACATAACTGCGCATTTCTTTTTACCAAGGCTTTGGTGCAGCCTGAAAGGCGTCAGCAGACTGTGTTCAAGAGGATGGGAGACAGCCCATTCGCCACACGAGGCATCTGCTGAGGCGTGAGAGGGAGGCCGTCTCCTTTAACCCTTCCCTTTGCAGTAGGTACATCGCCAAATGCCTAGGGACCATGACCGCAGCCGTCTCGTGATGTCCTTCTGTTTTGTTTCAGTTCATTTCACAGCTTGTTTCCTGGCTCTGTGTGTCTTCCCTTCCGTCTGCCCACCCAGTGGACTCACCCAGGCAGAACGGTCTCTGACCAGGTCACACAGATCTGCCGGCATCCTCAGAACCTGGGACCAGGCCCTCCAAAGAGAAAAGAGAGAGATGGGAACACCAGGAGGAAGAGAACACAGCAGCCACGGCAGAAGGACTAAAAAAATATCCAGACACATGTCTGCCTTTGGCTTTGGGCATCTACCCAAATTGCTAGTGCTGTTATGTCAGCAGCTGCTGTGGCCCCTGCTGCTGCCACAGCTGAAGCTGCTACAAAGTAGCTCAGACGTTGGACCCATGATTATTTCTTCCTTTTCTATTTTGTGGAGAGTATTATGGTGTTAGCCACAGAATAAGGGCAATGCGAGTTCCAATGCCGGAGAGATCCTGCAATCACCTGGGAAGTCTTCCTGGAGGAGGCGAACTTAGCACATCTTAAGGGCAGGTGGAATCTGAATTAGCTTTTCCCGTTGTTCCTTTTTTATAATCAAGGATCCGGGTTAGGAGAGGAAGACCTGAGTGTCCTTGTCTATTACACCTCCATTGCTTTCCTGAGTCCATTTTCCCAACCTCCTTTTGGAGAAGACCCTTCTCCAGATGATCCCTAGGGTCAGATACTGTATTTGGACCCTGAACAGTGTGCTGAGGGCATTGCCACATCAACTGTGGAACCCCCTCCATTCTTGGCTTTTTGACTGTTTTTTTGTTTAGGGGCTTAAAAAAATCCTCAGGTCTTATCAGGGGTTAGAAATACCCCAAACAAGCAATCACTTTGCCCTGTTGCACTTTCTGAACGTCACGTCCCCTAATAACTCCTAATCTATGTAGGGGCTAAGAGTACAAGCTGTCTGTGCCTCAGTTTCTCTATTTCTAAGTAGGATGATACTTTAAAATTTGGGCCAACTTCATAAAGTTATGATTAGCAGTTCACAGGATTGTGGGCAAAAGGCATTTAAAATAGTGCCAAGCACACAGAAGGGGCTGACACATATTACCTGTTGTTTTATTAATACAGAGAGACTTCAGGAAAAGCCCAGAATAAGCACATCTGTCCTGGTGACTGTCACAGCTTTTCCCACCACTGCCACTGATGAGGGGGTCGTCTTACGCCAGGATGATTTTTATACTGTATCCGGGTTCTACCATTCCCCCCATCCTCGCATGCGTGTGCGCGCACGCACACACACACACACACACACACACACACACACACACACACCAGAGTTCTTTGGATGAGGGACGTGCATCACAGCCAATCCATGGCCTGGGCAGCTCTGTAGGAGAGGAACTGGCAAAAAAGCCCCCAAACAAACAAACAAAACTTCTGTCCAAGTAAAGATGAGCTCAGGCAGTCAGAATCTAGCTCCAGGACTTTGAACAGGGAAGCATGGAGCCCACCAGGCTGTAATTGTCCTGGATGAAGTTGAAAGGTACCAGGTAGAGGAACCGGGGCCATGATGAAACTAAGTATGTAGGAGAAGCTATAAGTACACGGAAGTCACAAGAGAGCAGAAGCCATGAGTAACAGAAGTGATGAGGTACAGAGAAACAGAGAAGTGGGCAAGGAAGCTAGTCAGCAGTGAGAGAAGCAAAAATACACAAAGGTGGGACGAGTAGTCAAGTCACCTTCTGTATTGAGCATTGGTGGGAAGATCTGCTCAAGTCCTGCCGAGGTCTCTTGAGATGCTCTGGCTTCCCCTCTTGTCTTTCTGAGGCCCATTCACACCCGGGTTTCTGCTTGAGGTCCCTGTCTACTGACCGGCCATTAACTTTCTTGCCATAATTTTGTCTGAGTCTCTTTCTTACGGGCAAAGAGCTAATGTAAAGTAAGCACAAATGTAACTGTACAACTTTATGTACATTGTAGTTTTGCCCGTAGTTGTGTCTTCTTTTCTTCTTTTTTTGTTTATTCCTTGAACATTGCCTACATTTCTCAGAAGGATGGGCCTAGTTCTTCGTTCTTGCTTTGAACAATTTATGACAGTAACTGTGTAGGCTTTTATAGTCCCTGGGTACAGAGGCTAGTAAAGAAAATAGGCACTTACTCATTAATGCTTTAGAGGGGGCAGGGATGTATTTCAGAAGCAAGCGGCTGTCATCATATTTTCTTTGTACCCTCATAATTCACAAATGTTGACGTTTAGCTTTTGACTAACATTTCTGAGCTTCTGAGGTTTTTCTTTTTTTCCCCTGTTACTTCTGAGGTAGTTTACAGCATGATGTCGGAGAAAGTGCTTGGGGCTCTGGAGTTCAGGAGACCACAGCCATAATCCTGACTACTTCAAATCACTTAAATGTTTTGCATTTGATAGTCCCAGAGTTGTCATGAGAATTAAATTAGTAAACTTATGTTAATATCCTAGCAGGTAGTAAACATTTGATAAATACTGGGCTCCTCCCCTAATTCTTACTGGATCAGGACACTCGGGGTTGCAAATAACAGATAGCAATTCCAGCTATCTTAAGCACACTGGGAAATGCATTGTATAGATAAGGGGGCAAATCCCAAAACTCCAAGGAAGAAATGCAACTGGGCTTAAGAGAGATTTGAACTCCTGAAAAGCCAAAAAGAACATGGGTAGTATTTGGTTGACATAATGCTTATAATATTTAAACATATATTATTTAAACATAATTTATAAAGATTAGGAAGCCATTTAGAAGTTTTGTAATAAAGAAAAAGGCACATTAAGAGGGGACCCTAAGAGAAAACAATGAGTTAAGTACCAGTGCTTTATTGAGAATACTAACCTACAAATAGGGTGCCTTTGGGAATGCTAACATGAATTAAGTGAAGTGCTAAAAAATGTCAATTACAAGCATAATAGTGAAGCAAATAACAGATACAGGTTTCAGTAGTATTGTCTAATTTATCAGATTCTACAGATTTTCTTAAGTACTGAAATAACTGTATTTTTAAAAAATCTGGGAAGGGGTGTCTCCAGCATTGCTGTTACTATTGAGGCTGCCATTAAATCCTTGTTTCACCAAATGCTATTTAAACAAATTCGAAAATGGTTTAAGAAATAACCCCAGGGATGCAAGAATTCTTCAGTATATGCAAATCAATTAGTGTGCTACACCATATTAACAAATTAAGGAATAAAAACCATATGATCATCTCAATAGATGCAGAAAAAGCTTTTGACAAAATTCAACACCCATTTATGATAAAAAACACTCTAGAAAATGGGCACAGAGGGAACCTACCTCAACATAATAAAGGCCAGATGTGACAAACCCACAGCAAACATCATATTCAATGGTGAAAAACTGAAAGCCTTTCTTTCCACTAAGATCAGGAACAAGACAAGGATGTCCACCCTTGCCACTCTTATTCAACTTAGTTTTGGAAGTCCTAGTCACGTCAATCAGAGAAGAAAAAGAAATAAAAAGAATACAAATTGGAAAAGAAGAAAAACTGTCCCTGTTTGCAGATGACATGATACATAGAAAATCCTAAAGATGCCACCAGAAAACTACTAGAGCTAATCAATGAATTTGGCAAAGTTGCAGGATACAAAATTAATGCACAGAAATCTCTGGCATTCCTATACACTAACAACAAAAAATCAAAAAGAGAAATTAAGGAAACAATCCCATTTACCATTGCAAAAAAAAGAATAGAATACCTACGAAAAACCGACCTAAGGAGGCAAAAGACTTGTACTCAGAAAACTATGAAACACTGATGAAAGAAATCAAAGATGACATAAACAGATGGAGAAATATACCATATTCTTGGACTCGAAGAATCAATATTGTGACAATGACTATACTACCCAAAGCAATCTACAGATTCAATGCAATCCCTATCAAATTACCAATGGCATTTTTTACGGAACTAGAACAAAAAATCTTAAAATTTGGATGGAGACACAAAAGACCCTGAATAGCCAAAACAGTCTTGAGGGAAAAAAATGGAGCTGGAGGAATCAGACTCCCTGACTTCAAAGTATACCAAAAAGCTACAGTAATCAAGACAGTACAGTACTGGCACAAAAACAGAAATATAGATCAATGGTACAGGATAGAAAGCCCAGAGATAAACCCACGCACATATGGTCACCTAATTTACGACACAGGAGGCAAGAACATACAATGGAGAAAAGACAGCCGCTTCAATAAGTGGTGCTGGGAAAACTGGACAGCTACATGTAAAAGAATGAAATTAGAACACTACTTAACACCATACACAAAAATAAACTCCAAATGGATTAAAGACCTAAATGTAAGACCAGATACTATAAAACTCTTAGAGGAAAACAAAGGAAAAACACTCTTTGACATAAACCACAGCAAGATCTTTTTTGACTCACCTCCTAGAGTAATGGAAATAAAAACAAAAATAAACAAATGGGACCTAATTAAACTTCAAAGCTTTTGCACAGCAAAGGAAATCATAAACAAGATGAAAAGAAAACCCTCAGAATGGGAGAAAATATTTGCAAATGAAACAATGGACAAAGGATTATTCTCCAAAATATACAAACAGCTCATAGAGCTCGGTATTAGAAAAACAAACAATCCAATTAAAAAATGGGCAGAAGACCTAAATAGACATTTCACCAAAGAAGACATACAGATGGCCAAGAGGTACATGAAAACATGTTCAACATCACTAATTATTAGAGAAATGCAAATCAAAACTACAATGAGGTATCAGCTCACGCCGGTCAGAATGGCCATTATCAAAAAATCTAGAAACAATAAATGCTGGACAGGGTGTGGTGAAAAGGGAACCCTCCTGCACTGTTGGTGGGAATGTAAATTGATACAACCACTATGGAGAACAGTATGGAGGTTCCTTAAAAAACTAAAAATAGAACTACCATATGACCCAGCAATCCCACTACTGGGCATATACCCTGAGAAAACCATAATTCAAAAAGATATATGTAAAACAATGTTCATTGCAGCGCTATTTACAATAGCCAGGACATGGAAACAACCTAAATGTCCATCAACAGATGGCACATATATACAATGGAATATTACTCAGCCATAAAAAGAAACGAAACTGAGTTATCTGTAGTGAGGTGGATGGTCCGTCATACAGAGTGAAGTAAGTCAGAAAGAGAAAACCAAATACCATATGCTAACACATATATATAGAATCTAAAAAAAAAAAAAAATGGTACCGATAAACCTAGTGGCAGGGCAGGAATAAAGACACAGACATAGAGAATGAACTTGAGGACACGGGGTGGTGGGGCAGGGGGAAGGTGGGGGGAAGTGAGAGTAGCATCGACACATATACACTACTGAATGTAAAATAGATAGCTAGTCGGAAGCAGCCCAGCCGCGTAGCACACACAGGGAGATCAGCTCGGTGCTTTGCAATGACCTAGAGGGGTGGGATAGGGAGAGTGGGAGGGAGGCTCAAGAGGGAGGGGATATGGGGACATATGTATGCATATGGCTGATTCACTTTGTTGTACAACAGAAACTAACACAGTATTGTGAAGCAATTATACTCCAATAAAGATCTGTTAAAAAAAAAAAAAAGTAAACCCGAAAAGGAAAAAAAGAAAAGGAAAGTAGTATTTGGAGAATTAGTGGAAAGAAACAAAGTATCACTGGTTCAAAACATTTTCATTGATATCCTATCTTCCTTGATGCTACCATTAAATTTTTATTTGTAATTAAAAATTGCAAGTTTTAATTACTTAATATTTATTCCTAGTTTTTTTCCATTTCCATGTGAATAAAAGTATTCCATGCAAAAAAAAAAAAAAAAAAGAAAGAAATATCAAAACTTCTCTTGGCTTATCTTCTTCATTCTTCTGCCCTCTGCCATCCAAGTTTTCCTGCTCCTAAGCCCCACATCATGTGGAGAATATGTCCACCCAATCCCTCCCAGATTATATCTCTTCCACCTTTTAAAGTTAACACAGACTAAGCAGCAGTCTCTTGATCTCAATTCCAGATTTCCAGAATTACCCCAGTCCGTCCTTCTCGGGTGAGACATCTAACCTGAACGGTGGTAATCAAGATGGTGAGGTCACATATACCAAGCATGGCTGCCAATGAGCCAATCTGAATGAGTGAGACAGGTAAATGGATCTGCAAGGCTATGTGGTGGTTGAACCTGGGTTCTAGAATCAGACAACTGGGTTTGACTTCTGGTTTCATCATTTATACGTATGTGAAGCTGGGAAGGCTACTTGATGTTGCAAGTCTCAGCTTCCCCATGTATAAAATGGAAGCAATAAAGCCTACGTCATGGGCTGTTGAGAGGGCTAAACGATCTGATGTGTGTAGATATCTTAGCATATGGCGCCCTGCACCCAACCATTAATGTGTGGGAGGCAGACAAAACAAGGTGTCTATTACAGTTGCATCACGGCACATTTTGGTGAGTGAATTTTAATTCCTCAAAAACATGGCATTAAAATGCCAAGATTATGAGCTCCCTTGAAATACAGCATCTTTTGTGAGGGCTGTCATAGTTGGAGACCCCAAGGGCTAATTTAGAATTTCACTGAAGAAAATAATGTAATTTTTTTCTTTTATTTTGAGTACGTCAGTTCTAACATAGAAACTGCAAATTAAATGAGGTTGTTAGTTCCAGAAGAAAGCCGTGAACTCTGCTCAAATCACTAAATACGTCTCAGGTAGAACAGAAGCTTGGTATCAATGGCAACTCTAATCCGTTTCTGTAAAGGGACGTGTAAATAGAATTCATAAACACTGTTTGCCGTTAACGTGAATTTATGAATTCACATTAATGTGAATTTGGGCTCTGAACTTGAAAGTGACATTCTTGTTTTAGATGCATCCTGCATTTAAGATGTGACCGAGGCCATTTTCTCCTGCCATTGTAGCAAATGTCCTGCCTTATGAAACATAAGATTCCGTTCACCCTGAGACTAGAGTCACTCTTTTATACTATGTTAAGCATTTAGGCAGGGGCCCTAATTCTTTCAAGTCAAGTCTTTTCAGTCTGCCATATTATTCATCTACTGCTCAGGGAGACATAAGCCTTGGGGAAAATTAGGTCCATAAAAGCTTCCGCTGAAAGACTCATTTTTTACAGCCCCTTGGATATAAAGAACATGACTGAAATCTGATGATGTGTGTTTGTCAAATATATATGTATCTATGTGTGGATAGATGGATAAATGGCTGGCTGCCAGGCTGAGCTGATGGATGGATGACTGGATGGGTAGATGGGTGGGTAAATGGATGTCTGGGTAGGTGGTTGGCTGGACGGGTGGATGGCTGGGTATTTAGCTGAGTAGGTAGATGGATGGGTGGATGAGTAGATGTGGAGATGGGTCTTACAATGAATATTTATTTATTTATTTATTTGATTGTCCAGCATCCCCTCTTGGGAAGGTACTATAACTATTAAAACTTCTTTTCTCCTCTTAGAAATGTGTCATTGTGTGCATTCTTGGGAACTGGAAAGCAATTGGGGCCAAATTCCCTTCACTTCCGTTCTGGCAAGTTCAGGAGCAGGCATTTGACTTCAGCGTGGCCGATCGGTCAGTCCTTTACAGCCCTTGGAAGTTGAGTTGAGTAAGTGCTGTAGGGTGTGGTGGATCTGAAGGAAATCATCATCTTCACAGCAGAGGTGGCCTGTGGATATATGAATGGACCTGTTCCTACTGGAAGAACCGCTCTGGTTCCAGGATGCCTGGCCCTCCAGGAGTTGCTTGGTTTGGGCTTGTTTTCTAAGCCTGTTTCTGCAGCCTGCCTGGTCCCCTCATAACTTCTCTTTTGCTTAAGTCATCAAGATTTTTTTTTTTTTATTGCAAGCTGGAAGTCTGACTAATATGAGATACTGAGAAGTAACTAAGTGCCAGGCACATTCTACGTTTTTTACAGACATTAATTTATTTGATATTCACAAGGATGCTATGAGTAAGTACTTTCATTTATTCTTGTTTTACAGAAGAGTAAACACAGAAAGCCTACATAATTTCTCAAGATCACATAGTTACTGAAAGCAGAACGTGGATCTGAATCCTGGTAGTCTGACTGGAGGGCATATTTAACTCTGCATTCCTAACTGCTCTGCAATATTACTTCTGCAAAGATGAGAGAGGGATAGAGAAAGCAAGGAAGAGAGGGAGGGAGGGAGTGTGGCAGAGACTATGACATGTTCACCAAAACCTTTCCCTTCTCCTCTTGATATGCAGTTAGATTATACCTCCCTGCCTCAGTTTCACTTGGATGTAGACGTACAAGTGAGTTCTGGCCAATAGAATGTGTAGAGAAACGATTTGTGTCATTTCTAATTCAAAGTAGTTAAGATGTGGGTGTGCTTTTCCTATATCCTCTTTTTCCTGCTGCTGGCTGAGCGAAGAGGACCCTGAGGGCCTAGAGGAAGGTGGAACCACACGATGAAATGACCAAGTAGAAGGTTCACTAATATAATTTTAGGGTTGTCTTGTAAAGCCTCTGACCCACCCTAGTATGGGTATAATAAGTAGATGGTGGATAGAGGGATGATAGAGCAAAGTACACTTGGCTTCCAGTGTGGGGACTCCAATGCCACTTTCACAGGTATGTGTTTTTCTCCCTGGAGGTGAAACTCTAATTCCCTGGAGAATTCTTCCTAGCATCTCCATTGCTTCATTATCATTTCTAACAGTGTTCTAAAAAGTTCTGGTTTTCAGAGTTTTCTCTCTCTCCCTAAATGACTTCGTATCTTTTTCCCCTGCATCCCAGAGCAGATGGGGTAAGGAGATTGAGTCATATTTTACAGTCTGCCTTTTGGAACTCATCCAAAACCTTTGATTAGCCTGAACCTGTACTCTCACCTCTCGAGCGTTCTTTTGTTATAAGTCATATCTTGCATTTTAGAAATGAACATTTTTCCTCCATGCCCACAAATTTTGGTGCTAGGCAAGAATAAAATATGGTAATTTCATGACATTGAGTTTGTTAAATTATGTACTGATGAGGCTTCATATTTCTCCTTCTAATTAGAGGGTAAGATTTGAGTAATAGCAAGTAAATTGTGGCAACATGTCTAAACGTATTATTTTATTTTGAATGACACGCTGGTAATAAAAAGGACTAGTTGCACGACAGATCTCTTATCTCAAAAGTTCAAAATATTATATATTTTCAAAAGCGTTCCCACCTGTAAAACATCTTCTGGGAAGTATAATACCCTGCCTTACGGGGAAAATAATTAGCAGGGGATACGGATGCTGTCTATCAAAGAATTATTAAACTATGTGAGATTATATAAAAGGGTTTATTCATTGCATTTGCTAAATTGTACAAGGAGAATTTCATCAAATGCATGTGAAACCAAAATGGATGCCGGCCAGATTTATTCATCAAAATGGGGGCAGGAATACTTAGGATCATGACACGGGTTGTGAATGATATCTTTGATTAAGTTAACTTAGACTTTTGCCCTTGAGCCCCATCAAAATGAAGATACCATGTATAAACCAGTTTTTGTATATTTTCAGTTTAGATCAGAGACTCAGAAGAAGGACTAGATGACCCCTCAAGACCCCTACAATTATGACTACTGTATGAGTTACCTTTTTTATCCATGAAGAGGGCAGAGATGGTCAGCACCCTTTATTTTGTCAATTAAAATTGGGTCTATTCAAGAATTATATCAAAGGAGTCACTAATACATGGTCAGCCACAGTATCAAAATATGTAAGATTTGAAAGAGATCTTAGGCAGTCATCTAGTCCAACGCCTTTGTTTTATTGATGAGGACATTGAAGTCCAGAGAAATAAAGTGATTTGCTCAAGTTCATCTGTCAAGTTATTGTTCGATATAACTGAGAAATCTAGGAGTGAAAAGCCTACTGAGTACAGTAACAGCTGGGTCCAGGGGCTCAAACGTCATCAGCAATCTGTCTCCATCCATCACTTGGCTCTGCTTTTTTCTGTGTTGCTTTCTTCTCGTGCAATGATGAGATAATTCTAGTCTTCGTTCCTTCCAACTCAGTGGCTCCAGCCAAAAGAGAGCTTCTTTATGCTACTGGTTCAAATAAAAGTCATTAGCCCAGTTTGGGTCATGGCCTAGTTCTGAACCAATCACTGGCAAGGGGCATTGTACATTCTGATTTTCTTGGTCTGGGTCAAGGTGCCCATCAATAAGGCAGGGAGTCAGGTCAGTGTCACCTAAACCATATGGGACTGGGACTGGGAGGCAGTAGTTCTCAAAGGAGATTCCAGGCAAAGTTGCCAGAAGAAGAGGAAATGATGCTGACCGGAAAAAAGTAAAAAATGTCTACTACACACAGGGATGCTTCATGAATCCCCTTGTCAGGTTAATAAATAACTTCATTATTTCTTTCATGGAATATCATGAAGAAGTGATTTTATTTTTTAATTTAGATCTGTATTATATAATAAATTTTTAAATGATCATCATTAGCAATCACTTTATATGTGAAAAGAAATGCAACTTTTCTCCTTTAAGAGGGCAGACACTGGTTAATCTACTTTGAATCAATTCTGGAAGAAAAATGCATTTTAAAAGAACATCATATCTTCTTTCGTTTGAGGACTGAACGGTTATTAAAATAGAGATCGGGATTTAACAGGTGTTACAGCATCAAAAATAGATTTTTAAAAATGGCTTCATGACTCCATTGCTTGGAAGGCTTGGATTTTTCACTTTAAAATTAACTGGTTTATTTTTAATGCTTTTCTGTTTTGTTTCCAAATGGCAAGTTAGTGAAAAACTTCAGGGCTTCTATTTGCAACGTTTTTCTGCAAACAAACCATCATATGGGTAGTCATTATTATCTCCAATAAATCAAAAGCCAAGTTGACTCTAATCACCACTGAAGTTTTTTATTGAGCGAGGCATGTTAAGGCAATAGAGTCATCCTGACATGTGTGGTTTAAAAAATTCTGATCAGATGAGTCAAGGTATGAATCTAGAAAGGTACCAAAAATTGGGAAAGATTGTAGATTTGCTATCATTTGCATGATCATTAATGTCTTGCTTTCCTCCTGCTTCCTATCTTTATTCCATCTAGTAAGAGTATAAATTAAGCAAAATATGTGAACAACAATAATAAAAAACCAAACAAAGCTATGTAACTGTAAAGCCCCTAAGTTGGTCAACAGCGTTTAGCTGAGTGAAAAGTGACCACGTAAACTTAAAAGTACTAATGATAAGAGCTGCAAGTCCTCAGCGTATTCTGCTTTCTGTTGTTTCTTTAACGGAAAAAAACTGCACCTCATTATTTGATATTATAATTATACTCCAATAAAGATGTTAAAAAAATCAAAATGAATGCGGATACCCCAACATCTCTAACAATGTAACCCTCAGAATACCTCCAGTGACTCCTGGGGGTTTGCAAAATGCAGGTTAGCAAATATTGGCCCACTCCTGGCTCTTTTCCATGTCACTGTTCATTCCATGAAGACTGTTCCTTTCTAAGGATGGCTGCCCTCTCGCCTCAGGTGATAACCAGTTGAGAACCTCAACTGGTACTATAGGTGTCTTCGTTTCTCTGCCTTGTTATTATGAGGAAAAGTCCCAAGTCTTTGCCTCTCATGGGTCGCCATGTCATGGGCGCACATAAGGCATTATGGGTGGAATGTGGCATTTGGAACCAGGCAGAACTGGGAAATGCTAGCCCTTTCTTTTGACATTGGTCCAGCTTTTCACCTGATCTAAGACAATCTCTTCACCTCTGAGGGAGCCACGAGCTTCACTCTACCGGTGAGCTACACGGCTCAGGACTGGGACTGTCTAGACCCAGAACCCCGTCTCCATCACATGCCAGCTGCCAATCTCTCAAGGCTCCAGTTTCCTCATGTGAAGTGGGATAATAGTAGTCCACATTCCTTGGGGCTGTTGCAAAGATTATATAATCAGTTGTGTGTGCAAGACAGAACCACTTCCACTCAAATCTTCTCTTCATCCCTTTCTACCCCATTCTGTGCCTGGTATGCTGACCATATGGACTACTTCAATGGGCTCCCACACCCTGTGGATTCTGCTTGACCGGTGGGAGAACAGCAGGAGACCTGAGTGCAAGAGGAGCATGAGGTCGGGATACTGATTTCTCCAGGTCCCTCCCTTCTAGGTTGCCCCTCAGAAAGGCCACAGCTCCCCTTAGTTGACTCTCTTCATAGAGTTCTCTCCATGTTCTCATGACCCTTCCTTCCCCCGGTTGCTTCAGGCTTATCTTCCTCTTTGTAAATAACATCTTTATTAATGTCTCTTCAAATTGGAATGTGTCCTCTTGTTCCTGTACACACACCATGTGTTTCCTAGCACACATACCATGAAAAGTGCTTAGCCTGGCCCTTCAAGCAATTGCATGGCTGTTGGGAGGATTAAACGAAACTATGTGCATAGAATGATGGGTGCAACATAGGGCTCAATTTACGGTAGTGATAATGTATTATTAATACTATAACAGGTATTATTTTAAGTACTCATTATAACAAAGCACTAGACTAGCACTTTATATTCATGATTTCATGATGCTCTCCCAACCCCCAAATCTACAAGTAGTTACTATTTCCCCCAATTTATGAACAAGAAAAGAGAGACTCAGAGAATTGAAGTAACTGGCCCCAGAACACACATCAGGTTTGTTCTGACTCCAAAGCTCGTTCTCCTAGTGCCTTCACTGCCATCGTAGGAGTTTCTAGTTCTGTTTCCTGATAGAGATTTTTGCTTTCAAATATCAAATTATTTTAATAAAGAATTCAGGTTGGAATAGTATTTAACGTACAGGTAATTTTGGAGAGACTTGACTTACTTCCAGAGTAGAATATTCCTATCTGTTCACATGGTAGCAATTTTTTTAGCTTTATTCCCCAGCGTCATAAAAATGTTATAAATGAAGACTTTTAAAATCAATTTTCTAAATCTTTGATGCAGATGTATAGAGTTATTTTTTGTACTGATGTTATATCCAATTATCTTTCTTAAACTCTCCTATCATTCATTCTAATAATTTGAAGATGATTTTGAGCTTTTTGAGTTTTATCATTTGTCAATGACAGTTCCATTTCTTCCTCTCTAAACCTTATAATTTTGTTTTCTTTTTCTTGTTTTACTCCAAATTCCTGCAATCTCTAGGATACCAGAAGAAGTTAGAGTGGATATGAGGGGGTTTTCCTTGATTTTAAGAGGAGTGCATCACCATTAAGTGTGGGGCTTGCTCTAGGCTTTTAGTAGGTAACCTTTTCTGGTTAAAGATGTTCCTTCTATTTCAAATCTCCACATTCTATTATTGTCCTCTGATAAAACGTTTTCTTTGTTTACCAGTCCTGTTATACATACTTAAAAATGTCTTCTTTGTTTTAAAGTGTTTAGAACAGCAGAACTAGATTTGGGTCCTCAGGCAAACACATAGATACGCTCAGTGTTTAACTTTTTTTTATTAATAAATTTATTTTATATATTTATCTTTGGCTGCATTGGGTCTCCGTTGCTGCATGCGGGCTTTCTCTAGTTGCGGGGAGCGGGGTCTACCCTTTGTTGTGGTGTGTGGGCTTCTCATTGCGGTGGCTTCTCTTGTTGCGGAGCACGGGCTCTAGGCGCGTGGGCTTCCGTAATTGTGGCACATGGGCTCAGTAGTCGTGGCGTACGGTTTTAGTTGCTCTGCAGCATGTGGGATCTTCCCGGACCAGGGATCAAACCAGTGTCCCCTGCATTGGCAGGCAGATTCTTAACCACTGTGCCACCAGGGAAGCCCAGTGTCTAACTTTTGAAAGATGCAAAAATCAAGGGCATTATTTATATGTCAAGAAATTCCTCACAAACTCCCGCCCCTCCCCCACCCAAAGGCAGCATGAGTCAACGCAAAAAAGCTCTGGACTTCGAGTGAGGAGGTCAATATTCTCAACCTAACTAACTGATGCCGGCTTTATTTTCACTGCTGTTGCACCACCACTTGGGGATTTGCTTGAATGATTTAGAAAAGCTGAGTTTTATGGTAACAGGGCCTCCACTTCTGGTTTTTCTGAGACGGTATTGAATGGACAATCCAGAAACCGCAGTTGTCAGGCCCCTCTTTTCTCCTCTCTCTTAGTGTATGAGGGTAAACTAAAGCTTTAACTGGAGCAAGGAGAAAGAGGTTATTCAGAAGGAAAAGAGCTTTACTCAGTCTGAGAGGAAACAGTTCTTAATAGCTCAGACTTTCCACCTGAGTGACAGAAAATTGCACAGGTGCTGTTCAGCGTGCTGGGATCAATCCACTGTGAGCCGAGAGAGACATTTCCTCAGGTGGTCTTGGGAGAGAAGGCAGTAGCTGGAGGGAAAACAATGCCTCTTGATGTTAGCTGAGGTGTGATGTTGAAAAAGACAGACAGCCCTTTTCTGAGGAGAAGAGGCCCTAGACACGCAGAAATGAGGTCTGAAGGACGGGATTTAACACTTGTGCTCCCAGGGAAGGTTAAGAGTGAGTAACAGGGGCTTCTTTTCGTGCTCTGTCAGTGGCTGCTGACACTATTGATAGCAGTCATGTTGTGTCTCTTAGTATATAATAGTAGGCCTATTGCTCCACAGAAAGCAGAGGAGCTGATTAAATCCACCCAGCAGTTCAGAGTGGAGGATTTCATTTCCTCCTCAGAGACATTTTATGGGTGAACACAGCTCAGTTTTATTTATATGTAATTTTTGCACTCAAAAGCCTTTTTTTTTTTTTTTTTTTTTTTTTGCGGTACGCGGGCCTCTCACTGTTGTGGCCTCTCCCGTTGCGGAGCACAGGCCCCAGACGCGCAGGCTCAGCGGCCATGGCTCACGGGCCCAGCCGCTCCGTGGCATGTGGGATCTTCCCGGACCGGGGCACGAACCCGCGTCCCCTGCATTGGCAGGCGGACTCTCAACCACTGCGCCACCAGGGAAGCCCAAAAGCCTTTTTTTTACTCCTGCTTGAAAAGTATCTGTCCATCCATGCATCCATCCATTCACCATTGAGTCAGCATGTATTATAATAATAATAATAATTACTATTATTACTAAAAGCTAATGTTAGTTGAACTCTTACAAAATTTCACTAATTTTACAGGTACTTTCTCACCTATTCTTCACACCACCTATGACATACTTGCTGCTATTATTCCATTATACAGATAAGGAAAGTGAGGCATAAGCAGGTGAAGTAGATTTGCTCAGTCTCAGAGTTAGTAGTTGAAGGAGTCAGGACACAAACCCTAATCTTGTGGACCCAAGAGCCTTTTCCAGTGGCAACTGAAGTCAAATCCTATCGGTTCATAAGAGCCAACTGTTAAATATTCAGCAATGTTGAGCACCCATTGCTAAATGCAGCCATTACTAAAAATTAAATTACACAAACTTTTGACTAAATAAATTGCAATAAAACAAAGGTCATAAAAACTCTAACTCATCACTTCCTAATTATTTTAGTACATTCTACTTTATCCCTGCTCTTGAAGTCATTTTTGTATATTAAATCTCTACGGTGGAAATACTGTGTAATGGTGTGTTACGGCATATCTTTTTGCAACTCTGCATTCAATGACATCACATAGGTAGATTGAAATTGGCGATGGTTGGCTATTTACACCAGGGAAATAGGCAAAAGCTACAAATCAGGGGGACTTTTTTCTCCCAGGGAACCAGTTGTTAAACACCAGTGCACCAGTGGCCCTTTCTCTTTAGAATTGTGACATATACCTCCATATAATGCCATGATATTATGTACTCGGCGTTATGCTGGATGCAGAGGATACAAAGTTGAATCAGTCACAGTAGAGGGAAGGAAGAGAAAATCTCATCCTCCACAATTAAAAGATTGTGGAGGCTGCTTAATTCCAGTTTGAAATGTCAGGTCAAATAAATTGTCCAGGTACAGTTTTATGTATGGTGAAATAGGCCTAAGGTAGCCAGGGAAAATATAATCTAGGCTTTAACTTTTCTCAGTCTCTCTTCACTTTTATTGTAGAGAACACAAAAGGAATCAACTGTACCATGAGGTGGACCCATTTCAGGTACAGTGTACCCTGAATTTGAATGAGTCCCATCTTGTATCTTTGAAATATATGGCTTTTTGACCAAGAGAAATACCATTCCTTGTCTTGAACCCTTTTGTTTAAGAACCAACTAACTCATCATTAAACCAGATGGACGCTTTGTACAGTCAGGAAAATGAATCCTCTCAGGGACAGTTAAAGCCCATTGATATGGTAATTTCCCCACCGGATATCCTTCTAATAGCATGTCACACCAGCTTGGACAGTCTGGTCAGCCAGATTCATTCTCAGTGACCTTGTGGAAATGGATGTACAGAAGGGTAGAAAGCAAGAGATGAGGTTAAGAGTAGGGCAAACAAGACACATGGGTATAGCCCCAGCTCTGCCATTTCCCGACAAGTCATTTCCCCTTTCTGCACTTCTATGGTCCTGTTTATAAAACGGAGTTAGATTATCAACATTTTTTCAAGTGTAGCCTTCATAAGCATCACCAGTTGAGCTAATTAATATTCGGGTTCTCAGATCCCACCTGCATATCGTTAGCTCATTAGCTCTTGGTCATGCCCAGCAATTTGCACTTTAAGCTAGCACCTGAGTTAATTCTCTTCCCAGTGGTCTGCTCTGTCCCACATCCAGATCACTAGACTAGGTGATCTCTATTCCTGCCTGAATCTGCTGCAGTGTTGAGGTTAAAAGCAATACATTTTCAACGTTAGTGAATTGCTTTTTGATTGTAAATAGCAGTCTTAAATGTCACTTGAAATGTACACTTAAGGAAGAGACATTTTGCCTTGTATTACCTACCGGTTTACTTCTTCTGAGTCTCACCTGTTATTTCCCAAATTTGATAAAAGTCATCTGTATCCTTTCATCTTTTTTATTTCTGATAGGCTTTAGTGTGTATGTTTATGCTATCTGGGTGATGGAAAAATTTAATTGCTAGTTTTAGTGGCTAAGAAGCATTCCAATAATGGATTTCCTGAAAGGGAGAAAAATATAAAGCTATCACCATGTGTTTGCTGGGAATGATTCTGAAAGCAGTTGGAAAGTGACCAAAATCTGAATTATTGTACTATTGAATTCAAGTCAGTATTGTAGGAAACAGTGTGTGTATGTCAATCCCAATTCCCAATTTTTCCGTTCCCCCTACCTTTCCTCTTCGCTAACCATAAGTTTGTTTTCTGTGTCTGTGTGTCTAATAGCTTTCTTTTGGTTACTTGAAACCAAACTAATCCTAACTGATTCACTATACAACTGGCCCAAATATAAATTGGGCATGTAAATTCTCTAAGCTACATGGCTTTCGTTTTAGGGTTTTTTTAATGTATGCAAAAGGAAGGTATAAATTTAAAAAAAGCTTTAATTCTCTCAAGCAGTAATACAGTTTTTAGAATATATAAGCATATATAAGAAAAGAAAGGAAGAAACTGGTAATAGTGTTTTCCTTGAAGAATGGAGAATTAGAGTTAGGAGGGAGACAGTTTTCACTGTAGATCCTTTTGTACTATTTGTGTTTTTTACTTTTATTATGTATACATTTTACCTACTGAAAATCCCAATTACATGATTCTACAAAGTTACTTTCTTTGACAAGCAATAGCATGTTTTTTATTTATATACCAAGTACATCTTTTCAATTTACTACTTGGTAGCATTATGACACAGTGAATAAATGCTAAAGTGTATTTTTCCATTTGTTAAGATTCATTCTCCCCCCAAATATGCTATAACAATGACAATGACATAAACATTTAAATTAATCTTCAGCTGCATCAAAATATACCATATGCTTTATTCATGCTTTCTGCATTTTGTAGACAATATGTCTCCTCCCTCATTTCCAGAGTATTAATTTATCAAGATGCCATCTGTTCCATTCCTCTAATCCTCAGCTCACCCATTTTGAAGATGAGACATCTCAAAGTAAACGTGACATTCAAATTCTGGACCTAGGGGTGGCTTTTGTAATTCTATTTCATTGCTGCTTCTAGCCTCAGGGATGGGTTATGCCATTTCATTTGATTTCCCACTGTCCCTACCTCATCTTATTACTTGGTTTTTGGCAAACAGAGCTTATTGAAATGACTGAAAAGAAACTTCTGCTCAGAGGAACAGAAAAACAATATCTAGAAATGAGATCTATAAAGATGAATATTAATGGAGTATATTTTGATCCTCCTGTATTTTATTTTCTTTATCTTCATGGAATTACCTGCTGGGGTCAGAACCAGGTGGGCTCGAGAGGCTTGTCCCTTGGCCCAGCTATTAAGTTTCTGCCCCCTTCTCCTTCAGGTGCTGATTACAATATCATTTGTACTTTCGATCTGAACAGTAGAATTGTAAAGACCCTTTTAGGATTCAAGGATCTAGGGGGTACTTTCCTGGTGGTCCAGTGGCTAAGACTCTGTGCTCCCAATGCAGGGGGCCTGGGTTCGATCCCTGGTCTGGGAACTAGATCCCACATGCATGCCACAATGAAGATCCCGCATGCCCCAACTGAGACCTGATGCAGCCGAATAAATAAATAAATATTTGAAAAACAAAACAAAAAGGATCTAGGGGTACTTCGCCAGTCGAGACCCAGTGTTGTAACTTTACTCCCAAGGTGGTATAAAATCAACTAAATAGCACTAAGGATAAGAAGACTATAATTAATAACAGCTAATATTATTTAGTAGCCCATGTCAGATATTTTACTAAATGTTTAATACTCATTTAATTCTTCCAATATCACTTTTAAGCAAGTACAATTATTATTCCCATCATACAGATGATAAAAAGGAGGCACGCTAGCCCCAGTTGTATAAGTTGTCCAAGCTGTCCAAGGTCCCACATGGAAAAAATGGTAGCCCAGGTTTTTGAACTCTGGTAGCCTGATCCCCAAACCTGTGACCCTCAATGGGCTCAGGCTCGTAGAGAGACAGATCACAGCTCAAACCAATAGATAAGGGTGAAAGCGGGCTCAAGCACAGGCACAAAGATAGATTAGAGGAGGGCATGATTAATTTTATCTGGAGGGACCAGAGAGGCTTCCTAGAGGAGGTGATGTAATAAGTGGGTTTTGAAAGGTGAATGGGTGTTTATCAGGCAACCACAAACTGCATGTGCCAAAAACAAAGACGCAATTTTACTCACTGACCTCTAAAATTTAACTTCAAACTATCATTGCATATATGAGCAAACCAAAGGATAAGATGGTAGAAGTAAAAATAAATTTCAACATTGAAACAACTTATAGTGCCTTCCTAAAAGGATTAACCCTCTTCAGTCCTTAGGGATGTACTTAGATATTAGAAGATGCATAACAATGTTTTGCCAAACACACAACATCACAGAGAAATGCTAGTTCTTATTATGTAATTTTATATGGCACTTTGATTGCGTTATTGGCCTCAATTTTTTTAACCCTCTCTTGTAGCCTCAACTTTTGCCACTTGACTGCAATTCCTTTCACCAAAGAGGCAGAATCTACTTCCTCACCCTTGAGCCTGGGCTGTCTTAGGTACTTGCTTTAGCCATGGGGATGTTAGCAGACAGGACACAACAGATGCTTAAAAAGGCACTTGAAAAAAAAAGGGGGAAAATATAAGACGTATTTTGAAAAAAATGATGAGGGAATAAAAAGCACTTGGGCATTTTTGCTTGTGCTTGCTCTTCTCCCATCCGGAGACCATGCCTAGGAGAGCCTGGAGGACAAAAATCATTTGGAGCAGAGCAGAGCCCCTGGCCCCTTTGTTTCAGCCAAGGCTACCCTGAAGTAGCCCACAGTCAGCTGACCTTAGACATGTGAATGAGATTGAGTCCAACTCAGATCAGCCAAGCCGAGCCTGATCGACGGTACCCTGCAGACTCAGGAGTTAAATCAATGCTTATTATTGTAGGCTGCTGAGTTTCCATCTGAATTTTCTCTGTCTATAGATAGTTTGAGGGTTACAGGAACTGACCTTGCAGTTACCCCAGGGGAAAACATGAAATATTCTACTACTCTCAGGGAACTGATGTTGCTATGTCAATTTCACCTAGTTATGTAGCATCACCATGGCAAACTGATAACTGATACAGTGTATAAGACCATTTCATAACAGCAGCAACATGGATAACTCCTGGAAGTCAGTCTTCTATTTATTTTATGTTCCAAATAAAAGCAGAAGCAACAGGCATATGGTACATACGTTTTAGACAAAAAACCCAACAGCAATCTGGCTTCTTTGACAGTAGTAGAATATTTCATGCTTTTCCCTGGGGAACTGCAGGGTGAGCTATGTAACCCATCACTTGTCAAGTAAAATCACGAACTATTTTTACACAGGAATAGCCAGCAGCTAACTTAAATGCCTTTTGGAACCAATAGGTAGAAAGAGGTGGGTATGTTATAATTCAGGGTTTTTTTTTTTTTTTTTCATTGTTCTTTAAGGAGTTTTAAACCACAGTTATTTTTGAAAAAGCCTTTAAACTTCAGACAGGGAGGAATTGAAATTACAATATTAGGAACGTTCTTGAATGTTTTGTAGTCCAAGTTTTTCAGATGCCTTTGCGTATGGGAAGAGATGAACCAACATTAATTTCAAGAACATATTATTTCACTCGTTCCTAATTGTAATTCTATACATGCTCAACATAGAAAATGGGGAAAATAAAAGAAAGCAAGTAAAAATGTTTCCATCATTAAAATATAGTCATTGTCAATCACTGGTATTTTAGATGTATTTTTATCGTATTTTATTTTAATAATGGTAGCACACTTTCTGGCTCAGTGCTGGGAATTTTACATTCATTTCTTCCTTTAACTGTCACAACCCAGTGAGTTGATATTACCTCCATTTTTTCAGGTAAGGAAATTGAGAATATAATGAGAGGAATGTGGCTGACACATTAGCCCCCCCTGCTGATATACAAATTCAGCACTCCTGTTCAGGAGGCCCGCAGTTATTTTTCCTTTATTTAACCTTTAATTATGGAAAAATCAAACATATATCACAGTAGAGCAAAAAGTCTCTATACACCCATCACCTAGCTTCAGCAATTATCAATGCACATCAGTCTTGTTTCATTAACTGCACCCACTTTTTGCTCAAGTCTTTTGGCTCCAGGTTTCCATTTGGACTTCTCTGTCTATAGATCACTTGAGGTTAACTCACCCTACAGATCCTCAAGGGCAAACTTGAAATAGTCCCATACTTCTAAAGAGGCAAGTTTGCTCTGTTAATTTTGCTGAAGAAAGAAAATTTGCCTGGTGCCTGTTATAGTGGGCTTGGCCCTGGTTACAGTGAAGCACAAGGTCCCAGGTAGCTAAACATATAGACCCTGTCCTGAGATGTACACCCCTACCTACACAATAGGAAGGAACAGGATGCTACACAGTTTGCAAAGCACCGACCTAAGTTTTATCATAAGTGATGGAACGTCCCTCTTTGAGAAAATGGCTCTGCTTTGGGCATTGTTTCTCTGGCTCCCAGAGAAAGCCTTCGAACTGTCAAACTGGACTGTCCTCCCTTCAGTCCTTCCCACCTAAAGTCCAGGCCCTTCTTCACCAGTTGGCCTGGCATGCTTGGCTGTGCCACCATCATTGACCCTGAAATGTATAAGTGGTTACTATTCATGAGGGCTTCTACCACTGGAGTCTATAGAGGCATGTGGAAACCACAGCCTCTGTTCTCAGCAAGTTTGCACCAAAGCATCTGAGTCTATTTACTCACCATTTCCTGATGTTTTGACATTTCCTTGATGATTTGCCTCATGAATGAATGCCTCATGACACATTCGAGATCAGAAGTGACATCCCAATGAGCCAAAGGTTGGCTTCTCCTCTTGCCATGGGCCATCCCCGCTCATTTTTGCACAGAATAAATGTTGCACTCGAGACAAAATAAAAGAGGTGGCTGTACTTAATGTCTTCAATTTCTGTCTCTTATGCCTGGTCTCTGTAGAAGAGAAAGGAAAACAGAATGGCCACAGAGCTCTACAGCAATTACTTTGGTATGATAACATTCGTCGCTCCAGTATTGTGAAATAAGAATGAAGACATTATTATTATCATACTTTTTGTGTGTGTGTGTGTGGTACGCAGGCCTCTCACCACTGTGGCCTCTCCCATTGCGGAGCACAGGCTCCAGACGCGCAGGCTCAGCAGCCATGACTCACGGGCCTAGCCGCTCCGCGGCATGTGGGATCTTCCCCGACCGGGGCACGAACCCGTGTCTCCTGCATCGGCAGGAGGACTCTCAACCACTGCGCCACCAGGGAAGCCCCTATCATACTTTTTTTGTGATTTGCAAAGTAAAATGTGTTCACTGTCAATACAATGCAAAAAATGTAAAAAGTATAAAATCTGAAAAGCAAATCTACCTCTCTCAACTCACTCCCAGCCCTATTTGCTTACTTCTCCTCCTTCAAAGTGACTGCTGTTCATTTGGTATGCATATTTCTAGGCATTTTTCAATGCTTTGATATATATATATATATATATCAAAGTATATATATATACACACTGTAAATATATATATATATATATACACACATAGTGTAAAGGAAACATATATGAACACATCCACTCACATATGTATGCCGTTCTTTTTGCATACTGTATTAAATCTAAGATGCCACTGATTACACAATCTGTCGTTATTGTATATAACACCATCAAGACTGTTGCCTGGCCAGTAGCAACTGTAAGACACCATCCGTTATAAGACATAATGATGTGAAAATGTGAAAAATGCACATTTTAAAATCAATGAAATATGGCAATGTTTTGCATTTTATTTTTTCAATTAATAGTGAAGCACAGTTATATTCTCACGTCAGTGCAAATGGATCCACTTCTCTTTAAACTGTTGCATATTATAACATAGTTAACTCTCCCACAATTTTTTGAACATTTACTGAATATTTCCCACATAGTGCTAAACCTTTAGATTGCTTCCAAACTTACTATTAAAAAATAACACTGGATGAATATACGTCAGCATAAACCTTTGCATACTTATATGAACATTTTATAGAACATATTCCTAGTAGTATAGCTGCTGGGTCAGAAGTTATAAGCCAGTAAAATGTTTACAGGTACTGAGAAAATAGAATCTGGTGATCTGAATGCCTGTTTTCTACTGGAGAACACTGGTTCTGAGGACCCAAGTGCCTCACTCAGGCTCATGTGGTTGCTAAGAGACGGAAGAGTTTGCCAATTGTTTTTGCACTAGGACAGTACTCTCAAGCCCACACTCTCCCTCCTTTGTCTTTTCTACTACGGATTCATCTTTGACAGAACATAAAATGATCAGTAAGTTTAACGAGTAGGCATTTCAGTCCTTGGAGAGAGGCATTCTGTTTTTTTCAAGGCTCTGAGAGTGACCTTTATGGGAACAGCTGTGCACTTTGTGGGCATTTAATGACCTGTGATGGCAAAGACACCTAAATTATTTGTACATGCTTTTGAGCAATCAGATTCAGAGCTGATTGGTCCAGTTCAGTAAGAGCTGTTTCCATTTTGTGGGAGGAAAGGAAAAGAAGGCGTTGGGGGCTTCTTGGTTTTGTGGAATGGTGTGATGACTTGTGAATTGCACTGAATTAGACCGTCCAGATTTGGTGAACTGTTCCAATTTTGTAGTCCTTAAAACGTATCCTCCTCAGCTTTTCACATTCCTCTCTCCACTCATCAGGAAGAATAAACAGTGTGGACCTGGGCACATCAAACCAAGCAAATTTCTGCTGTAATTACACTCAGGCAATGTTAAATGGAAATAAAAGTTTATTTGAAAACTCATATAATTATTCTGGTTGATAGTCAACACTATGCAAGTCTCTTAAAGTGGTGCTTCTCAAATGTTATGAGCATATGAATCCCTGGGGCTCTTATTAATTTTAGAATTTAGATTCTAATTTAGCAGGCCTGGGCTGGGGCTCACACTGCATTTCTGGCCCAGGTGATGCCTGTGTGGCCAGTCCACAGACACTACTTTTGAGGAACAAGGTCCTGGACGAGCAGTCAGCAAACTAGAGCCAGTGGGCCAAATCCGGCCCTCTACCAGCTTGGTAAATAAACGTTTATTGAAGCACAGCCATGCCCATTTGCTTACGTGTTGTCTATGGCTGCTTTCCCACTGCAATGGCAGGGCCAAGAGACCTTATGGCCTGCAAAGCCTGAAATATTTACTGTCTGGCCTTTAACAGAAAAACTTTGCTGCCACCACCCTATACGATTCCTCTGATACTGAATACTTGGTCCTCAGGAAATTATTAAATGATCTGTTTAATTAGGCACTAAACAATGTGCTAAAAGGATACAGTCATGAACAAGATACAGTCCCTATTTCCATGGAGCTTATATTTATTTTCTTCCTCGATATGTGAGCAAGTGACTACATTCTCTAAGGCTCAGTTTTCTCATCTATAAAATGGGGATAAAAATGCCTAACGCTTAGGGTTGACGTAAGCAGAGTGATAGGTGCATTGTACATACTCAGAAAAGGTTAACTATTGTATTCTTTTTATTATTTTTCTTACTCTCCAGATTCCTGGACAATGAACATCTTCCTTACTCTGTGTGTGTGTGTGTGTGTGTGTTTGTGTGTTTGTGTGTGTGTGTGTGTGTGTGTGTGTGTGTGTGTTTCCTTCCAGGCTATTCAGAAAGAACTGGCCCTGAAAGTGACTTTTTCTTAAACTTTCAAAGAAAGGCTTATCATTTCAATCATAGCTTCTGACATGGAAACCTCTCTTTGATTCTGAGACCAAAGCAGCAACAGTGTCCTTGGTTCCCAGAAGGAGCCTCTCTCTGTTTCTCTAGTTGCTGAATTTGCCATCAATGAGGTGCTAATGGTGGCATGGCCCCTGCTGGGAAAGGGTGGAGGAAACAGGAGGAGGGCTGTGCCCTCTCAGCAGGAAGGACAGCCTTTGATGGGATTAGCGAACAACCCCCTGTGGGAGCCACAGACAGCTAAGAGCTAAGCTGAAATTTTAATTTGTTATTTATTTGATTTCAAAGAAAGCCTGGATGAACACTGAAAATCTGCATGCATGTTTATGTTATGTTGTGTGTCAATTGAGTATTTAATAGATTATAAATTCTTCATGTTCGGGAATGACACATGCCTTAATTTTGTTTCCTAAGACACAGATCTCGAAGCAAAGATTCGAGTGTCAGTAGTTTATTAGGGGGTGAGGAAATCAGTAGAGCAGCGAGGAAACAAGAGAGGGAAGAGAAGGCGGTGACATCTTGTGTTGTCATGACGTAGGTAGCATCTAGCTACCACTAGAGAGCTCCTGGAGTTGAGTCCTGCTGTGGAACTCTGAGGAATGGTGTAGAAAATGTGCCTCACATAGACATATATACACTACCAAACGTAAGGTAGATAGCTAGTGGGAAGCAGCCGCATAGCACAGGGAGATCAGCTCGGTGCTTTGTGACCGCCTGGATGGGTGGGATACGTAGGGTGGGAGGGAGGGAGACGCAAGAGGGAAGAGATATGGGAATATATATATATATATATATATATATATATATATATATATATATATATATATATAACGGATTCATTTTGTTGTAAAGCAGAAACTAACACACCATTGTAAAGCAATTATACTCCAATAAAGATGTTAAAAAATATTCACAAAATAAAAAGAAAAGAAAAGAAAATGTGCCTCAGAAGGATCCCACTGAGAGCTGTGGGTACTGGTGACTTTATACACCAACTACCATCACTCAGTCATTGGTCCAGGGCTCCCATAGGGGTGTCTGTTAATGTTAGGTATTTCTGACTAAAGAGAGGCCACGACTGTCCACTGGAACCAGGCAGAGGGACTGAGTGGTGAGGCCCACGTGGTAGACACAAAGCACTGAGAGCCTCTGGATGGCTTAGCTGTTTCTACTTCCCATTCCTGCAGTGTGCACAAACTAGGTGCTTATTAACCATTAACTGTTGTATTCTGGATGAATCTAGACATAAAAACCAAACTGGGGGCTGGGGGAGGGGAAGAACAGGGTTAAAACTGCTTAAGTGAATTTAGTCACTTGTGGGAAAGTGAATGACAGAGAATGCTTCATTCTATAAAGATTCTGAAGAGAAAGAATAAAGTTACCTTGATGTTGATGGGGTTCTGGACATGCCACCCCCAAATATGGTACCTTGGCCTATGGAATTATAAGATGAAGGAGTTCGAGAAAATGGCAGCAGTAGAAAGGTCACTCTGACCTTCCCCCTCCTGAAGTAGGTCATAAAACACTTCTGTGAGGGATGCCCCCCTACCCCCGAAGGAAATGAGCATCCTTATCTCCTTAGACAAAAGGATGCCGAGAAGAATCAGAACAGGTCTTGCTAAGTTTCGCCCAGGTTACTCCACTTACTTCTTACTCTCTGACCTATCATATTTCTCCACAATGGTCCACTCTTCATAAAACCTAGCAGAAAGATCTCAGGTTGAACTGTTTCTTCAGGTCTTCATTTCATTTTGAAGGCTCCCATGTCCATGTAAAACTTATATAAAATAAATGTGTCTGCATTTCTCCCAACAATCTGTCTTTGTCAGTTTAATTTTCCAACCCACCTAGGAACTCTCAGAAGGTTGTGGAAAGCTTTTTCCTCCCCTCCAATGCTCTAGGTATAAGAAAGAGAAGCTAACAAGCTAATGAAACAAATAAATTGAAGTTCTAATGCCTCACACTTCTCCAAGTCAAGCAAATTTCTCCCCCCACCCCCAGGGAAAATGCCATCCCGGGAGTTTTGTTAGACGTTAAAGATGACCGTCAACAGATGATACCAAAAAATGATACAAAAGTGATCAGGGACTGTGTCAGGGACAAGAATTTTAAAGGAGTGTCAAGCATTGGGTTCTCAGGAAGTAGCTGTTGAGACAGAAGTCATCATGCAGGAGGTTTATCTAAGGAGCAACCTTGTGATCAACACTTGTGGAAGGGAGAGGAATAAAGCAGGATTAAGCAGAGAGAGAAACTGAGCCGCAAAGCAGGCCCAGCAACAGCTTCCACAAAATGTCCAAGGAGCTCCAGGGCCAGAAAGGCCCTAATGAGGTGTCTCAGGTAGGGCTAAGGTGGCCAGGTTGTTATACTCCGGGCCATCTCTTTTTATATTGGCCTTTGGATATGGGCTACCCCAGAAAAAGGAGGTGACCCCTATAGCCAAGGCCATCTTTGAAGGGACTGACAGCTGAAGGCTGTGTGCTGACCCCCCCCTCCTGGCAGCTGGGGCAATGAGTCCTTCACTGAAGGGAGAGCTGGGGGGGTGCAGCAGGGGCCCTCACGTTGAACACTCTCAGGCTATCTCCTCCCGCCAACGCAGGCTTTTAAGATTCTCTACCTTGAACCACCAGGGCTGCATGATTTAAACTTGGACGTGATTCCCATGCTCCACAGCCCTTTAGTTCCTTTGGAACGTGCTGTGCCTGCACCATTATTTGGTGCTGTAGGATTATATTACAGATCCACTGGAGGATCACTTTATTACACATCACAGTACACCACCTGTGATGCGGGGCAAACAGGTACCTAAAATCTGCCACGCTTGCCATCCAAGTCCTGATATTCCGATTTCTACAGTCTTAGTTACACCCTCTTGGGCTGTCGTGAAGGGTCTGAGTGGATGTTCTGTGTTGAGACACCGCATCCTCTATAATCCAGATCATAAACACTCAGTTCAGTTTTTGTTTTCCTGGAATTTGGAGTAGCTGGGAGATTGTGTTAATAACTATTGTGGGTTCTATGGAGTTAGGTACATAGTCTCATATCACTGGTTGTACCAGGTGGAAAGTGTTTCCTCCTCTTCCATTTTTGGGAAGCATTTGTGATGAATTGTTATTGGTTCTTTTTTAAATTTTTCGAAGAATCCAGCAGTAAAGCCATCTTGGCCTGGGCTTCTTTTTTGAGGAAGTTTTACAGTGACTAACTCAATCTCTTGTTATGTGTCTATTCAAATTTTCCATTTCTTTTTGAGTGAGTCTTTTTCAGTAGTTTGTATCTTTCTAGGAATTTGTCCATTTCACTTAGGTTATCTGATTTGTTTTTTTAATACTATTTCTTTACAATTCTTTTTACTTCTATAAAGATGTCTCCTCTTGCATTTCTGATTTTCATAATTTGAATTATTTTTCTTGGTCAATTCCCAGGGTTTAGGTTAGAAAGAGTAGGATCTTTGGTGCTAAACTGATCTAGGTCCAAATTCTATTTTTTTTTTTTTTTTACTATGTAATCACCACCCCCACCCCAAATCTGTTTTTAATCTATAAAATGGAGACAATTCAATCTATTCATTCTTTTAACAAATACGTAAGGAACACCTATAATGTGCCAGGCACTGTTTATGGCTGTGGGGTATAACAGTGAAAGAAACAAAATCCTTTCCCACATGGAGCTCACATTTTGCCTTTTTGTGAAGTTTAAATATGATAATATTATAGAGTTACTGGCATATGGTAAACGCCCAGTGAGTGATGGCTATTGCAACTATATCTCTTCCTCTATCTTTTCCTCTTGTGTGCTGTTGGATGCCAAGTCGGACTCTCTAGGGAAAGGCCTTGGATGGTTTGTGTTACTTTCTTGCAGGCTAGCCTTTCTCACACCTCATCATAATCAATTCTTCTCAAATACAAACATTGTAGCAGCAATTTCCTTTTATGTCTAACTTCTAATTATCTATAAACACATGCTATTATAAGATGATTCTCCTCCTTTGATTATATAATATCAAACATTTAGGTAGTCAAAACCCTACTTGACTACCCTGCTTGCTGCATTGAAACCCAAGGAGCATAGAGCTGTGGTAGAATCATCTACAGACATGTTAATTTGCATGGTTTTCCCATACATTTTTCTTTTCCCTTCCCTCACTCAAGTAGGTAACAAGGCTTGCTCTCTTGCCTCTGGGAACATTAGCAGCAAAAAAGAAAGGAGAGGGACAGTTCCCTTTTGGACTCTGGATCTCAAAAGTCTATGTCCACTTAATAGATGATACTAGATCTCTTTCTGGCAGGGAGAGAAGAGGGAGAGGAGCCTCTATGGGAAACAGGAGTAGAAAGGAAGAAAATGTTTACTTTGGATTAAAAAACAGATTTTTTGAGACAGAGCTGTGTGTGTGTGTGTGTGTGTGTGTGTGTGTGTGTGTGCGCGTGCATGCGCGCGTGCCTGCCCTAAGCAGTAGAGATTTGAGCTGTCCCTGGAAGCGGCCTTGGAAGATGTCCCGACTGCCGAGAGGAATGAGTGCTTCGGGTCGTTGGAGACCCCAGCAGCCCCAGCCTTCCCAAAGACCCTAGGCGTGGCCTTGAGGAACTGCTGCCATCAGAACTGGGGGGATGGTGTGGGCTGCAGGCACCATGGACTCTCAGTGCTAACTAGGACAGGTTAAAGTTCA
Source organism: Stenella coeruleoalba (assembly GCF_951394435.1). NCBI lineage: Eukaryota > Metazoa > Chordata > Mammalia > Artiodactyla > Delphinidae > Stenella > Stenella coeruleoalba. The sequence continues at coordinate 78,394,098 of NC_137156.1, forward strand.
TGATCAGAGAAGCTTTCCTGAGGTTGTGATGCTACACAGCCTCTAGTATGTCCATCATGTCTAGGAAGGAAACTCTCTAATAGCTCATTCTCTGCCAGTTAGCCAGGAGGTGTGGACTCTGAATTAGAAGCAAGTGGATTGAAGGAAGATAAAGAAAAGAGGGATTTTGTTTTGTTTTGTTTGTTTTACGGTAACACTCTCTCTCTCTCTCTTTTGCGCAGCTAAGCTCATGAACTGAAAATCATACCCTCTGTCTTCATTAGCCACAGGACAGGAACTAGTTAAAACTCAGGACCTCTGGCTCTGCCTATTTAGCCTATTTACTCCTCTTCTGAGAATCCACAGCTGGGAAGTGTGGGAAATTCTCTAGCTGTTTGATTCTGTGCTCCAGGTCTTTCCTGAGTCAGTTGGCTTTGATAAATACAGACTGATCCAAAATGGGAAAGGGACGGAGAAACCTAGCACAAACCATAATTCATACACAACCCTGAACAAAACAGTAGCTGAGTGATTTCCCTGGAACTCACAGGAGAGTGACAAGGCAATGAGGGGCATGTTTACTGTAACACATGGCCAGGGGACATTCCAAACTCAAGAGCATTTCAAATCTACACAGCACAGACTGTGGGCTCATTGAGGGCAGGGACTGTCTTCTACTAGTTCCTCCCTGTGGCTTGCACAGTGACTGGCATAGAGTAGACACTTAATATATAGTAATTAAAACATCTCATTGTTGAGAGTCTACTATGTTCCCGAAATTGCCCTAGACATTGGGGAAAATATTACCTCATTTAATTCTCAGTGCAACCCTGTGAGGTAAGTTGCTCAAAACCTCAATGTTAATAAGTGGAAAGATTCCAGTTCTGGTCTGGAATCTTTTTTTTTAAATTTTTATTTTATATTGGAGTGTAGTTGATTAACAATGTTGTGTTAGTTACAGGTATACAGCAAAGTGATTGTTATACCCATACAAGTATCCAGATATGTTAAAAAAAAAAAAGAATGGATACTTTTTGTTTTACATTTTTGAGTCTCCTGGTAAATGGTAGTTGTCATAAATTAATCATTTGGGTTTTAATTTGCAATATTAGGGAATCAATAAGGGAGTATTTCCATTCTCCCCTTAATCATCCTTTCAATCATTCATCCATTCAGTGAAAAAATATATACTGAGTTTTACATGCCAGATCCTTGCCCCTCAAAATTACTTTGCACATCAGCAGGAAATTTATAGAACTCAGTCGAGTAAGAAAAACGATAGCCAAGTTCTAAAAATATCTGGTTGTCTCATGAGCTGCTTGTTGAGGCTGCCTGGGCTGATGGACAGGTTTTAAGATTTGGAATCATAAGACCGGGTTAAAATATTGGGTTAACCATATCCTAGACTACTAGCTAGTTTTTGTTTGGGGCAAGTTAGTTATTCTCTCTGAGTCTCAATATTCTCATCTGTACGATGGGAATAATATCCACATGTGATGAACTTGTGAGGTAATGTATGGTATAGCAATTTGTTAACAAAACCTAAACACATGTAACCTTCACTGTAATCATTATTGTTGTGTATAAGAAGAGGTTTAAATATACACATTCACACATGGTAGATTTACTATGGGAAAAATTGGATTGGGGGGCATATGGTCACTTTGGAATTTGATAGAAGTTGATACACCTCAGAAATGTTTTTGCTACATCTGAAGAGATACAGAAAGAGACTAGGATAGGAAGGCCACGTACCGTTGTGCATTTTGGGGCTGCACAAAATCACCCGGGAGACAGACCAGGTGGGCTAAAATACAAGCTATGCTTATGGCGGGGAGGGTCTATGTCGGCCCAAAGGAAGAGGTGCCTTTTTGCTTTTTGTAATTTTTCCACCAGAGTGGTCTCCTGTTTGCATTCACACACATCTGGGAGAATTTCTTTGTAATATGTTCAACATCTTCCCTAAAATCAAATCCTGGGGCAAAGGACTTGGAAACGAGTAGTTTATTTGGGAGGAGACACCAGAAAGCACAGTGAAAAAGAAAGAGTGATACAGGGAGGGGAAAAGTCGGTAGAGTTTACGTTAGTAAGCTGCTTCACACTGTTGGCAACTAGAGCTCAATTCCTCTGAGGACCCTCTGAGGAAAATTTGCACAAATTGTCAATCAAAGAATGGGAGACTGGGGCCCTTCTGACTTTCACCCTCCACTGGTTGACGATTATGCCTCAGACACAAATGACCCCACATTTTGGGGCCATTTCTCCTTCTGAGGCAGAAAAGTGGATAGACTTCCCCAGGCGTGTGTGCTTAAGGTGGGATATTGGGCATATGCATGGAACTGTCCATCACAGAGGTTCTGAAGTTGGGTGGGCTTAGGGGATGTGTTGCAGGGCACAGCTGTAGGCTGGAAGTTTTTCTGAGAGCGCTCTGGCAGAAGTGGGTTTGAGGAAGGAGCATGCTAAACAGAGGTCCTCAGAGTTTACACAAACCTGGGCAAGAGCTGATCTTGTTCAGCTCTCATTTTCATTCCATTTTCCTTCCCCTCAGTCTCCTTGTGCCCATGAATCACACAGAGCCTGGAGTCCACTCCTTCCCCTCTTCCCTTAAATAGCTGTTTGGGCAGCAAGGCATATGACTGGATACAGAGGACATTTAAAGCGATAACTTGGCTATTCACAGAGGAATGCAGACCGGCTGACTCATCAAGCTGCTTAAGTGCCACAGCAAAACATATCTACCAACGATCACGGTCTCCAAGGGCTCTAAAGCATCTCTCTTTCTCTCTCTTTCTCTTCATCCCTGCTTTATTTCATTAACATATGTTAATGGGAGTGAAATTATTATCTAAATAATCATAATCATTTTAAATTAATTGAGATATTTATTCATTCAAAAATATTAAACATGTATTGAGTGCCAGCCCCATGCCAAGCTCTAGACAAGGCACTGAAAATACAGGAGTGAACAAGTTTCAAGATTTCTACCTTCATGGAGCTTACATTCTAGTGGGGAATAAACACAGAATGAGAAGAATATACTAAAGGAAAGAAACAGGATGATGGGATACAGAGTTCCTGGGAGGGAGCTACTTTAGATTAGGTGGGCAGGGGAGGCCACTTCAGAGTTGTTAACTGACTTGAGACATAAATGACAAGAACAAACTTCTTAATTAAGCAGGGAGAAATAGGAGTTAAAAGGCCCTAAGTAGGAAGGAGGGTCTGAAAGGAGGCAATGTGCTTTTAGGGATTTTAGAACAGTAGTTAATTGGGTGGGCTCTGGAGCCAGAATTCACCACTCTGTAATCTTGGGCACATCATTTAACTGTCTTGGAGCCTTAGTTTCTTCATCTGTAAAATGGGATAATGTAACTACTACCTCATATAGATGTTGTAAAGGTTAAATAAAATATTGCATGTTAAGTGCCTATCACCATACCTGCACATGGTGAGAGCTCTACAGATTTCACTGAGTTGATCATAACTCCTTTTCCCTCCAAACTTCAACTCAGACAATAAAGTGAAATGTGTTGTTTCACATGGCAGAACATTCTAAGATAAGTCAAAATTTTAGGTGTGGCTTGATCTAGAGATTTACAACAGACTCTGGTTCTTCTTCCCTTAATTTTCTTAGTTATACCCTCCAGGTGAATCTGAATTTTCATCTGACTGGCTTCCAACATGATGACAAGGCTGACTGCATCAGCCACAGGCCTTATTCTATACATCCCTGCCTAAGTTCTAGGCCTCACTCAATCACTCCGTCCTATCTAGAGAGAGAAAGCATATGCAAGAACATTTCTTGTTGAAGTTCTGAGAGTCGGTCTCATTGGATTGGCTTAGGTCACATGCCTTCTCTGAACCAATCACTGCAACTAGAAGGTGGAATGCACTGATTGGCTTAACTTAGGTCATGTATTCCTGGAGTTGGGAATGGAGTCAGATTTTTAAAGATCCTGTGTCTCTCCAGTGAAAACTGGGAGCTAATGGGAAAGCAGAAAAGGAAATGATGCTGGGGATACAGTAGTATCCCCAGGCATGTTATTTTTATTATTATCATTCTAATTAGATAATAGAACATTGGGTTGGGGTAAATTAAGAGACGCATGTCATAATTGTGATCCTCTCATAGCTTTAAGACTTGCATATTCAATTAACCCACAGAAATCAGTTTCCTCATCTTAAATTTATTTGCTCAACAAATTTCTTAAACTTCTGTTATGGGCAAGACATTGATAAAGTGAAAATAAGCAGAACCACCCCTGTCCTCATCAGGCTAATGTTCTAGTCTAGCGGGATTTAAATATGAATTTTATAGCTCCATCAAGCAGATGTTCTTAACATCAAGGTGCAATAAAATATGGGGCAATCTGTTTATTTTGCCCTTGTGTCTTGATTCCTCTGTTTTACTTTGCATGAGGGCAGAAACTGAAATATAATATCAGAACTGTAAAAAGTTCATGAAATAGCTTTATTTTAAAATAGCTTTATTTTTTTCTTTTAAACTTCTCAATCCGAGAGAATTTGGATCCTGCTAGAAACTGTTCTGTCAAGATTTCATTAGAATCTGTTTTATTAACTACCAGTTTCTATAAGCATCTGTTATGAAAAATGTTAGGGCATAAAAGTAGAAATAATACAAGGAAATATAATTTACTTCTTGGGAATATAAAAAAGTACAGTAAAGATTTACCAAATCCCTTGGGGCAAGTGTTTAATAAGGAATCATTCTAATTAACCAGCAAAAATCATTACTAGAAAATAAAACACGTAATGCACAGCCTGAAACTCACTCTTTAATTTCTCTAGTTTTCTCTCAGACCTAACTTCCCTAGTTGGAGATATTTGCTGGTTTTGTTTTACAGAAAGACTCTTTTTTTCCTGTTGAAATTTAATGCTTCTTATAAGAGCTGAGAATGGTAGTTCATTTCGCCATTAGTTCTCAACACAGAGATTGTTACTGTCAATAGAAAAGGGCCAACCAATCAAGGTGATGATAATGATGAAATGTCTCCTTTGGCCACGGCTAAAAATTTTTTTTAAGATTTTTTTGATGTGGACAATTTTTAAAGTCTTATTGAATTTATTACAATACTGCTTCTGTTTTATGTTTTGGTTTTTTGGCCACAAGGTATGTGGGATCTTAGCTCCCTGACCAGGGATGGAACCTGCACCCCCTGCATTGGAAGGCGAAGTCTTAACCACTGGACCGCCAGGGAAGTCCCATAGCTACAATTTTGAGGGGAGATTGATGAATTTCTTCTCCTGACCAGTAAAAATGACAAACCACATCCAACCTATTTTCTCTTTGCTTTGTACCACTTCTTCTCTCCCTCTTCCCTTTATTGGACTATTAGTTAACCAGCCACAATATCACTTACTACTTCTGAAATTCTCCTTTATTAAAAAAAAAAAAATTCCATAGGCATATAGGTATAACTGACCCATAAAATTGTAAGATATTTAAAGTGTACATTGTGATGATTTGATGTAGGTATACATTGTAAAAAGATTCTCCCCATTTAGGTAATTAACATAACCATCACATCAGAAATTTATCTTTTTAGAATAAAAATGTTCTTACCAAATAAACAAATAAATAAATAAATTTTCCTATAAGTCATATCAAAAGATGAAGCTTTGACCACAGCATCAGGTATCTAGAGGCACCCACGACCCTTTGCCTGGTGTCATCAGGGGGCATAGAGCAGCCAACCTCTTTTGATTTCCTTAAGAGCAAAAATGGCATCTTAAGCCAGGATTCTGAACTTCCTTGGGGGCTGCTCCAATCTTAGTTGAGTCCACCTCCAGCTCCAGGTGCAGATCTTGTGACCCAGGCCTATGCCAATTGAAGGATTGTTCCCCTTGCCTATATAAGAAATGGGTACAGCACCAAATGAGGGCAGAGGTTCAACTAAAGGCATTTCTTGTAAACTCCTAGAGAAGCAGGCATTCTCCCTCCCACTGGATGTAGATAAGGAATCATATATTCTGAAAAGTGTTGCTGTTTATGTTGGGAGCACATGGAGTGAGGTTGCCCAAAACAGATCCAGCAATGAGGAATCAGAATTAAGAAATGGAAAGAGAGAAACGAAGTCCTGGTAACACTTTTTTCAGCACCTAGATCAAAGCTTACCTGAAGCCTGTTGAGCTTTTCAATGACATGAACCAATACATATTTTTTAACATTTCCAGTTTGGATTGGATTTTCTTTTGCGTTCAACAAAAAGAGTTTTAGCTGATATGCTATAAAACAACAATAACATCCTATCAGTCTTCTGTTTTAAAATCCCCTAGTAGCTTCTCATTTTCTTCAAGATAAATTCACATGGCTTAGCTTAGCAGAGGATCTGACCCATATAGTTCTTATTCTGAGCTTCTTCCCTCTGGGGATACCCAATTTCCTTGGATCCCTTCAGTGCATTACGATTTTTCTTATCTATGTGCTTTGTACACATTGGCATAACACAGCTCTAGATCTAGAGAAACACAGCCTCAATTCCACTATCTGTAAACTGGGAATAATAACAGCATGTTCCCTATGGGGTTGATGTAATGAGTCCCATGAGAGAGTATGTGCAAAGTATTTAACATGTGTATCTTTTCAATAAGTGTTTATTAAATGAAAAATATAAACACAAATTAAAGAAGCAATTCTCTGATGTTCTGTGTGACTTGTGTGATAAGTGCTTTACGAGGACTATCTAACTTTTCCAGACCCTCTTCTCACCATGTTGGAATTTTTACACTGAAATGGTCACAACATACAATTTCCAACTAATTAAAAGTGCTCTCAAATTGAAAGGGGAGAGGTGATCCATTGGGTCTCTTAACCTCAGAGAGAATTATGGCTTCTCTTTTTTCTAATAAGTTCTCCTCTTTGCTTCACAAGTCCCATGTATCAGTGTCTTCATAGAGACCATCATTCCAATAGTATGTACACATTGCTTCTACTGAAACTCTACTGTTGATGACTTCATTGAGTTATTAATTCAGGCCCTTTTCAAGGGAGTCCTGATGAGTTCATGGGTCTACTCCAAGCCTCAGTTAACTCAGCTGAGGAGGGCCCAGGAAGGATGAGGAGGCCCTGGGTGAACTGTGTTGTAGGTTTCAATTCTCATTTTCTTGGATTCTGACAGTATATTATTAGCATAGCATTAAAGGAGGCAGAGTGGAATGGTAGTAGTGATTGAATCCCTAAGGATAATTCCTTCCAATTTATAAACATGAAGTCATTTGACACTCACAAACCTATGAGGTAGGTTTTATCATGAAGTCTAGTCTCTGATGAGACATGCAGACAAGAGAACTTGAACAAATTGCCCAAGGTCATGCTGCTAGCCCTGAATTCAAACCCAGACAGTCTGACCCCGGTTCTTACACTTAGCACTGTGCTGTGCTGGCCTACTCGTGCCAGCACCCTGCCAAGTATTGGGGTTACTGGAGAAAACATGACATATGGTTCCTTCCCTCATAGAGCTTACAGTGTTTCTGCAGAGACTGTACACATTAAATGCACTAAGAGCTACTGTTTGCTGCATATTCATGGTGTGCAAGGCACTGTGTGAAGCACAGATAATCTCATATTATTCCTTACAAACAAAGGGGAAAAAATCTAACACAAATGCTACAGAGAAGATGTGAGGAACAATAGCATGAAACTGGGGACCCTGACCTACTTTAGGTGCATGAAGAACATTCAGGAACTTCTTCCTTAAGAAAGAGAAATTGCATCTGACACCTGAGGTTGCGTAAAAGCTAGACAGCAAAGTGTGTGTGCGTGCGTGGAGTCAATACTAGTGAGAATAATGCAGAATATTGTAGGCAAACAGAACCTGCAGATGGTGCACTCAATTTCTGTTTATGTAGTTGACAAACCTTCAAGGCTCTTTTTAAGTTCCAGCACTATTCTTTTGTTATCCTGCTTTTGAATTATCAGCTCCACTGTCACTTCCTTGGGAAAACTGTCTCTGACTTTCCCAATCAAGTCAGTCCACCCTTTTGATATACTCTCACAGGGCTGTGCTTGCCGTCACTCAGACATTAGCATTAAGTTTAAATTTATTTGCATGATTCTTTGATTAATATCTGTCTCTCACTAGACTGTATAATCCATTAGGGGAGGGACCAAGTTTCTACTTGGTCAACAGTATGTTACCAGTGCTCAAAATGTGTTGAATAAATGAATCAAGAGGTATTTCAGGCTAATTTTTTTTTTTTTTTTTTTTTGCGGTACGCGGGCCTCTCACTGTTGTGGCCTCTCCCGTCGCGCAGCACAGGCTCCGGACGCGCAGGCTCAGCGGCCATGGCTCACGGACGGGCCCAGCCGCTCCGCGGCATGTGGGATCTTCCCGGAGCGGGGCACGAACCCGTGTCCCCTGCATCGGCAGGCGGACTCTCAACCACTGCGCCACCAGGGAAGCCCCAGGCTAATATTTTTGTTAGCTTAAAATGATCAGTGTGAGTTCACGTTTATCCCTGAAAGCATACGCCCCCAGATGAAACAAACATGAACTTAGATTATGGACTAATTATAATCTACTAACAGGGCACGCAAAGTTGGCCTCACCTGCCTTTCTAGCACTGCCTTTACAAATAATCTATATACATGCTGTTTTCTAGGTAATATACATTATGTAAAAGCACACTGACAGGTCTATGAATGAGTTGATAAAATAGGCAATCTAAAAGTTTCTCTATTCTTTACAGAAAAAATGGTTAACTGTCTTTTAAGAAATAAATTACTGTTGAACCTTTTACATGGTTTCTCCAATTTTTCTAGGTAGTGAATCAGATACATTATTCATAATTAGTGCCTTGCTTTCTTTCCTGCATGGTTTTACTTTTTATACATCTTTCTTTTTAATCTAACGTATATTAAGAATATGTATTACGTCAAATGAAAGAACCAGGTGCAAGAGTATATACTGGATCATTTTATTTGTGTGAAGTTCAAAAACAGGGGAAATTAATCCATTATTCAATGGCAACTGAGTTGTTACTCTTGGGAGGGTCGCGCCTGGAGGAGACCTGAGAGGGGCCCTGGGGGATGTTGTTTCTTGATCTAGGTGCTTGTTCTGTGCATGTTCAGTTTGTGAAAATTCATCAGGCCATACAGCGATGATTTATCTATTGTATTTCAATAAAGATTTTACAAATTCAGAGACACCAGTGAGTCTTCTGAAGCAAGGAATTGACCTTTTTTTTTTGGTGGGGGGGATTGCCAATGACTTAGATGGAAGACCATATTAAAATGACTGAGAGTTGAGTATTTCAGAAAAATGCCAAAGAGAGGTTAGCTGAAGGGCTGGCTTTGGATTCTGGTCAGTATCTCTGAGAAGGGATTCTGTGGGCTGCTCCAACTGGGGTGGCGGAGTGTGGTGTGTGGTGAACTTTAGAAACCCTGGAGAGATTTGGGGGCAGGATTGTACCCCCGGCAGGCTGGCTCCTGAGCTTGACTCCTGACCACTACACTCTGTTGTGGGCAATACCACTAGTCCTCCAACCCAGCTGCCATTGGAATCAGCTAGGAGCTTGAAAGAAACCGCTGAGATCCCACCCCCAGGGATTTTCAGATAAAACTCATAGAGGGACTGGGATTTTTTTAAAGCTGCCCTGGTAATTCTGATATGAATCAAAGTTTGAGAACTGCTGTTCTTCTTTATATGATTATATCAGATTATGTTATACTTTAATACTCCACTATGCCATGTTGTGCTTTGCTATGCTTTAGTACAGTATACAACTACTTAGTGTTATGTACTGCTTAAGAATACATGTCTATGGGCTTCCCTGGTGGCGCAGTGGTTGAGAGTCCGCCTGCCGATGCAGGGGACACGGGTTCGTGCCCCGGTCCGGGAAGATCCCGCATGCCGTGGAGCGGCTGGGCCCGTGAGCCATGACCGCTGAGCCTGCGCGTCCGGAGCCTGTGCTCCGCGACGGGAGAGGCCACAACAGTGAGGGCCCGCGTACAGCAAAAAAAAAAAAAAAAAAAAAAAAGAATACACGTCTATGAAAGATAAAGAAATGCATGGAAATGATAAGCACTAGATTCAAGATAGTGGTTACTTCTAGGAGAGAGGAAGGTACCTGAAACCAGGAAGGATACATGAGTTACATGGGTAACACACACACATACATAATTTTTATTTTATTTAGATTATATGTATTTATAATTTTCTTGAGCTGGATGGTGGGAGCAGAAAAAGCTGAAATCATTCATTCATTACACTTATTCATTGAGCACCTACTGTGTCTCAGGTTCTTTTCTAGATTTGGGGAATATAGCAGGAAAAAAACAGACAAAAGCCCTGACTTCCTGGAACTAACATTTTAGTTAGGACCACCAGACAGTATTTAAGCACACAACTAAATACATACTGTATGTGATTGGTGCTATGGGGAAACACAAAGCAGGCCAAGGGGATATGAGATACTGAGCCTGGCGTTGGGCAGAGAGAGCTGTTTCATTCAGGGTCGTCAGGAAAGGCCTTTCAGATAAGGAGACATTTCAGAGAGGGCTGAAGAAATCAGGGGAAGGAGTCCAACAGATATTTAGGAGGAGAGTACTGAAGGTAAAGGGAACATTGTGTGATAATGTTCTGGGCCCCAACCAGGGAAGCAGCAGTGGCTGAGTGGAGAGGGGTAGGACCAGAACAGTGGGAAGTGGGGAAAGCGTCTCACAGACGGCTGGAAGGCCGTGTCGGGAATTTGGGTTTATCCTCTGTGAGCTAAGAAGTCTCTGGAGTATGTTTTGTAGAAAAGCTCTATTCTTCGTGCCTTTTGCGTATGCCTTCAACATCTCAAAATGCTTTAAAAGACAGATGTTATCTGATGCAGATATTGCAATGTGAATTATTTTATTTGATTCACCATGTCTGTGATAAGAGGGACTTGGGACAACCTGAGGGCCCCATGAAGGTAAATTTGTTAAAAGTGGGGTCAAAGGACCCAAGAAGGGAATATGTGTGCACCCATGGGGGTGTGTGTGCGTGTGTGTGTGTGTGTGTGTGTGTGTGTAGGGAATGGTCGCTGAAGACAAATTGAACTTTCTCAATTTTGACGACCAGATAACAGTCCACCAACAATGTGCAGGAGATCTCCTCTCCATGCAGTGGGCTGTACAACTCTTAGGATTCCAGAAAACATTCTCAGTGAAGGCAGAGAGGGATAACAGCTCAGGTCAGCACACAACCAGGAACACAAACTTCTGAGACTGCTTTTATAAAGCGTCCATTGTAAATGCCTCCTACTTCTTCAGTTCACCTAGGGTTGAGGAAGCACTGTACAGAAATGTTGCATTAGAATTTAAAATGACTTGACTGTTCTTAGAAGAGACTCCAGTACATTAACTTTTTCCAGCCTGACATCTTCAGCCCATTTGCTTTGGGGCTAACTTCCTCCCTGAAAAATTTCAGTGGTTCGTACTTTTCATTTGAAGTTCGTAAGAAATGCATTGTCTTCGCTATGCTCTCAGCTCCTACTCAGGTGAGATAGAGGATTCTTAAAGACAAATGGTGAACTACTTATTTCTCTTAGAGGTTTTCAGAGAGCACACACAAGTGTATTGATGCAGAGGGGAAAAAAAACCATGAGGGAAGCGCTGTTGTCCCCCAATCTTTGTTAAAATAGGCTCAAGAAAACTAAAAATGATCACCTCTTAAATTTTTACTATTTGTTCCCTTACGTTTCATCTTATTCGGTCAATTGTAGGTGTGGAAAGCGGGAACCAAGGTACCAGAGTGTGAAGAATCTGTTTAAAACCAATATATCTGTCTGTGGCTGTGAGGAAGAAGAAAGGTCAACTAATAATTTCATGTTAACATCAGCTGGCCAATTCTGATAAAGCTGCATGTTTGTAGTCCACAAAGAAATCTAGCCTGCTTTTTAGGTGATCAGTGTCTACTATTCAACCCTGGTTTTATAAATGATCGTCAAAATTAAGAGAGTCAGTGTTTACACTGAATGTTGTATATTGATCTTTGCAATGGTGAAACAATTTTAAGAAGATGAAAGACATCATAGTACAATATAGTACAATATAGTAAAGAAACGCATCTATCTTTGGGGAGAGGGCAAAACTATGTTTTATTTATATTTCTAAAATTTTCCTTACAATAATAATAGCAAATATTTATGGAGCATTTACTGTGTGCCTGGCATGTGTAAATGCTTCAGATCCACTTTTCTCACACTCTAATGTGCATGCGAGTCAGCTGGGGATCTTGCTAAAATGGAGTTTCTGATTCAATAGGTCTGGGGTTGGACTTAAGATTCTGCATTCCTAATAAGCTCTTAGATGATGCAGATGTGCTGAACTTCTGTCCACAACTTGTCTAAAGACATTATAGCCCCACAGATACACCAGAAATACATCTACACGTGGAACAACTCCTACGGAGCACCTACTGAACGCTGGCAGAAGACCTCAGACCTCCCAAAAGGCAAGGAACCCCCCACGTACCTGGTTAGGGCAAAAGAAAAAACTAAACAGAGACAAAAGGATAGGGACGGGTCCTGCACCAGCGGGAGAGAGCTGTGAAGGAGGAAAAGTGTCCACACACTAGGAAGCCCCTTCGCGGGCGGAGACTTCGGGTGACGGAGTGCGGGAGCTTCGGGGGTGGAGACTGCGGGTGGCGGAGGGGGGAGCTTGGGAGCCGCGGAGGAAAGCACAGCAACAGGGGTGCGGAGGGCAAAGCGGAGAGATTCCAGCGCAGAAGATCGGGGCCGACCGGCACTCACCAGCCGAGAGGCTTGTCTGCTTGCCCGCAGGGGCGGGTGGGGCTGGGAGCTGAGGCTCCGGCTTCTGTCGGAGCGCCAGAAGAGGACTTAGGTTGGCGGCTTGAACACAGCCTGCAGGGCGTTAGTGCACCGCGGCTAGCCGGGAGGGAGTCCGGGGAAAAGTCTGGACCTGCCGAAGAGGCAAGAGACTTTTTCTTCCCTCTTTGTTTCCTGGTGCACGAGGAGAGGGGATTAAGAACGCTGCTTAAGAGAGCTCCAGAGACGGGCGCGAGCCGCGGCTAAAAGTGCGGAGCCCAGAGACAGACATGAGACGCTAAGGCCGCTGCTGCCGCCACCAAGAAGCCTGTGTGTGAACACAGGTCATTATCCACACCCCCTTCCGGGGAGCCTGTGCAGCCCGCCACTGCCAGGGTCCCGGGATCCAGGGACAACTCCCCCGGGAGAACGCACGGCGCGCCTCAGGCTGGTGCAACGTCACGCCGGCCTCTGCCGCTGCAGGCCCGCCCCACACTCCGTGACCCTCCCTACCCCCCCGGCCTGACTGAGCCAGAGCCTCCGAATCAGCGGCTCCTTTAACCCCATCCTGTCTGAGCAAAGAACAGACGCCCTCCGGCGACCTACAAGCACAGGCGGGGCCAAATCCAAAGCTGAGCCCCTGGGAGCTGTGAGAGCAAAGAAGAGAAAGGGAAATCTCTCCCAGCAGCCTCAGAAGCAGCGGATTAAAGCTCCACAATCAACTTGATGTACCGTGCATCTGTGGAATACCTGAATAGACAACGAATCATCCCAAATTAAGGAGCCCTGTGGATGAAAGGCTCTTGGTGCTGCAGCCAGGAGTCAGTGCTGTGCCTCTGAGGTGGGAGAGCCAACTTCAGGACACTGGTCCACAAGAGGCCTCCCAGCTGCACATAATATCAAACAGCGAAAATCTCCCAGAGATCTCCATCTCAACGCCAGCACCCAGCTTCACTCAACGCCCAGCAAGCTACAGTGCTGGACATCCTATGCCAAACAACTAGCAAGACAGGAACACAACCCCACCCATTAGCAGAGAGGCTGCCCAAAATCATAATAAGTCTACAGACACCCCAAAACACACCACCAGACGTGGACCTGCCCACCAGAAAGACAAGATCCAGCCTCATCCACCAGAACACAGGCACTAGTACCCTCCACCAGGAAGCCTACACAACCCACTGAACCAACCTTAGCCACTGGGGACAGACACCAAAAACAACAGGAACTACGAACCTTCAGCCTGCAAAAAAGGAGACCCCAAACACAGTAAGATAAGCAAAATGAGAAGACAGAAAAACACACAGCAGATGAAGGAGCAAGATAAAAACCCACCAGACCTAACAAATGAAGAGGAAATAGGCAGTCTACCTGAAAAAGAATTCAGAATAATGATAGTAAAGATGATCCAAAATCTTGGAAATAGAATAGACAAAAGGCAAGAATCAGTTAACAAGGACCTAGAAGAACTAAAGATGAAACAAATAATGATGAACAACACAATAAATGAAATGAAAAATACTAGATGGGATCAATAGCAGAATAACTGAGGCAGAAGAACGGATAAGTGACCTGGAAGATAAAATAGTGGAAATAACTACTGCAGAGCAGAATAAAAAGAAAAGAATGAAAAGAACTGAGGACAGTCTCAGAGACCTCTGGGACAACATTAAACGCACCAACATTCGAATTATAGGGGTTCCAGAAGAAGAAGAGGAAAAGAAAGGGACTGAGAAAATATTTGAAGAGATCATAGTTGAAAACTTCCCTAATATGGGAAAGGAAATAGTTAATCAAGTCCAGGAAGCACAGAGAGTCCCATACAGGATAAATCCAAGGAGAAATACACCAAGACACATATTAATCAAACTGTCAAAAATTAAATACAAAGAAAACGTATTAAAAGCAGCAAGGGAAAAACAACAAATAACACACAAGGGAATCCCCATAAGGTTAACAGCTGATCTTTCAGCAGAAACTCTGCAAGCCAGAAGGGAGTGGCAGGACATATTGAAAGTGTTAAAGGAGAAAAACCTGCAACCAAGATTACTCTACCCAGCAAGGATCTCATTCAGATTTGATGGAGAAATTAAAACCTTTACAGACAAGCAAAAGCTGAGAGAGTTCAGCACCACCAAACCAGCTCTACAATAACTGCTCTAGGAACTTCTCTAGGCAAGAAACACAAAAGAAGGAAAAGACCTACAATAACGAACCCAAAACAATTAAGAAAATGGGAATGGGAACACACATATCGATAATTACCTTCAATGTAAATGGACTAAATGCTCCCACCAAAAGACACAGATTAGCTGAATGGATACAAAAACAAGACGCATATATTTGCTGTCTACAAGAGACCCACTTCAGACCTAGAGACACATACAGACTGAAAGTAAGGGGATGGAAAAAGGTATTTCATGCAAATGGAAACCAAAAGAAAGCTGGAGTAGCAATTCTCATATCAGACAAAATAGACTTTAAAATAAAGACTATTAGAAGAGACAAAGAAGGACACTACATAATGATCAAGGGATCGATCCAAGAAGAAGATATAACCATTGTAAATATTTATGCACCCAACATAGGAGCACCTCAATACATAAGGCAAATACTGACAGCCATAAAAGGGGAAATCGACAGTAACACATTCATAGTAGGGGACTTTAACACCCCACTTCCACCAATGGACAGTTCATCCAAAATGAAAATAAATAAGGAAACACAAGCTTTAAATGATACATTAAACGAGATGGAGTTAATTGATATTTATAGGACATTCCATCCAAAAACAACAGAATACACATTTTTCTCAAGTGCTCATGGAACATTCTCCAAGATAGATCATATCTTGGGTCACAAATCAAGCCTTGGTAAATTTAAGAAAATTGAAATTGTATCAAGTATCTTTTCCGACCACAACGCTATGAGACTCGATATCAATTACAGGAAAAGATCTGTAAAAAATACAAACACATGGAGGCTAAACAATACACTACTTAATAACGAAGTGATCACTGAAGAAATCAAAGAGGAAATCAAAAAATACCTAGAAACAAATGACAATGGAGACACGACGACCCAAAATCTATGGGATGCAGCAAAAGCAGTTCTAAGAGGGAAGTTTATAGCAATACAATCCTACCTTAAGAAACAGGAAACATCTCGAATAAACAACCTAACCTTGCACCTAAAGCAATTAGAGAAAGAAGAACAAAAAACCCCAAAGTTAGCAGAAGGAAAGAAATCATAAAAATCAGATCAGAAATAAATGAAAAAGAAATGAAGGAAATGATAGCAAAGATCAATAAAACTAAAAGCTGGTTCTTTGAAAGGATAAACAAAATTGATAAACCATTAGCCAGACTCATCAAGAAAAAAAGGGAGAAGACTCAAATCAATAGAATTAGAAATGAAAAAGGAGAAGTAACAACTGACACTGCAGAAATACAAAAGATCATGAGAGATTACTACAAGCAACTCTATGCCAATAAAATGGACAACCTGGAAGAAATGGACAAATTCTTAGAAAGGCACAACCTGCCAAGACTGAATCAGGAAGAAATAGAAAATATGAACAGACCAATCACAAGCACTGAAATTGAAACTGTGATTAAAAATCTTCCAACAAGCAAAAGCCCAGGACCAGATGGCTTCACAGGTGAATTCTATCAAACATTTAGAGAAGAGCTATCACCTATCCTTCTCAAACTCTTCCAAAATATAGCAGAGGGAGGAACACTCCCCAACTCATTCTATGAGGCCACCATCACCCTGATACCAAAACCAGACAAGGATGTCACAAAGAAAGAAAATTACAGGCCAATATCACTGATGAACATAGATGCAAAAATCCTCAACAAAATACTAGCAAACAGAATCCAACAGCACATTAAACGGATCATACACCATGATCAAGTGGGGTTTATTCCAGGAATGCAAGGATTCTTCAATATACGCAAATCAATCAACGTGATACACCATATTAACAAATTGAAGGAGAAAAACCATATGATCATCTCAATAGATGCAGAGAAAGCTTTTGACAAAATTCAACACCCATTTATGATAAAAAACCCTGCAGAAAGTAGGCATAGAGGGAACTTTCCTCAACATAATAAAGGCCATATATGACAAACCCACAGCCAACAGCGTCCTCAATGGTGAAAAACTGAAAGCATTTCCACTAAGATCAGGAACAAGACAAGGTTGCCCACTCTCACCACTCTTATTCAACATAGTTTTGGAAGTTTTAGCCACAGCGATCAGAGAAGAAAAGGAAATAAAAGGAATCCAAATCGGAAAAGAAGAAGTAAAGCTGTCACTGTTTGCAGATGACATGATACTATAGATAGAGAATCCTAAAGATGCTACCAGAAAACTACTAGAGCTAATCAATGAATTTGGTAAAGTAGCAGGATACAAAATTAATGCACAGAAATCTCTGGCATTCCTATACACTAAGGATGAAAAATCTGAAAGTGAAATCAAGAAGACACTCCCATTTACCATTGCAACAAAAAGAATAAAATATCTAGGAATAAACCTACCTAAGGAGACAAAAGACCTCTATGCAGAAAATTATAAGACACTGATGAAAGAAATTAAAGATGATACAAATAGATGGAGAGATATACCATGTTCTTGGATTGGAAGACTCAACATTGTGAAAATGAAAATGACTCTACTACCCAAAGCAATCTACAGATTCAATGCAATCCCTATCAAACTACCGCTGGCATTTTTCACAGAACTAGAACAAAAAATTTCACAATTTGTATGGAAACACAAAAGACCCTGAATAGCCAAAGCAATCTTGAGAAAGAAAAACGGAGCCGGAGGAATCAGGCTTCCTGACTTCAGACTATACTACAAAGCTACAGTAATCAAGACAGTATGGTACTGGCACAAAAACAGAAATATAGATCAATGGAACAGGATAGAAAGCCCAGAGATAAACCCACGCACATATGGTCACCTTATCTTTGACACAGGAGGCAGGAATGTACAGTGGAGAAAGGACAGCCTATTCAATAAGTGGTGCTGGGAAAACTGGACAGCTACATGTAAAAGTATAAGATTAGATCACTCCCTAACACCATACACAAAAATAAGCTCAAAATGGATTAAAGACCTAAATGTAAGGCCAGAAACTATCAAACTCTTAGAGGAAAACATAGGCAGGACACTCTATGACATAAATCACAGCAAGGTCCTTTTTGACCCACCTCCTAGAGAAATGGAAATAAAAACAAAAGTAAACAAATGGGACCTAATAAAACTTAAAAGCTTTTGCGCAGCAAAGGAAACCATAAAGAAGACCAAAAGACAACCCTCAGAATGGGAGAAAATATTTGCAAATGAAGCAACTGACAAAGGATTAATCTCCAAAATTTATAAGCAGCTCATGCAGCTTAATAACAAAAAAACAAACAACCCAATCCAAAAATGGGCAGAAGACCTAAATAGACATTTCTCCAAAGAAGATATACAGAGTGCCAACAAACACATGAAAGAATGCTCAACATCACTAATCATTAGAGAAATGCAAATCAAAACTACGATGAGATATCATCTCACACCAGTCAGAATGGCCATCATCAAAAAATCTAGAAACAATAAATGCTGGAGAGGGTGTGGAGAAAAGGGAACCCTCTTACACTGTTGGTAGGACTGTAAATTGATACAGCCACTGTGGAGAACAGTATGGAGGTTCCTTAAAAAACTACAAATAGAACTACCATATGACCCAGCAATCCCACTACTGGGCATATACCCTGAGAAAACCATAATTCAAAAAGAGTCATGTACCAAAATGTTCATTGCAGCTCTATTTACAATAGCCCAGAGATAGAAACAACCTAAGTGTCCATCATCGGATGAATGGATAAAGAAGATGTGGCACATATATACAATGGAATATTACTCAGCCATAAAAAGAAACGAAATTGAGCTATTTGTAACGAGGTGGATAGACCTAGAGTCTGTCATACAGAGTGAAGTAAGTCAGAAAGAGAGAGACAAATACCGTATGCTAACACATATATATGGAATTTAAGAAAAAAAAATGTCATGAAAAACCTAGGGGTGAAACAGGAATAAAGACACAGACTTACTAGAGAATGGACTTGAGGCTATGGGGAGGGGGAAGGGTAAACGGTGACAAAGCGAGAGAGAGGCATGGACATATATACACTACCAAACGTAAGGCAGGTAGCTAGTGGGAAGCAGGGAGATCAGCCCGGTGCTTTGTGACCGCCTGGAGGGGTGGGATAGGGAGGGTGGGAGGGAGGGAGACGCAAGCGGGAAGAGATATGGGAACATATGTATATATATAACTGATTCATTTTTGTTGTGAAGCTGAAACTAACATACCATTGTAAAGCAATTATACTCCAATAAAGATGTTAAATTGAAAAAAAAAAGTCATTATACAATGAGTTATATGATTCAATCAGAGTACAGCACAGTGAGGTTGTTAATGTTATCACCTCTTTGTAGGCCAGGGAACTAAGGGTCAGAGAGGTTAGGTGGATTGCCCTAGGTCTCAGGTAGGACATGGTAGACCTAATTCTGACTGCAGAGCTCAAAACACTCAACAACTATCTTCTAACTGCCTCCTATCATAATGGAATCACTCTTGATGGTTTTAGCCTGTAATTAATGAATAAATTTTAATAGGCAATAATATGTCTAAGCCTTTTAGTTTAGTCAAGCCCTTCTCCCTTCATTTTAATAAATTTCTGCAGTCTGTATAAAGCTTCAGTTTATTAAAGGGAGCTTGTTTTCTTCATTTAGACCAGCTCGTAATTGCAAACCACACTGACGTTTCCCAGACTGCTTCTGGCACCCTGTTTTAAATGTTAGCCTGGTTTCAGGGGAGTTATTCTGGAGAACATCAGGCTCAGCTCAGAAATGTACCCTGCATTAAAATGCAGGCTGGGTGAGGGTTTCTTTGAATGTTCCCAAACTACTTATTATGGATAGGTACATTGTAAACATTTGTATTTGGTATTAAAGCAATTTGTCTACATTCAGTTCAATTCCAGAAACCTTTATTGAGCACCTACTAGATTCTAGCTGCTGTGACTCAGCCTGTAGCGGAAGCACAGACGAATAAAGGTGAGCTCCATTTTCTTAGGAACTTACAGTATCATCCTCACCTCTCAATGCATCTGAATTTTGTGTAATTAATTAGCATCACAGCTAAAGAGTCAGAACCAACCACAGACACGTTTATGAATGTGGCAATGTCTACCTGCGTTACACACATTTGATTTTTTTTTACATCTTTATTGGAGTATAATTGCTTTACAATGGTGTGTTAGTTTCTGCTTTATAACAAAGCGAATCAGTTATACATATACATATATCCCCATATCTCCTCCCTCTTTCGTCTCCCTCCCACCCTCCCTATCCCACCCCTCTAGGTGGTCACAAAGCACTGAGCTGATCTCCCTGTGCTATGCGGCTGCTTCCCACTAGCTATCTATTTTACATTTGGTAGATACACATTTGATTTTAAAGAATCCCGAAAATAAACAGGCTCACTGCTGTTGATGTGATTCCTCGCCTTCGCCTCAAATGAATCATTTGCATTGTGTGAAAATGCTCAATCACTCCTGTCTTTTGTTGGCTCAAATTAAGTCAACTTTTTTTTTTTGGAAAAAAGAGTCATATGATTATTGTGAGTAGGGACACTGGAGAGAGAACAATAGGTCTCATCCCCGAGCATCAAAATTCATCCAATCAGCTAATGTGTACCTACTAACAGCAATCTAATACCTACTAACGGCAATCTCCTGTGCCAATTTTTTTGGAAAGTACGATAAATGTATTAGGCATTGTTCCTGCCCTTAAAGAAGCAACAATCAAATTCAGTGCTTCTTACATTTTCATGTGCATAAACATCACCGCGAGTATATTCATACAATCGAATTCTGCTTAGCAATAATAAGAAATGAACTGTTAATGTACTCAGTAACATGATGCATCTCAAAAACGTCATGCTGAGGTAAAGAAGTCAGACACAAGAGAGGATATACTGGGCATACCCACTGTTATAAAATTAACTATTAGGAATACATCAGACAATTCTCAAAGAGACTCATGACTTTGAAGCTGTTGCATGGAAACTATCCCTGATCACCCAACCTAAAGGAGACCCTCTCTGTTTATTTCTTCATAACATTTGCCATACTTTGTAATTACATATTTATTTACCAATTTACATGCTTATCTCCTATCTCTGTACTAGCCTGTAAGTTCCAAGAGGACAGTAGCTACACGTACATAATGTTTGCCACTATATACCTGATGGGTTTTATAGTGACCAGTATCAATAAAATGTTCTATAGGTATATGTTGTAATAATGATCACCAACTCTGAGAAGAACAGTGGCTCATATTTCTTTATGTCTCTCATAAGTAACAATAAGGACACAAAGAGGGCTCTCAAAAATACTTTTTGAATGAAAAAGATCACCAGAAACGATTGTATGGCTCATAATCTAGAAACAAAGTGACATGAGATTCTTCATCCAAATTTGGATGGATGACTCTCTAAACAGTGAAAATTAATTCATTGAGTAAATGATGTAAATGAGTCTTCACTTCAGCTACTTTAAACTAATTAATGGAATACATAATGGGAAAGATGGTGCTTTAGGTTAATAGTTATTTTACACATCTCAGAAGAGAGCAGAGTCTAGATAAGTGGTTCTCAGACCTGCCAGCACAGTAGAACCACCTGGAAACGTTTATAAATTACAGGTGCCTATTTTCCCTCCACCCCCTGCTGAGGTGATTCAGTTGTTTCAGATGAGTCCTGAGTATCGATAGTTTTCAAGGCTGAGAACCTCGGTCTTACGGAGGGGTGTGTATATAATATAATGTGGGCTTTGGTCAGAAAAAGCAGGATTCAAAACTCATCTCAGTCACTTGCTAGCTGTGTGACCTGGTGCAGAATACTTAACCTGTCCCAGCTTCAGAGTTTACATTTATTAAATAGAATAATAAGGGAATTCCCTGGCAGTCCAGTGGTTAGGACTCCATGCTTCCACTGCTGGGAGCCCAGGTTAGATCCCTGGTCGGGAAACAAAGATCCTGCAAGCTGAGGGGCACATGGCCAAAAAATAAATAAATAAAATAAAATAGAATAATAATATCTACCTTTAAGGTGGTGAGGATTCGAAATTATATAAAATTGCAATACAAAGTAGGTCATCATAATTGGTCACTTTTATTATTCCTATATTTAGGTAAGATCATTTTTGTTTGTTTTCTTCAGTTTATCCCCAGACAACTCAGGTACATTTGTGTTGAGCATATGGTGATAGCATGTTGTCTGGGCTGTGGAAATGGTACTTGAATCTCTAACAGATTAAACTGGCAAATAAGGTGACAGCTTTATTACCAAAGCTAACTCTTGAATGGTAGAGCCCTCTCAATTCACATTATTCCAAATGAGAACTAAGGAAATAAAGTAAATTATTAATAACAGAAAATCAATAATGATATTTAACCTTTCTGAAGAATTTACCATGGGTTAGCCATTGTTTTATAAGTCCTGCATGTATCTTTTTATTCAATCCTTAGGCCATTCCTATGGGATTGGGTACTTGGTACTCTCATTATATCCCTATTTACAACTAAGGAAAATAAGGCACAAAGATATAAAATAACTTGCCCAAGTCCCACAGTTGCTAAGTGGCAGGGAAAAGATTCAAAGACTGATTTCAGTTGCCCTGTTCTTAATTCTTGCACCCCCATCACTTTCTTCCAGAAAACAGTCCTTTATGAATATATCCACAAGACTGGGTAAGGGAAATGACCCTTAGTT
The DNA here is from genome assembly GCF_951394435.1 of Stenella coeruleoalba. Taxonomy (NCBI): domain Eukaryota; kingdom Metazoa; phylum Chordata; class Mammalia; order Artiodactyla; family Delphinidae; genus Stenella; species Stenella coeruleoalba. The sequence goes on from NC_137156.1 coordinate 78,416,671, forward strand.
AGTCTGAGATAAGGTGTGTTTGGGGATTGAGTGGCTACGGTTCTGAAAAGAAACAAAATGGACTGAGTATATAAAATTAATGAACTCCTACTTATCATGGAATTATCTTTGAAAGCTATCTATTGAATAATCAACTTTACATTTTCATTATTTTTTATAGGTAGTTTTCCTTGAGAAATAAGAAACTTCCCTGAATACGTTCTCTTGTATTTTCAACTGCAATTCTCCCCTCTATCCCTCAGCTGAATTACGTCTGAGACAGAGGCCAGGAATCTGTCCCCACTGGGGTTGACTTCCATTTAAATTCAAGCATCTTGTCCAATACAGCCCTATAATTACCCTGAGCTCCTTTGGTCCACCTGCTGCCTAATATACATGTTAGGATGGGTGGAACATTGATGATAGTTTGGAATGACTCTGCTTTTTAAGTGGATACATGGATACTTTTGGAAGCCAAATTGTATTTGGAATTTTTATCTCTGGAACTTGTTTGTGTTGTTTACCTGAAACTTGAGAAGTGTCAAAGGGAACATAACTTTTGGTTAAATTCATTCATTCCCTTATTCAAGGAACATTGGTTGATCCATAACCTAAGGCCTGACTATAGTAGGTGTTGGGTATACAATTAGAAGAAACATAGTATCTTCTCCAAGAAGCTCTTAATCTGAGCTGGGCTGAAAGTAAAGAATGCATATTCTTGTCCTGTGACTCTACTAGCCAGCCTTGTGTGGGGAGAAGTAAATGGATTTGGAAGGGCTGGGTCCTCATTCTGGCCCACCACGCATCCCGGTGCTATCAGCTATCCTATCCCAGCACCCAGTGTGGTCCAGCCCTGTGGTTGGAGGGCAGAGGAACTTGGCTTGAATCCCTGCTTCTCCACTTCTGAGTTGTGTCATCCTGGATGGATTACTTAGTCTGTGTAGGTTTCCCATATATAAAATGGGGGCAATAAAAGGCCTTCCTTCATAGGGCTGTTGTGAGAATTCAAGAGTTGTCATGTAAAGCTTTTATCAGAGTGTCTCACACATAATAAATGCTTGGTAAAAGCTTAGGATGATGATTTATCTGCTGAATTTTTTTTTTTTTCATGTGTGTGTGTTTCTCTCCTCTGCAAAGGAGATCGTCAAGGTCTCTTCCACTTAAAGCATCCTCAAATTCTAAAACATTAACAAGGAAGCAAGTGCCAACAAAGGACCAAAGGTGTTTTAGCCCCTGTGGTGGTCATGTGCATCAAAAGACCCTAAACCTTGACTACTGTTTAGCTGGAAACACTGCTGACCCAATAGCAGGAAATAAGGATGATTATTTAACATTTTAAGAAAATTAGCCAATATCTCTGTTAATGGGTTAATAGTGAAGGGGCAACTCCTTCACTAATCAGGGCTTTGTTTGTTTGAGACATTTTCTAGTTTTTCCTCTCACAGAAGAATGTGTTGAAAGGTTGGCATGGCTTTCTTTTACCCAGTTGAAAACAGACTTCCCTGAGGTTTGGCCAACAGTCAGACTCGTTGTTTTTATTTATGGCATTCTCCGCTGCATGCCTGACTGATGCCAAACACAGGAGCCCCGATTAATTTTGTGTTTGCCTTGTAGAGTGATTTAGAATAACTGAGGCCCTTCAGATTCTCAAGAGTCATTTCCTTTGGAAATGAGTACAGCTTGGGTCTGGACAGAGTAGAGCAATTTGAAAGTAATGGAGTGCCTTAAGTCTGTTAAGAGGGCTACATTGTGTAAACCTTTGGAATTTGGGAACTGGTGAACATCAGTGAATGTCAGAGATCCGGGCCACTGAAAAAATATGACGGCTGTGCTTAATAGCTGGCATCTTGAGAATGCTACCCCCGCACTCGCACCCAATATTTTGGGTTGGACACATAACAGTTTGCTGAAGAATCAAGGCCAGTAATATGGAGTGTAAATCTGCTGCTAAAAATGCACCAGCTCATTTTTCTCTTCTTGGTATTATTTCAAGTGGCTCTTAAAGGGCCAGACACATGCAAACCACCTTGCTTTCTCCCTCTTGCCTACCCGCTGCGCCCTAGACGCTTGAGTCAGGGTCTGAGCTCTGGAAAGAGGGAATGATCTTCCCCATATCTGCAAAGTCACAATCCTGAAACTGACACACTGCAGTGCCGCACTTCTGCTCTACTTTTGTGATTTGCTGACATGGCAGTGGCTGATGGAGAAAATACAAGCTAAGGAAAAATGTAAAACCACAGAAACACTATCAGGTTTCTAAAAACTAACTCTTTCCCACGCTTTTTTTTCTTGCAAAGAAATAATGCTCCTCTATCTAAGATATCCATCCTGACCTTCTTCAAGTAATCTTCTGCTCACCCTTCAAGATCCAGTGCAAATTCCACCTGTACCGGCAGCTCCCCTGAGAGCTGTGTGAAGCAGTAATATGCTTACAGCAGTTACCTCATGTACTGTCCCTCTCCCTCGCCAGCAGGTGATCCCCTTCAGGGCAGGGACATGTTCAATTTTCTATCTCCAAACTCTTCACTGAAGAGAGAATATGAACTGACACTCAGCACATCACTGCTTTATGCCTGGCATGGAAACGCAGGCACTCCTCCTCTCCTGGGGCAGGAAGCTTACGCAACTCAGGTGTTGGGTACTGAGAATCTCTTAATGCATCTCTTGCTTTGGCTATTTGCCTTGTCACTCGTAGGTATCCCTTGGGCCCACTTTTTTCATACTGTAGTGATCAGAGCTGACTCGTGTGGGCCTCGGAAGAGGATCTGGGAGATGGAAAAATGGACACTTCTCATCTTCTGTTTGACTCTAGATGTTAAGGTTTTTTAAAACACAGCTGGAATTTGATGTGGTAAGACATGCAGACACAAAAAAGACAGTCATGAAGGAAGAAGTTTTAAAATCTCACAGATACCTAGAACCAGGAAACACATCACTCCCACAAAGGGCTACATAGGGAAGCACCAGAGTCATTTAGGAGCCAGAAGGAGAGGGGAAATGTGGAGAGACCCTTTACTGTAGTTCCTGCAGGAAGAAAACGTATGAGGCAGGGCAAACAGGCTTAGAATTGGCTACTGTGAATAATTTTAGCAGACTCTGTGGCATGGGGGCTGACCTTAGTTGTCTGTTACCTGGCCTGGGGTGATTAGGACAGGTGGATGTCAGCCTAGAACATAAGAGGACATAAAGGAACATAAAGAACATAAAGGATGTGGTTGGGGAATCTGGGCGCTGGATGGTTAGTTTCCATGTAAAAGGTGCAGTCTTGGGGAGTTTTTTGTTTTCTCTAGGAATTAAGTAATAACTCTGGGAAGGGCAGTCCTTTCCAGTGTCAGCAAGGCCCCAAGATGTCAAAGCATCAGAATAAAAAGACATGCTTTCTACATAAGGGCTAACTAGTTCACCAGATGACATCCTTACTTGTCCTTTCTAAAGGATGAGAGTTCTGCACTGAGGATTGGAAAAAACATCATGACACTTCGGATTGAAAAGAAAAAAAATGAAAGGAAAGAAGAAAGGAAGAATGCGAGCAAGAAGGAAAGGATATTTTTAAAGAAAAAAAAGTAGAGGAAAGGAAGGACCTGAACACACAGTAGGTGCTCAGAATATATTTGGTGAATAAAGAAATAGATGATAGAGTATCAGTCTATCAATCTATCTTCTTATTTAATCATATTATATCATTAATATGAATGCAAGATGCTGTGTTCGAGCCAACAAGGATATTTGCAATTTAAGTCTTTATTTAATTATGTAAAAGAGCCTGTGCTATCAATTTCAGCTATCACTGAGCAGATGAATGGATATATTTTCCATAGCCTTAAAATTACAGTTTGTAAGGAAATCGTCGAGTTAGTCTGCTTGGAAGGTGGTTTCTGCACATTCACTTAAGGGACCATTCAATCACTTAATCACCAAGCAGTAGTTCATTGGTTTAAGGATGACGTTTTGATTCTAGGTGAAACCTCAGTGTAAACACTGCTCAGGCAGTTACTCTGATTTCCGCATCTACCAAGGAATATGTCCAGGGCTGCCTTCATTTAAAAAAAATCCTATTTTCCAAAGCAGACAGGTGACTGAAGCAAGGATTTGTCACCAAATTGCTTTACAAGTGCAATAAATGGAAGTGTTTGTTGACAAATCATTTACAAATCAGCTTGTCAGAGAGGTTGGGATCAGAGAAATCTGGAAGCTAAGGGTTAGTGGACAGCAGAGACTCACAGATCCTGCCAAGATCAATCAGAAATGATGAGAACAAACATAACAGGGCTCTGGGGAAATAGGATCAATTTATAACAGTTGGATCTGCATCCAACTTTTCAATATCGCCTCCATGAAGTGGAGTTCTCTGAGATGGTGGTGAAGGTTGGACAGGGATCCTGCCTGAAAGTAGCTGAAAACTCCACTTTTCCATCATTAGGAAGGATACAAATAACTCTCATGATTGGCCGGCAGTCTGTCCTAAGTTTGTAGCAGGGCAACCCAGCTTGAGCACAAGATGAGACTCGGGTTATGGTTTGACGCCCTCTCCTTTCCACGCAGGCACTGACTTGCATTAAGCTGATGTGTAATTAACTGCAATCGATTGTAAAACAGCCTCAGTCCTTCCTACCTTCTCTCCCCCCTTCTCCACGCTCATTGCATGGCCAATAGTTGACAGTGACTGGCTGCAGCAAATATTCAATAGAATGTGGTAGGAGAGACGACGGTGGGCCAGCTCCAAGTCTAGGCCTCAAGAGGCCTGGGTGTTTTGCAAGATTCTGATTCCAACATTGTCGAGAGAGAAAGAGAATGGATTAATATTTATTGAGCACTTACTTAATTTCAGCCATCTAATTAAGCTTATAAATAAGGTTAACCACAAACATAACCATGATCATAATAAAATGGCAAAGACTATTTATTGAGGACTTTTTAGGTGCTGGGTCCTGAGTTAAAGGATTTATATGTTTTCTTTCAGTCTTCATAAAAAACCTAAGAGGTTGGTGTTATCAATGGCCCCATGATACAAATAAGACAAAGAGTACCTCTAGGTTAAGGAACTTGGCTTAGAGCAAAGAGCAGGTAATTCGGAGAACCAGTCCATATACAGCTGCCCTCCATGTCAGAATATACGAAACCACAGATACAGAGGGCTGACGGTACCATCTGTTTCATATCAGGGACTTCAGCATCTGGGGATCTTGGTATGGGGCGGGGGTCCTGGAATCAATACCCCTGTGGATACCCAGGGACGATGGTATATACAGTCTCTTTTAATGACCTGTGTGAAAGCACCTCGTCCAAAAATGGCATCGCTCCTCATTTGATATGTGTGGGTACTAAGGATATGTGTGTGACCACGTGCTTGTGTACAGAAACCCTGGATTCTCCTCAAGGAGAATACGCACGCATTTGCGTAGAGAAGAAGAGATTAGGTGAAAGGAAATGGCTTTTTCCAAGACACAGAGGAAAAGCTGGGCTGACTAGGTAAGCCTTGATTATTTTCTGCAGCTTAAAAAAAAAGTAGAGTAATTAAAGCAAAACTGGTAGCAAAACTCCCCAGATAGACATTCCACGTTCTATCAGTGGCTGCCACTTCCCTCTCAAACTGAATAGCTTTGTGTGCGCCAGGGAGACTGAAGACACAGTTCTATTGTTCTATTTAGGGGCAATAACAGCAGCCCAAATTCCATACTTTGCAGTCACTTTGTGTTCTACCCTGGCACACCTGTGTTCCGCTAAGCCTTATTTTCACTGTCTCCAGGTCATTACCCCAAAGCGAGAGTCCTAGGAGAGCAGGTTTCCCTGTCTTGGTGGAGTAAGCTGGTTAGTGGGAGCCAACACGTGATGACTGGAGCACCAGGGAGCTGTCCGGTTACAGAGGCTCCAAAAAACCCTTGGCTTCATCGGCAGACTCCACTTTTCTCTCATAGCCCGCCATTTAACCCATCAGCAAACCCTACTGGCTCCACCTGCATGATACATCATGTGACCCTTGCCACTTTTATTCCGCTGCTGTTCCCACCTATTTTATCATCATTTATCTATCATCTTCATTTTGCCTGAGTGGCTGCAGTACTTGTAAATGGCTCCATGAGCCTCAAAAGCAAAGGCAGATGGATGTTCTTGCAATATGAGATCATGCCCTTCCTCTGCTCAAAACCCACCCATGGCTCCCAGCTCCTTCTTAGAAAAGCCCAAGTCCTTACAGGGCCCACAAGACCTTCCAAGGTTTGGTTGGCCGCTCTCCTCCTCACTCATCCCACTGCAGCCACACTGACCTCCTTGTTCTTTCTACAAGGTGCCCAGCCTGCTCGCCCCTCAGGACCCTTTCATGTAGTCTCCCAGGCATCCTCAAGGGCCCCCCCTTGACTTCCTTGAAGTTTCTGCTCAGTGTCACCTTGGCTCAGGAACCTTCCCTGAGGCCGCTATATCTGAACACTGTAACCCCTTCCTACACCCCCTACTGTCTGCTCCTGCTTTCTTCTTGCCCCATAGCCCTTGACATCTCCTCAAATATTACGCAACCTGCTTACTTGTCTATTGGCCTCCTTTCTGTAAAGACCAGAGGTTCAAGAGGCCAGAGATCTTTGTCTCTTGGGTTCACCGACAGGCTCTGACACATACTATGTGTCAAGTGGATTTCTGTTGAATAAATGGATGGACGTGAACAGGGCAGAAGTCAGTGGGGTGTTTGAGAACAGGGACCATGGAGGCAGACTGCCCAGCTCAAAGTTCCTGTTCTACTGCTTAATAGTTTGGGGACATTCACTTCATCTCTATAAGTCCCTGCTTCCTCCTCTGCAAAATGGGTATGAAAATAGAACTCTTGGAGAGGATGCAGATGGAATACTTAGCCCCGTGTCTGGCATATACTGAACACTCAATAGACACTGACTGTTACCCTACATTTTGAAAAACATCAGTATTTAAATTCTTCTTTTGCTTTCTTTGGAGGTACAGTGATTTCAGAAGAAAAATGAGGTATGAGGGAAGGGTATTAACATGCAATGGACACCTCAGCTCATTTCATCCTCACAACCATCCTATGAGACAGTTATTTTCCCTATTCAAAAAATGAGGCAGGGAGCCTTAACGAGGTTGACTGCAGCGTCCAAGGTCACATAAGAGGCAGAGCTGGGCTTCACATCCAGATTGGCCCTATCCTACTCGTCTTCCTCTTGCCCCTCCGCAACACGCTCCCCTCTTTACCCCATCAGTAGCAACTTCCAGCATCTTCTCGTTCCCTGAACACATCTGCCCTTTCCCAGCTCCGAGAGTTCGCTTATGTTCGCTCTGTCTGGACTTACCTTTCCCTCCACTTATCCCCCTTACCATCCTACCTATCTTTTCAGGGCCGGCTCAAATGCCACATCCTCCCTTTAGCTTCTAGGATTGTTCTCAGATTTAACCTCTTCCTCTGCTCTGCTTAAGACATTCACTGCCTTGTTCCTTGTGCTTTATGCTGTACCGTCTTCCTCACACATCAGGGTGGGATCTTCTTGAATTTGGGAACAGCACAAGGCTCATCTTTGTGTCTCCGTGGTACCTAGCACAGCACAGTGGACTCACAACGCAGGCAGATCCAACTTGCAGGATCTCATCTATGCTAGCTTGCAATGCTACCACTACACTTGCTATTTTAAATAATCAGTGTAAGCATGTAAGTGAGCCACTCACGGTCAATGCCTGCTGGCAAAACCTATAGACAAAAATGTATGGATGACTCTAAGGTGTTCCAACTAGTGACCAAGAAGTGAAACACATCGATCAAGTGGCCAGGCAAATAGGTGGTGATGCTGTATAAATATCCACAAGGAAAGAAATTCAAGTACTGATTGTTAATCAGAGTAATACTGAATCAAGGGACTATAGGTAAACTGATACAGGGCTATCAACACACAAGTCACAAAGTGTGATACACATTGGGTGAATTAGCAGCATTTTGTTTGTTTGTTTAAACTAAGTAGGCATTCAATAAATGTTCACTAAGCAGTAGAGTTGATTTGAATTGCAATAAGCCATAAATGTATGACTTTGCAATTCAGGGGATACAAAAAAGATCAGCATAAGAAAATTCCAATCTAGCTCCAAAATAGTTTCCCACACTTTGTTATATAAATAGAAATATTTCTTGACTGCTAAAGATAGCACAAGTAATTGAAGGTGGACTGAAGGGTGACAAGTGATTTGACTAGAAAGGAAAATTCATCTTGTCACTTATTACCTGCGATCCAAATTTATGCAAGACCAGCCAGGAGGCAATTTTCATTTTATCCAGGATAAACCAGAGCTTAAGCTACCAAAGCTTGTCATCTTGAATGTCTCAAACAGTCATTCAAATGGTTTGTGTCCTCTTATTTAGAATGTCTGCCGTTACGGTAATTGTCAGGATGCCTTGATTTTTCGAAAACATTGCACAGTGCAATCTCATTATAACAGGATTTGCTGTAGAATGACACTTCAGGCTAGAATAGCTGTACCTGGCTTTGGCACTTGGAATTGAATGTCAGGCTAGTGGCCTTTAAACTAACATTTGGCTTAGAAAAGAGGTTTAAGGCATGTCCTACCTCTAGTAACAGGAAACACAATAGGTATGGGAGATTTCAAAGAGAGAATCAGTTATAGCATCTGTGACCAACTTGGGAGCTCAGGGAACTTACTACCACGTCATTCCTTCATGGGTAGATTAAAAATGATTGATTATATGATATAAAATGATTGTCATGGTCCTAAGATGTTATGGCCAAGTGGTACTTAAAGCTTTTACACAGGAAGAAATGGCTAACCTTTTCCACTATGACAACTGGGGAATTTTCTTTCCTACCAAATAAAGAAGCAAAAACTCACGTGGAGGTGATAGTCCAAAAGCAGAACATAGAAGTAGAGTGCAGAGAGGGCCCAGAGAGATCTCCCAAACTGCAAAGACATGCAAAATGAAAGGGAAACCATTACTAGCTAGTGGGCAAAAGACAATTTGCAGGATGCATGAGAGAGAAGAAACCACTATTTTTAATTTAGTTGATCAAGACTTTATTGTACTTCAAGTGAATTTACCACAGAGATGCACAATATCAATAGAAAAGCATATTGTGAAGGTCAGAATAAAGCAGTTGAGGACTTGAGTCCACAGAGCTTCTCAGAAACAAGGTAAGTCAAGTTTCTCCTTCAGGGATCCCTTGAGAATAAGCCTAATTAGTCTAAAGGGTTTAGAAATGCCACCCATTGTGCTTCGGCTCCTTTCTGCAGGACTTTTACTGCTGAACCATGTCTTCCTTAATAAAAATGATTAGCACTTAGCAGCATCTAACAGGAAATGTATACCAAACCTTTCAGAGAAATGCCAGGCAAACTCTGAATCTAGTCCATTAGCCATAATGGAAGCGTAATGGGTCCTTACGGAGGGGGTATGGTGCAGGGATGCGACTAAAAATTGTGAATGAAGATAGAAATGGGGATAATGTTATTGTTGGGATTCACTTCCCCCGTACGTGTTTAAAAGACGTTTTTCCTTCTTGAATCACAGTTGCCAGGCATTCTAGTTTCTACTTCAAAATACATTTTCTTACAAGGACTAGCTTTTAAATTATGGCAAAGTACAGATTTTAAATTGTTAGGAGGAACGGGTTCTCTATGTCATTGGTCTATTTTGAAAATGACTTACCTACCACTCTCTTTCTTTCTTTCATGGAGGAGAGAATAGAATACCTTAGGAATGGCCCGTCAGTGAAGACAAATTGACATTCTACCCATACATAACATCAACTTCTGCTTTTCCAAGAATGGAGACCATTTCAATTCTTATCACTCCCTTTGGTTTGTTGATCTTACAAGCTTATCCATTTTCTTGCTCTGCATGAAATTTCATCACTTCCAACTTCAGAAAATGTTCATAGAAGAATAATATTCAAAGACTGAGAATTCAGTAAGATATCCCCCAAGCTCCAAACTCCCTCAAATTAAGTAGTTTAACTTTTATACTATCAAGTAACTTGGCTGTGAGCACGCCAGCAGCAAGGATGGAACTCCATTCATCGTAACATGTTGCTACTTAATTAGATTCAGTAAGTTGGTTGATTAGATGAAATACAAACCTGTACTTTATAGAATTAGTTTGACCTGAAATAGCTTTTAACCACACTAGGTTCATACCCCTTAATTCTCCCATTCTTTTTCTCCTTTTGAGGTTGATTTTAAACAGCATGAAATGATATAAAATTTAAGAATTATCTGGTTACGGTAGTTAAAAGAGATCGTTAAAGTAAATGAAAACATCCAGGAGATTGCTATATAGCTGAAATGTTGTCTATACCATCAAATCAAAGTCAGTTACGTCTGTACAAAGATTGCACAAGAATGTTCATAGTAGCTTTTAATAATGGCCCCAAACTGCAAACAAAGCAACTGTCAATCAACAGGGGAATGCATAAACAAATTGTGTCTATCCATACAATGAGATGCTATTCACTAAAAAAAAAAAGAGCTAACTACTGATACATACAACTGCTTGGACAAATCTCAAAAATGTTTTGCTACAGGAAAGAAGCCAGACACAAAAGAATACACACTGTATGTTTCCATTTATATGAAGCTCAAGAACGGGCAAGATAGTCCATAGTGATAGTAGTCAGAACCAGGCTCCCTGCATGGGTTGTTGATACCTCCTGGCAGGGGAATTTGAGAACTGCCTACTTCTGCCGAGCCAGTCGGGGGATGGGAAAACAGCTTCCCACTTGGCCTCACCTACACCACTTGGGTGAGGGAATCAGAATGCCCCTTGCTTGGGCCCTGGATGGGTTGGGCTTGAGGAGGATGCGTTTGTTCTACTGGTTTTTGGTTGGTGTAGGGTGGGCATTACCAAAAAGCTCTGCTGTTGTTAGCCTACGCTTTTCCTCATCCTTTGGTTGGGGAAAACAGGCTTTTCTTTCTTTTTTTTTTTTTTTTAAAGAAGATGTTGGGGGAAGGAGTTTATTAATTTTATTTATTTATTTTTGCTGTGTTGGGTCTTCGTTTCTGTGCGAGGGCTTTCTCTAGTTGTGGCAAGCGGGGGCCACTCTTCATCGCGGTGCGCGGGGCCTCTCACTATAGCGGCCTCTCTTGTTGCGGAACACAGGCTCCAGACGCGCAGGCTCAGTAGTTGTGGCTCACGGGCCTAGTTGCTCCATGGCATGTGGGATCCTTCCAGACCAGGACTCGAGCCCGTGTCCCCTGCATTAGCAGGCAGATTCTCAACGACTGTGCCACCAGGGAAGCCCAACAGGCTTTTCTTGACTCTTTTTAGGCTGTACTGTTTGGTGGTTCATAGCTGAAGGCTTCTGAAGTGCCCTGTCCTGCAGAGGTGGGGAGAAATTAGGAAGCCCATGGAACTAATTGCTGTGTCATTCCTCAATTTTTAAGATTCCTAAGCAGTCTGCCTCCTTCCTTCCACTTTTCAGAGTTTTCTTATGCTGTATATTATATTATGTCCAGGGATTTTTAGTTGTAAGGAGAGCTTGGATGGAGTGGGGCTACTCTATCTTCCCCAGAACTGGAAGTCCTCTGCTCCATTCTGTTTTAATATCAACATTTAATAGTATAACCCAACTGAGGGCTGGCACACAGTAGGTGCTCAGTAAGTGCTGGTTGATTTGGAATCCAAGCTTTGCTTGATTTGACCCACCTGTATATTGTTGAAGAGTTGTGACTTGATTACCTGATTGGTGTACTTTCAACTAGCCAATTCTGGTTGTAGGCTTACGGTGTAATGATTCCTCTCATGACTTCGTGCAGGAGTCCCCAGGCCACCTATGGAATTCTAGCACTCACAGGGGCATGGCACCTTACTTGTATCTAGGATTGGCCAGATTTCTGAAATTCTTTTCCTAGCATTTGCTTCTACCTGTCATTCTCTCTGACCACTTAGAGTAACTACTTACTTCAGCCTTGCTGCCGTTTCCTTCATGTCTCTGTAGACTGCATGCTTTTTAGCCACAGAGGTATAATAAGGCTTGTTTGGGTTTCCAAAACCCTTTGAGGTATTTGAGTTAAAGGTCCTACAAAGCTGTAAATTACCATGATTATCATAATTTAGCTGCTAATCGAGTGAAAGCAGCAGTCTGGGTCACCAAAAAAAATCACTTCCTTTGTGATTTTTTTTCCTTATGTGGGAAGCTGTATTTTCAATGGGTTCCTCACAATTTTCCAGAGGCTTCTGGTTCCAACATTGGTAATACGCGTTTACCCCTGCGTGTCTGGGACGACCTATAAGTAAGACGAAATACATTCTGCCTCATTTTAGCAAGTGTAGTGAGAAGAATAAATAAACTTCTCCAGGGAAACCCCAAACAGGAGCTCTTGAGAGAATGATGCACCCTCACTCCATGTTAAAAGTATCAGTATATTCAACATTAAAGGGAAAACACTAACCAGTGAGTTCATAGATCCACTTTATTATGTTTTCTCATTCTGTTCTGTCTTATTTGAGCAAGACTTTTGTGAAATTATAAAAACATAAACCTATTATTGAATTTCCACCGAAATGCTTCCACTGATAAGCATTACATTAGACACAAAAGATTCAATGAAAAATTTTCTGAAATATTTAAATGAGTGCCCACATTCTCCAGTAACGGCTCTTCCAACTGCTTTGATATCTTCACGAGTGTCCCTGAAGAGGACACCCATGCCACAGCAAGGGCTCCTTTTTCATTCTCACCTCACCAGCTCACAGTTGTAATCTTACTAGGAGACCACTAAAATAATCCTGTGATGCTCTACAGGCAAAGTTGGCAAACTATTGTCCGTGGCTCAAATATAGCCCACCAGCTGCTCTTGTAAATAAAGTTTTATTGGCACACAGCCACCTTCATTCATTTACGTACTGTCTAAGGCTGCTCTCATGCTACAACAGCAGAATTCATAAGGGCGACAGGGTCTGAATGGCCCACAAAGCCAAAAAAACTTTGCTATCTGCCTCTTTACAAAGAGTTTTCTGACCCCTGCTCTACATTCCATTTATCTTGCTTGGTGTTTGGCTCCTGTGCTGGCCCCTTCTCATCTTCCAGATTTATGACGTCTAGAGCCTTCCAGGGCTTACTTCTTATACCTCCCTTCCTCTCTTCATTGACTCTGTAGATCAATGGTTGTCAACCCCAGCTGCTTTTTAGAATCACTCGTGAGGCTTTTTAAAAATACTGATGCCTTGGCATCACTCTCAGAGGTTTTGATTTAATTAATCTGGGGCAGGGCTCAGCCCTCACACTTTCTGAAAGCTCCCCAGGTGATTCTAATGCACAGCCAGCATTGGGAACAATTAAGTAATTTTTGTCTAGTCTCAGGCTTTATATTAACTATATATCAGCAACTCCCAACTTCTATCTCCAGTCCCAATATCTCCCCTGAATTCCATATTCACATATCCAACTGCTTATTTGACATTTCCACTTGAATTCTTAACAGGCCTCTCAAACTCACCATAGCTGAATCAGAACTCCTGATTTCCTTCATACCATTCCTCCCATCTTAGTCAATAGGACTCAATTTCTTTTTCGGTTGCTCAGGAGAAAAACCTTAGAGTCATGCTTGGCTCCTTTCTGTCTCTCATGTTCCATCTCTAATCCACTGGCAAATCCTACTGTTCCCTCCAAATGTAGGAGAATTCAACCACTTACAATCTCTTGTGGCCCCAGCCATGAGCATCTCTCATGGGTCTTGTTTCAGCGGTCTCCTGTTGCCATGGTCTCCTGGTTTCTGCCCCTCCACCTCCGCAGTCTTTGTTAAAGCAGAAGCCAGAACGATTCCGATAATCCATGAGTCGGATAAAATCACCCCTCTGTTCAGAGGCTGCTAATGGCTTTCCATCTTTTTCAGAGTAAAAAACAAATCAAAGTATCCCTTGAATATAAATACCAGAATGGACAGAAATGAATGGTACCTGAAAGCCTGAAAACAACTATTTTTCCCATGGCCAGTGGATTTTAATTTGCTCCATTCTTCCTTAGGACGGTGAAGGCAAGAGCAAACAAACTGATAGCGAGGAAAGGCAGGTTGTTCAGCAAAGGTTGAATAGAAATAGTCATGCTTTCTAGAATTCTTTTCAATGTCCTCATATGTTTGAATTATGCATCCTGTACCTTTTCATGAAATGTCACCAACGTCTTTTCTCCAGTCAGCTTGAGTCTGCTATACCCGGGAAATTATTTGCCTTGAGCCACATAATTGCATATTGTGGGAAACTCATCTTGCAGATGCTAGAGGAAAGAAACTCAATCTCAAAATTATACCTTTCTTATCTATGGATAAGGGGGAAATGTCTTATATGCATTGTCACTTTTCCTTAGAAAAACTGCCATCTCTTTAAAAAAACATTGTTTGAAAGCAGTAAATGATGCAGAACAACAAGCTGTCAGAGGAAAGACCAAAGATATTTTAAGACCTTGCATAACATTTGTAGAAATTCTCAGCATCAGAGTAGAAATCATAATCTTGAGAAAGGTTGCACTGAATTCAAATGACTGATCTTCATATGGGTAGAGAGGTGTTTTTGCCTTAAAAATTTTTTCCTTGGAGAGGAAGAAACACTGCACAATTTGCACCTTTCCTCAGATCTTTGTGTCAAACAAATTGTCAACAAGAACAAAAAAGTCTGCTAACTGATAATCTTTTAATTTTAATTCCTTTAGTGGACTCAGAGACAGGAAAGACTAAACATCATTGGGACATTGGGAGTGCTGGTGGAGAATAAGGTGAGAAATTTTTTTTTTTTTTATTGATACGAGGCCAAAAATATATAAGAAGAATGAGGTGCAGTTAATGATGACTGTTTAATTTGAAAAATAATGAAAAATGTCCAGAAGGGAGCAAATTCAAATAAGAAAGTGATTTCTTCTCTTAAACACACTCTTTAATATAAACATTTAATTAACTACTTTATCTTTCACTGAGAAAAAGAAAAATAGAAGACCAAAAGAAAATAAATACTAAGTCACACTGACCTCAACCAGGAGTGAAATACTAAATAAAACTATAAAGAAAATGGCTTGCACTTTAAGAAAAGAATTATAGAACTAAAATCAGATGAGAATATTTTCCTTATTTCCTTCTTTAATTAACCAACCTGGGCTGCTAGCAAGATAATCTGTTTAAAGTGTTTAAGGAGATTGAAAATGATCACTTTAGCTGTGTGATCATTTTTACAAAGGCAGACATTAAAGAAAACAATCTCAAACAACGAGAAGTCTATCATTTCTTATGATCAAGCTTTCTACCTTTGTAGCGTGGGTTTTACCTGAAAGTATCTCTATATGTATTGTGGTTATTGGATAGGATGAATCAAAGCAGAAATATCTATAAAGCTAAGCTGGCGAGTAATTTCAATGATAACTAAGTTCTGAATGGCATTTCCATTTCTGTTCTGTTGATTCAAAGATGTTAAGTCCAAAATTTTAATTATTTTTTAGCTGGAGATAAAACCTATCCGTGTTTTTTTTTCCCTAGTTCTTTTGTTAGTTCAGATATAATAGTTGTAAATCCTATATGAAGATATATTCCCTTCCTCTTCACTCCCACACACTCATGCACACACACAAACTCACATATCCATTTATAGTTTAGTATAGGGTTTGCAAACTCATTGCTTTAAAGACAAGGGAAGTAACATAAAGGAGGAGAAAAAGCTCTATGTAAGACAATAGGGAGTAGTAAGGATTACAGCAAACTTGCCTGAACACATCACTTGAAGGAGTTGCTGCTAATTATCTCCTGTCAATTACTGACACACGGGAATGTAACTCAGTATTTCTAGGTTCTTACTTTGTAAGGGAAGCCATGAATCCATGTTTTATTAACTCTCCCAATGTTTATGTACTGTCAATTAATTCAACTAAACAAACAAGCACACAGAACACCTTCCTCACCAAAAACTTAGGTCTGTGGCTGTATTTAATCAGTTCCCTACCAAGATGTTGCCTCTGGCTTGGTAGGTCATACTGTCAGGAGGCTTACTTTTCAGTCTCTCCTTTCCACTCCCCAGCTGGGAGGGCTTGGCCAAGTCCTATGAAAGATTTGCACCAGAAACACAAACCAATTTGAAATCGTAAGAGAATTTAGAGGATCTCTCATCCCACCTACTTATTTTTGAGATGAAGATGTTGAAGTCTAGAATGAGCTCATTGATTTATCTAAGGTCCTAGGGGAGAGTAATGACAGATCTGACACTACAAATATGGCTTCAGACTCCCAGCCCACAAAACCACGCAATGACTAAAGCCATGGGAATGTTCAGGTCCATGGGGGATACAATCATGAGTATTATATTTAATTTTAAAGCATTCAGTTCTTAAGAACTGCTGAGGGACTTCCCTGGTGGCACAGTGGTTGAGAGTCCGCCTGCCAATGCAGGGGACACGGGTTCGTGCCCCGGTCCGGGAAGATCCCACACGCCGCGGAGCGGCTGGGCCCGTGAGTCATGGCCACTGAGCCTGCGCGTCCGGAGCCTGTGCTCCACAACGGGGGAGAGGCCACAACAGTGAGAAACCCGCGTACCGCACAAAAAAAAAAAAAAAAGAAAAGAAAAAAGAACTGTTGGAAGGCAGGGTCTATTCTATGCCTGTCCGGCACACAGCGTACTCCCTATCATCATCTTGTCCTCAAATCCATATTGAATGAATGAATGAGTAAATGAATAAAGAACTAAATTATATTCAGAACAGAAGAGTCATCATTAAGAAGCCAGTGACCAAAATAACAGAAGAAAGCTGAAGTTCAGAGATAAATAAACTGAACTACGAGAAAATGCCTTATTGTTCACTGGAAACATTAAAACAAACAAAACAAAACAAAAAGCTCCTTCCAGCTGCATCTCTGACTTGGAGCTGAATAGGAATGTAGTCTTTCCTAGATCTGATTTCTGATTACTCCTTACTGATGCTGGCTGGAAATTCAATTTATTGACTCCATCAAAATGCCCTGCAGAGACGAGTATAAGCTCTGGCTGAATGTAGACGATAAAAAGAAACTTGATATTAAAGATGGTTTACATGATAGCCCACAGAAAATACAGCCAAGTCAAGTATGCCCTTGCTTGTGGCATATTAAAACACAATTTTTTTTGGGGGGGACAATGTATATACTTTATGGAGCTTTGGCCTAGAATTTAATGCATGTTGTTTTATATCCCCCATGAATGCCTGCTGCTCCCAAGCTCAGAAAGCTTGCCTACTGCCTTCCTTTCCAGCTGGTCTACTGATCAGTTTTTCATGAAAGAGAAAAATTAAAGGGTCAGATGAATAAGGCAAACATTGTCCCACTCTTATAAAGTTAAGGATTTATTTGAAATATTTGTATAAAGTATCAAGCAGAATATATAAACCATATACATGACAGTAAATGAATATGATGAATTCTGCTGTCAATATTCTGGTTTTGATGTAACCAGGTGCATTTCCCCTCTATAAAATATTCCTTGTTACATCAAACTGAACAACTCAACTGTTACTTCACTTTGTCCTCCAAAATTCTCATAAAATGGGGTATGAGTAGAACATGTAAGGGCAGATTGGGAATTTTATTTATGATTATTTGATTCTAGATTTCTAGATAGCTGGCTGAAAAGGTCAGGTGGAAATAGATGGGGTATGACCCGGAGCCAAAGTCCATGCCCACGCGTACAACATCCACGTTGATCGTGGCTACGTCTGGTTTGGATGTTTGTAGAGTTTCTAAAGATTATGTTAGAATCACAGAAACAATGACTTTGATAAATAAATTTTGAGTAATAGCCTGCCAATGCAAAGAGACCCTTCTCCTGAGATGAGAAACGTATTAACACTGGGTCATCCAGGTTCTTTCCTTTGTGTATGTGTTTGTTTTCAAATCTCCTTTTCTTTCCCTAGGCAAGTCTAGGCAGATATTTCAACTCAATGAATATGTATTAATTGGCCCATGTGGGTCCAATTCTGAGACACAACTAGCTATTAGAAGCTGCAAAACATTCTTTGTGAAAGCAATAACTGACACTTATTGAACACTTATTACATGCTAGGCACTAGACCTTAATTTACATGTATTATCTCACTTAGGCGTTACAATGACTTTACCAGTTTGGGTCTTCCTTTAACCTAAGACTCAGACAGTTCTATGTTTAATTTTTGAGGAGCCTCCATACTGTTTTCCTTAGTGGCTGTACTGATTTACATTCCCACCAACAGTGTACTAGGGTTCCCTTTTCTCCACATCCTTGCCAGCTCTTGTTATTTCTTGTTTTTCTCACAATAGAAAGGTATGAGATGGTATCACATAGTGGTTTTGATTTGCATCCCCTGATGATTCATGAGGTTGAGCATCTTTTCATGTGGCTGTTGGCCATCTGTCTGCCTTCTTCGGAAAAATACCTATTCAGGTCCTCTGCCCATTTTTAAATTGGATACAATCCAGCAATTCTACTCCTGGGTATTTAGCCAAAGATACTAATTCAAAAAGATGTATGCACCCCAATGTTCATACCAGCATTATTTACAATAGCCAAGATATGGATGCAACCTAAGTGCTTCCCATCAACAGATGAATGGATAAAAAATTGTGATTATATATAAAATCACACACACACACACACACACACACACACACACACATATACACACAGTGGAATATTACTCAGCAAGAAAGAATTAAATCTTGCTATTTGTGACAACATGGACAGACCTGGAGGGTATTATACTTAGAAAAATAAGTCAGAGAATGACAAATACTGTATGTTTTCACTTATATGTGGAATCTAAAAACCGAAACAAATTGACAAATATAACAAAACAGAAACAGACTCACAGGGCTTCCCTGGTGGTGCTGTGGTTAAGAATCTGCCTGCCAATGCAGGGGACACAGGTCCCAGACCTGGTCCGGGAAGATCCCACATGCCACAGAGCAACGAAGCCTGTGTGCCACAACTATTGAGCCTGCATCTAGAGCCCGCGAGCCACAACTACTGAGCCCACGTGCCACAACTACTGAAGCCCACGTGCCTAGAGCCCGTGCTCCGCAGCAAGAGAAGCCACCGCAATGAGAAGCCTGCACACCGCAACGAAGAGTAGCCCCTGCTTGCTGCAACTACAGAAAGCCAGCGTGCAGCAACGAAGACCCAATGTGGCCAAAAATAAATAATAAAATAAAATAAATTAATTAAAACAACAAAAAAGAAACAGACTCACAGATAAAGAGAACAAACTAGTGGTTACCAGAGGGGAGGAGTGGGAGGACCGGTGAAACAAGTGAAGGTGATTAAGAGGTACAAACTATCAGTTATAAAATTAGTAAGTCACAGGGATGTAATATACAGCCCAGGAAATATAAACAATATTTTACAATAACTTTGTATTGTGTATAATCTATAAAATTATTGAATCACTATGTTGCCCACCGGAAACTAATATCATATTGTAAATCAACTATATTTCAATCAAAACAAAAAAAACCCTTGGGCTTCTCTGGTGGCGCAGTGGTTGACAGTCCGCCTGCCGATTCAGGGAACACGGGTTCATGCCCCAGTCCGGGAGGATCCCACATGCCGCGGAGCAGCTGCGCCCGTGAGCCATGGCCGCTGAGCCTGCGCGTCCGGAGCCTGTGCTCCGCAACGGGAGAGGCCACAACAGTGAGAGGCCCGCGTACCGCAATATAAACCAAAAAAAAACCTAAGACATAGTTTAAATCACTTGCCCAATTCAGGTCTGTCTGACTACAGAGCCTAAAATATTAACTTCCTTGCAAGGTTTCAACTTCACTCTTTAGCTTCATAATCCCAGAAAGAATGGGAGCTCAGTGATGGTCAGAGCATTCAGATCATTCATTTCAGCCATAAAAATACACTCTGCAAAAATACCTGGGTCAACCAGGAATTGAACAGAGAGCCTCAGGTATGTCTTTTTGTCCGAGGTTCCTAATCTCTTTTGGCTTCGTTTCTATGGGGATTTATGCTGTTTTGTCAGCCACAGCTCGCTGTTGACTCAGAATATGCCTACCAGCCATTAAAATCCCCCGTCCTTTTTTTATACATGTTACTGAGAAGTCTTATTTCCTCCCTTATCTATTCACACAGGTGGCACTTTGGGACATAGTGCTTCATTAAAAATATTCCATCTCATTGTTATGATCTTTGTTCTTTGGTAAACTATAGAGAGTTCCAAGAATTATGATATTTTGCTCACTTTTCTATCCTGAAGAACCATCACCCATGTAGCGGATATTGGCCATTTTTGGAACTACCCAGTTTGGGCATGATTCCTTTGGGGTAAATCATGAGACTGAATCATGGTGGGGAGCAGAGCCCCCAGCCTCCTCCTACAAAACCCAGAGGAGGCAAAGAATTCCTCTCCATGCCCCTGGCAGCCTAGGTACGGGCCTGTGACTGGGCTGGCCATTCAGATGATCCTGCCGGGGCCTTAAAATCTTAAGGAAACAATGTGAAGATACAGGAAAAGTGCAAACATATTCACAGGGAGGTGGTGACATGGAGAATACAGCTTTGAAGGGCCAAGGTGTGCTGCTTGCACCGGTGCTGTTTTTATGGCGTGGCCTTGGCTGGTTCCTGCTGCCTATATTTCTTTAGTCCCTGAGCATCTGCAGAGTTTATTTCTTCAGCCTTCACACATATGCAGCTCCCCTGCCCCAACCCTTGCCGAAACTCCCTTTGGTCCTAGAGATGCCAGAGTCAGTTTCTAGTGCTGACAACTAAAATCCCCGACAGATGCAGGTCACTTCTCTTCTCCACTGCTATCCCCCCAGACTGAGGACCCACCATCTCACAACTGGACCAGTACAATAGCCTCTGCCTGGCTCCCAGCTTCCGTGTTCCCACCTGCCACGACCTAGCCTCCTTCATCACTTAAAACTGCAAGTCAGATTAGGCCATTCACCCTATAAAGGCCCCCAATGACTTTCCATCACGTTAACACTAACAGCCCAGCCTCTCACCTTGATTACTTCCAGTTTTCAGCCTCATGTCCCATCACTCTCCTCCCCACAGACTCCAGCCGTCCCAGCCCTGCTGATTATACTAAGCTTAGTCCTGCTTCTGAGCCTTGAGTTGCTAGATTTAAAAAGCCCTTTGTTACTAGAAGTATAAAAAGTATGTGTTTATCTGAAAATCACTTTTAACTGGGTGTCCTATATTTTAGTTGGCCAACCCAGACACTTATACTTGCTGTTTCTCAGCCTGGGTCCCTCCTCTCTCACTTGCCCAGGGAGGCATCACCTAATTACCTCTCTAAAGATGCCATGCCCACCAGTCACTCTGTCTTGACACTGTATTTATCAAAGCACTAACACTCTCTGAAGTGACCTTATACTTTCATTTGTAGGGCTTTCCTGTTTCAGATGTCTCCACCTAGAAAGTGAATTCCACGTGAACAGTGGCCTTGACTGTACTGGCCTCTGCTATATCCCAGTACCTGGAACTGTGCTTGGCATGTGGTAAATGCTCAAGAAGTAAATATATATTGAACAAATGGAATTAATGTCTGATATCAAGCCAAAGAAGAAAACCCAAATTCAATAATTTTCCAAGTAAAACCTTTCTCTTGTCCTTTTTAAACTTTTCAATTGTATGCCAATCATCCCAGAACTTAACAAGTAATCTATAAAGTAATAGTACTAGACATCTATAAGAGTCACAATGCTGTATATTACCCAACAGCTATGGTTATTTCATTAGGAATGTTCAAAGGGACACTGACTCCTAAGAAGCTATGTGTAGTTTCTTCTCTCTTCAATCATGTTTCAAATCTAATTTGGTTTGTATTCTCCATCTGAAAGGCAAGATGGACACAATGAAAAACTTGGTTTCTTGTTTTACAACTTCAGCTTGAACAGTGAAATGATTTGAAAAGGACCCCTTGTTGTTCCCCTCACATTGAGGGTGTTCTCCAACACCCTCAATGTTCCTTGTGTTACCTCTGAAATGATGAATGGGACTCAAGAGCCCCACGAGCTTATCACATAGGGAAGCATCTGTTTTTCCCCTTTTCAGTGTAGCTTCATAAAAGCCATCAGCATTTTAATAGAGTCGGGTATATATCTGGAGGTTTATAAACCTGGGAAAACGAGTTTGTGTTCCACAATGTAGACATGGCTATTTTTATTAATTTGGAGAACCGATTCCCCCAGGAAAATGAGATTCTGCTTGAGCTGTTAGTTAGTCTTGCAATCGTTCTGATGTCTTGTGCCTGAAATTTTTGAATAGAGCTGCAGAGCCCACAGAGAGATGCAGCCTTTCCATAACCTTGGGAAGGTTGGAGCCAGGCATGAGGTGAAATTGAGAACACACATCACTACGACAAGAATCCCAACCGGAACCAAGAAAGAAAGGGAGAGAAATAGAGGGAGGAAGGCAGGGAGAGAGAGAGAGAGAGAAAGCAGAGAGAATTTACTGATCCTGTAAAGAAGTCTAGAGGCAGTTCTGGCTCAGGTGTTGTTGATTCAGGGGTTCACATGAAACCATCTCACTTTCTCTACATTCTACTTCCTTCTTGCTTGGCTCCATTTTCAATGAGGTTGTCCCTAAACTGGTGGCATGATGGCTGCCAATCTCTCCAACTTTCTATTTTTTTAAATAAATTTATTTATTTTATTTTTGGCTACATTGGGTCTTCGTTGCTGCACGCGGGCTTTCTCTGGTTGTGATGAGCGGGGTCTGCTCTTCATTGCGGTGCACAGGCCTCTCATAGCGGTGGCTTCTCTTTTCGTGGAGCACGGGGTCTAGACACGTGGGCTTCAGTAGTTGTGGCACACGGGCTTCAATAGTCGTCACTCGCGGGCTCTAGAGCACAGGCTCAGTAGTTGTGGTGCACAGGCTTAGTTGCTCCATGGCATGTGGGATCTTCCTGGACCAGGGCTCGAACCCGTGTCCCCTGCATTGGCAGACGGACTCAACCACTGCGCCACCAGGGAAGTCCCTCCAACTTGCTATTTTGTCCAGGTAGTGACCTCAGCAGGAAGAAGACCCTCTCTTTGCTAATTCTATCAAAAAGTGTTCCGGAGCTGATTCTCATTGGTCTAACTTGGCTCAAGTGCCTATCCCTGGACCAACCTCAGTCACCACGAGGATGCAACATGTTGACTGGCCAGCCCTGAGTCAATTCCTGTCCCTCAATCAAGGAAGAAGTGGTGAGTAATGTTAATTTCACCCACACCATATTGACTGTGAGTGGGGAAGGGATTATTTATTGAGGAAATTTGGGGTGCTGTATTTAAATAAAGAGGAAATGATTGTACAGCCTTCTTCCCCTTTGCCCCCCAACCTTTTCTCATAATGTCCTACTGCTCTTATACTACAAATGTTTTTCTAACAGTTCAGTGAATTTGGGGAGCCCAGAGGCTGCCATCTCTTTATTGTACCAAGAGGGACACCGTAAATGTGTTAATATAAGCCAGACAAGATGTAAACTTGGCTTTGAAAGCAGTACATGTCAACCAGCAGAGGACATGTTTGAAGCAGTTTTCTTTCAGGCAGCAAAGCAGAGAGCAGATGAAAGATCCCCTTCCTATACCCACTGCATTCCTCCTTATACTATTTCTTTCTATTATCTCAGCTTCAAGTGCTTTTGGAAAAAGCAACAGTGCTTCGAGGAAGAATGGGGACTGCCTGCATTGTTGATCTAAACTTGACGTATCTGAAATACTGGTGCTCCCTTCCTAAATGTATAAATCCTTCACAGTGAATAATAATGATACTCATAGTACTGTTTGCTTCCTACCTCCCAGCCGCTGAATGTATAATATTATAAACAACCCTATGAGGTAGATACTATTTGGAGGTAAGGAAACCGAGGCACAGAGAGGTTAAGTAACTTATGCAAGGTCACACAGCTGCTAAATTGTAGAGCCAGGATTCAAACCCAGGCAGTCTGATTTGGGCACCTGTGCTTTAACAATTACGTTTTGTGTTTCTTATCGGGCATCCTCATGGAAGTCGTGTAGCTGGGCATGATCAGCCATACGTTATGGATGAAGTAATTAAGGCTTAGAAAATGGAAGATGGCAGGTCCCAGATATTCTGACTTCCACATCAGCGTTCTCAGAAAGTCCTGGCTCACCTCTAAGCAATGATGCCTGTGTTGTGCTGCCCCATCTCCCCACCAGCCCTCTGAGGCAGACCTGGCATGGGAAAACAATCAGACCAACACATACTGCTATTTAGAACAAAGTCCTTGGAGCCAGACTGCTTTTGTTTCAATACCAACTCTATCTTTTACTTATATGTTATATCAACATTCAGGGCTTCAGTATCTGCTCCCAGGAGTTAACTGTAAGTATGAAGTGAGTTACTACCTCTAAGAGTATGTAGAACAGCGCCTGGCACATAATAAGTATTCAAGGACCTACGTGTACAGGGTCCTTCAGTATCACTTGCCAGTGCTTTATATTGTCAAAACAAAAGTCCTCCAAGGACACCTGGGAACGAGTGCACTTGTATTATGTTTAGCTCTTTCTTTCAACACCTACAACTATACTCAATCTCTTTACTAGTGCTGTGTCTCCAATAAACAGTCTACTTTGCACAGCTGAATACTTTCTGTAGAGTTAGTCTGGTGGCTTACAATAAGGAGAGTGAGGACAGTGTGGGAGAAAAAGCCTGGGTGTGGCGCTGTCAGGGGAGGGGAGATTGAATGTAGGCTTTGATACTTATCACCTATGTGACCTTGGGGAAGTTACTCAACTTCTCTGAATTCCATTTCCTTATCTGAAAAATGAGAGGGACTTCCCTGGTGGCAGTGGATAAGCCTCCACACTCCCAGAGGAAGGGGCCCAGGTTCGATCGCTGATCAGGGAACTAGATTCCACATGCGTGCCACAACTAAGTGTCCGAATGCTGCAACTAAGAAGCTGGCGAGCCACAACTAAGACCCGGTGCAACCAAAAAATAAATAAATAAATATTTTTTAAAAATGAGAATAGTTACACTTCCCTCACTGAATGGTATCAGGATGACTACTATATGTGTGGCACATGAGAGCAAGTCACAGCTCTATTAGTGTAACAGGGAAGAACAAATCTGACTCCATATTATATCTATTCCTTTTTACTTTAAACTTTGTGCTCTATTGCCTGTGCTTAGTCATGCTGGCTCTGCACCTTTTAAAAAAGAATGTTGCCTACAGCCTGAAATATACAGGATAGCCTATTCTCAAGGCTCTGACCTTTTTTTTTCTTAATAGATCTTTATTAGAGTATAATTGCTTTACAGTACCGTGTTAGTTTCTGTTGCACAACAAAGCAAATCAGCCATAGGCATACACATGTCCCCATATCCCCTCCCTCTAGAGCCTCCCTCCCACCCTCTCTATCCGACCCCTCTGGGTCATCACAAAGCACGGAGCGGATCTCCCTGTGCTATGCTGCTGCTTCCCACCAGCCAACTATTTTACATTCGTTAGTGTACATGTGTTGATGCTACTCTCACTTCGCCCCAGCTTCGCCCTCCTACCCCATGTCATCAAGTCCATTCTCTATGTCTACCTCTTTATTCCTGCCCTGCAACTAGGTTCATCAGTACCTTTTTTTTTAAATTCCATATATATATATATATATGTGTTAGCATACAGTATTTGTTTTTCTCTTTCTGACTTACTTCACTCTGTATGACAGACTCTAGGTCCATCCACCTCACTACAAATAACTCAATTTCATTTCTTTTTGTGGTTGAGTAATATTCCAGTGTATATATGTGCCACATCTTCTTTATCCATTCATCTGTCAATGGACATTTAGGTTGGTTCCATGTCCTTGGCTATTGTAAATAGTGCTGCAGTGAACACTGTGGTGCCTGTCTCTTTTTGAATTATGGTTTTCTCAGGGTATATGCCCAGTAGTAGGAATGCTGAGTCATATGGCAGTTCTATTTTTAGTTTTTTTAAGGAAACTCCATACTGTTCTCCATAGTGGTTGAATCAATTTACATTCCCACCAACAGTGCAGGAGGGTTCCCTTTTCACCACACCCTTTCCAGCATTTATTGTTTCTAGCTTTTTTGATAATGGCCACTCTGACCGGTTGAGGTGATACCTCATTGTAGTTCTGATTTGTATTTCTCTAATAATTAGTGATGTTGAGCATCTTTTCATGTGCCTCTTGGCCACCTGTATGTCTTCTTTGGTGAAACGTCTATTTAGGTTTCCCACCCATTTTTTAACTGGATTGTTTGTTTTTTGATATTGGGCTCTATGAGCTGTTTGTATATTTTGGAGATTAATCCTTTGTCTGTTGTTTCATTTGCAAATATTTTCTCCCATTCTGAGGGTTGTCCTTTTGGCTTGTTTATAGTTTCCTTTGCTGTGCAAAAGCTTTTGAGTTTCATTAGGTCCCATTTGTTTATTTCTGTTTTTATTTCCATTACTCTACAAGGTGAGTCAAAAAAGATCTTGCTGTGGTTTATGTCAAAGAGTGTTTTTCCTATGTTTTCCTCTAAAATTTTTTTAGTGTCTGGTCTTACATTTAAGTCTTTAATCCATTTGGAGTTTATTTTACACGTAGTTGTCCAGTTTTCCCAGCATCACTTATTGAAGAGGCTGTCTTTTCTCCATTGTATGTTTTTGCCTCCTTTATCAAAGATAAGGTGACCGTATGTGCGTGAGTTTACCTCCAGGAATTCTATTCTGTACCATTGATCTATATTTCTGTTTTTGTGCCAGTACCATACTGTCTTGATTACTGTAGCTTTGTGGTATAGTATGAAATCAGGGAGCCCGATTCCTCCAGCTCCATTTTTCTTTCTGAAGATTGCTTTGGCTATTTGTGTTTCCATACAAACTGTGAAATTTTTTGCTCTAATTCTGTGAAGAATGCCATTGGTAGTTTGATGGGGATTGTATTGAATCTGTAGATTGCTTTGGGTAGTATAGTCATTTTCACAATACTGATTCTTCCATTCCAAGAACATGGTATACTTCTCCATCTGTTTATATCATCTTTGATTTCTTTCATTAGTGTTTTATAGTTTTCTGAGTATAAGTTTTTTGTCTCCTTAGGTAGGTTTATTCCTAAGTATTTTATTCATTTTGTTGCAGTGGTAAATGGGAGTGTTTCCTTAATTTCTCTTTCTGATTTTTCGTTGTTGGTTTATAGGAATGCCAGAGATTTCTGTGCATTAATTTTGTATCCTGCGACCTTACCAAATTCATTGATAAGTTCTAGTAGTTTTCTGGTGGCATCTTTAGGATTCTCTATGTATAGTATCATGTCATCTGCAAACAGTGACAGTTTTACTTCTTCTTTTCCAATTTGTATTCCTTTTATTTCTTTTTGTTCTCTGATTGCTGTGGCTAGGACTTCCAAAACTAAGTTGAATAAGAGTGGTGAGAGTGGACATCCTTGTCTTGTTCCTGATCGTAGTGGAAATGCTTTCAGTTTTTCACCATTGAGTATGATGCTTGCTGTGGGTTTGTCATACATGGCCTATATTATGTTGAGGTAGGTTCCCTCGATGCCCATTTTTTCTCCCCCCTCAGTCCCCCTACGTCCTACCAGTTCACTCTGGGGTTCCTCCCATCTCCTTGGGGGTCAGAGTCCCCCATTAGTGGCTGGCAGGCACCCTAATTGTGGAGAGACACTAACTCTGCATCTTCCCACACCACCATCTTGACTCCTCCCCTACAATCCAAGGCTCTGACCTTTAAGAGTCCATTCATATAAAGACAAAAAGTTGCAGAACAGAGAATAACATTTGTTTTATGAGAGGTTTACAGGAACGTCATGACCTGACCTACATGGACAGCTACAAGAATAAAGGATTGTGACACCAAGAAGTTTGCAACTAACCACGCTCCTCCCTCACCTTGCCTTTAAAAGTGCTTTGCTGAAACCCTTCAAGGATTAGGGTTTTTTTGGGGGCACGAGCCACCCATCTCCTTGCATGGCCCTGCAATAAACCTTTCTCTGCTCCAAACTCTGATGTTTCAGTTTGTTTGGCTTCACTGTGCCTTGAGCACGTGGACTTGTGTTCAGTAACATTAGTAATGATTTCACAGTGTTACATCACTGTTTCCTGACTATGTGCTCTTCGCCTGTGAGGGCAAAGTCTTTTGATGGTCTTTCAGAAGAATTTACATGCTTCATGATGGTCTTTGCGAGCAGACTGTTCATGACAACACAACTACTTACTGGCCAACACTTTAATCTGCAGACATAAACGTTTATAAATTTACTTTTTATGAATAGAGCAGATATGTGAGGTTTCAAAATGGTCAGAATGTTAAATATGGCCCAGTGATAACTGGTGAGCAGGTCAAACTCCCATTTACTGACTCCCTACATGCCAGGCATTTTACTTCTCTCTATGCACTGAGAATCAAAGAGGAAGTGTAACTTGCCCAATGTCATAGAGTTCCACGTGTGCAGAACCAGCCCCCAAACTCATTAACTCCTTCCCTTCTTTCTTTCCTTCTCTCCTCACTCTCTCCTTTCTTCCTCTTTCCTTCATCCGTTCTTCTTTCTTTCCCTACTTCTCTCCCTGTCCTCCTTTTCCATTCAGTAAATGTTTTCTGAGGACCTACAGGAATGCCAGTGCGTCGTAAATCCCTGGGAGAAAAAGACAAAGGGAACATTTCCAGCTGCAGATGACGTACTTGTCTTGAAAATAAGTTTCTCAACTAACTTTGGGGTTCTCCTGAGTGAGTATTCATCAGACCTCAGATCACAGACAATCCACTGGGTATCTATCCATCCCAATTGATTTCAAGTAAAGTTCTTTGGTTTCTTTTGAAGCTTTGACGTATAGGCTCTGGTAGAAAATTTTAAATTGGGGTATAGGTTTTATTAATTAAAGAAATAATACAAATATAAAAATAGGGCAACCTCTGAGAGCCAAAGTTAAGCCGTGAAACTATCAGTACTATAATTGCTTAAAAATATATTACAGTGGTATCATATCCTGTACCTATTTAACTTACTTAAGTTCATCTGTATAGGCTTGGCAAAGAGAGAGAAAGGTACTGGGTAGGAAGGAGGCAATACAAAAAGTGCACAATTTAAATAATGCAGGAAATTCAGGCCATATCCCATCAGTATGCCTCCTCTGGATTGAGCTTGAGATGTGATGGGAATCTACTGTGATGGGAACCTACTATTTCTATGTTTATCTCATAGGGTGGGCACCTTGCCATGCTTGATGGAATTCCAGTATTTAAAAGTAATCATTTTTCATTCAACGTGTCTCCTAAATGCCAATGCATTGCTATTCCAGAGAAAAGGGTGGTCTGTGTGGGTGTGCAGCCCTGATGGACTCCAGAATGTTGATCTCCAATGCAGTGCCATTGAAGGGCTTGTCAAGGGGGTAAATTTGACTACACACATTTCTCATCTTACATTCTGTCTTTTGAGCTTACGTTTTCATGGTTAGAGACACCTCTGCTTGATGTTTAAAATTAGTGTCTGTTAAGGCCCCTACATAATAAATAATGGCTTTTCATCTGCAAATGGTAATAATCTCTAGAAGGAGATAATTTGCAAGGATATTAACTTGAAAGGCAAGCCACCATTAATCAGAAATCTTAGCATGTTGGCTTGTAAATGGCTAATTAAGTCTCTATTGAGATCAATTGCAGGTAAGATGCAACAAAGAACAACCTAGGAATATGAAAGCAATGTTCTCCTTTGAATTGGACTGTGCTCAAAAAGAAAGGGAAGTCCAGGTGGAATTGTAGTTAAGAAAAAAAAAGTATCCACCAACAAATTGAAAAGGAAACAAAGGGGAAAAATAAGAGCAGTTAAAGTTAAAAATGGAATCCATTACCTGTGTAAACACTTGTATCACTGCATGATCTGAAAATACTCTCAGGACTGCTTGTTTTAAAACAAGTGTGTAAAATGTCTTTAAATCCCCCAGAGACACGCCAATGATTTTACTAGAATTAAATATTTCTAATTATATGTTGTATAATTTGACATTCTGTTATTTCCCCCCCAACACATCACATGAGGGTAAAGCGATGTTGCCAAATCTGGCTCCTTGTTTATATTGTTTCCCCAGCCTGTTCACTGTTTCCTTATTTTCCTTGTTTACCAGAAAAATCTCATTTCTATTTTTGCTGCAACAGTAACACCATTTTAACTGTCAAGAAATACATAAGCATCACAATTATATTTAAGGCCTATCATTTTGTCTCTTCTCTCTTTTTTTCAAATTTAATGGGCAAAAATCAGGAAACTCCACTCCTTAGTTCTCAATCTATCCATCATAACCTAGATTTGGAAATTCCTGAGTAAATGCTTTCGAGAAGTTCGTTTTGATCTCTTTAAGCCTTGATCATTGGTTTCAGTTTCCTGGGTGCAGTTTGGACTGAAAGGGGCAAGCCAGTCAGAAAACACCAAGAAGGAGGATGGCTGCTTGATCGAAGGACACCCAACGGTCTTCTCATGCTCTTCACTGACCACTGTCCAGAGTAACGCCTATCAGTAAATAAACAAGCTCCTCTTTCCCTCTGACTCACACACCCCAAGAAGTGTGGTAGGGAAGCCCCCAAATTAAAGCATCCTCTCCTCTAGACATCTCATTATTTGGAAATCCACAAAAAGTCAGGTGACCATTTCACACATACTTGACCAAGTTTCCTGGTTTTAGGCAACAGAAACCAACTCTGGGCACCCTATCTTAAGCAAAAGGAAATGTACCGCAAGGTCATCAGAAGTTTGTGAAACCTATGAAAGTTGCAGGGGCATGATCTGGGCACAGGAAGGCTCTAAGGCAACTGCAGAGAGCCAGGACTCTGGACACATCTTTGCAGAGGCAGGGAGAGTCTGTAACTGGACACTTGCTGGCGTAAGTCCCCATCGGCCACTCTTTCTGCTTTTCTGCTACTTACTCAAGATTCACACACCTGGAACAGAGAGCCTACGTGCCTGAGTTTAGGTAATACAATGCCAACTTTAGCCTAATCCAGCTTTCTAATGGACTCTTTTGGTTATAAGGACCTGGTTTTAAGTTTCTTTTTAAAGAATAGGCAAGAGCTAAAGTTTCTTACTTTCATTTCAGTTACCTGCATTCCATTCACCATGATATTCTTAAACATTTATTTTGTTGGGCCAATAAGTTGGCAGATAATGAATTGAGTAAGTGTTTATTCAATGACAATAAACCATTACTAATTAATTCATCTGATTTGGAATTCATTTACTGATCTGTGGAGTAAAACATGAGTTTTCTCCAGAGAGCCAATGAAGATAAATTTGTTTTCTAAAAGAATGGGAATAAAAATTTGTCACGCTCTTTGTTCAACCCCTCAAAAAATGCTCATGGAGAGCAAAGATTCTTATTTTACTGGTTTCTTATAATGTTCTGATAACAGAGGTTGTTTGAAAATACAAAGAAACCCCTGAAGGCTTCCCTGGTGGTGCAGTGGTTGAGAGTCCGCCTGCCGATGCAGCGAACATGCGTTCGTGCCCCGGTCCGGGAGGATCCCATGTGCCGTGGAGCGGCTGGGCCCGTGGGCCATGGCCGCTGAGCCTGCACGTCTGGAGCCTGTGCTCCGCAACGGGAGAGGCCACAACAGTGAGAGGCCCAAGTACCGCAAAAAAAAAAAAAAAAAGAAAGAAACCCCTGAAAACACATTTTATAGTATGGCATGTCAAGCTTCTCTCTGGAACCACTCATATTTCAAGCAGTGTGAGCTGGGGACATGCCTTAGCTCCAAGCACAATGTAGGCAGCCAACAAATAGTGAATTGCACTAAATTAAATTGACCCAAAATGCTCGTCCAAGAGAAAAGCACTGGTCTCTCCATGATTCCCCAACATAGTTCTGAAAGAAGTATTTTTCTAGGAGTAAGGACATCCTCGTATTTTTTATCTTCCACTAGCCAGGCTCTCAAAGTTAAAGGAAAAATCCCAGGGTCTGTCCTTTCTGATTCCTCTTCATCAGCACTAGACTTAATTATTTACATGTAATTTGTTGAAATGTCAAGTTTAAGTTTTACAACCAGTGATTATCAGTGCTTTAATAAATAATGTTTAAGATCAACAAGGGTGTAAAATGTATAAACTATTCCAGCTCCTGTTTTTCTCACAAATAAAGTTTTTAAAATGCTACCCATTTCCCATCATCTCAGCATAATCCACTCCCTTACTTTCTCTTTACTGTTGAAACTGGCATAAGCCTGGCTGGATCCACTATTCACTAAATTTTGCAGAGATTAAATGTCACAGAAGAAGTACGATGGCTCTTCTATGTGAAGAATCTCACCTGAAGTCCCCCATACCACTCCCTGGCCCGGGAAGGAGCATGACACATGTGGGGAACGTGCCACACTAGAGTTTCCAGGTTCCTACGGACTTTTACAGTCTACTAAATAGGAACTCTGCCACTGTCCATCCATTCTCCTTTCTGACTTTCAGTACTTCCTAAATGGCGTGAACTTTCTAAATGGTGTGATAAAAACTTGGTCACATCTGACTCAGGAGAAGTGGGATGGAATTTTATTCATTAAATAAGGACATATTAAAACGTGTTAACATAAATATTACTGGATATGAACATTAAATTTCATCAGCATATAGCTTGTGAATTTAACATGTCTGTTAAAAATGAGATTCATAGAAGCTTAATCTACATGTATCATTCTAAGAAAGAGATTCCAATGTGTTCCTTCATAGAAGGAGAACTTCTGTCATCACAACGTTTTCTGGACTAACTACAGAGAGTTGGCATTGGGACTTCACATTTTCATTTTGGCATTTTAAAGACGGCTCTGTCCTCCCCCCATCATAAGCTTCTCCATTTCCTCTCCCTGTTCCTTCTTGTTTTCTCTCCTCTTTTGCCATTTCTCCCTAGAGACACAGTTCCACTTCTCATTTCCATGAAATCTTGGTCTAACATCAGTTAAACATTCTCTGCAGTGCCCGGAGCTCTTTGGAATAGAGATGTTATATAAATCTAATGAATAAATAAAAGACTCGCTGTATCCTTGGGCCCTTGTATTGCCTAGTGCTGATGAAGTTAGCCATTTTCTAGGATATGAATAAGTATGTTACTGAAATGAAGGCTAAATGAAACAATAAACCTCATTTAAATGAAGAGAGGGTACTCTTGTGTAATTCCAACCACACTAAGGGTCTAATCGTAACCTCTGTGCATATTCTTTTTCTTGTTTTTTGCTAAGGTATATGTATCCAACTCTAATTCTAATACTGTTATTCATAAGACATTAGAATGCATTTTATAAACCTTTACTTTTTCTGCATTGCACGTAAGCTGTATTTTTCTGTTGGCATAACACATGCATAGCTAAGAAGCCTGTGTGTTTATGTAATTATATTTGGGTTTCTGGTGAAATCCTCTAGGGACACTTGATTGATTTAAAATAATGAAATATCATTTGTAAGCTTAAGGGAGGTTTGGAGAGCTGGATGCGGTGCGTGCTGAGCACAGATTCTGGTATCATTACAAACTGTAACATCATTTCAGCTTTGGTGATCCCTTAATTGCCACAAATTCTCCACTTAGACACATATCTCAGCATCTAAAAATTAGAAAAACTTACTATTTCTTCAAGTTTGCCCCAACATTAGGCCTTTTTATTATCCAAAGGGCAATGATATCTTTGAAACTGACAATTTATTTCATACCTGGTTCTCTCCACTTGTGTCAGTGGGTGGAGCAACAGGGAAAATGGTGTAAGTTGCACTCTGTGAAATAAAGAAGCCAATAAAGTTCTCAAGTAGGAGTGAGCATATTTACATTTGGAAAATTTTCCTATATGGGTACTTTCACTGTGCAAAAATAATTCACTGATGTGGACATAATGCAGAGTGGCGAGTGGGGGAACAGAGAAGGATTTTATAGGCACTCCCATTGGGCCAGTTTTCTAGGAATGGATCAGGCTTACTCTCCTAAGCTATATGGATGATGTGTTTTCTTGGTTTCACTGTCATTCTAATAAGATGATTCTGGTCTCAGATGTATCTGTCTTTTAAAAATATATTGGCCAACGTGGCAATGAGCTACTGCTGCTAAAAATTGGTATGCCATTGAGTGGACTCATCTTGGAAGCTTTGCATTTCTCTTCGGAAAATGTTTATAAAGTAAATATTATATCTTGCAAATTGCCTAATAAATCTAACCACAGCTGACTGGCTTCAGGGTGAGCATCTGACATAAACTGAGTCAAGCCATTAATGACTAATGACTTGTGAGGTGGCAGGATTAAAAAACAGAAAAGAGAAAATGAGCCAATGTGATTACCTCTTGGGAGTTTGAACTGGGAGACAGGGAGAGGAGGTAATTAGTAGGAGTCAAGGCTGTAAGGATAAGAAGAGAGGCCCTAACAGGGTTAGATCATGGTAAGCTGTAGCTGGAAGGAATCTAAAATCATGAGAAAGTACCAGCTAGAAGACAAAGTTAATGCCAACAGGGCAGACAGCTAGTAAGTCACAGCTGAGCAAGGAACATAGCTCAGTCACGAGTATTTGATATAATCCTTTCCTTCTTCCTTTTTTTCCTTCCTTTCCTTTTTACCTTTCTTCCTTCCTCTCTTCTTTTCACAAAGAACACTTGCTGGGATACTGATTGTATCCCAGGAGGCAGGCATGATGATAAACAAAACGGACACAGTTGCTGCCATCATTTATGGAGGTTTAAGTCAAATGAAGGTGATGGAAAAGTCCCAGGGCCGTGCTCTAACCTTGGTCTCCAGAGCTATGGGGTAATATAAATTAAGGCATCTGCTCCAATGGCAGGCTCTCAGGGGCTACAACAAGGACAGTGACACAGACCAAATCTGAAACACCCGGGGAAAAATTGATAAGCTCCAGACAGGGAGATTTCTCTAGTCCACTCTCAGAAATCCCACCCTACTCTCCGTCCTCATGATGCAATATTGTAGACGTGTAATTCTCCAGAAGGGACAAAACATGTCTGTCACGTTTGGCCTGTATCTTGAGAGATCATGTCCTATAGTAGCCTAAAGAGGCCATGGTCTGGTTCCTTGGGATTCTCTGACAGAACTAAAAAATTCTAGAAAAATCTCTATTTGAGAAACCTGATGAGTCACTGGAAGTGTGCTCAGTGTCGAAAAGATTGCATGATATGAAATGGATCAGCCTTGTTGCTCCAGAATATCTACCGAATGAATTCATGAATAACGAGGCTGGAGAAGCAAGCAGAGACCAGGTCTTGTGGAGAATGCAGCTGCTTCGGCTACAGAAAGCACCTGGGGTATCGCGATCAGGGTAAGCATACTTTGAGGTTCTGTATATAAACACCTTGATTTAGGACTTCTGACCTCCAGAAATATGAGAAAGTAAATTCCTATTGTTTTAAGCCACCCAATTTGTGGTAGCCCTAAAAAAAAAATACATTCCCCATAAAAGAAGACAACCACTAAACACTGCATGCATGAACAGATAAATGAATGACTTGAGGACTCGTTGCATGGTAACCAATTCTCTACATCAAACCACAGAGTTTTAGAAATTTAACATGTAGCTAGACCTCACCAGGAGAGTAAACTGATATATACAGAGGTGAAAACATCTGCTCAAGGTCCCAAGGTAAGTTAAGAGCCCACATCTCTTGATGATCACTCCTTCCCACCCACCACCAAGTTTTGCCAGAACTGTGTTATCAGGGTCTAAAGTAACATAGTGGTAATTAAATTTGAGCTGTGTGAGAGTTTCATGATGGAGACAGAATAGAAGTAGCCTAGGCATGGCAATAGACGAGCTAAAAAATTAAAATGTACAATTAACAATCTCTTACCTCCAGTGTCAGTTGCAAAAATTCTCCCACAAGCTTGAAGGCTGCAGAGTGGGAGGCTGTGGCAGCCTCTTTCTCTTTGCTCATCTCAGCCAATTTGATATTTTGTTCTTGTAGGGGAAAATGCCAGCCCTGAACCTCTTCATCTCTCTGCCTTTGCCCACTCTGTCCCCTCTGCTTCGATTGCCCCACTCTCAATGACTTCACTACCAAATACTACTCTCTTTGAGACTTAACTAATACCAACTCTCCCCTGACCCCCTGAGCTCTGTGCTCCCCAGCACTTTGAGATCTCAGCACCTTCGGGGCCTTAG
This sequence comes from Stenella coeruleoalba, assembly GCF_951394435.1. Lineage (NCBI taxonomy): Eukaryota > Metazoa > Chordata > Mammalia > Artiodactyla > Delphinidae > Stenella > Stenella coeruleoalba. The sequence continues at coordinate 78,452,653 of NC_137156.1, forward strand.
CTTGCATCACCTTGTTCTGGCCGTGGAACCACAGATTAAGTCTCACTTAATTTCCCTGAGCCTTACTTTTTCCATTCATTTATTCATTCAGTCATACAATCTTTGGTATTTTGTGAGCAACTAATATTTTCCAGGTAGTGTTCTTAGTGTTGGCAAATGGAGGGGAAAAAGACAGACTAGGACTTTACTGTCATAGAAATTATATTTGAAATTGGGAGGGGCAGATAATAAATACGTAATGAATGGCATACTATAAGTTCTATGAAGAAACAAAACCAAGGCGTCTAGGAGAAGGCGGGTAATGAAACTGAGGGTTCAAAGAAGGATTCATGAAGGAAATGATGCTTTAACAGGAACTTGAGTGACAAAGAAGAGCCTGTATGGAGAAGATGTGGAGGAAAACACACTCAGTTAAGGGAGGAGCAATGGCTCCAGTATGGAACCCATCTTGGCACCTTCAAGGAACAGAAAGACCACTATAACTGGATTAAAGTGTAATGGGATAAGAGTTATTGAAGATGAATATGAACTAGACACAGCAGATGCTGAAGGACCTGCCAAACTGGGAAGCATTTGGGATCTTATTCTATAAGTAATGGAAAGCCATTAGAGAATTCTAAACAGGGTACTGTCATAATGTAATTTACTTTAAAAAAGTATTGCTCTGGCAGAATGAGTAGGGAGTTGAGAGTGAAAGCAAGGAGACCATTTACAATCCTTCATAGTAGTCTAGGGAAGAGACGATGGCTTCCGGGGCTCAGGACTACACAGTGGAGCTGGAGAATGGTGGACGGATTTGGAATACGCTTTGGAGGTAGAACTGACAAGATGAACTGGAAGCTGGGGGTAAAAGATGGAACAGAGTTATCCAGGGATTGCTCCTAGGTTTTGACTTGGGCTACTTGAGGTGCCATTACTGAGTGGAGACTAAGTCCACACCCCCGTACTGTCATGATCCAAGCACTGCCCACCCTTGGATTTGTGACATGTGTATTTGTGAGGGACTAGAACATAGTGAATAAGAATTTGAACTCTGGAGGCAGCCTTGGGTTTGAATCCTGGCTCTGCCACTTCTCAGCTGTGTGTGTCCTTCGGCAAGTTTATCAACCTCTCTATGGCTCAGTTTTCTCAACTGAAAAATGAGCAGTAGAGAATGGCTGTAATGTTGAGGATTTAATGAGATAATGCATATAAAAGGCTTAGTACAATTCCTGGGACATTATGCATTCAAAAATGTCGGCAGTAGGGCTTCCCTGGTGGCACAGTGGTTGAGAGTCCGCCTGCCGATGCAGGAGACATGGGTTCGTGCCCCTGTCCGGGAAGATCCCACATGCTGCTGAGTGGCTGGGCCCGTGAGCCATGGCCGCTGAGCCTGCGCGTCCGGAGCCTGTGCTCCAAAACGGGAGAGACCACAGCAGTGAGAGGCCCGCATACCGCAAAAAATAAATAAATAAATAAATAAATAAATGCTGGTAGTACTAGTCATTGTTGTCATCTTTCTTTTGCAGTGTTCTTTCCTTGAAGGAGTATCCCAGTTCTTAAGACTTCCCGAGGTACTGTTGCTTCTCTCTGGTTCTCCTACACTCCCCAGTAGTGTCACCCTAAGGCTGCTCTCCCCCTCACAATGCCTTGTTACTCCTATCAGAGCTTGCTTGTCCCAGGCCTCTTAGATATGTCATAGTGCTGGCCTCCATGATCAGTTCCATTGCTACAACTTTAGAAGAAGCCATCTTGTGTAAGGGAAAACTCACTGAACTTGAAGGCAAACATCTCGTTCACTAACACATAAGCTGGGACTTCAGACTTTGATAAGGTTAAATGAAAAAATTTTAACAAATCCTTCTGAATTTGGAAAGCTGAAGTATCAAGAATTTAGGAGAAATTTTGTTGGGATAAGGGAAGAGCTGTTATTTACCACTCTAAGAAACGAACTGGCAGCACAGCCTTGAATTCCAATGAGACCAAAGTGGCCCTATGAACCAGAGTTTATTGCAAGGCTTTGCGCATAGTAGATGCTGAATAAATACCTCATCAATTGGTTTGAAGTAAATTTTTGTGAATTTTTTAGTATCTCTTTGCACTGCACAATTGAACAATGATTGTAGAGTAGCTAAGACTAGAGATATTCAAATAAGACAAGAGACTTCATTTGTACCTATTATTAGAGCAAAATTTATCCTCTTGCTCTATAATTTTAATTTTCACAAAGCCCTGAGTCAACATTATTTAACATCACAAACTTTTTTGGCACATCCCCGATGATGAATTACTTATCTGCATAATTTATTACAATTTTTACTGTCACGAAAGAATAAATGGTAATTAAATGAGGTTCTATCATTTACTATGCTTTTGAGATTTGGTCAGCATGAGTGACACTTAAGTCTTTTCATTATAGTTAAATCTCTGCTTACTGGAAATTCCCCCTCAGTTCCCACCCTGTTTAGTGATTCAACCACATGTAAAACAATTAGGCACAGTTCTTGGAAGTCAAATGGGGCTTGGAACAAAACTGGAAACTCTCGGAGTTTCAATTTGAATGTTGAGTTCAAAATGTAAATGACTTCCTTATGGTAACTATCAAAAGTGGAGAATGACAGGCGAATTCCTTACCTAATTAGGAAATACTTTTTACAGCTATAAAGTCTCTATAGTTTTAAAATTAGACTGGTTGTTAACCTATGAGAGATGGTTGAGTCCTGGAATTCTAATACAATAGAATCTCGATCTTGGCTTCTATATTTAGCCTCACTCTAATTCATTCTTTCTTATTTTTACATGCATACAACCCAACTTAGCAACTGGTAATTGCTGGGTAGGAGAAGAGACATCCAGGGTTTTTCTTAGATTGCAAGAAGGGCCTTGTCTATAGAATTATGATTCTCAGCTAATGAGTTCTAATGAGGTCAAAACTTGAATTTGACATTGAATGGTTGATACGGTTCACATGGAAAAAGATTGAGCCCTGATGACCACTCACTGCCCTCTTAACCTTGATTCACCATCTTGAAATTCATGCTATTTGTCATGGCCTTTCACAACCTTTTTAGAGGGATTAAAGTACCTTAATAGGAATTTAAAAATATTTTTGTGACCTACAGCTACTAGTGGGAGAAAATTTAAAGCACACGTCTTGATACACTAATGGGTCTTTAGCTTTGTCTCTATATAAGAAAGATCATGTATTTTACGTAAAGCTGAGACGGTCTTACCTTCTATAAATTATAGAATAGATGTAAATGTGCTCAGACATGGACATGTATAATAAGATCTTTTGAAAGAACCAAGCGTTTCCTGCTAAAGTATTATAAGAGCATAATTTAGAATGATTTAGAGTGTTTTATGAAATGCCTGCTTGTTTATTATACTCACTTATCCTTCACAGTGAGGTAAATAACACTTAAGGGCAAAATATGATTATGGTCAAATAAAGGGAACGGCACATAATATTGCCAGCATCTAATATGGTCTTTATGAAAGCTCTAAATGGGAAATTATACAATATTCATTTGTAGTCCAATCCCAGCATATTTTTAAAATAAAATCAATCAATCTTGACCACATGGGCAAACTGCATTAAAAATTCATACAGACTTTTTTTTTTCAACAGGGCCAGTTGTTCTCTTGTTGATTCTTATCTAATTATTTTACTCAGTATAGACAGTGATCATTTCCCACCATAAAGAGAGGCTCTCAGGTCTGTGACTAAACTTTAACTTTGGTGGCATCATGAAGAACAAAATGGAAATGTTCCTAAAATCGAGGGGCATGGAGAGGAATTCCACAAGACCATCTCTCAGCTTCAGATGGCCCAGAGAACAGTCAGACCTCAGTTTGAGGGATCAGATTTTCATTTTTCAGTCAAATGAATACGCTGTTTGCTCTTCAAAGAGAGTTAGTATTACCTATTCATTTAAAAAAGTGGGACTAGGGCTTCCCTGGTGGTGCAGTGGTTAAGAATCCGCCTGCCAATGCAGGGGACATGGGTTCAAGTCCTGGTCCGGGAAGATCCCACATGCCGCGGAGCAACTAAGCCCGTGCGCCACAACTACTAAGCCCGTGCACCACAACTACTAAGCCTGCACTCTAGAGCCTGCAAGCCACAGCTACAGAAGCCCGCGAGCCACAACTACTGAAGCCCCGCGATTAGAGCCCGTGCTCCCCAACAAGAGAAGCTACTGCAATGAGAAGCCTGCGCACCATAACGAAAAGTAGCCCCCGTTGGCTGCAACTAGAGAAAGCCCGCGCAGCAACAAAGACCCAACGCAGCCAAAAATAAATAAAAATAAAATAAATAAAAAAGTGGGTCTAGCATTGCTCCACACGGACTTGGGAACAAAAGCCATCTTATTGAACAAGTAATAGTAATTAAACCTTCTAACCTGAGGCATGGAGTTAAGCCAGGGTGAATAGCAAGAAAGGGTTTTAAGAAGGAAAAACCAAAAATATGCATTGGAAACAAACAAGACCAATTCCATATTAGATCACTGGATAATCCCTTCAATTGGAAACATACTCTTTTGTTTACCTTAGCTGGGAAGCCTTTAGGCCTTAGTTTCTAAGCTTTAGCTTATTCATTTCATCTAAAAATATCTAATCTCTTATTGACAAAGACATTTTATGTTTTCATTATCATCCTGTTCTTCCCTTATAGATGTGTAGGTCCTTAAAATTCTCAGCCTTTATAAACGTTCTAAGGTTACTCAACCAGTGAGAAGGAAAATCCATTTCCAACGAGCTTCTCTTCCCTCACCTCTCAGCTCCTGGTTCCCTCGGGCTACCTTTGCCACCTGGGTCTTTTCATTTTTGTGGTCCTCTCAATAGATCTAGGTGCTTTCAGGCAGACTGGTAAGGTTTCCAGGACTGCTGCCTTGGAGATAAGATTTATCTGGCTCCAAAAATTGGCCCTGTCACGTCTTAGCTTAGGGGCTCTGAATAAGTCACTTTTAATCTCAATGTCTTCCTCAGTAAAGAGAATAATATTGTCGCCTACCTCACTGTAAACCCTTTAAACACTAAGAATATGTGCCTGAAAAATTTTAAATTTTTATTATTTTTAGGCATTTCCCTGCCCCACCCAAAATAGCATGGTATAGTGGAATATATACTACTACTAATGATAATAATAATAACTAAGATTCATTGAGCCTCTACTATGTATTAAGCTGTTCTAAGTGTGTTATGAATTATTAATATATTTAATTTTTATAACTCTTTTAAGTTGTTCTACTATTATCTACATTTATAGATCAGGAAGCTGAACCTCGAAAAGGTTAAAAACTTGCTCAAGTTCATATGGTTAGTAAATGGTAAAGGCAAGAGTTAAGTCCAGGCAGTCCATAAACTGCTGACATATGTAGTCGTAAAGTTTCCGACTAGAAGTCAGCAGACCTGGGAAAGTAAATAAAAACATACAAAGCCGTCCGAGATTTTCCAGGCTGGTTAGTTGTAAGCTGAGCTACCTTCAGTAATTCACTGCGTCTCTCTGCATTTCAGATTCCTCATCTCTAAAATGAGCGTAAGTGTTCCCTACCTACCTACAAGATATGGTAAGGATTAAATAAGGGTAGTTGGGCGTACTTGATTAGTTCTCAAGTGTACGTTATAATTATTAATGTCAAGTAACATCTGTGAAAGTGTTGCATAAACTCTGGAAGAGCTATTTAAATGTAGAGATGCTGATGATGATCACGATGATTTCCAAAGGACCTTGATCACTGCAAGAAATTGAGAAACGAATCCTGGCTAAGATCCTCTTAGCTCTTGGGAGCTTAGGATGCTGTCTTCTTTGTTAATGACGTGGTATTTGGGTATATTCCTTCACTGCTAAACTCCATAGCAAGGATTTTGAGAACTAAGGTTCCTGAGATCATCCCACTTAAGCCAAGACCTCTGTCTACTGGAAAATAATTGTGTGAGGCTTGCTTTGGTGTACCAAAATTCATGATGATGAGCCAGGTCTTTCTACGGGAAACTATTTTTTAAATCACTACAGCTAGAGTGATCTTGGCACAATCCAAATCTGAGTGAACCATCCTCTCTGTGTTATTATCCTTCAATATGTTCACTGTTCTGGAGATAAAATCCAAAAATCCACATCCTGATCTCCATGTCCAGCATGGCTGTCTGTCTCTTTGTCTTCTTGGGTCATAGCACACTCACTGCCTCATTTTCTGCTGTAATGACTCTGGTCTTCTTTTAAACCCTTCTCCCCACAGGGAGCTATTCTCTTGCATGAGCTATTCTCTCTGCCTAGCATATTTTTGCCCGTAGTCTTTTCCTCTTTTAGCTAATTATTTGAAAAACAAATAATTGGAGCCAAGCTCCCCTGCTTTTCATCCTCTAGAATATATGATTTTCTTCCTGGAAATGGTGGAATTTGGAAAAGTCAAGAAAAACATACAAAGCCGTCCAAGATTTTCCAAATAGATCAAGGCAGAAAAAGTGAAAGAAAAGTGATCTTTTTCTCCCTTTGTATAGAAACACTTGAGAGAGGAAACAAAGTAAAATGATAAAAGAGAAGGTAAGTAGATTTAATTATAGTGACTTCCAAGAAGTCGTCAATCAAAACTTCTTTGTAAGAAGAAACTGGAACAAAGGGAGCAATACACATAATGGGATTGTGAATTTTGATGAGAAAATGTAAGGGGAAAGAATCAGGGCTTTATTTTCTTTGCATGGTTTTGAATTTAACATGCTGTCATGGTTGTGTTTTAGAAGAATGTCTTTCAGGAACTTGCTTGTGTTTCCTTTGCTTTAATAGAGGCATCGTCCCGAGGTTGTATGGCACACTGGTGTGGAGTGGGGGAGTCAGATCTATGGGCACCCTGCCTGGCTCTGCCACTCACTAGCTATGTGACTCCTGGTAAGTCACTTCTACCTCTGGAACCCACTTTCTTCATCCATTAAATGGGGATAATAAAAGTACCCATCTCAGGCAGTTATTGAGACGATCCAGTGAGATGACACAGAAGGTCTTGGCACACAGTAGAAGCTTAATAAACATTAGATGTCATTATTATGGCTGGGAGTTCATGGTTGTCTTTCAGTATTCTCATCTGGAAGCCTTGGTTTGCAGGTAACTGCATCTATCTCAAATGCTAGGTTAGGAAGCTCCCTAACTGTTAGGAAGCTCACGTATGGATTGATTGCCTTCTTGACAATACTCTGAACTCTCCCAGAGCAGGCTCCATCGTATATGCCTCCAGAGAAGAAACCAGTTAATTCCCTTTCCCTGAATCTGGGAATCTCTCTTGCTCTCTCCTACCTCTGAATGCCCAAGAAGGCCTTCTCATTCTGGCTTATTGCATACTGAAAGAAGAATATGAGAGGAAAACCTCATGTTACTCTAAGGGATGTGGATAATTCATGTGAAGATTCACACGTATATTTGCACAGGATTACTGAGAGGTAGAAGATATTGTCATTATCTAGTCAAATCTGAGGCTAAGGAAAATGCTTTGCTAAGAATAATCAAGGAAGAGAGTTGGAAAAACACCAAAGGAATCATTCGGTCTACTGTTCCCACACCTGTCTCATGATCAGAATCACCTGGAAAGCTTTCAACCAATGTACAGTCCCAGGCTGACCCAAAACTACTGAATGTTATTTCAACAAAGTAGAACCAGACAATCTGATGTACTATACCTCTCCCTGGGTGACTATGATGATTGGTCAGGCTTGGGAATTACTGGTTTGGAACAAAGTTGACAAATGGGTGTCATCCCACTGCTGACACTGTAAATTGGATGTAACTACTGGAGGGTTGGAATGGGAATCATTCTAGCACTGTTTCTGGGTCCAGTGAGAAAGTATACTATTTAGTTAACAATATTTCATGTGGCCTTGGGTTAGGAGGATGGTGGTTTCTCTGTCTTGTACTTACCAGCATTGATCAACTTCAGTATTCTCATTTTCTAGATGTGACATGAGAAAGAAACTGACTTACTGTATCAGTTGGCTGTAGCTGCTTACAATCTTTCCCCAACATCATTGTGCTTAAAAGGACAATCATGTATTTGCTCATGATTTTGTGGGTTGCCTGGGTGGGTTTTCTGGTTTGGGTTGACTTGACTAGGGTCAGATGATCTAGAACAGTCTCACATTTGGATGCTGGTTAGTCTAGTGGGACAGCATTCATTCACAGCCTGGCTATAGGCTTAAATTCAAGCATCATTAAGCAGGCTAGCCTGAACTTTCTCACATATGGCAGAATGGGTCTCAGCCACCAGAGACAGCAAAGCCCAGTGTGCAAGCACTTTCAAACCTCCGCTTACATTTATTTGCTAATTTATTTCCATTGACTGAAACACACTACTTAGCCAAGCCTGGCTTCAAGGGGTAGAGAACGAGATTATACCTCCTGATGAGATGGGATGGGATGGGATGCAAAGTCACATGGCAAATGATTGTGCACACAGACGAAAAGGACTTTGTGATGATTTTGCAATTTGCAATACTTCTAAAATCACACCTTTGATTTGTAGAAGAACTAGGACTAGAACTCAAGGTGCTTACTTCCCAGTTTTGTCTGAATTGAAACCAAAAGAAGTGTTATGCATGTATAGCCTCTAATGCATATTTTGACCTGAAAAGCAGGACAGACTTGGCAGAACTGGAGCTAGAGATAACTAGTCAGTCTGTAGGATGTAGGGCTTGCCCCTACCACTGACGGACGGCCTTAAGGAAGATGTCCAATGGGTTATAACAGACTCAGGCTGATTTCAACCAAGGTCATATCCAAGGAACCTAGCCTGGTGAGCGAGGTGTGGCAACAGGAGATTCCTTCACAGTGACTACTTAAAATCCATAGAGTAGCAGCATCATGATTCCAGGTGGTCCCAAAGCCTGCCAGCAGGACAGGGTCAGCCTGGAAGGCGAGAGGGATCTTTTGGGATCTATATAGGTTGCTGAGTTCCAGGGTAAGTTCCTCCAGGTTTTGCAATGCTTAACTCAAAGAGAGGATATTCACATGGACTAAAATGTGAATGGCACACTCTGGAGTGGGGTTGTGCAACGTGGTAGCCCTGGTTTCCTATTCCAACAAGGGAAGTGTAGTGCAATCAGCAAAACAATGTATTGTCTCAATCAGATGAACTGGATAAAAATCTCTTATCACAACACATCAAGCAGTTTGGATACAACAGAATATGCACCGGTTTGGAAAGTGATAATAGAAATATTTAAAGCTATCATTTATCAAGCACCTATAATGCCTAGATATCATCCTAAGTACCTGATATACGGAATTGCTAAATTCACAGAAGATGGGAATTTTTAAGCCCTTTTTCTAGATGAGAAAAATAAAGCTCAGAAAATTTATCAGATTTATTTGCATAAGATGATATGACTAGTTAGTGAAGGCAATTGGCTGCAGCCCCAGATCTATCTGATGCAAAATCTTGAGCTCTTTCTTATACTTTTCTTACTTCAAATGGACGTTAATGGGCTCTCTGTGCCTGGATTGGACCATCACCAAGACCGTCAATGACCCCCTCTTAAAGGTAAATTCAACCATTTTCCCCTCAAAGTATAGACTCATAAGCAGCTTGAAAATGTATTACTTTGACTTCCACTTAGGAAGGTAAAATAGCCTAATATTTTATTAAAGCCATGGGTCTAAAAAGAGAAACTAAAAAAAAAACCCTAAATATCATTTTTGCCCAGTCACTTGGAAATCAGGCAATTAACACATCATTACTCAGACTGGTAATGAAATTAAGATAAAGTTTCATCAAAATAGCATATGCAATTTCACAGCCGCAGCAGAATCGGTATAAATAGGAGCAGATGTGTCTGAGTCTCTGGGATTTATAAATACAGAAACATTGTTCCCATTTGGGGTAAAAAATCATTCTTTACCCTGGATCTGAGAACAGTGCAGCTCAGGGCCCTGGCGGGGACAGAGAAGGTGAGGAGACATAGCCAAGACGCCTCTTCATTCCGTGCAACTTCCAATGACAGATGTTCTTACCTGGGAGAACCTCTGTATTTATGGCAGCAATGATATACACTGGGGAGTTGAGGTCAAGTGGTGAACGAAGTATCAAGCCAAACAGAGGGATTTTTGATATACTTGGGTTTTTCTCTCCTAGGAAAACAAGCAATGTCATACTACCAATGTTTTGAGTTCCAAACACAGGCAGGATTGGGGCTTCAAGTCTATTCTACATCACAGGTAGCTTTGCAAAGGTGAAATGACTTATCCAGAAGTGTGCTTTGCTCTTTTACCCCCAAAACTGTTTCCTTACAAAAGAGTTAGCAGCTGAGCCACGAGTAAAAAGCCTCTGGTATTGTCTAACAGAGAAGGGAGGTAAAGAGAGAGAGCCCTGAGTTCCTGATATCAAGACACCTGAGGGGAGGGCACCAGGAGGAATCGGTTCTGCTCAGAAAGGCCAAAAGCATGGGGGTCCAGAGCACAGGCTCAGAAGGACCTTGGATGTGTCAGCTCACTACTTCTCTAAGCTGTCTCTTCTCACCTCTAAGATGGCATTTTGTGTCTCTAGAACCCAATGTGCCCTGGGGAAACAGGAGACTGTGTTTACACAGATGCCTGGGGGAGGGGTGTGTAAACGGTGGACTTCCTCACCATAGAAGTTCCTGCTGCAGGCAGTCTACCCTCCCTGTCTGGAGCCTCTTTCAGCTCTCTTGAACAGGACGTTGGCAGAACACCAGAGCAGCTGAGTCATCTTCAAGAAGGAGCTTTATCACCGCATCCACTCTAAGCCTTCCTCCAGTGGAAAAATACCCAGTGCTTTCCACAGCAGTCCTGAGTGCAGGGGTGGGAGAACGGGGGCTTGAGTGACAGGGGCGGCTTCCTTCTTGTCCTTAAGCTCAAATAAACAAGTGCCTTTCCCTCTGCTCTGCCTGAAGTGAACGGGAGCTACGTCTTCGGCGGCTTGGCCACAGGCTGTGGGACACTGACGTGGGTGCCTCCTAATTTGTCTCTGTCTTGCCTAAGAAGTGTTCTTTACCAGCCAGGCTTCCCATCTGGGCCTTTCCTGGTCCCTGCAGAGAAATGGAGGCTCCGGAAGGAACACGTTCTGGGGACAATACAAGCTCTGCACGTCATGAAGAAGATGCGGGTGAGGCTGTGAGCGCTGGTTTCTCCTCACCTCCCTCCCAAACACTGGAAGCCCCAGAGCTCAGGCCCTTCAAATGGAGATCTCTCAATCTGACCCTCTTTGCTGAAGTCCATACTCCTTACAGCTGTCTCCTTAAATCCTCCACTGGGTCATCTAATAGGCATTTCAAACTTAGCATGTCCACCAACTCCTAACTCCTGGCCCCATCTCATGGACACCTTCCTCTCCTCATACTTAGATATTGCTTGTTCCTTGTAGTTGCTCTGGCCAAAACCTTCGGAGTCGCCCACAAATCTTCTCTTCCTTTTACTCTTCTCAACTCAGCACATCCCGTTGGTTCTACCTTTAAAATATTTCTAGAATCACATTTCTGCTCGCCAACTCCACTCTTCCCATCGTGATTGAAACCAACATTATCTCTCCCTTAGATTCTGCCTTGGCCCCCTGTCCAGTTCTCCCTCCTTCTATTCTCCCAATCTATTCCCAGCCTGGCAACCAGAGTGATCCTTTAAAACATATGTTGGACCATGCCACTTCCATGTCCTAACCCTCCCAGCTCACTCGGAGTGGGAGCTAAAGTCTTCACCATGGCCTGTAGGTCCCTCACAGTCTGCCCTGGCCTTCCATCCATGGACACTGCCCTCAGCCACATTGATCTCCTTGCTTTTCCTGGAACACACAACAGCAAGTACAGCTCCGCTTCTGCCCCAGGACCTTTGCATTTGCTGTGGTCAATATCAGAAACACCCTTGATCTTTTAACACTTTCTAGTCGTAGCTCAAATGTCATCTCAGAGCAGCCTTCTCAGATCACCATATTTCAAATTTCAACCCTCACCCTCAACACCCCTTATCTTCTTTCCCTGCTTCAGTTTCCGACATAGGACTTATCATCCACGATATGTTGGATAACAGCTTTTATTTCCTCATTTGTTTATAGCCTCTCTACCTGTCCACTGGGATTTAAGCTGAATGAGGTTAGGGTGTTTTGTCTTATTTTGTCTACTGCTATATTCTTGGCCAATAGAACAGTGCCTGGCACATAACAGGCATAGTAGACATGCAGTAATTATTCCTGGAATAAATGTTTAAAATTCTATGAAGAGGCACTGCAAACTGTAAAGTGCTATTACAGGTGCAAAAGGCTTTTGAACTCAGATGATTCCAGATCTATTACAACCTATCTTCCCATTAACCTATGATCTATCTTTGCTTTCTAGCTTTAGATACACGTACAATCAAATTAGATATTCATTTATCACCTTGGGAGTGTTCGTCAAGGAGATGAAAAGCGTGTCAGTGTTACCGGCAAAAAAAGTACTAATTTCGAGGACCTAATATATTCCTGGTACATTTTTCTGGTGATGCCGTATCTCTCTGTGACTTTGTAGGTGCTAAAACACTCTGAGAGGTTTGCCTAGTGGCATGGTTGCTCTTCAATGAGAAACTGTGGGCACAGTGCCAGGAGCTCAGGAATTGAGAGTCACACATCCCAGGCAGCAAGCTCTGCCTTAACTGTGTTGATCATAGGCATTTTACTGTCACTTTACCTCAACGAAAATTAAAATATAAGTACGTGAATATATACACAATCTCCGGGTCAGGCATTGTACTATGTCCAGCTTTTCATACCCAAGAGGAAACTTCAGATCACGGGCTGATTGTGGCATTTTGGGTGGACAGGACAGCGGGGATTCAAATGCTGATGACATTTACTGCAACACTCATGCCTTGCTCCTCTTAACACACTGCCCAGTGTCCTGGAGAACAGACCCTTTAAAAGCAATTAACCAGCCTCGGGATCTTCAAGCAGCTTTCACCCTGCTGGGTCCGTTTCCTTGACTATCTCATCAAGGGGTGTTTTACCCCAATTAAGGACAGCTCCTTTCTTCAAGCAAGATTACAACTGATACTTATTATCAGGACTAAGAAGGGACAGAAACTTGCCGGGAGGAACTGACTATGCCTTTATTCCCTGTCAAATCTAGTGCTCGGCAATATAGAAAATTTCCAGAACTGTTCTCTCTGAATTCTTCATTTTCCCAATTGATCTTGGACACCAGAATGAGCCAAGCTGTCTCACTGTTGGGGGCAGACAACAGAGGGGTTGCCTGCAACTCTGCAGTTGTGACTGTGAACGTGACCAGGCAAATGCAGCCTCCTGCCTCGTTCCCTGCAGTGCTGAAATTGTGGGTCCAGGCTTCAAATAACAGTCTTTAGTGTCATCTGCAACCTTGAGGGATGACTTTGAGTGTCTTTTGTAAAATCATAAAAATCAAGCAAGTTTTCTAAACCAAAAAGGGATGTGAGCAGGGGATTTGGAAAAGGAATATGTATGTCCTTTGGTATTTGGCTTATCTTCAAGTAAAGTGCATGTAAATCCTATTACGTCTTACTTAACTCTAACAGCTTATACAGCCTGTTTATCCCATCAACCTCTCAAGAGGAACTGTGAACAGAGACTCCTTGGTCTTTTTTTTTTTTTTTTTTTTTGCGGTACGCGGGCCTCTCACTGTTGTGGCCTCTCCCGTTGTGGAGCACAGGCTCCAGACGCGCAGTCTCAGTGACCATGGCTCACGGGCCCAGCCGCTCCGCGGCATGTGGGATCTTCCCGGACCAGGGCATGAACCCGTGTCCCCTGCGTCGGCAGGCAGACTCTCAACCACTGCGCCACCAGGGACGCCCTCCTTGGTCTTTTGATGGGACATGTCCCAAGGGTATTGTAGCATGAGACATAAAATTAACATAATGCTCTTCCTTGATATCTGATGAAATCAGGGGAGTCTCTAATGGCCCCATTTTCCTCCATGGAAAGGGTCCACTCAACTTCTTATCAAATGGACCGAATGCAGTTCCTACTTCTCCTGAGTAGTGGGTTTCAGTTCCCTGCCAGCCCATGGAATTTCCCCAACCGGCCAACTACATCGTCTCATAGGAACCGGGGTCACCGCACCTTCTTGATACTACAAAGCCTGCCTCCCGAGGTCCCTGACTATTCACTCCATCCCCACACACAGCCCCCATTTGGCCCTGTATGGCACATGGTGCCCTTCTCCCCCAGTCTACAGATCATAGATGACTAATAAATTGCTGTCAATCTCATCTGTCCAGTATCAAGTGACATGTCTTTGGTCACCCCCATAACCCTAGGGCAGGGATTCCTTCACTAGTGGAATCAAAAGAAGGTATTCAAAATAGGTACATTTCATAATAAAATAACTTGGCTTACTAACTACCTTCTAGGACAAGGTAGGATGCTCAAGTTTGAAATGAAATTGAAGTGTTATATGATGGTTCCGTCCCAAGTTAAGAAACAAATCCCCAGGCTCTCAAATTTACAACCTTCCAAACTGTATTTCAATATTGTATATACCCAGACTTTATGTTATTTAAAGGCTGTTTTCCTAGATTTAGTTTTTCAAGAGTAAGAGTAGCAGGGCTCAGGGTTTCACTCGATAAGTTTGACAAACACATACTAAATGTAAGAGTCAGGAATCAATTGTGTAAAGTTAATTGAATCTCGTTTGGCTGTAACACATTTTTGTTCAGAAACATTTGTTCAGATTATAACTTCAGTTACTATGTCCAATAAGCAAGTCATTGTTCTAGATGGTAAGTTAGGCCCAATTAAATCAACAAAAAAGTTACAGAAAGCTGGGCAAGTGCTTCACTGACCTGTTTAAATTCTTCCTCTGAAATTCTTTTGAAAGCTAGTGCGCCTTAGTAGTAAAAACAAAAACAAAATTAATACCTCTTCTGAAGCTCTTTGTTATTAGAAAGTCATAGAAAAAGCTTTTGGCCTTTATACTGCAGCTGTATTAGTTACATATTGCTGTGTAACAAATTACCCCAGAATTTAGCAGCTGAAACCAACAAATATTTATCATCTCACAGTTTCTGTAGGTCAGGAATCTGGGTGTGACTGAATCATGTGCCTCTGGCCCAGGGTCCCTCCCTCCCAGTTTGTAGTCAAGCTGGCAGTCTGGCTTGCGGTTGTCTCAAAACTGGATCCACTTCCAAGCTCACTCCCATAGTTGTTGGCAGTCTTCATCCCTTGTGGACTATTGGTCTGAAGGCCATGTCACATGGGCCTCAAGGCTCTTCACTTTTCCCATGAGAGAAAGAGAGAGAGCGAGGGTGAGCACGACAGTTTTTTTGTAACTTCAGCCAGGAAATGGCATCCTCTCACTTTTGCCATATTCTCTTCCTTAGAATTGAGTCATTAGATCGAGCCCACACTCCAGAAAAGAGGATTACACAAGGGTATAAATCCCAAAAGGAGCACTGGTGCGTGGAGGCTGTGGGCTACGAATACATTACAGGTACACAGTGCACACACCGTTCTAGTACACGCGATGGCAAACCACTTCAAGAACTTGCAACTCTCCAAGGTCTTTCTCTGGCCACAAGGGCATGCCTGGCTCACAGGTGGGACAGACCAGAGCACTGGGAAGGTACTGTCTCCAGGAACAGAACTCAATCTGTAAAGGATGGGAGTAGTTGAATAAATACTCCAGGACTCTGAGGCTACACTGCTTCTCTGATGCCCCTGTGGGCATTGAGCTTTAGTTCCCCAGGGTGGTAACTATTGGTGAAAGCACCCTTTACTAGTTTTCCCCCATTCTCCAATTCCTCATCCCCCCTAGCTATATTTCACTTCCTCTCCTTACTGGTACTTCCTGGAGTCACCCCTCAAGTTACTTAACTCTAGTCCTTGTCTTGTGGACTGCTACCAGGGAAACTAAGAAAATCTTAAACATTAAACATTTTTTGCACATTCCAGAAATGCCACGAGAAGTCACCAAATGCCAAGGAATCACACAGCTGTCTAAGTTGTTCTTTCTTTAACAATTACTTACTGAGCAGCTGCCAAACTTACGCACACAGCTATGTGCTGAGCGCCCCAAATTTTAAAAAGTCAATCTCTGCACTTCATGGCCTGCTTTGAAATGAAGAAAGAATGGAAATTTTCATTTCTTTTTAGTTCTCATGTTAATTGTAGGCTTGAGAGAAAAATCTATGGGCTGATAATGTTGATATTTACTATCAGTTCCAACTTGGTGGACTATCTATGTATCTGATGTGTATGTGTGTATCTTCGTACTACCTACACACATTTTGAAGGAAATACAGGTAGCATTTTTTTGAACAGTTGACAATCTCAGCTTTCATGTGCATACTCCCCAGGGTCCAATCCATTCCACCCCTGAAGAGCTGCTGGCAAAGAAGTAATCAAGGTAACCATTAGGGTCACCATGCCCAGCAGCCTTCTGCCACATCTGTCACTGTATGGAGAATGGGCTGTGGGCAGTCATGCAGCTGAGAGCTCTAGAAATAAAGTGAATGAAGAAATGGATGGATGGTGCCTATCCTCAGCCTCACAGGATGAGGGACACATTCTAGAATGTTCTTCGATTCTTCTGGAGGCAGGAAATCCAGCTTTAAAGCTTTCTACATCTTAAATGAGAACGTCAATGAGGAATTACGTGGCGGGAATCCTTGAGTAACATAAAATAATCTGAGTCATATTTCAAGGAAAGCAGTTGTCTCAGCTAAACCATCAACTCTGACAAAAAATCTCCTGAATCGGGAATTCCTCTCATTTGTAAAATTTCCCAGAAACACCCCACACCTGTTCGTCAATGCAAGAGGTGCCCATGACCACTGTGCTTGTCAACTCAAAAGACAATAAATATAAAATCCTTCAACAACAACTACAAAACAATTCTTACAGCAAGATGTATTTCCCTTCAGCACAATCTGTGCCCATGTCAGATTAGTTGTTGTGAGAGTTAGAATTTCCATAGTGACATGAGTACAGGAAATGTAGGACAGGCTCTTTGTGGAATGGAGAATGTCTGCTCTCTCACACTTGCCCAACTCAAAATGGCTCAAAGGATTTTCCTGCGATGTTTTAAGAGCACCTGTCCTTGAGCTGAGATGGAGAGCGAGACATTCCAGTTTGAAGAGGGTGGCTGTTTTTTCCGAAGTGGCAGAGCTGTAGCTATTGTGAAATGGCCTTTTCACCTGTATTTGGTGTCATTACAAAAAGATCGCTTGTGTGTGGAGCGTCTCAGACTCATTCAGGATTATGTCACCTCTTTTACAAAGCATTTCAAATATGGAACATGGAGCCAAAAAGGGGACGAAGTATGACTCTTTCCGAGAAGCACAATGGCCCGTTATTATAGGGAAAGTATCAGCTTTGGAGTCTGACAACTTTGGATTGGAAACACAACTAGGTCATGCTCACATCTGCATGGCTTTGGCAATTCATTCAAAGCTGACAACTGTCAGTTTCCTCATCTGTAAAATGGTGATAACCTACTTAGAGATGCAGGCTATAACCTTTCTGTCCACAAGGGAAGCCGTCTCCAGATTCTCATACATTTATAAGTGATTTTAACTGACCTGGGAAATGCCATTCTACATGCGGCCATTCATATTACAACAGCTTTGAGAAGAATTTAAAATAGTCTAAAGGTGATTTACTTGATCTAGTGCATTAAGAATGGGTTCAAAATGGAGAATGGCTTTTAGAAAATAAAAAGAGACTCTTGTCATCCTCAAAGTTCTCTGATTTCTACACGATGAATCACAAGAAACTTGCCTGGCTTGACTTTCCATCTCAAACCTGTTTTAACTCCTGGAGGCTTGAGTGACCATCTGCTACACGTGCCTTTCTGGCCCCAGACCTCCTTCATCTGGTAATGGCGTCTCAGTTTTATTTTGGAGACTCCTTTTTCCCACATGCTTAGGCCATGGAGTTCAGGTGGGGTTTGCTCCCTCCCACTGCCTCTGGGCTCAGAAACATGAGGCAGCCGTGCATAATAAGAGCCACGACAATTAGTTTAGAGATGGTCAGGTAGGCATCTTAGCTCACTGTACGCCAGGCCTAGGACTTTCTGTGGACCTTGGGGAGAGGATTCAATTTGCAAGGGTAAAAAGAAGCTGCAGGTGAGTACTCCCACTCTTCATGATATAAGTTCTGGACGCAGCTATGTCTGAACCTAACAGTTCCCTCGACTTGCAAGTTATGTGAGTCTACAGATTTACATTCCATTATTTTTATCTTTGCTTTACGTGAGTTTTGGCTTTAACCTGTTTAAGCTGGATTTCTCTTTCTTACAACGAAAAGATTATTGTCTAACATCTGGATGATAAGATACTATGTAACACCTGTGAAGCACTTATTATGTGCCAGACATTGTTCTAAAGCACTTCACACACTTTATATTTTGTTTAATCTTTACCAAAAATCCTATGAACTAGGAACTAATATTAAGTCCCATTTGACAGGTGAGAGAATCGAGGTGAGGTGTTTCTAAGAAAACCACCTGTGTCTACACAGCTAGTATGTGCTAGAGGCAGAATGTGAACCCAGGACTGTCTGATTTCAGAGTCATGCTCTTCACCTCAACGTTAGGATGAATACAATGAGCAAACGTGCACATGTCTTCACATAATGGATAGTTTATCCTGTGTTTATCCGGGATGTAAAGAATTACTCCAATCCACCTCTTTTTCGATTTCAGGGGTGATCCCTAATTCTCCTCTTTTGAGTTCTTCACCTAGGGTGATCTTATGGAAAAGATTGTGGCTAACAGGATGAGAATGCTGGCAACTCTAGACTTTAGTCAGCATGTGAGTAGAGAGAAATTGATTCTAGTCAAGGGCCCTCCTTGGACTTCAGCATTCTCTTGTGTCTGTGAAAAGGGAAGCAGGAGGAGAGTGGAGGTGGAGTGTTTATGGGGAGATGTGGGCAGCTTGTTGAATTCTAGTGGTTTAAAAGCATTTGCTTTACATTATTGGGACTAATTGAAATAAAAGGTTCGAGGCTCCCAAGAATTGACTCATTCCCGTCATCCTAATATTAGATGAATCGAGTTCCATGCGGCTGATGGTCTGTACCAAATTTCTCGGTGTTGGCTGACAGCCTCGGAAAGATCTATTCATTTTTCACAACATTGCGGTGAGTCATTCCACACACATTGTTGGCATTGGTTCCCCGAGGGGAGGTGAGGAGGCAGGAAGGCTTCTGAGCCAGAGTGAAGGGCTTGGAAGTTCACTGGGGAGCAGGAAGCCACCAGCAACACTTTTATCCAGAACAAACTTGGGGCACAGGGTCCTGGCTTTCATTCCTGAGTGCCATGCTGATTAGCCTGGATACTGTACTCTTGGGACAATGATACAAATCATATAGTCTCCAAAAATGAAAGGAAATGGGTTTCTTTTGTTACAAATCCAGCTGATTCATCTTAACAAAGCACACACACACTTATTTATGTGTACACATATATGTGTGTCTATGCATGCACATGTGCGTTTGTGTGTGTGTGTTTATCCCCCCATCCCCAAAACAGTTTCTTCCATGTATGAAAGGCAGTTTGGCATACTGAAAAAAAGTAAGTACTATAGAATCAGAGAGCTCTGAGTTTAAATCACAGCTATGCCATGTATTACCTGGATTTAGACCGCCTAACCTCTTGGAGGTTCCATTACCTTCTTTTTTTTTTTAAACATTCTAATCTTTTAAAATTAATTAATTAATTAATTTTTGGCTGTGTTGGGTCTTCATTGCTGCACGTGGGCTTTCTCTAGTTGCGGTGAGCAGGGGCTACTCTTCATTGCGGTGTGTGGGCTTCTCGTTGCTGTGGCTTCTCTTATTGCAGAGCACGGGCTCGAGGCGCACGGGCTTCAGTAGTTGTGGCGCACGGGCTTAGTTGCTCCGCGGCATGTAGGATCTTCCCAGACCAGGGCTCGAACCCGTGTCCCCTGCATTGGCAGGCGGATTCTTAACCACTGCGCCACCAGGGATGCTCCCCATTACCTTCTGTTTAAAATGAGGATAATCTTTACTTGTCATGCACTTTTTGTAAAAATTAGAAATAGTATATTCTAAGTGCCCAGTACATAGTAGGTACTCAAGAAAGCAGTAACTCACAGCCTTTAGCTACTGAGAGACCTGTCAATATTTCTGACGCAGCCATTTATCAGTAGGTCAGATTGGGGCAAGTCACTTAACCTTCTCTCACTCTCAGTTTCCTGATCTACAAAATGAGGTAATAATACTCTGTAGGAGTACTATGGGATTGAGTGATGCATTATTAACTACTATAATTACTGCCAGTCATTATAAATCTCTTTAATTGTGTTGTCCTTTCATATAATGCATATAAAGCATTTGATATATTTCCTACCACATAGTAAACAATGAATAAACATTTGTTACTATTAGGTTAAATATTCAACCATTTTGACCTACAAAGATGGCAATTTCATATGGCTCCACTCACTGGATATTACTGTTCTTAGAGGGTAGCTGTAATTGCCAGATTTCTGTGTAGCCTAGATGCTCCTGTTTGAGCAGTAGAAACCTGAGATGAATTACTACCTTTCTCTTCAGCGCTTTCGGCAGTGATTGATTGAACTTCACAAGAGTCTAATTAATTCACCAGGTTCCCGGTGAACTTCTCAAGAGCTTAAGAAGCCAGGTCTCCCTCCTCGAGTTACGGGGGTGGGAAAATAACCCTAGGAAGAATGGCTAAGCTTGAAAGAATATATGTGACCTGGTGCCAGGTTATGTCAGCTCAAGTTTCCTCAGCATGACACTCCGATTCCTGATTCTCAAGAATTCCTAGACTTTGTCCTGCTTTGAGAAAATTCATTACATAGTGCTTTGACTTTTCTAGCTTGCAGTGAATAATCCTTGGTTGAATATGATCTTCAAGGTGTCCAAGGGGAAACAGTATTGATGTTGGAAATCACCTCTGTCTTTATCAGAACCGTCCCATGGTCACCAGTTTAGGGCAACTCAGAACTCAATGATAGACTAGTTGGGTTGCTAGGAGACCAGGCAACAGGTGATGGTGACTTGAACTAGGGTGATAGCATTGGCAGTAATGGAAGAAGTGGAGTCATTATGTATCTAGGAGGTAGGACCAGTAAGACTTGCTGCTGATTTGGATATGGGGGATGAATAAAAGAGCCAACTCAGCTGGGCACTGGCTAGGTGGTGGTGCCATTTCCTCAGCTGGGGAAGACTGAGGGAAGACCAGTCCTGGGGCTATGAAGGAAACCAAGAGTTCTATTTTGGCTGTGCTAAATTCCAGGTGCCTATGGGAGAGCTAAGTGGAGACATCAAGGATGCAGTTGAAGATAGAACATGGGAGCTCGAGGCATGTGTTGGGGCAGGGGATTTACGGAACGCCATTCTGTGTTCTCCAATATGCTCTATTTGGGGAGGGAAACAAAAGAAGTATGGTCACAGAAACGTTGGTAAAGAGAGAAATAACAGGAAAAGAAAGCCAAGAGGTTGAGAGTCTGAGGGCCAAAAAAGTAACTGAGAAAAAAAGGACTGAGCATCCAAAACCTCTTGATTTGAGCTCATACAATGTGCAAGGCATTGTGTTGTGTGTTTTTACACACGATAGCTTGTGTAATGCTCACCAAAACCTATATTACTGTTGACAAGACAGAGACTCATAGAATTTAAGTAACTTACCTAAGAATCACAGCTACTCAGGGGCAGAGCTGAGACTCTGAACAAAATCTACCTGACCATAACACCTGGGTTCAGAATGAATGAAGTGGTCATTCTCCCTTGACATTGAAATAATTTGTTAACAATCAGCAAGGAACAAGGCTTAAGAAAGACCCAGGATTTCTATGGCCTGTAGGATGCTTGTCCGCAGATCATCATCCACTGGAGGTCATACTCTCTTGTCTGCACAGTACACACCACATTCGGAGGGAGTGGGGAGAACAGAAGTAAAAAGAAGACAACAATTCAAGGTAGGGTCATTTTTTAAGAATAGGTAGCAGAGAATTTTTTTTTTATTATTATCATATGTCATTTCTATGTACTGTATAACTTCTTTTTGTTTTGGTTCCTATCAACGCTCCTTGTCTTTCCACTAAGAATTCTCTGATAGGCATCTGGATTAAAACTGTCCTTCCACCCATCCTAGTCAGTCAATTAGAGTTCACATTTAATTGCTCCATCACCTCAGTGCATGGCTACTTTTTATTCTAAGTTTTTAGCAATATTCTTATGGAATTCACTGGCTTACTTAAATTGGAATGTCCAAGGGAGGAACATTTTTCAGGCACCATTGGATTTGGGAATTAAATGGTATTGTCAGGGACTGGAAGATGGCTGGCCACGTCTGAGTCATGTGTTTTCCTTTGCATGTGTAAGGTAGGCAAGCCCCTGGGATCTATAGTTCCACTGGTACCATATGGGGCAGGGGAGGGCACTTCATCAACATGAAAACAACAGAGATCTCCTTCAGTGCTTAGATTAGATGGAAGTCATTGCTGTTATTGTTGCAGTTGCTAGCATCGCTGCTATTTTTACTCCAGCCCCGGGCAGTATCCGAAGCCACACAATAAACCTGAGATTAGCAGCCAGTCCCTGGTTTGATTATTAACATAGAGAGTGTTTTTTTCTTTCTCTTTTGATGAGTTACATGAAGCCTGAACTCCAAGTAGCTCTGCAATCAGTTTCTGAGATCTTGTCAAAAGGATGACAAATCAAGTTGGAAGACAGACCCATTGAAATGTGTGAACAGATTCAATCCTCTCTATGACCTAATGATTCAACTTTCTTTAGAAATCCAAGACTAGAATTTTATGGAGAAGCTGTTCCTTTTCTTCTTGAGTCTAGGAAGGCAAATCTGGCTTCTCATATCTGCAGGATTTAGTGTTCACATAATAATTGTTCTTTGGTGATCCTTTTGTGGGTTTCCTATAAGACCAGCCTGAAAAAGGGGTAGTTAATTTAAGACAGAGTTTACAAACTCGATATGCATAGTGCTCAGGAACTGCAGAGTTGTAGCTCTCAGACCTGGCTTGGAGGTGTGTTTTGTTTGGCATGTACAATGTTTTACTAGTTTGATATAGTTGCCAGTATTTTAAAAGTGAATGATTTCACATTTTTAAAAAATCTAGATTTCTACTTAATGGAAGATGTGGCAACAGTGGGCCCACATTCCTGTAATCGGTAGTCAGCAGGAGCTGAACAGCAGCTGCCTCTGTAGTTGGGACATGGAGCAGTTAGGGGTGCATTCTGCTGCAAGTAATAGAGGCATAACCCACAGGGACATCTATTGCTTGCTTAAGGAACCTGAAGGTAGGTTTTGGGGCCTCATTCAAGAGCTTTAACAATGGTATCTTTCTATCTTTTGCTGCCATTCTCAGTGTGTTGGGTTTTTTCTTTTTCTTTGCTATCATATCAATAAGAAGGGAAAGGGGTCATTCAAGGGAGCGCTCCTTCCCATTTATCTCTTCTTTAAGGAAGAGAAAGATTTCTGAGAAGCCACCTCAAAGTCTTTCTCTGCATTTCACTGGCCAGATGCTGGGTCACATGTCCACCCCTAACTACTAGCAAAGGGTAATGGGATATAATAGTTTGTTTACATCAATGCTGATTTATCCCCGGGGCTTGAGAACACTATGACCTGAACAGTCAGGGTTCTGTTAGCAAGAGAAAGGGTTTCAGGAGTGACTTGTCCTGGGCAATCAACAGGGACGGCCACAGGGCTTGTGCTCTCCATCTTATCACAAATCCTCTTCAGGGGCATTGCCCCTGGCCACCTTCATTCATTACTTTACCTCAATGACCTTTGCAAATGTTGGCATTTTTGGCGCCAAGCCCAGATCAACTTTTATCACTTTTTTAGTTCTGATCTGGTTCTGGCAAAACAAGATGCTTTATTTGCTATATTAGGGGAACTTTGATTCTAAGTCTCCATTGACTATGCCTAGCTCTGTGACCAGGGACATTGTGAGTACTTTTTGTGATTTTCTTAAATGTAAAACAAAGGTGTTTTATTAGTGCTAAGATTCCCAGAATTTATATTAGTACCTGATAACTAGTAGTTATTCAAGAAATATTTTGTCCTTTCTAACTCTTAAAAGCTTTGAAAAGTCTTATGAAGAATGTCTTCCTTGTACACCCTAGAATAGTGCTTGGTATATAGACAGTTTTTCCTATGTAGAGATATTCTGGCCTCCATATAATTCCTCCTCATGTTAGAAGCAGGAGAAGGAGAAAAAGAGAAAGACAGACAGAGATCGATGATTGAGGAGATTATATGTTGTTGTGGCAGTTTTTTGTTTTTATTTTTTAAACGAGCTTAGGGCCCAAGAGATAATTTAGAATATAAAAGCTGTCAGTTAAAAAGGTGATAAAATTAGAATATAATTTTTTTCTAGGTGTCAGATGAATTTATTTGGTCTGATAATGAAATTAAATCTGAGATTTTATTTGGTGGCAATCAATCATTTAACATGAACAACTAGAAGTGGTTTCTATCTTCAATTACATCAAATATATTTTTCATAAAACCACATTATTTTCTCCCTTTTTTGTTTTAAGATCTCATTGTCCATTTAAAATTTTTTCACATACTCACATGATAAAATAGTAGGTACCATACATTTAAGCAGTGAGTGCTTACTATACGCAAGACTCAATGCCTAGTATGTAGTAGGTACACAATAAATAATTATTAATGTAAGACAAATGAATTCAAGACCAGCAGAAAGATGGAGTCTTGCCCCTTCAACACTGATAAGAATGAATATTTACAGAGGTGGTGTAGCAGGTGACTAGGCGCTAGAATCAGATTGCCCTGGATTTGAAGCTTGATACTGCTGCTTGCTAATCATGTCTTCAGGACACTCCCTTAACTTTTTAAATAGAAGAATCACTCCTACCCCCCCAGATTGTTTAAAAAATTTTTTAAAATCATGAATGTTAAGTCCTTAGTTCAGTACCTGGCACAGTGGAAGAGCTCAGTTGGTATTAGCTGCTGCTATTAATCTGTCAACTATTGTGCAGTAATGCTGCACAAAAAAAATCACCTAACTCAACAGCTTACAGTAGCAGGCATTTATTTTTCTTGCTCATGGGCCTGAGGGTCAGCTGGAGAGGTTCTGTGTTGTGATGTGGATTGACTGGTCCTGGCTCACTCAAGTCGATGGGTTGTGTTCAGTTCTGCTCATCCTCCCTGGATCAGTGTCTACCTGGGGATGTTCCCTCTTATGATAAACGGCAGGAGTGCAAGAGAGAAAACCAAAGCATGCCAACATATGAGATACTAACTTCATGTCCACATTCTATTGGACGAAATGAGTCACATGTCCAGGCCCAAAGTCAATGAGGCAGGAAGTGTTCCACTCAAAGTAGGGAAGTAAGTATTTGCTGAAAATAATCTCACCTATCATAATTTGGAAATTTGGCATCCAAGTAAAACAGCATTTTCTTTAAGTGTCCACCTAATTATTTTTGCTGCATCCTTTTTTGCTTCACAGTGGCACCACCATCCCTTCTATAGCACCAGTAGACGTTCTATGCCTATTCCCCATGTGTTAATGGGATTTGGTTACTCTGAATTAATTCATACTAAGGCAATAGTAATAATGTGTTGCCTCCTCCCAGGAGTATTTGTATTTTACATAAGATCTGCTGCAAGGAGAATGGATAAGCCCAAGGAGTGAAGGAACAATGCCGATATGTTTTGGTGCTGTGACACCTGGATGAAGGAGCAGAGATATCTCTGGATCAATGAGACCCAAGGCAACGTGGCAACGCCCAGCAGTAGATCAAGCAAATCTCCCTTGCTGGAAAGCTATTCCTCTGTAGTGTTGCCAAAGAGGTAACGTGCTTACTAGTAAATTTCCTTCTAGATAAATCTCCTGGGCTTCTTGGGCTGAGAGGAGTCTTTGAGAGGAATTTTTATTTGACATCTTTCGGTTCCTTATTTAATTGGAGTCATATATCTTCTCTAAAGCCATTTATAAACTGTACCACATTCTACTGATGCAAATTCTGTACAGACACAAGCTCCGTGTTTGAGTTCACATTTCTACTTTTCTATTGTAAACTCAGGAGAATATGTTCCATGGAAATTAATGGGAAATTCTTGCCACCAAATAGCTGTCATCAGTTAGTGCTTTTACTATGATGTTAGTAGTAATATAGACTTTACCATGAATGTGTTTTCCATGATATTTTAAAGCCACCTCTTGGAAGAAGACAGAAAATCATGGGACTTTGACTTATTTTTTATGCTCTGTCTCCATTTCGGCAACTCTGATGTGTTTCCTGGGAAACCCTACATTATCATTATGGGATGATTGTTTCAGTGAGCTGAACAATCTACTTGGCCTGGTATTAATCCTGAAGTTCTAATAAGGCACTCAGAGGATTACATAATTTCATAGTACAGCATTCTGTAGCTCAGTTATGTTTTAAATTACTTTGTTAGACATTAATATGTTTTTGTCTTTGTCACAAAGCCAGATGGTATTTCAGGGACATTCCTTCTAAAAGTTCACTATTTTACTTCCCAATTATTTGTCAACTCTGCATTAGATCCTGGGTGCATACAGATTTAGGATTTCAGTTATTTGTAAGGGACGCTGAAGGTTAATACCATAAAGGAATTTTAAATTTTTCTGGGACACAAATATAAGTTGTGTGTGTGGGATGAGTCATCTAGCTGGTAAATGGGCTTCGCTGAAAACCCAGCATATATATTTTAAGGTGCTTTGCTGTTCTCTATTCATTGTTGCAGAAGCAATTGCTTTCCTAATATAATTTTTTAAAACCTTTTAAAAAAGTAGTTGCTAATGTATACTGAGCATTTATGAAGTACCAGACACTTAACGAAGTGCTTAAAATAAATTTCACATGAAGATGCTGTCATGAAACCATTTTCCAGGTGAGGGAAACGAAGCTTACTCAAGAGAGGTCTTGTCAAGTTCACACAGTACTAAGTGGTGCAGCCTGGATTTGAACCTGGGAAGTCAAACTCCAGAGCCCAACTCCTTGCTTACTTCCTCCTTCCAGCATGTGTGGTCAACATGAAGAGCTTTACACAATTGGGACTTCTTCTGGACATTCCATGTATTGAAGACATAGAAGGGGAGATGTTATGTTTGGCAGCGAGTCAGATCTCTGTACTATTAGGAAAGCAAGAACAAGGATTTGTGAAATTGTTTCAGTGAGTGCTCCAGCCAGTATTTATTCTAATGGCTGTGTAAATGACTTTAGTCCTGTATTTCTAGAATCATTAAAGACCAAGGGGATTATTTATACTTTCTCCACTACGCTTTACTGCATTTTGTGGGGAAAAATATAATTCAAAGGGATATACTTGAGAATGTGGTGGTTTTCAAAGGCCTCGGAAAATATCCCACTGAGCTTTCAAGGGCTGTCGTATTACCATCATTACTTTTTGTTTTATGCTATAGGGTTTATCTGCACAAAGGTGAATGTAAATGTAAAATACCTAACACAGGGAATATAATGCCAGATTTCTAGCACATAGCAGTTGGTCATGTACTCGAACTCAGAGAGTCACAATTTGTGCCTCAAACTTGAGTCTTTAAGGCCGCAGCGTGCAGAGGTTGAGCAGATGGGAAGGGCTACTCTGTGTTTAGAGTTTGGAGGGATAAATGAGAAAGAGTAGTGAAGCTTCAGGGCTTGGGGGCAAAAGCCAGCTAGTGGTAAGAGGGGGGTGTCTTCCAAAAGTGATGCATTTCCAGAAAATTCTAATGTTGCTGTGATAATTATTAGGGCTATAAAGGATGTATTTTGGACAAGGCAGAAAAATAGCAAGACCATGCAATAGTAAGGCAAAGCTCTAAGACTGGTCTTTTTTTTTTTTTTTTAAAAACAAACTTGTTTACTCATTAATCATTTATCAATACCTCTAGCCCTAGCTCTATAG
Source organism: Stenella coeruleoalba (assembly GCF_951394435.1). NCBI lineage: Eukaryota > Metazoa > Chordata > Mammalia > Artiodactyla > Delphinidae > Stenella > Stenella coeruleoalba. The sequence continues at coordinate 78,480,478 of NC_137156.1, forward strand.
CCCTCTTCTTCTGGTTCCAGTAACTAGTTTTCTTTTGGAGGAATGAGTTCTCCTCCATTGCATGCCATTTTGGTGGAATTGTCATTCCAGGTATACCACCCTCCCTTGCCAAGAGGTAGACCTGTAACACAAGCTGGACAAATTTTCTTTTTTCCTAGTATTCTAAATCTTTAATGGCATGACACGAAGGCTGCAAAAGCCATTGGAGATGGTTCATTCCAGCTCTGGTGGCTGAAATTTCAGAAGAGTAGCATTATCTGAAATTCTCAGAAAAAAATACAGCACAATTGTTTTCAGAACCTCTTCAGTGGTGTATTTTCCTCTACAACCCAATGGATGCCTGGACAGTAGAACTGAAAACAAATTTCCAAACTGATCTCTCCCTGATGGTTCTAGCAAGAACAGAAACAGGTATACTGAATGTTTGTCTAAAAGAGCACTCCTTGCCCCTCCCCTGCTATATATTTGTATATATATACTTATGTATTGTATATATGAGTTTATATATATATGTATATATAAACTTATCCTCCATACCTAAGTTTTTCTCTTATTACTTATGTGTTCTGTCATTCAACAAGTATTTTTCTTTTCTTTTTCTCTTTATGTCAGAGAACAAAGCATGATGCTACTGTTTATTCTCAGATTCTTCTAAAAGCCTGGGGGCGGTAATCAATAGAACACAAAATGGGATGATCTCCATGGCCATCAGATTGCCCAAAATAGACACATTCTGAACTTATCATCAGAATGACTTGTTACCATTTGAAAGTAGATGAAGAACGGAGATGCCAGTTATTCATCAACATTCAAATTCCAAGAAACGGTTTTCTATCCATTCATTTTTGAGTAAGTCTTTAGGTCTGGCTGGCTTTTGCTTGGCTTTTTCCACTCCCTCCTAGTTTCTCTCCTGCCAAACATCTAATCATTCTCGGATGCATTCTGCATAATCAACACACTCTTTGCACTTTCAATGACTATTTTAGTACAATAACATTTTAATATCAGTCTGTTCCTTCCCCCCCCCCACCCCCGCTTCTTTGGAATAACTATTTAGCATGATTTGGGCTGAATGCTTTTTTCAGAGTTAATGGTAAAAGTAGTAATAATAGTAATAAGGTCTCCATCTTCTGCTTGATAGCTGAGAGTGTGTGTACTAGTTTCTGTGTCAGATATTGAGGAATCCATTGTAATTTAAGGTTTTGCTTGATTCCTTCAGACAGTTGACTGGAACCTCTTCCTTGATCTAATCTGAAGGCAACTGTCAGCACTTAATATCTCTAACAACAATGGAAGCACAGCACAGGAATTCTACAATTAGACATACATGTGTGTTTCTTAGGGCTTCCCAAGAACATGACTCTGAGATAAGGATTAGAGTGTGCCCATTTATAAGGGAATTGATCACAGGAAACAGTAGAGGAATAGGGAAGAAAGCCACTGGAAGAAACTTTCACAAGCCAGTTACCATGGTGGACAACTGCAGCTTGATACTTTGGGGGGATCCTGAGAGACGATATAGAACAATGGAATACCCCAATGAAGAAGGAAGGAGCTGGGGTATGTATTTACCAACTGACATTGGTTGAGGGCAGCCTTAGGGGCACTTATTCTTCAGTCTTTCACCTGGACACACCTAAGTGAAGTTTCTTTCCACGGCCAGACAAAAATACCCTCAGACACCCAGACAAAACTATAATTCAGAAAGATACATGCTCTCCTATGCTCATAGCAGCACTATTCACAATAGCCAAGACATGGAAACAACCTAAATGTCCATCGACAGTTGGGTGGATAAAGAAGATGTGGTACATAAATACAATGGACTACTACTCAGCCATTAAAGAAACGAAGTAATGTCATTGCAGCAACATGGATGCAACTAGAGATTATCATACTAAGTGAAGTAAGTCAGAAAGAGAAAGACAAATACCATGTGATATCACCTATATGTGGAATCTAAAATATGGCACAAATAAACCTATCGACCAAACAGAAACAGACTCACAGTTATAGAGAACAGACTTATGGTTGCCAAGAGGGGAGGAGAGGTGTGGGAGGGATGGACTGGGAGTTTGGGGTTAGTAGATGCAAACTATTACCTTTAGAATGGATAAACAACAAGGTCCTACTGTATAGCACAGGGAACTAATATCCTGGGATAAACCATAATGGAAAAGAATATAAAAAAGAATGTATATATGAGTATAACTTAGTCACTTTGTGTACAGCAGAAAATAACACAACATTGTAAATCAACTATACTTCAATTAAAAAAATAGGTAACCCCCCCCAAACCATCAGACAGAGGCTCAGGTGTCAGAGTAAGCAGTCTTCAACATGAAGAGATTGGTACTGGGCAGGGCCCTGAAAGCATCATTTATCCACCTTGCAAATCCTAACACAAAGGAAATTGGGGTGGACGCTTATGAAGAGACCAGATTCAACACTTCTTAGGCAGTGTGCTTTGAAGGGAAAGGCATTCTTGCTCTAAGGTTTCTGTTCTTCCAGAAAAATTCAGAGATTTCTGTATTCTAGACATACAGTCAATTAGAGAATAATTCCTTTGGGTTAAGCCAGGGGGATTCAAAGTAAGGTCCCTGAACCATCTTCATCAAAATTTCCTGGGAATGCTTTATAAAAATTCAGATTCCTGCATCTTAACATCCAGACTGACTGAATCAAATCTCTGAGGGGCTGGAGGACGGAAAGCAGCTCCAGGCAATATTTATGGAGTCCTCCAATCCGACAGTACCCAGGTATCTGCCCTTTGCCTGATGACCTCAGCATCTTAAACATGAAAATAGTTTATTTTTTCCATTATAATATTAATACATACTCAAATCTATCTAAGTCAGACCTGTCTTATTTCACTTCTGCACGTGCAGTGTTCACCTAGCACAGGCTTGTCACATAGTGAGTGCTCAACAGATACTAGTCAAATAAGTGAATGCTTATTATAGAAACTGGAATACAAGCATTCTTGGTGACTGGGTGACTCACACCTTAGTGTGTATATATTTGTCCACTCTTTTCCTCAAGGAAGGAGGAACAGATGCGGTACTAGAACACTGGGAGCCAGAGGGAAGGAACTCATAAAAATGGAATAAGGATCCGTCTTCCAGCTATAAGATTATCCATCTGCAGAATGAAGGTACAGTCAGCACCTGATGTTTTTGCCTGCTCGATAACCATTACTTTGCCATTTGATCCTTCACCCTGATAGTCCTTTGGGAAACCACTCCTCCCCCATGCACAGTCCATATTGCTTGTGAAGGTCTGACTTAAATGTGGCGACCATCTGATTTCATCTCCCAGCTCACAGGTGGTTGATTCAAGAATGGATCTGTGATCCAACTGAGATCAGTTAGCGTTAATCCAAATAAGAAGTTCAAGAGGCTTTCTTAAATTTATAGAACAGGGAAGATTAATACCTGTTGGCTTTGCTCCAATGGTAAGATATAGGCCTGTAACTGGTAGTGGCCATCTTTATCACCACACAGGGAGATGCTGCTTGAGAATGAAACCAAAAGACAAGGAAGGAGAACCAAGAGTTGGAGAGGGACAGACTCACAAGGACACAGTTGGAGCTCCTGGATCCAGCCATGTCTGAAGCTCCTATAACTGGCATGACTTGCCACTTACATGAGCCAATGTTGGTTGTGTTTTCATCACCTGAAGCAAAAAGAGTCCTGACTGACAAAAAAGAGTTTGAGACTAACTGATGTCCAAGGAACATCACCAGGTTGTCACTGAACATCTATGGTTGTCTGAAAGAGTTGGACCTGAACCCTTGCTGTACCACTTCTTATCTGGGTGAAACCTGAACTGTTACCTAAGGTTTCCAATCCTCAATTTTCTTCTTACTATAGAGAACTTGGAATATTATTTACCTTTTGGCTTGTGAGGATTATACGCACATTAAGAGTAGCCAGGAAGGTGCAAATAAATGGTAGAATTATTTATTATAGTTCTTTTATAGCAATTTTTCTCACTTTAGGACATCCTTGGCTACCACCAGTTACTTAGGACCTTTTGATAATTCCAGAAGCCTCCAATAAGTACTACTGCTCATGAATTAAGGCATGCTCCATACAGAGGGTAATATTTTTCTGGGAGAGTTCAAGACATTGGATAAGCTCTTTTTCTCCTCATTGCCAGATCATTTGAGGCTGGCAGGGAAGTTATTAGTCTCTTGCAAGGTGTTTGATATTCAATATGATAAAATAGGGAAAATGTAAAGTTGAAGATTGTAACAGACTGTATTTTCCAAAGATTGACACAGCAATATCTCCCATTCCATGTGTTCTTCAGCCTTGTGACCTTGCTTCCCTCCATCAAGAGGCAGAATCTAATTCTTCTCGCCTTGAATCTGGGCATTTCTTAGTGATCCACTTTTACCACAGAGTACAAAGGAAGTGACACCAAAGATACGTCTGAAGACTGGAGTGAACACTTGTTCTCCAGATGCTCCCACTCGGGATACTATCTCACAGAACTGAGCTGCCATGCTGGGAGAAGCCCAAGCTACATGAAAAGCCCACAGGTAGGTGCAGTTCATGGTCCCAGCCGATCTCAGCCCTTGAGTCATCCTGGCCCAAGTGTCAGGCATGTGAGTGAAGATACTGCTAGATGACTCCAGGCTCTAGACAATACAGTCACCTCCTAGCTCCAAAGTATTTTCAACTAGGTCCGCAGATGTTATAAGCACAGAAGAGCTGTAACTATTCAGCCCTTTCCAAATTCCCGGCTCAGAGTCTGCTGTTGTTTTACACCACTGAAATTTGAGATGGTTGCTAACCATTAGCAATAGATAACTAGAACATCAGGGACAGCATAGCCATCAGGGAGCATTCCCTGAGCCTTCAAGACATGATGGTGTTCATTGGGCCAAAGCTCTTTCAAACAGGACATATTTACAATGGCGAACACTAAACAAATGGAACGTAAACTAACTAAATCCTTTAGAATAGAACTCGGCACCTTAGGCTGCTAATTGGAAGTACATCTGATGATCCTCAACCAGAATTCTCTCATTTATAGAAAAGAAAACCACCCCAAGAGTTGGTGATGTGATGGAAATATTTCCTGTTCAGGAGCCAAGACATACAAGTCCATACTTATATGAAGGACATAACAAGCAAGGTGGTATAGTATTGCTGGAGCCCTGAGGTCATCCAGACCTGGGCTCAAATATTGACTCCTACCCTACTAGTTGAGTGATCTTTCACAAACCTTCACCAATCTAAACCTCAGTTTCCCCTATCTGTAAAGCGGAGGGACTCATATCTACTTCTTAGATTTATTTTCAGTATTAAATGGGACAAAGAAGCACTGAATATATTTCCTGGTACAGAGTAAACATTCCACACCTTAACTATTAATATTATAAAGCTGTGTTGAATACTGTGCTCAAAGCCAGTTGCAAATTCTTTTTAATTGGATATATTCGACATACAATATTGTGTAAATTTAAGGTGTACAACATGTTACTTTGACACATTTATATATTGTAATATGGTTGTTGTAATAATGATATTTATCACGTTACATACTTACAAAGCAATATGATTGTCTATATTCAATATACTGTGTATTAGATCTCTATGCCTTATTTAGTGCTTATTGCAAGTTTCTACCCTTAAATGCCATCAGTCTTATCCTCCTGGCCCCCATCCCTTGGTAACCACCTTTTTATTCTCTGGTTTTTGCTGTTGCTATTGTTTTGGCTTTTTGGATTCCACAGATAAGTGATATCATACAGTACTTGTCTTTCTTTGTCTGACATACCTCAGTCAGCATAAGGTGCTCAAGGCCCATCCATGTCGTTGCAAATGGCAAGATATCCTCCTTTCTCATGGCTGAATAATCTTCCACTGTGTATATATATCTCATCTTTTTTATCCATTAGTCTGTTGATGGGCACTATGGGTTGTTTTCATATCTTGGCTATTGTGAATAATGCTATGATATACATGGGAATGCATATATCTAGTCAAACTCTCATTTCTCTTTCCTTTTGGTATATACCCAGAATTGGAATTCCTGGATTCTAAAATGTTACTTTCAATAAATACAGTAACAATATTCTATGGAGGACGAGAATAAGAATTCTAGCCAATATTCATTAATATGCACACATGCATGAAGTATGCCAAGTTTCTTTACAAGAATTGCTTCCCTTAATTATTACAACAGTGCTATGAATCAGACACCATTATGTCCCATTTAAGAATAAGAAATTGATGTATTAAAAGTAGGTACTTGGGGGCTTCCCTGGTGGCGCAGTGGTTGAGAGTCCGCCTGCCGATGCAGGGGACACGGGTTCGTGCCCCAGTCCAGGAAGATCCCACATGCCGCGGAGCGGCTGGGCCCGTGAGCCATGGCCACTGAGCCTGTGCGTCCGGAGCCTGTGCTCCGCAACGGGAGAGGCCGCAGCAGTGAGAGGACCGCGTACCACAAAAAAAAAAAAAAAAAAAAAAAAAAAAGTAGGTACTTGGGGCTTCCCTGGTGGCGCAGTGGTTGAGAGTCTTCCTGCTAATGCAGGGGACGTGGGTTTGAGCCCTGGTCTGGGAAGATCCCACATGCCGCGGAGCAACTGGGCCCGTGAGCCACAACTACTGAGCCTGCGCGTCTGGAACCTGTGCTCCGCAACAAGAGAGGCCCGTGCATCGTGATGAAGAGTGGCGCCCGCTTGCCACAACTAGAGAAAGCTCTCGCACAGAAACGAAGACCCAACACAGCAAAAAAAAAAAAAAAGTAGGTACTGTGCTCCAGGTCACACAGAGATTAAGCAGTAATCAGATTGCAGACCAACAGCTCTTAATCAGTCCACCATACTGTGTTTCCCTGTTGGATACATTTCGTTTCAGTTTTGATGTGGGAGTCCTCTTTTAGGTCAAGCCACTGCCATATTACACTACCAGCATGGTCCACTCTTCTTCAGAAACATGAGGTCTCTCAGGGTTACTACATGAGGTGTAAAGCAGGTAACTCCCTAATGCATGCAACAGAGTGACTGAAAGAAACAGAGACATAACTGAAAAGGGAATGAAGATAGATTCATTTTGGTTCCCATGGGTGATTCAGCATTTTCAAGGTGAATTTAATACAGGAAATGTTGCCAGTTCCTGCTCATTGAAGACCTGATGCCTGACGCCAAAACCACATAAGTGACTCAGGAAAATCTGTCCTTATCATTTTGCACTGGATGTGCCTTTTAAAGATGGGATTGCTCTTTTTTGCTTTGGTCTTTGGCAGGATGGCAAACAACTCTAATGTTTTTTTCAAGGATCCTCAGCTTACAGTCCACTTCCTGCCCTATAGGTGAAGCAGTAAAAATATTCACTAGACTCCCCCTGTTCAAAGAGTGGTCCACGGACCCTCAGAATCAGCATCTTCTGGGAGCTTGTCAGACATGTAGAATTTCAAGACACTCCCCACCCCAAACCTACTAACTCAGAACTTGCATTTTAATAAGATACTTAGGTGAGTCAAATACACATTAAAGTTTGAAAAGCACTGTCCTAGACACATATTTATTGAAAACCTCCTCTGTGTCACATACTTTTCTAGGCTTTAAAAGAAGCTGAGAAACTTTCTGGATTCATGGGGGAGAATTTATAAGAATCAAGTAAAAAATAACTCCAGTTATTAATAAGTTTTAGTAAGAAAATAAGAGAGGCTGAGACTCCTGGGAAACTTTATTTAGCATGATTGGGAAAGGCTACTCCAAAGATCTGAGACCCAAATGAATAGAAGAGGTAGATGTGTAAAGATAAGGGGGAAGGATACTAAGGCAGAGGACAAAGGCAAGTGCAAAGGCCAGGAGGCAAGAATGACCCTGGAGTGTCCTGAGAACTGAAGGAAGGTCACAGTAGTGCATGACAGCAAATGCCACAAGAGATGAGGTCATTAATTCAACAAATAGTCACTGAACACACAGAGGTGCTAGGAACTGTCCTAGGTGCTGGAGACATGGCTGTCCACAAAACAAAGGTCCCATCCTAAATGAAGCTCATATTCTAGTGACTGAACCAGACAAGTAACAAACAAATGTGAAAATATGTAACAAAAACTAAAGGAGGATATGGGGTATGGGGGTAGCAAGTTATGGAAGGGGTCTTATCTTAGGAGAGGTGTTGACAAATTATGGAACATGGACCCAATCCAGATGGCCACCTGTTTTTGTAAATAAAATTTTATTGGGGCACAGGCATACTCGTGAATTTATACGCAGTCTATCGATGCTCTCATACAACAATGGAAAAATTGAGTAAGAGATGATATAGTCACAGAGATGATATGGTCCCCAAAGTCTAACATATTTACTATCCGTCCCTTCACAGGAAAGTCTATCTCAAAAGATAGAGTGTCTGCTGGTGGAGTGAAGAGATGGCTCTGTGAGAAAATGATACTTGAGTGAAAAGACAGGCAGGACCCAGATGACATAGGGCCTTTTAGAACATGGAAAAGAGCTTAGGTTTTAAGTGTCACAGAATGTCATTGGATAGTTTTAATTAGTGGGGTAAAATAATCTAATTTATCTTTTTAAAAGCTCACTAGCAGTCCACAGGGTTCAAAACTATAGTTGAGCTTCTGCCAAGTTTTAGTCAACCAAGGCACCTGGAGATGACAGCCGAGGTGTTTTCCCTTCGATCTTGGCTCTCTCTAGGTGATGTGGATTTTGGGCCAGGATAAGAACCAAAAGATGTCTAATGCAGAGGAGATGTCCCCTTTTCTACCCTTGTGTTTTGTAACAGCATTATGATTAATAGGGCTTTGTACAATTCCTCATGAATGACTGATTTGGAACAATTCTTTGAAAGGGATGTGGTAACTTAGCCCCACTGCGTATCTACAGAACAAAGCTGCCCTTATTTTTAGCTCAGTGCCACGATTACTTTTATTTATTTATTTATTTTGCGGTACGCGGGCCTCTCACTGTTGTGGCCTCTCCCGTTGTGGAGCACAGGTTCCGGACGCGCAGGCTCAGCGGCCATGGCTCACGGGCCCAGCCGCTTCGCGGCATGTGGGATCCTCCCGGACCGGGGCACGAACCCATGTCGCCTGCATCGGCAGGTGGACTCTCAACCACTGCGCCACCAGGGAAGCCCCACAATTACTTTTGAATGTCTTGGCTGTCTTTATTCATTCATCTATTCCACAAATATTTATCGAGTGCCTATTATGGACAAGGCCCTGCATCTGGCAGAGTAGATGAAAGGCCTACCTTAGAAAGGTCTTATGTAGTGTTGCCAGAAAGACTGAAAAGGCAGCTCTAGGAAAAATTACCAGGTGACTATACCATTCAAAAGAATGAAAGAAATGTGGACTCTCTAAAAGGATTAGGGCTTTTATATTAAAAAGAGGAGGTTGAAAGGAGATATAATTGAAACCATTCCAATCCTGAAGGGCAGGGACTCCTTCAACAAACCCAGAGATATTAAAATGAGGGTCACACAACAGGATAAGATGCTAAGAGTGCATATACCTGACATTTATGTAGCACTAGTCCTTTTCAGGTACTGGAAAATGCATTGACTGATTTAATCCTCACAATAATTAATAGTAAGATTATTATTTTAAGAATGAGGGAACAGAGAAACAGAGAGTATAAGTAACTTTTCCAAGATCACACAGCTTGTAGTGGTGGAACAAGGACTAGAAACCAGGGGTGTCTGACCCCCAAGCTGATATGGAATGTTTCTCATTCACCTGTTCATATCCTCGGGAAAACTACTAGATTCAAGAAGTTTGGAGGACAAGGAGAGGGGAACTTGAAGAATTCCGTCTTTACCTTTTAAAGCTGATTTTCAGGAAGACGGCTATCTCTTCTACCGCTCTCTTCTTGATACCTTTAACAGGGAATGAATGTTGGCCCAGTGTGGGAATCTATATACTGTGTGGCAAAGAGAAATTAGCTGAGTATGAATCACTCCATTCTCTGGCTCGGAATTGAAAATCCTGAAATTCCTCCTACAGATCCAGTCTAAAGGTAATTGAAGGGTACATGCCGAGTCTCAGTTTATTATTTACAGAAGATAATGTATAAAAGCATTAATAGATGTGACAAAGGAAGTTTGAGAAGCTTATGAATAATAATGCTAGCTAAAATGTGTTGAATGGTTAATATGAAGTCAGTTTTAGGCTAAACACATTATGCACCTTATGTGCAACAATCCTATGAGTTAATTATTACTGTTATGTCCGTCTCCTATGTGAAGGAATTGAGGATCAGAGGTGTTGACTGTGTAACTCTTAGGTGACAGAATCAGGACCTATGCGTATCTGTCTGGATATAAACAAAGCTTATGCACTTAAGCACTCTCTATTTGACTAATGTAATTTTCTCTGCTGCTGACTGCATGTATCATCCAATGTGAGTTTTTAACCTTTAATTCAACTGACCTGCTGGATTCTTGGCAAGACGGCCAAGAAAGAACACAAAGGAAGCTGGTAATCTATCTGATGTGCAACTCGTGATCAGTAGCTCCTGGTATGCGTTCAGCTGTGAATTGGAGCCACGCTGACCTTCCCATCGGTGACTTGGGAAATGAGTCAGCCTGAATTACACTCCAGAGGAGGCAATGCCCATTGCAACTCCACATAGAGCAAGACAGAAACAGAGAAAAAACAGCTTGACAAATACCAGTCATACCATTTTTATTAGCCATGAGTCACGTGAAAGACCATAGGGAGAGAAGGGGCAGAGCTTTTCATGGCTTTGCAATTAAAAAAACAACCACTGTAAAAGCTATCTCTGTGGTCTCCTTTTATCAGGACTTTACGCTATTGATGTAGTGATGGATTTGCCCTGATTGGCTGATTGATCCACCCGTTCATTTATCCATCCAAATATTTATTAAGCCTAACTGTGTTCTAACTTAATATGTCATGTCATCAGGTCCGTGGCCCTCAAAGTGTGGTCCCCAGATCAGTAGCAGCAGCAGCATCACCTGGAAACATGTTAAAAATGCAGAATCTCAGGCCCACTCTGGACAATCAGAAGTTGGGGGTAGTGTCCAGCAATCTGTGTTTTAACAAGCCCTGCTGTCGATTAGGACAGATGCTGAATCACGGACCTAGGCAACACCTATGCCAGAAAGACTTCCCTAACCACCCTCTTCTCCCCAGTCTTGACTGGATCCCTTCAAGGCAGGACCCTGCTTCTCTAGATCACTGGTAGGTCTCTACAGCCTAGTGTAGACTAAGCACGTTCTAGTCTCTTAAAAACACTTATTGAATGGATGAACAAGCAAAGGTATAGAGCTTCATATGTGCGGGGTACCCTTCGTTTTGATCCAGTCCAGTTTCATGATTTGTGGATAAGAGACTCAAGAGTAGAGAGTGGGAAGGACTTAGTCAAGATCTCGAGAAAAGCCTCAGACACACCATGGTCCCAATTACTAATCTAATGCCAATGACCAGAGGATATAGATGACTTTATTCCTCACCCCTCCTTTCTCTTGGAGTTTGACACCATGACCTAGATCTCCTTCAGAGAAAATCATCAAGACAAAAACCTCAGATTAAGACTTCCGTGGTGGCACAGTGGTTAAGAACCTGCCTGCCAATGCAGGGGACACGGGTTCGAGACCTTGTCAGGGAAGATCCCATGTGCCACGAAGCAACTAAGCCCGTGTGCCACAACTACTGACCCTGCGCTCTAGAGCCCGCGAGTGACAACTACTGAAGCCCACGTGCCACAACTACTGAAGCCCATGTGCCTAGAGCCCGTGCTCCACAACAAGAGGAGCCACCGCTATGAGAAGCCTGCGCACCGCAACGAAGAGCAGCCCCTGCTCGCCTCAACTAGAGAAAGCCCACGAGCAACAACAAAGACCCAATGCAGCCAAAAATAAAAATATTAAAAATAAATAAGTAAATTTATTTTAAAAAACCCCTCAGAATAAGTATCTCTGTCATGGTTTATGATTGTATGAAGGGCTCTGACATGGAAGCTGCTGGCCACCTGTTTGCTATTCATCTCTACTGAGGACAGAGCAGGAGGGGATGTACTTTATCTAGAGCAAGAGAACATAATCTTAGAGAAGAGAAACGATCTCCCAACAATGAAAAAAGTAGCATACATTCTTCAGGAGGCTCACATTCATGCATTCGTTCAGTCACTCACTCAACAATATTTACTGAACATCTATGAGGCAGGCATCGTGCAAGGTGCTGGAGATTCATCAGTGAGTGACACAAATAATCACAAAAATTGATTAGCTGCAATTGAACTAAGTGCTGTGAAGGAAAATTATATGATTCTGTGAAAGTTTTTAATCTGGGGACCTAAACTATTCCAGAAGGGTTCAGGAGCATTGCCCTAGAAAGTAACATACACTCTGGGACCTGGAGGGTAGGCAGGCATCAGGGAAATAATGAACAGCCATACCTGGGAAACATTTTACATTTTCTTGTCAGGGTGGTTTATCTACGTTAGAGAGAAGATATAGGCAGAAGGGAATTTGTGCCCAAAGTTGAAGCCATTGGTAACTTCTCAGAGCCCTTGGCCACCTAAGTATTTAGGCTTTCTGGTTACAGCCATCGGAGGGAGTATGAACTCAAGGCAGGATTCAGGCCAAGGTTAGATCATCTTTTGTTTGTTTATAAAGCCAAACCTTGGAATAATGACCATGGTCAAGTAATCAATAGCCAGGTTCTTAAAAGACAGTGTGTGCCGTGAAAGATAAGGATGATTTGCTTTGACTTTCTAAGTCAGCCGGTGCCTTGGTTATCGGGAGTGCCTGAGGACAAAGATAGGAGCATGGAGACGTGATCTGGAAATGCAGTCTAGATTCTGCAGAGACACTGCCTGCTTGCTTGCTTATTTGTTTATTTATTCACTTCAGAGCGAGAGTGTTGAGAGAGGCAGAAGAAATAATAAATGGAAGAAAGCCTAACTTTCATACACTGCTTGCAGAAGACAGACCAAGAGAACGAGGATGATCATAATTTGTGTTCAGGAAAGCACGTGGTGTTGACTGGGAATAGGACGGTCCCACTGGGAGCAGAATGATCCTTATGCCATATACAACTGAAACATCAACGGGTTCTAGATCTCTTGTGCCAGCAACTCAGCCCATTTTTCTGCTAATTCTGTTACCCCTGGGGTCAAATGGTACCCAATGCAATCCTAGGTGATTAATTTCTGTTGAAATTGAGCTTGCTCATAATGTGGTCATGTCCTGTGCGCTAGCACTGTAATTATTCAGGATGGTCATGGGGCTTTTTCTTGCAGCTGGAATTAGTACTAACTCCACCTTGTAACAACTGCAGTGTAGACAGGTGAATCTTATTGTCAAGTGGCAGGCTGAAGTTATAGACAAGAAAACATTTAGCTCCTTGAAAGCAGGGATAATAGCTTCTTCCTCTCTGTATCCTTTGTACCTAGAACAGCACTTGATACTTTGGAGCTAGAGACTTAGGGAGAGGAAGACTTGCGAGGGTGGACCTGGGGAGGGAAGGAATAAAGAGAGGGAAGAAACCTGATCTGAGCTAGCGACAGATGGTTTTCAACTGCCTGTATCTCAGACTCACTCAGAGAGTTTCTGTGCATTTTAATTTTTTACTGAGTATAACAAGCATAAAGAGAACTGTCCACAGCATTAGTGTACAGCTTGATGGACACACATTAAGAAACAGAACATCATCACCATTTCAGAAGCTCCCCCTATGCCCCTTTCCAGTCATCTCCCAGGACAAAGGGGAAACACTTTCTGGACTTCCAGATGAGTTTTGGCTGTTTTGGAAATATACATATTGGAATTACCAGCATATACTCTGCTGTCTGGCTTCTTTCACTCAATATTAGGTTTGAGATACTGTGTGGGGCATTCGTTTGTTCATACTCATTGTTTATTGTGTTCCTTTGTGTGAATGCAAAATTTATGTAATCTCCAAAGGCAATTGGTTCCTCTTCTTTTTTGGCTGTTTTGAATAGTACTGTTGTGAACATTTTTGGATATGTCTTTTGGCATGCATAGGGACATGTCTGTTGGGATATATTTCTGTTTGGAGTGAAATTTCTAGGTCATAGGCCGTGTGTAAGTTCAGCTTTAGTAGATTTGCCAAGTGGTTTTCCAAAGCGATAGTCCCATTGTTGTCCATACCCACCTGCAGTGCAGAAGAGTCTGCTTGCTCCACATCCTCATCTACACTTAGTTTTTTTTTTTTGTGGTACGTGGGCCTCTCAGTGTTGTGGCCTCTCCCGTTGCGGAGCACAGGCTCTGGACACGCAGGCTCAGCGGCCATGGCTCACGGGCCCAGCCGCTCCGCAGCATGTGGGATCTTCCTGGACCGGGGCACGAACCCATGTCCCCTGCATCGGCAGGCGGACTCTCAACCACTGCGCCACCAGGGAAGCCCTACACTTAGTTTCGAGTGTCTTTGTCATTTGCACCTTTTTGGTGAGTATGCAGTCATATTGCTTTGTAGTTTTAAGGTGCACTTCCCTGATGAATAATGAAGTTGAGTACCTTTTCCTATGCTTACTGATCCTTTATATAACCACTGTTTCAAATTTACTGCTCTAGTCTTTTGCCCCATTTCCTATTGGGCTTTCTGTCTCTTTCTCCCTGATTTGTGGGAGTTCTTATACATTCTGGATATGAGCCACTGATGGATTTATGTATTATAAATATTATTGCCCAGTTTCAATGAACAGAGTTCTTAATTTTAATATAGTCTGATTTATCACCTATTTCTTTATAGTTAGTGCTTTTAGCGTCATTTCACAGAATTTTTATCTACTTCATGGTAATATTTGTTTTACTTTTTCTTCTAAAAGTTTTATTATTTTACTTTCTTCTTTTAGACATGAAATCCTTTTGGAATCAGCATTTGAATACAGTGTGAAGTAGGGGTCAAGACACATTTTTTTTTTTCCATTTGGATATCCAGTTGATCCAGCTTCCTTTACCTTTCCCAACTCACTAGTCTTCCTCTGTTATAAATCAGGTGACCATACATGTGTATATCTGTTTCTGGACTCTATTCTGTTCCATCTTCCTATCTGTGTGTCCTCACACCAATACGACACTAGCTTAACTCTCATAGATACCAAGACCTATTATGAGCCTGAGCATAAGTCCTACAGATTTGTTCTTCTTCAAGATGGTCTTGGTTACACTTGACTCTTTGCATTTCATTATAAGTTTAGCATCAACTTTCCAATTTTTACACAAAAGAACCTGTTGCAATTCTGACTGGGACTGCATTAGACATATTGATCAGTTTGGGAGACTTGACAATTTAGAATATTGTCTTTTTCCTACTCATGTACATGGTATATTTACTTAAGTTTTCTTGTATAGTGTTTCATAGTTTTCGGTAGTAAAGAGTCTTGCAATCTTTTGTTAGATTTATTCTTTGGTATCTGATACATTTTGATGCCATTGAACATGGTACCTGGGCAGCTTTTAAACAGTGCTGAGAGTGGACCGTACTGCCTAGAGATGCTGATATAATTCATCTGGGATGGACCTGTCCTCAGTGTTCTAATACACAGCCAAGTTTGAATACCTATGCTCTTGATCTAGCCCTTTGCCTGCTCTCAGCAAATTGGTTAACCCTTTGAGTCATCATTTCATTATCTGAAAACATGGAATAAGATTATCTGCCTCACCAGGTCAAGAGTGTTCTGTGTTTAGAATTCAGGGCTGAGTGTAAAACTCGGAAGCATAATTTGACCTAGATATTCTATTTTTTACGGATAAATGACAAGATTAATTTTATTTACAAAGTACAGTAAAAGCAAACTAATCTGAGGTTGATTTGATCTCATTCTCCTGGGGCTGATGAAGGCTCAAGGTTGAAAACAGTCATCATCAAGGCAATGTAATTCTTCCCCTCACTCATAGGAGAGCCTTCCACTGCTTCATCTAGAACCTGTTCACTCTTATGTTCAGAACAGTTCTAACAGGCGTAGTGATCTGGATTCCCAGACTTCAACAGAAGAGCAGAGGCATGAAGAATAGGCCAAAAGGCAAGACCACCAGAAATAAACCCACAGGCATCGGGGGAAGTGACACACACAGCAAAGATAGATGAGCTCTAAGGACAGCAGGCTGGAGCCATTTAGTATAAGCTTAAGGGAAAAATGAGTCAGGAACACTGGAGAGTATTATTTTGTTATGCACAGTCCTATAGCTAATTATCATTATGTAAGCCCCAAATCAGCACAAAAATGCTGTGGGCTTTTCTTAGGATGGTAGGAAAATGGGTAACCCAGAGCTTTCAAAAAGAATGATTAAAGTGAAATGTTGGCCCTTCTGCTATCTGAAAATACACTGAAATGGTGCTGCTCATCTCTTTGAAATATCAGATAAATGGTATTTTCATTGACCACCTCTCTATGGGTAAAGAGGTAAGCCCTTTTCAACCTCTCTCATTTTATTCCATCTTATGGGGAAATGGTATTAATTATCACCGCACAGCTCTGTCATGGAGGAGGTGGGGGGGGCACCCTCACCTCAAGTCTTTCCTTGAGGAGTGAGCATCCCACATTTAACCCTTTGCTTGTCTGTCATTTAATTAGCATAGAGCTCATTGTTACAACCTTGCCTGACTCACACATTTGATTTCCCTACGTTGTCTTCAGGAGCAAATTTAGAAGCAGGATATTTCCATGGGAATCCGAATTACTCCTCCCTGGAGTTACATCACGCCAATTTCTGCTCCAAAACCTCTGCGCCCAATCGTGAAATAGAATGATCGATACTGCTTTTTATCTGTGAAAATAGACCCTATGAAACCGTTATTCAGCACAGAAGAAGCCAGAGCACATGTTTACTCACACTGAGACAAACCAACCTCAGATTAGTGTCCTCTCAACATCTGGGGAAAGCCTAGGCATCTGGGTGGCAGATGTTGCTTTCTGCCCACAAGCAAGCGAAAACATCTGTAGGAGCCAGACCTTTGAGCGTTTCTCTGCCTGACTCAGTAAACACTTATTCCGTCAACAAACATTTATTCAGGCCCTTGCTCTGTGTCTGCTACTGCAGATATCTGGGCAATGGAATCATGGCTCTGACCTACAGGCTTGCTACTCTGGGAACCCGACAACTTGCTATATTGTTACATTTTCCCAATATTAGTATTATAGGGAAATTTAGTCAACATTGAAGCTGCTCTATTTTCTGATAGAAAGATGCCTAATGTATTAGGAGAATTGAGATACGGTTCCTCAAAAGATTTACTCAGCTGTAATTTGCGGGGGGGCAGTGGTGTATAACTGAAGGCCATCTGGGTTTGTGATGATGAGCGTAGACCCTGGGGCTTGACTTCTGGGTTCAGGTCTTAGCTCTCTATCACTTACTAGCTGTGTGACTCTGGGCACATTGACAAGCTTCTTTGGTTCTCAGTATTCTCATCCATAAAATGGGGATAACATGAATATGTTCCTCATAGTTTATTACTAAAATTATTAAATGAGTTAATATACATAAAGAAAGTACCTCGTTTTTGAAAAGTTCCATCCAGTGGCAAGGTGTGGGGTTGGTAGTGGAAGTGATATACCCCAGGGGTGGGGAGAAGTGTTTGATCCATGACATTGTTTAGAATTTCTGATACTTGGTGATAATTAAAAAAGACTCATTTTAGTTTAGATTATTATTAGTCTAGATTGTTATTCTTTTGAAATTACCCACCAACAATGTACCCCCTTATTGCCTGCATCTGCGGCAGACTGTGCCTCACCCTACACCCCTCCTTATCCACTGCATACACTAGTTCCAACTTCTACATTTAAGGAAGCCCCGTCTCCATATTTCTTATCAAAATCTTTGACATTTAAATTACAGGCTGGTGTCAATGCCTAAAAGGGATTTGCTTCAATAACTAGCACTAGGGACTTCCCTGGTGGCAGAGTCGTTAAGAATCCACCTGCCAATGCAGGGGACAAGGGTTCGATCCCTGGTCCGGGAAGATCCCACATGCCACGGAGCAACCAAGCCCATGCGCCACAACTACTGAGCCTGGATAAAATGCTTCCCTTCATTGTGCCTTGATTTTCTCATCTATGAACTGGAGAAACATATTGGTCAAAGAGCAGAGGACTTGGTGAGAGAGAACTGCAATTCTTTTGCTCCTTCTCCTTTATTAGATCATCTGGTATTTTATGGCAGGAAGTCTAGAGCTGGCATACAATTGGCACTTAAGACAGTTTGTTGAATGAATGAATTGATGAATTCTTACATGAATGAGTAAAACAAAAATGATAGGATGGCAGACACCTCAGAGAAATTTCCCTCCCTTGACTTAAACATCTTATCAAGATTTGCAAATTGTATTAGAATTACTAGGCCCCATATCTTAGCACCCCACCCTCTTAGAATCATTTCCAGGCAATGAACCCAGAGCAACACTATTTACCTTCTTTGAAGAAAACTATGGTTTTCGCTGATTATGGTGGTAGAAAATTATTAGTAGTATTCACTTGATCATGTATTAATAGAAATCAAAATCTCAGAGTCAGACTGGTAAGGCCACATACAGTTCTTCCTAGTCCACACATCTCCCAGGCAGCCAATTATACATTTTTTTTCTTGCTTTGAAATATGGTGATTTAAAAAGCAACAGTGGTTGAAAATCTTCTCTCCTGTTGTTTAATCCCAACCTTTTAACTCTACCATCTAAAGCACCCAGTTACATTTTCCTTTTTTATAATGGTACAGTTTAAAAGTACATGTATGGACGACTACTCAGCAATAAAAAGGCATTGACTGTTGATACACACAATAACTTGAGTGCATCTTTAAAGTTACTGAGTTTCAAAAGCCAGTCTCTGGGCTGCCCTGGTGGCACAATGGTTAAGAATCCGCCTGCCAACGTAGGGGACACGGATTCCAGCCCTGGTCGGGGAAGATCCCACATGCCGCGGAGCAACTAAGCCCGTGCGCCACAACTACTGAGCCTGCACTCTAGAGCCTGTGAGCCACAACTACTGAGCCCTCCTGCCACAGTTACTGAGGTCTGCGTGCCTAGAGCCCTTGCTCCGCAACGGGAGAGGCCACCGCAAAAAGAAGCCCGCGCACAGCGGTGCAGAGTGGCCCCCGCTTGCCACAACTAGAGAGGGCCCACACACAGCAGTGAAGACCCAAAGTAGCCAAAAAAAAAAAAAGAATATAAATAATTAATTTTAAAAAAAGCCAGCCTCCAAAGATTATATATGTTTGGTTCATATATTGAGTATCAAAAATTAGTAAACAGAGATCTCAATTAAAATAGAGTCAGAAGCCCAGAAACAGGAAATCTCATGCACCGCAGGAAGAAGAAAGACTTCCTCTTTTTGCCTGGCAAGAACTCAGCCAATGAGAGACCTTCACAACTTTGCCAATGAGAAGTCATTCTGCTTTGAACTCTCAATCCCTCCAATGAACTCTTTGTTTGCTGTAGCCCTCCCAACTTCCTTTCCCCTCTTTAAAAGAATTCTCTCCTTGTTGGGTTTGCGGAGGGAACTTCCATGTGGCTCATCATGATTACAGACCTCAAACTGCAATTTTTTGCTGATATCAAATAAACCCATTTTTGCTGGGGAACTAACTGGCAGTCTATTTGTTCTAAGTCAACAACAGCATTCTTGAAATGACAAAATTATAGAGATGGGGAACATACTAGTAGTTGCCAGGGGTTAGGAAGAGGGGAAGGGAAAGAGGTGGCTATGGTTGTAAAAACCTAGCATGAGGGACCTTTATGATGGCACAGTTCTGTATCTTGACTGTGGTAGTAGTTATCTGAATCTATACTTATGATAGAATTGCATACAAGTAACTATACATACACAAATAAGTGTATGCAAAACAGGTGAAGCAAATCTATAGATAGTACTAATAGCAATTTCATGGTTTTGATATTGTAATACTACAGTTATATAAGATGTTACTATTGGGGGAAACTTGGGGGAAGAATATATGGGATCTCTGTATTATTTCATATAACTCAATATGAATTATCTTAAAATTATCTCAGAATTAAAGTTTTTTCAAAGTATATTTGTATTTTACGGGTATCTCTCTCTATATATATGTATAAACACACACTATAAAACTCTATTTAGACATCCACCTTAAGAAAGTAGAACATTATTCCTTTGATGGTCCCGCATCCCTCTTTCTAACGCCAATTTCCCTTTCTCACCTCCAGGAGGAAACACTGTCCTGAATTTTTTGTTTATCATTCTCTTGCTTTTCTTTATAATTTTAACACAGGGGTATATACAATAAAGATTGTACCAGTAGTGGTTGTAATAACCAAAAACTGGACATAAACCCAAATATCCATCAAAAAGATAATAACTAATAAGTTTCAGTCAACTCATACAAAGGGAAAATGAAGATGACTGAAATAAACTGGTCATGTGAATCAGCAAGGTGATTCTCAAAACATAATTTTGGCAAGAAAACAACGTAGCAGAAATACATCTAGTATAAGGCTATTTACATAAACTACAAAACCTATTTGAAGCCAAACTATATTGCGTAGGATAAACCCTATTAGTATTTTACTCTGTAAACTGAACTACCAAAAACCCTAAGGCTTTGGGGGAATACAGGAAAATTTGATCATTTGTCTCCAGGATGATGACAGCAGTACCATGTCAATGGTCTTTAGAATTTCTTTTGGTGACTCTGGTTCCCTTTTCAAATCTGCTTCCATTTCCTGGTGAAATGATTTGAAGTGAAAATGGTGTCATTTCCCCCATTTTTGAGAAGTCACTTGAAAGATCGTGCTGGCTGCCACTTGAAACTTTGGTTCTGGAATAATAAAAGATCACTTGAAGTTCATCTCATTGGAAGACCTGAAGAAAATCGCATTAATTTGCAGAGTTGCTGACAACCTATGCAACCCATTACGTGGTTTATATAGTCACAGTTATTATCAAGTGAGCAAGGGCTAGGGAGCGCAGGTGCTGATGCATGCAGATTGGTGCAATTTTAAAACAAATCATCAGTTGGTTTTTCGTGTTTAGTATCAGCCTTTTCCTCTCCTCCGAGAACACGCATTTATGGAGCTATGGCTATCCTGATGATTGATGATCTAACAGGAATACTAACAGACCCCTCAATCCTTTCCAGGTACTATTCTAAGACTTCAGATGTGCTGAGTTGCTTAATCCTCACAACAAACCTGTGTGGGAAACTGAGGCATGAGAGGTTAGAGAATCTCTTCAAAATCACAGGCCTGGCTTGGGGCAGAGCTAGGATTCCATCCCAGGCAGTCACACTCGGAAGAATCATAGGCAACTGTTGCTACAAAGCTGAAGACATACATATTTGTGTGTTTCATGAATAGACATATTTCAGAATAGACAATGGAAAAGTTCAGCCTAAATGGTGAAAAATCTGAAATACATTTAAGACACGTGGCTTTATAATTCTTTAGCCCAGTAAACTCATTCTTTCAGTAGTATTTATACTTAACGGAGATAAAACAGGAAGTGTTGCTTAACTAGGGCTGTCTTCTTATAGGTTAGACTCTAGCTGTATGTTAGGCTTTAGATTTCACCAGGGAGCAAGGAACCACACACACACACACACACACACACACACACACACACACACACACACACACACACACACACACACACACACACACACACACATGAAATTGATCCTTAATAAGCTCAGGGAAAGATTTTCAATGAATGTGTATAAGAAGCAGCAATGGGGACCAGGTGTCTATTTTTAATACCCTCCCTCCGCATTCCCTTCTCCTCACCTCTCTCCCCTCCCTTCTCATCACTTCTCCCCCTTCCCTCCCCCACCCATCCCACGTCCCTTTTCCCCCCCTTCTGCCCCTCCTCTCCCAGATAATGGTTAAGCTCAGCCAGGGTTAAGAACACTGCATCGTCGGTCAACTGTGCTTCTCAAAGAAGAGCTCTTTGAATTACCAGAGAGTAATTTTACCTTGAAAATCAGAGTCATCTAAGGTACTTGTTAAAAATACAGTCACGGGCCACCTGAGTCAGAATCGCTTACAGACACACTGCTTATTTTAAAAGAGGGATGCGCAGAGGTGTATCTTCAAATGAGAAGGTGTGGTGAGAAACAGTCCCCAGCTGTGGGCAGGTGTATAGTAATTGTAATAAAGACATTTTCTTAATTCTAGCTGAGGTTGATCATCTTGTCCTATGTTTATGGCCTTATGAATTTCTTCACCTGAAACACCTGCTAGCTCCCTAAACCAGATCGTATTAGTTTACTTGTCTTTTTCACATTAATTGGCAGGTATAACATATTCTCTATTTATTCAGACTCTGGTAGATATTTATTGAGCCTTGTACTGTAGCGCCAGGGCTGTTTCAGGTGCTGGGAATACAATCCAATGAAGCACAGCAAGGCTGCTTCTCTTGTGGGGTCTGCTCTATAGACGTGCAGGAAACAGACACTAAAGTACAAAAGAAATGCTGTAATATTAGATTTTGCTAAGTATATAATGAAAAGTCTCAATATAATGAGAAAGTTACTAGTGCAAGAGGGAATAGTTTCTGTTCTGGAATTGGCTCGCACTTGCTTGCGAGAGCTGACTGCTGAATTTTCAGGAGTTTTTTAAGCTGGTTGTTAAACACAGCCTTTATTAAAGTTTAATTTATGTCAACTTAAAATTAAATAAAGTGAATTAAAAACAAAAGCAGTAAGTACTCAAAACTTCGTTTTCTAATTACTGCATGGCCGTGATCATCCCTATGGGTTATGTAAGTTGTTACCTCTTTCTAATTCCAGCATCAGGATATCCCATTGGTAGCTTGCAAGAGGACATGGTGGGAGTATGTACACCACAGAAATCGGCAGAGGCTACAAATCTGGGCTTGATTTATTGTTTTGTTGATTGTCTAAAACTTAAGAAAGTTATGGAGAGAATATTAATACTGCAAATTCAGCTGAAAAATGTCTCGTATCAGGAGCTGTTCCATTGGATTAGCAATCAAAAAATGGAACAAAATATTGTTTCACTTTTTGAGCACTGTTCTCCAATTCCCCATTTTCTGTTGACCAGGCCATCAGTATTTTCTCCCCCACTCCCATATGCAAACTCCCCCCAAGTTCAGAATTCTCTGGATTATTTAGAAACAAAACCAAAACCCCTGGGGAGAAATGCTGATCAACTGGTATCCAGCCTCTTTGTTTCACTCTGAGGTCCCTCCCTGGCTGAGGCCTCAGTCCCCATTACAGCTTAATAGGCTGGATTTGACAGAGCTCAGAGATGACATCGACAAGGCTTGGATTGTTTCTCATTCCTGCTGTCAGTCAGTCAACCCTCCAGACTGGAGACTCTACCAGTCCTTTCCAGTGCCTCCTGGAGATGGTTTGGATTGATCAAGTCTGAAACCACCCCCTAAGAATGTTAGGTCTTGGAAGCTTTTATATATAGAATAGACAAACAACAAGGTCCTACTGTATAGCACAGAAAACTATATTCAATATCCTATGATAAACCATAATAGAAAATATATTTTTAAAATATACAGGGAATTCCTTGGCGGTCCAGTGATTAGGACCTGACGCTGTCACTGCTGGGGCCTGGCTTAGATCCCTGGCCGGGGAACTAAGATCCTGCAAGCCCTGTGGTGTGCCACCCTCCCCCACAAAAAAAGGGTATATATGTATAACTGAATCACTTTGCTGTACAGCAGTAATTAACAACATTGTAAATCAACTATATTTCAATTTTAAAAACAAGAATGTTACGTCTTGGCCAACTGCACTGAGCTGCCACATGGCTTCCACTCACGTTCTACTATCAATTTTTTCCAACTGTTCTCAATTGTATCTTTCAAGGAAGGTTTTTTAAAAAAACCTCTGTGCCCAGGCATGCTATAAAACAGGAAATCAAGACATGGAAACCAAGATCTCTGTTTTCTGGGTTTTTCAGGTAGAGTTGTTAGACAAGCTATGTTTGCGTATAAATTCAAGGTCATTCCAATGGCAGGATTTAGTAGGATCTAATAGAATTTTAGTTCAGAAAAGAGTGACACTCTGAACTAAAACAATCAGCAATAGTCTGAATATGGATTTAGTGGGGACTTCGCGGGCGGTCCAGTGGTTCAGACTTCACCTTCCAATGCAGGGAGTGCGGGTTCGATCCCTGGTTGGGGAGCTAGGATCCCACATGCCTTGCAGCCAAAAAACCAAAACATAAAACAGAAGCAATATTGTAACAAATTCAACAAAGACTTTAAAAATGGTCCACATCAAAAAAAATCTTTAAAATAAATAAATATGGATTTGATGAAAATCAGAGTTTCAATCCAAATTTGCCTCCCTTGATAGGACCTAAGTATTTAGGAAAGATAGTCAAGGAAGAGAAACAAGATGCAGTGAGTGGGAGAGGTCAAGAGCACGGTTGGGCTAATACCTGCATCCCTGCATGTGATGGAAGGGCTGTGGGACAAGGGAAGACAGGAATGGCTCCTGTTCTCTGTTTCTTTGGCTCTCCATCCTGCCCTTATTTCTCATCTTGCCTTTCTGCTTCCTCAAGGCGGGAAACAGGGGTGGTGAAAACAAATTTCCCTAAAGCATAGAGATACATACTCTTTCACTTCTCCTCACCTCTCGTGCCAAGAGCATAGAATTTGGAGACAGATTCCAATCCAGACCCGTCCATTTCTGGGCTGTGTGACCTTAAGGGTGTTTTGTTTTGTCTTTTAGCCTCTTTCAATCTCATGTAATTCACCTATAAATGGGGATTCGGACGATTTTCCTTGTAGAGTCAGAGGGATTGAATGAATCCATGTTATGACTGTCTATCATGTTATGATGTCTGTTATGACTAACAGTGGCTTTTCCTGTGACATTTATTTATCTTTGAATTTATTGCTGGAGGCTCTTTTCCTCCTGCATCCTCTTTGGTCACCTTTGTTCTTCCAAGTCTTACTTGGTTCCTTTGGTGTGGAATCTTTTATATAATTGATGAAGAAACGAATGAATGGGTGGACAGAGCAAGGACCACCCTGAACTCTTGTTTCTGTAGAGAAGATCTGAGGGAAGGTTATGTGTCACTTTGCTTCCTTTTTGGTTCCAGTTACCCCTTTGTCTTTTTTTTAAACTGTAAGATCACAGCAGGCCTTGATCACTATTCCTGCTCTAACATTGCAAGAATGGCTTCCGGGACGTTGGCTGGGAGAAAATAGCAGAACTTGGCTTTGAGTTCCATGAACAAAGGAGTTCTGAGCACTTCTAACAGTATTTGATGACATTATTTCTCCCATTGTCTGCTGTTTCCTGCATCCTTGCTGCTGTGTATTGATTGAAAGTGTCTAAAAAGGGTACTGCAAAGGGAAAACTGAAATCATAGGATGTCTCCTACAGAGCATGAGACAGAATGGAGGTGGGGGGGAAAGGAAACAGATATGGAATAAGGCAATTTGGACAGGGAAAATAAGAATAAAAAGAAAAAGAACATTATAGTAGTGAGGATAAAGGAGAAATATGTGGAAAATATTCCTTTGTCAATTCCTAGAATTTTAGGCCCCCAAGGGAGGTTCTGAACTCTTTTTTGTCTGAATGTTAGGAGGGGACCTAATTTTATTCTCGGCACAGGAAGGTCAGATGACAGAATTCTCAGGTTGTAAGGGACTGTGTGTTCAAATGGTGTCACACCATCAGTAATACATAGTCTCCTCCTCTGAATCACTGCCTAAAAGGAATCTAAGATGAACTTGATTGCCACCAAACTCTACCGTATGAGCTCACTACATACGGTAGAGGCCCATTTCTTACTTGCCCTTCTCTGTGCTTAACTGAAATCTACTTCTCCATCATTTCTACATGCTTGCGTTGTATGCAAGCTCCAACATTCTCCTGTTGAGGGACCTCTGGAAAGTTACAAGTTCTGAGCTTTAGTTTCTTCATGTACAAGATTAGTATAATAGTATTTAGTTCATCCAGGTGTGGTAAAAATTAAATAAAAATAATGCCATTTAAAACAACGAGCATCCTCAGGTCCTTCCATGAAGTTTATCTGCTGTGTTTTCCAGGTCTCCCCAGTCTGAGAGTCTTTCAGTCCAACTACCATCCTTCAAAATCCTTCCTCGTTTTCAGATTCCATTGAAATTATTCCTGACCACTTCCGCTCTCATCTAACATTTGCATCACGTACACATAGAGTTCACAGAATGTTGAGAATGTGAAAGGATGTAGTTGACCTGATCTATGAATTCAGATTCCCTCCTATTAAGTTAAAGGTCTGACAGCTGCTTTGTGCCCTGTGATAGAGATCCCCAAATCCTCGGATGCCCTAAGATCCTTTGGATAAGCTACCAATGATTCCAGGAAAACATATAGAGTAGGATCTATCTGCTTAAAAGCACAAATTCATTTTTTATATTTTACTGTCTTTACACTTTAAATCTTACTTTATGTTATACTTATAAAAATACTGTATAATTATGATAGACAAAGGAGAAAATAAATATCCAGCTTATACAAAACATTCATATTTAATTGTTTTAGGAATTTTGTTTATACCCTTCAGAATTTTTTTTTTCTGTTTAATATCCAAAAAGAAAACATATTTGTTTTATGAATTATCAACAGATCTTCTGTTTCACTCTTACCAACTATTTGGAAAGATCTTTAAAGTTCAATTCATGTATTTTAACATTTTTAATGCCCGGATAATATTCCAAGAATTGTTTCCTCAATTACCTACAGTTGGGCAATTTTGATTCCAAATCTTCGATTTTGTAAACAGTGCTGCAGTGAACATTCTTGTACACCTCTCTCTCTGCGCATATGTGACTCTTCCCTTAGAGTAAGTTGAAAGGAAACTGGTGGATCTAAATATGTGTGTGTGTGTGTTTCTTTAGGTGTGTTGGAGAAGATGATCTAGAGGATGTTACCACTGATTGACCCTAGATTGAGTCCTGAGCAATCACAGCCTCCTCACCCCCTCCTCATCCTTGGAAGGAAAGCTCTGCCCACCCGTCCGACAGTGAGAGCCATATTCAAGGACACGGCCTTGAGAGAGTAAGGTGTTGTTGAGACCATCCGGATGGTTTATGCGACTGAACCCCATTAAGGCCTCTACATGAACTTTTAAGATTGTGGCAGGTGGGTGCAAAAATCTACTTGCTTTGTGACACCCAAGAAAAACCTGGTAAGTAAGTTCCCTTGCTTGTTAAAACCTATCACCTACCAGTCTGGAGTGGCCCACCTCCCTCTTCAGTCTCTCTTTGAGCTTCAGTGAGAGGGGTCAGTTTGTGAACCAACAAGGTCTATTGAATTAATATTCGCAAATTGACACCAAGAAAGAAGGTACAGTCAGCCCACCCTATCCACAGTTTCTGCATCCACAGATTCAACCAACTGCAAATGGCAAATGTATATATTTCCTAATCACAGAAATTTCCAGAAAGCAGAACTTGAATTTGCAACGTCCCAGGAACTATATACATAGTATTTACATTGTATTGGGTATTATAAGTAATAAAGAGATGATTTAATTATAGGAAAGGATGTACATAGGTTAGATGCAAATACTGCACCATTTTATATAAGGCACTTGAGCATCCATGGACTTTGGCATCCTTGGGGGTCCTAGAACCCATCCCTCTACGGATAACAAGGGACGACTGTATCTACATGGTGTATAAATGTGCTGATTTCCTCACCTAGTCTATGATTATTAAATAGAAAGAACTTAGAACGATGCCCAGCTCAATAAATGTTTCTATTGTGCTCACTGTCACCATTATTCAATTACTGCTGTTTTAAAAACATTTTTTTTGTTGAAGTATAGTTGATTTACAATGTTATACCAATCTCTGCTGTGCAAAAATTCACCCCCTTTTTTTTTTGTCCACACCATGCAGCACGTGGGATTTTTTTTCCCCGACCAGGAATCAAACCTGTACCCCTTGCAATGGAAGCGCAGAGTCTCAACCATTGGACCCCTGGGGAAGTCCCTACTGCTGTTTTCTTGATGTTGACATCATTTTCCATTTTTGTCCTAGTGGATATCTGTGATGTAATTAAAATGGACTACTTGCTTTTCTCCTAAAAGTATCCCACAGCTCAAATCTCTGTATCTTGCTCATGTTTGTTCTGATTGTAATGTCTTTCTCTTTCATCATCACCTGTCAATATCCTCTGCAGCCTTCAAGGTCTATATCATATGAACAAACGTCATTAATTTTTTTTTTCTTTTGAAGCCCTCAACTGCATAATCTCTTCATCCTTGTAATCCCTAATAGTTTTCAGGATATCTCTGATGGAATTACAGCCATTTGTGTTCTTGGTTTAGGATGTAACTACAGTTGACCCTTGAACAACTCTGGGGTTAGGGGTGATGGCCTCCTCGCAGTCAAAATTCCATGTATGACTTTACAGTCAGCCCTCCGTGCAGCAGCTGTACATCCTCGGATTCAACCGCCTATTGGATCATGTAGTACTATTGTACATATTTATTGAAAAAAATCCACATATAAGTGGACCCATGCAGTTCAAACCCATGTTGTTAGAATGTAGCTTATTTAAATCTGGGGATTGTGTCTTTTTCATAGCTGCATCCCCAGCGGTGCCTAGCACTCTGGCAGAGACCTATTAGGTGTTAAATAAACAAGTGTGGAATTGAAGAGGCTAGATGCTAACAAGGTACCATCATCTCAAGTACTTTTCCATACAACCAATTGTTTATTATAAAGAATCTAATTTGTAGGCAAATCATCATGGAAGGCGATTTGCCATCCCTCTTAGCAGCGTATGTTGCCTTTAGGGACTTTCGGCAAGGCATAGGCTCACTTAATAATCATATCTGTGGTTGCCTTTATGGAAATTTATATCCCAGAAGACAGATTTATGCTTGACTGGCTTCCCCAGGGCTCACAGGTCATACCACCCTCCTCCTCTTTGTTGGTCATGGCACATTTGCCCTGAACGATTCAAAATGGTTTACCACACAGAAGTCAATGAAAATTGCTTTTCATAACAATGAGAATTCCTTGCTCCGGCACGGAGATGTTGAGTTTATAAAGTGATTTCACAGATGTTATTGCACACTTTCAAATGCCAGCTGAATAGGCTGAAAACTGTGGTTTTTAAAAAAAAAGATTAACAAAGTTTTCATTTCTGTTGATGTATCGGATAGCACTGAGTAAAGCGTTTTTAGTGGGTAAGTGTGGTCCACCCAGCAAGACCTAAAGACCACAGAGCCCAGTGGCATCCTGAATATCACTAGAGTTCTATCCATTTAAGCACTCACCCTGAACCCTAGGTCTGTACCCGTTTCTCATTCTTCAGCTGAGATGAAAGCTAGAGTGCGACTAAGGAGTCGTCAGACAACTGTAATACCTAATGACTGATACTCATTCCTGAAAGCCAGAGGTGGGGATCATGTCTAATCCAGACCCAAAATACGTTTTTTCAGGTTAATCTCCCAGGCCAAAGTTGTTTTTGTAGTAGTAGCTGACACACTGTGCTTTATGAAAAGTCCAAAGGGGACATAGGGAATTTACAGATAGAAGCTCAGACCTGACATGGCACCTAAGTTCTAAGTTTAGTCCTATTGTTGGATGATTTGCCATTTTCAGCCAGGTCCCACTAGGATCTGCAATGGCTTGAGAGATTGCCATTGGATCAATACTCACACTGCAGTGTTTCAGGCTGCAGTTTCTATAATGTGGGAGGAAGGAGGCTCGGGATGTTTAAGTCACAGGCAAGAGAGGGAGATCTGGAGAAGAGGGGTGTAATTTGTGGAGCCAGGAAGCCTTCTGGCCTCCAAAGCGGTACAACAAAACCCTTGTTGCCTTCATATTAAGATGTGCTCTCAATGGATTATGTAATTTGGAGGGAATGAATGAAGTATGCCTTCTATTTCTCTGTAATTTAAGTAGACCCACTTGAAAATAATATGTTATGAACAGAGGCTTCGAGTATATTAGTAATGTTTTATTTCTTACTCTGGGGAGTAAGAACACAACTTTCTGTTATATTTTCTATCTTGTGCTACATCTTAAATGTCACAAAACATATTCTACAAGGGAAGGAAAAAATCTGACGTATGGCTTCTTATAGTTAACTAATAAATGGCTGATTAGTGAGATTATAATATTTTTCCTTTACACATCAATTCCACTTCTGGTGATGTGGACCCAGCATGGGGTAGGAGAAGTGAAGCATGAGGGTCACTTAAAATTATGTGAAGATAAGGTTACCATATAGTTATGGAGGCACAGTGACAAGACAGAAAGAAAGGCTTAACTTTCAGCCTTGCGCTTGTGCCCTGTTACTGGACCACATTGCCTGAAGTACACTGTGAATTGTTAATGTAAACAATTATATATATTCATATGCATACCACTATTGTTTAGAATCACATGTTGGTATTTCGTACACTAAGAGCCTCCAAACACTGGAGGAGTCTGGCCGTCCCCTGGCTGTAAAGGAATCCCTGCTGGTGACCTACTCCAGCGCAGAAAAAGACAGTGAACTCCGAGTATGGAGAAAAAGGTTCTAGTTTCACACCCAGTGGGCCATGGAAGTCAGTTCTTAAAGCCTTCCTGTCTCTTCTCAAGGCTCAAATGCAGTGAAATATAGCACTCTGATGAATGAGGACTCCTTCAAGGCTTTAAGCATAATTTGTATATTTTAATGATGGCTAAAGTTGATTAAGCCTTTCTTCTGTTCTCAAGTTCTTTACCTATATTATCTTATTTAATCTTCCCAACAGCCCTATGTGATAGGCCCTATGATTATACCCCTTTTGCTGAAGAGGACATCAAGGCTTAGAAGGGTTAAGTATTAGTTTTCTGAGCTAGAATTTAACCTGAGGGCTGTCTAACTTCAGAGCCTATGTGTTTCAACAATTTGGCGTTCCATCTATACCCACTATGGGCAATCAGAAGGCTCTGAATGATTTATCGACTCTGTCACAGTGATGGAGGGCTCCAGCCTGGCCTGCGTACAGTCAGGGGTTTCTACAAGCCCCTGATATTTCAGCGCTACCTGTCTTCATAAGATTTATCCACATTAAACTAGAAGCTAAGGATCATTTACTAATATGATTCCCAAACTGTATACCTGAAATCCAGCCATTTGGTAAATCTTTGGCTAGAAGTAAGGGGGAGAAATGGAAGTTCTGACTGTAGTATGATTTGGAAAACCATTTTATAACGTTTCTTTTCTTAAGATTTTTCAGATATATTTTGATTTAGCAATAAACAATAAGGAGAGAGGAAGGGAAGACATTTCAATCATCTTACAAATATTGTTAAAAAGATGCATCCCTTTGGGATATGTAATTCTTAACCAAGTGTCACTTTTTAAAATTCAAACGTCCTTGGGTAGGATGACTATGTTAATTGATAGGAAGGCAAATCTAACAGAACAGTTATGTACCTGGGCTGTGGAATCATACAACTCTGGGTACAAATTCAGCTATCACATAGTTGGTTTGTGTAGAAAGAAGGTGGATAAAACAATTCAAACCAACCTGTAACCCAGAGCATTTGCCCTAGTAGTGATTAGACATGTACCATCCAGATCCACCATAATTTTTTCAAATGCAAACAACAAAAAATTCAATTCAAATTCTTTAAAAAAAAAAAGAGTTCTGTTTTAGGCACAGTGGGCTCCAAGCTGAAAATTATTTCATGGGGATCCAGGTTCTCTCTCTGTTTCTTTTGGCTACGCTTTGTTCCCTGTTGGCTCCATTCTTTTTTTTAAATTTTTATTTGATATTATAGTTGATTTACAATGTCGTGTTAGTTTCAGGTGTACAGTAAAATGATTCAGTTATATACATATATCCATTCTTTTTTCAGATTCTTTTCCATATAGGAATATTGAGTAGAGTCCCCTGTGCTATACAGTAGGTCCTCGTTGATTATCTATTTTATATACAGTAGTGTTTATATGTTAATACCAAACTCCTAACTTATCTCACTCCCCTCCTCCTCACATTTCCCCTTTGGTAATCATAAGTTTGTTTTCGAAGTCTGTGAGTCTGTTTCTGTTTTATAAATAAGTTCATTTGTATCATTTTTTTTTAGATTCCACCTATAAGTGATGCCAAATGATATTTGCCTTTCTCTGACTTACTTCACTTAGAATGATAATCTCTAGGTCCATCCATGTTGCTGCAAATGGCATTATTTTATTCTTTTTTATGGCTGAGTAATATTCTATTATATATATGTACCACATCTTCTTTATCCATTCCTCTGTCAATGGACACTTAGCTTGTTTCCAGGTCTTGACTATTGTAAGTAGTGCTGCGATAAACACTGGGGTGCAGGTGTCTTTTCCAATTGTGGTTTTCTCCAGATATACACCTAGGAGTGGGATTACTGCATCATATGGTAGCTCTATTCCAATAAAGGCTGGAAAGGGTGTGGAGAAAAGGGAACCCTCTTACACTGCTGGTGGGAATGTAAATTGATACAACCATTATGGAAAACAGTACAGGTGTTCCTTAAAAAACTAAAAATGCACTTTCCTAATGGGATGACAAGATGGCTACATGTCAGTCCAGTCTTATATTCAGTTTCAACTTCAGAACTGCAATACCTTATTTCTTTTTTTTTTTTTTTCCCAAAGCAAAGTACTGGGTTAGTTTTGACTGAAGGTGTTGGCTTGGCCTAGGTAATGTCCCCATTTCTCCAGCCATTCACTCTGGTTAAGAGGATAGGGTGCTTCAAGAGATAGGCCTCTGCCCAGCTCTTCCAGAAATCATGTCATGTCAGTAGAGAGGAGAGTGATTTCCTCGAGACAGTTTGAGTATTTTACTAAAGATGGGGGTTGGTGAATTGTGGGCAGGCAAAAGAATAAAATTCTGTACCTAAACCTGTAAGAAAGATCTGTGCACTACTGGATATAAATAGGGCCCGTTCCCTCACTGGCACAGAATGTACATCATTCCAGCAGGGAGGCTTGCCAGCCACCTGATGGATGGCTCTGCTGCTTTCTAGGCTGTTCTGAGTTCTGCTGTAGCTGCTGATTTGAAAAGTCCCCTCCTACATACCACTGACACCTGGCACACTCGCTTAAGAGCCAGAGGGGGAATTTTCTTTATCCTTTCTTAAAGATCCAATTGTTTCTGACAGCCAGTGTCATCTGCGGTGAGAGATGTCACAGCAGACAGCTGAGCTCAAGGAGACTGCTAGTCTTTGATGATGGTATTAACTCTTACCTAGAAAAGCCAGAGCACTGAAATGTTTGGGTTCGAGGGATTTTCTTAGTAAAATATGTAGTAGGGCAAGGGCTCCCGATGCAATCGCACACAACCCACGTACTTCCCCTGTCACCAGCCTTCACATGGTGCTCAATTCATTTGCTCAAATATACTACAGTGTAAACTCCACGAGGGGCAAACTTTGGGTCTCGTTGTTTGCTTTGTCTACTGTGGCTAGCACAGTGCTGGGCAGGCAGTAGAAATTTAAAAAGTATCTGCTGAATGGTTGAGTGAATGACTGAATATAGGAATTTTAAAAGAAATTTAGCACTCGTGTGGGTATATTTTATACGTGTGTGCGCATATCTGTGTGTATGTATATGTGATTGCTGTCTGTCATTTTCATCTATTGCTCATATGGGAAATTGAGACATAGTTTTTAGGGAATTTGTATAAAGCCCAACAAGAAATTAATATTATGGCTGTAATAATATAATAGATTATTTTAGCACTATTTTTGAAGTCGCTCATGGAAATTACTCAGGTGGCTCAAATATATTCCCTTTTTACAGTGTTTTCCAACCCATTTGTATCATATTTCATTCAACATATAATCGCTACAGAATTAGTGTTTTCCAGACATGTTTACCGTCTCATTTTGATGCTGAACCTCACAACTAGTAGGTATTATAACTCAACCTACAAAGGAGGAATAGAGACTTAGCAGGGAATGTGACACGTCCATAAGCAAGAAGAGCCAATGGCAGCCAAGAATCACACTGAATTCTCCTGATCCCCAGGCTGATGCTCGTCTCCACTGGGAAATCTACTGAGTATAGGGTATTGTCTGTCCCCATGGAGTCTCAGGAACTGTCCTCTGTCTAGTGAACTTGGTGTCTGACATGCCCATTTACTGGGCTTCAGTGATGCATGGTTATAAAACAAGAGCTGTCAGGCACATTATTTTCCACAATTATGGCTGACGCTGGAACTCAGTCTAGACTTGCTGTTGATTTCTCATTCTTTTCAGACATAAGTTAATGAAATGGAATATAAAACTAAAGGTCACAATAGGCACAATTCTCTTTGGCTCATGAGATCTGAGTCACCATTTTTCAATGATTGATTTCTGGCAGAAACACAGTTTCAGATTTTGATCAGCTCATCAAAAATAAGGACAGGAGAATAACAATTTTCAAGTACAAGAAGGATTAGATTTCTGTCTATATACCTCACCAGAGCTGGTTTTTGTTGTTGTTGTTGTTGTTGTTTTTTTGATGTTGTCAACCCTTGGATGTCTGACTTCTTAATCAAGATTATTAAGAAAAATAATATTTTTGGACTCTGAGCTCCTGTCACAAATACTCCACAAATTTTCTTAAATGTGTATGCTTTGGAGTTTTAAATCATGAATGGTAGAAATAATACTGATAGTAACATGGATAAATAACTATAATTTCTTGAGTCTAACTAGTATCTTTCTTCCAATGAGGTCAAAAAAATCCCCATGACTTATTTTTCATGTTCTTTGGTTATTTCCCATGTAAGCAAATTAGGGTATGGAGAATTTGAGAAAATTTCAAAAGGAGACATTTTAGATCCAGAGGCATGTCCCTAGATTCCTAACATCTCCATTCTACCAGGCTGCTGGTTTGGGTTACACATTTTTGGATAAAGGAATAGAGTATTAAAGAAGACAATTCAAATGAGGTGAGTTGTAAACTACCATAAGGATGTTTTGGGAGGATAATAAATGAAACAGGAAAGATAACATGTAACCTTCATGGCTTATATGCTTTGCTTTGTTTTATTTTCTGTGGGACAGGGGTCTTGTTTTCATTCATCACTGTATCCCCAGTGTGTAGAGGACTATCAAAATTAGAGTCTCCACACATATTTGAATGAATAATAAAAAAACAATAATACAAGTGAAAAAAGCTCCATTGATTACTTACTGTGTGCCAGTTACTATGCTAATACCCTTACATGGATTAGTTTATCTTTACAACAATCCAGTGAAGCTTGTACCATCATTATACCACTTTACAGGCAAGGAAAAGGCGTCACAGTGAATTTTAAATTACTAGCTCAAGATCGCCAAGTTAGTAGGCACAGGAACTGAGCTGAGAATATAGGACCACATGAAAACAGAGTCCTTATGTCTAGTAGAATCCAAAAACCAAGGACTGCTGGAGACAAGCTAGGTCTGGTGAGAAATGGAATTTGAAATACACTTAGTATTATCTCAGATCTTATTTCTCTCTCCATCTTTCTCTCTCATGGACCACATGGTCTTCTGTTATTTTTGCTAATTTTCTGTTTATCTTGCACTCTTGACTTGCCTATTTCTTCCCTCTTCTCTCAATTTGTTTTCTATACCTCATGACTTCCACTTCCTTATGGATCCTGCTGCTTTCATAACTTGGAGTTACCATGATTCTTGCATCCTAATTCTACCTCAGAGGAACTAAATCTACCTTATATCTTCATCTTTGAAAAAAAAAAACTATTTAATACTTTAAGCTTTAGTTCCTATTGCCAACAATATTAGTCAGTTTGGGCTGTTACAAAAAACAAAAACAAAACCATAGACTGAAGAGCTTATAAACATTGATTTCTCACAGTTCAGGAGGCTGGAAGTCTGAGCTCAGAGCCAGCATAGTTGAGCTCTGGTGAGAATCCTCTTCCGGGTTGAAGACAGCTAATGGCTAACTTCTTGTTTTATCCTCACGTAGTAGAAAGAAAGCAGTGAAACAGCTGTCTTGTGATTCTTACAAGGGCTCTAATTCCATTCAAGAGGGCTCTGCCCTCATGACCTCATCTAATCCTAATTACCTCCCAAAGGCCCCATCTTCTAATACCATCACATTGAGGGATAGGTTAAATTTTACATATTCTGAGGGGACACAAACATTCAGCCCAGAATACCCACCATCTCATTTTTTTGTTTTTTTTTCTGAGTTTTTGAATTAAAATTGGTGAGAGCAAGAATCCAGTTAGTCAGCTCACTGGCTGCCTTTACATCCAGCGCCTAACCCAGGCCCACTGTCTGGGCTTTGGGCAGGGTACTCACTCTCCTTGGAACGGAGCTGGTTCCATGCCTGTCTAGAGTTTGGGTACTATCTAGAAGTTTATATGTCTCTAAGACATTGTCCTTTTTTGGGCTCTTCATCCATTGGGACTCTTTTAGTTGAATATGATTTTTAAAAATCCAACATGAAAAACCAGTTTAAAAATAAAAGGAAATACTTATGCTCGATTCAGAGTACTAGCAGTGTTATGGAGTGCCAGCATCCTTCTCTCTTTTGCTCTGGGCTCAGCTCTCCTCTGTGTTAGAGTCACCCTCACGTAAAATCCTTCCTCATATAGCCCATGCAAGCTGAAAGCTTACATTTTAACGTTTCTAAGTTTAGCAAAAAAGACAAACTATCCCTCTATCCTTCAACAAGACATAAACCCCAGCAAAAGGAAGTCAGACTGTGTCTTAAAGGCTCATATTGGGTTATGTGCCCATTCCTGATCCAATCTCAGTTGTTGGGTTGAGCGTGGAGGCGATGCAATGCTCAAGTAGGTACGATTCAGTAACTCACTAGAGATGAGTTAAAACTAATACCGCATAAACAGGGTGGACTCAGACTTCCCTGGAGGTCCAGTGGTTAAGACTCTGCTTCCACTGCAAGGGGCACAGGTTCTATCCCCGGTGGGGGAACTAGGAGCCTGCATGCCCAGCAGTGCGGCTAAATAAATAAATAAGGTGGACTCTAAGTGGATCGGGGGGGGGGTTATTCAGAGGAAAAATTGGGGGGCTGCCCTCAGAAGAGTGAACGAGTGCTGGGTCCATGGATTTCCCAGTTACAGCTCAGGATGCTGTGCTGGGTTTTGAAGCTGAAAGGGAGGTAGTAAAAGTCCATGCTTTCCATTCTAGGTCACTAGTAGCCTTATCATGACTGAAATTAGGACACATAAAGAAAATGAAGTTTTTCCTTTCTGGCCTCTGGTCTAAGGCCTGCAGCAAGACTTCCATTTCAGAACTTAGTAGGGTGGCATCTCCTCAGCAGAAATGCATCTGTGAGTTTGGTCACCACCTCAAACTGCTACAAGAAAGCTCAGTTTCCTCACTTCCCAACGATGGTTGGATGGGTTCTGCTGCCCATTACAGGAAGAAACAGGGTCCTTTAAAGGAAGAATTTTAAATCACAGGAAGTAAAATGGAAGAACAGAAGGCTGAGGTATGAGAGGAGGCACATCATCTGTAAGAAATGGGTTTTTAAAAGTTTTGCTTTCATTCTTGATTAGTTGTGTGACCTCATGCGAATTACTTAACTTTGGGCATCTGAAAGGTGATGGAATGGGATTAGTTGAGCCTTCTACTTATATCTGGGTTCAATCTGTCCTTCTTACTAGCTTCTGAAGATGGAAGCTTACTCATTTGATTTTAGAGCTTTCTTGTTTACTAATATAGGCATTGGAAACCTATATATTCCACTATAAGCACTACTTTTGCTGCATGCCACAAATTTTGATTTACTGTGTTTTCATTTTACTTCTCTTCAAAATATGTTTTAATTTCCCTTGAGATTTCCATTTTGATCCATGGATTATTTATAAGCGTGTTGTTTAATTTCTAGACGTCTGAGTTTTCTGGACATCTTACTGTTAAAAACTAACGATATTGTTGCAGTAAAGAGAATTTCAGTCTTAGGACTGGGTCATAAAACAAGTCTCAGTATATTTTACAATGAACGTGCCATGTGCATTTGAAAATCATATATATTCTGCAGTTGTTGGGTATAGTGTTTTACAAATGTTTATTAGATAAAGTTGTTGAAAGAATTGTTCAACTTTTCTCTATGCTTGCTGGGCCGTTTTTTGGTCTTTGTGTTCTATTAATTCATGAGACAGAAATTGTCTATTTCTTTCCTTAGTTCTGTCAGATTTTGCTTTACATATTTTAAAGCTTGGAATTGGATGCATATAAATTTAACAGGTTATGACTTTTTGATGAGTTGACCCTTTTTAATTAGGTAATTTGCCCTCTTATGGCTGGTAATACTCTTTTTCTTGAAGTCTACCTTGTCTGACATTAATGTAGTGCTTACAGCTTTCTTATGCTAAGTGTTTGCATAGTCTATCTTTTCCACCCTCCTATTTTCAGCCTGTCTGTGTCATCACACTTAAAGTGGTGTTTCTTCCAAACATCATTTCAAAATCCAGTCTGATACCCTCTCACTTTTAACTGAAGAATACAAACTGTTTACATTTTATGTAATTATTGATATAGTTGGGTTTAAGCTTACCATCTTGATATTTGTTTTCCATTTGACCCATCTGTTTGTGTGTGTGTGTTTCTCCTTTTTGTCTTTGGATGAATAGAAATGGTTTTAGAATTTTCTTTTTAAAATTCTTTAGTTTTATATCTTTATGTATTTTTTCAGTGATAGCTCCAGAGGCCAGAATGTTCACTTTTAACTTAGTGCTATCAACCTTCAAATACTATGGAACGATTTCATGATGTAGTATATTACAACAGTACCCTTCCATTGCCATCTCTCATCTTTTGTCTTCTTGTTTTCATATTTTACTTCTGCACATTCTGTAAGCCCCACAGAATATTCTTATTCTTTCTTCTTTTAAACAGCCAAACATTTTTAAAGAAAGGTATTATTGTAGATATACAAATAGGTCATAAAAAGGTCTTTACATTTACCTACATATTTATTCTTTTGATGCTCTCCATTCCCAAAGATTCAGGCTTTTCATCTAATGTTTCTTTTCAGCTGGAAGAATTTCTTTTAGCATTCTTAATATACAGACATGCTGAAAATGAATTCTCAACTTTTAGATGTATGAAAGTGTCTCTATTTTACCTTCATTTTTGAAGAATATTTTCATTAAACATAGTCTAGTTTGACTGTTTGTTCTTTCAGTACTTTAAAGATGTTGTTTTGCTGTCTTCTGCCTCTATTCTTTCTGGTAAGAAGTCACCTATAATTTGTATTATTGTTCCTCAATATGTAGTATTTCTTTTTCTCGCTTTGGCTTCTTTAAAATTTTTTTCTTTATTTTTGTTTTTTAGCAGTTTGACCTCTCTGTGCCTAGTAATGGGTACCTTCTGATTTATCCTGGTGACTAGATTTGTGGGTTGATTTTCATCCATCTTCAGGTATTTTTTGTCCTATTCTCTCTCTCTCTCTCCTTTTTCTGGGACTCCAGTTACATATATGGTAGATGGTTTTGATAGTGATCCACAGATTGCTGATCCTTTGTTTTATGTTTTGCATTCTTCTTCTCTTTGGGTCAGTGTGGGTAACTTTTCTTGACCTATCTTCAAGCTTGCTGATCCCTGCATTTATTGTATTTAGTCTTCTGTGAAAGCCAAATGAATTTTCTACTTCTGACTTTTTTTTTTTAATTTCTAGCATTTTAATTTGGTTCTTTTTATAGTTTCTGCTAAAATTCCCCATCTGTTCACACACATTGTCCACCATTCCTTCTAGCTCTTTAATCCATTTTCATCATTATTTTAAATTCCCTGTCTTATATTACTAACATTTGGGTCATCTCTGAGTCTTCTGTCTATTGATTATTTCTTATGTGACCACAGGTCACATGCTCTTGCTTCTTCAAAAGGTCTCACATTTTTTTCTTGTGTCCTACATACTGTGTCCAAAGACCAGCAGAAATGTAAGTAAATATTATTTGTCTCCTGAAAATGGTATGTCCCTTATTCTGTGGGGCTAATCATATCGGGAGCTGAGTCAATCTAATCTATATTTAGCTTTGACTTAACTTTAGTTAGATCCAGTTCACCTGAAGGGTTTTCCCTTCAGAAGGGCTTGGGATCAGAGTCCTGTAAAAGACTTCTTGGACCTCTCCGTTTTACGGCCTTTCTCAGCATTTTGATCTCAGAGAAGTTCTCTTTGCTCTCAGTGCTGGGTACTTGGGGGATTTCTCTTGGCCTCCTGCCCCATCCTTGGCCTTTGGAGGACCACTGAAGTACAGCTTGTTCAAAGTCTGGGATCCCCTGAAAGAATTTCTGTCACCTCTCCCTCACCATTTTCAGTCTTCAGCATCACACCCTCAAGCATTTAGTGAAAGCCTATGGGAAAGAGTTGATGAATGGGTGCAGGCTTGGTTGAGGCTTCTTAGGATTCTCATTGCTCCTGCCAGCTCGCATGCAGCCATTAAAAGTTTGTTAAATGTTTGGCTGGTTTATCTTAATCCATGTTTTCACAGATTCCTCTCCCCCACCACAATTCTACCAAGGATAAAATAACTATTTGTTCTCCTCTCTCTTAGGAAGGTCTTATCACTTTCTAGAATTTTAGTTCATTAAGTTTCCTTGCACCCTCAGCTCTATGTAGCTAATCCAAGAAGCCCCTTTAGGGTCATTTTAATGATAGCTTTTCAATTCTGAAGACAGTGGGCATCTGAATAAACTGTTGGAG
Organism: Stenella coeruleoalba; assembly: GCF_951394435.1. NCBI lineage: Eukaryota > Metazoa > Chordata > Mammalia > Artiodactyla > Delphinidae > Stenella > Stenella coeruleoalba. Next base: position 78,521,040 of record NC_137156.1, read on the forward strand.
ACAAGGCAAGCATTATCTACTAGTATCATCAGAACCTGTCTCAAACTCCCCTCCTGGGCAATTTTTTAATAGTTGAATAATAGACTCAATTACCAACACAGCAGTCAATGGCAGAAAAATATAGGTGATGGAAGACGGCATACTAATGGTCACTGAAGACGATCCCAAGCTGGGACTCAGCACGGCTGAAGCATGGTTTTGTTTTTTTTTTTTTTTTTTGCTGCTTTATTTTTGTTGCTATTGTCATTTTCGGTAATAGATACTATTTTGAGTAAAAAAAAAAAATGTCTTCCTGATATGACAGATGTTGAGACGGTTACTTTTGCTTTTACCAAATACATAGAAGGAAAATCTAAGCTACATTCTGTGGAAAGGAGGTAATTGACCAAATATCAAGTAGTCAGGTCATCAGTGGAGACAGTGTCCCTGCTGGTTCTTCGCTATGGGTCTTGCTGTTTTGGATCTGTTGTGACATTGATGCAGAGGGAAGAAAGGGAGAAAACACTTTGTATCCCGAAGAAGTGAAAGAGGCTGGACTGAGATCTCAGCCTTTTCGTGAAGCACTGTCCTTTGCACTGTCCCTGAGACCTCATGCCCCTCAGTATCCTGGGTCCAACGGAAGTCCCTAATACTATGCCCTATTAATTGTCACCCAGTTCATATAGGCATAAAGAATGTGCTAGGAAGCTGAGACTTTTTGAAAGTAGAATCTTTTTTTTTTTTTCCTAGCACATTCTTACATCTCTCAATATTGGCCTTTTATAGTATGAACACTTAGGTCCCCAGAAAGTCTATTAAATCATCTACAAGGGCAAACGGATGACATTAAGTGCAAGGTGAGTTTGCAGTGGAATTGATTATTTCTCCAGCTGATATCAGTGGAAATCTACTGAGTCTTTACTGCAGTCATGAAAAACAGATCATGTTTGACAAATGTGACTGGATATTTTTATACGTTTCCTCTATTGCCTGATAAGTAGGAGTGAGGGAGGTGGAATATTTGTAAAGTGCATGACATTGAACCCATCGGTAGAATGATTTCTAAACCTAGAAACACTTCCTTTCTTGGAAGAGTGGAAGTCATCTAGCACAGGGCTTAGGAATATAGGCTTTGAAATTAGACTTTCCTGGCTTTGAGTCTTGACTGTGCCATTTATTGGGGCAAATGTCTATGCCTCAATTTCCCAAGGGTAACAGAAGCATTTGTTATCTATCTACCTCTTGTTATTCGCTTAAACATGGTGGTATTCATATGCAATTCTGCACACTGCTTGGCACACAGTTGGTGCTTACTAAGTGGTAATAATTGTAATATATGAAAATTAGATCCATGATAGAAGGCCTCAAGAAAACCCAATAGCAAGCATGCTAATAACTTTGAAGGACTTTCTCCAGTTGTACTTGTGTACTTATGTTATTCTAACCTGGAGGTCTGAATGATTATTTTTTCTGCCAATACGATTGACTAGCAGAGAATGAGTTGCTCACAATCTTTTTGTTCAACTTTGTAACGCATGGTAGGATTTAGCAGGAGTGTATTGTTTCCTTTTCTATTAGCTTTTTTTCACAATTCAATATTAAATAGAATTTGTACCTAGAGGGAAAGGAGGACAAGAGAAATTCATCTCCAAAGTTCCATGAGTGTTGGGGTGAAACTGTCTGGAATTGAAAATGTTACTGTGGATAATTGAAAGCCGAATGTCTAAAGGTGCAGGAATGGGAGACAAAGTCAAGTGCCTTTTATTTCTTGGGATGGCCTCACCAAGATCTCAGCTCCAAAGTCTAACATTTATGCTTAAGCTCAGGTAGGAATGCTTCCAGTGTTTATTAGTAATGAATCTTACATAATCATGCCACACAGAGCATAAGAGTATAGTTATTAATCTTGTCTCTAGTTACTTATCAATTTCCCTCCCCTGCTTCCCATTACCAAAGGAAGAGGCAAAAGGCAGAAAAATAGAGTGGTTAAGATAAGCCAAGAGGGCTTCCCTGGTGGCGCAGTGGTTGAGAATCTGCCTGCTAATGCAGGGGACACGGGTTTGAGCCCTGGTCTGGGAGGATCCCACATGCCGTGGAGCAACTAGGCCCGTGAGCCACAACTACTGAGCCTGCGTGTCTGGAGCCTGTGCTCCGCAGCAAGAGAGGCCGCGATAGTGAGAGGCCCGCGCACCGCGATGAAGCGTGGCCCCTGCTTGCCACAGCTAGAGATAGCCCTTGCACAGAAACGAAGCCCCAACACAGCAAAAATAAATAAATTAATTAATAAACTCCTACCCCCAACATCTAAAAAAGATAAGCCAAGAGGTTGAAGTCAGACAACTTGGATTCAAATCTTGGCTTTCCTCTTGGTAGATACTAAGTCTCAGATTCCCCAACTGGAAAACCAGGGTAATGCTTACCTTACTGGGTTCTTGTGAGTTTAAAGGAGATATATAAAATACGGTGTTTCATACATCTTGACTCATCTGATTAATTCAGAAAAGAAAGCTTATGCTTATAGATTCTCCCTCTTGAGTCTGAAGATGGGTGAAGGTTCAGATGTGGGGTGGGGTGACTGTGGGCCATAAGCCACATCTTCAAAGGAGGCTCCAGCCATCTTGCTACCTTCACCCATACACCCATAGTGGCTGTCACTTGGGGTTTGCTCAAGAGAAGTAAAAAAGACCAATTCGGAGGCAAGTGATGAAGTAGCATTTCCTGTTTTTCTCTTAAATTCAGACTGAGTACATAGCTGTGTGTAAGAGCTTCAAAACCTGCCTGATACCATGAACATCAATGTGAGGATTAAATAGGGCCAACCCACTGACAGCCGCCCTGGCTGAGCCAAGCATTCATCAGTGAAGGTTCAAAGCTTTGAGACGCACGGTGGGAGCTGCTCTGGGGTAAGAGTCACTGTTTCCAGAGGCGTCAAGTCAACAACAGTGTGCCCATCCTTCCGTCAGGGGTGCCAGGAAGGCTAATAGGGACCAAGAGACTGCTTGCAGCAAATATCTACACTCAAGGTATTTCACTCTGTGAGCCCTTTTGTGGTTCCTCATCATTTCTGTACAGTAAAATTCCTTATTTCAATCAGGAAAATTTGGAAATACTGGCTCTGTTATGCCAGTTACCTAAAAAGTTAGATGCCCAGAATGAGAGTCTTAACACTCCTCTGTGTCTTATTTATCATTGTAGTCCTCTGGGCTTAGCACAAAGCTTAAAATAGGCATTCTTCTTTTTAAAATTTGCTCATCATCTTATGCATACTCCCTTATTTACTCATGTATAGAGACCATCCAATCCAATCTATCACGCCCATTATATAGATAAGAATATTGAGGCCCAGAGAGGGGAAGGAAATTGCTCAGGATCACATCCCTATTCAGTAGTTGAGCAAGGCTGGTGTTACTTGATTGCAAGCAACAGCAACCCCGTGTAGATTAAGCAATAGACACATAAATAGACAGACAAATAAGATGCTTACTGGACAACTAATGAATTGAAGGAAGAGCTGAAGGCCTAGGCATTGGGAGAGAAGGGAACAAGCATCTTCAGTGGTCTTGGTGGCAGGACCTCATTAATAGTCTCTCCAAGATTTTTCCATCTGGTCATGCAGCCTCAGCCACCTCATGTATATAATTGTCTATGGTTCAAATTCCTGGAGGAAGAGACTTGATTTGTCATCAGTTCTTGGGACCTTCACCTAAGTTGTAGTCAGGGACTCTGGACCCCATGAGTGACCTCCCACTAGAATCACCTAGGGTCAGAGCCAGGGGAAAGTCCCCAAAGGATTCTGAGAAAACAGAATGAAAAATAATATTCATGAAACAAGTGTAAACTACATGTTTAATATAAGACAAACCCTTTTCCTGAGGCAAAATAATAAAAAAATATATAATTCTTAACTTTCTAGAAAGTTTGACAACAGGCACCTTCTTGGCATAAAATGGTTTCTTTAGTGTAGTTTTGGTTTGATGGTTGATGATCAAGTCCCTTGGGCCCGCCTCCAGCTTTTCTTCCTGGGACATGGCCCTGTTTCTGTTTCGGAAGTAAAAGGAAACTTGCTGTTCCAGGGCTTAACCTACATCTAGAGAATGACTCAGACATGGTGAAGAAGGTGCCCAGTGTATAATATCTTACCTCTCAATGAGCATTTCAGTCACTTGAAAAGCCTTATCTGCAGGATTTTTTAAAGCTGTATTAAGCATATCTTGGACAGAGCAAGGGTCAGCCTGAAGCAAAACTATGATGCAAGGGAAAAACACCATTGCCCGAGAATAAGGAAGACTGGGTTAGGGTTATGTCTCTGACATTTGCTAGTTTGGATGAGGCTTCTTTACCTTCCTTGACCTCAGGTTTCTTTTAACCTGTGTAACGAGGATGTTGAAGTAGATACTTTCTAAAGAATTAGTAGAACAAGTGAATGTGGAAATGAACAAATGTTTTAAAACTTAACAAAACGAAACTTCACTCCATGGATGAGCCTTAATTTGATTCTTTCAAACACAATTACAGGACATGTGGAAGTAGACAAGACAGACATTAATCAAGCATTCTAAAAAAGTAGTTTAATTGCATCTTTATCCTGTCTCTAGTATGAAAATCATCATTGAGCTATTATGGCCACTGTCATCCGCCCTGTGATGAAGGTGTGATTGTTTTGAATGCCCGAGCCATCTTGGACGCCCCTTCTTTTCACTACTCTTTCCCAAGTTGTAAGTCACTTGGACAATCTGGTGGATTAGGATATCTGGTTAGCAGGCCACCCACCTCTGACACCCCCCCCCCTTTTTTTTTTTCCGATACGCGGGCGGGCCTCTCACTGTTGTGGCCTCTCCTGTTGCGGAGCACAGGCTCCGGACGCGCAGGCTCAGCGGCCATGGCTCACGGGCTCAGCCGCTCCGCGGCATGTGGGATCTTCCCAGACCGGGGCATGAACCCGTGTCCCCTGCATCGGCAGGCAGACTCTCAACCACTGCGCCACCAGGGAAGCCCCTGACCCCCTTTTTTATTACTGTATCAAGAGCAGAAATTTTAGGCAATAATGGCATTGGCTAAATGCCACTTGTATAACTTCTTCTCTTAATGAAACATTCAACAGCAAGTAAGCATAATTTCTGAACAAAAGAAGTTTTTAGAAGGATCTTGCAAATATTACACATTTCATTCCCTTTTTTTACGTCTAATTTAATTTCTTTGGTGGAGCCCAGAGAGTTTAATAGTCATATTTTGTTAATTTTATTCCTACTCCCTGCAAGGCAAAGAGAAAATTAACCACTTCATATGTCACCAGCTCCCTGGAGAGTCTCCTTGAATAATCCAGGTGCTCTGCTGGACTCTAAATATAGTCTGGATTCTTGCTCTCAAGGAGCCCACATATGGTGGGCTTGGGAGAGAAGCTTCTTTCCATTTTCCATTCACTGCATCGTCTGTAGGTATAATCAATACCTACCCTGTGAAGTTGGCTAAAACCCAACTTCACTTGTGCCTAAGCAAGCCCAGGCAGGAGTCCAAGTGCTGTTTTGTCAGCTGTCAATCAGGTTAGGGAAGAGGCAAATCAGATATAGGAGACAGACTTGTTGCGAGTATTTGTTACATCTCTAAATAATCTGCAACTTTTAAGAAAAGAATTCCCCCCCATCCCACCCTGGTACTAGCAAAAAAAAGTCATCAAAAATACCCTAATGCAGTCAAAAGGTACAAACTTCCAAATATAAGATAAATAAGTACTATAAGTTAATCACTAAAGGGATGTTGCCTCTAAGCTTAAATTATACCTAATGGCCCATCTCTGGGAGCCCTGCCTCCCAGGTAATGAGTGTTAAAAGCTAAAATACCTTTGTTTAGCTCACAGGAAACATCCTGACCAGGCCCACCTGTGAATGGCTGCAGGAAGAAAGAAATTAACACATCCCCTGCCGAGTCTGGCCAGGGACTTTACACCCTACGCTTTTAGCAGAAAAGAAGGCTGAATTCTAACTCGGGGAAGATGGTTCTTTGGGGGTGCCAGTCCACCATCTTCTCCATCTGCTGGCTTCCCAAATAAAGTTGCTATTCCTTGCCCCAGCAGGTGTTTTTCTTTTTTTTTTTTTAACATCTTTATTGGAGTATAATTGCTTTACAATGGCATGTTAGTTTCTGCTTTATAACAAAGTGAATCAGTTATACGTATACATATGTTCCCATATCTCTTCCCTCTTGCATATCCCTCCCTCCCACCCTCCCTATCCCACCCCTCCAGGTGGTCACAAAGCACTGAGCTGATCTCCCTGTGCTATGCGGCTGCTTCCCACTAGCTATCTATTTTACGTTTGGTAGTGTGCTGGGGCGTATATGTGGCATGGACATGTATACGCCCCAGCAGTTTATTGGCCTGTTGTGTGGCGAGCAGTACGAGCTTGGACTTGGTAACACCTGCAGTTAGAATGGGGCTATGTGACTAGATCTAGCCAATGATCTGTGAGCAGATGTGACTTGTGTTACTTCTGAGCTGAGGTAGTTAACAGTTTGTGTGTCTCATCCATCCCCTTTTTACCCTGTCACATGTTCCCAATGGTGCCGGGTCAAGGTGTCAAAGCCTCTGTCAGCCTCTTTCCTTGAGGACTGTGAATAAGCAGAGTCCCTACATTACCAGACATGTCATGAAAGCTAGAAATAAATTTGCTGAATTAAAAAAATCGCCTAATGAGCAGACTTGTCTGCCACTTTGATATTATTAGACTCCAGGGGATAAATCTCTCTCATTATTATAAGAGAGAATTATGGCCTATTTCTCTATGAACCACAGACAACCTTATCTCCATCTTTATTCTTCCAGGCAGTTATGTTGAACATGTAAATATTCCCCCTACTGTGATTATTAGTGCAGCTGGCCGGAGGTGCTCTATTTTCAAGATGCTGATGCATCAGGAGCAAGGCACCAGGTAAGACCTTCCCGCTGGCAGGTGCTGGTTCGGGTAGTGGTAGCAGGGGGCTTTTGTTGGGACAAGGTTGAAATTGTACTTTGTGTGTTACAAGTAACATATGCCCTCCCCCCAAATTAGATGAAACATAAAGGGGGGTATAGTACAAGGGTCCAGGAGCATTTAATGGAACACAGTTGTGTTAATTACAGTCTGACCTCTGAAGAGACTGGGCTGAGAAATCCAACATCTACTGTCTTTCTGAGGTCAGATGGTCTCTCATTTCCCCTTATTTCTGCACCTCAGCTTCATTTTTTTCTTTTCCAGCACTCCTGCCATATCTCCATCTCTGTACATGCAGAAGATGGCTGCCCCGGGTTTCGTCATTCACCTGCCCTTGACATTCACAAGTCAAACAGTGAATGAAGACTGAAATTCTCATATCTTTGGGGACTCCAAATCCCAAGGATCAGCTAAATTTGGCCCATTTTGTCCACATAGGGTTCCGTCAGAGATTGGAAACCCTCAAGCCCAAATACGGACCCTCAGGCAACTCAAGCCTAACATGAAGAACCTCTTGCGGAGCACTGCGGCGAACCCTTCAGGTGGACTGTCTTTGTCTGAAATTCACAGAAACCCTACGAGGTAGGGATTATGATCTCACTTTATACATAACACAGCAGGTCAAGAAATTTGCCCAGGATCAAATACTTTAAATGGCAGAAATTCAATTTAAACCCACCCCACCTCAACTTCAAAATCCAGGCACTGCACCACTGCCCTCTCCTGCTCCAAAACAGGGCTTCTCAAATTTCAACCAGCTTCTCAATCGCCTGGAGGGCTCACTAAAACCCAGATTTCTGGGCCCTGTACCCAGAGATTCTGATTCTGTAGGTCTAGGATGGGGCTTCAAGCTCTGCTATGAAGCTGATGTTGCCAGCTAAGGACCACACTGAGTAGCACTTCTGCTGTAACTGATCATGAAAGGAACCGTCTTATGAGTTGACAGATCTCTGAGCTGTGAGCACACCACAGAGGTATCCAGAATAAAGGAAGTTCTTGGGAGTTCATTAATTTGCTCTTTCTACTCCCAACGTTTTATGCATTCTGCTTTTAACACATATTTCTAAGAAAGAAAACTCTCTCTGACATAGGGACTCTTGGAGTCTTGGAAACATACACAGTACATAATCTTTGGAGGTCATTGTGGAAGTTATCTTCCATACTTCTTCGTTTTAGCTCTCCGCTTGAATAAAAAGTCACTCTGAAGCTCTTGAGAGAAATAATTCTGAACAACACTGCCTTCCTGGGAGATGGCAGAGATCAGTTTTCTCAACTAGGATAAACAACAACTTCACTCTTCTCACCTGCATATTTTTAAAAAGTTCTTTGTATACAGTAATGAGAATGAACTAAGGGCTACTACACATCATGGGTGATCTCACACATAAACTGTTAAATAAAAAAAGCCAAACACGATAAAGTACACGCTGCATACCATTTATATAAAGTTGTAAAATAGGCCAAACTCATCTACGGGGATGGAAATAAGGATCCTGGTTGCTCCTGTGACAGGGTAGCAACTGCAGGGCATTGGGCAGGGGGTGGGAGGATGCAAGGGTGCTAATGACCTCTGTTTATTGGTCTGGATGGTGGTCACGTGGGCATGTTTAGTCGGTGGAAATGCATCAGCTTGTACATGTATGAAGTGAGCACTTTTCTGTATGTACATTATATTCTAATATAAAGCTCAGAGGAGGTAAACAAAACTCCTCTGTAGAAAAGCAGAAACTAAACTTTATTGAGAGCTTTATCACAACCATGCTAAACTTTCACACCTAGAAAGAAAAAGCCTGAAAGGAAACACTCCAAAATGTTAACCATGGCTGACTCTGAGCAGTGAAAATGTGGTTGGATTTTTAAAAATATTTTTCTGCATTGTTTCAGTTTTTGGCAATACGCTTGTGTTACATTTATAAAGATATTTTCACCTAAGTTCTAAAACTAATTAAAACTAAGTTTTTATACAGATGCTTTTATTTAAAAATCAATTCTATTAATTTAGAAGTAAGAGAACCCAGTCCCAGCAAATTCACAAAAAGAAACCCCATGTCTACAAATGCCTATTTAATACAAATGTCAAAACAACAAAGTGGCCATGGAAATCGAGGGACCTTGACATTCACTTTACACCCCATAAATGTTATTTCCCAAGGGCTGCTTTCAGCTTCTATTGGTATTGGTAAAGCAAGATTCATGAGGAAGAGGCACTTGGTAAGTGTGGAAATGATCATTTCATGTGCTTTGCAAAATAAGAGTGTCCAAGGACCAAGTAGTAAATAGAGTGATGAATGAGATTTTAGACCAAAGCTCAGAGATGCTCACATTCCAGGAAACCCATCTCCTGTTCTTTAGTACTTTGAATATTTGTGACAGTAATAAAATTGAATAAAAATATCGATGTGTCTGTGATCGGAATTTTAAAAGCACTCTTTCATTTCTCCTTGAAGCTCTAGAAAAGTGAAGCTTTTCAAAGAGGCAATACTTTTTAGGTTCAACATCTCAACATCTTTGACCAAAGGAACAATAACAGCTTCTCGAGAGTTGAAGAGAAAAAAGGAATGGTGATGTGATCCTCTATTCTGATCTGTAAATATTTCCTGGGGTGTTTCCAGCCATGGGCAACATCCAACACACAAAGGAAGAAGAGGAGCCATTGGGAAAGGGAGGCCAGTGCCAAGTTGGCTGGCCAGTTGCATATTACTTGGCTGCATTTGGGAGACAATGTTTTTAAAGGCTTCACGGGTATACCCACCTCCCCTAAAAAACAGAGGTAACTCTTCAATTCACAATGAGTTATCCAAATATATATATATATATATATATATATATATATATATATATATATATATATATACTATGCACACACACACACACACGAAGCAATATACACGCATGTAAATATATATGAGCAATGGCACAGTGTGCCAGTACCTGTGGAACACAGGCTCTGAAATCAGTCTCCTTGGGTTTCAATCTTCCTACATGTATGACTGTGGAAAAATTATTTATTTGAATCTCAGCTATAAAATGTGAGAAATTTTTATCCCTTCCTTACTGGTTGATTATGAGGATTATGAAAAATTACACATGTGCCAGTTATCCACGTACTGCCCCTCAGTGCCCAATTCACCCTTCACTATCTGTTCTGTGATAATGGATGGAATTTAAGCATTTCTCTTTTACAGCGAGCACAACAATAAGCCTTCTCTGTAGAGGGCACTGGAAGGACATTTCAGGAGGAAACGGGCTCTCCTGGTGGTTCCAGCAGTGGCAGTGGCAGTCACCGTATGGATGGGGGGACATCTGGTGGGATTCTGCCCCTGTGGTGAGCTCAGAACATGAGTTCCTCAGTGACCTAGCAGCCCCAGTTAGTCTCGTCTTCCCAAGGTCCTTTCAATAGGACACTGACATCTAGACTCCATGCCTCAACCTTCCAACTCCTTCTGCAAGCTTGCACGCCCAGTTACCAGCTCCACACCACCTGCTCCAAGAGTTGCTGCCTGCTTGCCCAGCCACTGTGGACCAGCTCTGGCCCAACACACCAGGGAACTTTCCTACCACCTAGTGAGCTGCAACTATACCTTCTCTGGTGACGACTCAACAGCAGCCTTGAGAAGGGGGTGAAGTCTGTCCTTTTTTGGTACTCTCCCTCAGCTCTCCTACCATATTCAGTATTTTATATCTTACGATCACTCTTTTGTCATAGGAATCAGCAAACTTTTCCTGTAAGCACATAGTGATTTAAGCCAGGGAAGCGTAGGGTCAACAAAATACAGCCCCAAGGCCCAGTGTAGCCACAGGCCTGGTTTTATATGGCCTGTGATCTAAGAATGGTTTTTATATTTTGGAAGAGTTGGTGGGTAAAGATGAGGAAGAAGGAGAAGGAGAAGGTCCCATGATGAAATTTCCTGCTCTCTGTGGATGTTTAAACTTCCCCAGATGTGTCTTTTTCTCTGTTCTATGTGACCCACATATGAAACTCAATTCTCTTTCCCTGATTTCCACGAAATCACTTTTGGGGTCTCAGTGGGCATGGGGACGTGCCCAGACTATGAACCCTACAAGAGTGGTCACTAAAAGGCAGACACGTCTATGTGTGCTCATATGTATTCATTCAGTCACTGTTGGGTTTGAAGCTTGATTTTTTGGCTCAGGTGAACCTATCACATTGATCAATGTCCCCTGGACCCACACACTGGAAAGGGAGGGTAAAAACAGAGCCTCATCAGATTGGGTAATTGCCAGGTTCATTTGGGTCTGCTCCAGTTCTGTTATCTCGGTAGATTCATTTTCATAGACTTGTAAGTGTCTCTGTTTGGTGGATATCTTCTCCATGTTTTCTGGCTATATCTCTGCTGTACATCCTTAACACTAATATATTGTGTGTTTTTTTAAGCTAAAATGTGTAGAGCTTGACCTTTAGTCCCAATGGACTAAACAGATACATGTAGATAGGCAGCATACTTCCTTTTTTTTTTTAACATGTTTATTGGAGTATAATTGCTTTACATTGTTGTGTTAGTTGCTGCCGTTTAGCAAAGTGAATCAGCTATACGTATACATATATCCCCATATCCCCTCCTTCTTGGGTCTCCCTCCCACCCTCCCTATCCCACCTCTCTAAGGTGGTCACAAAGCACTGAGCTGATCTCCCAGGAGGCATACTTTTTAAATAAAGGAACAGAGTAACAGTCACTGAAGTTGGGAAGTGATGCTGCAGCTTTGCATGCAGATAATTTAAAACTATTATGTGTTTCAGGGCTTAAATTCTTTAACCATTTCTGCTAATTCAGACATCAAGCATCAGTCTTCAGCTCAGTTTCTCGACATTGTTTTCATCCATTTCTTTACTCACTAACCTCCAGCAATTAGGAAAAAAAGAAGCCTCCTACTTTATTATAAAGAAAAGTTCATCTGTGTCTGAGTCAAACTCTAAATTCAGTTTGGGATCTCTCTTACACATCCGGAGATTCATTACTGCTCTCCTTTCCCACCTGGAGATTCATTAATGTATTCAGCCGACAGAGAGCCTTCTGCTCTGGTAACAAGAGACTGTGGCATATACAAAGATGTACCACCCAGCTACCCCTTCAAGGAAGGACTTGCTGTCTAGCTGTGGGAGAATGGGGTCAACAGACAGACTCTAGATTTCACCTCTTTCAAGGTTGCCCTCGGTTGCAGAGAGCTTCCCTACCTGTGGTCATGCCCTTCCTGGGGAAGCCTGCAAGGAGTGATTCAGCAAGTTGGCGATATAAAGGGCTACCATCTTGGTGATCAAGACACTCTGATAGGCAAAACTGGCTCCAAAGATTCCCTGCCAAGTTGGCGAGTCTTGTTAGATCTGCAACACAGTTTGGCTTCTTTCTCTGCCCAACCTGGACCCCTCCCTTCTTTTCAGTAGTATTGATCCCCAATAAAAATCTTGCACCCCGAATTCTGACTCAAAATCTGCTTCCAGAGAACACAACCTGTGACAGAAACTTATATTCCCATTAACACCAAATAATCCATATTTAAACAACACATTCTTGAGTGCCTATTATATGCCAGGCACTGTACTAGGTAGTGGGTTCTCAGCAGTAAAATGATACACCGTGGTTTCTGCCCCATGGAGCTTCAGGTATTATGGAGGAAACAGACAAAACACAAATGAATAAAAGTAGATGGGGAGAAGGAACTAGAAATGTTTCAGTTTGTTATAGGTGGCTGGTTCATATTTTATATACCTTCAGTAAATTAACCCAATCCAATTTACTTTGGATCTTTAGACAGAACTTGCTTATAGAATATTGGACCAGCTGTCACTGGGTTTTCTTTCAGTTTGGTGAGTTGTCTCTCTGCCTTCTCATTCTTTATTAAGAAAACTATTCAGACTGCAGCTTTCTGGTTTTAGACAACCCCATTGGCAATTGGAGCATCTATTTTGGAGACATAATTGAAAAGACTGAAGAATGCGCTGAGGACCTTTTAGCTGACAGATGCTAAAAAAGAAGCCAAGAGAGCTTGGTCAAGATTTCTGGAATGCCAGAGTTTCTAATTAGAGGGATGGTATTTACTTCCTGACCTAAACAGTGGCAAGGTTTTAGTCCAGGTGATTTAGAGGAGATTAGACAGGAAGGTAGATGCTTGGGCATATTGAAAGAGAAAACTAGTTATTCTGCCGTTAGCTTTTACTCTGCAATGTTTTTAGCTTCTAAAATACTTTAATATTGACTTGGACTTTTTGTCCCTTGGGAATTGGGTAGGCTCTAGAACTAATACATGCAGATTGGCTGTACATTTTCTCATTAAGTGTTATTTTCGTTAATCTCCCTAGTGGCAAATTAGTTAGGTTTGAAGCATTATTATTGTATCCAAGCCATCACGGTTGCTTTGGGATTATGATGTAACCCAGAAATATTAAGCCCCTCATGTGGGTACCTAGAGTCTTGGCAAAGTTTCCCTTAGCTAGCCAATGTTTGAAATAAGTATATAAAAACAATAAGTTAATTGTTGAATGTTCATTTTATGTTAAGCACTGTGCCATGTACACAATATACACATTTTCCCATTCCGTCCTCACAAGTATCCTACAAGGTAGGTATAATTATCATCTCCATTTTGTAGGTGATGAAAATGAGGGTTGGATGGGTTAAATAATTTGCCTGGAGACAAAGCTAGCAGATGGCAAAGTCAATATAAACCTCATTGTACCTGAATCCAAAACCACGATTACATTCATAATAAAAGTTAAGGTTCCATTCATTTAGAAGCCACTAAAACAAAGTTTATAACGTAATTGTTTCATATTCAACAATTCATGTCATTCTGCTTACACATTGCTTTCAATAGTGTTCTAATCGGACTCTGTGTCTGGAGTAAAAATGGCTTGGTCCAGTCCATTTTAATTCAATCCACTAGAAGATGCATACAGCCCATAAAGTGTTATAGTTCCCGGGAAGTGAAACGAACACAAAGATTAAATAAGATACATTTCCTGCCCTCAGTGAAGTCCATCAGAAGATTTTGGTCTTTATACTCTTGGAGTCTGTTACCCCTCACTTTTCATTCCTTCTCTATAGTTTGTGGAAGCTAGACTAGGAAAGGAATGAAGGGAGACTCTTAACTAAAACATTATTGAGACAACAATTGAAGGCTCAGTGTGACACTTTACAAATAGCCAAGCAAATCTCCCTTGCTCGTGTGGGGATGGAACCTATGGCCCCTGCCTTAGTACTACTAGTGTTAAGCAGGCAAAGACAGTGTGTTACATAATTACAGTGTAATGAACACCATTTCTTTGGGGTATGATTCCATCTTTCAGGGGACACTGCCATGCACACCTCCACAGAAATATGCCCCTAGCAGTCATATTTGAACTGTATAACCGTTTCCCAAGATATAGCTGGTTAGTCAATGGATTAACACTACCCCAAGCTGGGCCAATCACATTATCTTCCCTGGCAATTTTGTATGCCCTATCTCTGTCCTTGTGATTGGCTGAACCAGTAATACCTAAACTTGGGGGCTATGGGGTGGCCGTAAATTTGTATGCAACAAGGAACAAATAATATCTGTCTGCATCTAGAAGACAAATAATACTGGCATGCAAAGGAAAAGAGCCATGAGAAATAAAGAGGATGTCCTGAAAGTTTCTGAATTTCTGTTCCAGGTAGGTTTCATAAATTCTGGTTATATTCCCCAAGTCATTCCTTTATTCTCAGAATAAGTTCCCATTCTTGGCATAAGCTAGCCAAGAAACCAGAGTGGTTTCTGTCACTTGTCATCACAGATACCTAACTAGTACAGAGACCAAACTTCGTCTTTACCAGAGCTGCCATGTATGGTGGTTCACTGCACCACACAAGGGGGTGATAGTCACAACACAGTTTGCATTATATAACCATATGCAGTGGACCCTGATCTTCAAAGTCACCAAGTCCTTGAGCAACTTATCTCCTGTGTTCAACTCAATTCATTAATTATTAATCGAGTCACATTTCTAAGCCAGAGATTGCACTAGGCAAAGGATACAAAGATTCAAAATAAAATGGTCACAACCTAGGAAAGCAAAACCAATGAGAAACAATCACAACATCATGTGATATAGATGATACAGAAGAAGGTCTGAGGGGAACGTCACTAACTCCCTTGGGGAAATCAAGGGTGGGCTTCACAGAAGAGGAATGCTCGGGCAAGTTCTAGGCAGTGGAAACAGCAAGTGTGAAAGTGGATGTGGAAGAGCAGAGTACGTTTGCAGAACTGTGGATGGTTCGCAGTTGCTGAAAGTAAAAGGAAAGTAAGGCACGGGGCAGAGCTCGAGGGAGGAGCTGGGCCTACCAAGCTAAGCTTGAACCTCATGCTGTAGACTAAGGCTTCTCACATTGTAATAACATACAGATCATCTGGGAATCTTGCTTGTAGATTCTGATTCAGTACCTCTGGGGAGCCTGCATTTCTAACAAGCTCTGTGGTGATGCCAGTGCTGGTGGCCCATAGCCCATGCTTTGAGGAACAAAGATTGAAGCACTGAAGACAATGAAGCAGGGAATACTCGGGTATTCCAGCAACATCACCCCGCTGTACTGGGATGGTCCTATTAGGCATAGGAGGTGGGGAAGACTTAGGCAGGAAACCATTTAGGAAGATATTTCAATATCCACGTGAGAAATGGTGAAAACAGGAATTAGATTTACTGTGTCAAGTGCTAGGGAGCAATAAAAAGACTTATTCTTTTACTTTGCTGATTCTTCTGGATCAATGCTACAGAATGGAGAATTTTAGATTTATATCCTTAAATAGCACAGTACGTCTGCTGAGTGTTTATTTCTGTATCCACTGCATTCTCTTTTTTTTTATATCCACTGCATTCTTAAACCCGTTTCAAAATTATTTTCATTTTAACGCACACAATCAATTGTACTCTTGATCAAATAATTTGCAAGCAAGTGGTCCTTTCAAGTGGGCTGGATTTCGTGCTAAAATAGGTTTGTGATGAAATGAATTTTTCACAAGGAAACGGAGGGCATTGTCATTTTAACTAGGCTCCAAGCACAGAAGTGAGGTGGCACCTTGCTTTGCTTAAGAATCACCTGGGGTGTTTATTAAAAATGCAAACTCTTCCCCATCCCTCACCTTCCCTCATCCTTATTTTGAATGTCTTACACGGGCTCAGGCACCCACATTTTAAACCAGCACCTCCAAGATGCTCTAACGCAGGGGAAATACCCAAGAGAAATTACTACCAGTCTAGCTCATTTAAACAAAAACGAATTGCCTCCCTATAATGTACTGTCCTTACCTACTACTGACTGGTACCTCCAAATACTCAAGATGATTCCTGCCTCCAAAGGAATAAACATTCTCGATGAGCTAAGTGATCAGGAAGTTTTATATATCTCTACCGGACATCCTTATTCCTACACCATGTTTATAAAGACACTTGTATCTGGCAAGATTCACATTGCATCACCGTTGTTAATAACCAAAATGTAATTCCAAAAGCGTTGTCATACTCATTGTTTCCTGGTAATACAACTCCGACTTTCCAGGTTTGTGTAGAAAACCTCAGAAAGTACGGGTCTTGCTCGGCATCATGTTGCTGCTTAGTAGGGGAAGCAACACTGCAGCAGAATTTTGTCCTATCTTCTAAACAAGTAAATCCAGAAATCGGCAATTCTTATGGTCAGCTCCCTCTCCAGGAATCCAAGAAGAGCTGTAGCTTTCAACCTTGGCTAACATCAGAATCCTCCTTTCCGCTTTCAATCACCTTGATGCCAAAGCCACACTCCAGACTCAGGTGGGAAACAGGTATCAGCATTTTCAAATGTCCAATATACACCCACATTTGGGAAGCCTGATCTGGCTCCTCTGCCAGAGGAGACTTTGCTCTGGTGCTAATGAAGCTTAAGCCTCAGGGCTCGCCATTTCCACACAGATTGCGTACAAAGATGTGTATTTAAATTTGTATTTATGATTTATTTTTCTCAGAGAAGGCCTCTTCAGTCAGTTTGGGTCCTCTGAGATGTGGACAGCAAGAGAGTTTACTGACGAAGGATAAAGGGGAGAGAAAGCAGGAGGAGGTGGGTAGAGCCTTTAGATTGCAATTCAGGCCTGACACCTATGAAGGGAGAAAAAAAAGGAAGACTTGGGATTGGGTGAAAAGAACCTCAGAACATAGTCAAGTTAAAAGAAAGCCTTGGCCAGGCCAAGGTTCCTTGAAGAAGGTTACTCCTTAGAGGAGCGTGGCATCAAGCAGAAATGGTAGGGCTCTGGAACCTCTCTTGCGCTCAGTTCTTGGCTGGAACAACCAGAGGAAAGCAAGGCCTCGGCAACGATGTCCCAGGGGGTCTAAAGGTGCTGCAGCTGAAGACTGTCAGGCCCCTAGACACCTGCAGCAGTTTCTCTGCAAGGTAAATGTGAGCAGCGTGCCTCCATGGACACCCCGCCCCCCTCTATATAAGCGTCACACCCCAAAACCTAGACCTGCCCTTTCCTCTGTATTCTTGGTTGAGTTGGGGAAGGAGGGAATTAATCTGACTGCACCAGGGTTAACTGTGAGAATTTACAGTAGCAATCCATGGGCCATATTCACAACTTCAATTTTTCTCTTAATTTGCCGAGAAAGCTTGGCTGTGATATGCAAGTGTTTCCTCTCAAGTGAATAAACACTGAGTGAATAAACACCACCAAGTGGTGATCACTCTGCCAGGCTGTTGTCTTCACGGACCGGCCATGAAGGAAAACAGGTGAAACTTGGATTTATTCAGTTAGTCATACAACGATTTTCATTAAGTGCTTTTCTATAAGCCAAACACGATGCGATGCTGATGCCCAGTGTTCTGGATTCAAGATCTGGTTCCCGTTTTCATGAAGCTTATATTTATCACGGGGAGCTAGACCAAAAGCCAGTGAATGTGTAAATAAGTAAAATAATGACAGCTGTAACAAGTCTTTAAGACAGCTGTAACAAGTCTTTAAGACAAAGTACCTTGATAGAGGGTAAGGGGATTGGGCGCTCTCTTAGATAAGCTTGTTAGAGAAAGCCTCGCTGAAGTAGGGGACATTGAACTTGAACTTTTGGGGATCAGAGTAGGATGAAGACGGGGAAGGGGGTGCTCTAGGTAGAGAGGAACTCTTGGTTTGTTCTTAGTGTTGTTCTAAATCTGGGGTGTCTACACAACACTGAGCAATGGGAACTCCAGCACAGAATGAGTCTGGAGAGGTGAGAAAGTCGGACAGACCTTATGGGCTATGGTAGGGAGTCTGAACTGTATTTTAAATATAAGGAAAAGTCATAGCAGGATTTTAGGCAACATGGCAACGTTGGTGGGAATGAAGGTAACATGATCTAGTTGGTGTTTTAAGGGGATCGCTTTGGCTGCCTTGTGGGAATGGATAAGGGGAGAAGGGGGGAACTGGAGACACCAGTTAGACTGAGTCTTGAGATTTGGTGTTGGGTGGATGGCTCAGGGGGAGTTGCGGTACCTTAAATGCTTCCAGTGTCATTTTTCTGCAGAGTATCTATCTCAGTAGCTTCAAGAACAAGATCAAGGGTTAAAATCTGATAAAACATTGACTCGAGTGCATCTGAGGGCAGTTTTATCCAATGATGTTGATAAGTTCACATTACAGTTAAAAATGCATCCCATCATTGTTTGAAACTCATTTTTTGATCTTGACTCATGTCAACGTGGAAGTAGCACAATTCTTTAAAGGATTTCTCTGCCCACAATCTGATTCTGTGTGTGTTAGGAAAAGTCACACTTCTGGGTATGAGATGTTGGCCTCCATAAACTGGAATTCACCATCAGAGAATCTTTCTTGCCGATCTTACCACACACTGGCTGCCTCCCGAAACCAAATCAACAGCCCTAGAAATATCCACCAATATCCCACCTGTGAAATGTGACCTGCTTAGAGTTTACATTAAACCCTTCCCAGAGTTACATTCATTTGAAATGTGGTGGTTCACTTAAAATGTGTTTCATCTTATTCACTAAGTAAAATCATCTCCCTAACATACCTTCTATTTGTATGGGGCATCACAGCTTGCAAAGCACTTTTGTTTTATCTCATTTGATCTTTTAGGGGCAACTAACACAGGGGCTACCATCCTCTTTTTAACAGATGAGGAAATTGACTCTCAGAGATGAAATGATTCTTTCAAGCGAGATTCTAGATCTAAAGAAGGATTAAGAGACAGGAGGAGGACCTAGGCAGTATGACTTCAACACTTTTACAAATATTAAAAGTAAAGAAGTTAGAAAAGGCTCTAAGCCATTATTATTTAAAGTCAGTCAGTTTTACATATAGACTCATCATCCCCCTATCAGGAGGAAATTTTGATCTCCTGGGGAAAGGGCTGGTTGGTAAAACGTCTTGAGATATTTGTAAGAATGTTATAAATAACATAAATGTGAGTCTTTTCTATACTTAGCTGCTCTTGGCAATATTACTATATTGATTTCCTGTCCTTCTTTCCATCCCTTGCTCCTTTCATTCACAGCTGGCCTCTGTGAAGGATTCTTTTCCCCCCATGCATTAAATTCCATTCTGTTCAAAACCACCTTGAATCAAATATAACTATGAGAGGTGCCTTATGGACAACACAGAGGCCATGCTGATGCTTTGATATGCAATGGAAGACAGGTGCTGAGGATGTTTAGATGGTAAAAAAAGTCAGACAGGGTATAAACTCATCCTGCAAATAATGGAAGGGATCCGGTAAAGAAGTGGAACCAAGCCTATTCAGTGAAGCCCCAAAGATGGAATCAAAAGTCATGAGTAAAAAATCGCTACCCATTCCATTCACGCACCCATCTAACAAACTGGAAGGAGAGAGTCACAGGACTCAGTATTTTAATCTAATTGTTGGATTCATGAAAGGTTTTCCTGAGGAAGTGACATTTAAATTTAGACCTGAAGGATGCCTTCATCACAGCCAGATGAACAGAAGAGATAAGCATGTCAAGTAGAAGGAACAGAGAAGGTGCAAAGAATTTGATACTTCCATGGACCTGAAAGGAAGCCAGTAGCCTAAGCAGAAAAGGGAGACACTTGGAGGAGAGGTTGGAAGGAAGCAGAAACCAGACCATGGAGGTAGGCTGTGAGAGCAAATTGATTCTAGCTGAGTGTAAATAATACAATTCTGCCACTCAGATCTGTCCAAAGATGAACTGGCCTGCTGATTAACAAAGGTTGTGAGAAGCTGGGTGGCCCTCAAGAAAAATACTGGTTAAAGAAATGAAGCAGGAGACAGGGTAGAAGGAGAAAGGGAGGACTGGATCTCATGGTACGTTGGGGCCCTTCCAGTGCTGAGGGTCTATAATTCCATTATTCCAACAAGTGTGCGACGTAGGCATTTTCGTTTCTTAGGAATTCCAAGGCTGCCTGTCTTTCTACAGTAAGTTTGACGTGCAACAAACCTTGGGGTTTTAGATGCTGTAAACAACAAAAAATAAAATGGTGAGGGGGAAGAGATCCATGGTGGGAGGTGCAGAGATGGAGATGATAGGGTGGTAGTGACGATTAGAGACTTGAGGTCAATGCTCTTAACGTGGGGGCAAATTTCAGCCGCAAGACACAGGACCTATAATATCACAGTCTGTGGCTAAGACAATGGACTGCTGTCTGTTTCCTGCTGCAGCCCTAGGCCTAGTGTGGCCTATTTGCTGAATGAGTAAATGAATGAAAGTCCCTGCTATGGTGGTGTGCTCACAGCTGCCCCTCGGTCGTTACAAAATGATGATCACTCCAACTCTGCCCATAAATTCCTAGCAATGCCTGAGAGAGGCAGAGGGAATGGAGAGTTAATCAGCTCCTAAGTGTAACCTGCTCATAAACCCTTCATTCTCAGGGAAGAAAAATCAGCCATCCTCCCTTTTCACGTGTCCCCGAGGTTCAGCGCTGGTCATTTCTCTTTTCCTTCAAGGCTGCCTGTGATAGTCCTTTGACCTGATTTCTCCTGTACAGTGTGGCAGCTGAGGATTAGCAGGCTTGTTTGTGCCTGCACTGGAGGAGCTGGCTGAGATTTCCCCGACGGAGAGCCCTGCACCTCCAGTGTGGGCAGTTGCCTGCTCTATTGACTCAGACTATAGACCGTCATTGGCGAGGTCAGCTGCTTCAGTACTAACTGAAGACCAAGGAAGAAAATCTGGGGAAGGAAACATAGTGCCTGGCAGCACCCACACTAGTGCGTCCTTTTCTGCGCCAGATCTCAGGCATTCCAGCAAGATCCCTGCATGGTCTAGAGCTCCTAGAAATGGCCCATTAAGAACAAGACTCCCTGCCTAGTAAACATTAGGACATTGAAAGGGCAGTCTCCTCTGATTGTGTGGGTTTCCTAGACTCACTCTGTGTCCACTGGTTTCAGTTTGGGCTCCCTGCAGTTGGAGGCTCATGGTTACAGGGACAGAGATCACAGCAATGCTGTACAAAGTGGCCCGGAGCCAGAGCCAGCGAGTGGCTCTTAGTTATTAATTGCCTATGAGGTGCCAGGCACATATATCATGAGTGTGGTGAACACCGTGACGAGCCACCCAGGTCCCCCTGCAGGCTGGTGCTGCAGCTGCTCAACGTGCCCTTGGGAGACAGCCTTCTCTCATCAGCTCCTTTAGGACTTGCCTCAGCTGCAGAGAGCTGCCTTCCCCAAGGTCACGAGCTTCCCTCACTGACGAATCAAGGTGACCCTATAACGGCTGAGCCAAGTCAGCCCAATGCAGGACAGCTTTGATGGGCTGTTTTGATGTCAGACTTTCCTTGTGGGGTCGGCTCAGGCTGGCATTGGACCTGTGTGGCAGCTCCACGTTTCCCTCTGCCCAATCCTGTTTCCTTCCCCTCCACAGGGGTTTGTCCCAAGCTCCCTCCTTAAAAAAAATCTTCACATGTTCAACTTTGTCTCAGAGTCTACTTCAAGGAGAGGCCAACCCATGAGAGTGATGAAGGATAAAAATGATTGACGTGTGAGTTTTCTCCACCTTGCATTTCCCTGTTGCTTCTCCGTGACCCTGAACTATTCATTTAACTTTCTTGGACCTTGTGACTAAAAGACAAATCTTAAATGCCAAAAGCACAAGTGAACGAACTACACATTGAGGTCCCTTACAATCCTAAGATCCAGTTCTTTATAGAACTAATAAAAGCTTTTTACCTATTGTGACATGATTATATGAAATTAATAAGGTAATTGCAAAGTTTGTTTTAGTATCTTAAGTGATGCCTACATCACATAGTTGGATCATCACTAGTTCCTGTGAAATATGCAGGGATGTACTGTTTTCCCAGCTCACACTTGGAGAAACTAAAGCTCAGAGAAACTAAGTCATTAGTACAAAGATAGTGATGCTTAATTTTAGATCCAAAACACAAACTCACATCTCCTGAAACTTCTTCTAGTACTTACCCCATGCTATTACTCCAATTCTCTTTAGTCTGGTGTCCTTGTATTAGTTATCTATTTCTGCATAACAAGTTACCTTAACCATTAGTGGTTTCCAGTAACAAACACTCGTAATTTCTCACAGTTTCTGGGTGTCAGGGAAAGGCTTGGCTGGGTGTTTCTGGCCCAGAGTCTCTCTTGAGGTTGCAGTCAGGATGTGGGCTGGTGCTGTGGGCATAAAGGCTGGACTGGAACTGGAGAACCCCCTTCCAACATGGTGTGCTCTCTTGGCTGTTGACTGGAGGCCTTCATTTCTCACTGGCTGTTGATAGGAAGCTTCCCTTCTTCACCACATGGAGCTTTCCCCAGGATTGCTTGAGTGTCTTCACAACACGGCAGCTCATCTCCCCCAAAAACTCTTTCGAGAGGGAGAGCCACGAGGAAGCTGCAGTGCCTTTTATGACCTAGCTCAGAAGTCACACACCATCACTCCTCCCATATTCTATTCATTTGCAGTGATTCATTAAGTCCCACCTTTTTTCAAGGGGAGTGGAATTAAGCTCCAAATCTTGAAAGGAGGAATGTCCAGGAGCTGATGGACGCATGTTAAAACCACCACAGTCCTGCTCTTTGGTTGGCTTAAACATTATCCACTAAGGGGGAAATTCAAGCCAGCACAAAGAACCAGATTGCCAAAACTGTACTGCATGAAAATTTTTTTCAGGTGTCACATTAGGTGGCAGTTTGATAGCCCTTTATTCCTTGGCCAGGGTTGGCTTTTTAAAAAATTCAAATAATTCTGTGTTAATAATGCAATGATGAAGAATAACTACCGTTTTGCCTGCCCAGGATCCATTCCACTTTCTTCTAATTTCACTTGGGAACCCCCATTCACCTCTCTTAGTCCATGTGGAACTGACGATTTTAATCCATTCCTTCAGGTCCAGACATGGTCAGGTGGCCCAGGCCCGGCCCATCAGCATATTCCATTATTCTAGCCACAGTGACTGGTGCTGGGACAGGCAAAGAAGTCATATTGGTTCAGTGATAGTCAATTCCCAAATTTTGTTGGAAGCAGTTTCCCTTCTGTAGGGTTTGCTAGGCTCCTTCCTTCCTATGGGAAGTTTGCTGAAAGTGAAGTTATCACCAAAGCGAAATGGTGCCCAGACATGGAGAGAGAGAGATCCCTGGTGATGTCATTATTTGCATCTAGAAAGTCCAGCATGATTCAGGCCAGCTGTATCCCTGGATTTTGAAAGCCATAAGGCAATAAAATCCCTACTTTGGTTTTCCTAGTTGCAATCAAGAAGTCCTAATATCCTATCCTTAGGAAGAATGTCCATCTCTTATTAAATATAATATGCCAGGACGTGTGCTAAGACCTAAATAGCATCTCATTTATTTATTAAAGCAATAACATTTTGAGGGAGATACTATCATTCTCTCCTACAGAAGAGGTTCAGTGAAGGTAAAAATGTGTCATCAGTCATCCTTCAAGGAATAAAGAAGTTGGAGTTTGAACAAAGACTTGTGTGACTAGGTAGCCACACTCCTGGCACTGTGCTGCCCTGACCAATTTTACTGGGGAATTTTTAAATATTTACTGAACCAATTAGGTAAGAGTAGCAATTTCTACTGATGACTCAGAGCCTGGTGCTATGCTAAACGTACATGCGTTGTCTCATTCAATCCTCACACTCACTTTAGGATGGAAATGCTCATTTCACAGATGAGGAAAGTGAGGGCCAGAACAGTTTAGCATCTTGTCCAAGGTTACACAGCTAGTAAGTAGCAGAGCTGGATTTTGACCCAGATATATCTGAGAAGCCATACATATTCACTTTAATATCCATAAAGATTTAACAATTAGAGTCCATGGGTATTTTAGAAAGAACACCGGGGTCCAATTCAGGACTCTTTAAAAAATATTGTCTCTTCTCCTATTAGGGTGACCAACATACCTTGGTTTCCCCAGGACTTTCTCATTTTAAAAACTGGAAGTTAGGCTGTTCTCCCTACCTTCCACAGGCATTGGCAAATGGGAAGCCTAGGGCATTTGTCCTTGACTGGCAAATAGGAGAAGAGAATTGGGGCTGCAGACTCCTTCCCACCAAATTCCCAAAGAGAACAGACCTTGTCTCAGGATTCAGAGAAGCTAAGAAACCAGGAGAAGCCTGTTGCCTTAGCAGCTCATCCATGAGATGAGCTTGGAAGGACAGACCTGGGGATGTTCCAGCTGAAGACGCCCTGAGCATCTGTTCCCATATGCCCTGACCCTACAAGATATGCTTTAGTTAATCAGCACTTTCAGTCCCAGCAGGCAGTGACCTTTGTCAATAAATACACCTTGGAAGGTGGGAACCCTTCCTTGGAGTAGTTGTGTGTAGTAGGCAGAGAGCAGGTCATGGGGTCCTGTGTCTTAGGTTTGCACCCAGCTTGGCCACAGCTCCTGTGTTACCTCTGGGCCTTGGATTCTTTCACCCTTAAAGTGCTGTGGGTAGTGACCACCTTAAAGTTTTGCGGTGCAGATTAACGAGTTAACATGCAAAATGCTTTGTATGCTGAAATGCTCCTGAAAATAAAGGATGCTGCCAATGATGTGTTTTACACTACATTTCATTGAAATCAGTATCCTTCTAGCTTAGGTTCTCCTTTATGTTCTCAACTATGAACACTGCTGAAGCATTCCATCCGAAGACAGAATTTACAAACAGCTCCATGTGATGGGCAGAAGAATGGCCCCCCAAAGATGCCCATATCTTAATTTCTAGAATTTAGGATTATGTTATGTTACATGGCAAAGGTGGTAATCAGCTGACATTAACAAGGGTCCTTAAATGTGGAAGAGAGAGGTGGTAGAGTCAGTATCAGAGTGATGCAACATGGGAAACACAAGACCGACAGGTCATTGTTGACTTTGAAGGTGGAGGAAGGAGCCACAGCTAAGGAATGTGGGCAGCCTCTAGAATTTGAAAAAGGCCAAGAAAATGGATTTTCCCTAGAGCCTTCAGAAGGCAATGCAGCCCTGATGACACCTTGAGTTTAGCTCAGTGAGACCCATTTCAGACTTCTGACCTCCAGAACTGGAAGACAGTACATTTGTGTTGTTTTAAACCAACAACTTTGTGATAATTTGTTATAGCAGCAATAGAAAACAAATACACTCTAAAACCAAGATAATCCAGCAAGAAATACACATAGGATTCTCAAAGGAAGTGAAGCAATTACCCTTCGCGAGGTGGATTATTTACTCATGTTTCTCTGGGCAGCCTGCATGCAGTGAGCCTTTTAAGACCTTAAGACACAGTGTTTGATGGATGCATCTATAGTATCTCCCCTGGGTGGCTGTAATCCACAGGAAGACACAGAGGTGGAGGGTTTTGGAGGTAAAATTTGGTGTAAAAAAAAAATCATCAATTTCACTTCTAGTATGTGCTTCCAAAGTCATCTAAACTGCTCTCAGCCCCCCTCTCTAGTTTTATTGGAATCAGTGTTTGAAGATAAATGACAAGGCAGCTGGTATTTCTTGTGGGTTGTTGTTGTTGTTTAATTTATTTTATTTTTGGCTGCACTGGGTCTTTGTTGCTGCGCGCGGGCTTTCTTTTAGTTGCGGCGAGTGGGGGCTACTCTTCGTTGCGGTGCATGGGCTCTAGGCGCGCGGGCTTCAGTAGTTGTGGTGCACGGGCTTAGTTGCTCTGCGGCATGTGGGATCTTCCCAGACCAGGGCTCGAACCGGTGTCCCCTGCATTGGCAGGCAGATTCTTAACCACTGCGCCACCAGGGAAGCCCTGTGGGTTTTGTTTGTTTGTTTGTTTTGCGGTACGCGGGCCTCTCACTGTTGTGGCCTCTCCCACTGCGGAGCACAGGCTCCGGACGCGCAGGCTCAGCGGCCACGGCTCACGGGCCCAGCCGCTCCGCGGCATGTGGGATCCTCCCGGACCGGGGCATGAACCCGCGTCCCCTGCATCGGCAGGCGGACTCTCAACCACTGCGCCACCAGGGAAGCCCTGTGGGTTGTTTTTTAATGTGATATTTTTTGCATTCTCTCTAAAGAAGAGGTAGTCAAGCAAAATGGCAGAAAGGCTGCCATTTGCAATTAGACTGACAAGGTTTAAATCGTGCCCCTACCATGTACACGCTATGTGACCTTGCGCAAGTTACACAGCATCCCCCAATCTGTTTTCTCGTTGACAAAACTGGGCTGAGAGAAGAGTAGCTCCCTGAAGACTTAGGCACGTTAAACACAATAATGATGGTAAAGAGTTTTGCGTGGTGCCTGCCTCATGGTAAATTCTCTGGAAATGTTCACTGTTACCATCATTGTCTATTTCTGATCTGAAAAAATGAAGCAAAGCATCAAAGCAGCCCAGCAGGCGGAGTGTCCTGTGCAAGGGTGGGCACAGCAGGATCAACAGAGTCTGAGGGTGGAACCCAGAAAACCAAGGGGGCTGGGCAAACACTGACTCAGCCATTAGCAGATTTTTGCGATGTGGCTGACTCAGTCCTAATGAAAGCTTATTCACTCTGCCAGTCTTCCCAGGCACCTCAAAACCTGTATTTAGAGAACAGCCAACGAGATGTGTGTATACAGTAAGTATTCATCAAAACTCATTTGCAGCCCTGGGTGCTAGTTTACTGGAGTACATATAACCGAAGGCCTTTATGCCGTTAACAGAATCCAAGGGTTCTATCTGGAGTTCACCTAATTTAGTGGGCAGGACAAGGGCTTTGGAGTCATACAGACATCAATTCAAATCCTGGCTCTGCCACTTTCCAGCTGCCCCTGTTTCTTCACCTATGAAAGGGAGATAATGTTACCTTTCCCCCAGAGATGTTTTTCAGGATGAAAGGTGATATGCAAGTGAAGGGCTTGAACACTCCAAGGCGGTCCTTGTCATAGTAGTTCATGTATTATTGCTATGTATTATTTGGGTTCGAAAGACTTGATTCTAGCACTAGCTCCACTGCATAATATGACCTTGGGGAAATCCTAAACCAATTCTGAAGTTGTTTTCTCCTTCTGTACATAGAGGATAACAAAAAGTGATGCATCTACTTTATAGGGCTGTTATGCATGTGAAATGAGACAAGGCTTGTATATACAAGTCTTATGTTTGGAGTCAATTAGAATATAAATTTTCCTGATTGTGCAAAAAGGCCCTAATGTTTCCAATTTTTTTCCCTTATGGGAACCTCTGCAAGCAAATGGTACAGCCACCATGGAGTTGTGCTAAGGTGGTGAGATTTTAGTGCTTGGATCCTCATGGTTAATGCCCTACGTGGTTGAGCTCAGTAGACACAGGCTGGGGAGGTGATATGAGGGTAGGGAGAGGTATAGTCAACAGACAACTGGTATCCTTCTGTGTAACCAGCAGGATTAAGTTTCTAGATTCCAGCAGTAGAGCAGAGGCCATCAGCGTAAGTAACATGAAGGCCAGGATACACAAGAAACTGAGCAGGAATTAACCTCGTAGGGACAGGCACTAAGTCACTCACTTTCTACAAATAATCCCAGTTCGTCTACCCAACCATTTGATCAACTAGAAACAGCTTTTCTCATTTTCTAGCAGAGAAAGTTAAGGCCCAGAGAGGTTAAGGAAGCTGTCTCTGATCACACAGAGAGTAAAGAGTAGACCTAGGATCTGGGCCCAGATGTGTTCGGGCTCCAAAACTGCTGTTCTTTCCACACATCCACATTGTATTCCTGAAGTCCCAGTGTGATGATTTCATGACTCTGATACCCAGGTCAGATTGGACACTGACAGGATCCAATAGCATGAATAGCATGCTTAAACGATTAAGTCAGAGGACTTCAGGGGACATATTGAAAACTTCGATCCTGTGGGAGACTTGCAACAGTCTCAGGATTGCTCACTTACCAAGTTTCATTGATTGTGGTATGCAAATATTGACATACTTCTCATATAGCATTTCCCAGGGCATATTCTGTATTATATTATTATTATTAACAACAATAAAACCCATAACTACCACATCTAAAGTATAATTCAACAAACTACCACATTTAAAATTTACTAAAGGCTTTTTATCAACCACGCACCGGTTAAATATTATTTTTAAAGCTACCTTATTAAATACTTAAAATGTTCTTTTGAACTAGATTACCTTTATTTTACAGAAGAGGAAACCAAGTCTTGGAGTGGTTAATTATCATTTTGAAAACAATAAGTTATATTCTAAAATATATTTTGGAATCCCTTTATTAAACCAATTTGAGCCGTTTTTATTTACTACAGGACTTCTCAGAGCCTTTAATGGGCTCAGACTCTTCCAGAAGGGGACACTTATTCAGTGATTGACAAATGTATGTGACACGGGTTGCTTTCTCTATTGGACATCTCTTTGGCTGCCCTTCTATGACTGCTGGCTTGTCTTCTCTCCCTGGGAATCAGGCCTCATGTATTGTACTCATGCCATTCCTTATCTGATCATCTTGAAAAGTCATGAAATTTTTTCTTTTTCAGAAGCTCTTCTTGTTTATGGACACTGAGAGGGGTGGAGGGAGGTGTGAATTGCTTTTTATAGAGGATTGAGTCACTAATAGTTTGGACTTAACATATGAGACAGTGGCTGTTTCCTGAAGAGTTGCAGAGTTTCGTTCTGAAACACGGAGATGAAGTCAGCTTTCCATTTTGCAAACTGCAGACGTCCCCGTGGATAAGAAAGAAATGGGAAAATTGGGTTTGCAAAGGTGGCAATGTGAATGGTGCTCTAGCAATGTTAAACCTGGAGGAAAATTATAGGCATGTGTGGGTTTTTTATCCATTCTTAATTTACCTTATATAATACTTATCAAATAGCTAGGAGTAGTGTGAAAAATAATAGAAGTGTGTGGGTTCCCTGCCCTCTAAGACCTTATAAGTTTATATGCAAAAAGTAGTAAGACAGGAACAAGATTTTATTTAAATTGCTCCCATTTTTAGTCTCCGTTTCTTTCCTTTTTTTTTTTTTAATTTTATTTATTCTTTTGGCTGTGTCGGGTCTTCGTTGCTGCGCACGGGCTTTCTCAAGTTGCGGTGAGTGGGGGCTACTCTTGGTTGCGGTGTGCGGGTTTCTCATTGCAGTGGCTTCTCTTGCTGTGGAGCACAGTCTCTAGGCATGCAGGCTTCAGTAGTTATGGCATGCGTGCTCAGTAGTTGCGGCTCGCGGGCTCTAGAGCACAGGCTCTGTAGTTGTGGTGCACAGGCTTAGATCCGCGGCATGTGGGATCTTCCCGGACCAGGGATCAAACCCATGTCCCCTGCATTGGCAGGTGGATTCTTAACCACTGCGCCACCAAGGAAGTCCCTATTTCTAATTAATGTAAAAGTTACCTCCTTATAAATCAGTTGGCTTCACCATTTATTTACATAAAGTCAACTTTCTGCTTTTGAAAATCACCCCCAGAATTTCAAGGAATACAGAAATACAAACTCCACCTTGGATTAAACCATCTTTGATTAAATATATAACTCCCAAACCACAACATATGAAAACAGAAGGCAGATACGTAGGTATGGTAAATGACCATTTACTCAGCTGTCAGATTGTGCTGAAGAACCTCAGGAAAGCTCAGGAATTGAAGGCACCTGGTTTTTCAGATTGTGGCAATCAGGTAGTGACTGCAAACAGGAATATGTTCTTCCAAGTCAGTATAAGGAACAATTGTACCTGCAGGCCCCAAGACCTCTATCTCTTAAGACCCTTCACAAGATGAAAAGAATGGTCCCTGATGGAAATGAACCAAAGAGGCTTCAGACTTGGGATCCCAGCCGCAAAGAAGGGTAGGGTATAATTTTGCCACTGTTTGAGGGTAGCTTCCAGGGATATTTGGCTTGTTCACATGTAAGCCAAATGTGTTTCCATGGCCAGAAAAAAAGAAATCACTCATGGATAAAGTCACAGAAGTTTACAGTAAGTAGCTGTATATGTTTTCTAGGGCTACTGTAACAAATTACCACAAAACTGAGTGGTTAAATTCAACAAATTTATTTTCTCACACCTCAGGAGGCCTGAAGTCCAAAATCAAGGTGTGGGCAGGAATGGTTCCCTCTGAAAGCATAGGGAGAAACCATTCTATTCCTCTCCCCCACCCCAGCTTCAGGTGGTTGTTGGCAATCCTAGGCATTCCTTGGCTTGTGGACACATCACTCCAATCTCTCCCTCCGTTGTCAAATTGTCTTTTCTGTGTCTGTGTCCTCTCCTCTCCTTGTAAGGACACTGGCCATTGGATTTAGGGCCAACCCTAACCTAATATGGTCATATCTCAATCCTTAACCTAACTACATCTGCAAGGAGTTTATTTCCAAATAAGGTCACATTGTGAAGTTCCAGGTGGACATGAATTTAGAGGGGACACTATTCCACCTACTATAGTAACCTTTGGTGTGGAGGCAAATGCTGAGAGGATACGGACAGGGAAATACAGCATCAGCATCTGCTACAAAAATAATCGAAGAATACTGCATACTTTGGAGTAAAATACACCTAGGTTTTAATCTCAAAAAAAAAAAATAGAGTTTACATAAGGTTGGATGAAATAACTAGGCACCTCTGATTGGTCTATTCAGGTTTTTAAAGTAAATTAGGATCATTCCATTAAACAAGTATCTTTACTATAGAATATGCCATCCACTGTGAGGCCCAGAGAAGATGCTGTGACACAGTTCTTAGAGTGAGGAAACTTCCAGTGTAGGGGGACAACATGGACACATCTGAGACAGTTAAAGGGCAGTGCAAAGCAATAAGCAATAAAATGTTCAATTAAAGCATAAAATTCACTGCCTCAAGTTTGGGCAGTAGAAAAAAAGAAGGTTACGAAATTTTCAAGGACTGGAAAACATGAGTCTCCAGATTCAAAGACCTAACTAGGTACACATCACAACGGCAACAGACAGACCTATGCTGAGGTGTCATGACATTTCAGAAGACCAGGGAGGAAAATAAGACCGTCAAATTATCCAGAGTGGGCGGGGGTACAATTCACATTAAAAAAAAAAAAAAAGGAAATCAGAAAGGCATTAGGGAAAGTTAGGAGAGAATGAAAGAATAGCTTCAAAATTCTGGCAAAGTTATTGGACCTCAAATTTTATGCCTTCTAAACTATCAAGTATAAGTGTGTGGGGACCACAGCGGAGGGACACTTTTAAGACTTTCACGTTTCAAAATAATTACCTTCAATGCACCTTTTTTCTTTGTTCTGGAGAGATGGAAGAATGAACTAAGCTAGAGGAATGGAATCCAGAGAGGAGGAGCTTCAAACCCAGGTTAAGGGAATTTCCATAACGTTAGCTAAGAGAAACCCCAGGTTCAAGTTATGCTACAGAGATGGCGGTGTCGATTAAAGCAGAGTTGAGGGCACAAGGAGAAATGTCTTCAAGAAACTACTGAAACTAACAGATTCTAACTTTGTCATTGAAAAGTGTTTTGAAGAGTTATTACAAGGTGTGGAGACATTTCACTGATGTACATAAAACGGAGCAATAAAAAGCAATCAATTTTAACTCCATGTGAGACAAAGTGGGATAAGAGATTAAATGTAATGACGGTATACTACTTCACTGAGCAGTGAGAAGTATTTACATAGTCATAATAGTGAAAGCACTGATGTGTAGTTAATCAAAAATTGTGATGTAATTATATTGAAAGGGGTAGAGGTAAGGGAAATGGAATGTAATAGTACTAACAACATCTGTTTAAAGAGGAAGTAATGGACAATGTCTAAATTTGAGAATTCAAGAAGCTTAGGCATTTTTTTTTTTTTTAGAAATACAGGAAAATAACCAGAAGAAACAGCTAAAGGGTTTTCAGTAGTTGCCCCTGGGGAGATCAAGAGATAGTAAGTGAATGTATCTTGGGGTTGTTGAGTATGTCCTGGTGACTTGGGGTTTCTCGTTCTGTTCTTTCAGTCCCAGGTTTCTCCAGCTCTTCTTCCAATCTGTGAGCTGCCTCAGTTTCCTTCACTGCCACATAGTCCAAAAATATATATATTCTGTTTCACTTAGTGCAATTTGAACTGAGATTCTGTTACAACTAAGAGTCCAGGCTACTACAATGATAAATGTGGATCCCATTAATGTATGTATTCTGATGACTCCCTTTAGAAAATTAGTTGATTCATGTTCAATGTCCAGTCTATTCCATATGCTGAATAGACCAGGCCCTTATTATGACACGAGGTTAACCACATTCTGCATCTTTCTCAGGCTTCCCTCCCATCACTACCAGTTTCCTGTCACACTCTACACACACCCAATTCCTTTTCGTTCTTCCACTGCGCCCCTTCCTCAACATCCCCCCTGCCCAGCACTCCCTCCTAAATTGCTTTTTCTATAACCTCGTTTTACATCTGGTTAGTGCTTACTTATTTTTCAAGACTCAGCTCAACTGTTCCCTCCCACAGCCTTCTCTGATTCAGTAGATTGGCCTTCATGGTCCTCAGCTGCACAGCTCTGTGTTAACCCTTCAAACTTGTTGTAATTCTGCAATTGTACTTCGTATCCTCCTTTAGACAAGAAGCTACTTAAAGATTAGAACCATGGATTAGTCATTGTTGTATCCCCAGCACTCACAGCAGTTGTTCAATAAATGTGTATTGAACTGACCAACTCAGCTTATGTCTATATGGAACAGAGATAAGCGTGATTATCTTGGTGTTTCAGATGGCTAAAAGAACCCACTCCTAAGTATGGTGGCTTAAAACAATAACTATTCCTTTTTTTTATGATTCTGAAGCTAGAGCATGGCAAGTGGGTACAGCTTGTCCCTATCTTATGGGGCATTGGCTGGGGTCACACATGTGGCTTCCTTGAGCTGAGAATCCAGCGAGAACTAGAGCATCTAAGATTCACTCACGTGTCTGGCATCTCAGCCGGGTTGGCGGCAATGGCTGGGGCTGGCTGGACCGCTCTCTCTCTAGGCATCATTTAGTAGCATTACCTGAGCTCCTTGACATGGGTCCTAGATCCCCAAAGGACAAAACTGAAAGCTGCTAATAGTCTTAAGGCCTCGTTGTTTGGAATACACCATGCCGCTTCTGTTACCTTCTCTCGGTTAAAGCAACTTGCAGGCCCAGCTCAGATTCAAGGAAAGAGAATAGGTTCCAAGGGAAGGATTGACAGGACAAGCCTGGGAGAAATTCTTGGCGTCCGTCTTTACAGACAGTCTACATTTGATAATTCAATCATTTCGGGTAACTAAACCGGATAACTCCATTTGTATATTTTGGAACTAAAATATTTCTGTGGATTAGATTATCCTTGGAAAAGTCAAGAAGGGTGACTGGGGAGGAGGCACGTTGTTTTGCACACATGATGTTACTTTCAAAGATAAAAATAAATGGCTCAATTATGACATTTGGAGAGCCACGCTCGGACACAGTGCTGATGTTCTTTTCTACAAACAGGAAAGGGATAAGTTGCTTTTGTAGAAAGCTAATGGAGGAAGAAGGGGGCTAATGTGGCTCTATGATAATGGAAACTTTTCGTTAAAGATGACCTATATATACGCTACCAAATGTAAAAGAGATAGCTAGTGGGAAGCAGCCGCATAGCACAGGGAGGTCAGCTCGGTGCCTTGTGTCCACCTAGAGGGGTGGGATAGGGAGGGTGGGAGGGAGGCTCAAGTGGGAGGGGATATGGGGATATATGTATATGTATAGCTGATTCACTTTGTTATAAAGCAGAAACTAACACACCATTGTAAAGCAATTACACTCCAATAAAGATGTTAAAGAAAAAATGACCTAGATGATATTTCTGAAAATATTAACTGTCCTCGGCCAAAATTTAAAATAATGTCCATGTTTAAAATAATCCATTACACATAGCCATTCTGTCTCGGGATATACTTTTGCACATTAATGCTTTCAAGAATATGGAACTCTCAGAGAATAATGAATGGATATACCTGCATTTTAGCCATGTCCATTACAATAATTAAAATCTAGTATGGCCACAGTTTTTAATTACTTTTCATCATTGCTGCAGTCAATGAAGCTAGCTTTATTACCCATGATAATGTCTCACTTGTAATATATCTTCATAAAACCTGAAAAGAGTTTTCAATTCTGAATTCGAGAGAGAGGCTTTTCTGTCTAGCTTTGCTTAGAGCAGAATGCATAAATGAACCTTATTTGCTTATTACCTGAAGACAAACAATACAAATGAGACTAAATAGGACTCCTGCTTTTTCCTATCTCTATTTGAAATATCCTTTTGTGTTTCATTGTATTTTTAATTCTGTGTTGATAACATTTACCCCTTAGGAGAGACAATTCAAGGCATTTAACGCAGCTTAAGAGAACTAAAGGAAAGGTCCGAAATCTTGGGTTCCAGTTTTGGTTCTGCCACATGCTTGCTGTTCTTAGGCCTTAAGCAAGTCCCTGAAACAAACCAAACCTTGTTTTTTTCCAGTTGTATCAAAAGGATAAGCTCATCTTTTCTGCTTTCTTCACAGGTAAGAGAAAGACAATGAAAGGGCTTTACAAACTATAAATCTCTAAGCAGATGGGAGGAAGCAAATTGGTGAAACCGTAAATGAGACAGTAGAAATGGTAAAAAATCAAAAGTAGATTTGGTCTTTCATTATTTACTCATTTAATATTTACTGAGTGTCTAGAAGGTGTTAGGCACTGTGTTCAAGGCTGGAGACTAGTGGTAAATCAGACAGTTGAGGTGCCCCCCATCTTTGTGGAGCGGGCAGCCTGAGAGGGGAGACATATATTAAACATGTAAGCAAGCAGTTAACATCTCTGTAATAAGTGCTAGAAAGGAGAGGAATAGGACATCGTGAGAGAAACAAACAGGAAGAGCTGAATCAGTAAGCCTTCTTGGTATGGGAAATTGAGCCTGGAGGGTGGGATGGAGTCAGACCAGCAGATAAAGGGGTACACAGGCAGGTCCCAAGCAAAAAGCAACTCAAGGAAGACAAGTATGCCTAGAGGAGTCTGAGGAAGAGAGAGAGGGCAGGCACACGAGATAAAAAAAAAAAAAACATGTAGACCAAGAAGGGTGCTGGCTTTGATTCTGAGCCATGGAAAGTGACTGAAGGCATTTAGGCAGGAGAATGATGGGATCAGATATTATGCTTTATACAGGTCTCTTTTGCCAATGCGTTGTTAAGAGTCAAAAATGGAAAGAGGAAGCTACTGCAGAGGACCACAAAGGTGAAGATGGTAGCTTAATTCAGGGATAAGCAGTAGAAATAGTGGGGATTTGATGAATTCAAGATATATGTGGGAGGCGAAACTGACAGGATTCATTGATAGAATAATTATAATTAGGAAGGATTCCAAGATTTCTGGCTTGAGCAATTAGAAGGGTGGTTCTGCTGATTACAGAAATGAGGAAACTGGAACAAGTTTGTAAGGGAAAAAAAAATGTACTGTTGTGACATGTTGAAACTGACATTCAGATGGAGCTATCAAGAAGGCAGTTGGCTAGAGAATCAAGATATGGGCTGGAGAAAAACGAAAGTCCTGAGAAGGCAGACCCATGCTTCTAAATGCCCTCTGGCACAGACTGGGTGAAAAGCTACCAACCCAGGCCAGCGCTCTGCTGCCAAGCTTAATCATGCCATGCCTGTGACTGGCTGTGTAAGTGGTTTTCTTTTCAGGCCAGGATCAAGCCTTTCCGATTTCCTCCGGAATACCCCTATTCAATTTACCAGTTCTATCCATACACAATTGACCAGAGGGTAGGTCAGTTTTCAAACAGATGAAGTCACCTTGTTTATGAAGGAGTCAACTGGCAGACCTCCTACTACCTTTCTTTCTTTCTTCCTTCCTTTTTTCAGAACCCAAGAACACTGTGTTCAGAAGTGATAAACAGTAGTTACCAGTAGTCCAGGCCTAGGGTCAGTTCTACTGAACACCTAGCTTAAAGCGGAGGTATGCAACACAGATGTCAAACGTACTTCACCCTGGCCTGTTCAGTCTACATATCAGAGTGGTACAGAATTATAACTTTCTGGATTTCTCTATCTATAGTTGGTGTTTTCTTATTTTACGACTAAGGTAAAGGAAATTGATTTCAATTGGAATACTTTACTGCTTTCCGTATTTATTTTTTCCTAATCTACATAACGTTAGTGCTCTCCTTTTCTTTGATACTGCTGATGGCTTAAATGATGAAACACTGTCCCCGACAGAACTCCTGTGTGACACTCTAGACTTGAATCCGAGTGCCAGCACTTACAAGCTGTATGACCTTCAGCTTGTCACATATTTCTTGCTCTTAGCACCATTTAACAAACGGGAAAACTAAATACCTTGTATCAAGTAAATGAAATATATAGATAGTCTTAACACAATGCTTGGTACAGTGTTAGGGATTTGTGGTTGTTACTATTACTAGATGGATCTAAAGCACTGATTAGTCTTGGGGCTGCACATACCAGGGTCTTAGGAGCTCTGGTGAGGAATACAAAATCAGATTAACAACCATCACTGAATAATGAGAAAGTAGGTTGCTATGGTGATAGAAGTGAGGCTGACCTGAGTGGGCATCTTGAAGGTTGTGCTATTCAGGAGTCCAGTCTGTGCAAAGTTTTGTGAAAACTTCTTCCAATGAACTGAGCTTGAGGCATTGTCTACTCCCAAGAAGGCGGTAGGTATCTTGAAGTCAGTATTATTTCCTTGTATCCTACAAATTGGATTGGTGTCCAAAGTTTACCATGTTACCCTGGTGGGACACACCCATGAGAGATGAGGATAGGTTTGGGGTGGGGGGGAGGGAGAGAAAAGTCTTGATACTTACAGGCTATAGAAAGAAATGATTGACAAGCAAAGAATGTGTGAAGTGTAGCATACTGCATTTAGAGACAGTCAAATGCTACTATAAATGGCTTGCTTTGGATTTTTAATCATGCCTTACTTTTTCTAATAATTGTCCATACATAACGCCCTTTATTCATATGAGATCCTCAACCATTTTACAAATAATTAGGGAGCACCCATTCCATACCTGACTCTGAATCTTACCCCACCTCTGCTAGGTAGGCAGAGAAGGTTGGGGAAACTGATTCTTGGGAGGTGACATGATTTGCTTATCAGTGTCAGGCCTATTCAGTGCTGTTCGGTTTTACCCTTAGGAGCTATTTCGAATGCCTTTGGGACTAAGGGAAATGGAATGTATATTAGACCCTTGGAATTCAAAGTTACCATTTCTGCTTTTGACTACTTGTGAACAACCTGAAGCTCCCTGACTTGTAGCATGTGTGCATATATTTTCATTTTTACTGAAGCACGAGTCTGAGTTGCAACAAGGCTGCTGTGTGGGAGTGTGTGTACTGTACATCTGTTGTTTTTGCCTGCCTGGCACCTATTTCTCCATCCTTCAGTAAGAGCTCTTGGGTTTACTTTGAGGCACTGTGTCTCACTGTGTTGGATACTGCTATAGTGGGAATGTCAGCCAAGGAACCCTGAGAAGGGTCTAGGCATATGACCCAAGTTCAATCAGCCAGACTCTCTCTCCTAGGAATTTGAAACTTGAAATAAAGAGATAAAAGGATGGAAAGTGATTGAGGAAGATCTAGCCCCATCGTGATATCCTGAAAATACTGTCCATCCATTTCCGTTATCTGGAGTAGGGATCACCAAAACTTTTTCTGTAAAAGGCCAGCTAGCAAATATTTTAGGATTTGTGGGGCATTAGGTCTCTGTCTCAACCACTTGATTCACAGGTTTTCCTTTTTACTCTGTGATCTCCTTCCTCATCCTTCTAAGGAAATTCCATGTTGGCAGAATTGATTTCTGTTGCTTGACACTGAAGAGCTCTACTAATGTAGGGTGAATCTCTTGGTTAATGAGCGAGTCTAGTTGGCTTCTCAACATCCACACAGCAATGGAGCTTTCTCTTTATGCCTCCTACTAGTGTAGGGAATAACAAGTGAGAAGAAATTAATAAAAGAGTGTCTTAGTAAAAGGGCTAGGCCTGTTGACATCAACAAAAAACTGAAAAGTCTATAAAAAAGAAGGTGCGTTGTCAGACGTTTAGCATAAATTAAAAAATAGAATGTTAAATTTGTCAGTGGCTTAATTCTATGACTTGAGCTAGCCCTTTATAATTAAACAAATGGTGGGTTTATCACATTGTTTTAGTAAGGGCTCCAAAAAAGATTTTTTTTAATGATCAGAGAAAGATTTAAAATGTTAAAAAATTAACATGTTTTAAAAAAAATATTAAAATGAGGTTTACTTTTGGTATAGGTTCATCCTAGGAATCCTGAGCGTTCCATGTTGGAAGATGGAAGTCTGTACAAAGCTTTTTACATTGTGAATCTGGGATTGTGCGATGGTCTCTGAGTATATTCTTCCCGAGTGACAAGATTTCACTTCTGTCAATACTTCTTTCTGTCTCTGTCTCTTTCTGTTCAAAAAGTAAATATTGTCCTATTTAGATGAAGCAGATAAAAATCAAGTTTTTTCACAATCTGGCACTAGAAGGAATACAAAATGAGCACCATCCCTGCCTTTAAATAACTGCCCACCTAGCTGAGATGAGAACATTACCTACCCAGGAAATTGTCAGTAGTACAAAGCGGTCAGGTCATTTCAACAGAGAACGCATGGGTCACTGAAGATTTCTCTAACAGTGCTAAACCGAGGGATGCAATAAACCCAGCTTCATCTCAAGCAGCATCACAATCCTTGAGTTCCAGTTCCTTAATTTCCCTGAAGGCACAGGGGAACCTGAAGGCACAGGGGAGCTAAGTAACTTTGTCTAAGGTCCTACTTCTGATCCTGGTGTCACTGCAACTAGCAGTTGGTGTTCCCGATTCCTATGCTTAGTAACGTGAATGTATTCACTCAACCTCACAATAATCCTATGAAATAGGTACCATGACTATTTCCATTTTACAGATGAGGAGACAGGAACTCACTGCAAGGTTAAGGAATTTGTCCCTAGGCTCTGTGGTCCTGCAGTGTGTTCTTGAATACCTCTCTCTACTTTGATACCAAGAGTGTACGAGTATATTATGCTGTCTATGACTGGACACAGTTTTGAGATACGATCTTGAGGGAGACTGTATAGAATGTAGATTTCCTTCTAACATTATTGTCCACTTGGATCGAGGTCTATTAATAATTTTATAGGTGCATATTATGTGTGAGATAGTCCTCTAGGTGTTTTGCAGACACTATATTTGATTGTTGCAGCAACACTGAAAAGGAGGTATTATTTTCCTCATTTTGAGAGGAGGAACCTTGATTGGTTTGTCCAAGAACACATTAATAATAAGTTGCAGAATAGAAATTCAAACCGAGGTCTAGATGGTCCCAAAGCCTATGCCCTTTGCTGCCTTCCAAATCTCGGACTCTGCCTTCTTTAATGCTATGCTCTAACTTACCGAGCATTTTCTATACTTCCATCCTCATGCCTGTAATCAGAAATGAGTTGGATATTCTTGCTCAACAAAATGCATCCTATTCCAGCCAAGCAGTTCGGCCCCTCAAGGTTCCCCATAGCCAAATCAACCAGTATTTGGAATGGAAGTCAGACAACAAACCCCAGTGTACTGGAACTGAAAGTTACAACCTAGCTGGGTTGGTGGCTGAAAAACGAATGCGAGACACATAGATAATAAACAGCAGGTTTGGGACAGGAAAGCATGGCATTAAATAATTGAAGCCAGTGAAAGTGGAACATGGGGCCAAGTCTACACAGCTATTTATGAAACTGAGAAATGGAATATTGATGTTTGGTACCAGTACTGAGAGCTTTCCAGTTAATTACATTCTTGGGTGAAATCAGAGAGAAATATGATACATTTTTCAGGGAACAAAATAATTTTTAGTCATTCACTGAGAAATCGGTTAACTCTCTAGCTCACTTACTGTCTGTAAAACCTGGAACAGCAGTCACTGTGAAACACTGAACTTGTGGCCTTGATGTGTCCTAATTTTATTATGAATTTACTGAGCACATGCTACTTCCCAGGCAAAGATCTTCTCAGAGCTCATAGTTGGTGGAACAGCCACAGAGACAGCTAGATCTAACATATTAAAATTACTAGAATAAGATCCCATTCCTTATGGACTTAGGACACGGGGCGGGGGGAGGGTAAGCTGGGATGAAGTGAGAGAGTGGCATGGACATTTATACACTACCAAATGTAAAATAGGTACCTAGTGGGAAGCAGCAGCATAGCACAGGGAGATCAGCTCTGTGCTTTGTGACAACCTAGAGAGGTGGGATATGGTGGGTGGGAGGGAGACGCAAGAGGGAGGGGATATGGGGATATATGTATACATATAGCTGATTCACTTTGCTATACAGTAGAAACTAACACACAACTGTAAAGCAATTATACTCCAATAAAGATGTTAAAAAAGATCCCATTCCTGTCCCCATCAATCACTACCTTACACAGCTTTTTTCATAGTATTCATCAATACCGAAAAATATATATTTATTTGCTTATGTGCCTACTGTCTCCCAATGTAGAATACAGGCACCAGTGAAGCAAGGGTTCTGCTTCCTGCTCTGTTCCCATCATTTAGAACTGTGCCTGGCAGATGATAGACATCAAATGCTGAATGAAATGGAGGTAACAGACAAAGAGGTGACCCAATTTGTCCAGGCTGGGCTGGTGAAGGCACCAGAGGGGACAATGTTTCAAGCAGAGCCTTGGAAGGTGCACCAGGGTTAATCTATGGAGGAATAAGTTACGAGCATTGTGGAGAAAAGGCAAGGTAGAAACAGACAGATGGATGCATGAAACTGCATAACTGCACGATGTGTTTAGGCATTGAGGATGCAAAGGTTGAGTCCAAGGGAGTGACTGTAAATAATATACAGTGTGGCCAGACGACGCCATACACGACACACAGCGACGACACAATGGGTTAATCCCCATTCATCAGCCCCCACCTTCCTGGTACCCACTGACTTCCCCTACTTCCCACTTTGGTTTCCAGAGGTACTTTCTCAAAGAAGCCTTCAGCACCTGGGGCTGGGCTCTAGTATGTTAACTAAGTATGCGGCTCTCTTTAGCCATCTCCGTTCTATTTCCTTTAAACTTGGATACATTAACTTGCTCAACCCATCATATGGTTCTAGCAAAAGAATTCTTAATTGACATTCCCAGTGGCAGAGCTGAATTAAACTGCTTTTGATGGTGAAGGTTTTTATTAACCTAAGATAATTAGGTAGTGTTTGAATGGATAAGAAGCATCCTAAGTAGTCTCCAAATATGTCATAATCTATCATGTGTCACTTTTGGGCTTGTATTCTTTTTCTTTTTGCTTTTTCGCCAGCACTGCTGTTTGAATGAGTGCCAAGCTGTTTAGAGTTAAAACTCTTCCGTTGCAATGAACAGAAAACAACAAAAGCTCAAATTATAGAAGGGGGAATTATTGACAGAACATTGTGTTAACATTGTGAGAACATGGAACTCTAGAGCACCTGGGCCTCTTCAATTACTTGAAAAAGAAATTTGAAATAGGTAGTTTTTAATCTCTTAATCTCTCACACCCAGCCCTTTGCCCTCTGTGTCTTTGCCTCTGGCTCCGTCTCCTTCCATCAGTTTCTTCCTTTCTTGCTCCCTTCCCCCCCCCCACTCTTTTTATCATTCTCTTCCTCTCTTATTATTCTCCCTTCCACTGGCTTTCTTTGCTTTTCATGTTCATAGCTAAGCCTTCCTCACAGCTCTCCAGATTATATTTTCTCCATTTAAGAGACCAGCTCAGATGACTGGCTAATTGCTTAAATCTCTCAGGTTTCACAATCCATAGAAAGGAGGATCTGACTGGCTCAGCTTGAGTTAAGTATTATCCATGGTCCAATCAACTGTGAGCAACGAAACAGTCACATGATACAAATATGCATAGGAGTGGGTGTGCAGAAGTCCTCTGGGGGTATGGAGAGGAGTATTTCTCAGAGAAAGGGTATCACCACAAGTTGAACGTGTAAGCTGAAAGGTATCTGCTACCTCCAAGCACAGAGTCTGGATGAAAATTCATGGATGAGCTAATATTCTTTTTAAACTAATGCTGGCTGATCAAGAAAGCTTGATGAGAGATACTATAAGGAATTTCAGCACTTCGTGTGGAGTGATTCTTCCCTGGGAAAGTTGATCAGACTTTTTGAATGTCAGGCCATTCAGGAGATTTGTAGAGTTCAAGTTCCTAGGTCACCCAAGGCCAGAGAAGCAGATTCATGCAACCAGTTGCTTTAGGGGGAACAAATGTACCCATTAGCTGAGAGGCTAATGTCCATGCCTCACGGTGTCTCTCTGCAAAGTGGTTTCTTTCCTGTCCTTGGCTTGCTCAGGTGTGAAATGAGATGGATAGATGTGACAGTCCAAATTCCCTGTAGTTCTGGTTTGCTATGATTGCCAGTGAAGGTAAGAGGCCCCACAAGGTGTGGGCTGCTCTCGGAAGGAGCTGCCTTCCTAATCACGGCTCACATGTACATATGTGCTCGCCAGGCCCTCTGAATTCTCCTCAAAGCCATTATAGCTGAATTTGGGATCCTATTTTTTTTTCCCCTAGGTAGTCTAAAATTAGATTTGCTGACTTCGCAGCTCCTGTCAGGTGTCTGTTTCTCAAAGCAGAGATTTTTTCAGACTTTGAGCTTTCAGTTCCGGGGGACTGTGGTTACTTTTTCATCTCTCTAGGCAGAACTCTGAATGGCAACGTGGACCTCTGAGCAGGGGCTGCTGGGGTCACCCCCCCAGCGGTTAACCATGGAGGCCCTGCACCAAAGCACCCAGCCCTCTTCTGCAGGAGCTGTCATCGTGAGAACCCTACATTGCAGACAAAGTCCAGGGCGCTGAGGCTGAGACTGGGTGTAAATGGTCTTATCTGGAAATGACAAAATTATTGAAGTGGGGTTGTGATTATGCTCAGATTCCTCTGGGCCTTTGATGGATGGTGTAAAAATAAAGATGAAAGAGGAAGGGTGCTGCTATTAGGGAGAAGACTCCTTTAACTCCTTCCTGTGGA
Source organism: Stenella coeruleoalba (assembly GCF_951394435.1). Taxonomy (NCBI): domain Eukaryota; kingdom Metazoa; phylum Chordata; class Mammalia; order Artiodactyla; family Delphinidae; genus Stenella; species Stenella coeruleoalba. The sequence continues at coordinate 78,564,289 of NC_137156.1, forward strand.
ATGGGTTGTTCACTCACTCAACACTCGCCGAGCACTGTGTATCTTCTAGTTCCTGTATGTTCACCTGGTGCTCTGCTGGATGCGGGGGAAGCAGGAATGTAGACACATGGGTCATCCTCCAGAAAGGGAAGACGGGCTGGCAAACATGTGAACATCAGTCTGGGGCTGTGGTCAGGAGTATCTGTATTCTCTCCTAGTCTTCTTTAAATGTTTGGTAGAATTCACCAGTGAAGCCATCTTGTCCTGGGCTTTTCTTTGTTGGCAGGTTTTTTTTTTTTTTTTTTTGCGGTACGCGGGCCTCTCCCTTTACGGAGCACAGGCTCCGGACGCGCAGGCCCAGCGGCCATGGCTCACGGGCCCAGCCGCCCCGCGGCATGTGGGATCTTCCCGGACCGGGGCACGAACCCGCGTCCCCTGCATCGGCAGGCGTACTCCCAACCACTGCGCCACCAGGGAAGCCCTGTTGGCAGGTTTTTGATTACTGATTCAGTCTTCTTACTTCATTGGTCTGTTCAAATTTTCCATTTCTTTATGATTCAGTCTCAGCAGGGTGTATGTCTCTAGGAATCTATCCATTTCTACTAGGTTAACAAATTTGTTGGTGTGTAATTGTTCATGGCAGACCCTTGTGATCCTTATTTCTGTGGCATCAGTTGTAATGTCTCAATTCAATTTTTATTTTGAGTCTTCCTTTTCCTTCATTAGTTAATCTAACTAAGCATTTCAGTTTTCTCTCTCAAAAACCAACCCTTAGTTTTGTTGATTTTCCTGTTTTTCTATTCTCTATTTTTGTTCCAATCTTCATCATTTCTTTCCTTCTACTACCTGTGGGATTAGTTTGTTCTCCTTTTTCTAGTTTCTACGGGTGTAAAATTAAGATCTTTGTTTTTTTAATGTAGGTATTTATCGCTTTTCTCTTAGTACTGCTTTTGCTGTAGCCTGCAAGTTTTGTGTTTTTATTTTTGATAAAATTCTTAAAAGAAAACGTCGGGGAAAGCTTCATGATGACAACCTAGGTAATGATTTTTCTGGATATGATACCAAGAGCACAGGCAACAAAAGCAAAAATAGGCAAATGGGACTACATCGAACTGTAAACCTTCTACATAGCAAAGGAAGCAGTCAATGGAGTGAAAATGGAACTTGTGGAAAGGGAGAAAATATTTGCTAGTCACATATCTGGTAAGGGGTTAATATCCAAGAAAAAAAAGAAACTCTCATAATTCAATAGCATAACAACAACTCATTTTAAAATATTGGCAAAGGACTTGACTAGGCATCTCTCTAAAGAAGCATACCAATGGCCAACAGATAGATGAAAAGATGTTCAGCATCACTAACCATCAGGGAAATGCAAACCAAAACCACAATGAGATATCATCTCACACCTGTTAGGATGGCAATTATCAAAAAACGAAAGGTAGTAAGTGTAGAGAAATTGGAACTCTTGTACACGGTTGGTGGGAATGCAAAATGTTGTGCTCACTAGGGAAAACAGTATCTAGCTTCCTCGAGTTGAAAACAGTACTACCATATCGTCCAGCACTCCCATTCCTGGGTATATATCCAGAAGAATGGAAGTCAGGATCTTGAAGAGATATTAGCCCTCCCATGTTCGTTGTAGCATTATTCACAATAACCAAGCTACAGAAACAACCTAAATGTCCGTTGACAGACAAATGGGTAAAAAAAATTTGGTATATACACACAATGGAATATCATTAGCCTTAGAAAAGAAAGAAATCCTGCTGTATGTGACAACCTGGATGGAACTGGAGGATATTATGCTAAGAAAAATTACCGAGTCACAGAAAGACAAATACCGCATAATTCTACTTATATGAAGTATCTAAAATAGTCAGACTCCGAAACAGAGTAGAAAGGTGGTTGCCGGGGATTACGAGGAGGGGGGAATGAGAAGTTGCTTCTCAAGGGGTATAAAGCTTCGGTCATACAAGATGAATCAGTTCTACAGATGTGCAGCATTACAATACCGTGCCTGTATTAACAATGCTGTGCTGTGCACTTAAAATTTAAGAGATTAGATCTCATGTTAAGCATTCTTACCGCAATAAAAAAAAAAAATCCATTTCCCCTCCCCCCAAGGAAATAAGAAAGGATTTATTGTGACTTTCTACCACTCAAGGATTCTTGGAAGCCAAAGGCCTCACAGCCTTATGAATGCTATTCTTCTAAGAAATGAAGCTATTCATTTTGGGAGGCAGAGGGCCTGCTCTTTTTGGCATGAAACAGATCTTTCTAGATATTCCAGGTTCTTCAAAGGCCCAAGAAGAAACAAAGAAGAGCTGGGCTGAGTGTCCCGAGAGGTCTGCTTATCAGCTTTGAATCCAGGCCCATGCCCCTTCCCCTTTGGGCTGGCTGTCATGGAGGGCAGCCGTGCCCCGTGGCATCTTCAGAGCCTGAGTGCCTTCCAGGATGATCCTCGGGTCTGGTCCAGGCTGTTATTCCAAGGACTGTGTCTTAAGGAAATACAAAGGCCGCCCAGAAGCTCCATCCCTCCTTTAGGATGGTCCTGAATGCAAACTGCTTTTTAGGCAGGGAGAAGCCTCTGGCTAGAATGGAAGAAGGCCATGGAGGCAGGACACCTGGACTCGGGTTCCTGCTCTGGCAGCGTAACCCTTGCTAAGTCCCATAGCCATTACTGGTTTTAGTCGCTTTTCCAGCCTGGGAAATAGGTGATCAGCCCATCTCCCAGGCTTTACCACTGTCGGGCTTCAATTTCAAACAGACCTGAGTTTAAATCCCTGCATTAACACCCCTGTGGCTTTGGACATTCTGTATCAACAACATTGTTTTATCTACTTGCTATTTCAGGTTAAAATAGTTGCATGGATTTTCCACCAAATTTGGATCTTAAATCTTAAGTCAGACCATCCAACTAACTTAAGTCAGATCACATGACCATATGGGCATACTCTATATCCAGGGTAAGAGATGACCAAGAGGGAAAACTGAGAGGTTACTGTGCTCCAGACCCTGTACTAGGCACTGGACATGCATTATCTCTTTTATTCTTCACCAGCTCAGGAGGTAGTTACTATCATTACCTATTCTTTGCAGAGACGGAAATAGCAACTGAGACTTAATTAACCCTGGGGAGAACAGGTAGTAAGTTATGCAGACCCCTTAGCACAGTTAGTTATGCAAGTCACCTAGCACAGTGCTTGGAAACTGGCAGTAATTATTACTAAAGCTGCTTGATAAGCAACTAACTCTAATACAGAAGAAATCAAATAGCAGCTGTCTGTGCAATGGGCTATGTTAGACTTTTGGTTTTGTGCAGATTCAGGAAAGACTTTATAGAAGGAAAGATGACTGAGCTGAACCCTGAGTAATAAATGGGATTTGCCTATGAAGTCAAGGGTATTGAGGCATGCATAGGGGAGGGTGTTGTAGAAGCACCGAGAATGGCAGAAGCAAAGGCATCAAGGAATACGGGGTTGGGGAACGGCAGGCGCGCTAGGGCCACTGGGGAGGAACAGCAGGAGTCCAGCCTGGGCTGGCAGCAGTTCGCCCATGTTGGTGAAAATCTGAAATTTATCTTATGGGTCAGAGGCCTCAAACTAGTGGGCCTCTGGCCACATTTGGCCAACATATGTCTTTTATGTGTGCGACCCGAAGCTGTTTTCTCTGAAGTTTTGAATTACCAACATTAAAAAAATCTTATGTTTTCAGCCAAGCATCCTGAATTCCAGATTTTCCTGAAAAATGGGAATATTTGACCATACTGATTCACCCTTCAGCTGTGGGTGATGTGGAATAATTAAAGGTCATCTAAAAATGATTTACTACGTACTTGCTGCCTACCCCTCTGCTAGAGTAAACAAGTGTACGAATCATCATTGTTTCTTTTAAGGAACTGTCACTCGAGGGCTGGCCTAACCAATATCGTAGCTACTTGCCACATGTAACTATTTAAAATGAAATTAAATGAAATTTTAGTTCCTCAGTCGCACTAGCCACGTTGCAAGTACTCAATGACCACACGTGGCTAGTGACTACTGTATCGGACTGCACAGATACAGAAATTCCCCTCGTGGCAGAGAGTTCCATTGGACAGCACTGCTCTAGAGAGCGGCCAAGGATGAGACACATGAGGCAGTCGGAAAAATACACAACATAAAATAGCAAGCTTAAATGGTGCTGGAGATGTTGCGAGAAGGTGGAAGTTTTCACGAGCCTTAATGCAAAGGAAGCTTCGTGAGGGAGGTTGACTGAGGATGGATAGGATTAGATTGGAAGAGAAAAAGAGGGTAGGGTATGAGTAAAGAATAGAAAGGGCATCTATCTGGTAGGAATGCAAATCATCGGATAAATAATTAACAGTAGCTTAAGCAAATAGGAGTTTATTTTTCTCACGTAAAGATATCTGTCCCAGGGACCCAGTGATGTCGGGGCCAGCATGTCTGATATTCTCGTGGTCTTTCCCTGATTATTGCAAGATGGATGTTGGAGATCTAGCCTTTGTGTCTTTAATCAAGGTAAGAAAAATGAGGAAGGAAGGTGTGGTGGCTGACTTCCATTCACTGGCCAGAACAGAGCCACGTCATGTCACATGCAAGGTACTGCAGAGGCTTTTACAGCTTCTAGTACACGAAGGTAAGGACCGAGGGAGTTGTTACTGGCAGTTCAGCAAAGCCATCTGGCGTCTGCCACAGCTGGGGCCTGGGGAGACATGGTGGGGGAAAAGGCAATGGGCTGGAACCCAGAGACGTGGGTCATAACTGTCGCCGTCAACTCTCTGTGGTGAGATTTGGAAAATCATATTTATAAGCCTCCCAAATCTCATCCCTTTATGATACTTAAGGCCCCTTTTGAGGAGGCCCACAGTCCATGGTATCATGAGATCCCTGAAGCCATCCTTTCACCCTAAAGTGGAACAAAAAATAAAAACCAGTCGAGAAATGATGCTGACTCTGACTCGGTTAATCAGGGAGTAGATTGTATTAGCTTTCTATCATTGCTGTAACAAATCACCACAAATTTGGTGAATGAAAACAACACACATTTATCGCCTTACAGTGCTGTAGGTTAGAGGTCTGACATCGGTCTCCCTGGGCTAGAAATCAGGATGTTGGCAGAGCTGTGCTCCTTTCTGGAAGCTCTAGGGGAGAATCCATGTCCTTGCCCTTTCCAGCTACAGGCTGCCCACATTCCTTGGCTCATGGTCTCTTACTTCACCTTTCTTCCTTTCATTCATTCATTCATTCATTTCTTCCTTCACCTTTAAAGCCAACAAAGTTGCATCTCTCTGTGCCTTCCTTCTGTGCTCACATCTTCTGACTTTCTCTTTTGCTTCCCGATTACGTTGGGACTATCCAAATAATCCAGGATAATCTCCACTTTTAAACATTTATCTAATTAGCAACCTTACTTTCATCTGCAACCTTAATTCCTCCTTGCCACGTAACCTAACTTTTACAGGTTCTGGGAATTAGGATATAAACATCTTTGGGGAGGGGGTGCACATCATTCTGCCTGCCACACAAACTTGGGCACAAACTAATCGGATACCAATCCAGAAATTCCACTTTTAAGAATTACCCAAGAATACAAGGAGGTAAATGTATATGATTGCAACTTATTGTGCAGATATTTATAATAGCAACAATTCAGGAGGAAAAGTGATGTCCATGAAATGGCTGTGGTCAAAAAAATTATAGTCCATCTGTAGTGTGGAAAATTTTGCAGCCATATCTGTTTATTGATATGGTGTCAATAATACGTCAAGTGAAAAAAGCAGATTATAGAATAATTGTATGGTACTAGCCCATCAATACTAAATCTATATGCCCACAAAATGTATGTATATACATACATTGAATGACTACTAGTGATTAATTCTGGGAGCAGTAGATTTGAGATGCAAGAGATTTTCACTAGATATTTTGAGAATGATTATATATATTCAGAGAAAAAATTTCATCCTTTTAAAGAGAAAAACTCAGTGTTTTTAAAAACAAAAACTTTATCATTCCTGAATTATTCACCAGTACATACTTCTACTGACAGAAGTCTTCCTTTCCACTTGGAATTCAAACAGTAGTGGCTAAACAAAAAACAGTGCACTGCTGGGAGCCACTGTGTGTGTCTGCATTCAAAAATCACAGAGAGGGCTTCCCTGGTGGCGCAGTGGTTGAGAGTCCGTCTGCCGAAGCAGGGGATGCGGGTTCATGCCCCGGTCCAGGAGGATCCCACATGCCGCGGAGCGGCTAGGCCTGTGAGCCATGGCCGCTGAGCCTGTGCGTCCGGAGCCTGTGCTCTACAACGGGAGAGGCCACAGCAGTGAGAGGCCTGCGTACCGCAAAAAAAAAAAAAAAAAAAAAAAAATCACAGACATAATTGTTTGTCACTTTAACTATCTTACTCTTCTGGGTTTTTGAATAATCTTCCAAATGCTATTCCCATTTGCTAGCCTAATACATAGAACCACATTCCACCCAGAAACTTGGAGTTCATTTCTTCATTTCTCTCCTGAGATAGACTAAATATGAAACCTTAGGTAGCTTGGTATTTTGATTTCCAGGTGTCTACAGGGAAATGCGTTCACCATCTCAACAACTAAACCTAGCAAGGACTTACTATGTGCTAGTTGTGATGCTGTCATTTCTGGTTCGTGTGAAATGTTCTTATATTCTTTCCTTAAACCTCTTTGTTGTGTGACTTAGTTTGAATGTATTTCCCTTTGCAACAGGACATGCCCTAATTCAGTATTTCCCAAACTGCATTTCTTGGTACTAGTGCTCTCTGTAATGTATAGGTATTCTAAAGGTAACATTCATTTTTTTCTCCAAAGTTTCTCTAATATGTATGCACACACGCACGTAAGTGTATCATAATAAAAACACGTAACTGACTTGGGAAATGGGGCACCATTCTGAAGATCAAAAGGAACATGAAAGGCTATACCCAATTCATCAATACTATTAATCTGTAAATGGATGCTTGAGACACACTTACCAGCTCCCCCTAGACTGGTATACCACCTTATTAATGAGCTCTGGTCTCTGTTATGTATCTTATGCCTTATAATTCTAACATACTTGTGATATATTTTATTCTATATTAAACAGAATAGTCACATGTTCATTGTTTCTTGCCACAGTTATTTCACCTGAAAGAACATTTTACTTTAATCCTATCATGAATTTTAATTTATAAGCATCTGATGCTCCAACAATCCATTATAATTTTAAAAGGAACATCATGGTCAAATAATTCTTGAGTTGCTGGCTATAAATAAGAGGTGTCACGTTTAAGAAGGACGATGATATATATGTACATGACAGTTATGGAGACATTCTCATAATAACACGTTACAGTGGTACCCAAGCCTGAACACAGACCGGCCACACCTGGGCAGCCTCTGTTAAAATACAGAGGCTCCGACTCTAGATCCAATCTCACAAATGAGAGTTTCCTACGGAACGAATCCAGGAACCTGTATTGCTCAAAATCTCTCTAGATGATTCTTCTGCAGTATGTCCTGCAGTGTGACCTGGTTTATAATCCACGAGTACATTCCATTTTGTTACATTTCTAAGGAAATTATGCAAGATGAAAATAAATTAAGGTTTTTACTGACTTAAGGGGTATAGTAAACTAATGAAGTTTTATAAGTGAACAAATAAAATTTAGGTCTTTGGGGAATGTACAAAAAATGCTTACTAACATTATAGCATGTTTGATGTAGAGAACAAACGTATGGACACCAAGGGGGGAAAGCGGGGGGCAGACGGGGGTGGTGGTGGTGGTGGGATGAATTGGGAGACTGGGATTGACATGTATACACTAATATGTATAAAATGGATGACTAATAAGAACCTGCTGTTTAAAAAAATAAAATAAAATTAACTTTGGTAAAGTTACCAAAATGTGTAAGTGTAGAGGACTGTTTTAATAAATGATCACATGTACACAGAACATTATGCAGCCTTTACAATTATATTTATGACATTTGGTGGCAAGGGATAAACCTTCAGTGACAAACTACTTAAACTCTCACGACACTTTGTCCTGGGAACGACAGGAAGGAAGTGTCCTGTGGTTTCCCCCCTCTTGAGAAGCTCCCTCCTTGTGAACAGGAGACGGGATGCCGACCGAGGCCTATCTTTTCTACAGTCCCCTCCTAAAGACTGCTAGAAACACCCCTGGGGGTTCAGCCACGCTTCCAGCTTTAGCCTGCCATCGGGGCCACCGCAGCACTGAACAGCAGTCTACACATTTCCTATCATGTTAGTAGATTTACAAGAATCAGTTTGTAGTCCCAATGCTGGTTCCAAGCATGCACACGAGCTTGGAGTTCAACATTTAAAACTCTAGGATAACATATCCACCACTTTCCCCTTCGCTTTAGTAGAAGAACTGATTATTTGTCGTAAGGAAAAATGACCTTGTTCTCAGTACAAAGAGATATTGGGAAGACGCCTCAGCAGCAAAAACCGAAGGGAGGGAAGGAGGGAGGAAGGAAAAATAATTTTTAAATAAAGATTCATTGTTGTCAAATTAGGATTTGCAAACTGGCATCCGTAAGCCACATCAAACCCCAAATTACGTTGTGTTAAGCACACAAGTTTACAAAAAAATTGACTTTGAACCCCTTTAAAAGGGGTGTGCAATCTCTAGCTCACCCTATCACAGTCCTCATTACTATACCGAGGCCGCTTGATGCACTCATGTCACATGACTGGTCTCAACAGTCACTGAGTGATTCATAACCACTAAACTCTGTTCTTTGGCATTTTAAATTCTGGATTCTCTACAAAGGTTGACATGGAACGCTGATCAGTGTTACGGAGATTCCAGCCAAGAACCACCTTCTCTATCCTCTCCTTGAAGGATCTTGGACACAAACTTGGATCAACTTGTGAATTATTGGCCAACGTTACGCTGAGAAACAGCTTTCCAATTCTGCAGAAACTAACCCAAACTAATTACAGGATTCACCAGGGATGGGACCTGTGGCTCCATCTGACACCACTCCACCAGAGCACCACCTGCCGGATTCTGCTTTTGGCCACACAGAGGCTGAGATGCAGATCACCAGCAACCATGCAGTGGGACTAAGACAAGGCGGAAGCTGGCCTGTGTGTGGGTCCCCTGAAAGGAGGAGTTGTCATCCCCCACCTTTTCCTTTTATACAGAGTTCCACACTGCAAAGTAATCCATCTCCCTTTGTCTAAGTGGCATGCAAGTTTGTAACTGTTCTGTTCTTTTTTGGAAAGCCCATAGAATGGAAATGGGCTTGTCTGCCCGTTTGTTGGATAAATAGAATTCAATATAGATATGGTTTAGGATATTATCTCCCCACCAACCCCAGAGCACTGATTCATACATAAAGAGTTCAACAAATATTAGCTGAATGAATGAATGAACCTATCCTTGGCCTAGCCTATGTAGTCAAGTACCTATAACTCAAGGCAACATCTGAAATGTTCTGTAGCTGCTACAAGCAAAATCTGCTGGGTGTTTTGAGGAGAAGGGTTCCTTTTTATTAAAGGTTAGGAAAGAGTTTTAGAAGAAGTAGTATCTGAGCTGTACCTAGAAGGATAAGGAAGATGCACACTTCAGCAAGAATAGAAAAGTATGGAATATTTTGACATAGCAATTTCCTTTGGTCCTTGCTCCTATGTTATTAAAGGGAATCCACTTCAAGTGCGAACCAAAAGTTCCTAAATAAATGGAGGAAAATTTGATTGGAAATTTCTCAAAAATGAAAAACTTACAAAGTAAGTTTATATTTTACAATCTGTCAATTATAATCACAGCCATTTGCTAAGTCTTAAACGATGGATCAAGGCTGAGGGGTGTGTGTGTGTGTGTGTGTGTGCGCAATACTTTTGTCACAATTGTACGGTAACATGAGATGACTGACCTCTTTCACTTCATACTTGACTTTCACAGATTGGCCATGAAGCGGTCACAAAACTTAGAGTTTTGATTCCCTTTGGGAACATCATCACTACGGAGACTCTGATACATACTAAGGTAATAAGGATCCCTTGTAGTTGACTTTGGCCAGTATATAAGCAATACATTGAGAAGCTGTGGCTAATAAGTATGGCCAGGTTGATTGGGGCCTTGAACACTGGGATGAAAAAGTCGGGCTTTATTTCCTTAATGGACAGTATGGAGTCAATGAAGATGTTTGAGTATGAAAGTAAACGAAGCTGTCCTTTAGGAAGATTTCCCCGGCAATGCCAGGGAGGGTGGGTTGCAGTGGAGGCTACAGGTGTGCATACAGTCAGGAGGCTGAAGTCATCCATCAACACTCGTGTTTCCTTACAGAATGTTTGTCTATGAGGACAGGCAAAGATTCCTCGTTTATCAATGCTTTCTGTCCTCCTTTGACTTCCACTGCAATTGATGGTGATGCATACCTTCATTTATCTTTGTAGGATGAGAGGCATTTTTCAGAGCCGTTTGCATGTTTTAAGCAGCCCACACAGAGACGAATGTGATTGGCAATTTGGAACATATTGTCTTTATTCAGATCCAGAATCAGGCCTGAGGGAAGAAGGGTTAAGTAAGATGGAAAACAGCTCCTCCCCATAACCCTTTCCCACATCTGTGAAAACACGAAATTAATCTTTCATCTTGTGATGTTTACTTTAGAAGGTAAACTAAATGAGAAGGCTAGACCTTTGTTTAGGGTAAAGACTCAGTGAACTCCCTGAGATGAAGAAGAGACGACTATAGAGCTGTTATTTTCTAAACATCTTTCTAAAGCAACTTATTTAGTACAACTGCATGTTATCCTTTCAGGGCCTCAAATGGAGTGATATAAGTGATGTACTTTTTCCAGAATGTTACATGGAAATGCTTTTCAACTATGGTACTTTTAAAAATGTGAATACATCCATGTTTCCCCTCATTCCTTCTTTCAAAGCCCCCCAACCCTCAAACATACACACTCACACGAATGCACACACCTGCTCACTCAACAAAGGATACAGTCCAGGAAGAGGATAAATGGAGGTTCTGTAGAAGAAAATTAACCTTCCAGATAAGAATTTCAGAAGTTAACCTCTCTTTCTCTCAATTACAAGTTCTGAACATGGGTACTTAACCACCTATGAACCAGTAATGGGTCTATTTCCTAAGCAAATATTAATAATGACAGCGAAGGGAAAACATGGTAATTTCCTTCCTTGAAACATAAGTGTTTCAAAAGGGTATTGCTAGCAGGTAGAAGGGCCTCAGATATTTTGGTCCGTCTCTCACTTTCTGGGCTACAGATTTTTCAACAGTTTTTACAGCCTCTGTATTATAATTTATACTGAATCCTATGAAAACCAGAAAAATCCTAAATTGAACATAACGATGATTTATTTATTTTTAATCAGGTCCTTTACCCTAAAGGCTCAGTGACTCTTTCTTGGCAGGATGACAAAGGCAGGAAGCACATTTCCCCCCTCCATGTCAGGCAGGCAATCTCAGTACCTTTGTATTGAGCTCCTAGTGCATGTTGGCAATGTTCTAGCCATGAACCAGGCAGAGAGGTCCCTGCCCTCAAAATATTAACTTTCCTGAGGGAGGAGAAGAAACAAACGAACGCAATAAATTCCATAACTGCTAAATGCCGTGAAGAGATAAAAAGAGGAGCTACTTCCTGCCAGGTCATCTGGATAGACCTCCTTAAGGAGGCGACAGTTAAGTCAGACTTAATTTGGACTTGAATTCCTATTTGGACTCAAAGGCAGGTTGAGCACATTGATCTAGGTTTAGTTTTCCCAAGATAAAACACCCATTTTAAAAACTGTTGCTTTTTATTTTATTTTATTTATTTATTTTTGGCCGCGTTGGGTCTTCATTGCTGCGCGCGGGCTTTCCCTCATTGCGGTGAGCAGGGGCTACTCTTTATTGCAGTGCACGGGCCTCTCACTGCGGTGGCTTCTTTTGTTGAGGAGCACGGGCTCTAGGCGCACGGGCTTCAGTAGTTGTGATACGCGGGCTCAGTAGTTGTGGCTCGTGGGCTCTAGAGCACAGGCTCAGTAGTTGTGTGGCACGGGCTTAGTTGCTCCACAACATGTGGGATCTTCCCAGAGCAGGGCTCAAACCCTTGTCCCCTGCATTGGCAGGTGGATTCTTAACCACTACGCCACCAGGGAGGTCCCAAAACCTCGTATTTAAATTCTGCAACCTCACAAAGGCCGTCCGTTTCCACCTTCACAGAATGTAGCAAACAGGGAGCTCGTGTTTTCACAAACTTCTTTGTGGAGTAAGAAACTCTACTACCAGTTTTACAGCAAAGGTTAAATAAATGAACAATTTTGTGGGGTTATGGGGTTTATTATTCCCATATCATGGATGAGGAAATAGAATTCAAAAAGGTTGAGTTAATGGCCAAAGCTTATATGCACAATAGGTTGAGGAACCTTAGTGACTTAGTACAGTGTTTCTTTAAGGTTCTATAGGTTCTTAAATTTTGATAATGTATTAGCTCTCCATTGCTGCATAACAAATTACCCCCAAATTTAGCAATTTCAAGCAACGTACACTATCCCACAGTTTCTCTGGGGCAAGGCCTCCGACTCAGGGTCTCTAACAAAGCTGTGATCACAGTATCAGTGGCACTGTAGTCACTTCAAGACTTGACTGGAGGAGGACCTGCTTCCACCACCATTTACTCATCGGTTGGCACGTGTTATGGGCTATTGTCCAGAGATACCAGATCCTGCCATGTGAACCTCTCCATAAGGCTACTCATGACATCACAGCTTGCTTTCCCCAGAGTCAGGGGTCAGAGGCAAAGAGAGAACGAAGGATAGAAACTGGAGTCTTTTATAGCCTAATCACAGAAGTGATCTATCCCTTCACTTTTGCCACATTCTATTCATTAGATCTGAGACCCTTAGTTTAGCCCACACCTAAGAGGAAGGGACTACATAAAAGTGTGGGAACAAGGAGGGGTGGTTGGGAACTATTTTAGAGTCTGCCTACCAAAAAAAGTTATTTTAAAGTAGTATATAAGTCAAAATAAATCTTTCATTAGACAGCTACTTAAAAATTCAATACTGTATTTGGGGGTACACAATTAAATTGAATGGCTTACCAAACTAATGATTAGAGATGAAAAATAACTTCATTGTTAAAATGGAAAAAACAGCAAAATTGATAATCAATTCAAACTGACAAGGGAAACTTAAAACATGCAAATATCTTTTCATTTTATTATACTCCATCAATTTAATACCAGCAAAGCAAAATCATCCATCAATTAATGTCAATTTGGATTGTATAGGTTGATTGTTTCGGATGCCTTTATTTGTCAACTTCACAGCAACACTTCAGAGCAGGTTCTAAGATGGGCCTCATTCTACAGCTGAGGGGGCATGGGCACTGAAGTAAGGCAACTTGCCCAAGGTCAACAGCAAGTGAGAGCTAGAAGTTAACAAAGGAAATCTGATTCCAGAGCGCACACTCTTAACAATTTTGGTGAGATCCTGAGATCATAAGAAAAATAAACATTTTAATTAACATAGGTTGCCAGCTCACTTGTGAAGGGATTACCCCACCCTTATTTGTCAAGGTGCACTGGACGGGAATCAGATGCGCTCCTTTCCATTTCCTCTCAATCAAGTAGCACCCACTTTGCACGGGCAAACAATTAAGCTAAGGGAACATCTTACATCACACACTTATCCCTCATGCAACCATCCAATAGTCCAACCATCCATCCATCCACTCATCTATCCATCTAACACTCCTGAATCATGTACACATCTACCCACCCACCCACCCACCCATTTTTCCAACACTCCTAGTTGATCTGTCTTAAATCTGTGTTTCTCAAACTGCAGCCATTAACCCTCTGGTCTCAATATTTATAGTCATAACTACACACTACTTGGTCTAATTTTTTAGAATATCTACTTTAAAAAGATATAAGTGGCTCCTTTGGCTCCTTTCACAATAGTTGTGAAATTGAGGGCTTCATGTGCCAGTTTATTTTTCTTCAAATATACTTTGAAATAAATTCACAGGAGTTAATTTTTTTTAAAAGGGAGTAGAGGAGTGGTTTACCTACAGCAATTGCCAAACCTTGGGACTCAATTTCTCCCTGTCCTGAAGTGTTTAGAAAGAGGAGGGGAACAGATGTGTTCCTTTGTCTTTATTTCAGGAGCCCCCCCAGAAGAGAAGGGGAGGAAGTATCTGGATCCAATGACCCAGGTTATCCTGAGGCTCTGGGGAGAGGTAAAGGGGGGCCAGTAAAGGACTCTCTCCCTCCCCCACCCACCTAGCCTCCGGCTCAGGGCAACTGACTGGTTTGAAATGAGATTGTTTTCCTGAACACCTGTGGGACCATCCTTGAGTCAATATTTCATATTCATTAACTAATGAACAGCTGGAGACCGGTAAGCCTTTCTGTGAAGGCTGCTTCCCGAGCTTGCTCAAGTAATACCCTCCCTCGATGGTTCCCCTTCTAGCAGCTGCATTTGGCTCCCTCCTAGGCATTCACTAGTAGGCGTGGACACTGGAGCCTATGTGGACATTGTCTGGTATCATGTTGGGCCTCTGAAATGTGTATTTGGGCTGTTTGTGTGTATGAGAATAAAGGGAACGGTGGTCACTCAGATCTATGGAGGCCTTTTTGAAGGCTCAGGAGCAGCCTTCCCCCCCAGTCTCCCCTCCCTCCTTCTCTTTCCCTTTGTTGCTCTGTCTCTTCTCTCCTTCTTCTCCATTTGTCCCCCCGCCTCCGTCCTCCCCCGCTTCTTTCTCTCCACCTGCCTGGTCCTATCCTTCCTTCTTCTCGTTAACTTCATCTCTCTCCTTCCTCTTGGTTTCTCCATCCTCTTAATTCAACGTAAATTTCTTAAATAATCTGTTTATTTCCGATCCTATCCTTATGGAGGAGACTATTTGGATGGGCCCGAAGAGGGGCTAGTGACAATGATCCCTTCCTTACTGAAGTGTTGGGGGGAGGGGGGTTCGGTGCCTACCTCTGAGTTGCTGTAGAATATTCAGTCATGTTCATAGACATATGTTTGGCATATAGAAATTGCTCTATAAAAGTTTGATTATTTCCTTCTCCATACTCATTAAACAGTAATAACTCTGAGCACCCTTTTTCACTAAACCAGTGTGACAATTCAATTAGATTATTTGAGAATATACCATGTTTGACAGATATTAAGTTTTATTTTAGGCCTTGCCTTATTTCTCAGAGATGAACTTGGGCATTCTTGCTCTTCATCCCTTCATCACGGAGCTCTGCAGAATAACTTTAGTTGCAAAACTGACCATGCTTTGCTTTCCTATGCTTAAGAAAAAACATTTACTGTATACTTTAAACTACTTTGGAGGTACTGTTTGCTGCTGCTTAAATATTCTTAGGGTGCCCTCTTCTGTTTCCTGACAGTAGTAGTGCAGATTATTATATCTTAGGCTGAAAAGTCAGATGCAGTTATTCTGTATAAGATACGGAGGAAAGTAGGGTGCTGTTAGCATCACCTCTGACTGCCAGGGTAGCTAAAGGATGCTGAGAGTGGACTGAATGTATTAAGAGGGAAGAACAAATCTGACCCCATATTGGATCTGTTTCTTTTACTTTCAGCTTTGTATTCTATTGCGTTTGCTACAAGTTAATCACTAAAGGGATGCTGCCTATAGCTTAAAGTACACCTAATGGTCCATCTCCAGGAACCCTGCCTCCCACGCCTATGAGTAAAGCTAAAATACCTTTGTTTAGCTCATAGGAAACATCCTGACCATGCCCAACATCCAAACTCAGGCAAGATGGTTCTTTGGGACACCAGTTCACCATCTTCTCCATCTGCTGGTTTTCTGAATAAAGTCGCTATTCCTTGCCCTGACATCTGGTCTCTCGATTGGCCTGTCCTGTGAGCAGTAGCAGCTTGGATTCGGTAATCGTCTACACAGGGTTGTCAGAATATCCTATTGTCTGTCAAAATTCTCTAGCAAATATTTTTGGTCTTTCCTATAAATTCATAATTTGCACAGGGAAGAAATGTATCACGAGCCCTTATTATCGGTGAAAAGGTGGAGACAAATCTTTCCCCCTATTTATGGACCCTCCCAAGTGAGGATTACAGTTGACCCTTTAGCAACAAGGGTTTGAACTGTGTGGGTCCACTTATACATGGATTTTTCAATAGTAAATACTACGGTACTCCACAATCTGCAGTTGGTTGAATCAGTGAATGTGCAGCCGTGGATTCACAGGAATCTTGGGTACC
This sequence comes from Stenella coeruleoalba, assembly GCF_951394435.1. NCBI lineage: Eukaryota > Metazoa > Chordata > Mammalia > Artiodactyla > Delphinidae > Stenella > Stenella coeruleoalba. The sequence goes on from NC_137156.1 coordinate 78,580,509, forward strand.
AGAGCTGACTGTAATTTATATTCCAATTTTCCACTATACACAATGTCGGCATCCCTAACCTCTACCTTCCTCAAGGGTCAACTGTATTTCTCACTTGTTTAAACTGTGAGTAGAGATGAGTTTCCTTCCTTCCTTGGGACCCTTTGATTGTAAGCAACTGAAACCAAATGAATTCAATTTGAGCAAAATGAGGGAAATTTTTCCAAGGTACAGGGGTTCCTCACAGAACCCAAAGACCATGGGGCCTTGGGCAGAGACTGGAACTTGGCACAGCTGAGCCATCAGGACTGATGTTCTAATTGCCCCCATTTCTTACTCAGCTGCCATCCTTTCTTTCCGCTTTCTAAAAGTTTTCTCTGCTGCCTGTAAGTATGCATGTCTGAGACCACAGAGGCTGTCTGAGACCAACACCCTTTTCATCCCCATCAAATTACTGTGAGACACAGAATCAGATTGCCCCTGTTTGAGCCAGGTGTCTAGCCGTGGACCAGTATGGTGAGAGGTGCATGGTGACACAGCAGAACATGGAACTCACTCTTGCAGACAGTTCCTGGCAAGAGTTCGTAAGCAGACGGGCCAACGGTTGATGCCCTGAGCTACCTGAATGACTAACCATGAAAGCCAGAGCTGAGCTTGACTACATTCTGTGCCTTAAGGAGGAACTTCTGAAGCCAATGGCCCAGGCTCTCCCATTGCAAGTGGCAATACTCTGATCAATGGGGCCGCTCAGGGTGCGACCAGTGAAAGCCATGTCCTTTTCAGTTCGTAGATACAGACCAAATATCTGAGGACATCTAGAACCCTCAGGAGACTAGCAAACAAACTCTTATCTAAGTCTGAGAAGGTCCTGGAAACATTACTGACAACTCAAAGCTTTTACTGTGGGCTTATTTTTTCCCAAATGGTATTATTATTATTATCATCATTATTATAGCAATGCATAAGTTTCACTGTCCTCAAAACATATAGAAAAGTGACACAGTAAATTGAAACCCCCTCTAGTTTCTACCCCATCTCAAGAGACAATGAATGATGACACCTGAAAATATACCAAAATATTTTCCCACGAGTATACAAAATTGTATCTGGGAATCCACTGTGAGTATGTAACATAGAACTTGAGGTGCACGAAATAGAACATCCTTTATTTTTCTAAACAAGTTCAGTCACTTGCCAGTGTGTGTCTGTTTCCTTTCCTACCTTAAAATCATATAGAAATGCTTGGATTTATTGAATCCAGAAATAGGAGGAAGGGTCCCTAGTCCTTAGTCCCCCAGGGTGCCTCTTCTAGTGCTGTCAGCTTGATCCCCATGCTTTCTCTGTGCAAAGCCTGCGGTTGAGGTTCCCCATGACTCTGAACTCCACCCAGCTCCCCGGGGCCTCGGTTTACGCAGCTTTCTCCTTTCAGGGCTCTGTGACCCGTGGGTGGTTCACGGAGTGGGATTCAGGTCCCTACCATCCCTAGAACCACTTAGTGACTCAGTGTTGCCAGACTCCGGAGAATATGCTTTCTTCCTCAAATAGAGCCCTTCCAGATTTCTGTATGACGCTCCCCCTACTGCCCCGCACTCCCTTTGGGTGACAACTCTGACTTGCCTACAAAGCCTTTTGAAGGAATTTGCCTTTTAATGAATTACAAAGAAAGGTAATTAAACTCTATAATCTGGCTACACCGAAACTTCTCTCTCTGTTATAGTCACTTAATAATTAGACACTTCTTGAAAGCCCTGTATGGTATGTAAATAAGTACTTAAATCGATAGTTTTCTGTTAATTACAGCAACCACTTCTGAAAGTTCCCTATGATCCAGACACTACGCTAAGTTCTTAACCTTCATTAGTTTTGATCCTTACAATTTACAAAAGAGGAAACTTCATTTACTAAGGTTATAGAGCTGTGCTAGCAAACAGAAATATGTGACTCACAAAATTTCACATTTTTTACTTCAAATTTTAGATTTCATAGGCAATTAATATTTTTCTAGAGCCACATTAAAAAGTCTAAGAAATTAATTTTTAAAATATATGTAACTCAGTATATCCAAAAGGTTACCATTTCAACATGAAAACAGAAAAATTGAATTATTTTATCTTTTTTGTACCAAGTCTTCAAAATATGGGTATGTATTTTTCACCTATAGCAGATCTCAATTTGAACTAGCTGATAAAAACTGCATTTAGATAGTTCTGCCTCAACATCACTAATAATCAGGGAAATGCAAGTCAAAACCACAAGGACATACACCTCACCTGTTAGAATGGCTATTATCATAAAAACAAACAACAGGGCTTCCCTGGTGGTGCAGTGGTTGAGAGTCCGCCTGCCGATGTAGGGTACACGGGTTCATGCCCCGGTCCGGGAAGATCCCACATGCCACGGAGCGGCTAGGCCTGTGAGCCATGGCCGCTGAGCCTGCGCGTCCAGAGTCTGTGCTCCGCAACGGGAGAGGCCACAACAGTGAGAGGCCCGCGTACCACAAAAAAAAAAAAAAAACCAACAAATGTTGGTAAGGACATGGAAAAAAGGGAACCCGTTTACACTGTTGGTGGGAATGTAAACTGGTACAGCCACTGTGGAAAGCAGTACGGAGTTTCCTCAAAAAATTAAAAATAGAGTTACCATACGGTCCAGCAATCCCACTTCTGGGAATTTATCTGAAGGAAACAAAACCAGGAACTTAAAGATGTATGCACCCCCTATGTTCATTGCAGCATTATATCTACAATACCCAAGATATGGAAGTAACCTAAGTGTCTACTGACAGATGACTAAATATTATAATTTTGTATATATAAATATACACACACAATGGATTATTACTCAGCTATAAAAAAGGAAATCTTGCCATTTGTGATAGCATAATGGATGCTAAGTGAAATAAGTCAGAGAAAGAAAAAGATATCACTTACATGTGGAATCTTAAAAACCAGCCAACCAAATAAACAAAAAATTAACTCATAGATATAGAGAAGAGGTTTTTGGTTGCCAGAAACAGTGGGTGGGGTGTGGACAAAGTGAGTGAAGGTGGTCAGAAGATACAAACTTCTAGTTACAAAATAAGTAAGTCATGGGGATATTAAGTACAGCATGGTGACTACAGTTAGTAATACTATATTGCATATTTGAAAGTTGCTGAGAGTAGATTTTAGAATTTCTCATCACAAGAAAAAAAAATCGTAACTGTGTGAGAATGTTAACTAGACTTACTGTGGTGATCATTTTGCAATACATACAAATATCAAATCATTATGTTGTATACCTGAAACTAATAATGTTGTCAGTTGTATCTAATTAATAAATATTCTGACCTAAGCATGAGGCAGAATATTTATTAGATACAATTGACATAACATTCAGTTTCAGGTATACAACATATGCATTTTTCAGCCTTTGCCTTTGTTTCTGTATGAACTAGGAGAGGGAAGACAATATCCTTGGCATTCTAGAAGAAGGAAATATATACAGGGCACAGACTAATACATTGAGATATAATATCACCACTCTACCTCAAGTTGATTCCTGTTACTTAACTGAGTCCTACCTAATTAATGCACTTTTCATTGGGAGGCCCTGAGGATTAGTCTCTCACACACCTGAGCCCTAATTCTAGTCTTGTTTTCTTCCTTTGATTTATTCTGGAAGAACTCCAGCAAAGAGTTTTTCTGCTGTTTCAAACAAGGGGCACTTGCAGTGCCTAAGGCCTTGGTCTAGAAATGTGGGCTGATGTGGGAGGTTGGTTTCTCCTGCGGATACTTTTTAGCCTACGGAGACAAGGAGAAGTCTCAGGGAAGAGACTGCCCAAGAATCTGGACAGTATCTGAGTTGAGTCACTAACGTGCTGAAGCTGGGAAGAAGCCCTGACACGGGGACCAGAAGTATCCAGCTGGGGCCTGGAGCGTGGGGACTCCAAGGGGAAGGCGGGAGAAACTCAGTGTCTCAGGTGGGCAATTGTTGCCACCTTCACTGGTGCTTGTGGCTGAGCATTGAGGCCAAGTGGAAGTGATTTACTGCCTGGTCAGCCAGCCGGTAACTGCAACTCAATAAGGCCTTGCTTAGTCACTTAGGTTGCCTTACGAAGGGGCCTCGGCTATCCACAGCTATGTCTGAGCAGCTGGACTCCAATGGAATTTTGTTAAACTCAAGTTTGTTTAAAATTTGAGATATAATGTAGGTATATATATTTATCCTTTTTAGTCCATGGTTCTATGAGCTTTCATAAACATCACCATAATCATGATATATAAGATCTCCCCAAATGCTCATGCCCCTTTGTAGACAATCCGTAACCCCACCTCTGGCCCCTGGCGATCACTGATTAGGTTTCCTGCCTATTCCAGAAAGTCAGATAAGTGTATTCCTAGAGTATGCAGCCTGTTGAGTTGGCTTTTTTCACTCAGCACAATGCTTCTCGGATTTATTCACGTTGTTATGTGCTTTATTAATTTGTTCCTTTTATACTGTGTAGTATTCCACGATATAGATATGCTACATTTTGTTTATCCATTCATAGGCTGAAAAATATTTGGGTTTTTCTAGCTTTTGATGATTATGAATAAAGCTGTCAAACATTTGTGTATAAAGCCAACCCAGAGGCATTCTCATTTGGATCTTATAAACTCTATAATTTCACAGCACTTCAGTGCTTTTAAGACTTCAAATTAGCCTCCTCAATGTCAAATTATATGTATACACACACATAAACATATGCTTACTATTAAATAACATGAATTTCCATATATACCTGCTACTTAAAAATAACGTAAAATTAGGGCTTCCCTCCCTGGTGGCGCAGTGGTTGAGAGTCCGCCTGCCGATGCAGGGTATGCGGGTTCGTGTCCCGGTCTGGGAAGATCCCACATGCCGCGGAGCGGCTGGGCCCGTGAGCCATGGCCGCTGAGCCTGTGCGTCCAGAGCCTGTGCTCTGCAACTGGAGAGGCCACAATAGTCTATTGACTCCTGGGACATCCAGTCTAGGATCAGCAAGAGCAATCCATTTGAGTTTGACTTCATTCATTGGACTTTTCCCCCCAAATATTCTTTTCCCAACTGGTATTCACACAAAGCAGTAATGTAATAAACATTTCCTTTTATTTTCATCCCACATCACACTAGTCTTCCTTGCTAAACCCCTGCACTGCTCTAGACTGGGGCTGAGATGGTTCATCCTCGCACCATGATGATTAACAACTTGCTGTCAATGTTCCCATGAGGTAAAGAAAAACTGGGATCCTTCTGAAAAAAATTACTTTGTTTTTACCCATGAAACATGGGTACATCTGCTGGATTTCTCTTCGAATACTTGCCATTTAACACAGATCTAGATTTCCTATCTAAAAAGAAGTGCTATTATTTCAGCTGTCATATCAGCCATTTGGCTAGGACTAAGACAAAAACTTCCCCACTGGTTACACAGCTAAGTATCTTAGTTTTTGCTCTAGAAGAAAAGCTGACAATCGAGCTAAAAACCAAGCATGCTTCACAAGACTCACACCTCATGTGTGATGGTTGTAGAGCATGGACTCTGTCTTACTGTATGTTTCTTGATGGCTAGAAATAGTTCTTCAGATTTGTCCTGCCCTACTGATAGTCACCATCTAATTTCCTGACTGTTTAGAGGAGAAGCATCCACCAGAGAGGAGGCTTTTCTTTTGTTTCTGTCTCCAAGCATTGGGTTCCTATTATGCATTTGGGGGCGCTGAAAGGCTGAAGCTCGGATTACAGGTGAATCAAATTTGCTCTTAAGTGTCTCAAAAAAAGAAAAAACATGAACAGCAATAATTATTGATAGCATTTACTGAACACCTGCTACTTGGTTAATATTGTGCAGAATACTATGTATTCATTACAATATTACTCCCCAAAACAACTCCATAAATTAAATACTATTATATTACCCCTTTTCTACAGATGAGAAAACTCAAACTCACAGAGGTAAATAGCTTGCTTAAGCAGGCACAGCTAGTATGTGGCAGAGCTGAGACTGGAACATAGCTGTATTTGACTCCAAATGTATGCCGTTAATCACTGCATTTAATTGCATCCTGGATCTGTCCAATAACCCCATGATTCTTCTCCCTGTAGGTAATAGTGGAATTGATATGGCCTATATGCTGCACTGAGTATTTTGATTTTCTTAAGCTCCAATTCATGGAGCTTAGCCCTCACTATGCCATTCCATGGAGGCAATTTCTTGTCTATTCTGTATTGTTTCCTCAATGCATTGCTTTAATGATATTGTATTTAACTCTAGATATTACAGACTCTGGATGACAGATTCCTTTAGGTTAAACTTTCACAAAGAACTTTCTTTTAGATACACAGCTGGGCATTTAATTTCTGAAGCTACTTGGGTTGAATACTGAAGTTCAAAGGAGCCAGAGAAAGGAAGGGGAAGTGTACATGCTGAGAGTTTTGATACGCCAGCAACTGAAAAGATTTCGTAAAGCCTCAGTTGCTGTCCCAACAATATTCTGAGTAAATATGATCACTTATTTTACAGATGGGGAAACAAGCTCAGAATAATGAAGACATTTATCCAAGGTCCCTCAGCAAATAAGTAGTGGGACCATGATTGAGACTCTTGCTTCTTTTTTAATTTTTCAGTCTTGCCCTACACTGGGCTGCTACCTGAATCAGAGAAAGAAATACTGACTCCAACTTCAAGGTGTTTATTGCCATGGGTGTGGCAGCATTTTAAAGGCAGCTCCCCAAGCATTTTGGAAGATTTATCTGCTTTCTGAGATAAGCAAACATTAGGACCTGGATGTGTTTTTAAGTTGGCCCAAAGGGATGATACCAATGTTCTGTCTTAATAGAAGCAGCAAAATGGGCCAGCAAGAGGCAGATGGGCATGAGTAACTCTAGGTGTATCCAGGCAGTATCACTCCTGTTTAATCTTGGTGAAATTCCATGTGGAAGTATACATTTTGTGTGTGGATTAGGTTCTAAACCTAGCTAGTAAAAGAGAAAATTGCACAGAGCCAGAATGATCCTTAAAAATTCCTGACAAAGATAAAATGGTTACTGAACCACTGTCTCAGGTTCCCTTAGCCTGGCTATGCTCCAGTATTAGAACAAAGTGCTCCTCCTTCAGTGGAGTACAAGGTGGAGAAGCAGGTTTGTGCGAAGGGGCTGTGCTGCATGGATACTGCTTCTCTGAGTGGCTAAGATGTGCACATCCGGAGAGACGCCTGTGCATGTCTCGCAGCCGAAACTCATGCTCAGGCAGCGCCATCTCCAGGGATGCAGCTTTCTTCCTGCTGTGGCCCCATCACCTTGTCTGAAAGGCTTAGGTGTTGAATTACAAATGCAAAACATGTATCTGTGTGGGGCAGCAGTGACAGAATGAGCTGAAATTGACTCCCATAAATGCACTAATAAGGATTTTTAGCAGCCTGGATGGTAGAAAGAGCAGACATAGCAAAACATGACTTTCCTCTCTTAAACGGGTGATGCTGATTGGGAGATACTTGCTATCTGCAACCAGAAATTGCAGAAGGGAAGGAGAGAAAAGAAAATCAAAAAGGAGGTAATTTTCAGAGTCATTTTAACATTTCGTTTAAAGGAAATAAACTCCTTCAAGAATAGAGAACTTATAATGAATATATGAAAGTGTCAAAGGGGTTATTTTGTGGTAACTTAAAGGGTATCATTTATGTGGTACATGGGTAACTAGTACATAAAACTTTCTAGGGTATTATTTTTACTATGTGCCAAAGTTTCTTCCACGTGTTATTGAATTGGTTTATTGCATTGATTAGCATCACTCACAGAGAAGGTATGTGCTATTGAGACTCGAATTAATTAGATTGCCTTTTTGGTGATCTTCTTTACATTAGCTATTAATGTCAGGATCAAAGGCTGTCAGGAGTTTACGTTTTTTTAAAAAGCCCCAGAAAATATATTTCAAGAGAAGGGGGGCTGGGAGCAGACAGCTCTGATCTCCTTCCAGCTGTCTATCTGATCAGCTGTGTGGCTTTGGTGCTGTCTCTGGCTATCTATGCCTTAATTTATTTATGAGCAAAATGAGCATTATTTAACCAAATGACTCCTGGAATCCTTTCCAGCATTGTTGGTCTTGGTTATGATGGCCAACATTTTGAAGTTTGGGGCTACCCATTTCAAATCGCATTTGAACCCGTCGTTTGAAAAAGCATTACAATTCCTTTTGTTCCACTTATTTTTTCCCATACTCTGCTTGTAGAATTGCTTGAGGGCAGATCCCTCAGATGAGATTCAGATGGGAGAAGAGAAGGGGAAAGGAGATTCGAGCTTCACAGATCCTAAGCAGCTATCCCCCCAGCACGCCACATACTCAGGGAAGAGAGTAAGAGTAGAGCAAGCTTTCATCTCAGGACTGGGTAGAATTCCCTGGTTCCCAAAGTGGGTTGAGAGCATGAAAATATTTTTTAAAAACCTGTCTGCATGTCCCAAAGTGAATTCGTTAGGATGTTAACAGGTAGTCTTACCTATTTCTGGTTTTGGTTTGACCCAAGGGCATTTCATGATCAAACACATTTGGGGTTCAACTCTTTCTTTACTGTAGCACTTCCCCGAGACTTCATGTTAATACATATTATGACTCTGCAAGCAAGAGGAAACACTAAGAAACTTAGTGTTTAACTCTTCTTGGACTATGGAACATTTTCTAAAACGTGTTTCTCAGAACTCGTGTTCCATGGAACACCATTTGGAAACATCGGTTCAGGTGCTCTGTATTAGTCAGTACAGAAAGCTTCATTCCTGTACTCTGGGGTAGTTGGGGGGAAAAAACCTGATCTATTTGGGTGGCTGTTTTGAAAGGTCAGTGATTTGCAACGTTGGCTAACTAAGTCTCATATCTTTCCAATTCATTTACTGAAGAAACATGCAGGTGAGCAAAAAAGCACACTGGTCCTCACACAGTACCTAGTCATTATTGCCTCATTGCTTCAAAACATTAATTTAACTCCCCCTTGTTCTTAAGAGAAAGACCTTTAACAAGATCTCCTAGGCCCCGTGTGGTCTGGCCTCATCTGTGCTCCAACTGGTTAAACACCAGTCTTAATTCACATGCTCATTTTCTGGGGCTGCCATAACAAACTACCACAAATTGGAAGGCTTACAGCTACGGAAGTTTATTCTCACGGTTCTGGAGGCTACAAGTCTGCAATCAAAGTGTTGACAGAGCCGTGTTCCCTCTGAAGCCTGTAGGGGAGCATCCTTTCTTGCTTTTCCACCTTCTGGGGTATCCAGGTGTCCCTTGACTCACTACAGCACAACTCCAATCTCTACCTCCGTCTTCACGTGGTCATTTTCTGTGTCTGTTTCCTTGTCTGATAATGACCAATCACATTGGATTAACCAACAACCCTACTCCAGTCTGACCTCACCTTAGCCCGTTACATCTGCAATCACCCTACTTCCAAGTAAGGGCATATTTTGAGGTACGAGTGGTTAGGACTTCAGCATATCTTTTGGGGGGACATGATTCAACCCAAAATAACACCTTGCTGTTAGGAGTCTTCATCAACTTCTTGAATTACTTAGATATCTCCTCCACGCCCTTCATCCCAAGACCTCTGCAAACACTCTTCCTTCCGGCTATTCTTCAGCTGGTTACTCCAACCATTACCCTACTGCTCTTTCCCAGCGTCACTGCTCCATTTCCTAGCCTCGCACAATACTGTCCCATAGCATTTACCCCACTTGTTATTTTCTATTTTACCTGTGACTCTTGTCTTCACATCGTCTTCCTCACCTTCCTTCCTCACAGACAGGGTCTGTGTCAGTTCTGCATCCAGGTGTATCCCTAGCACGGAGCACAGTCCCCAGCACCGCTTAGTGAAAACTGTGCCTTGATATGTTTACCATAATGTATGTGAATAGACAAATGAATCCTAAAATCAATGAAATTAGAGCCTTTCTGAACAGACATTCCAGAAAGAAGTCTCTACCTTTTCACGTACCACCTAGTGCCTAAAATGAAAGAAACAGAACCGCCCTCAGTGTGGTGTGTTCCTCTTCACTCACGGTGGGGGGCTGGGTGTGCCTCTGGAATTTTGGAGTCGCTGTTAAGTTCCTGTCATTGTTAAAGTCGACTCTTGCAAAACAGTGAAATGATCGGCACACTTCTGAGTGCCAGCTCCTGTCTGTAGCCCCTTTGTGGAGCGTGTATGCTCTTCCCTTAACAGATGCTTGAAAAGAGAAGCTGTATCATTTTCATTCGGTGGATCTCTAAGGAGAACTGAGCTCTGTCTGATCGCAAAGCTGCCTTTGTATCGACAGCTTGTATGAGCAATAGCTCTGGCTATCCAGCCTGGCAGGAGTACGTAATGTGCTATCTAGCTCAGTTAGAAACTCCCCTGAAATGAGATGTTGCACATACTTTCATGGGAATAACTGGACGAGTCTGACCACAAGCCCCAGGAGCATGTTAAATACAGTGGTGAAAATCCACTGGGTAAGATTGGTTCAGGAATAAGGGTTTGATGGTTCTCCTGGTGGTTGAGAGAGTTTTTAGCAAGGAAAGGATTCCCCAGAAATATATGACTGCTTTTCTTCTGTTCTTCCTTCCACTGAAGATCCTTCTCTGAAATTCTTAGCCCCTATTCTTTTCTTTTCTTTACTCTAGATGCACGTTTTTTCAAACTGCGGCCCATTTACAACTGAATCACCTAGTGAGAGCATGTCCAAATCTTAATTTCTCCCCAGACTTACTTAGACTTCCCAAGGTAGGGCAGAGGAATCCTCCTTTTTAACAAAATTATGGGGGATTCTTATGTGCCCTAAAATTTAGTGACCAGTTTAAGATAAAAATCTATGGTAAGATTTCTTCAATGAGTATTTTATTAATTCATCCCAATAGAAAAATTACAATATTTAGGTTTTATATGATTTATTTGAATCATTTAAAGTTTGCATTGTTGGAGCTAAAACTTTGAATGCTACATAGAAATGCATTTAGATTCGAAAAGGAATGCAAAGTGTAAGGGACGCGCCAATCACTTTGCGTACCATGCCTCTCCTTGTGTGAGGAGCACTGATCCTGGTCATAGATCATGCCACCAGAAGTAGGCACCTGATCTGAGCTGGGCCAATCAGATTAACCCAATTAAATTAGCTCTGAGAACAGGAATCAGGAGTAACACCTAGGGCTGTGGCTGGGATTGGGTTTATGGCTATCGTCTTGCTCCAGTTGCAACAGAGAAGTAGAGAAAACCATTCTGCAGAAGAGAACAGAATGAAGACAGAATGACATGCGTGCATAAAAAGAAGCACGAGGCTCTCAGGGAGAAGGAGGAAGTTTAGTTACTGATTTTCCAGTATCAGGTACCAGGTCTGATGGGCAATGTGCAATGTTTTTTGGTAAAAGAATGCCATTTAGTTTTTGTATTCTTGTTATCCTTGTAACCAAGGTTTTTGTTAATAAAAGTGCAGAATTAATTGGGTGATGAATGAGGTAGGGAGGATGAAGGCTCCACACATCTCACTGGGTTTTTATTCAATGGCATGTACCAGCCTGACATGTATTTAAGTGTTCAACTCAGTATTAATTTTCATGTGTTCTGGTCTGGTTTCTCCTGTCACATTGTTTGAAAAATACTAATTCTCTTAAAAGTATATTTGAAATCAGGAACCAGAGCAGGTGGAGTTAATCTTTGACTTGACGACTTATGGCATTGTCACCAAAGGGAAAATGACTCATAGGCAACATTTGTCACTAACAAGATTTAACAATTGAATAAGCATTCTTAAGCCCCTTTTATGTACTGAGACATCTTCATGACATGGATTTCTGAAATAAACCATCTTTTGTATCCTAAACAAAATCACAAAACAATACCCATAACTCAGTGTAGTGTGAATCGTGAGGATCGACAAGAAGTAAAATTCTTGAAAAAATAGCTCATCAGAAAGGAAAACTGAGATGCTAGAATTGAAACACAAGTCATCATCTGGTCTCTTGATTCTAATATCAGTAAATCTGTCTAATTACTGTCTTCAGTAGTTTAGAAAAAAAAGAAATTTCTATTCAAAAACTCACCATCAAGCATGATGAACTTTAACAGACCTAAAATAATATGAAAACTAAGCAGCTCTTTCCGCTGCTCTATCCCAGCAAGATGCCCATTTTCTTCATTTATTTGGGCAATGCCAATTTGGTGTTTGTTCTCTGGGAAGAGCCCTTCAGAGGAGATTCTGGGTTCGAGATGGCCAGAAGGTAAGTGTTTCATTACTTTTAAACACACACACATACACACACACACACACACACAGTCATCAACTTCCACATATGTTTGCTTTTAGAGGACAGAGATGGTTGTCTTAAATTAGCTTCACATCTAGAGTAATACCCTTCTCTGAATTAAAATTGCATCCAACAGACACCACACCAGGACCTAATTATTGCAAAACTGGCATGGGGTTTAAATTACTTGTGAAACTTTAACTGATTTGTCTGCAGAGTTGGTATGAGGAAAGATGTGGGTTTCTATGCTTATCCCGAGAACTCCCTAATGCTGCTATCAAATCCAGCATAGGAGTTATTATTTCTCACTCTGGGGCACATATGGTCTTCTAATGATGCTACTTCTTCATTAGTTAAAAAGGGCATCCTACCACATGTTATCTGGTTTGCCTCCAAGAAACAAGGTCTTGTCTGGCATTTTTTAAAATGTTTCCATAAAACTCAATCTACGTGTTTGGGGGATGCCTAGTACTGATTCTTCTAGATAGGACTAGCAAGCATTTCTCAAATAATGTCCTCTGAGAGGCTCTGATGAAGAAAAAATATTCTGCACTCAAGTAATCTTGGGAAGTCCTGCAAAGGCTATTTCCCTTCTGGAGGATCACAATCCACCTTGCTACATGAGGTCAGGGACTAGGTCTTTCACAGTCATTCTATACCCCTGGGCTCAGTCTGAGATTGGTATATAGTAGCTTAGTATGAAACACAGATTAGACAGAATAGTAAAGGCTCAGGAAGTCTTCGATAGGGAACTATTTACCTTTATTTAGCCTACTATTTCCCCCAAAGGTTTTACCTTAAAAAAAAAGTTCTTCGGTAACACTGCAACAGAGGAAGAAGAGAACTAATGCCATGTTTTAACTGCCTCCCTCATTCTTTAGGGTATGCATTCTATTACTTTAGCTCTGCATGTCAAGAGCTAAACGTTAGAGAAATGTCGCTTGTGCCCAAAGAGCTCATTAAGTTCCCTTAACAAAGTTTCCATCCCGCAGTTCCGAGTTAGTTGTAGCTATTACTTGTTGTAGAGAAGTTTGCAGCCCAGAAACCTTGTAAATAAGCAGAGTCAAGAATCGTAAAGTGAAAATAACCGTGAACAACTTGAAGTTTTACAGAAGCCTTGTGATCTAGCCTATGTGAGAAGAACAAAGAAGTGTTAAGCTTCCCTTGAAGCCCAGGTGGCCCCAAGACTGCAATCCGCCTTTACCCTTTAATCTTGAACCCTCCTGCTTCCCCTTTTCCCTTAGTGTAAAAGAAGCCCAAATTCCACTCCTAGTAAAGGTGGTTCTCTACGACTTTAGTCCGGTGTCTGCTCGGTTTGCTGGCTTCCTGAATGAAGTTGTTATTCCTTGCCCCTTGTCTCTCGACTTACTGACCAGTCCTGTGGCGAGAAGTAGGAGCTTGGACTTGGTAACAGCACCGTATTACATTCACAGACCATAATTTGATAATGATTATTGTCCTGCATTCTCTAAGGTTTACTTTCTTCCTTCAGTAACAGAATTTTTTAAAAACCTAAACTCAGCTATCATTCAAAACTACACATCTGGTCTGGAAATCTACATAGCATTTTATATTTGAAAGGTCAGGAAAAGGTAAACAATGGGAGAAATTTTAGAATGGATAAGTCCTTGTACCCCAGAATCAGCTGTGTCACAAGTTCAAGACACTGACAATTTTAATGTACAATCCAGGGCTTACCACGGAAACTTCTGAGTAATTTGGGGCTCAGCTTAACACAAGACACAGCTAGGGACAGCTTCTCATAATCTTACAGGCCTCTGTCATCCTCTCAGACCCTTTTGGTGCTACTTCTCCCTTGCTAACGGGTTCACCTACATCACCTTCTTCCACTGTAGCATTCAACACAATTTTAATCAAATAATTAGGTAATGATTGGCCTAATAACCATCTTTCTCTATAGACTGGAAGCTCCACAAGACGTAGGTGGTGTTGGTCTTGCTCGGTGCTGCCTAAAATCCTGTGCTTGATGGATATTTTGTTTTTTGATATTTCTTGGATTCATTCAGCTTTTCCAATTAAACGGGGCTTAGAAAATGCCACAGAACTCATGTTAGCTAACATTTTTTCCCTAACAGGACATTGTTTTTACTAAGAGAAAAAACAGTCAAACATCATTGTGGAAACCATTTGAGTAATTAAAATAGAGATTTCAGTTGTACCTATTTCACTAATGAAAGTCATTATTTCCTTTTATATCTCTGGTCAGCATTAGTTAAGTACTTTTACTTAACTCAGCTGCACCTCCTAAGCAAGCCCTGGTGCTAAGAATAATGAAAAGGCTATTTTTAGGGATTGCTTTCCTCCAGGAGCAAGTCATCTAGCCAAAAGCTAAATCCTCATGGAAATTAGGACTGATCAGGCCCTAAGAGAAATTTCATTCTAAGTGAAATAGATTGTCGATGAAAATTGTTTTATACAAGTTCTCTCCTTTGAATTCCCTCTTTTCTCTGTATCTCAGGATCAGACCTTGGCAAGGTTGCTCTAAATCATGTTTGCGGCAAGTAAAGTAGATTTGCTTGGTCTGGATTCCTACAATCTTATTTTCCATTCTCTTTTCCTTTCCTTTTTAGTCATTTTCACAATCACCATTCCTGCCCTTTTAACCAGCTGTTCAGAAGACTGAGCAACAGGAGAATAGCTGAAGAAAGGATGGAGGAAGGTAAAACCACTTAGGTTTTACTTTAAAAAAAAGACATTTATCTTGATTTTCTGTAAGCTGTTTTTGTTTTTGCTCTCCCTTTTTTCCCCCTCCCTCTTATTTAGTATTTTAACCCTTGTTTCTTTCTTTCCATCTTCCTGTATATCCTTCCTTTGGATTTTCTTAAATATCTGATGGCTGTTTTATCTGTCTCTCACCAATATACTGTTTTGTGGATTCTCAAGCATTTGTATGCCCAACACACATTCCTACCAAAAATTTAATGTTAAAGATGAATCATTAGCCAATTCATTAAACTAGGACTTGGTTTATATTTGAGAAATCCCATGTAAGATTCTCTTCATTAGACTGTTTTTAATAGAAAAAATTCTGCCTAATACTGAAAGCTGTAATCAAGTCAGTAGGTCACAGGAAACTGAAGAAATGCAATGTGGAAAATCACCTCACAGAAGAAAAGCCATAATCCCAGAAGGTAACCACCTTTAGGGGAACTTTAGGCAGGGTCCGTTTTACACTGGAAACTCTCCCAGTTCTGTAGATCCACACTTAGAATCTGGAGAATCCTCAAGTCACCTACGATTGTAACTTCGTCTTTTGAAAGCAGCGAACACATTTTTCGGACACAGAATTAAGACAGTAAGACAGACTGAAGCTGCTTGGGCTGACAGAGGGGTGCAGGCCAACTGATTTGCCCGTTCTCGTTCCCCCGTGTCCCCTCGATAAATTACAAGGTTCAGCAAAACCCATTTCAAAAACTGGATTTAATTTTATCCTAACTGTAGACGAACAGCACTTCTGGTCATCTAACTTCATACTTAATGTCTTCCTAGGTGCTTCACTGATACCTCACACTCAGTATGCAACAAACTCTTGTGGCCACCCTTCAGCCTCTTCCCCAAACTAATTTCATTTACTTTCACAAATTAGACTTGTGGGACAGGGACCACAGTGCCTTCCTTCACTTCATGTCTTTTTCTAAGGAGACCCAAGGTGATAGCCTTTTGCAGAAATAGTATTCTGTGGAATCCCTTCCAGACATCCCTCCGCACAGGTTAGTCCTGCTGTCATTTTGTTCTCTTCAGTTTCTATCCGCCTTAGTAGAGAACAGAGACTTCTCAAAGTTCAAGGGATTTTCAATTTTGGTGAAGAAGAAAAATCAGCCTGCCATTTAAACTTTTCCAGTGCTCCTGAATCGGCTTCGTTTTGCCCGGCACTCAGCAAACCCAAGAAGCCCAGACCCCGAGGTTTACAGCAAAAAGGAGGTTCAGCAGAAAGCCAAGAAAGAAAACAGAAGAACACATCTCAAACCCACCTCCCGCCCGCCCGGAAGGCAAAAAGCTGGAGGAGGGTAGTAGCCTGGGGTGGGGTATTTATGGGATGAGGAACAAAGCAGCAGGGCGGGCAGAGGCGCGTGGGGCGTGGGGAAAGGTGATTGGAAAAAGGTGCGGGAATCTTCCTTCTGCGCAGGCGTAACTAGGCTACAGGGCTCCGCACGGGCAATTGGAGGTGCTTAGCACGATCTGAGGGTGGAGTTTTCCGTCCTCTGACGTCAAAAGGTCACCGAGCGGACACTGGCACATGCCCAGTTGGAGTGTCAGTGGGCCTATCTTGGCGTAACAGGCTCAGCCAGAACTAGACACAGCTGAGTCCAAGTTCCTGGAAAACAACTCAGGTGAACGTCTTACAGTTAAGGCTACGTGCCCCTTGGAGGACAAGCAAGGCTTTTGTAGCAACAAGTAAAACGAGCTTGATTAGCGAAGGCAGGTTACAGGTGACATGGACTTAACTAATTACTGGGTAATCATTACCCAATTGATTTCACCAGGATCTGTAATGAAGTACTCTGCTGAGAAGTCAGGTTTTAGAAAGTAGTTTGGATCTTTCTTTAGTTGGGGATTTTTGAGGACAGACTCCTTAATATGTGCCTTGATCTTGGAAGGACACATTGTTAAATCAGAATTTCCTTTTATTTGGGGTGGATTTCCCCAAGTCCATCCAAAAGTGTTTGTGAAACTGCTCAGTATAGGAGGCTCCCTAAGAGGAATCGCAAATCCATGCCTTTATGAGAGAACCTCAGATATGTCAAACCTTATGCCTCCTTTCTTATAACTCTTATTTCTTATTGGCATCTTTTATCTCTCTAGTTATTTCTTTTCAGTTAGTTGTTTTTCCCCAATTATTTTTAAATTCTCAAGGGCAGGACCATGTCTTACATTTACTGGAGAGCTGAGCAAATTATACAGATGAAAAATTATAAAAATGCATTAGTTGATAATCCTTTCCACTAGTAGTTAATAAAATCTGTACCAAAGTTTTGCTGTCTATTTCTCCATTATTCCCTGCAGACTGTTAGCTATTTATGTCTCAATAGATGGACAAAAGGGAATAGGTGAGAGTGTGGGAATTAATATTTATTGAGAACCTACTCTGTGCCACATATTATACCAGGTGCTTTGTGTGTTTTATTTCATTATACCTTTCCAACTATCCTGAAATGTCAGAATTGTAATCTTCACTTTACAGATGAGAGTTGGCATTGGAATCCAATCTTTTTAGAACTCAATGACCATAGCTTTGTCTCCAACCTAGGATGCCTCCTGGGGTCTCATAAAAAGGACCCATAAATCCTTTTCTCTTTGCATTTTGAGAGAGTAAAACTTGATTCTAAGTACTCTGTGGTTGAAAGGTGTTTTTACTGGAGTTAAGCAAGGGGCCAGAGAGGATCCAGCTGAAAGCTTGTGTTCCCCAATGTGTATTAACAAATCATGAGTTCTTCAGGAGGGTTGAGAGATAATACGTTAAGAATGATTCTGTGGCCAAATAAGTTTGGATATTGCTGGGTTATACAACATTAAACTGACTTCTTGGAGCTTTTAAGTGATTAATTCATTCTACAAATATAGAATAGCTGGCACTGCACTATTTGCTAGCCTATAGACACTGATCCTGCTCTCATGAAACTTTCAGTCTAGTGGGGGAGACATATGTCTAACAAGGACGAGAATTAAAATGTTGGCATGTCCAGGAAACTGAAACTTGGCCACTGTGTTCAGAGCATACAGAAGAAGAGGGACAGCACAGAGTTTGAAGAGGTGGGAAGTCATCAGATCATACCAGACTTTATACTTCATAGAGTTTGGCTTTTGTTCTACAGTATTTGAAATAGAAAAGCCTCTGACGCTACACAGTGTAAAGTCAATTATAATCGAGCCACCTTGCTGCTCTGGGTCGACAAGAGTGACTAAAACGAAAGCTCTACAAGGACAGGGCTTCATCTGTTTTCTTCACTGTTGTAATCAAAGTGACTGGGTTGGTTCCTGGTGCATAATAGGTGCCCAATGAACCTTGATTGAATGAATATGTAATTTGGAGGAGAGCAAGAGTGAAATTTAGAAATCCAGTTAGACAGATATTGCCAGAGTCCAGGTTAGAGGTTATGGAGCTTTAGATCAAGTTTATGTCAGGAAAGAAGGAAAAAAGTCAACAAAATTAAGGACTATTTTGGAGACAGTAGTATCAGGACTTCCTGGTGGATTTGCTGCTGTAGTTAAACAGGAAGAAAGAACCAAGGATAACTGAATTATCAAGTGGCTAATAATGGATAGGTTGATTATTAGGTTACTGTCTCTCAGCTTGAAGGCTGCCCTTCTACACTCCACCGTGTGGTTCTGGGGCTGGAACGCAACAAACCACCTTTCTGCTTTCCCAGCTGCTCCCTGTCAATCTCTGCCAATAGCAAGTGTGACAGAGAAATTGAAAAGCAGGAGGAAAGAGAAGGGCCCAGGTCCTTCCTGTAGGCTTTCTGCTCCCATAAAAATCACTCCAGCCTCCGACTTCTTGACCCCAGCAGAAGCTCTTCCTGCCCGTGGCAGAGGCTAACCCAGGTCGCAGTTTTCCGACACTCACAGAACCAGCCTCATGGCCCTCCTTTCAGAGACACCAGTGCCAACTGGCACTGCTTCCTGGGGTGTCTGACCTTCACCTCTAATTTTTTTTTTAATGTTTTTTATTGTCGTAGAAGTCACATAATATAAAACATACTATTTTAACCCTATTTAACTGTACAGTTCAGTGGCACTAAGTACATTCACATTGTTGTGCAACTCTCACCATCATCCATCTCCCGCTTTTTCACCTTCCTAAACTGAAACTCTGTCCCCATTAAACACTAACTCCCCCCCCTCCCCCCAGGACCCTGGCATCTACCAATGTACTTTATGACTCTATGAATTTGACTATTCTAGGTACCTCGTAGAAGTGGAATCAAACGGTATTTGTCTGCATCGAATGTATATTGGAATGCATTTTTTTTTTTTTTTTTTTTTTTTTTTTTGCAGTACACAGGCCTCTCACTGCTGTGGCCTCTCCCGTTGCGGAGCACAGGCTTTGGACGCACAGGCTCAACGGCCATGGCTCACGGGCCCAGCCGCTCCGCAGCATGTGGGATCTTCCCAGACCGGGGCACGAACCCGTGTCCCCTGCATCGGCAGGCGGACTCTCAACCACTGTGCTACCAGGGAAGCCCTGGAATGCATTTTTAGCATTAACTTAATATATGTCCTGCAAACAGACTGTACCTTTATTTCCCCCTGTGCTATACAGTAGGCCCTCACCAGCCATATTCATATTATCTGGTTAACAACTCTATACCTATATATCAAATACAAATATATCTTTGTATTTGAACAAGTCTCTGTTCAATTTACTGTTGTGGTTTCTCTCCCAACTGGACTCTGATCGATCCACTTGGCTTCTAATTTGATTGAGAGGAGTATGGGAAAGACTGGAAGATGCACAAATCAAATTGAAGGGGAAGAAGTGAAGAATTTGGAACTAAATATCTTTAGTTTGAAAGCCTGTGATAACTGCAAGTGGCGCTGTCAAGCAGACACTAGGGTAGATAAGTTTAGTGTTCCAAGGAGAAGGTTAAATGATATATCATTTGGGAAGTCAAGACTTTCGATCCACGGGACTGGATGATTTCACCTTGAAAGAGAATGGAAAGAGATGAAAAGAGATTTCACCTAGAGACACAAAAAAAAGGAGCCCTAGGATTGAGTAGCTATTCAATATGTTTATACTCACTGTGAATCAACAATTTTCATGAGAAAGAATCAAATATATTTTAGGAAACACTGGTCTAATCCTGCTCCCCTTCAGCCATGCAAGGGATGCTGCCGGGGAAGGCAGTGTGGTGAGCAGCCAGGCCCTGGGGGTCTCCTCTGGACCACTGAGAACACGTTCCTCCTTGCGGGCTATGTCGGACCGACGGGCATTCTCAGACCCAGATGCTGAAGGGCAACCTCCCAGGAAAGGAGAGCAGGGAACAGAATCACCCCTGCAACGTGTGAAGACATTTTGCTGTCAGCTGCAAGAGCTGAACTGCTAGCTGTATAATGTAGCAGATGTCTCCATCCACTTGACGCCACCCAAGTTCAGTCTTACAGGTCTTCTCTGCAGTGTCACTGGCAATTTAAGGAAGATACAGATAAACACCAGTCCCTGACAGAGAGTGTCTTACAGAAAGGGGAGATTCTTCTTCAGTGCTTCGTGGATAATACCCCAGTGTAAAGGATGTCCTTGGGAGGGTCTCAAAGCAGCCCAGGAGGCTAGAGAGCCATGCAGACGGTCTGTATGACTCTATCTTAGCCTCTCTGGCCGTGCTTGCTGGTTGCATCCTCATCCCTGACAACACGCCATTGGCACAAAGGAGCACGTGTGACGGTGTTTAGCCTGGCAGCAACTTCTCAGGCAAAGATGTAATCTGTCAGCCAAAATCTGGCTGGTGGGGGGAAAACAACTTTCAGGGAGTCCTTGCAAGAGCCATTTAACACTGAATTCAAGGGGAAAACTCACTTGTACTAGCTTTAAAATGACTTTCCCTTCCCTGAAGTAAGGGCCATCAAACTACTCTTTTTTATTGAAAATGAGTCCTTCCAAGCTGAAAAAGTATCTCCTGTGTCAGACCTTCTAGATCCTAAGCAAAGCACAAAGCAGCCAGGAGATAAACAGACAGACTGAGGGGAAGAATATCTCAGCCCTGCATTTGTGACTCTCCTCTTTCCCCACATGGAAGTCGGCAGAGGTCTGTGGTTAAAGGCATGGGCTCTTAAGTCGGCAAAACCAGATTTGAATCCTGGCTTTAATGCTATGCAGCTGTACAATTTTAGGAAAGTTTGCCTTTTCTGAGTCTCAGTTTCCTTGGTGGTAAAATAGGAATAAGAATTTGTACCATACACTGCTGTAGGGAGAACCAAATTAAGCAACATCTCTAAAGGGGTAGCACAGAGCCAGGCACATTGTTGATTATCAATAAGTGGCAGCTGATGGTAGTAGTTAAGGCAGCCATCAGAACAGTAGTAGAAGAATATCCTATATGCCTCTATGCGAGAGTCCATACCCAACAGTTTCTTGCAAAGTGCTGAGCAGAGCATGGCTCCTTTCTGTAGACTTCTTGTTTAATGGAAGTTGTGTGTCAAGCTTCTGCCACTTTAGAGATCCTTTAAGCAAAATATTCTTCCTAATAAAGGGACAAGCAGTGAACAGCTGTGAGCATGGCCTTGGCTGTCTAGATGAAAGAACTCAACTCCTTATACAGCGTACTGCCAAGTTTCAGGATAATTCGTGGCTCAGCCAAACCCAAAAGGAAGGTGGTAAACGGCAGAACCTAAGACTAGGACAATACCGTGAACATTTAGAAAGACTGATCCGGAGGAGGTCAGAACTGGTGTTATGCATTGAGTTTGAGGAAAAGGGCCTATTTCAAATTTTAAAATATTCTCATCTCTTACAAAATGCCTCCTGACCTCTGTCCTGTGATTTTCAACTCAAGGTGTAAGGGGGAGTCTATAGGTGGCTGAAAAAAGACCAGTCACATTTTTTTATCTTGACGAGCAAAAGGCATTTCAGAATAAGTGCCGGAAAGTTTTTGTTACATTTGTGTAGTCAAAACCCTGTAACAGGCTAGGCTAGTTTTAGGCTTTGGTAACAACCACCAAATCTCAGTGGTTGAACACGTAAGAATGTATTTCTCGATGACTCAAAATCTGCTGTAGATCAAGCACTCCCTCGGCTGCTGTACTGCATGCGATGACTCAGAGATCTTATGTTCCCATCTCTCAAACCTGGGCTCCACACTCCTCAGGGGAAGGGAAGAGGCTCCACGAGAACACAGGGAGTTTTCCTGCTTGAGCCTGGAAGGGACATGGGTCCTTGAAAGTTGGGCTCCCTGAGAAGACTCATAGATGGTGATTAACATGCAGGAGGATTAATGAAATATATAGGTTGCAAAAAAAAAACAAAAACACGCAGGAGGTTTATTAGGGAATACTTCGGGGATCGATATTTTTGGAAGTGAAGGGAAGAAGCAAAGTTGGAAAGAGAGAGTAGTTGGGCTATGACACAGTCTCAACAAAGGCCTCATCCAACCCCACAATAACTCTGAATTTGGAATAGTCCTTCATGGTTGTCCCCTTTGGAAAAAGGATGGGGCTGGGATTTCTATCCCTAAGCCTCTTAGACACTGCATGTGGGCTGCCTCAGAAGGAGTGTGATACTTTCAGAAAGACGCCTCTCTTCAAACAAAGCCATCCTCTAAGTCTAAGAGGTGAATACTGTTACTTAATCTTCCTAAAAGGTAGGAAAACAGACCTTTCTGTTTGAAGGGGAAGATCTGGGATGCACAGCACAGCACACCTGTACCAAGTGGGATGAGTAAGGGAGAAACACAAAAGACAAAATCAGAGAGAGAATATTACATAAAATTATTTTTGGCAACTTGAAACAAAAACCAGACAACAGTCACTTAACTGAATATAGGTGTATTTTTATCACATTAGAAAAAATCTAGAGGTATGGGGTTCAAGGTGGTATCACATTCTGTGCTATCAGGGCCTCAAGATACCTTTATCTTTTGCTTCTCTATATTGAGCATGTAGGCTTTATCCTCATGGTCGTGAAATAGTCACTTTCCCTATGGGTATTCCATTCCTAATCAAGGCAGGAAGAAGATAGGCGAAGGGTAAAAGAGCCATGCATGCTGAATTTGTCCTTTTCGGAAATGATGGGGAACAAGAGCTTTCCCAGAAGGACCTCACCAGAAGTCTTCCCCTCATACTTCCTTAGCTAGAAATGGGTTGTCTGGCTACTCCTAACTCACATGAATCCAGGGAGTTGAGAGTTTATGACTGAGCTCATGCTGTCACTCACAGCATCAGATTTCTGCTCACAAGAAAGAAGAGAACATTGATACAGTATTGGATAGTCAACCAGCACTGCCTGCCACAGGCAGGCAGACACCAGATCATGTAGGACCTTGGCATCCACAGGAAGGAGTTTGGATTTTATTCTAAATGTGACGGGTGGCCATCGAAGGGATTGAAGGAGGAGAGTGCATGACTGAATTGACTCAGGCAGTTGGATGCAGAATGGGTTATAGAGAGGAAGGGAGGGAGAGGGGAGGCCATATAGGAGGCTGTTGTCTTAGGTCACCAGGGAGATGAGATGGCTCAGGTGACAGGGGCAGCAGTGCACAGGGGGTTTATGA
This sequence comes from Stenella coeruleoalba, assembly GCF_951394435.1. Taxonomy (NCBI): domain Eukaryota; kingdom Metazoa; phylum Chordata; class Mammalia; order Artiodactyla; family Delphinidae; genus Stenella; species Stenella coeruleoalba. Next base: position 78,603,963 of record NC_137156.1, read on the forward strand.
AGACTCTCCAAACTTGAACGTGTAACTGCCATCTTGGCCAGATAAACCCATTCTGCTTAGACTCCTCCTACCATGAGGGGAGAGAGGCTCCTGAGAGGTAAACACGGTCTCAATTTGATCAGTCCCTTTAACAGAGCCTGCGGTCTTGGAGCTGAAAGCCAGCCTTCCCTCTAGGAAGATAAGGTATCATTGTCTTCATTTTATAGATGAGACAGTTGCACCTGCGAGCGACCATACCATCTCTTTAACTTATGGTTAAAGACAATTACGTGAATTTGTTTCTGAATCTGACATTTGTGACACTTTGCTGAGTATTACATTTGTTTCCTTCCTCTATCTTTCTCCTTAGTTTCATTTCTCCTTTGTTTATTTTCTCCTCAGTTTACTATGCTCTTAAGATTTCCAGATGTCCCCTTCAATACCTTTTTATGGGTTAAACCCGGACTGAAGATATGTATAAACAGCAAAGAGGAGAGGACTCCCTGGTAGTCTTATAAGTATAGAAAAAAAATTGTTTCTGGAAGTTTTGTCTGCAAATAAACAAACACAGGCCATCTGGCACCACCAAGCGGCTACTCCAGGAGTTGCATAGGAAAAAGTAAAACTTGTTTTTGCTTCCTGCCCACCTGAGACACCAGACACCAGCAAATAGCTTGATTGCATACATCTTGGAGTGATGTTATTTCATGAGCTTCTCTGAACCCTGGGATTCTCTCATGTAGATTTGGAGGAGAGTAAATAGTCTTTATAAGATGGGAGAAAGGATCATTGCTTTAGATCTTTCTTTGACTTGAAATATTCTTATCTCCATATATTCTGAATCCCAGAGTTTCCCAATTTATCCAAGGTCCTTTAGCTGGTAGGCAGGAAAACTGGGACTTGATCACTTCTCCCTGGCTCTTTGTCCAGTGTTCTCACAACTATGGTATCATAAATCACTGTTATATATAGACAACAGTGTCCAGAAGAAATCATGCACTTTTAGTTAGAAAATCAGTCTTGACGATCAGTGAGGGATAAAGATTGGGACTTCTCTGACTCTGATCCCTGTATCATTTACTGGCATTCTTTAGTAATTAGTAACCTCTACATGATAGGAACTCATCAAATGTATTTTGAATGAAAGGATGAATGAGTTTCTTTTCCATTCAGCGTAGCTGGAGTGCAAACAAACAATGTCCCAAGCCATTCTACAAGTGATCGTGTACCCAGAATATTATTTAACTCCTTTCCCATTGGGCTTGTCTCACAGGCGTTTCCTTGACATAGGAGAACAACTACGGATATATGATGATTACAATGTTTGATTCAAGCAATCAGCAATAAGCTTTCTACATCAGTCTAGTCCCTCAAATTACCAGGTTGTTGGATGATGCCAACTGATGCTGCAAAAAATATGTCTGAACAGTTCTATAAGTATGGGGACAGCCATCAGAATCCTGTCATTATTCAGTAGTCTAACTTTTGAGAAAGACTTTTCAATAATTGGCAGGAGATACAGTAATGGGACCTTAGCTGTGAAAACTTAATACTCACTCTCAGTCCTGGCCTAATCCTAACAGTGACCCCCAATGGGTCTTATATGATTGAATCATCTCTTCTTTTAACTTCAGAGCCTTTATCTTCCTTCAAAGAAAATTCTGCTGAACTTATACTTACAGCTCTTTCTCCTATGCCTATGTCTGTTTAGAACTCTCCACTTTCATTATCTCAGAAAACAGCGTAGTATGGTAGACATTTGGAACCAAAGAGCTCTGGATTTGAATCCTGGTATTGGCACCTTATGGATTTATGGTCTTGGGCACAAACCTCAACCTCCCTGACTTACAGTTTCATCAACTACAAATTAAGGGTATTCATACACTGAAAGATTTACTGAGCACAGCATCTGATATATACACACACACACATTATATACTAAATAAATGGGTACAATTCAATCATTATTACCATTGTTATCATTAAGGTAATTTCCATCCAAAACAGTTATCTACAAATTTACTTTTTTGAAATTTGGCCTGGGTATGTAAGGTCATTAGGATGAGTATGTCTCTTCTGTGTGCAGATATTCTAGGTCAGATAAAAGATCAAATGAGGGTATTTTCCCCTCAGCAGGGGAACAGGGGAACTAATGTAACAGGGGAACTAATTAGCTTCCATTCACCATCTCTTGGGCCACCTTTCTGTGTTGTGCACAGTTGTAATTTTTCCACAGTATGGAAGTTTAAACTGTATTAATAGGGAAAATCTGCATGGATGTGTGACGATATCAAAAATATCAGTTGTACTTTTAGTATCTGTTTTTTGGAGAATGTATATTAAGTTCAAGTACCTATGCATTCAGTAGAGTTTTCACTTAAGTTAGTTCAAGTTAATTAAATTCATAACTAATCATGACAGCATCTATATGCTTTTGTAAATCAGTCATGTGTTTACCATTAGGATGTACTGATTGCGTCTCGAGTCATTGCTTACTGAGTACATGAGTTCTCAGATCCTTTGTGGTAATGCCAAGGTCTTCTATGGGTCCCTGGCCCCTGGAAGGGCCTCCCTGATCTGGTCTAGACCTCTCATTTTTTAGTCAAAGCTACTGTGGATTAGAGGTGTGAAATGGTTTACCCACAGTCATATGGTTGGTCCATTTCAGAACAAGAAATTGGACCCACATATCTAGATCCTTTATCATATACTGATTCTGCCACACTAAAGTTTCCCAAACTTCAATCCCTCTTGTATAACACCTTCAAAATTCTTCCCATATCTGTCTATCTCTATGAATATTATTCACTTAATACTTTTGTTCAAATCAAATTTGTTTGCTCACTCCTTAAAACCCAGACTTGTCCTAAGAGCTATCCATAAAAACCACTGACTTTTAGATGCTAGGTTTCCCCCCCTAAAACTCATTTAATTATTATGCAATTATTAACATTTCTCTATAAAAATGTATTCATGTACCATCTTGCATCATCTCAGACACCACCTGTGGTACATGGACCACCCAGTATATACCCAGGCCAATCCTTGGAGTAGGAATTTCAGTGTTTCTCTTTCCTTCCAGTGCTTTTCTTTTCCCTCTTGCACGTCTCAGTGAACACTCTGGATAATCTTGTAAAGATGGAGCTTTAAACTCTTGTGAATTGAGGCACATACCCAATTGATGCCCCAGAAATGTAATTTAAGCTATATCTGAAATAACACCTGTCTCTAATGTAAATATGCACTGCAATTTTAGGTTCTGGTCCTTTTAATATATTTGCTATTTATTCTTTCTGTTTTCAGAGATTCTGAAGGAAGCATTCTGGTCTGCTACAGTAAATAGAGCATGAAAATCAGGTCTGGCTTGAATTTTATCCTAGACATTAACCCTATCTCAGCTTTTGCAGGCTATTCTTACTGGCTGAGGTGTGGCCAATAATTAACCTTTTTTCCCCCTGCTAAGAACACGTTAACCTTAAAGAGGAGATAGATACACATCATGTTTCAATTTTAAATGGTTCTGCACCATGGGATACATTTCTCTCTGTGTTGCCATCCTAGGGGCTGTATGTAAATTAAGCATGGGACAACAGAGTGGTGAAGTGCAGGCACTTGTACTTCGCCTGCCTGGATTTAAGTAACAACTCATCTACTTCTAGTTTTTTATATTAATTCCTTAGTCCATGTCAGTCTCAGTTTCATCATCTGTAAAATGGGGATAATAATAGCAATTACCTTATAAGGTTATGAGGGATAAATAAGATCTGATGGATTAACCTCTTAGCCTATTGCTTGACACTTACCAGGAGCTTGGCAAAATTCGCTTTTATTATAATAGTAAGGCTGGTTTACACCTTGGAAATTTAGGGTTTTATATAAGTGGGATGCTCAGGAGATACCATTTTAAAGGGCATGAAATCACCGGTGGTTTCCCATTAAAAAGGGGAAAATGTTAGGTTACTGCCTATTGACTCCTTCTTATACCCCAATTAAATTCTTAAATCTTCCATCTCAGGAAACCACTGCCATCACAACAAAGAAGTAACACTATTGCTACTTCCTCATGGGGATAATACCATAATACCATTGTTGGGCTGGCCAAATACCAGCACCTAGATTGAAAGTGGTCAACATCCTTCTAAGAAAAGCTCATTTTTTCTTTTAGCAGCTCTTGGGGGTGAGAACGATGCCCAAAAAAAGCACGTGCCTTCACCAGACACTAAGGCATTCAGGGAAGCAAATGCCTTATGTCAGAAAAGAAAGGAAAAAAAAAAAAAGAGAGAGAGAGAGAGAAAGTGCAACCCTTTTGCACAGATTTCTTTATCAAAGCCAAGACAACTTAAAATATAAACTGGCTGATCTACTGGAACATTTATACCCATTTTTCCCTTATTTGACAATGCTCACTTGCTATTGTTCTTTTAAATCCTAATTCATTTTGTCCTTACTTAGAAGCTATGTTTCCACCATTTAGAAACAACAACAATAAAGCCATGCGCACAAGATCAAAAGACGGAAATCAAAGAGTTTTAACTCAGAACTGGTATAATCCAGCAGAAAAAGAGAAAAAGAGAAGTGGGGAGCTTCATCTACAGAGGAGACACCAGATTTATAAAGTCATTAAGCATGGTTACTTCATACAGCTCTCAAGTCTGTTTCAAACAAATATTTCAGGTTCTGACTCTCATTAGAACTGTAGCTAAAGGAACTAAAATGTGATAATGCAGCATTCCTTTCTCCATCCCGAGCACTCCCAAAATTATCTAAATTTTTTATAAGATGGTTTATGGAACATGATGTTGAATTGATGGTCAGGCCACCTGGGGTCTATCCTCAACTCCACTACTAACTGTAGAGGCCTTGAGCTAGTTTATTCCTGGGGTTCATGCCTCTCATCTGTAAAACAGAGGAGATATTATCACTAACATCCTATAATTCCATCACCCAGAACGCCAGTGCGTTAGCAACTGAGGAAATATTTTAATCTGAGCAAGTCATTTGATTAAACTAGAAAAAAACAAAGGGGGAATAAGTTTTCCAAAGAATGCTTTTCCTTTCAACATTTCCATGTGGGAAAAAATCCACATTAAAAAAAAGTTTTAAACCCTCTGATTCTCAAAACAACAAACAAACAAAAAACACCCCAAAACAACAACAACAAAAAATCGCACAATTTAAACAAGTTTTGTTCAAAACTCAGAATTCTGATATACTACCCTCTAGTGGAGACTGGAAGCAACGTTGCTAATTCCATCTGAAAGTACATTCAGACCTTTCGTTCACAGGACAGGAGTAGGGGGAGTTTCGTTTAAACTGTAATCATTTACAGTCCTCAAAGTGTAATCCAAAGATCTGGGCCCTCAGAATCAACCCAGCTTGCCAGAGCTCACTCAAGAGCAACTCAACCAGGCTCTTTGAGGGTAGGGTCTAGGGGTCAGCACAGTTAATGGAGAACTCAGCTAATTCCTAAACCCACTAGAATTTAAAAACCAATGTTCTAGCTCCCTGAGAGGCATGGTATGAATGTGAGCATTATCATAAATCTAGTGTGTAGTTAGGAGGCAAATCTCTAAACCTTGAGGAGAGGTACAAAGTTAAATTCTCTTTTCTTCATCTCAAGAAGTGGAAAATAAATACAACATCAGTTCCCTGGCAACTCCAAGATAAGGATCACGTTCCTTTGCACAGCACACAAGGTGCTTCACGGTCCACACGCTACATCCCAGCCACCAGGCCCTGGTGCTTCTATTACTCTTTGCCTCTGCCCCATATTGATACTATTGCCACCGTTAAATTCCACCTAGAAATCTATGCAATTGATTCTGCATATTTAAACGTTATTCACTCTATATGGAATATGCCTTCCTCCAACTTAAATTTGATTGGAAATATTCCATTTTTATTTATCATTAATGCAACTGAAAAGGATAATGCTACACAAAATTGAGATCAACGGCAGAAGCATCAAGAGTTGTTCTGCAGGCTGCATTTATTCTATCCCATTTCCATACGCCACTTTTTCCAAGTGTTTGCTGTGCAGAGACAGCCTATAGCAATGTTGCCAATGGCCATGGCCATTCCCCTTTCCAATCACATGGCTGACCTCAAGCCCCCTTCTTCTTTACCTGAGTTTAGAAATACTCGAGCAATAGACCCAGGGCAAGTATAAATAAAGATCAAAATGTCAACTTTATTTCTGACAAAAGCTTGGTTGGAGACTGCGGCTAGACCTTTGGGTACCACTGGAGGGAAGGTTTAGGACTACAGAACGGGCATCCGAACCAAGAACTTCTGCCCTGCATTGTTTTGCGGTCAAGATGGAAGAAAAGGAATCATATTCTGATGTTGTAGTCTTTTAGCAGTTTAGCTCTCCCCAATTTATAAAATGAACAAAGGGCTGCCTCTAAGAAGGCCCAGCTCTATAGAAACTCTGGAGCTGCCCCTCTGCAGAACTGTTAAATGAGAAAAGTCAACTTTCTAAGCTCTGAAATTTATTTTTCAATATCTATTGAAATGATAACTTGCCTGTAAGCAGAGTTCTTGTTAACTGAGTGCAGTATGTTCTGCTCTGGGCCAAGTGGCCTGTGCTGATTGCTTGTTTCTCATAAAAGATGTTTTGTACATGTTACAGGCGACAGTTAAATGCAGTAGTAAAAATTTCAATTATTAATGTGATACTGAAAAGCTATTTCCTTTCTTAACAAAGTTTTTCTTGATGTAATTGTAGGTTCACATGTAACTGTTAAGAAATAATACAGAGGTCCTTGCGGCATCAGGCAGGACACCGCCGAGGCGGACTCAATGGTGAGCGTTCCCACTAGGCCATCACCCATGGATCACCACCTAGAACCGCAGTCCGCGGCACCGCACACATGTATAATCTGCAGCCTCCAAACCCAGGGTTAGACGGCACCACTGCGGGCGAACTGCTCAGTGTTCAGGAATGACTGAGGCTGATGTAAATCCAAAGGCCTACCCTCTTGCAGATGCCCACCTCACCAAGAAGCTATTGGACCTCGTTCAGCAGTCATGTAACTACAAGCGGCTTCGAAAAGGAGCCAATGAGGCCACAAAAACCCTCAATAGAGGCATCTCTGAGTTCATTGTGATGGCTGCAGACGCCGAGCCCCTGGAGATCATCCTGCACCTCCCACTGCTGTGTGAGGACAAGAATGTGCCCTACGTGTTTGTGCGCTCCAAGCAGGCCCTGGGGCGAGCCTGTGGGGCCTCCAGGCCTGTCATCACCTGTTCTGTCACCATCAAAGAAGGCTCACAACTGAAGCAGCAGATCCAATCCATCCAACAGTCCATTGAAAGGCTCTTAGTCTAAACAGGTGGCCTCTGCCACACTCCCTGCTGCTGACTGCTACCCCAGGGGTTATGTATCGTTTGTCTGTTAGCATATAGTATTTCCAGCTACCTTCTATTGTTATAAAATATTTTAGTGCTCAATTTGGTTTTTGTATTTTTGTATTGTTTTTGTCTTGTTTTTAGGTTGTCATCTCCTTCCCAGCCTCTCCTGTAATCTCCACTTCCACTCTCTCTCTGCCATCTTATCCTCCCTTTTGGAAAATGCATGCCCAGAACAGGTGGAAGCAGGGTGGGTGACACCATTCAAAGGCAGAGAAGAGCCAAGGTAGAGATTTGGTTCCAGCTTTCAGGTGCCACCTTCCTACTGTGCAGGGCATGATGGAAGTAAGCACTGTCCACTTTGTATCCCTTGTGCCCAGCATACAGGATCATGTTTGAATAATCAAGGGGTTTTCTTTGCTCTCTAGGACATTATGTATCATTTGGGGAGGAAGCATGTATTCTGTGAGGTTGTTGGGTATATGTCCCAAGAGTCAGTTTCTGATGTACCCCTGCTGTTTGCTTTTGGTAATATATTTCCCCCCAACTCCCACCTATGCCTCTGAGGGTGGCAGGGCAGCAACATACCAAAGAGATACGCTGCAAAATTCGAGGCGCCTTGGTGAGTGAGACATGGGACAGTTGACCTAGGTCTTGAAGGTGTGGCAAGAGGTTCTGGAATGGAGGATTCTGGGCCAGTCATGGAGAACTGGAAGCTACAGCAAAGATGATGGAATTCAAGGGAACATCCTTGCTTTGGTGAATGGAGATTTCTTCAGTAGACACTTGGTACCAGCTCTGAGAGCCCTTACCCCTTGCCTATTTCCTGCCATGATGTGGGTCAGATGTATGTATTCTCTATCACATCAGAAGGACAGTGCTACTGTGTCATTCTTGTGAGCATCCTAATACAGAACACATATATTCATTAAAAAAAAAAAAGAAAGAAAGAATACAGAGAGATCCTTATACACTTTGCCTTATTTTTTCAGTCTATTTTCTCTCTTATGCAGATTGGGTGAATTCTACTGTGTCCTCAAGATCACCACTTTTATCCTCTGTCATCTCCACTCTACTCTTGATTCTATCCACTGAGTGATTCATTGGTGATGCTGTATTTTTGAGTTCTATAATTTCCATTTTTTTTAAGATAATTAATTTTATTTCCTTGCTGAAACTTTCTATTTTTCCATTTGTTTCAAGAGACTTTATAATTGATTGCTGAATCATTTTTATGATGACTGCTCTAAAATTCTGGTCAGGTAATTCCAACACCTGGTTTACATCTGTGGATGTTGCCATCCGTTGGCTGTCTTCTGCCTTTCGAGTTGTGATTTTCTTGGTTCTTGGTGTGACATGATTTCAAGTTGTATTATGGACATTTTGCCTATTATGTTAGGAGACTCTAGGTCCTATCTAAATCTTCCATTTTAACAGGCAGTCACCTGTTTAGATTTCACTTATAGATCTTGGCCTACTTTGTGGGCTGTGGTTTCAACGGCAGTTTAATTTTCAGGGCCTTTGTGGTATTTTTTTGGTCTGCTTGGTTTATGCCTGATGTTGCAAGCATGACTCCTTTTCCATCTGGGAGAAGAATGACCCCATCTGGGCTGCCTTCTCTTGTTAGGTCAGGGATTGGGATATGATGGGTCCAGGCCATCTGCCCCTGTTGGGGGACACCCTGTCACTATTTTATTCCTTAAGTCCTGAGGAGACCTTCTCACCTTCGTCTTACACCCTTTCAGCATTCTCCTTGGTTGTCTCTTGTGTGGTTTCCAGGGTTTATATTTCTGTGGAGTGGGGAGGAGCAGGGAGAAATTCATCTACGCCATCTTGCTCTGACCCGAAGTCACTCTATTTTATTTTAAGGAAGGAAAAAACTCAACTGAAACAAATAATTCACATCATTTTTTCTGTGAGTCAGTTTCCATCTGCCATAGGGAAGAGGCAACATTAATTAGCCTTATTGGTTTTGCCCCTTTTTCTCCTCAGCAGTTCCTTCTTTTTCCACTCTCCACCTCCCCTTTCTTGCCCCCCCTTTAACCCTCCCATCTATGGAGGTATAATTTTGGAATGATTTTTAAACAGGAGAAACCAGTGGCAGGGAATGCAGAAACACAAAACAAAACAGCTTCCATGTTAGGTTAAACACAAAGGCAGCTATAAAACAGGGAGCCATGGGGCTTCCCTGGTGGCGCAGTGGTTGCGAGTCCGCCTGCCGATGCAGGGGATATGAGTTCGTGCCCCGGTCCGGAAAGATCCCACATGCCGCGGAGTGGCTGGGCCCGTGAGCCATGGCCGCTGAGCCTGCGCGTCCGGAGCCTGTGCTCCGCAACAGGAGAGGCCACAACAGTGAGAGGCCCGCGTACCGCAAAGGAAGAAAACAAAAAACAGGGAGCTTTAGGTACCAGTGGTTTTGTAGTACTATTAAATGAATTCTGTGCTTTCCAATAAGAAGAGATCTGACATTCATTCACTTAATTTTACTGACTGATGGAGCTTATATGTTTCAACATTCTTAGAGGTTATTTGTATTTCATAGGAATCAAAGTGAAACAAAACAGAGCCCTAAAGGCATAATTTCAGACAGCAAAGAAGTGAGGATATTATTTCCTAACAGTGAGTTTTGAAGTGTGGTAGAGGATAATTCAGTATATTCGTATCTTGGAGGAAACTATAGTATTTTTAAAGACTGGATTCTAAAATTATCACTGCTTTGTTATGTTTTTAATCATAATAGTTCATTTACTTTGAACTTTCAAAAAGTTTAGAGTTAAGATTTTTAGGTGTGATCAAAACCAAGATTGAGCAATATTGTTTTAGAGAATGAAGGGAAACAAACTCTGTCTTCCTATGGAGCTGACCACTAATTAGGCCATAAGGTGCAGGCTCTTGTCCGTTGGGTGTAAGTTGTAGTGTGTGTTTTCCAGCTCTCTCTATAGATGTGGACTCAATATCTGTCTTTGCTGACATTTTCATCTAATACTCTGGCACTGGTCCTTCAAATCCACCTTCCCTCCCCCTTGACTGGGAAAGTGTGACTGGTGTTATGTAGCCATCTTACCATTGTCAAGCAACGGTTTAATGCTTAAAAGACTTAGGAGATAGACTATGAGATGGACTTAGGTCCTTGACAATCTCACTTCTTTCTTTTTATCCCTATTGGGCTAAGGAGATTCAGTTTAATTAGGCTGGGGTTATATGTGAGATGGGGCAGGTGTCTGATCTTCTGCATCTCTTTTACTCCTTTATATCTTACTTCCTCACCCGTCATGAGTTTTGGGTTTTTTTACTATTTTTAAAAAATACAAAATGCATTAAGGCCGTAACATACAAATCAATCAATACTGGCAAGAGAAGAATTTACTTATTTAGCAGAATAAAATGTGCAATCTTCTTTACTCTAAAAACTTAGCTGTTTTCTGTTTTTCCCTTTTTTTGTATAAGAAGCATTCATTCCATTTTAACAGAGCACTCACCTCTCCTGTCTACACTCTAGGAGAAAAACAAATGCTTTCCCTCACCATGCAGACAATGTTAAAGGCAGTTTTCCCTGCACTTATGGAAAGAGAAAATTTTTCCTGTGACTTATGATTTGTGCTCTGAATGTATGGTCCCCTGAAGTCTAGAAGGAAATAAACGAAGAGACACACCTTTTGTGCAGAGCGATAAAGACGGTCTGGAGGTGTGTCTGGAGGTGGGGAAATAAGTGAGGTGACTGATAAATACAAGTGATCTGACCCTGGGGCACTCGTTCCAGAGGGCACTGTATCATAACCTGTGACATGCACAGTGAGTGAACCAAAAGGAGGATCACTGTAAAGGACATGTTAAAAGGCCTATGACCTGCGGCGTCTTGGAGTCATTGCCAGTCACCCACATAGCCTTCGTGTGAGAATTTCCCATTATTCATAATGCAGGCCATGCAGCCTGTGCCAGTCGGGACTCCAGTTTGTACCGATAGAAACCCTGTTCACTTCATACCAGCACATCACCAGCTCACTTCCCCACAGCAGTAGCATCTCCCCATGCTGTGAGACTTTATACTGTCCCCATCCAAAGGCTCCCTGTGTGTGCACCTCTAGACAATGCCATGAGACCTCTGAAGACCAAGTTCTAAAGCAGGACAGGGATGAGTATGGCCCCTATTTAGCTCATACATGGTTCAGTCTGAAGACGTGGAAAACATCTAGGCTTTCCATAGGCTGCAAGGTGGTACCAATCACAAGGTTCCACCTTCACTCTTACAGGATAGAGACAGAAACAGTGATAGTGTCGAAGGTTGCTTGTACCTCAGCAGGGGCTGGGGTTGGGGGAGGAAAAGGGGATGCAAACACAGGGGGAAAGGAGCCCAGAGACGGGACCTGCCGAACCCCTCCTAAGGCCAACTCTGAAAGACCTGACTTTGCCCAAGAGCTATTTCCCGCTCTCCAAGGTAAGAGATTCCTGATCCTGTTCAGTCGTGGGGCAACCCTGTACTTCAGGGAAGCCTGGACTCATTACCAACCCCAGAGTGAGTCTAATTTGATCTCTGCCATTTGTGGTAACTCTATTTCCCTTGTCAGGGATCGGTTTGAGAACGGGCCTATGACACATTTCTAACCAATTAGAGATGAGGGCTACACCACGAGGACTTCTAGACATTCTTCCTTTCTCTTAAAAAGATACGCCTATGGAAGAACTAAATTCTCTTCTCCCCTTTCCTCCATCTTGATAGATATTCAGGTTGACACGCCTGGAACTGTTACTGTCATCTCGTGACCATGCGGGGAAAGCCGGAGGTATGAGAAGAATTTGAGCTGCAGCAATAATGAGGTTGAGACACTCAGTTAACCGACTCTGAAATGGCCCTATTTTTAGCTCTTGGATAGATAAGAAAACAAATCTTTCTTATTGTTTAAGCCAATTTTCGTTGAATTTTCTGTTACCTTCAGCCAAAAGCATACCAAATGAATTAATTACCTGATGAGAAAAGAAATCTTTTGCATCATTTCATGGACTTCTTGTGGATTCATGAACAGCAAGGAGTAACAGTATCTTCTTTCTGGTAATGGACTATACCTACACCCCATTCCAGGTGGTTCTGAGATTGCACAGATGACACTCTATGAAAGAATCTTTCTGTAATTTTCAAGTGTTTTTTTCTTTCAGCATGGTCAATATGGGGAATAAAACTGAGGAAAGGATCCCCCGAATTAGACTCTGAATAGATAAAATATTATATAAGAAAGTGAAAGTTAGGTGAACACATATGCAAATTCAAAACCAGAAGATAGAAATACCCATTTTCAGAATTGCAAAGCAAACTCAGAATCAGAGAGGTGGGAAGGGGCTTAGGTGAAAATGTATTAGAGTTTTATGAGAAGCAGATGTAGGCCCTAATAGCTGCATTTGGGGGTTTGGATGCCTGTGCAGAGAAGCTAGCCTAGGACACAGACACTATTTATACAGGGAACTAGAGCTGTGATACCTGCAACAAGCCAGGAGTCACAGAGATGGGCAGACTCCAGCCCCACCAGGTGGGGGAATCAGCAAGGAAGCTTGTTTTACATCCAAGGTTGAATTTAGAGAAAAGTAACCCAAGGAAATTCAAATGCATCACCACGTGAATGAGCAGGTCCAAATTCATGCCATCAGTGTGGAGCAGAAGCTCCTAACTGAGAAATCAACATAAAAACTGACCCAGAATGAGTGAAACCCGTGGACTCTCAGAAGCGGCAAAGCCACCATAACACAACAGGGAAAATACCACAGCTCAGGGAGCCCAGGATGCCAGGGAAGTAAGCCTCAACTGAAGATGAGCTTCCAGTTGAAGATTCAAACCATGGAAGGAAGTGAATCACTGAGAAGGAGAATAGGATGGTGCGACAGAAAGAAAACCTTGTACGAACAAGAAATAATAGAATTATCTAAAAGAAGATTTAAATAAGTATTTTTTAAATGTTTAAATAGGTAAAGAGGAAATAATAAAGATAAAGCAAGCACAAAACAGTATAAAAAGGACAGATTTGAGAAATGGGAAAGGATACAATGGAAATCTTTAAATGACAATCACAAAATTACTGCAATTTTTAAAAATCAATTACCTAGTTGAACAACAGTAAAAATACACACTCAAAAATAATGTATATATTGGAACACAGATCTAAGGAAGTGACCTCGAGTGTGGAAGAGAGAAATAAAAACAAGAGAAGTTGAGGCATGCAAGATAGGAAGATGGAGTCTAATATATGTCCGATAGGAGTTCTAGGATAAAATAAAGTATATGAGGGAGACCTAATGTTATAAGAGAAAATGGCTGAGAATTTTCCAGAATTGAACAAATAGTCATCTAAGGCATCCTAAGATTTAAAGAGTACCCCAATATCCATATAGGACAGAGACAAGCAAACTCACGTCTAAAAGAATCATTGTGATAAAACTGCAGACTATCAAAGACAGGCAAAATTCTTAAAAGCTACCAGAGACTAAGAGACATATTCCTACAAAGGAATGACTATTCGACTGACAAAAGACTTCTAGTCAGCAATAAGAGCTTATGTTTTTAAGTAGTTGCTGTAGGCTGGGCAGTATTTTCGGTATCTCTTATTTAATGTTCATAACAATCTGATGGGGAAAATAACTTACTATCCCCATTTCACATATAAATACAGAACAATGAATAAAAGACAATGGAATAACATATTCAAAGTGGTGAGGCATAAACAATTCTACCTGTAACTCTATCTCTTACCATACCTTCATCAAGAGTGAAGCTTGGAGGTTGTTTCTTTCCTGACATATATTTAATAATCCATAAACATTTGGAAGTTGAATAATAATACAAAATATGTGTCAACTATAACCGCCCCAGAAGTGTCAGATTGTGGTAAGTGCTTCAGAGTTATATATATGGTTGTTTTTGTGTGTACAGTGAGCAAGGTAGAAACTGGTGGAGTAGATATATTTTTAACCTAATCTTTGTTTTCTCACTGCCCAACCAGACTGATTTAAAGAAGTTATGCAATAAAATATTTGGGTTAAACTAGGACAGTGAGTCCTTTCCAAATATTCCTACAGAACAAAAGATGGTCTTCTGTATCAGTAAAAAGAGAGCCCTTTAAATATTTCAAACCAAAAGAATCTAATACAAGGGACTGTTTACTCAGATGATAGAATAGCTAAGGAACTAAACAGTATTATGAAGCGACCCTGCATTTAGCAAAAGCAAGGAAGCTATTACCAACCTAGGGCTGGAGTGTGAAAAGCAGGAGGTGGTTGTATCAGAGCTCAGGAGTCAGGGTCCCTGGTGGGCCTGTCTGAAGAGAACTGAGACCATGGAGAGAGGGGACATCCTCTAGGAACTGGAGCCACACAGGTATTACATCAAGTACTGGAGTTGCCACCTGAAACAGAATGGGGGCTATCCTGGCTTTTTCCCTTCTTGCTCCCCACACTTGCACCCAGAGTCTCCCACTAGCTAAACCCATCTAAAAGCAGAAAGCGAGAGAGCCTGGGAAATGTAGTGTCCTCCAGTACACAACCGAGGAAAGAAGGGCAGAAAATGGATCTGGGAACAAAAGCCAAGTGATGGACCCAGCTCACCCTCAGCTGATGATGTCAGGTGAGTGGCTGCAATGGCTTTGAGCGTAAGGGCAGACGTGTTCAGTGTCAGAGGTCTGTTCAGTGTCTGCTCTGTTCTCTAACTCTCCCATCTGCCTGAGTTCCTCCGTTTTAGCTGGCTAGTCAGTGGTGGCTTGAAAATGGCACGTGCATTTTGGGTGTGAATGACTAAACGAACTACTCTTTCAGGAAAAGGCTTTGCCTTCTTCCAATCAAGCTCTACAAATGGGAACTTCATTTAAGACCATCCATCTATTGAGCTTTGTGCAATATATATATCCTCTCAAAGCTGCTACGCCTAGAAACTTACAGTGGAGTATAAAAGTAGCTTTCCCTGTTGGAATGGCTTTTCTTATTTGTATTCTAAGTAACTCATTTAAGGCAGATATCGAAAGTTCCTCTTATTTGTATTTATTTTGCCCACAGAAAATTTACAGTTCACGTGACTGTTCTGCTTCAAAGAAATAATCAAAATACAAATTGCTTGAACTATAAAGGCAGGAGCTTAGAAAACCTTGGAGAAGGAAGAGAAATTAGGGCACATTTGAAACATAAGTGAGAGGGGTTTTTGCCATGGCTATCTTCAAATAATATCTCTAAAGCACAAGTAGAAGAGAATTTTGAGATTTACTTACTTCACAGAAACTTCATCCTTCCTGAAATTTTATTTTAGAGTAAGTGAACCAGAAAAGATGTCAATGGTAAAACTCTGTTTTCCTTTGGAGTAGATAACCAGAAACTATAACATGATTTTTCTGGAGTCAGAGTTAAGCAATAACTGGTAGTCATCTTTATCTACCCTCAAAAGAAAAACCTTTGAACAAAGAATATGCAGTTAATCAAATAAAATGTTATTTTTTATTTAAAAGATATCAAGGGCTATAATATGAAATTTTAGCCAAAATATTTTTTCTTTTGTTCATCTTCGTTTAGCTTTGATAGAGGTGAATGGTTTAATGAAATATCACAGCATTGACTCTGACGGGCATTTTTGGGATTGAAAGTATGCTACTTTTGGTGGTGACGTGGTTAACTGTTAACTAATCTGTCTAAAACTGAGGTAGATTTTATAAACTGTCCCAATTTTTAAAAAATTTAGTGCTATTGTTAGGCAATGATTTTGACTTTTGAACTGCCTGTGTTTATAAATTCTCTACTTAATGTTCAGTGCATATAGTTGATATCACTTGATCAGTTATGTAAGAAAGCTTTCTTGAGTGAGTGTGTGTGTTTGTGTGTGTGCGTGTGTATATTTCATAAAGAACGTTAGCACCCTCTTCTGTATGACTTTTGAGGCTGTAATTCCTACAATCTTTTTTCATTTCCTAACAGTGAACAGCTTGAATATTCATTAAATTTGCTCCTGATTAAAGTACCACCTCCGAGTAATTTAATTATACTGTATATTTCAGAAACACTGATAAGTGCTGGAGTCAAAAAACACTTCATTGCTAAACGTTACCCACTGGGAATAAGTGTTGGCTTATGAAAAGGGAAAAAAATGCTGCTTCCACATTTCTCAGAATGAGTATTTCCAATGATTTAAATATACAGAGCTATGCAAGGAGGAAGGGAACACAAGGACAGACAAGGAGAGCAGACTTGTATATTCTTCTCCCAGCTGTCAGTGCTTGAAGAAAAAATGGATGCCCTCGTATGGTTTAATCCCAGCCACTGACACAATTAAATATTCTTTTATTCAACTGGATTTTTTTTAAAGAAAATCGGACACCTTTTAAATCAGACTTCCTGGAGTCCCCCAGCTGCTCCTGATAGATACTGTATGAGGCTGATGAGGGAGATGTAACTGAAGTTGATTGATTCATTCATTCACACACTCATTCATGCTACAAATATTTTGTGAGCATCTATTGTGTGCCAGGCACTCTTCCAGCTACTGGAGATCCAGGGAACAGATCCAAGTTCCCAACCTCATAGAGATGACATTTCTAGCTAGGAAAGATGGATACAATGCAGAAATATGTACAGAATATGCCTGATGATAAATTCTATGTAGAAAAATGAGGCAGGGTGAAGGGGATCAGAAGCGTGGGTGTACAGCAGGTGGGTATTTTATACAAAGTGGTTGGAAAAGTCCTCACTGATAAGCAGAGACTTGAGGTCAGTGAAAGTTTAAACCTCATGGGGCATTTAGAGAAAGAGTATTCCAGGTGGAAGGAAGAGCATGGGCAAGCTCTCTGAGTTTGGACCCTTTAAATATTTCAAATGTTGTCTAGGGGCTCAGCATGACACAGTAGTTAAGACCTCGCTTGACTTTTGGAATTCGAAAACTTGGATAAGATTCTGTATATTAGCAAGTGACAAATGATTTGAAATCTCTGAGCCTTTATTTTAGCACCTATAAAATGGGGATTCCTACAACTTCCTTCTTCCCAGTGTTACTGTAAAGACTAAGTGAGAGTGCAGACAAAGATATTCATTGTAATTGGCATTGTGCTGAGTTCAATAAATGTTAGCTATGACCAGGGAAAAAATGCTTCTCAGGGACACTTGAGTTTTCTGCAACATTTGTGTATTGAAATGGATCATACGAATGTTGAACTAGAACTCTCTTCTAAATATTAGTCCAACATTATAACATGAGTAGAAATGTTTCTTTTTCTGTGTGGTCCTGAATAAGCTGTTTTCCCTTTATGGACCTTAAGTTTTGCAAAATGAGGAAATTAAGTTAAACCAGTCACTTCAGTCTAAAGTCTTCAAGGTAGTATGAGAGCTAGTTTCCCTGTTTGAAAATTCCTGAAAATGAAATTTTATATTTACTTCCTTTTTTAATTGAAGTATAGTTGATTTGCAATGTGGTGCCAATCTCTGCTGTGCAGCAAAGTGACTCAGTTATACACATACGGACATTCGTTTTCTTTATATTCTTTTGCATTACAGTTTATCACAGCATATTGAATATAGTTCCCTGTGCTATACATTAGGACCTTGCTGTTTACCCATTCTAAATGTAATATATATATTTACTTCTGATAAGGGTAATGAGGGACTTGACCATCAGGCTTGCTTGGGGCTGAATTACAAAGCGTGGAATTCGGTGGCTAAGACCACTGGCTGTGAAGTGTGATAGTACAGACAAGGTGCTATCCCAAAAGGTTGCCCAGTTTACATTTACCCCAACAGCAATGCTTTCCCCAAATTCTTGTCTTCTTGAGATATTTTCAAAGGGCTCCATCATCCAGGTCTAAGTCCAACACTTGGACTACTTTTGGGTCCCTTCCACAGGGTTAATTCTCCTTCCAACCTTTCTCCCCAAATCCTACTCCTTCCCTTTCTGCCTCTAGAGGGAAAGCCATTTTTCCAAGCTCTTTCCATCAATCAGCGTAAATATGGTCAGATGAAGGGTCACAAGGCTGTGGGGGGAGGGCGAACCAAGAAGGAGAAGGCAGAAGAGGAAGGGGTCCATCTTCAGCCATTTCCATGAGGAAAATGCGGCCAAAAAATGAGATGAGGAGTCAGGAATCTAGTCTATTCCTTATACGGCATCTTTCTCCGTGTTTGAAAAGCAGTCTAAGGGTCATACAGCACAGACTGCCTTACCCAACCATATAATCTTTAAATGGGATTAAACAGAACTAGTCAGAGCATTGAAGGGACAGTTAACTGCCCACAGGCAAAATCATGTACAGAGAGGCTTCGGCATTGCTAGCTATTAAGTAGCAGTTTCAGCAAAGTCTACTCTGAGAAATGCTGCAACTCATATTAAAAATCTCCTTCCTTTTCCCTTGCAGAATGTATCAGACCTCACAACCTGATACTGCTGACTCTGCAACTTACTGGATGTTGACTTTGGGCAAGTTTTCCAACCTCTCTGAGTGTCAGGCTCTATTTATAAAATGGGGGTCATGATAATGACCTAGCAGGGTTGCCTGGCACACAGTATGGCTTCAGGACATGGTAGCAATTATCATCAAGAAAAAGGGGCAGGGTGCTGGTTGTAAGGAGTTACTCAGATTGTAAGGTGCTTTCTACCTGGAAGACAGGATGCTGATTTGGTTAAGATACAGGTAAGTATGAAATAGAAAATATAAGAAATGGACATGGAGAAGATCTGAAGAGGGAGAAGTCAGATATTTTAGATGTTACGTGATTTGATTAAGATGTTGAAAACGTAATCACGCAGTTGGCAATCAGTTCTCATTCATTGCTCCTGAAGTTCTTACGTGTCTTAGCTTCTCTGTGGAATGCTTACCGGCAGCAAATCTATTATAGTGGCAATTCTTTGAAGCAGTGACATCATGGGACATGTGAATGGATGTTCTGCAACACTTGAATTGAGACCAAATCCATTGTGCTAATTAGTTATTGGAATCCTTGCATAATTACACATGCTCAAGGGCCATTCACTGGCTTTGTTAGCTGTCTCCCATGTCTGCTATCATGTGACGGTTGGATCGAATGCCGTTTTGATGAGAACTAGCTCTGTGTTTACAGAGTGGAGATATTACAACATTGTTGGAGCATAATTATTGCCTCTGTGTCGGTGACTCAGTTTTTCATCTTCAGATTTATTTTGTTCCTAACCTTATGTAATACTTATTCAGTTGCTGTCAAATGCAGTAAAGACTGAGAAGTAGTAGTTGCCTTAAACTCTATACAACCTGCCTCCCAAAACAAAACTCATTCAATCAATCAGTATATAACTCTTGAGAAAAATTCTACATAAACCACTTTAGAATTATTTAATACCACATTTTCATATCAATAAGCAATTAAGGCGATGCAAACATATATAGGGTGGATAAACAACAAGGTCCTACTGTATAGCACAGGGAACTATATTCAATATCCTGTTATAAAGTATAATGGAAAAGAATATATATATATGTACAACTGAGTCACTTTGCTGTACAGCAGAATTAAATACAACATTGTAAATCAACTATACTTCAATAAAATTTTTAAAAAGCAAACAAATAGAAAAAAAAGCAATTGAGGGAACACAAGGTGCAAAATGCTGGAACATCTGTAATAATATGTTCAATCTCTCTTTTAATTAAAGACACGGGAAATCAGAAAATAAAGAGATAATATTTTCAGCTATCAATTTGGAAAAACTTTAAACATGGAAGAAAACCTAGTGGATGACATTATGGAGAAACAGGCATTTCTATACAAGATTGTGGTTTTGTAACCTTTCTGGAAAGGAGATGTGGTGATGTCCATTACTATTTACCATACACCTGCCCTTGCCCACTTTTTCCATGAATTCCAACGCTAGGATTTTTATTGTCAATATCTGCACATAAACTTCCAAGCTACGTAGGCAAGGACATTTACTGTAGCTTGTAACAGCGACAAGATATGGAAACAACATAAATTACTAACCATAAAGAGTCATAATTAGTATATTCGCACATATGTGAGATAATATTTGGTAATGATAGCTGTTTAGGGAGGGCTGTTTGCTTGAATTTCTTTTCTCTCTGGTATACTGCATGCCTTGCTTCAGGATCAAAGGGCAGAGCAAAATGCAAATGTCAAATAAGTAGAAAATGTTTGGCTTTTGAGTTTCAAAAAGTTTCAAAAGCCTTGACCCTGATATTTAGAAGCTTGTGCAGTAAATAAGAGAAACTTACCTATCTGGCCCCATAAATTAAAAACTTCCTGGCTTGGGGAAACGAGGAAGTCAGAAGGGGAGCATATACGTGCACTGGAAAGGAGCTTCCATTGAAGGCTGAATCCAGGGGTGGGAAGTAACAAAAACTACAGACTATTTTGCTGAGTCTGAGCGAAAAGAACATTTGCTCATTAGGTAGATGCCTAGAAACGACCAAGCCCTCTCCTGATCCCCTCCCCGCCATTTTCAGAGTATCCTCACATAGTGTTAAAAGAGTAGGAACGGAATGGCTGCCTGGTGTAACTAAAAGATGGGTCTAAAGAGCCTGCAAGACCTCCTCCCAGTCACAGCATGGCAAAGTAATCCCGTGTGTGTGTGAGAGTGACTTATACACATGAAGGAGAACCGAAGGATCTAACGGGACTGGAGTGAGAGCCAGAGATGCTCACCAGAGATCTACTAGGGTGAAGGACCAGATGGGACAAATACATCTCAGCATCTGTCAGCATGGAAAGTCAACAACCAAGGCCAAGACTCTGCAGCCACGACCTCTGTTCTACCTAAGCCTCGTGGAACTCAGCTAAATGCCAGACCCAGAATTGGCAGATATTAAGTTTGGACTGCCCAGGGGAATAGAATCCTAAAATAAAATTAAGTTGAATTAAAGAAAACTAAGGATGACTGAACGTCTTCCTTGCCTGAGTTAGTGGGATGAGAGAGTCTCTCACTTCACATACCATGAAATAATGTGCAGCTATTGAAAGTAATGAGGCAAGTATATATGCTCCAATGTGAAAGATCTGCAAGATAAACTTTAAATTAAAAAAGGCAAGAGAAAGAACAATTTGAGTAGTGTGCATTCCATTTGCATAAAAATGTTATATGTTCTAACTGTTCCCAGGATATGGAAGAAATGATTAACTGTGATTTCCTCTAGAAACTGAGACTCTTCATTTAATACCATTTTATAAAGATTTCTTTTAAACCAAGAGCTTATATTATTTTATGATATATATTTATTATATGTAATAAAATATCCTCTTTATCCTTAAGTCACGTTTTGCGATCCATTACATTTAATTAGAATTCCATTTATGTAGCATTTACTTTGATAATTTCAGAATATAGGATGAAAATATGTGTCTTTAACATCTTTTGAGTATAGCATAAAGCTGCCAAAGAGAATTCATTTGGTTTTTTTTTTTCAGTGAGAAGAGGTGTTGCAATCTGCCTTAAGGGAAAACTGCCCTCTCTCCATCATTTCTGTAAAAGTGGATATGCGGACTTGTCTCACCACAAAGCTACAGAAAACTTTCCTAAAAACGCATCAATAACCAGAATAAGGATGCGTAATTTGAAGAATTGGACAAAGTCATACATTTTCATACACTCTAGCATATGGTCAAACATACAGGTCACAGACACTGGGCATATCATCAAAATTTACATACGCATATAAAGAATGGTTCCTTCAAAGTCATCCTATAGTTATTCCAAGTCACAGAAAACATTTAATAAGTCATTTTGGGGGAATTACTTCCACCGTTATGGCACGTTGTTTTGAATGACATAGCAGGTACCAAATCATCACCCTTTAAGGATAAATTTAAATTTTAATAGCACTCAAAGGCCATTTACAGTCAAGTATGGTGAATAAGGCAGTCGCTCAATTTAGATAATAAATTTACAGTAAAAAAAAAAGCATGGTATAACTAAAATAACATGACTGCTCTACAGCACTGAAGGAAATAATGCCTAGCCCCCAAAGAAACTTGAGTGTTTTAAAAACTATAGCATCCTTTGAACAATTGCATTGCCTTCCTAACAGACTACTTTAAATTAATTTTGATGAATAAATTTTATCCTGTCTGTTAAAAACCAACCTAATGACTTACAGTAGCATTCTCTATATTATAATTGTTTTAAAATATGGAACTATAAGATTTTTAAAGCTATATTTCTAAATACTTTAGATCAGCATTTAAAGTGGGTCATGACCGAATAGCCAGAGCAATCTTGAGGGAAAAAAATGGAGCTGGAGGAATCAGACACCCTGACTTCAGATTATACTACAAAGCTACAGTAATTAAGACAATATGGTACTGGCACAAAAACAGAAATATATATCAATGGAACAGCATAGAAACCCCAGAGATAAACCCAGGCACCTATGGTCAACTAATCTATGACAAAGGTGGCAAGGGTATATAATGGAGAAAAGACAGTCTCTTCAGTAAGTGATGCTGGGAAAACTGGACAGCTACACGCAGAAGAATGAAATTAGAACACTCCCTGACACCATACACAAAAATAAACTTAAAATGGATTAAAGACCTAAATGTAAGACTGGACACCATAAAACTCTTAGAAGAAAACATAGGAAGAACACTCTTTGACATAAATCACAGCAAGATCCTTTTTGACCCACCTCCTACAGTAATGGAAATAAAAACAAAAATAAACACATGGGACCTAATAAAACTTAAAAGCTTTTGCACAGCAAAGGAAACTATAAACAAGACAAAAAGACAACCCTCAGAATGGAAGAAAATATTTGCAAACAAATCAACGGACAAAGGATTAATCTCCAAAATATATAAATAGCTCATGCAGCTCAATATTAAAAAAACAAACAACACAATCAAAAAATGGGCAGAAGACCTAAATAGACATTTCACCAAAGAAGACACATAGATAGCCAAGAGGCACATGAAAAGCTTCTCAACATCACTACTTATTAGAGAAATGCAAATCAAAACTACAATGAGGTATCACTTCACAATGGTTAGAATGGACATCATCAGAAAATCTACAAACAACAAATGCTGGAAAAGGTGTGGAAAAAAGGGAACCCTCTTGCACTGTTGGTGGGAATGTAAACTGATACTGCCACTATGGAGAACAGTATGGAGGTTCCTTCAAAAACTAAAAATAAAATTACCATATGGCCCAGCAATCCCACTACTGGGCAAATACCCAGAGAAAACCAAAATTCAAAAAGACACATGCACCCCAACGTTCATTGCAGCACCATTTACAATAGACAGGTCATGGAAGCAACCAAAATGCCCATCAACAGACAAATGGATAAAGAAGATGTGGTACATATATACAATGGAATATTACTCGGCCACAAAAAGGAACAAAATTGGGTCATTTGTAGAGATGTGGATGGACCTAGAATCTGTCATACATTGTGAAGTAAGTCAGAAAGAGAAAAACAAATATCGCATATTATTGCATTTATGTAGAATCTAGAACAACGGTATAGATGAGCCGGTTTGCAAGGCAGAAATAGAGACACAGATGTAGAGAACAAACATGTGGACACCAAAGGGGGAAAGCCGGGAGGGTTTTGGTGGTGGTGGGATGAACTGGGAGATTGGGATTGACATATATACACTAATATGTATAAAATAGATAACTAATAAGAAACTGCTGTATAAAAAATAAATAAAATTCAAAAAAAAATAAAGTGGGTTATGAAACCAATTTAGTGGTTGCAACCAATATTAGAAATACACAAGAGAAAATACCAGAGTGCATCAAATGTAATCAGCATAGGTGTGATTTTATCAAACTGTTTCACTTATATATTTTTAGTCAAGCATTCACTATTCAGCAAAAACGTATTGAGCAAACACAATACACTTGCCAGCCATTTGGACCACCAACTGGTCATCTCTCACCTAGATGGTCTCTAAGATCCGTTCAACCTTAACATTCTCTGAAATATTGAAGTCCAAGTTAAATTGCCTTTTCAAATTTTTTTCCCAGGTAATATTTTTAAGTGATGACTGTATGCTGGAATTCTGTGAACACTTTACTATAGTATCTCATGTAATCTTTGTTCCAATTAAAATTGTTGCATAACAAACAAACCATTCTAAAACATAGTGGCTCAAAACCACAGCAATTACTTACTTAGTTCACGAATTTTCAGCTCAAACAGCAATCAACAGAGATGGCTCATGTCTGTTCCATGTCGTGTCAGTTGGGGTAGCTTCACTGGGGTTGGAGAATCTGCTGTCAGGATGTGTTACTCCATGGCTGGCAAGTTGGTGTGGCTGCCAGCTGGGAGCTCAGTCATGGCCAAGGGCAAGGAGACCCCACTCCTCTCCATGAGTTTCTAGGTCTTCTTCTCAGCATGGCTGGGTGGATGGGTTCCTAGAACAAGCATCCCAAGAGATAGTAAGTGGAGCTCCTAGTTTCTTAAGGCTCCAGAATCTGACACCATGTATTCCACTGGTGAAGTGACCATAAAGCCCAGATTAAATAGGAGGAGACACTGACTCTACTCATTTGATGAGAGAAGTGTCCAAAAATTGGGGTGCCATGTTTCAAACTGCCACATCCTCAAATAACCACATGAGGTGTATTTTCTATTAATACATCCCAATCTTATAGACAAGGCAACTGACACAAAGAGATATTCATCAATTTTTCCCAAGGTCACACAGCTTTTACATGTCACCGAAGACCTGAGTCCAGGTCTTCCTGTGTCCACAGCCAGGCTCCAGTGACGTTGCTGTTCTGTCTCTTCTTGTGATTAGTGCATATAAAACTCTACAGCCTTCATAATTTATAGTCAGGATTTGTTGCTTAAGGGTAAATGACCCATGAGTTCCATAAATTGAGAAAAATATGGGTAGGGATCTCATCTGATAGTGAGTAGATGAAAAGGTGAAGGAACTCAGAAATCTGTGGAAGAAATATGGAAGGATTAGCAGATACACGATCAATATCATGCTTGAATTGAAGCAAAATAATAACGAGAAAGTCACTCTTGACTTATTAACTTTTTTGAAAAAATTATGCCAGATAGAGATGCACATCCCTTAAGCATGAACTGAAATTCTTTGAGCCTTTAAGAGGAAAAGTGCTCTAAGTGAAAAGTAATTTTATTATAAGCTGAAACAAACCCTATCAGCACATAGCAGGAGTATGTGTGTTTTTTTCTTATGTCTCCAGAACTGAATACTAAATAGGGTCTCGTATTTTTTTCTGTGATTTTAATTATAAGTGGTACTTAGATATTCAACATGAAACTCAGTTCTACCCTTTGAGAATAACCCTTGCTCTCTAACACAAAATATAAAAATATTCAAAATTCAGTAGGGTGCAAGACACATTATTGGCTTGTTGACAGAACAGATTTCTTCCTAGAAGGAAAAACACAGGAGCCATTCAAAGTCATAGAAATAAATGTGTTTTAAAGTGTTCAGCGTAGAGTGGCAGTTTGGTTTCCAACGACATTCTTTAACTTCCAAAGGTGTGCTTTCTGTTTTTAAAAAACAAAAACTCTTTAATCCTGAGAAACAATGTAAGGGCTGTTTTTTTGGTGTTTTGGGGTTTTTTTTTACATCCTCATTGGAGTATAACTGCTTTACAATGGTGTGTTCATTTCTGCTTTATAACAAAGTGAATCAGCTATACATATACATATATCCCCATATCTCCTTCCTCTTCTGTCTCCCTCCCACCCTCCCTATCCCACCCTTCCAGGTGGTCACAAAGCACCAAGCTGATCTCCCTGTGCCATGTGGCTGCTTCCCACTAGCTGACTATTTTACATTTGGTAGTGTATATATGTCCATGCCACTCTCTCACTTCGTCCCAGTTTACCCTTCCCCCTCCCTGTGTCCTCAAGTTCATTCTCTATGTCTGCGTCTTTATTCCTGCCCTGCCCCTAGGTTCTTCAGAACCATTTTCTTTTTTTATTAGATTCCATATATACGTGTTAGCATACGGTATTTGTTTTTCTCTTTCTGACTTACTTCACTCTGTATCACAGTCTCTAGATCCATCCACCTCACTACGAATAACTCAATTTCGTTTCTTTTTATGGCTGAGTAATAGTCCATTGTATATATGTGTCACATCTTCTTTATCCATTCATCTGTCGATGGACACTTAGGTTGCTTCCATGTCCTGGCTATTGTAAATAGTCCTGCAATGAACATTGTGGTACATGACTCTTTTTGAATTATGGTTTTCTAGGGGTATATGCCCAATAGAGGGATTGCTGGGTCATATGGTAGTTCTATTTTGAGTTTTTTAAGGAACCTCCATACTGTTCTCTATAGTGGCTGTATCAGTTTACATTCCTACCAACAGTGCAAGAGGATTCCCTTGTCTCCACACCCTCTCCAGCATTTATTGTTTGTAGATTTTTTGATTATGGCCATTCTGACCGGTGTGAGGTGATACCTCATTGTAGTTTTGATTTGCATTTCTCTGATGATTAGTGATGTTGAGCATCCTTTCACGTGTTTGTTGGCAGTCTGTATATCTTCTTTGGAGAAATGTCTATTTAGGTCTTCTGCCCATTTTTGGATTGGGTTGTTTGTTTTTTTGATATGGAGCTGCATGAGCTGCTTATAAATTTTGGAGATTAATCCTTTGTCAGTTGCTTCATTTGCAAATATCTTCTCCCATTCTGAGGGTTGTCTTTTCATCTTGTTTAAGGTTTCCTTTGCTGTGCAAAAGCTTTCAAGTTTCATTAGGTCCCATTTGTTTATTTTTGTTTTTATTTCCATTTCCCTAGGAGGTGGGTCAAAAAGGATCCTGCTGTGATTTACGTCATAGAGTGTTCTGCCTATGTTTTCCTCTAAGTTTTATAGTGTCTGGCCTTACATTTAGGTCTTTAATCCATTTTGAGTTTATTTTTGTGTACAGTGTTAGGGAGTGTTCCAATTTCATTCCTTTACATGTAGCTGTCCAGTTTTCCCAGCACCACTTATTGAAGTGGCTGTCTTTTCTCCATTGTATATTCTTACCTCCTTTATCAAAAATAAGGTGACCATATGTGCATGGGTTTATCTCTGGGCTTTCTATCCTGTTCCACTGATCTCTATTTCTGTTTTTGTGCCAGTACCATACTGTCTTGATGACTGTAGCTTTGTAGTATAGTCTGAAGTCCAGGAGCCTGATTCCTCCAGCTCCGTTTTCTTTCTCAAGATTGCTTTGGCTATTCGGGGTCTTTTGTGTTTCCATACAAATTGTGAAATTTTTTGTTCTACTTCTGTGAAAAATGCCATTGGTAGTTTGATAGGGATTGCATTGAATCTGTAGAGTGCTTTGGGTAGTATAGTCATTTTCACAATGTTGATTCTTCCAATCCAAGAACATGGTATATCTCTCCATCTGTTTGTATCATCTTTAATTTCTTTCATCAGTGTCTTATAGTTTTCTGCATACAGGTCTTTTGTCTCCTTAGGTAAGGACTGTTTTTATTTTTCAGTCAGTAATAAAAATCTTGGCTTCCATGATGTTCAATACACTAATATGTGGAGAAGAGGATGATGTATTTGATCACCAGACTTTCACACTCCATCTGCACTGCTGGAACAATGCCTGTTGCATTCATTCTTGTAATGCCAATACTTAGTATTGTGTTTGTGTTAAGGAAACCTTCAATAAACAATTGTTGAATGAATGAGATGTTTCATTTGTTTCAAGAAACAATATTTAGTCATAATCTATGTCCACTTAATGGATTTAAATCAGAGTCATCTATATTTAAAAATACACTTTACCTTGCTTCCTTTTCTTGTTACAGAGCAACAGGCACCTTAGAGACCATCTCTTCTAAACCTTGGTTACAAATGAAGAAATGGAGCCTAGAATCACAAAATCTAGCAAACCTTGCCAATGTTCGCAGATGTTGTAGTGATTCAAACCAGGTAGACGCCCATCCAAGTGAACAAAGACGTTGCTATCCTCATTATCAGTGTGAAACATGGCTACCCCTTACAAAACCAAACATGTGCCCACATTCCCCCAAGTGGGATGTGGCCTGGAATAGAGAAGAATGTATCACATAAACAAATTCAAGCATTTGTTATTTCTTTTTTTTTTTTTAAGCATCATTAGCCTTATTATTCTATCTTTACATCACTTTTTTTTAACTGCTACATTCAAATGTTGAAAAGTATCTGTTGTGTTTGTTACCATAGTTCCTGGTACCCAGTAGTTTAACAGGAAGAAAACAAATATAAAGTTGTATTTGTTACAGCATCCTCCTGAGTCTCACTTGTTCTATATACTGGTTACATCTATGGAGACTGGTTTGCCCACTCTGCTCAAGAGGCACAATGACTAGGAACCATGAAGATGGTTTCATTTCTTTTAAAATCAGTAGAAAAAAAGAAACAATCCAGATTGGATTACATTCATCCTTATACCAAAAGAGTCATAAAATACAGTTGTTAATGTTTTTGTAGAGAAAGGGCCCATGAAGGCAAAACTTCCCAGGGTTCAAGAAAATCATGATGTGGCCCTGGCTCTCCTAGGCTGCTTGAAGAACAGGCGACCCTACAGAAGTGCACTGAGCTCATTGAAAATTGGGGCTCAATGGGTGTCCCTGGCAGTTGGAAATAGTAAGCTGATGTCTGGCTCCCATCTGACAAATATCCTGGGTTAGGTATGGTGGGGAAGTCAAAGCCAGTGGTGGAAACTGTGGGGGACATGCTCTCTCAACGTTTGTTGGGAAAAAGGATTCATATGTTTTTCCCGTGGACCAATCCTGGGCCGCATTTAAGAGCACTGTCATAGGGCTTTCCTGGACTGTCGATAGGACCCCAACAAAAGGGTGCCTGAAGGGACTGCCAGGTTCCTAAGCAGCTGCAGAAGGAGGACATGACCAGCTAAGGTAGGGGCACATGCCTCAGCTTAAGGGGGCGCCAGGTGAGTGGTCCCTAACAGGAGTTGGGAGTGTCATTTTGAAGAAGAGAAAATCTTTCAGACTGAAAGAGAATAAAGCAATTTATAACAATGTCAGTTAACTAAGAGCTTTCCTGCTCCACTGACCTCTGTTTGTTTTTGTCAGAAAGATGTTAACAAGGGGAAGAGGAAGGGCCAGAAAAAGGAAGAAGAAGCAAACCACACCATCCTCCACCATGTGTATGCTTCTTACCTGCATTAGGTCCTGGCTGGGGCATCGGAGAACAGTAAACTTCTACTCAGTTTTGCCATTTTGATGATTATATGGGAATGGGAAGTCTACATTTCAGAATCAAGACTATTTTAAATGACCATCTAACATTTTGTTAAGAGAGCAATCCAGTCATGCCTGAGGTTTGTTTCAGGGGCCTCAGGGACCTTCCCCGCCTCCATCAAATACATTTTAAGAGGATCAAGGGAAGGTAAACAAACCAAAACAAAACCTGGCAATTTGTTCAGTATCATCCATTTCAGCAAAAATATTCTGGTACGGTTAAGAATTTCAGAAATGGTTTCACAAATTCAGATTTCCTGTCACTTGAATATTCATTATTTCACATCATGGAATAATCATTCTTCATGCAAACAAACAGACAAAATGAGCACAGAATTTAACACGTGACTTTACATGCCAAGTCATAAGTGAGGCAAAAGAGTCCCCAAAGAGCCTTTAAAGAGAGGAAGTGCCAGTCAATAATAACACGACATCCAGGCAGCAGAAAGACTGGGGGCTGAGCAAATCCCCACTTCATGTTGTAGATTGTTGATCACATCAATCAGTCCATTCTTGATACATACAAGGCATGTGCTTGATTGTGATTGTTTCTGTTTATATAAAAATATTCATGGAAAATATGGAATATTTTGAAAATTTAGAGAACTTAATATCAAACCTGTTTTCATATGGGGAGTTGAATGGAGTTGTTTAGCATTCAAAGTGAGTCTCCCAAATATACCATTTTTTGTAATGTCTTCACTGTGTCAATCTTCAATTTCTAGGTAATTTTACTTATATGAAATATTTGTGAAAAAGATTTTTTAAATAACTTTAGTGATAATAAATGACTAAGAATCTAGGGCTTCCCTGGTGGCACAGTGGTTAAGAATCTGCCTGCCAATGCAGGGGACGCAGGTTCAATCCCTGGCCTGGGAGGATCCCACATGCCACAGAGCAACTAAGCCTGTGCACCACAACTACGGAGCCTGCACTCTAGAGCCTGCAAGCCACAACTACTGACCCCGCCAGCCACAACTACTGAAGCCCGCGCACCTAGAGCCCATGCTCTGCAACAAGAGAAGCCACGACAGTGAGAAGCCTGCACACAGCAACAAAGACCCAACACAGCCAAAAATAAAAAGAAATAAATTTATAAAAAATAATAAATGACTAAGAACCCATTTATATATTTAAGTATCCCCAATATATATTATACCAATTATAATATAAGCATAAATTCTATTTTCCTAATAATATAAAGATATGATGTGCTTATGAATACAGAAAATAACTAATGACAAATTTTCCTCACAAATGCTTGACCATGGAAAGGTAGGTGTGAGGGTTCAAGTTGAAATGAGTATTCACACAACTGCTTTTAAAATATGGAAAGCCTGGGACTTCCCTGGTGGTCCAATGCAGGGGACGTGGGTTCGATCCCTGGTCGGGGAACTAAGATCCCACCATGATAAAATGTAAAGTGAAAAATGTAGGCCATGTAATAATCTATATGGTATTATCTCATTTCTGTAAAATATAGCATATATACTATTTGAAGCATATAATAATGTATGTATATTATATTTGGGGGATATATACATATATACATGCATAATATATGCAAATATATTCATATATTTTATGTATATATATCTAATATATGCACTTATATATACACACACATGCACATATATCTCTATACAGGAGATTGTATATTCTTCTGGGCAATGGAAGTAGCAGGTAGAAAAGAGGGATTTCTACCTTAAGTAGTTCTATATTATTTGAAATTTTATATGTATTACTCTTAAAATATCTGTAAAATAAAGAGAAGAAAGGCTACCAGAAGTGTTAATGTGCTTGTATTTCTCTCCATAAACTCTCCATATGCACAAACACGTGCAACTTACACATTAAATCAAAAAACATTACCTTCAATTAATCTTTATACAGCGAGATAAAAGCCATCAGAGACAATTACATTTTTCTCTTGGTTAATTTAAACCATGCTAAGGAAAAAGTAATCCAACACTCATTTTATTAAATGAAGACTTTCATAAACATGCTCCATTTCTTATTCTACCATTGGGCATAATAGGTCCTTGGCTAGAGAAATAACAGCACTAAGTAGTGATTAACATTTTTTTTTTTAACTTCAAGACATCAACCTGGAATTGCTAGATCTATCATATTTTAAAATTAAATTATTTTTTAGAGCAGTTTTAGGTTCCCAGCAAAACTGAGCAGAAGGCACAGCGATTTCTCATATACCCCCTGCTCCCCACCCCCATGAGCATAGCCTCCCCTGTTATCAACTTCCACTACCTGAGTGGTATAATTTTCACAATTGATGAAGCTATACTGATACAACATAATCACCCAATGTCCATAGTTTACAATATGGTCAATCTTGGTGTTGCATATTATATGGGACTGGAAAAATGTATGACATGTATCCATCATTATGGTATCATTCAGAGTATCTTCATCGCCTTAAAAATCGTCTGTGTGCCACCTATTCATCCCTCCCTCCACCCTAACCTCTGGAAACCACTCTTGTTTTTCCTGTCTCCATAGTTTTGCCTTTTCCAGAATGTCATATAGCTGGAATCATACAGTATGTAGCCTTTTCAGATTGGCTTCCAATGTTTAAACGTACATTTAAGGTTCCTCCATGTCTTTTCATGAATTAATAGCTCAATTTATTTTTTTAATCAAGCATGTTCATGTCACCTCATTAGCATTTAACGTCCTATAACACTAAGGTAAAACAAGATATCCTTTGGATATCTTGAAAAATAAATGAGAACAGTGCTTTTCTTGAGAACAAATGATGTTCCAAAAA
Source organism: Stenella coeruleoalba (assembly GCF_951394435.1). Taxonomy (NCBI): domain Eukaryota; kingdom Metazoa; phylum Chordata; class Mammalia; order Artiodactyla; family Delphinidae; genus Stenella; species Stenella coeruleoalba. The sequence continues at coordinate 78,636,258 of NC_137156.1, forward strand.
TCATTACTCAGAAGACTGAAACTAAAAAGCATATAAAGATTGAGAACGTGGAATGTATAAGAATAAACTTAACCAAGGAGGTAAAAGACTTTTACAGTGAAAATTATAAACACTGATGAAAGAAATCAAAGGCATAAATAAACAGAAAGACATCTGTGTTCATGGATTAGAATCCTTAATAAGGTTAAAAACGTCCATAGCACCCAAAGCAATCAATCTACAATCAACGCAATTCCTATTTAAGTCCCAAGTGCATTTTTCACGGAAACAGAAAAAAATTTCTAAATTCATATGGAATCACAAAGACCTTAAATAACCAAAACAATCTTTAGAAAGAAGAACAAATCTGAAGGTGTCACGCTTCCTGATTTCAAAATACATTATAAAGTTACAGCAATTAAAATAGTTGGTACCCACATAAAGACAGACGTAGACCAATGGAACAAAATCGAGAACCCAGAAATAAACACAGGCATTTTACATTTAACAGATCTTCGACAAGATTGCCAAGATTACATAATCGGGAAAGGATAATCTCTTCAACAAAAGGTGTTGGGGAGGCTGGATATCCATGTGTTCTTTACCACAATTTAGAAACAGTTGAGAATGTAGGTGATCATCTCTGTAATATTTAATTAGGTAATTGGGGTTGGTAACGAAATAAAAGGCTCATCAATATCTCCAGTTTCCAGTTGTGGTCTGAGAGATGCATATTTTAGACTCTGGATAATTAGAAGGTATTAAAATAAGTTCAAACTCTCAAGAATTACTGGCTTCAAACTTGGCTTCACTTCCATTTAGATGTATGAACTTGGGCAAGCAATTCATCTGTCGATGCTTCAGTTTTATTATTTGTGAAATATGGATAATAACTAACTCATAGTGTTATAAGGAGCTTATCATAGTGCCTGGCACATAGCAAACTCTCAATAGAAGTAACTTCCAGGGATGCTGTTGATGATAACTGCTGACCATGGTTTGGGGACAGGATTCTTTCATTTTCTGTCTCATCTCCCTCTTTCTCTCTTCCTTTTTTTCTTCCTTCTTTTTTTCTTCTCTTCCTTCCTTCTCTCTTAGTATTTTTTTTAAACCTGTCTTCTATTTCTGGCAAAGAGCCTGTGTAATTGTACCTTTCTTCTGAGTATTATTTGCCAAGCAGGTGTACAGTGCAGTGCAATATAATTTAGTAAAACCTAATTTTAGGTTCTGGATTTGTGCTTCTCTCCATGTGAGTGGCTCCAGCAGGGTCCTCACACAGCTGTCATGCCCTGTGAAAGAACCCAGGCCAGCAGAGAATATGACCATGAAGGACCAAAGGAGCCAATTTTCTAATGTTTCATATTTGACTTAATTTTTTTTTTACTTAAAGGTTTAGATTAGGAAGGAATAAGTAAATGTGTTCTTAGAATCACTGTACAGGGTAAGGTTTTCTTTTGCCTCGTTCAGAGCAGATGCAAAAGCCATTTTGTCATACTGCAACACAAGGTCTAAAGACCATCTGGAGAATTTATTAAAATTAAAAGGATGCAATACAATTTGGATTACATACTTTTATTAAAGATATGAGAGAATCGATCTGATCTTTTCTATCTTCATCATCTGTAAGTTTTTTATATATAAATGTTTCTTAAAACAAGAATAAAATTATTAGAGATTGCAAACACTGCCAAGTAAAACTATTTTTTAAGAAAATTATAAAAATCCCTGCCAAAGCTCTAGTTATAAACATTAAAGAAATAAAAAAACTTTCATATTGAACTGTTATTTTTTTAGGTGTATCAGGAAGCCTCCCTCCTAAAAATGTTTTGAATGACTCAATATTCTTACCAACCAAAAAGAGAGAAGTATTTTGGGGGAAAAGAAATATGAATTATGAAAAGAAGAAGGGAAATAGAAGAAAACAAATGATTTTTCTAAAGTGTTTATTATAAGTAGTGGTTGTGTGATAACTACTTGGGGTGCAAATATCATAGACCATCTCCTTACCACTGAGGTAGGTCATATTTCTTGGCCTTTTAGTAACTTTCTGTATTAGATTCTTCTGAGTGCTTCACTTGTAACTCCTTTATTCTTTCTTACAAAGTGATGTGGGTGGTATAATTATTAACCCCATTTTACAGATAAGGAAACTGAGTGACAAGAGTTTAAGGGACTTACTTGTTCAAGATCACACACCTAGGAAGTGATCAAGCCAGCATATGATGAACTCAGTGAATCTGATTCCAGAACTTGTGTCATCACCTTTTATGCTGGACTCTTGCCTGGGGAAGAAGAATTTATCTCATTCAAAAATTGCAGTGAGGGCTTCCCTGGTGGCGCAGTGGTTGAGAATCCGCCTGCCAATGCAGGGGACACGGGTTCGTGCCCCGGGCCGGGAAGATCCCACATGCCGCGGAGCGGCTGGGCCCGTGAGCCATGGCCGCTGAGCCTGCGCGTCCGGAGCTTGTGCTCCGCAACGGGAGAGGCCACAACAGTGAGAGGCCCGCGTACCGCAAAAAAAAAAAAAAATTGCAGTGAGTGGTGTGAGATTAACTCAATGCTGTTGTGATCCATGAGTCTATGAAAACGAGGGAGTGATCCAAGGAGAACATCAAAAATGATGAGCATTTTGGAAAATACAGCTAATGATGAATGACAAAAATAATTAGAATGATTGAGCCTTTGAGAGGGGAGGGTATTTTTCTACTTGTGTTCATGGAATAACAGTAGTAGTAGTTATAAAAGTAGTAATAGACTATGGTGCCCATCTTTACTTTCTTTCTGCAGAGGAATTTTGTTTATGTTTCAGCAAGAAAAATATTTTTGCCTAAAGCTTGTGACTTTTTCAGATTTGCAATGGAAAATGCATATCCTCTTTTTCTTGGAAAGTTATGAGGGTGGGAGAAAAATCATGACTCTGCTGTTTACTATCCATAAAAGATTAGCTGAGATTTTTAAATTTCTTTGAGCCTGTGTTTTCTTGTCTGAACAAGAAACAGCAGTACATACGTATATGGTTGATGAGGATATTAAATGAGGTATGCCTATAGGGGTGCTTAGCATTCTGTCCAGCAACTACTTAACACATTTCAAGAGTCATTATTATGATTACTGTTACCATTATTCCCTGCAGGCAATGATAAGTCCTCTGACATGAGTTTTGGTCCTCTAATGGGCAGGTATTAAAGCTTGGTCATACTGACACAGATAACTTTTGTTTAAAACAAAGATGGAAGTAGAAATAGCAAAAGCATTTTATGATGTGAGTTCACCCTGGCCAACCACCCTTGAAATTTTATATCAGTTCTGATAGTTAATTAAGTATGATACTACTTGAATGCTAAAAATTCCATAGGAAGCCTATGGAATCTTATTTTGTGACGAAGTTTTAAGCCAAACAAAAAACACACATCCTTACATGTTATTGAAGCCATTTAAGACTGAAACATAGGTAAGTAAAGATGGCTTTACCCGATCATGGGGTGGAGAGATAATGCTATCTTTATTGTAAAATTAGAGATCTTGAAAATACTTCCACACCATCTCCTGTCCTGTGTACCAGTGACCCCATGCAAACCAAACACACAAATAAATATTACACAAACACGCTACTGGCTTTTGCTTTCACCCTCACTAGTTAAGAAAAGATTTGGAAATATAAGGTTAGTAGTATGAGCAGAGGGTGAAATATGTAATATTTTGAATGACTTTCACTCATTACGTACTTCCAGTACTTTAAATATCATAATGTGTGGGTAGTATTTCCTCCTGTATTAAGTTGCTATGGATAAAATTTTAAATTACTTTTTCCTTTTTGCCACAAGAGATATAGGAAGATTAAACCCAGGTATGTTATTCCCTGAGAATGAGATTTAATTTGCCTGAATAACTCAAGTCTGTCTACAGCAGGTTGGTACTTTGGTTTTTGGTAGTTTTGATTCAGGATTAACCCTCTTTGAGATTCAAAATGGTTTTTTGAATTTTGTTTATTTTCTTCTCATCAAATATTGGAGCTTGAACAAATTGGGCTTATGGTATATCCCACTACAAGGTAAGACCTGTGAATTCAGGAATTTTGTCAAGCTGTTTATAGTTTACAGAGCAATACTAACCCATATTAGCAGGCAGTCCTTACTTGTCGAATGCATAAGTCAAGGTTTCCCAACCTTGGCAACTACTGACATTTTCCATTTGATTCTTTGTTGTGGGCAGCTGTCTTCTGCATTGTAGGATGTTGAACAACATCGTTGGCCTCTACCCTCTACATGCCAGTAGGTGTCAGTAGCACCAACCCACCCCTCCCAGCTGTGACAACCTCATATGTCTCCAATTATTGCCAAATGTCTTTTGGGGGAGGGAAGGGTCCACATTGCTCTTTATTGAAACCACTGCAGCAAGTGAATGTATTGCCTTGACATGTCAAAGGAAATCTTCCAAACTATAAGTTCCTGGCTGAACACGAATGAAGAATTTGGAAGCTATTTGATTTACATAATCAATACAGGGCACTAAAATGGATCATTTACTCTCCACCAATGTTAACAGGATTATTGAATCACTTCGAGAGATTTGTTATTGTAAGAGGGAAATTATCTTTCGTCATCATGGGGCAGAAGAGAAGGGGTCACCCTCAGTCACTGAGAGTAATATTGTGGCAGTGTTTTATCATCCCTCCTACTTCTCCCAACCCAGTTCTTAAAGGAACCTAATGTTATTTCCAGGTCCGAATACAGAGGTTCTAGCCCCAATGTCTACAAAGTATTTAACATTGCAAATGGGATATGGAACTCTGGGTTATTTTGGTGACGCAGCTGTTGACAGCTCATACATTTCTGGAACGTGAGAAGCATCCTCTGACAATGTGCAATTGTTGTCTAAGCGACTACATTGCCATTTGCCACAGTTCTGGCTCCCTTCACGTGGTGTTTAGAGGACTTGGAAAATTTGCCACCGTATTAGCAAGGAGGAATGTTGGGTGTGAAGACAGGCCTGGGGGAATAGGCTCAGTCATCACACTTCATCCTCGCCAAGTTCTCAGCTCAAATGAAATGCAAGTGGGTGGTATTTTAAATAAATCAATCTCTCTGTCTAAAGAGATACAAATGTTTAGATGATCTTAGGCACATCACTTAGTCTTTCTAACCTGGATATACTAACCATAAAAGAGGGGATGGCGGTGATGCTTAAATGATGTATTTAAAGTACCTAGCACAGTGGCTGGCATGTAGCGAGAACTGAATTGATATAAGCTATTATGATAATTATCATCATTATTAAACATATGCAGGAGGTGTTACACCGCATAAGCTAGTTGACAATAATGGAAAGAGGAAGGATTCAAGGACAATGAAGTCACACAGGGTGGAATCTTGGTTCAGCTACTTACTAGCTGTGTGAACACTTGTATCAATCAGCCTAGGTTATGCTGCATTGTAGTAAAAAAAAGACTTTAACATCTCAGTTGCTTACAGCTACAACTTAATTTCTTGCTCAGCTCCGCATCCATCAAGGTCCAGTTGCAGCTCTACACTACATCAGTCTTATGCCAAGATCCAGGCTGTGAGTGCAGCCTCTGTGTAATATTGTACATTGTATTCATCATAGCAGAAGGAAATTAACAAGATGGCAAATCATGAAGAAGTTCTTAAAACTTCCGCTCAGAAATGCATTCATCACTTCTGCCCACAACCACTGACCAAAGCAAGTAACACTGCAACTCCTGAGTTCAAAGGGGCAAGGATATATAGCGGAGGGGCACTGCAGAGAGTGACAAGACGGTGCCACAATCGACCACGCCTCTAATGTGGGCCTCTGAGCCTTCACCTTTGCTTCTGTAGAAGTGTTAGCAGTCAGAAATTCAACTAATACACACGGAGAGATTATGATGTACCAGACTCTGCCCAAGATACGTTATCTACAAAACCTCATCGAGTCCTCATAACAACCAGCTAAATTAATGTTGTTGGCTCCCTTTGACAGATTTTTAAAAACATGAGGTCTTGAGGACGTTAGATAACCTCACACACAAAATCATATACAAAAATTGCAGGACACACAGTAAGTATTTGTAGTTGCATAATGGCTTATTTTTGAAACAACTTGTTTCTAATTGTTTTAGACTCTATCTGCATGTAGGAAGAGCAGTAGGAACAAAACTGGCTGGCTGCAGATGGTGCAACTAGCCCTCTGGAGTTCTGACTCACTAACTTTCTAGTTTTTCTCCAACAAAACCCACGGGCAGGGGGCATCTACATTGGGACACTCTTTCTTACCCAGTTTTGGCCCGCTGCCTCCCCTTCTCAGACTCTAAACTATTCATTTGCATCTTTCTCCCCAACTCCTGAATATTAATTACTCTCCCTCCTCCTCTTCCCCCCATCCCCCAACTCCAGACCTTTTTGGCAAATCTTATTAGTAAACAGATGGGCTATCTGTGTTGCTGGGAGACCACTTCATACATGGGGTCCAGTCCAAAGGGAGTGAGAAGGAAGGGGACATATCAGCTACAAGGTGGAATGGCTAAGCGTGCTGAAGACGACTCCTCCTTCTTTTCTGATTATTTTGAATTCAACTCTGGCTTCAGTCTCTGCACTCCCCTTCCATGGCCCTCAATTCCGTCATCCCTAAAATGAGAATAACACTACTACTAACCCATGGGGTTTTGTGAATATTTAATGAAGTAATGTTTATAAAGCCCTTAACACAATTTCTGATTCATAGAAAGAACTCAATTGTCTTGTTGTTGTTTACTAGTTTTGGCAAGCTTAGCAGACTAAGGGAGAAAGAGTACGAGTTGAGGTGGGGATGCACTCAGGCCTATTTATGACGGACTGGGGGAGCTTCATTCGAGGGTTGTATCCTAGGCAAAGTATCCCACTAGAAACAGCATGAGTTTTGAAGGAACCTGAATTCCAATCCCTGTTTAGCCCCTCATGAGCTATGTTAGCTTGGCTAATTCAGCCTCCCGAAGTCTATTTGTTTTTCCTACTTTAAAAAATGGACATTATAATTCTCTCCTGACCTCACACAGTGGCCATGGGATTACCTGCCTGGCACACTGTCCCATATTTTCATGATTTATTCGTTTCCCCTCTCCCCCTTCTAGCTCCCTTCCCCCTGGCCTGACCCTCTGCTTACCCCTGAGGTAACGGGCAGTGTTTAGCCTGTTCCTTGATGTATCCCAGCACCTGGCGCTGCTTGGTCACATGGAGAACGTTCCATGAAGGCTGAGAGGAATGACCGAGTCAGCAGTCTTTCTCTGGTGTTCAGAAGTCACCAGAACGCACACACCTCCCCATGTAAGGTGTGGGCTGCCTCTCTCTCTTACCTGGAAACCCCGTCCTCAGGCAGGGGACCGTCTTCCTGAGGGTGCCAGCCTGCTTTCCCCAAACCTACAGCCCCAAAGTTGCCCTGGAGCCTCAGGGAACCGGGCGCGAGCGGCAGCGCCGCTCCCAAGGTCGCAGTTGGGCCTCGCCCACCTCCTCGTCCTCCCTTCCGGACCTCGCAGCTGGCCAATTGCAGCCTCCCCCGGGCCGCTGGGCGGGCTCCAGCGCCGTCCCGGTCTCCCGCCTCCACCGCAGCTCCGCCTCCCCACCCGCCCCTCCCACTCTCGCCGCCTGTGCTCACCTCAGCCGCGCGCAGGCTTCGAGAACCCAGCGTCCGCGAGCCCGCGCCCGGCACCCAGCACTCCCCGGCCTAGCTCCTCCGGCTCTTTCGGAAAGGGGGCTTCTGGCTCTGAGGACGAGGACGGTAGTGGCCCTCAAACTTCATTTTCAAAGGCACCACTGGTTGAGAAGAGCGAGCGAGGCGAGCTATGGACCCCGTGAGCCAGGTAGGACCGACTGGGCAGCGCGGGTGATGCCGCGGGACCCCCGGGCTCCGGATGCTGCGTCTCCAGACCCTTCCTCACGCTGTCTCTTTCTCTCTCTTGCCTCCTTGGTCCACAGCTGGCCTCGGCAGGCACCTTCCGGGTGCTGAAGGAGCCCCTTGCCTTCCTGCGAGCCCTGGAATTGGTGAGTAGCGGTGTGTGTGCGGGGAGGGGACCAAGGCGGCGAACCAGTAGGTGAGGAGAGGTCGGGTGCGGTGCTGTCTGCTCGGTTCTGCTCCAAGCCTGGGATGCAAAAGCCGCTTCCTTCAATCCTCCCCACTCCCCAGGTGCCATTCCGGGATGGCGGGGACAGGATGTAGGGTCCCGGCTTGGAGGCGGGAACGTGGACGAGTTTTTGCAGGCGCTTAGACGAGGTGTCATGTCTCATGTCACCGAGGCGCTTGCACACGCTCAGGGGCTGGGGAAAGAAGCCTCCTGGGGAGACCGGGAGGGGAACAGATGGGGGAGCTGCCGCTGGGCTCTGGCTGCTCACCTGGATTATTGCGGGGGTGAGGGCGTGAGAGGAGGGACCGGGGCTGAGCGGAGTAGCGAGCGGGGAGGGCTTTGCCAAGCTGGGAAAGTTGGTGAGCACTGGGGCAGCTCTCCGCCCCGCCCGGGATGCTTGGAAGCGCTGTGATCCGCGCTCCGCAGCCGGAGCTCCAGGGAGAGAGAAGCTTCGAGGCTGTGAAAGATACTGCCGTCGAGAGCGGGACTCCTTCTTCCCATCTCAGAGTTTCTCTACCCTGGCTGCTCTCGAGGGCTTTTCTGATTTCTTCTAGAACCTCCCAGCCTTCTCTGTGGAGCTTGCTTCAGCGACGGGGCTTTAGGAAGTTATAGTACTCTTCTCTTCGGTCCCCTTAACAAACAACTTGATAGTCCTAGGGCAACTTATCTGTTGGCAGAGGAGTGAGGCGCAGAAACAGTTACCCAGGGGGCCACAGAGCCATGTTAGTGTCAATGCTTGCATGATGGTTATTCAGAGTGAAATCTGCGGGTCACACATTCTCTTGCTAGGAGCTCTGAAAGGCAAGCGAACCTATCTGAACAGAAAGTTCAGAGCCCGTCATGTAGCATTAATCACAGGCCCTACCACCGACTAGCTGGGAAGTTATGTAAGAGCGTGTTCTGTCCTCCCAGATCTTAGCTCCAAGGCCCAGTATCCAGCTTTGGCAACACAAACTGTGGTACATGCTTACGTGGATGATCTACAGGGTAATCACATTTGCCTTGTTTGTAAACCTGCATAAAAATGCACGAATATATCAACCACACATAACATCAGGACAGCATTTGGAAGGCTTGAACTATTGGTTTGGGGATAGCTATTCTAAAACTGTTTTCCTCACAGCCACCGGTTAAAGCAAGCAGGAGTCACAGTCTGGGCAGCTTTCAGTTGACTTTCTCAGAGTTCTGTCCACATTTGATCATTCAGCCATTCAACAAACATTCTCTGTGGAAGAGTGATTTTTTTGCTCAGTGTAAAGGCTCCATTGTCAAGCCATTGTCTCTCAAAACAAAATTCAAAGGCCTGACATCATTTCTGACAGAATCTCTTATTGTTTCACACTGTCACTCACCTGAAACATTAGTTTGTATCCCCTTCAGTTGCAACGTTATTTCATGTCACTCCCCACACACAGCCTCTATGAGTATCTTTCAGAGTGTGGTAAACCTGGATGAATTTTTTTTTCCATGCAGATTTCTGGACACAAAATAAAAATATTGGGAATGTGGGTGCCCAGGAATCTGGATTTTAAACAAACTCCCCAGATAATTCTTATGCACATTAAAGTTAGAGGACTACCACCCTAAGCTATACAAGGAGCCCCCCAAACTCCAAAGCGCTTTTTACCTTAAGGCTCTTGTTATTCTTATTAATACTATATGGAATGCCCTCACAGCCCAAGCTGAGAACAAATGTTTGTCTTTTAACCTCAGCTTGAAGATTACCTCCTCAGTGAAGATTTCTCTCATATTTGGTTCTTCCCCTTTCCTCTACCCCAAACTGAATGATTCACCCCACTCTTTGGGCTTCCATGACATCTTATCCATTCATTTATTCATGAGAATTTATCACACTGCCTTATAGTTTTTTCTTGGTGTGTGTGTGTGAGAGAGAGAGAGGGAGAGAGAACTTATTACATTTAAAATATTTTTTTGATTTATGTATAGTTGGTTTCCTCTCTTCTGGGCCTCTGAGGCTCTAAGGAAGAAGGTATTTTGCTTGTAAATCAGCGATTAGCCTCTCATTTGTGGGAGAGAAGCTGAATAATGGACCAGTGAAACCTTAAAAGGTCAGATAAGTTAGTTGATCACTACCTTTTGAAAGAGCTAAGGTCAAGAGATGAGAGCAGGGACATAGAAGCTTTGAGAAAGTTTATCAAAATGGAGAAAGGAAAATATCTCTTCTGTGCATGCCATGGGTGAAGAGTCACTCTGAGGTCTTTGTTTTCTGTGGGAGAGAGTGAGGAGAGAGTTCTAGCTCTTGGATGGCAGGAAATTTGTTCTGCTTGCCTCTGTGTTCCCCACAGGTGCCTTTCATGGTGCTCGGTAAACTGTAGTGATCAGCAAAAAGTGTAAATTGACCGTGACAGAGCACTAAAACACCTGGTTTCTCCTGTTCTGTGGGGCGACAGCTTCAAAGTTGGTAGTCTTGAAAGACTTTGAACTACAATCCTTTTTCTTTTTCAGTATTTATTCTGTAGAAGTAAAAGTGTATGTAAAGATCTATGCTCAAGGCTATTTACTGCAACATCCTTTGTAGAGGAAAGAACTAGAAACAATTAGTAAGTCCGTTAATAGGAAAATAGTTAATGTATGATTCATGCATGCTGTGAAATATTATACTGTCGTTAAAAAGATGGGTTAAATTGATATGCATTGTGCTGGCAGTCAGCATAGGTAACTGTGTTTGATAAAATTATTAAGTGCAGAAAAATGAGTTTCATTCTTAGTATTTGATGAAATTGTTATGGGGAAAAAAGTGGTTTTCGGTTTTCCTTCTTTTAATCAATGCATGGGAAATGTATTCAGTCAGATTTCAGACTAATGTATAGCATATAATATTTTTGTAAAAAGAAAATAAGAAAATATAGTTATGTATGTGAATGTGGGCACGTGTGTTTGTAATTTGTATAACCATAGATGTATACCTCTGAACTGTTAAAACTGATGTTTTTCCCAAAGGGTGTAATTTGAGATTCAGTGGGGAGAGAAGAGGGTGAAGGAAAGCTGTGGTCTTCAGGAAGAATCACAGGCGTATCACTTGTCCACAGTTGTGCGCATGAGTAATTAAAAAAAATAACTTATATTTTAAATGATCTTCTATGGATTGACCATTTGAAGCAGTATTACTTCTAAATACATCCTCCACTTTGAGATTTATTGCCTTGGGGGGAAAATGCACTTTATTGATGTGTTCTTTGCTTAGGAAAGGCTCATGTATACAGTAGATTTAAAGTTTAAAAAACGTATAAAAGTCAAGTCTTCAGGGAAAAAGCTTTAGCCAATTTCAAAGACCTTGAGGCAAAACTTCCAAATCCTTAATCTCTACTTAAATGAGGTCAGGGGACTTTCCGCTATCTTTTGGGTCAAAACCAAAATTCAGGACACAGCACTGACTCTGGTGGTCTGTTTTGTTTATTCCCTGATGATAAAATAGGTCCAGAAAAATGTCTTAAACCATCATTTGGAGATGGTAAAAAAATTTTTTTTAATTGAACTTACCTTATTTCTCAGACTTACTAAATTGGTGTAGAATCCTGCCTTCCACTGATCATTCTTATTTTGCTACTTCAATTCTTTGCCAGTAGAATTTTGGCCTGCTTTTCTTTTTTCCTTTTAAAGCATTTTTCTTAATACATTCTTTTTTCTGTCTACTATTTACAAGGCTCTGGATTTGCACCTGTGGATTTATGTGTAATGGAATGTAGGGACCCCAACAGTTCCAAATTGTCCAGGACTTGAGTTGGTGCACATGTAAGGGCATCAAAGGGACTTCAGCTCCCCCAAATGATATTTGCTTGGCTGGCAGGTCCAGACTCCGTCCCTCTAAAATTAACTGCTGGGGCAACTTGCTTGATTCCTCTAATTCTTATTCTCTGACCTCCATCCCCCATTTTGCTACCGTTTCTGCTACAACCCCTGGGCTCCATATCTCCATTCTGCCTTTCCTTTCTGCCTTTCCAAAGGAGGCCAGCTTATCCAGAGATGCAGCATGTCTGATGTACGAGGCATAGAGCTCCTTGATTTAAATGGAGATACCTGCTTCTCTAATCTTCATTCCTGAATCTGAATTCTGATCTATGTTTTTCAAACGTCATACTGCTTGCTTGATATGAATAGTATTTCTGATCATGTTATTGATAATAACACAGTAAGCATGTTTGATATAATAAAATATAATATAATATAGTTATCATTTTAAACTCTTAAGGAGAGAAGTAACAGTAGCTACCTCTGTCATGCAGCCTTCATATGAGGCACTATATTCCAGTGCTTTCCATACATCATCGTATTGAATCTGTATGGCTTACATTCCCATTTCACCATGGAATTCAGGGGATGTTTATAACTCATCAGGGACAAAATTGTAGGAAATGGCAAAGCCAGGATTTGACATTCTCACTCCAAACTGTGTTCTCTTAAATGCTACACTCTTCTGCTTCCTTCAGTGCGACAGGCACCTGCTGTAACTTATCCCTAATCCTCAGAAACGTTAAAAGGCAGGTGCTATCCGATTTTGCAGTGTTTATCTCACCCACTCTGATGTGTATTTCAGGCGTCTTCTGAAAATGCCAAGGAGTGTTTATATTTAGAGACTAACTCAAGAGACGACAATTGTCTTTGATATTGTTTTATTTTCTGTTGGTTATTAATTAACCAAGGTAGAGTAGGTTCTAATTAAAAATCAGTATCTTTTCATTTAAAATACATAGAAAAAGATTTTGATTATAAAGCCAATAATTTAACCTTATTTTATGGGTCGTTTTTTTCTATTTTTTTAAAAATACCTGTGCATGAGTCAGACAACTCTTCTTTTCTAAGCATAAATAACACAGGAATTCTAACATACAACTTGTTTAAATTATGAGCTGCAATCTGCCACTGAGGGTGGGATATAATTTCAAAGCTACATTAATTTGGATTTAATTATAACTGCTAGCTTCTCAAGTGACAAAAATCATGTATAAATGAAATATGAATCAATAAATACACTTTTCATAAAAGAGCAGCTCCCCAGTGGGCTAATGGATTTGTCCCTTCATGCTTTTCTGAGTTTCATTAAGACATTGGTATTTTGCGCCACGAATACAGAAAAAAAGATTAAAATACTGCGTATGGATTTGAATCCCAATTTTATTCTTCCACTAGCTTGGTGACCTTGGGCAAGTTATTTAACTGTATTAGGTATCATTTTTTTCTCATCTGTAAAATGGGACTGATAACATCAATAGTTGCTACTTCAAAGGATTGCTATAAATGACTTAATTCACATAAACCACCTTGCATGGTGCCTGGGCTATAAAAAGTGCTCAGCAAATGATTGTGAAGGTGATGATGATGACATGATGATGATGATGGTGATAATGATGATAACAATTTGAGTGATTCTGGGAATGATGAAAAAGGAAGAAGTAGAAATCTACCGGAGAGTAATTTATAACATTATGGCAACTTCTTGCAAGTTAGAGCCTTGGCAAAGTTCTGACGTAGAAAATCTATATTCACAGTTATGTGTGTGCCTCTTTTGAGCCCCTCACCACTTATACCTTGCTGCCAGGGATTTTTTTTTACCATAGCATGTGTGACTCTCTAGGGAATTGCTCCTTGGAATAATTGCATTCAAGGAACATTCCAGAGAGGCCAGTGTTGAACCTAAAGGAAAAGAAGAATTGCAGGAACTTAGTTCTAAGGAATTTTTTGCTGAGGTGTGGGGAGACAGTTTTCCTGATCTTTCTGAAATCATAATCCATAGACATTGCTTATTCTTCGAAGAGTTACATGTATCCAACTGAATTCTCCAGGGTGTAGACAAAGGTTCTTATAGCATCAACCACTATAAGGCGCTTACTAACCACACCCTAATACCCAGGTACACCTGGCTCTTGGGAATCACCCAGATAAAAGTAGGAGAAGAACCCAGCTCTCATGCTCAAGTAGAAACATTACCCTTAGTTCTCTGTTCCCCAGAGGATTCACATTTCCTCCTGATTCAAGTAGGAAAAATAGTTTTATGTTAATATAAAAAAATAATAAAAAGCCTCTAAGGAATATATCTACAACACAATGACTTTCCTTTGAGTCTTCTCCTTCTGTCTTTGACCTTGGCTGTATTTGTAATTATTCTCGTTCATTCTATTAGCTTAGCCATCCTGTGAGAACCTCACTTCCTCACTGAATTTTGGGGACAACACCCCTTGCCTACCTTCTCATAGTTTTGGAAATTTTAAGTAAGAACAAGCAAGTAAAACACTTTGTAAACTACTAAATGTCCTCCAAAAGTAAAAGATAGTTGTGATCATGATGATGGTGATGATAAGAGGCAATTTTCTCCAATCTAGGAGACTCTGGATATCATGGGATAATTGATGAAGACTGGGGTGTGAAGTATCTCTGCTCCCTGCGGGGCTGAGCCCTTCTCAACCACTCTCCATCCTCTAGCTTTTGCCCCAGTCTTTTTGATCTCTTTGGAACCTGCTGTCTGTTGAAACTGATGCATCATCAAAACTTGGAGGAAATCCACCCTCAACCCTTTTCACTCTCACACTAAAAGCCTGTTTCTTGCTCTGTACACATTTCACCTTTATTAGATATTTCGGGGGCCTGGTTATGGTCTCTTGCTGGGCTGATGGACTTTTGCACATGCCCCTTCCTGTGCTTAGAACACACACTCTCTCTTTTCACCAACCTCCCTTTGGCTGGCAAATTCCTCTTCTCTTTTCAGGTGTCAATTTAGACATCACTTCTTTTGGACTTTTTTTTTTTTAATTTATTTATTTTTGGCTGCGTTGGGTCTTTGTTGCACGTGGGCTTTCTCTAGTTGTGGTGAGCGGGAACTACTCTTCATTGCGGTGTGCGGGCTTCTCACTGCAGTGGTTTCTCTTGCTGAGGAGTACGGGCCCTAGGTGCGTGGGCTTCAGTAGTTGTGGCTTGCGGGCTCTAGAGCGCAGCCTCAGTAGCTGTGGCACGTGGGCTTAGTTGCTCTGTGGCATGTGGGATCTTCCCGGACCAGGGATTGAACCCATGCCCCCTGCTTTTTTTTTTTTTTTTTTTGCGGTACTTGGGCCTCTCACTGTTGTGGCCTCTCCCGTTGCGGAGCACAGGCTCCGGATGCGCAGGCTCAGCGGCCATGGCTCACGGGCCCAGCCCCTCCGCGGCATGTGGGTTCTTCCCAGACCGGGGCACGAACCCGCATCCACTGCATCAGCCGGCGGACTCTCAACCACTGCGCCACCAGGGAAGCCCGGCAGGTGGATTCTTAACCACTGCGCCACCAGGGAAGTCCAACATCACTTATTTTGGGAGGGCCTCTCTGAGTAGGGAGGTCCCTCCAGATGAAGTCAGTCTCCTGATGGCTCCCAGAGCACACTATTTAGTGACTTTTTTTTTTTACATTTTAGCTCCTCAAACAGACTAAAGGCTCTGTGAAAACAAGGATCTTGTTTGTCTTGTTCATCAGTACATTCTAAGTATCTAACACAGTGCTTGACACATGGTAGGAACACCTCCAGGGGCATTCATAAGTCCCACCAAAACACCCAGGCAATTGAACATAGGAACCAGGCAATTGACAATATTCAATATCCTGAGATAAACCATAATGGAAAAGAATATAAAAAAGAATGTATAGGGCTTCCCTGGTGGCTCAGTGGTTGACAGTCCGCCTGCCGATGCAGGGGACACGGGTTCGTGCCCCAGTCTGGGAGGATCCCATATGCCTCGGGGCGGCTGGGCCCATGGGCCATGGCCGCTGGGCCTGCGTGTCCGGAGCCTGTGCTCTGCAACGGGAGAGGCCACAGCAGTGAGAGGCCCGCGTACCGCAAAAAAATAAATAAATAAATAAAAGAATGTATATATATATATATATATATATATATATATATATATATATATATAACTGAATCACTTTGCTGTACAGCAGAAATTAACACAACACTATAGATCAACTGTACTTCAATAAAAAACCTAAAACATCCAGGCAGTAGGTGCTTAGTAAGTACTGGTTGAAGAAAGTGAGGGAAAAAAGGAGGGAGGAAAGAGAATAGAGAATGAATAAATGAATCCTTGAGAACACATTGGGTGGAGTGTCAAGTACCTTTCATGATCTCCATTGTGAAGAGGAATTGTAGGGACTCCCATAGAAACAAAGGTTTAGCTGTCAGTCTTGGTTGTGGAGGAGAGTAACTCCTGACTCAACTGTCAAGGAAGGAGGGCAGCTGCAGGCATGCCCACTGCACAGCGCAGAAGGAGAAAGAACTCTTAGGGAAAATAATCGCACGAGGAGTGGCACAGGCGTAGGCTGCAGGTCTTCGGTTCAAGGCAACGCCTTAGCAAGAGTGTTGCCGGTATCGTGCCTTGGCCGCCATCCCACTGCCTTCTTGGTGTGTTCCCTTTCTCCTGCTCGTTGAGCTCATTCTTTCTGTGATTCTCATCTCACGTCCTAAGAGAAGGAATACGATTGGCTCAGTGGATAATTTGCTCAGGGGACACAACCGTCGGCCCCAGGCCATATCAGGCTATGGATTGGCTGCCCTGGGCCAGAGGTTCACTGCGAGTCCCTGTCACTTGTGGCCTGAATACAAAGTGTCATGAGATTCAAAACATGTCCCCTAGACTGTTCTTTAAGTCCCGGGCACTTTAGGCACAGGGAGAGGTGTATGTGTCTTGTGGACGAAGAAGGCGGAACTGGTAATTTTCTTAAGGAGAAGACATTGCCTCTTTGAGATTTGGGGAGCAGGCTTCCTGGAATTCGCTCTGACGAGGGGCCATTGGGGGGATCCACACCGATAATGTGATCTGGAGGGGCTGTGCCTTTGCCCTTTCAACACGTGGGCTCTGCCAGCTGGTGCCGCTTGTTCATCAGTTGAAAAGCCTCTTTCTGAGAATAATGACGGGGTTTTTCCTTAGGCTATCTCATGACTCATGAAGGAAAACGTATAACCCCAAACCACACATATTTCATCTTTGTTCATAAATTGGTAGGTTAATTCAACACTGGCCCTTAACATTAGAAGACTACATTAATGAGTACCTCAGTTATCTGCTTGTGTTTATTAACATGGTAGAAGAACATGAATGGATGGGGGGGGGGTTAATTTAATATCGCTATGCAAATAAAATTTTTTATCTTGAATGTTTACTCATGGGAGAGTCATTGGCTTGCCTGGTGTGATGGGTCCTGTTTGTTTCAGGAGGGTATGGGGGAGGAATTGGTTGACAAGCAAGAATCCTATGAAAAACCTGGAAGGTAATATGGGGCTTGAAGGAGCCTGGGCTTTGGAATGAGCTTTTTGCTGGAAGCCTGGCTCTTCTCTCCAGCCATGGGACACTGAGCAGATTACGTGATTGTGCTTGTTCTCAGGTCCGAGGCCGTCAAATGAAGGTCATGAAAGTCACATCTTTGGGTTACCGTGAGGGTTCAGTAAGAGAGTGTTTATAAAACCCCCAGCAGAGCATCTGGTTTATATTGAGGCTCCCTAACTGTAACTAAGGAAGAGGTTGTTAAAGACAATGATATGTTATCTGTAAATAAAATTAAGCATTCCAAAATTTTTCAGGAGAGTATAAACATAAAGTTTGGTCAATATATTATCATCATATTGTTTTTTATTTCTATTCTCTCTTCATTGTGAGATAATCATAAAATATACACAAATAGTAGTAACACTAATACATAGAGACAAGGACTTAACCTAAGTGCCCTACATGTGTTATTTCACTTGATCTCACTTTACTTTTGAAGGACCAAATAATAACCCTTTTTATATGTGAAGGAACTGAGGCCTAGAGAGGGCAAACAACTTGCTTAAAATCATATAGCGAGCATGGGAGAGAGCTAGGACTTGAACCCAGGCATCTAGATGCCAGGCCCCTTGATCTTAATCATTTTTCCATATCACGCACCACCCATTAGTAGTGATCACTCATTACCTCTGAATCTTGAAGTTAAATGATTTCCCCAATGAAAACAGCCAGGACAATATATATAATTGCTTCTTAAAGTCATGTCTTCTTATTCCTCATTCAGGTCCCTTTCTGCTATCTCATGTTGTCAGAGCACAAAGAAAAATATAAATGCTCATCCCGATAAAGACTAAGGATGTCCAGACCTTCTCAGGGACCTTTTTCCTTCTCAAAAATACTCCTAACCCCTGAGAAAATTTTAGTGGTCTGTGTATCTTTTCTAACAAAATCTTTATTCACTGATCCATTGCATAAAGAAATTCAGGTTTAGAAATGTGTTGTTGAAACATGCCTGTAAAGAGTTTTGTAGAAGTCAGAAAGGATCCAG
This sequence comes from Stenella coeruleoalba, assembly GCF_951394435.1. NCBI lineage: Eukaryota > Metazoa > Chordata > Mammalia > Artiodactyla > Delphinidae > Stenella > Stenella coeruleoalba. The sequence continues at coordinate 78,654,617 of NC_137156.1, forward strand.
ATATTTAGCAAGATGATGAACACTTAAATTTTCTTTGGATGCCTGATAAATTACTTGAGTCAAACAGATTCCATCATGGATGCAGGAAGAGCAAATGAACTGTCTGCCCATTGTGTGTGTGTGTGTGTGTGTGTGTGTGTGTGTGTGTGTGTGTGTGCGTGCGTATGTGTGTGTGTGAGCTGCCATCCTTTGGATTTGTTACTTTGAAGGATTTGTGTGCCAAATAAGAAGACATACCCCCTATGGCTTTAACAAGAAGCACTCACACATCCATCTTGTCTACCATGAGACTGCCTTTCTGTCCCTGACTCTCAACTTGTTGAACTGTAAAATGAGGATAAAATCTAGAACACAGACTTGTGAAATAAGCTGAGCCAACATGTATGGAAGTTCCCATAAGAGGGCTCAATAAATATTGAATGTTCCCAGATCTAGAAAACTAAAGCCCAGGTGTCTGGGGACTCTTTACTATAGGAGCAATGCCTGATGTGTTACTTTTACTTTTCATCTACAGTTGCAGTTATCTGAGGAAAGGGAGAAGGCATATGTTCATGTTTCATAATCATTGACTAGACTGTGTAGAAGAACTTTTGTCATCAGAATCGCATCACAGATTCTATTTATGAAGGAACTGAAAGCAAAACATGAATATATGTATTTGAAATCTATTTTAGATGACGTGCTTCATTGGTTAAAAAAACAAAGAATATATATGAAATTGTTTGTGGCATTAAACTCTAACCTAGAGTTTAGAGGGAAAAGTATAGTCTTTCTGGGGCAAAGACTATGCTTATTAGCAAGAATGATAAATTTGAAGTATATATATTATTTATACTTTTTATTACTATTTTAAATTGCTGGCCCTTTTTGTTTTCTTTTTAATGCTTGGCTTTATTCATTACATTTCCCTCATTTGGTAACAGAAAGAATGACTGGGTTTGACTGTCAGCTCTACCTCTGACAAGCTAGGTAACCTTGGGCACCTTACTTAACCCCTTTGGGCCTTTCATATACATAAGAGTAGAAATAATAATAATTAGCAGGAAGAATTATCGTGTTGGTTAAATGAGATGACACTTGCAAAGAGTGATGGCTCATAGCAAGCACTCAGTACATTTTTATTTCCTTTCCTTTCCCTCAGAATGTGTTTTACTGCCAATGTAAATTTCTAAAGAATTTGTGAAATTCTGGAAAATTTCACAAGTCTTTTTGTTTCTCTAGGTGTTCCTTGGTGTTCTCATGTTCTCTCTTTCTCTCTCTCTCTCTCTCTCTCTCTTTCATACACACACACATGCACACACACGCATTCTTTGTACTAAAGGCCATAAAGAGCAGGTACCTAAGCCAAATGAATTCAAATGGGACAGTATGATCCGGCAGGTGTGGTCGTCAAGGACAATGATTAGAGTAGACCATCAAGTCCTAGATCAGTGTCCCAGACACATTGGAGCCCCAGGCTGTCTGCAGGCTTTGGCTAGATGACCATGAATTTGCTTTTCTGAAAGGAATAACATACTTTTTTATTTTAAAGAAAAAGCCCCCATAAACAGTGGGAGTTCACTAAATGGCTGTAAATAAATGCGCTCTTGTTATGTGCCAGGCTGTCCTAAATCAGTGCTATGTACCTTATATATACAATTTACAATTTCATTCAACTCTTACATTGACCTCATAAGGTCCACTTGCCCAAAGCTACTGAGCTGATAGATGACCAAGGCAGAATTTCAAGCCACGTATGTTTGACCTCCTGCCTCTCCCACGCTGCTGTGATCTAAACATACTACGTATATGGGTATTGGGGGGTGGATTTCTTTTGACTTGCTATTTACAGTCATTTTTATGCATAAGTTATTTGTTTAGTAATTTAAAATCACAAAACTATAAGCAAAAGTTAGTAAAGCAAAATTACTCAATGTCCTTCTACTGAGAGACAACTAAGGTTAATATTTGGAAAAATATTCTTTCAGACATGTTGATGTACCTTTTTTCCCTGAAAAAAAAATAATGCGTTAGATTGCTAGGGCTGCCATAACATAGTACCACAAACTGGGTGGGTTTAACAACAGAAATTTATTGTCTCATAGTTCTGGAGACCAGAGATCTGAGATCAAGGTGTGGGTAGAGTTGGTTCCTTCTGAAGACCACGTGGGAGAAACTGTTCTTTACCTTTCTCCTAGTTTCTGGTGGTTTGCTGTCAATCTTTGGTGTTCCTTAACTTGTAGATGATGTATTGCCTGAATTTCTGCCTTTGTCTTCACATGGTGTTCTCCCTGTGTGTGTATCTGTGTCCACATTTCCCTCTTTATATAACACAAGTCATATTGGATTAGGGCCCACCCAATGCCAGTGTGACTTCATCTTCACTAATTACATCTGCAATGACCCTATTCCCAAATAAGGTCACATTCTTAGGTACTAAAAGTAAGGATTTCAACATATGAATCTTGGAAGGACACGCTTCAACCCATAACAGATGGGTTCTTAGAATAGATACTACTTTGTCATCTGCTTTGCCACTAGATAAAATATCTTTCTTCACAATTTTAATGGCTGTGTATTATTACACTGTATGCCTATACTAGAAATTATTTAACTAGTCTCTACTTTTAATAGTTTTTAAATGGATATTATTTTTAAAACCTGTAAACAATCCCTTCTTAAAGATAAATGTTTACTGTACCTCTGTTATTATTTACTTAGTTTCCACATTTAGAATTTCTTGTTCAAAAGGTTATGCATTTTTAAGGTATTTGAAACAAATGCCAGATTGCCCTCCAATGAGGTGCTTCCACTGTGGGCATTACCAGTTAAAAGGTTTCCTAATTTCATAGACGAAAATGTAATCTTGATTAAATTTGTACTTCTTTAATTTGCAGTGAGATTGCACATTTTTTTATAAGATTGTTCATCTTCTCATTTTCATTTGGAAACATTTTAATGGACAGAATGGATTTGTAAAGCAGTAGCTGAGGCTGCCAAATTCATGATGCTGTTCACGTGGGCTTTTAAGCTGCTGCCTTAATCTTTCTTGGTCATTGTACTACTCCACCATTTGGAAATTACTTAGATTGCTGTACTCTGACTTGGGTAGAGAGGCAAATACTGAGCCTTCCTTTCTCTGAATCATTATATAAGAATAGATTTATGTAATATTTATACCAAAGTTAATTTCTGTGTTATGAATCTTTAATAATATAACTTTATAATCTAAATTTATCATCCAATTTGCATTTATTTATATTTTTAATATTAAACTTATTTATCATCAGTAACTTATTTCACCTTAAATGATATTCATAAGTGTTGGTCCATACTCAGTACCTTTCTGAAATGTGAAGCTCACGCATAGGTATGTAGTGACTTAGGCATACAGATTTATACATACCTTCTTCGGGTTTGAGGCACTTGGAACTTTAATAACTCTTTTGAGGGGAAGGCAGAGTGGATGGGGTGCTATTGCATCATCTGAGGAATCGTGGGGTGTATCTGGCTCATGATTGTAGAATGCCCTTTCAATAAAATAAAATGAATTCAGCAGCTGCCTGATGCCAAGGGCATTTCCTCTCTCTCGGATCACATTCCTGACCACACTTGCTATTAACAATGATAACGTTATGGTTGCACTCTGCCTCTGCCTCACGCAGGGCTATTTTGGGCCACCTTGGCCTCTCTGAATTAAAATAACAGTTGTTAACATTCACTGTATACTTACTGAGCTCCAGGCCCTGTGCAAAATGCTTTCAACAAGTATGCCATTTAATTCTAGTGACTCTATTACAAGGCATACATCATTATTTCCCCTTCTTTAGGCAAGAAATCTGAAGATTAGAAAAACAAGTTTAGTTGTGTATGGTTTAAGTGTGTGTAGTTGATAACAAAAGAGCTGAGATTTGAACCCAGGTCTTCAGTACTTCAGAAAGATACTGTGTGCTTCACCTAGCAGTTGTAGAGGAAGAAGAGTTCCCATTCTTTCCCAGAGACCAGATCCCTATGGGAAGAACCATCCCAGCCAACAGGGCTGCTGTCTGTAGCCCTCAGTGAACCCAACTGAGGGACAGTCCCAACCATTTAGCCAGACCGATGGTACCTGTCAGGGCAAAATCCACCAAGGTGGTGGTTTGACTGAACCTACTTATTTTTCTCAGTTAGGTGGGGAATTCTCTTGTGGGCCGGCAGAGCAAAATTCTTCAGTTCTCTTTGCAGCTTTGCAGTTCAAAGGCAAGTACTTTTTTTTAAACAAGCATGTCTAAAAGCGAAAGAGTGGCATGGACATATATACACTACCAAACGTAAAATAGATAGCTAGTGGGAAGCAGCCACATAGCACCGGGAGATCAGCTCGGTGCTTTGTGACGACCTAGAGGGGTGGGATAGGGAGGGTGGGAGGGAGGGAGACGCAAGAGGGAAGAGATATGGGAACATATATATATGTATAACTGATTCACTTTGTTATAAAGCAGAAACTAACACACCATTGTAAAACAATTATACTCCAATAAAGATGTAAAAATAAAAAAGCATGTCTAATGAATTCACTTGATAAAACAATAAATGAAAGAAAGCATGGTTTTTATTTGCTTTGAATTGTAAAAGCAATTCTGATTTGTAGAAATCAGTACCACAGTGGCCTAGGCAAAGGATGGAAAATACTCAAAAAGAGCCAGGGACTGGTTGCTCCCTGCCTTTTCAGTTTGTCAGGAAGGTCTCCGCCACCCCTTAACTGACCCCCATCTGCTTGTAAAAATGCAAAGATCCTTGAGCTTGTAAACCTTTTGTTTTATTGCCTTGTTTGGAGCGACACTCAGTTTCCTCTCCCATACTGGTTAGCCTGCCTTGGAAGAACCTGGGGAACATGCCCATGGCCATCTGGCTGGTAAATGTTGGGGGCCAGAATGCAAACCAGGTTTGCTGGGGGCCAGGCAGCTAATGTGTGAGGAAGCAGAAAGCAGGCTGCCGTAAGAGGCAACACTGCTGACCAGAGGTGATGGCATTTCTGCCTATAGATGCAGCTGCTTCCACTCTAGCCAGCTGTTGCTGAGCAAGAGCATAGGCCTAAAGTGTCTAGAAATTTCCACTTTTCTTAAGAAAACGGCAATAAGAATTCTGGTGCTATCCTTGGGAGGTTTTTTTTTTAAAAAAAAATTATTTATTTTATTTATTTATTTTTGGCTGCGCTGGGTCTTTGCTGCTGCTGGCGGGCTTTCTCTAGTTGCGGTGAGCAGGGGCTAGTCTTCGCAGTGCGTGGGCTTCTCAATATGGTGACTTCTCTTGTTGTGGAGCGCGGGCTTCAGTAGTTGTGGCTCATGGGCTCTAGAGCGCAGGCTCAGTAGTTGTGGCGCACGGGCTTAGTTGCTCGGCGACATGTGGGATCTTCCTGGACCCAGGGCTCGAACCCATGTCCCCTGCATTGGCAGGCGTGCTACCAGGGAAGCCTCTCCTTGGGAGGTCTTAATGTTGGAACTGTCTTCTATTTTTCAAACACCAGGAGGCCCATACTCTGCAGAATACACAAAGCATGGCTGACTTCTGGATGTAGCCCACAGTCTCCAGCTTGTTCCCACTGAACCCCAGAACCCTGGCACCTGGAGGCTTTGTCTCTGTGCCCCCAAGGACCTGGCCCAGTTCCTCTTGCACAGAAGGTTCTCAGGAACCATCGACTGATGGATGAATGGGAACTTTGGTGTTCAGAAATTAACCCTAGCTTGGTTTTTGAAATGATGGAATTAGTGACTTCAAGGATCCCTTTTGCCTTTTGTCAGATAAAATAAAAATTTATTTTCACTAAATATCTAGGAAGCATAAAAATATAAGGTCTATGTCTTGGACCAAAACCATAATGGGAATGGAGGCCATGGCTCCTAGTAGCAATGTAGGATAGGTTAGTAATACAGCACTGGGTCCCAGACAGTGCATTGAGAAGAACTGAATTTTTCAGTCAATCAGTGTAATCTCAAAGAATTCTGTTCATAAAAAGCACAGTTTAATTGTTTATAGTTTAAGGAATCAGTGACTAATGGGGGAGAAGTCTGTATATCTAGAGTAGACTGTCCAATAGAATATTCTGCAATAATGGAAATGTTCTATTCTTCACTGTCCAGCGTAGCAGTCACTAGCCATGTGTGGCTATGGGTCACTTGAAACTGAGCCACCAAATTTTTAATTCAATTTATTTATAATTAATTTAAATTTAAATAGCTAGTGTTTACCATATTGGACAGCCCGTGTGCAGAGAATCAGACCATCTACCTGTCTTGCAAGGGTGACGTGCTAAACTTCAGCAAAAAACTTAATAGGGACTGGCTCTGTTCTTTAAAACATTCAATTTTACATTTATTTTTCAACATGCATCATACAGTTGGTGGCAGGGAGTTTTTCAAGCCAACTTCTAGAAATTTATCAGACCCTGCCTGAATTTTCTGAGCTTTACCAGCCCTTTATGCTTTTTATGCATTTTATGTATTTCCATATATTTGTGAACTTTATACATCAATTTTATAGATTGAAATAAAAAGATAAAACAAACTAATAACCTTTTCTATTTGCCCCCTGATATGAAGCAAGATGACAGTTGTTAAAATTTGTACTAATTTGTTAGCACAAGAATATCTCATAATAATAGTTACTATTTTTTAATGAGGATATGCATTTTATTTGGGAAGCAGGCTAAAAGTTACACAGATTGCTCAGTATCATGTTATGCAGAAAAATTAATTTCCTTAAGGTTTAGTTATCAAGAAATCATGTTGAGACATTTATTTATTCCATGATAAGCAAGGTAGTCTGGTAATGTTTTGACAGTGGCCATATGAGCAGTATAATTAGCATGCAGGTATACATTTAAGAGGAATAAGAGCATGGTAATCAGATCAAGAGAGCAACAGTGGTACAAATGCATCACTATTGTGGTGTCAGCCATATGAGCAAGACCTGAAAGTGAGCAAGTCTGCATGTCTCACACCCTGCTTGCCCGCTGTTTCAGTCACCCATAGATAGTATAGAATTTTCAAGTTGGCCCTAGTGTCCTAGTTTTGCAGTGTCTTTGTTTGGGTTCCCTTGAGAGCAACACCTAAGTCAAAAGCAGCATCTATGAGGGTAATTTACTGGGAAGTGATCCCAGGGAATAGGAATGAGGCACCAGGGAAGTGAAATGGGGATGGGAAGGAGGCATAACCAATAACTCATAGGGCTTCCTGAGAGAGCTTCATGCAATGCATCTCAGACCTAAGTACCTTCGGGACAAAAGGGGGAAATAGTAACCTTTTGGCTCCCGCCCCTGTTGCTCAGGGGTGGCCTCATGGAAAGTAACTCCTGTCTTAGTTTTAGTTTCCCAAAAGCACACTCTGAGGTAAGGATGACAGTAGTTTCTTTGGCAGGTAATTCCTGCAAACACTGGTAAGGGGGTGGAGAAATGGGACAGGGAATGGGAGACAATAGAGAACACATTATTTAAAATGTTACCACCATTGGCAATTGAAGGTTAATCCCAGTGGGAGATACTGGAGGCCAGCGTAGAACACTCATTGGCTATAATTGTGTCACCTTGCTATTTCTGAAGAGGCTGGAAAAGGCTGTAGCTAGGTGTGTTGATACCTCCAACAGAACTGTTACTAAAGAAGAGGAAGAGACTGGATCTTGGGGAGTTACCAGTTTCTGACACAGCTCCTCAACAGATATTTTTCAAATAGTTGCTGAATTCTCCACTTTGCTTTGGCTGAATTTATATTTTAAAGCAAAAATCTTTTCTGATCCTTACCAGAGATCATTAAGCAGGAATCATTTGGTTGCAAGGAACAGGAACCCATTCAAACTGGCTTAGGGGAAAAATAGGATATATTGGAAGAAATTAGGGTTATCAAAAAACAAGATTAGTCAGGCTTCACGAGAGAAAGGAAGAGGAAAGGGAGAGCTGGGAGGTGAAAAATCCCTCCATCGTCTTGCCGCGCCCTTGTTTCATTTGCTCTTCGCTCCTCTTTGTATCTTGGCTCCATTTCTCTGACTTTTACTGTCAGTATCTTGCTCTGCTTTTTGTATTCAAGGAAGGCACCATCTGCCCCCTGCCTGATTCTAACCACACAGTAGGAGCATCCAGCACTGTTGCTCTTGGCACAAATTCTCCAGAGACGGAGAATGGCTGACTCAGACTCACCTTTGGTGTGGTTCAGCTAAGGTTCTATCCCCAGATCTGGGCAAAGGAGTAGGACCACACAGTATACAGAGGCTAGCCAGTGTTGGAAGGAAGGAGATTCTTCTAGAAGGGGCAATGAGTGGGGAGAAAAGGGTTGCTATCTCTACTTCACTGGGAGTGACTTTCTTCAAGTATGAGAAATTGCAACATTTATAAGAAAGCAGAATCCCAAGGCGGTTGGTAATCATTGCTGAATCACAAACTCCCAGGAGAATGGTGGTAGTAGTTCCACAATAATTGAGAAATGAGCACAAATGAGGTGTCTCTGTGGGTGGTGACCGCCACTTAGATGGTGGGGACACTCCTTTTCAGACCATCTCCTGTGCAGCAGGAAGAGACTCTTCCATGTTTTGAACGTGGCATCGTTGAATTCATTAATCATTAGAGGAGCTTGGTATTAAAATTAGCAGCAGATGATGAGTGTCCTTGATTGCAGAATTGGAATATGTTTTCCTCTGGTGCTCCAGAGTGATTGGGATATATTTTTGATAACTGTTCCAAGTTTCCCTGCCAGTTTCAGAAGAACTCTTCACAGAAGAGCTGGTTGGGGTACAGAAATGGGGAGTGGAAGAAGGCGGGAATATGACTCACCTCCAAGTGATGCCTTGCAAATTGTACTTTGGCAAGTGATATTTTATAAAATGTGTTACCCAGAACCCCTTTTAAAAATGCTACTTGTGTTCTGAGTTCTGAGCGTGAATTCTAGAGGGTACATTCTCTCTCTCTCCATCCATTCATCCATCCATCCATCTTCATTCTAAGGTAATGTCAGCATGGACCTGCTGACTCAAATGCTTTGGTTTAAAAAAATGTGGCATGGTGTTGGTATTCACTAGCTTGATGCCAGCTTGATGTCAGATATGCTTTAAGGATAAAATAATCGTGCTGGGTTCCTGTACTTCCAACTTCAGCTTTTGTGAATGTTGATTGCTAACAGATCACAGCTGTCCCCTACCCAGAAAATTGCCTTTGGCTGAATGAAAGCCACCAAAACTAGGAACTTATTCTCTGCCCCAGGGGAAACCTGCAGCTGGTAACTGTCTAATACTGGGGTACACAAAAGACTGGGTCCCTTGCCTCAGGGTGGGACCATGTCTGGTACAATTCACACTTGAGAGCAGCTGGCGGGGTCAGACTGAAGCTGGCCTCTGGCTGACGCCACATCCTTGAGCATCCCCTTCCTTGAGCTCTCCAGGAAACAGCTCTCTACTGTTCCCTGGAGAGCACTTCCCTGGTAAATCAGGAGCACTCCAATCTCTGTCTCAGGCTCTGCCTCTAGTGAACCTGTTCAAAGATAGGGATATTACTGCCGTTAGACCCAACTTTTTAAAAAGCGTATTGGCGAAGGAAGCTGTGGAGGGTTGGAAGTAGTTCTGTTACATGCAGTGAAGTAAGATTTAGTGAAAAGAGAACTGGATTTGAAAATCCAGGCTTGAATTTCTGTTCCCCCACATGACCTTAAACAAGTCACTTTCTGAGCCTCCGCTCCCTCGTTGGGAAAATAGGAGTATGTACTGATCTTTCCTTCATCATCTCTTGCGAATCTGGTGTTTTGTAGACATATCCTTTTTTTTAGTAGTGTTACTGTGACAAGTTGGAGAAATAGATCTGGATATTTATATAATGTTTTGAATGACCTTTAGAATAAGATGTGCTTATTATACCTAATGTAGAGTGGGCCCTTAAAAGTGTTGTGAATTTTGAGCAATTCTTTAAAAATATTTATACTTAAAAAGGCATACGTTTGTAACTATTGGCTTACTTAAGAGACAGCTCAAGCCATAGAACAAAACCTAGAAAAAGTTCCATTACAAGGATTTAGCTATTTTTTTTTAAGTTGGACTGGTAGGGAAGAAATGGGTAGAGGACATGGTTTACTGTCTCATACTGGGTTTCATGCATATACCAACATTCACTAGTTTGATAAATTTATTTTTGTTCTGAAGTGCATCAACAATTAAAATTTCCTACAGTATTCCTTCACCAGAGTAAAAGACCTTCTGTCCTGGGGCTGTGATATGAATCTTCTGGAAATGACATGTTGCAGTATATACAACTCTTCCACATATATTGCTGCAGGCTTATGCTTAAATACATATGATTTAAGGAGGAGAGTTGAACTATTTTAGAAAATTCTCCATAGAAGCTTAGCAGTAACTAGCAAATGGATGCTTATGACATGAATTTGTGTAACTTTCTGATGCCTTTGGATTTTGTCAAGTTCCCATCTTATCTTCTGCAGCAGCTGCTCACCTGTTGTCTGTCTAATGAATTAATTTCACTCTAATATTGAATGTTACCACAAGCTTCACTGGAATGTATGCTTCATGAGGATAAGCCTATCTGTGAACTTCACCTCTACAATTCCATTACCTAGAGCTGTGCCTGTTTCATTGCAGGCACTCAGATATTTCCCAAGTGAATGGATGTATGAATAAATGAATTAGTCCTTTTCCCACCTGGAATGCCATTCCTCATCAGCATCCCTTGTTTGATCATTTTTTTCCCCTGTTGAAATTCTACCCATTCTTCTAGAACCATGTCAGATTCTCAGATTGTTCCTTTTACTTACTTGAACTTTCATGAAAGAAATTTCTTACCCTGTTTTGGGAGACTCACGGTTTCACTGTCTGCCCTAATGAGTTAGGCTGGTGTTTCCCAACATAAACTAGGCTTTGCAGCAGGAATCTCTTCCTGTTATTATTCAAACATAGTGAACATTATGTCCAAAGCCATAGGACTATAAGTCATTGGAACAGAATTAAATCTTATTGGGCCTGACCCCAAGTTTATTATGCAATCCTCTGTGGCACTTTATTTCAATAGTCTTCAGATTATCTAGGCATATATTACATTCTTCGGTAAAAGATAAATTTTTACCAAAAATTTTAATGTATTGGTTTTCATTTTTGAAATAAAGCATTGATACTATTCAACAGCCACGTTGAATAAATGTGCATAATTTATCCTATTCATTTAAAAATAATTTTTTCTAAATATAAATGTAATAGATGGTCATCATCCTAAATTTAGAAATGAGCAGTGAGTACAGTAAAGAATTCACTTTCAAAAACGTATATTTTCAGAGGTGAAGATCATCAGGTATAAAAAGTTGCAAAACATTCATATAGAAATACTGGCTTTAGAAATATTCTAACCTGTAATTCAGAACTCAGAAAAAAAATCTGAGAATAAAATGCTCTGTATGATCTTATCTTATAAACACCACTGCTATTTTCATGGTGCCCTATGTGCAAGTTTCCCTTTGAAGCAGGGTGACATAGAGGGAGGGAGGCCTGAGTTTGTTCATCAAAAGACCTTGATTCTGGTCCTGACTCTGTCATGTACTAGCTGTTGAGATCCTGGGCAAAGCACTTCTCTCTGTGAGTGGTACCTGCTTAGCTTATTTCCCAGATTTTGGAGATCAAATAGTATATGAGCCATGTGTGTGATCATGCCTACTAAACTCTGTATGCACAGAAGGTAATTTATCCTGTGGAGTCCGACAGATTCATGTTCAAGTTTGAACTCAGTTACTTCCACATGTGGGAAAGTTTTTCATCTTATCTGTAAAACTGGGATTAATATACCTACCTCATACATTTATTGTGACCATGAAATTTTTAAATGCATGTAAAATACTTAGGATAAGTACTCGGCAAAGGCTAGCTACTATAAAGAGTTATGAAGAATGAGGACTTTAGTTTCTTCTATTTCTCCTTTTAAAAAAATCCATTTTCACTTTACAGACATGTTTGACTCTGCCAGCAATTTTGGGTGAGGTTTTGAAAAAAGCTACATCATTGTTTGGTGTTACCTGGTCATCTCCTATAGAGCTGAATGGTCCTTTTGAGTTTTACCAAGAGAAAGCTGAGTTATCTGCAGACATTGGCCATCATCATCTTCTGTGAGGGTTAAGGGCTGAAGGGTTCATGGCCCAATGAGATCCTCTGCAGTTAATGAAACCCTCTCAGTGGGTAATTCTGGGGAGCTGAGGAGCAAAAGTCTGCTGTTACCAAGGGCTGTAGAACTGATCCAGCATAAAAAGCTGCACCAACCAACTTTACCTTGAAACATCCCATGAATTCTCCAATGAGTGCTTTTGGTGTTTCTTTGCTTCTTTTCTTATTCTAGGACTGTTCAAAAAAGCCATTCATTCCACAGTCAGTGATAGCATTTGAATGGCAAATTTTCTTCAAACAAGTAACAGCTGGGTTCATTTTATATTGCATTGTAAATGGCTGCTAGCAGATCCTTTTCTGCAAGTGGGTTCTGTTATAGGAGAAAGCATTTGGGAACTAAGGGGAGAGAGAAAGGTATCACCAATGCCAGCTCAGCTTCCCAAACAACTGTAAGACCTTCAGTCACCTTGAGAATCACTCACCTTGAGTAAGAAAAGCGTGGTGTCAAAGAAATTTTAAATTACTGGTCATTTGGATGTAGTTTGTCTCTTTAAACAATGTCAGAATTGCTAAGAGCAAAGCAAAGACCAGGCCAGAGAAATGGCATAACTTACAAGGCAATTGATCCTTCAGGTCGCAGGGCTTGCTACAACCGTTCATTTCTTGTTAAAAGATTTTGTCCCTCTCAGAGCCTCCCAGTTGGAGTTCTCTGATTTAAAAAATGACTAGTGAGAATTGTATGAATGACTCATGAAAAAATACTCAACATTTTCTTCCTCTTGGGACTAGAAGTATCACAATCTCCCCCATTCTTTTTTTTTAATGAAAACATTTATGTCTCACTGGAAGGAGAGGATTGGTAATGAAGGGTTGGCCTTTCTGGAAGTTAAATTTATGTTACTTAATTTTATTAATTGTTTAATATAAAATGGATAATTGTATTGTTTAGTGATAAGACAAATTAGTGTCTTAGTAAATATGATTTCATATGATAATTTTTATTAAATCCTTCTTGTGAAGAAGACTACGATAGTGATTACAAGATTTTACACAAGTTAAGGATCGGGGGAAAAAAAAGTTAAAAAAAAAAAGGGAATTCCCTGGCGGTCTAGTGGTTAGGACTCCTCGCTCTCACTGCCGAGAGGGCCCAGGTTCAATACCTGGTCGGGGAACTAAAATCCCACGAGCCATGTGGTGCGGCCAAAAAAAAAAAAAGTTTAAGGTTAAGGTAGATCTTGATTTCAGTCCTGATCCTGCCACGTTACCTATAGAACAATGGGGAAAGTTTTATATTCTCTCTGAGCCTCAGTTTCCAGAGGTATATAATGGGTCTGGTTTTGGAATGACATTATGTACTAGCTGTTCTCCAGGATGGTCCCCAATGACCCTCCCTCCTGGTGTTCACATCTTGGTGTGGTCCCCTCCCACACTCCGCCGAATTAGTCTGTCCGGTGGAGAGGCCCGGCCCGGGAGGCAGAAAACTGAAACCTCCGGCCAACAGCCAGAGGGGAAAGGAGGCCTGCCAAAAAAACACATGAATGACCTTAAAAGTGTATTCTCCAGCCCTGAGTTGAGCCTTGAGATGCCTCTAGCCCAAGCTGACAGTTTGACTGAGTCTCCTGACACACCCTGAGCCAGCATCATCCAGCTCAGCATTCCTGGGTTCCCGGCCCATAAAGTATGTGAAATAGTAAATGTTTGTTATTTTAAGTGGCTAATTTTTGAGCTAATTTGCTACGTAGTAGTTGATAACCAACATGCATGACGACAGGAAGAAGAGTATTTCTTTTTTTTTTTTTTTTCCAGTACGCGAGCCTCTCACTGTTGTGGCCTCTCCCGTTGCGGAGCACAGGCTCCGGATGCGCAGGCTCAGCGGCCATGGCTCACGGGCCCAGCCGCTCCGCGGCATGTGGGATCTTCCCGGACCGGGGCACGAACCCGCGTCCCCTGCATCGGCAGGCAGACTCTCAACCACTGCGCCACCAGGGAAGCCCAAGAGTATTTCTTATACTCTACACATTTGAAAACTTGTTGAATATTTAAGTAGGGAGTATATGAGATTTGTGTCTTAGATTTTCTTCCTTACCTAAACCCTATGTTTTCTGTCAGTTCTCAAACTATATTGTGATTAATAATCACCTGGGGAACTTGCTTAAAAACAGTATACCTGGGCCCCACCACCAGAAATTCTGACTTAATAAATCAAGGCCAGGGCTTAGGCATCTTTCTTTTTAACAAGCACCCACACACCAGCTCACAGAAACTCTGCCCTTGTCCAACTGAGCTGTTTCTGTCAGAACCAACTCCAGTCCTTATATATCTTAGAATGACAGTCCATCCTGATTTGCTATGGACTTTTCCCAGGTCTAATCCTATGTCCCAGGAAATCCCTCAGTTGTGGGCTCACTAGGAGGATTGGTCATTTTCGCAACTTCCCATACCAGCCTCTGCAACCAGAATGCCCTCTTCACCCCAGTTTCTGCATCTCTACCTGTCAGCGTCTCACCCAACCTTCAAGGCCCAGTTCAGATGCCACGTCTCCATTCCAGACAGCTTTTCGGGTTCCTCTGAAAATCCTGAGAGCCTTTAGATTCTCAGAGCATGTTTCCTTTTCCAGCAACTTATAAAAGTAACATTTGTACCTTCTTTATCCTTTGTAAACTCCTGGAGGCAAGGACTGCTGTCTTATTCATCTCATAATGTCAGGCTCCTTGATTTGAAGTGTGGATTCAAGATCAGGTGCCAGCTTGCTGCAGCCCCAAGGAGCAAACCTTTGGGGCAGGAAAGAAAGCCTCTCTCTTTAGTGAGGTTTCTTAATATGCTCCCTTTCAGTATGTTTGAATTTAAAGCAATCCTGTATTCCTCACTCTGGAAACAGTAAATAGGCTGCCGTTATGAATAGGACGCTGCACAGAAGCAGGTGACTTCTTTCCTGACACCTGACAGTTCCTCACGGGCAGAGTGAACTGACATTTTCCTAGGGACTGCCACTTATACCCGACCTGTGTCTGTCAGATTTACCCATGATGAAAAACAATATAAAATTAATTTGTAGGTGGCCCATTAAAATTTGCCAAGGAGTTCATTATAATGATAAAGATCAAAGTAGCAGGGAACTCAATATGCTTAATTAGGACTTCAAAATGCAAAGAAATCCATCAAAGCACTCTCTCATCCTTGAAAAGGATGAAGTTCTCTATGCCCAGCTTCAGATGGATTCTATACAAAAAGAAGACTGCCCTTGGGGGACAGGTAATTTTAATCATGGGTTTGACGTCAACTCGGTTTCGACTCGAGGAAGGCAAATTCATTCAGTTGATCTAGGGAGGGGAGGGAGGCTTTTCTTTTCAACTGTCTTCATTTTTTTTTTTAATTGCAATATAGTTATTTTACAATGTTGTGTTAGTTTCTACTGTACAGCAAAGTGGAGTTCCCTGTGCTATACAGCAGGTTCTTATTAGTTATCTATTTTATACATATTGGTGTATATGTGTCGATCCCAATCTCCCAATTCATCGCCCCCCACCCCTGCTTCCCCACTTGGTGTCCATACGTTTGTTCTCTAACATCCGTGTCTCTATTTCTGCCTTGCGAACCGGTTCATCTGTACCATTTTTCTAGATTCCGCATATACGCATTAATATACGATATTTGTTTTTCTCTTTCTGACTTTCTTCACTCTATATGACAGTCTCTAGGTCCATCCACATCTCTACAAATGACCCAGTTTTGTTCCTTTTTTATGGCGGAGTAATACTCCATTGTATATATGTACCACATCTTCTTTATCCATTCATCTGTCGATGGACATTTAGGTTGCTTCCATGACCTGGCTATTGTAAATAGTGCTGCAGTTAACATTGGGGTGCATGTGTTTTTTGAATTACGGTTTTCTCTGGGTATATGCCCAGTCAACTGTCCTCATTTTTATTGTGCTTGCTCTCCTAAAATATAAAATGTACAGTCTCCCTGGTGAAGGCAGAATAACTGGAGGACATTTCTGGGCAATAATAATAATACTAGTTGTCATGTATTGAATACTTAGTCTGTTCTAGGATCTGTGCTAAGTGAATGCATCTCTTTTGGGTGAAGTTTCTCACTATGATCCCTTTGTGAATTTAAAGTAGTCTTGTGCTTTATCCAATATCGGATAGTGCTTTATTCAACTTAAGTTTCCCAGTAAGACAAAGGAGGAGTTACTGTCTCCATTTTACAAGTGAGGAGATAGAGACTCTGAGATGAAGTGACTCACCCAGGGGTCACACACAAGCTACAAGAATCATCCAGGATTCAAACCCAGGCAGTCCGACTTCCAAACCCAAGTTCATAGCTACTGCATTACTCCACCACCCTCACCACCTTAAACAAGAGGTTTCTATTGAAATCAATTTGCTTCTACATACATCATTTAAAAAATGGTTACTAACACATTGATAGAGTGTCAAGTTCACTTTAATTCCTTTATTCCTTAATATGTTTGTTTCCCCCAAAGATGTATACTCATTATTTATATTTTCTTATTGACCGATCTATAATTTCAGAAATGTTTCATCCTCCTTTCTCTTTGCCCTTTAATTAGCAGCTTCCTCAGCTTCTAGCTGGCAGTTTCGTGGTCTTTCCTTTCCCTGTCATCTCACCTCTGCCAAACAATTTTAAGTTGAAGAAATTTCTTCATGAAAATCCTTTCTCATGCAGATAATCAGCCCTCAATTTACAAGTTCTATAAATTTTGATTTTCGTATATTAAATTGTCTTAACAGAGGTCACACAATGAGATGAAGTGAGACATCCTGTGTTGATAAGATTCCTAGGGGGAGTCTATTTAAAAAGTTCTCTTTCAAGAAAAAGCTAGACTCTAGTCTAATTGCAGTTGGTATTAAGGGGCTAATAGCGATCTGATATCAGACTTGGGAAGGACATAGTTCATGGCTCACATTAGGGAAAAATAATGAATAAGGATTTTTACCAAAGTTAAGGACTTTAAAGGACAAAGAGTAAAGGAAGATTATCTTTAATAATATTAGAAAATATTAAGGAAGAGGAAGACTGAGGGCCTAAGTATCCATTAAATATAAGAAATAATAGAACTAAGAAAACATTGGTACGATTTATGTCAGAGAATGTTTTGCCTGTGTTCTCTTCTAGGAGTTTTATGGTGTCATGTCTTATACTTAAGTCTTTAAGGCATTTTGAGTTCATTTTTGTGTATGGTGTGAGGGTGTGTTCTTACTTCATTGATTTACGTGCTGTCCAACTTTCCCAACACCAATTGTGGAAGAGACCGTCTTTTTTCCGTTGTATATTATTGCTTCCTTTGTTGAACATTAATCAACTGTAAGTGTGTGGGTTTATTTTGGGTTCTCTATTCTGTTCCGTTGATCCATATGTCTGCTTTTGTGCCAATACCAATACTTTTGTGCCAATACACTGTTTTGATTACTGTAGCTTTGTAATATTGTTTGAAGTCTGGGAGAGTTATGCCTCCTGCTTTGTTTTTCCTCAGGGTTGCTTCGGCAATGCTGGGTGTTTTGTGGTTCCATATAAATTTTAGGATTATTTGTTCTAATTCTGTGAAAAAAGTATGGGTAATTTGACAGGGATCACAATAATCTGTAGATTGCTTGCGTAATATGGCCATTTTAAGAAGATTAATTCTTCCAATCCAGGAGCATGGGCTATCTTTCCATTTCTTTGAATCATCTTCAATTTCCTTTATTAATGTTTTATAGTTCTCAGCATATAAAGCTTTCAGTTATACATATGTATACATTCTTTTTTATATTATTTTCCATTATAGTTTATCGCAGGATATTGAATATAGTTCCCTGTGCTATACAGTAGGACCTTGTTCTTTATCTGTTTCATATACAGTAGTTTGTACCTGCTAATCCCAAACTCTTAATTATTCCCCCCGCCCCGGCCTTTTCCCCTTTGGTAACTATAAGTTTGCTCTCTGTGTCAGACAGATTCTACCTCGTGTTGTCAAGATGGCTATGGCAGCCCCAGCCTATGCCTTCTCAGGTCCAAGTCCACTGGAAAAAATGTCTACTCTTGTTCTCTAAGGTCTTAACAAAAGGTTCATGCTGCCCCACTGGCTCTGATGGACTCACGTGCCCAACACTGAGCCAGTCCTGAGGCTGCTGTGGGGCACTGGCTGGCTTAGGCCTTAGAACCAGCAGGGGAGTCCTACCTGAACCACAGCATGAATGTTGGGAGGGCTTGTTTTCCTGATAAAATTAGGAAAGGGGCACATGGGACCAGCTCAGACCGTGAGAGTGTCTTGCTTCAGATGCCTGAGGTAAACACGTGCAGACCAGTGTGTTAGAGGGGCTGCTGGTGGGTTGTTCCCTGCACGCTCTTGCCTAGCTAACTCAAGGCCATCCAGAATACACACACACATCATTTAATGCAGTTGTCCTTCCCACATTCTGCCAAAAATCAGATGTGTAAAGTTGAGTGTGCACGTGTGAACAGAAGGCAAGAGACAGTGGTAGTATTTTTGTTGTTTTGTTGCTTAGTTTCATTTAAAAATCTTTTTGCTTTCTTTGTGTTTTTAATTAACTTCTGGCTTTCCCCTTAACATCTTACTCTAAGAAGAAATGAGATGTAATTACATTCATAAGAGAATCCCAGTTGTTGGTTTGAGAAATTTCATCTGTGCCTCTGACAACCACTGGCTGACAGTAGGGAAAATGATGGTGAAGGAAATCTGATAGACTTTTCCATGGACGTGCCCAGTGTGGCATCTGTAGAAATAGGTGATCTCAAAGGTAAAATAGATGATGTACATAATGCAATCCAAATCTAAAGTTGTGTGTATGTATATATGAACATATATATGTACAAATATATACACGTATTCATATCCATCTATGCATACTTTGAAATATTACACAGGATATGTCTTTATCTAAAAAATACCTTCAACACCCATGTTAAAGCCAGTTTTCTATGCATTATTTTCAATTTAATACTCTATCTAAACTTAGCATAGGAAAGACTCTTGTGTGGCAGTTAGGAGGCCTGGGACACATTTATCTCTGCAGTTCAATCCTTGTAAGACTTAAAAAAAACAAAAAAAAAAACCCTTCCTCTTTCTGGGCCTCACTTTCCTCATTTTTAAAAGGAAAAGGCAGACAAGATGGTTCTTTTCAGATCTAGAATTCCATGGTTCTCTAGACCCTCCCATTGGGAATATCATAAAGTCCAATGCTGTGCAACTAGGAAATAAATCTAACATTGAAGTGAGTCATATAGAATAATTCAAACAGCAAAGAATAATGTGTACATCAAAGTCACTCACCCTGTAAGTGGATAGTGTTGGACCTGTTGATGAAATTTCATCTAGGATTTTCTTTGCCTCTGTGCCCAAAGATACATGCATATGATTTTACATATGTTAACATGGACTGTACTTGCTGTTCTGTAACCTGATGGTCAAAGACTTAATTTGCTCTTACTAAAACTATAAATTCACGACCTTTTACCAGCTGGGATCTAAGTGCTGCCCAGCACTCTCTCTGTTTCCTTAGTCAGCTCTCTCTGCTGTTTAGGGGGACTGTTGCAAACTAGGCCACATCTTACACTTCAGCCATATCCATCTCTCCCTTCCCTGCCGGCAGACACACTCATTTCCTACTTCCAGAGAAGACAGAACCCGTTTCTTTCAACTTCCTGCTATAAAACCCACTTACATAACTTACATAACTTTTCTCCTTCCTTCGTGAAAGAGGTTCCAGGCCTGCTCATTGCTGTTCTGTCCACCTGTGTCCTGGATCCCTGCCTCTCCCGGAGTGGCCTTGCCCCATCCAAGTCTGCAGTACTGAGCTCCCCAAAGGTCTCCACTCCCTGGCCACAAGCCCCATCTCAGTTCCTTGAAAAGGGCAACTTCTTTCCTGTCTTAGGACTCGTTCTTGTCCCTGTTTCTGAAATGGTCTTTCCTCCACTCTCCCCAGGGCTGGCCACATTCCATCTTTCACATTTCCATTTCCTTTGCAAGTGCTTCTGTAACAGTCTCAGGAGATGTCTCTTCACCTTGATAGATTCTATATTAGTACCACACTTGTTTCTTTCACAGCAGTGATCACAGTAGACATTGTAGGATTCTTGGGTTGTTCCTTTGTTCATTGTCTCTCTCACAGAGTTAGAAACTTCATAATGGCAGCAACTCTGTTTTAACGACTAAGGTATACTCAGAGCCAAGCAGAGTACCAAATACTGTTATCATGTGTTAATCGAATGAATGAATGAGTGAACAAATATCTTCCTAACTTGGGAAACATTTCATCTGAAGAAAAGTTGACCTAATGTTTTATCTAGGCCAGACTCGTAAACATTTAGAGATTAAATTTTATGGTATTACCCCAGAGTCTTCATGATTCTAATCCAGGTCTTCTTGAAAAGTTTGCACTGTCTTCTCAGAACCAATTGAATGTCACATACAAGTTCACCTGAAAAGTAAGATATGAATAGACATTTTAATATGTTATATGAATTTAACCCTTTTCCTTACTTGTGTGGTAAGAAATTAATATGGAAGAATTTCCATTTGAAATTGCCCTTACTTCGTGGATATAACACTGGAGAGTTCTGACAACGTTCTGCTGAGTCAAAACTTGTTGTAGCCTATTCAAGAGGTTTGAAGTAACACATTTTCACAGACATGTGAATTTGGGATTTAGAAAAACTACTTAATTCTGTAAGGTCATGTTATTTTTGTCACTCTACTTTGAGTCCAGTAAGTTAGGAGATGTCTAGTGAATGACTGAGTGAGTGAATGAACCATTATTAGCTGATTGGTGTAACAGAACTTTTAGACCCTAATAACTCATCCGTACATTTCAGGAATTGTAATTACTAATTTTTTTGCTGACTTTCTGCATGGAAATGGCATCACTTGGAGAGACAGAAATTTTTAATCATAGTTTTGTGCTTTACTCTGTGACCTTGTTGTTCTCTGTTTCCCCCTCTGTAAAATGAAGATGCAGTACTTGGTTTTACAGAAATCCCTACCATTTCAAAGAAATTGTAATCCAAAAGCCAGGAGCAGTAACAGTGCTAGAAAACATGTATTATGGAGAAGTCGGGAGAACAAAGGGCATTGCTTGGATAAGCATGCTGGATGTGGATTGGATTCTTAACTCAAAATAACCTAATTACTTAGACTGCATTTGGAAGTTCGGAATTTCTGACTGCATACCCGTCAGAAATTTCTTTCAATTATAGAAAAGATTTTACATATTTTAGACTTATTTTTTTTTAAATATCAACATTTTATAGCCTTTTCATTTTGTCAAAATATGCCTTCGGGGGCTTAGTCCAATTATGACCTATAAATACAGTAACACTTTCTTTGTCATCTTAGTATGTAAGTAAAACTTATTTTACTGTTGGAAAATGAGGCTCCTGGGGAAAAGATCAAAGAGGAAAGTGTGCTTTATTCTCTCTCTAATCTTGCTTTGTTGACAATTGTGAGGATCACATATTTCAGTAAGAATCCATTTCTATTTCTGGAATAGATTAATGTGATTACTGTTATAAAGATTATGAAAGTCAAGTTGTGGGCACAGAGAAAGGAGCAATTAATTTTGAGCCCCTGAAGGATGAGTGGTATGTGTGTCCAAATCTCCTGTGAGTTTGCTGGTTTCTTAAAAATATGGATTGTGCTTTATTTTGTCTGTCATTCGAATACCAGTTCGTTGCTTAGCACATGGTAGGTGCTTACGCTTTATCATCTAGAGCGGGAGAAACTCTCTCTGCTTCCCTTTTAGGGAGAAGAGTTTAAATTTCTAGCCCTCTGTATATGCATGGCAGTTCTCTGTGTGGGTACACACATGTCTCCATGTGGGTAGCCAGTCTGAACACAAAGAAAACACCCCTTGAATAAAATCAGCTGAAGGTTTCCTTGTGCCCTAACGTTAGAAGCTCCCAGTGGGCCCTCTGAAGTTTCCCTTGAAGCGGGCAGCTAAAAAGCAGCCATGTCATGCTGGCTGCCGGGGAATTTGCAGTTCTCAGCTCTAAGGAGGTTGACGTTGTGGCTGTTCTTTTCACCAAGGCAGTCCACCCTTGTTACTCACCCAGTGAGGTCTGTGACAACAGTCAGTGGGGAGAGATGTTGCCTTGCAGTGTCCCTGCTTGGCCAGAACGCTAGGAAATTATTCCTAATGGAGGAATAGTAGGAGAACCGACACCAGTTGGAGACGTTCACAGCAATCCTTTGCATTCAGGGCTTAGAGGAATATAGGGTTCCCATGATATCACCCACAAACATTTGTATAGATGCTGAAGATATGAGCACATGTAACAGAGGAGATGGACACACACTTTTTTTTTTTTTTTTTTGCGATATGCGGGCCTCTCACTGCCATGGCCTCTCCCGTTGCGGAGCACAGGCTCAGGACGTGCAGGCTCAGCGGCCATGGCTCACGGGCCCAGCTGCTCCACAGCATGTGCGATCCTCCCGGACCGGGGCACGAACCCGTGTCCCCCGCATCGGCAGGTGGACTCTCAACCACTGCGCCACCAGGGAAGCCCGGACACACACTTTTGAGAGCCACATACGGACTGGTTACTGTGGTAGGCACTTTACTTTCTCTAACTCATTGATTTCCTATAGATTTTCAAGTAAGTGGTGGTATTTCCACTTTCCAGATGAGGAAACAAAGTCAGAGAGGAAAAGCACTCTTCTGAGGTCATATAATTGGAAGAGGATAAAAGAGAGCTTGGATCCACATCCACCTGATACCCCAAAAATCTGCATGCTTGACCACTGGTCTGTACCGCCTCCACAAATATAAATGTATTTAGAAATGTTACATTACTGATCATATAAAGGCTTTTTTTATATATGTCTTTAAGTCTTTAATCCCCACAATGACTCTGTGAGTTAGGCGACTCCGCCCCCATCTTACAAAGGAAAAACTAAAGTGCTAAGAGCCAAGTCACTTGCCCATGACACTCAGCCTTTCGGTGTTACAGCTTAGATCTGTGTGGGGTCAAAGGCCAAGCCCTTTTCCCTCAATCCCAGTGTCTCCCCTGCCCTTGAGAAGCTCCTCACGGAGACGAATAGACACAGATGTAAAGAGATTTACAAGTCCCCATCGAAGACTTACTTGCTCCTTAGGAGTGATCTTTCCTGGAAGAGGCTGCAAAGTCACGGTAAGAGCCACCTGTCCATGGGGCATTTCTCCTGCATAATCATCCCGTTAAGGAACGGGGCGAGGCCATCCATTGGGCATGATCCAGTAAGAGCTTGCTCAGGTAGACACTGAAAAGAAAAGACCGGAAGATAAGACCTTAAACCTCAAAGAGACCTCTTTTTCAAGATCCAGGAAAGGCTCAGACAGAAAGAGTAGTTTAAGCACATCAATAGAATTCAAGTAGCAGGACTCTAGCTGCAGAGCCACTGTGCCATTTGTCAGGGCAGATCTTTTGACATTGGTTCCTTTTGAAACAACAACAGAGCTTTTGAATCCTCAGCAAGCTTTCTTTCAAGGACAAAATGCTCAAAAGCTGGCTCCAGAGGAAATAAGAAAGGGCTAACGGAATAATATACATTGACTCAAGGATTAGCGATGCTCACTTTGCAATGGACAGTCCACCATTTTTCTCTTCATTTTGTGGTTTCAGTTTCTAAACTTCTGGGTCCTTTGGCAAAACAGCTGGGAACTGGATGAAACATAGTCAGTTCCATGAGCATTCACTGAACTCCTACTATGATAGAAAGATGAAAGATGAAATTAAGTCTCTATCCTTGAACTTGATAATTGTTGAGATAAAATATACACAGTTCAGTGATTCAGTTAAGATGGCTGAGTGGAAGGATGTGCGCTCACTCCCTTTTGAAAGAGCACCAGAATCACAACCAACTGCTGAACAGTCATCAACAGGAAGACACTGGAACTCACCAAAAAAGATACCCCACATCCAAAGACAAAGGAGAAGCTGCAATGACATGGTAGGAGGGACGCAATCACAATAAAATCAAATCCCATAACTGCTGGATGGGTGAGTCACAAACTGGAGAACAATTATACCACAGAAGTCCACCCACTGAAGTGAAGGTTCTGAGCCCCACGTTGGGATTCCCAACCTGGGGGTCTGGCAATGGGAGGAGGAATTCCCAGAGAATCACATTTTGAAGGCTAGTGGAATTTGATTGCAGGTCTTTGACACGTCTGGGGGAAACAGAAACTCCACTCTTGGAGGGCACACGCAAAGTAGTGTGCGCATCAGCACCCAGGAGGAAGGAGCAGTGACCCCATGGGAGACTGAGCCAGACCTACCTGCTAGTGTTGGAGGGTCTCCTGCAGAGGCGGGGGGTGGCTGTGGCTCACCATGAGGACAAGGACACTGGCAGCAGAAGTTCTGGGAAGTAATCCTTGGCGTGAACCCTCCCAGAGTCCACCATTAGCCCCACCAAAGAGCCAGGTAGTCTCCAGTGCTGGGTTGCCTCAGGCCAAACAAACAACAGGGAGGGAACTCAGCACCCCCCATCAGCAGACAAGCAGATTAAAGTTTTTCTGAGCTCTGCCCACCAGAGCAACACCCAGCTCTATCCACCACCAGTCCCTCCCATCAAGAAACTTGCACAAGCCTCTTAGATAGCCTCATCCACCAGAGGGCAGACAGCAGATGCAAGAAGAACTGCAGTCCTGCAGCCTGTGGAACAAAAACCACATTCAAAGAAAGATAGACAAAATGAAAAGGCAGAGGACTATGTACTAGATGAAGGAACAAGATAAAACCCCAGAGAAACAACTAAATGAAGTAGAGATAGGCAACCTTACAGCAAAAGAATTCAGAATAATGATAGTGAAGATGATCCAGGACCTCGGAAAAAGAATGGAGGCAAAGATCGAGAAGATGCAAAAAATGTTTAACGAAGACCTAGAAGAATTAAAGAACAAACAAAGAGAGATGAACAATACAATAACTGAAATGAAAAATACACTAGAAGGAATCAATAGCAGAATAACTGAGGCAAAAGAATGGATAAGTGACCTGGAGACAGAATGGTGGAATTCACTGCCATGGAACAGAATAAAGAGAAAAGAATGAAAAGAAATGAAGACAGCCTAACAGACCTCTGGGACAACATTAAATGCAACAACATTTGCATTATAGGGGTCCCAAAAGGAGAAGAGAGAGAGAAAGGACCTAAGAAAATATTTGAAGAGATTATAGTCGAAAACTTCCCTAATATGGGAAAAGAAATAGCCACCCAAGTCCAGGAAGCACAGAGAGTCCCAGGCAGGATAAACCCTAGGATAAACGTGCCAAGACACATAGTAATCAAATTGCCGAAAATTAAAGACAAAGAAAAATTATTAAAAGCAACAAGGGAGGGCTTCCCTTGTGGCACAGTGGTTGAGAGTCCGCCTGCCGATGCAGGGGACACAGGTTCGTGCCCCGGTCCAGGAAGATCCCACATGCCGCGGAGCGGCTGGGCCCATGAGCTATGGCCGCTGAGCCTGCGCGTCCGGAGCCTGTGCTCTGCAACAGGAGAGGCCACAACAGTGAGAGGCCTGCGTACCACACACACACACAAAAAAAGCAACAAGGGAAAAACAACAAACAAAATAATATACCAGGGAACTCCCATAAGGTTAACAGCTGATTTCTCAGCAGAAACTCTACAAGCCAAGCCAGAAGGGAGTGGTATGATATATTTAAAGTGCTGA
The DNA here is from genome assembly GCF_951394435.1 of Stenella coeruleoalba. NCBI lineage: Eukaryota > Metazoa > Chordata > Mammalia > Artiodactyla > Delphinidae > Stenella > Stenella coeruleoalba. The sequence goes on from NC_137156.1 coordinate 78,680,386, forward strand.
AAGGGAAAAGCCTATGACCAAGATTGCTCTACCCAGCAAGGATCTCATTCAGATTCGATGGAGAAATCAAAAGCTTTACAGACAAGCAAAAGCTAAGAGAATTCAGCACCACCAAACCAGCTTCACAACAAATGCTAAAGGAACTTCTTTAAGTAGGAAACACAAGAGAAGAAAAGGACCTACAAAAACAAACCCAGAACAATTAAGAAAATGGTAATAGGAACATACATATTGATAATTACCTTAAATGTGAATGGGTTAAATGCCGCAAACAAAAGACACAAGCTTGCTGAATGGATACAAAAAGCTGTCTTCAAGAGACCCACTTCAGACCTAGGAATACATACAGACTGAAAGTGAGGGGATGGAAAAAGATATTCCATGCAAGTGGAAATCAAAAGAAAGCTGGAGTAGCAATACTCATATCAGATAAAATAGACGTAAAGTAAAGAGTGTTGGGACTTCTCTGGTGGTGCAGTGGTTAAGAATCCGCCTGCCAATGCAGGGGACACGGGTTCAATCCCTGGTCTGGGAAGATCCCACGTGCTGCGGAGCAACTAAGCCCATGCACCACAACTACAGAGCCTGCACTCTAGAGCCTGCAAGCCACAACTACTGAGCCCATGTACCACAACTACTGAAGCTTGCGCACCTAGTACATGTGCTCCTCAAGAAGAAAAGCCACCACAATGAGAAGACCGCGCGCCACAACGAAGAGTAGCCCCCACTCACCACAAGTAGAGGAAGCCCACATGCAGCCATGAAGACCCAAAACGGCCAAAAATAAATAAATATGTAATTTTTTAAAAAAAAAAAGGTTTAATAAAAAAATAAATAAATAAAATAAAGAATGTTATAAGAGACAAGGAAAGACACTACATAATGATCAAGGGATCAATCCAAGAAGAAGATATAAAAATTATAAATATATATGCACCCAACATAGGAGCACCTCAATACATAAGGTAAATGCTAACAGCTATAAAGGAGAAAATTGACAGTAACGCAATAACAGTGGGGGACTTTAGCACCTCACTTACACCAATGGACAGATCATCCAGACAGAAAATTAATAAGGAAACACGAGATTTAAATGACACAGTAGACCAGATATATTTAATTGATATTTATAGGACATTCCATCCAAAAATAGCAGATTACACTTTCTTTTCAAGTGCACACGGAACATTCTCCAGGATAGATCACAGCTTGGGTCACAAATCAAGCCTTGGTAAATTTAAGAAAATTGAAATCATATCAAGCATCTTTTCCGACCACAATGCTGTGAGATTAGAAATCAATTACAGGGAAAAAAACGTAAAAAACACAAACACATGGAGGCTAAAGAATACATTACTAAATAAGCAAGAGATCACTGAAGAAATCAAAGAGGAAGTCAAAAATTACCTAGAGACAAATGACAACAAAAATACGACGATCCGATATCTGTGGGGTGCAGCAAAAGCAGTTCTAAGAGGGAAGCTTATAGCAATAAAATCCTACCTCATGGGACATCCCTAGTGGCACAGTGGTTGAGAGTCCGCCTGCCGATGCAGGGGACATGGGTTCGTGCCCCGGTCCGGGAAGATTCCACATGCCGCGGAGCGGCTGAACCCGTGAGCCATGGCCGCTGAGCCTGCGCGTCAGGAGCCTGTGCTCCGCAACGGGAGAGGCCACAACAGTGAGAGGCCCGCATACCGCAAAAAAAAAAAAAAAAAAAATCCTACCTCAAGAAACAAGAAAAATCTCAAGTAAACAATTTAACTTTACACCTAAAAGAACTAGAGAAAGAAGAACAAACAAAACCCAAAGTTAGCAGAAGGAAAGAAATCATAAAGATCAGAGCAGAAATAAATGAAATAGGAAAAAAGAAAACAATAGCAAAGATCAATAAAACTAAAAGCTGGTGCTTTGTGAAGATAAACAAAATTGATAAACCTTTAGCCAGACTCATCAAGAAAAAGAGGGAGAGGACTCAATAAAATTAGAAATGAAAAAGGAGAAGTTACAATAGACACCGCAGAAATGCAAAGCTTCATGAGAGACTACTACTCTATGCCAATAAAATGGACAACATGGAAGAAATGGACAAATTCTTAGAAAGGTATAACCCTGCAAGACTGAACCAGGAAGAAATAGAAAATATGAACAGACCAATCACAAGTAATGAAATTGAAACTGTGATTAAAAATCTTCCAACAAACCGAAGTCCAGGACCAGATGGCTTCACAGGTGACTTCTGTCACACATTTAGAGAAGAGCTAACACCCATCCTTCTCAAACTCTTCCAAAAAATTGCAGAGGAAGGAACACTCCCAAACTCATTCTATGGGGCCACCATCACCCTGATACCAAAACCAGACAAAGATACAACAAAAATAGAAAATTAGAGACCAATATCACTGATGAATATGGATGCAGAAATCCTCAACAAAATACTAGCAAACAGAATCCAACAACACATTAAAAGGATCATACATCATTATCAAGTGGGATTTATCCCAGGGATGCAAGGATTCTTCAATATACGCAAATCAATCAATGTGATATACCGTATTAACAAATTGAAGAATAAAAACCATATGATCATCTCAATAGTTGCAGAAAAAGCTTTTGACAAAATTCAACACCGATTTATGATAAAAACCCTCCAGAAAGTGGGCATAGAGAGAATCTACCTCAACATAATAAAGGCCATATATGACAAACCCACAGGAAACATCATATTCAGTGGTGAAAACTGAAAGCATTTCCTCTAAGATCAGGAACAAGACAAGGATGTCCACTTTTGCCACTATTATTCAATGTAGTTTTGGAAGTCTTAGCCACGGCAATAAGAGAAGAAAAAGAAATAAAAGAAATACAAATTGGAAAAGAAGAAGTAAAACTGTCACTGTTTGCAGATACATGATACTATACATAGAGAATCCTAAAGATGCCACCAGAAAACCACTAGAGTTAATCAATGAATTGGGTAGCAATTCATTGAAAAGTAGCAGGATACAAAATTAATGCACGGAAATCTCTTGCATTCCTATATACTAACAACAAAAATCAGAAAGAGAAATTAAGGAAACAATCCCATTCACCATTGTGACAAAAGAATAAAATGCCTAGTAGTAAACCTACCTAAGGAGTTAAAATACTTGTACTCAGAAAACTATAAGACACTGATTAAAGAAATCAAAGATGACACAAACATATGGAGAGATATACGATGTTCTTGGATTGGAAGAATCAACATTGTGAAAATGACTATACTATGCAAAGCAATCTACAGATTCAATGCAATCCCTATCAAATTACCAATGGCATTTTTTATAGAAGTAGAACAAAAATATTTCACAATTTGTATGGGACACAAAAGACCCCGAATAACCAAAGCCGTTTTGAGGGGAAAAAAACGGAGCTGGAGGAATCAGACTCCGTGACTTCAGACTGTACTACAAAGCTACAGTAATCAAGACAATATGGTACTGGCACAAAAACAGAAATATAGATCAATGGAACAGCATAGAAAGCCCAGAGTTAAACCCACACACCTATGGTCAACTAATCTGTGACAAAGGAGGCAAGGATATACAATGGAGAAAAGACAGTCTCTTCAGTAAGTGGTGCTGGGAAAACTGGACAGCTACATGTAAAATCATGAAATTAGAACACTCCCTAACACCATACACAAAAGTAAACTTAAAATGGATTAAAGACCTAAATGTAAGACCAGACACTATAAAACTCTTAGAGGAAAACATAGGAAGAACACTCTTTGACATAAATCACAGCAAGATCTTTTTTGACACACCTCCTACAGTAATGGAAATAAAAACAAAAATAAACACATGGGACCTAATGAAACTTAAAAGCTTTTGCACAACAAAGGAAACCATAAACAAGACGAAAAGACAGCCCTCAGAATGGGAGAAAATATTTGCAAACGAATCAATGGACAAAGGATTAATCTCCAAAATATATAAATAGCTCATGCAGCTCAATATTAAAAAAACAAACAACCCAATCAAAAACTGGGCAGAAGACCTAAATAGACATTTCTCCAAAGAAGACCTACAGATGGCCAAGAGGCACATGAAAAGCTGCTCAACATCACTAATTATTAGAGAAACGCAAATCAAAACTACAGTGAAGTATCACCTCATACCAGTTAGAATGGGCATCATCAGAAAATCTACAAACAACAAATGCTGGAGAGGGTGTGGAGAAAAGAGAACCCTCTTGAACTGTTGGTGGGAATGTAAATCGATACAACCACTATAGAAAACAGTATGGAGGTTCCTTAAAAAACTAAAAATAAAATTACCATATGACCCAGCAATCCCACTACTGGGCATGTACACAGAGAAAAACATAATTCAAAAAGACACATGTGCCCAAATGTTCATTGCAGCATTGTTTACAGTAGCCAGGTCACAGAAGCAACCTAAATGCCCATCGACAGACGAATGGATAAAGAAGATGTGGTACATATACACAATGGAATATTAGCCATAAAAAGGAACGAAATTAGGTCATTTGTAGAGACATGGATGGACCTAGAGACTGTCATACAGAGTGAAGTAAGTCAGAAAGAGAACAACAAATATCATATATTATCGCATATATGTGGAATCTAGAAAAATGGTAGAGATGAACTGGTTTGCAAGGCAGAAATAGAGACACAGATGTAGAGAAGAAACATATGGACACCAAGGGGGGAAAGCGGGGAGGGGGTTGGTGGTGGTGGGATGAATTGGGAGATTGGATTGACATATATACACTAATATGTATAAAATAGGTAACTAATAAGAACCTGCTGTATAAAAAAAATAAAATAAAATTCAAAAAAATTATACACAGTTCACTGTCAACTAAAAAAAGGCACAGCCTACAAGCTGACAGTTATGTTTTATTCCTGGACCTTACTTAGGACTATGGCCCAGGAGACAACCTCCCAGATAGCTCTGAGGAACTGTTCCCAAGAGGTAAGGGAGGAACCAGGATATATAGGAGTTTTTGCTCAGGGAGAAAAAAAAAAAGAAGACTTGTAGTCAAACATCAAAAGATTACTGCTAATCACAAAAAAACAGACTTCTTAAGTTAATGATCTCAGTGAGTCTGGGCTCACTGAAATTATTTCTTTCATTTGCATCTCGGCTGTCTCGGGCCAGTATCCTGTTTTTCTCTATCCTGAATTCCCCCAGGGTGCACCATTAAGGTGGCTCCAGTGGCTGATGGCTTGTTGCGCAGAATGACAGGCAACATTCTTCGTTTACTGAAATAGCAGGCAACATTCTTTGTCCACACCAGAATGCCTCAGTTATGTTGGAAAGTACTCCTTTATACTCAGAGTAATTTATTCCTGAGAGGTGATTTCCTGCTAAGACATCAGGAAAGGCTTCTTGGAGGAGGAAACATTTGAGTAGTTGTTCTGGATTTAAAGACTATAGGACCTGGTGAGTTATAAACAGAATGGTGGTTCTAGAATAGGGGGGGAAAGCAAAAGCAAAAGACGCAAATGAAAGAAGGTACATTCAAAGAGATTATATTAAAGTAAGCTCAAAATAGGACAGGAAGTAATGCTTGACTTTCCTTCAGCCCTTACTTTGTTCCAAGAATTATGTTAAGTTTTTCACATGCATTCTCTCATTTAATACTCAGAACCTCTCCACGAGATAGGTATTAATATTTGCATTTTACTGACAAGGACAGTGACGTCCAGAAAGGTTAAATAAGTTGCTCAAGTCACACAGTAGATAGCAGACTTGTCATTTAACCCCAGTCTGATTGCAAAATCCTAATGTTTAGCCACGGACAATATACTGCCTCAATAGATAGTCCTTTGTGGCTGGAATATTGGCCAATAGCAAGAAGTAATACTACTGAAAATTTAATATTATAACTATCACCTGCCCCCAGGGAGTATTTTCAGTGTAAAGGTACTAGGCAAATCACTTTGATTTGACTTGATCCGCACCACAGTTGTGTAAGTATCATTAATTTCATTTTAAGATGAGTAAACTGAGAGAGTAACTAACTTGATGAAAGGATGTTAAGGGAGCAGCAGATCTGAATCAGTATCAGTGACCTCAGCCATTACATTGTATTGCTTCCTAAGACTGGGACCAGATGACTCCTGTAGCTAACATGGAAATATGAAGGTTTGTGAGCTGGGAGATGATATGGCTTGATCTGGGTTTTTGGATGATTAACCTGGAACTGGCATTAGATAGATTATATTGATAGAATGGAAAATCAGAAGAGAGAGAGAGCAGTTTTAGGACCTACTGCAAGAGTCCATGTAAGAGGTCCTATCCAGGTGAGATGTGTGGTCCAGGTAATTGGTCCTGAAAGCTGAAAGTGCAATAGAGACCCCTGGGAGGAGAGACAGGAAGCGTAAAGTATTGGGTCTATGAATGATAAGCGTGGCTCTTTGTGCCTTGAAATCTGGATCGCTTGCTAGAGAGAGAGGCTGCCTTTAGTGAATCTGCTGGCCCTTGAGCTAGGAGCTATTTAGTATGGAGAGAACCTGGAGCTGTGATTACCAGACACTGGGTTGCAGCTGCAGCCACCCAGAATTAGCCTGGCCAGATGGTGATGGGTAACTGGCTGTTCTCCACGGACCTCGAGAGAGAACACAACAAATATCACAAGTGAGAGGCGCATGGCTTCCCATGGACTCAGGAAACTTGCGTTGTGTGTTTCTGATTCTCTCAAGGTATTTTCTTCCCATTTTATCTCAGTTATATGAACTCAGATGGATAATGGTGAAGAATGCTTTATACAAATCAGATATTCTTTTAATGAGGCCATCTGGTAGGTTGTCTGGATTTGTATATCCTGATAGCCAAAAAGTCCTCCCAGCAGGTAAGAAGCTGAAAAATTCTCTGCTTGTACAGTATTAGTAAAAACTACTTATAACATGGCAGAACAGCCACTGCAATTACAACTTAATTCTGCGGTGACGAGAGACAGGATGTTGATTAGACCTCTCAGATAATAGTAGTGACCACTGACTAGTACCAGGCATTTTTTTCACATGTAAAAGGTATGAATTCTCAGCATGACTCACTTGGGGTATACAAGAAACATAACTTAACAGTTTCTTTAATAAAATAATTTGAGCCCGCAATCTACCTAGTGATCAGAACATCATCCACATACTTTGAAGAAAGGTGTGATTCCGAAATGTGTTAGTCAAGCCCGGTTTGGAATTCAATCATGTTCAGAATCACCCTTCCTCCAGTGTATTCCTCCCTTTGACCCGGGGAGGGTACTAAGCCCAGGAGAGCTTACTAAAGTGCCAACCTGCTGACAGTAGGGACTGGGTGTCCACTTCTCTGTCTGGACCTGGCAGGCCCTCTGCTAGCCTCCTACACTCAATGTAAATTCACTTAATCAGATCTTTATAAACCTGCAAATAGAGACCAGTTAATCTGCCAGTTCTGACTTGCCCCCATTAGACTCCTGGCTCAGATAACCTGGTGAGGTGAAGGTCAATCCTCCCGTTATTCCCAGTGGAAACTATCTACACAGTGGGTGTCTCACACTTAGCTCCTTGTGCCTGTAACAGGACCTGGTACTGGTCCATTTTACCTCTCCTCCTCAGCCAACTTTCACTTCCCCCTTAAGACCCAGGGGAAATTTTGCAGGTCCCATCCTCGCAACACTTTAGGGCTCTGGAGGTCTTGGGACTATAAGAGGAGATTCATTTCGTCTCCATACCCCTGTGTGTCTGAGATGGAACCAGAAGCTGAGAAATTGTCATTTTTATTCATTGGTCCACTTCTGAGGACTCCAGCCCCAGGACAAATGGTGACCCATGTCTCCCCACCTGAATGGGGCTGAGGCAGGGAGAGTAAAAGAAGAGATTGGTAAAGACCTCAAATTATGATTCGGCCACACATGGGTGATCTCTAATCTCCACAACACCTCTTGGTCATGGAAACAATGACTTTAATGAGAAAAATGAGGCCTTGAAAAGTTAAGGAACATGTTAGAGGTCCCACTAAAGCCAGCAGCGGTGCAGGAGTTTGGACAGAGCTGTTTGACTGCAAACGGTGAGCTCTTTCTTACCCATCGCTCTCCAGGTAGTAGAGGCAGAGGCTGGCTTATGTTAATCACATAGAACTTATTTCTCAGGGTATGTATTTGGGACTGTTGTATGAACCAAATTACCTTGTGATGGAACGACTTTATTTTTCCATTATCAGCTATCAGGAGGCACAGTTAAGCCATGTCAGTGTTGTGAAAGTCTCCTTCATACAAATGGGATTATGCTGGGGTTCCAGAGGACATCACCATTTCTTGTGGATTAAAAGGAACTTCAGGGATTTTGCTTTGTTTACTCCAGATCACCGAGTGGCCAGTCTTGTCCCAAAGGTGATATCCTGGCATGATGAAACTGAAAGCCTGGAAGCCTAGATTCTGGTCCTTGGTCTTCACCTTCCCACAGTGATGCCCCGATACCCATGTCTTCTCCATCCCCCATTGGTGTCTCTCTGTTAAATAGCACCAAGAAAGGGAGTTGTGGTTGTTAGTAACTTGCAGATCTTCAGAAGAAAGCAGAAGTCCATGGCAAGAACTGGACTCAGTAACTCATGGAAGTTAATTGAAGGGTTGTGCCTGTACTCTTGCTAATTAAGTTTACATTGGGCTGGTTTTAGGATGTGTAATACGGAAATATCTTGGATTTAAATGACCATCAGATCCATTCCCCCACTCCTAACTTTTCCCAAAATTAGTAGTGATGTTTTCTCAATCCATTAGAAGACTAAATCCCTTCTAGAAATAAAATGAACCACTGACATTTTATTTTTAGCATTTTGTTTTCTTTTTCAGTGACTTGATATATATTAATTACTAGCTATGTTAAAGTTGCAGTCATTTGTGCAAATTGGGAGGAGGAAAATAGCCACTGACTGTGATGAATTGAGATGAATATACACACTATAAAAGGAAATATGCCTCCACCAAAATGACTAAAATGAACAAAACAATACTACGTGATAACAAGGTTAGAGAAGAATGGAAGCTTTCTTACACTGCTGGTTAGGGATGTCAGTGGATGTGACTTTGGATAACTATTTAGTAGTACCTACTAAAGTAGATATATATGTAGGTTCATGTTGAATATATGTAGGTATATCATATATATGCAGTATGTAATTGTATATAATATATATTATATACAGTAATATTATATATTATTATATGTAATGTAACTTACATGGCCAAGCAGTTCTTAAGTATGTGTTCCCCAAAAGATACAAATAAATATGTTCATAACAGACTATTTGTAAAACCACACATGTTCATCAGTAGCATGATAGGCACATCCATTATGATGAATTTATACACTGAGCTGCTTACAGCAAGAAGAATGATCAGACTGAGTTCACACACCATGGATGAATTTCACACAAAAAATAAAAAGAAACTAGATACAGAAGAGAATATAGTAGGTAATTCAATTTTTAAAATGATCTACAGTCTTGGAAGTCAAGACAATAGCTAACTTTGCTGGGAAGAGGGTAGGATGGGACTTCTGGGGTTCTGATGATATTCTTTTTGTTGATCTAGGAACTGAGTCGATCGATGTGTTCACTCTGTAAAAATTCATTGAGCTCTTTTGCACTTTTCTATATGTAATAGGTCAAGAAATTTGCTTTGCAAAGGGAACTGTGTGAAAAGGACCAGGAGAGGGCCAGGTGGAAAAAGCAGGGCAAACTAAATATTGTTAACAAATGAATAAGATATAAATTGCGAAATTTTATTCAAACATAGACTGTCACGTATGCTGAATCTAAAATAGATTTTCATGGGCCCATCACTAGGTGTTAGCATTACTTTTACGAAAGTCTACAAATTTCATATCTGTCATAAGACCAGATATATCATTCAAGATGTTCAATACTAAGCCATAAAAAATATACATACCCTCAGAAAAACTGTGATAGAAGCAGAGAGATCCTTCTCACTCTTCCCTTTATCCCCAGGCTCTAGAAGCTCAGAGCCGTCCTCTCCCTCTTTGGGTCTGTCCAGATTCTTTTATTCAGGCAGCACATTTCACTACAATTAGGTGACCCGTTTAGCATTCCTAGCCTGAGTCAGCCCATTTCATATCAAATGAAACTGGTCTATATTTAAAAGGAGGAATTCATAATGTACCAGCGTGATCTAAAAACTTAATCACTGGGTTGAGAGCTCCCGGCCCCAGTTCCCCTAACATGCCTGTTCTCTCTGGCTTTGACTCACAATCATGTGTTTTTTAAATGGACAAGAGGATAAGCATAAAAGCAAAATTGCTGGTGACTAAGAATAGTAGCCAGCAGTCCTGGGAAGAATGAAATGCTCTAGGGCTGAGCAGGAAAACTGTGGAGGCTTGTGCACTGTGGTCATGCAAACCAGCATATGACCGGAGGATGGACGTGACCTCTGAAGAACTGAATTCCTGAGAGCTGGTGTCTGAAGCCACTATGATTAAATAAACCTGCCACGTTTGTTAGTGGCTTGTGTGGAGACACGAGTATTGGATGGCTTTACTTTTTTTCTGCCTTTTACTTATTATAATGTCCAGGAGAGTCCAGGACCTGTTTTTCCAAATTTACTGTCATATCTCCAACATTTATCAAATAAGATGCACTGTAGTAACTGCACATTATATTTCCTATTTGAATGATTTGAATACAATCTGTAAGTCAAATCCAACCTTCAGATGATCTCAGCTATCCCAGTTCTGGAAACTAGGGCCAGTCCTCAAGGTCCTTAGTGCAAAAGTAATAATTATTATCAATGAGCCTAGAAAAATACACTGCCTGTTCAAGCAAATAAATGAAAGACTTGGACTATTCAGCAACCTGGCTCCAGAGCTCTCAATTCATAGTTGAGGGTTTTTTAAATATTAAAAATAATAGCTAATAATAATTGAAAGCTCACTATGTATCAGCCACTAACCATTTAACCTACATTATAATTTAATTTTCACAATAACCCAAAGAGGTAACTACTCTTCTTAGGCCTATTTTACAGGTGAGACAACTGAGGCACAGAGAGGTAACTTGCCTAAAATGGCACAGCCATTTAGTGGTCAAGTCAGTATTTGAACCCAGGATCTAAAATAGATAAATATATCTAAAATAGTCGAATCCTTTAACCAACCTGCTCTGCTAACCTTTAGGAAGTCATCATGATGTTGTAATTTACTAACCTGCTAACCAAGTCATCATGATGTTGTAATTTGGAAGAAAATGAATGAATTTGTTCTTAATACAAATTATTTCTTGAATCAGACCAAATCTCCAAATGTAATGCAACACATTTCTTGAGGAGAGGACTGTACTTCCTAGTGACTAGTAAGGTGGATTACAAGTTTAAGACCATCTTGGTTTACACCTGGGGCCTGGAACAGTTCACAGTATTCCTTTTCACTCACTAAAGTGTCTCGGGACAATAAACTATATGGTTACCCTATGAACATATTTGTCTTTGCCAAAGATGTCCAGACTTCTCAATTAAAGCTCAGTTGTCTAGAATCTATCAAGGATGAGACCAATTTTTTCATCTGATCCGGGGATTTCAGGATTAAGACCAGGCTGCGGCTTGACTAGAAACAAGCTGTCCAGGCACCTCTGGGCTTTACCCATAAAGGGGATCCTTGGTTGGCCAAGCAGCCCCCTCTCTTACCTTCCCCTTATTAGAGCAGGGAAGTAACAGCACAGCCTTGAAATCAGATGGCCTGCAGGGGGCCATGTAACACCTTGTTCCCAGTGCTATGGGCATCTGGGCAGAGATTTTAGCATCAAATTGGGCTGGCGGAGCTGAGAATCCTGTGATCTGACACGTGTCAGCTCAGCTGTGCCTGGTGTTGTCAGGAAGCTCAATGACCCTTTCTGGCCTTTAAAGTGCTTCTCAGCCCTCAGGAGCTTTTTATCCAGCCCATGTACCCTACAGAAAAGCAGTCCTGGGGCCCTGTCAGTCCTTGGTGGTGGGACTGGTCAGTTGCCTCCAGGTCCTTTGCGTGCATTCTTCTGAAACACAGGACTTCAGGAACAGACCTCTACATAAGAGTTAAATGCCCCTCATGGGAATAGTGAGGACTCTTCTAATTGTGAGCGTTAAAAACATTCCTCAACTGGCTTAGGCAAAACAAACAAGCAGACAAATAAAAAATCCTTTAAAATCTGGGTTCAGATTCCTGCATGAGATATGGCCAGTTCCAGGATTTCAAATGATGTCTTTGGGATCTGTTTTTCTCCATCTCTTGGCTGTTCTTCCCTGTATTTGTAGACAGTCTAATTACACGCAGCCACAATGATCACAACCAGGTCCAAGCTTCCGTAGTTCTTCATGCTTGAGACCTCAGAAAAAGAGACCACTGCTCTCTGTGTGCGTTTCAGCCCTTAGATAAATGCTCTAGCCAAACAAGAGATAAAAGAGGAGATGGTGAACACTTAAAAAAGTGTTTTTATATGCTAGTCACAGTTTAATACTTTATTCACATGTATTAGTTCACTTAATCTCTCCGTGAACTGTATGAAAGAAAAATTATTAGTAGCATTACTATCTCTATTTTACAGATAAGGAAACTGAGGTACAAACAGATTAATTTGTTCAAGGTCATATAGCTTGTAATTGGTGAGCTGATTTTTAAAAAAATTTAGTGAAGTATAGTTGATTTACAGTGTGTTAATTTCTTCTGTACAGCAAAGTGACTCAGTTATACATATATATATTCTTTTTCATATTCTTTTCCATTATGATTTGTCACAGGATATTGAATATAGTTCCCTGTGCTATACAGTAGAACCTTGTTTTTTATCCATCCTATATATAATAGTTTGCTTCTGCTAATCCCAAACTCCCGTTCCTTCCCTCTCCTCCCCTCCCTCCCTGGTGGCAACCAGAAATCTGTTCTTTATGTCTGTGAATCTGTTTTTGTTTCATACATATGTTGATTTGTACTGTATTTTAGATTCCACATATAAGTGATATCATATGATATTTGTCTTTCTCTTTCTGACTTATTAATACTTCGCTTAGTATGATAATCTCTAGATCCATCCATGTTGCTGTAAATGGCATTATTTCATTCTTTTTGATGGCTGGGTAGTATCCCATTGTATATATGTACCACATCTTCTTTAGGTGAGCTGATATTTGAACACAGGGAGTCTAACTATGGATATAGTTAGAGGCAAATAATGGATAGCTCCACCAGATGAGGAAGAAACAGTATTCTAAAATAAAACTTTCTGTTCAGACAAAAATCTGACAATAACAGAGGTCACTAACATTGTCCAATAGACCTAAATCATACGTGTACAGGTCACTGAACCCTCCAATTCTTCATCCTCATTATAAGGAAAGTATTGGTCTAGATGAGGATCTGAAATATACAACACACATACCACAACCACCATTATGCCCGTTCTATTCCCCTGGCAGACATTGCTAATCTATCATCACATTATTTGTCCCTTAAATCTGGATGCAGCCTCAGGATCCTTCTCCACACACTAATCCAGGGAGCCTTGCTAATTGGACAGAGTTTACAAGTGAAAATGAAACCTGTTGCCATTCTAGGATTAAAAGATTGCTGAAGACATTTCCAAGGCTAATGTTTCAGAATTCTTCTGAGGCAGCTGAGGCAGTCAGAAAGCATAATTACAAAGCATAATCACAAGAGTTTATTAGTTGCTATGAGCAAGTGTAGTTCTAAGAATCCTTCAAGACTTCTCTCACCAATTCTCCAGTTCATCCTGCCAAACTGTTTGGTTTGTTCCATCCTTTTTCCTCCTCTTCTAGTAAGAACAGAAATAGTGATCACATACCATAAATCCCTCTTCTTATATGTTCATGTACGTTTGCACCCACTCTCTGAAGTGCATTCCATTAGGACTCCTGAGACAAGCCAGAAGTCTCGAAGGGGTCTAGGGCTCCATTCCAAACCCAGGTACATATTTCTACCTGGGGAGCTTGAAAAATTCTTTACAGGGCCTGAACCTGTTCTCAGAAGCTCTGGGTAGTACGCTCTCCCACTTCCTTTATGAGAAAATGGAAAGTCAGAGAGTTCAAGAGACTTTTCTAAAGTTACACAGCTGGACGTAACAGAATTGGGTCCTGGATCTCAGGCTTCTAGCAACAAATCTACAAATATATACTGAGCTTTTCCAGTCCAGGTTGCGTGTTCAAACCTAGAAGCTGAGGGTTTGAAAGAGGCTTAAGCTAGTGTTTCTATCTGGCATGTACTTTCTAATTGGCGAGACAGGACGAATAAAAAACACTGATGAGGTAACAAGCAGGTGCTCTATGAATCCTGAAGTTACCTTTAGCTTGTGGGCAATCTTGAGGGCTGTGGTTTCATCCTCTCCGGACTGTGTTCTCTTTCAAATGATATCTACCATATAGATCTAGAATAAAAAGTTCCAAACCAAGCAAGTGAGGAAGGGAATAAGATGGCTGAGTCTTCTCATTGGACTTCCTGGAGTCTCATGCCTCCTTGCCTTGGAAACTTGAGACTTGTGGTTCCCAGGGCATGGCTTTCTCTTTGCTCATGTCTCTGACTCATCCTTTACATGAAGCTCCAACCTCCCTTCTGCAGGAAGGTGTTCCCTGATGGCCACCTCCCACTCCTGCCCTCAAATTTGGTCTCCTTTATTGCCTGTGTGGCTCTGGGCAGCTCACATGTGTTAGGCTCATAAAGTAACTGATCATTTAATGATTGTTTCTCACCCTGGAGTGTAAACTCCACGAGGGTCAAAATATGTCTGTCCCTTCTCCTGTTGGATCTCCAGGACTTAGTTCAGTACTTTGCTCAGAGTACCCCTTCAATATATTTATTGGAGGAAGAAAGAAGGGAAGGAGGATGCAAGAGAAAAGAAGAGTATACAACTTACGGTCTTAACCTTAATAATAATTATGAAAATGAGACTAACATTTATTGATCCCTTATGATGTCCCAGGCTGCTTCTCTCATTTCCCTCAGATGTAGGTTTCATCATTCCTATTTTATAAATAAGAGATCAAAGCCCAGAAAGGTTTCATAACTCACCTAAAATCACTCTGCTATCAGGTGATGCATAGAGGATATATCACCTCTGTCTGACTCCAAGGTTCTTCCTGGAGTCTATGTCATTCAAGAGCAGAGTTTCTTAACGTTGGCTCTATTGACATTTGGGGCCGCATAATCCTTTATTGTTGGGACTCCCTTGTGCCCTGTAGGATGTTTGGCAGCATCCCTGGCCTCGACTCATAGATGCCAGTTGCACCTTCCCCTACTACCATTTCCAAAAATGTTTCCAGACAGGGCCAACGTCCCCTGGGAGACAAAATCATCCCTGGCTGAGAACCACTGTCATAGAGTAATAAGCCACCTCCTAAAAACAGCAGATTGAAATTCATACTTTCTCAAGAACAGGCTTTTTCCTCATCCTTATGTTTATCTTAACCTTCCTTTGCTGAATTCAAATTAAGGAAACTTTCAAATCTGGTGAACTCTTCATTGGTTACACTCTCTCTTTGGACTTTTCAGAAACTTGACAAGTAGAAAGTTCCTGCTGTCCTCAGCTCAGCCTGGTGTCATCTTTGAATCGGAACAGCAAAGACAATAGCCTCAATTTCAAGGGAAGCCAAGCACTAAAGTAATGGCTCAGACTGAAGGGGGAATTTCTGATTTGCTATCAGATTACCTCTTTTTCGTTCATGGCAGTCACTAGTCCAAAGACAATTATAAAATTTAATCTGCAACTAAATTTTGTCTTTTCCAGCTAACTCATTTTTATATGTTTATTCACATTCAGTGCAAAGGGGAATTGTTTTAAAAGCTGAAATGTTTCACTGAAAGATTTTCTAAACAAACTCTATGAGAATGAAGCAATGGTCTGTATTAATAGAGAAATTGGTGACACCTGGTGGTAGACCCTACTAAAGCTTCTTAGAGTTTAAACAGGGTTACTATTATTTTTTTAAAAGAGAATAATCTGTGCTATTTCAGTCACGTACTATAAAGTATTTTTGGCTCACAGCTGTTTTAATGAGCAGGGCAGGAGTATATAATTACAAATGTTTAGCAGTGGAATTCAGAATAGCTAATACATCTTTTCTTCTGGCATGTAAGAGCCTCGTGCAGGCGGAACGGGGTCAGAGGCAATCCATATGCTTATAAGACCTCCACCAGGAATTGGCTTTGACTCTTACAATCAGAAAGTTAACCTTGGGTGACTGTAAAATGTGGCCCACCTGGAAAGGGTATGGCTTGGACGAGGTTGCTACAAGGGAGAGTCTGGTGAGATGGGAGATAACTGCTGTTTGCCTGGTGTGGCAAAGGATATAGTCAAGAGACACCAGGTAGGTACACGTAACAGCCATTGTCATGGCTACCTTTCATTAGCTCCTCTGCTAAAGTTTGGACTGAGTTGTCTCAGTGGAGAGAGAGAGAGAGAGAGAGAGAGAGAGAGAGAGAGAGAGAGGAGAGAGAGAGAGAGGGAGAGAGAGAGAGAGAGAGAGTGTGTGTGTGTGTGTCTAGGCAGATGATGGTGTTTAGAGGCCCCTTCACTAGTCACAGGCACTCAGAGGGAAAACTGGGTGCCTCAGAGGAAAATGCTTCTCTTGCTTTTACAAACCCATTGTGCAGATTTTGAATCCTGGGCTGATTCATAATTGCTATTTCCCTGCAGTCACTCCTGACCCAGTCTCTTGCTAATGAGTGTTTCCTTTGCTTCCTTGTAGCCGCTGAAATTAGTTCCATTAGGAGATGCCTAGAAATCATGCTACTGGAAGACAGTTTAATTCTGGAACAGGGACTGAGCCCCCAAAATGGGCCCTGCACTAACCTCTGGAGTATAAAGCCAACCGAGAAATAGGCCTGTACTCGGGGGTACAAAGTCCAGGGGAAACAGTGGTCACGACAGTGTTGGGTTTGGTGCTATGTAGACAGAGCACCAAGTGCAAGTGGGCATGACGGAGGGCTGGGCCAGTAGAACCCCCCAGATCTGGAAGTCCACGAGCTTTCCACCTTCCTTGAGTTTGGTTGACCCAGGGCCCTAGGAGTAGTCATGCCTTTGGAAAACTGTTCATCTGAGGGCTTCTTCTGAGCTCAGTAGCCTTAACTCACGTGTTCTCTTGATTAACAAAACTCTCTCACCCTCCTGGCCTTGTACGTTCTGTCTGGGCCATTGTTCTCTGCAGACTCTTCTGCTTGCCTGTCTCCTATCTTTTTTAAAGGCCACTTTCCTGGCTGCACTCAAGTTCACAGTAGCTTCCTTTCTTATGTCTCATTTGTCAACAAATAGAAATATTGGAAACAACCTAAATGTCTGACCATTAGAATTTGGTTAAATATATCATGGGATGATAGGCAACAGCAAAAAGTGATGACATATAAAATTGCTTAAAAGTATATTCATAATATTTAGTTAAGCAAAAAATTAGATTATAAAAGAGTATGTGTAACATATTCCAGTTGCCACTGCCACAAATTGCTGCTTTAGGATGAAACTAGCAATTGTCCCAAGAAAGTACTGAGTGAGGACAGGGGGTGGAGGGTAGAGATCATACATAACAGGATTCCAAATGTGTAAAATACACATATACACACACTACATGGAGTAAAAGACTGATGAAATATTCACCAAAGTGTTAACAGTGATCACCTCTGGGTATTCATAAACATTTAATTTTTTATAACCTAAAAACTTTATTTTTAAATCTAGCCTCAAAGCAATCCAATGGAGAAAGGATAGTCTTTTAACAAATAGTGCTGGAACAACTGGACATTTATAAAAAAAAAATAAAACTAGACACTGACTTATGGCTTTCGCAAAATTCAAGTCAAAATGGATCAGAGACCTAAATGTAAGATCAAAATTATATAACTTCTAAAAGAGGACATAGGAGGACGTCTAGATGGCCCTGGGTTTAGTGATGACTTTTTAGATACAACACCAAAAATATGATCTATGAAAGAAAAGAAATTGAAAATTCAACTTTATTAATTTAAAAAACTTCTCCTCTGGGAAGGGTACTGTTAAGAAAATGAAGTCACAGACTGGGAGAAAAAATTTGTGGAACACATATCTGATAAAGGCCTACTAACCAAGATACATATCTATATTTTAAATCTTGAAACAACAGTAACAGAGCAATGAAAGACTGTATAGACACCTAGCTTAGGAAGATTGTAAATGGAAAATGCTCATATGAAAAGATGCTCAACATCAGATGTCATTAGAGAATTGCAAATTAAAACAACAATGAGATACCACTACATATCTGTTAGATTGGCTAAAATGCAAAACAATGACACCACCAAATGCTGGTGAGGATGTGGAGCAACAGGAACTCTCATTCATTGATGGTAGGAATGCAAAATTCTACAGCCACTGTGGAAGGCAGTCTCTACTTATAGTCTCTACTCTGGAAGGCAGTTTGTCAGTTTCTTACACAACTAAACCTAGCCCACTATATGATGAAGCAAGTGTGCCCTAGATATTTACCCACATGAGTTGAAAACGTATGCATACACAAAACATGGCCCACAAATGTTTATAGCAGCCTTATTCACAACTGCCAAATACTGGAAGCAACCAAGATATCCTTCAATAGTTGGATGGATAAACAAACTGTGGTACCTCTGAACACTGAAATATTATTCAGCAATAAAAAGAAATGAGCTATCAAGCCACAAAAGACATGGAAGAACCTTAAACATATATTAGTAAGTGAAAGAAGCTGGTCTGAAGAGGCTGCATACTGTGTGATTCCAATTATATGACATTTTAGGGAAGGCAAAACTGTAGAGATAGTAAAATGATCAGTGGTTGCCAGGGCTTCGGGAGGGATGAATAGATGAAGCTTAAGGGGTGTTTAGGGCAGTGAAACTATTCTGTGTGATACCATAATGGTGTATACATGACATCACACATTTGACAAAACCCATAGAATATATATCACAAAGAGTGAGCCCTAGTGTGAAGTATGGACTTTAGTTAATAATATTGTATCAGTATTGGTTTCCCAGTTGTAACAAATGTCCACACCGATGCAAGATGTTAATTATAGGGGAAATGTGTTTTATGGTGGAGGGGGGCAGTGGAGAGAGGGAATGTATGAGAATTATCTGTTCAATTTTTATGTAAACCTAAAACTGCTCTGAGAAATAAAACTCTATTCATTTTTTTTAGAAAGAAATCTGGCCTCCAATAAACCCTTCGAAAACTCTCTTCTGACATTTGGCCCTGTGGCCTACCAGTCTGGCTTCTCACCCACTCACATTCATGAGACGGCAAGTCATAAGCGGGAGGAAGTCTAGATGTCTAGTTCCCTCAAAATACCAAAGAAAGCACCTGGGGGTGGGGGCATCTGGCTTTCTTGGTCATCCCTTCTCTTCTTTTTTGAACATCTTCAAACAGCGAATCAAGTTGATGACAGTAGAGTAAACCTCCTGGTAGGAGATCTGTCTGAAAAGCCTTCTCAGATGCCTTCTGAATGTTTTTCAGAGGCTCCAAATTCAAGCTTATCTCTGTCAACAGCCTGATGTGTAAGAACCATTAGAGAACCATGGCCCAGATCCTAATCTAAGAGTTACATACACACAGGAGTAGGATTATTAATTCCATTTATACCTGAGAAAAATTGCAGCTCAAGGAGTCTGAGTAGTTTGCCCAAAAGGGCACATAGCTGGTGAACACACATAGTGACACTGCAGGGACCAGTGATCATCGTCTCTGCTCTGTTCAGACGGGCTTCCCAGAGGCAGGGACATCTCAGAATCCAGCAGTCCCACCACATGCCAACTCGTTTTCTAGCTTTGCTTGCCTCCTTCAACTCTTACTTTGCATTGCAGTTCCATCACTGTCCAAAGTGGGGTGACCACGCCAGTGAACGTTAGGATACCCTCCCTTCTCCCCCAGTCGAGACACTACTGATGATTTAAGGTCAGGCAGACAGTCCCTTTTCTAGAATCCTTGCCTCATGCTTTGGCTTTTAATTCCCTGAAGACGATGACTTTTTCTTGGCTTCATCTCTGTTGTCTGGTACACTGTCAGGTGCTTGGGTAGCACTCAATAAACTTCTGTCGGATGAATAAGTGAATGAATGGAATAATACGTCTATCATAACAGTCATTTCATGCTGACATGTTGTCATTGTCATTTAGTAAGCACATTTTTATGAAGCACCTACTAAATTCCAGGGAGCCATGATGGGGATACAGCAGTGAACACAACAGGCAATGTCCCTGCTCACGTGGTGCTTGTTTTCTGCTGGGAAGAGACAGAGAGTAAGCAAATTAACAAATTTTGTAGTGCATTTAATTTTTTAATTGAATTTTTGTTGAGATAATTGTAGATTCACATGCAAGTATAAGAAATATATATCCCACATGTGACCGTGCAGGACCCATATTGGGGGCTCAATTCCTGTTGCAGAATTAAACTGTCTTCCAACAGCAACATCATAGTACAAAATCACAACCAGGATAGTGACATTGATACAGTCCACCTTCTTTTTAAGACTTCCTCAGTTTTACTTGTACGTGTGTGTGTGTGTGTGTGTGTGTGTGTGTGTGTGTCTACACATCTATATGATTTTATCATGTGCAGGCTCATGTATCCTCCACCACAGTCAAGACAGAAAAGGATCAAGGATCTCTTGTGTTGCCTTTATAACCATATTCACCTCCCTTTCCCATCTTGTCCTGAACCCCTGGCAACCAGTGATCTGTTCTCTTTTTCTGTAATTTTTTCTTTTTTAAGAATGTTATATAAATGGACTCTTTCAGTATGTAACCTTTGGGGTCTGGCTTTCTTCAGTAAGGGTAATTCCCTTTAGATTGATCCAGGTTGTTCTGTGTATCAATATTTAGTCCTTTTAATTGCTGAGTAGTAGTCCATGGTATAGGTGGAGCCCAGTTTGTCTAAGAATTCACTCACTGAAGAATATCTAGGCTGGTTTTGGTTCATGGCTGTTAGGAATGCACATTTGTGTATAGGTTTTGTGTGACTGTAAGTTTTTTTCTTCTCCATATTTTATTATAAAATGTTTCAAACATAAGGCAAGGTTGAAATAATTTCAGTGAACACCTATATACCCACTACCCAGATTCTATCATTAGTTTTTTAATTAATAGGCTTTATTTTTAAAGCAGTACTTGGTTTACAGAACGGTTGACCAGATAGTGTAGAGGGTTTCCATATACCCGTCCTCCTCTGTATACAGTTCCCCTATTATTTACAATCTTGCATTCATGTGGTATATTTGTTACAATTAATAAACCAATATTGATAGATTATTATTAACTAAAGTCCATACTTTACATTAGGTATTCACTCTGTATCATAGTCTTACGAGTTTTGTCAAACGCACAGTGTCGTGTGTACACCTTCCTGTATCATACAAAATAGTTTCAGCACCCTAAAAATCCTCTGCGCTCTGCCAATTCATCCCTCCCTTCATCCCTGCTGGGATCCCTGACAACCGCTGATCTTTTTACTGTCTCTGAAATTATACAATATGTGGCCTCTCAGGCTGGCTTCTTTCACTTCCCAATGTACATTTAAGGTTCTTCCATGTCTTTCATGGCTTGAGAGCTCCTTTCTTTTTATTGCTGAATAATATTCCATTGTTGGCGGTACCCCAGTTTGTTTATCCGTTCAACTATTGAAGGATATCCTGGTTGCTTTCAGTTTCTGGCAATTATCAATAAGACTGCTATAAACATCTGTGGGCAGTTTTTGTGTGAATGTATGCTTCAACTCATTGGAGTGAGTACTGGGGACACAATTTCTGGATTGGATGGTAGACCAGGTTCAACTTTGTGAGAAATTGCCCAACTGTGTTCTAGAATGATTGTACCATTTTGCATTCCCACCATCAATGAACGAGAGTTCCTGTTGCTACACATCCTCATCAGCATTTGGTGTTGGGAGTGTTTGCATTTTAACCACTCGTTGCTGTGGTATCTCACGGCTTTAATTTGCAATTCCCTAATGACATTTCATGTTGAGCATCTTTTCATATGCTTTTTTTTTTTTTTGCTGTCTGTGAGATATCTGTTCAGACCTTTTACCCAGTTTTAATTGGGTTGTTTGGTTTTTTTATTGTTGAGTTTTCAGAGTTCTTTATATATCTTGGATACAAGTTCTTTATCAGACAGGGTTTTGCAAATATGTTCTCCTATTCTGTGGCATGCCTCTTCATTTTATTAACAGTGTCTTTTACAGAGCAAAAGTTTTTAACTTTTAATGAAGCCCAATTTATCAATTATTTTCTTTCATGCATTGTGTTTTTAGTGTTGTATCTAAGAAGTTTTTAGCAAATCCAAATCAACTAGATCTTCTCTTGTCATCTTCTAGAAATATTATAGTTTTGCATTTTATATTGAGATGTATTATTCACTGAAGTTAATTTTGTGAAAGTTGTAAGGTCCATGTTTAGATTTTTTTGTTTTTGTTTTTTTTTTTTGTGGGGGAGTAAGTACTTGCTCCAGCACCATTTGTTGAAAACGCTGTTCTTTCTTCATTGAATAGCCTTTGTTCCTTTGTCAAAATCAGTTGACTCTATTGACACAGGTCTATTTCTGGGCTCTCTGATCAGTGCCATTGGTCTAGTCTTCTATTGTTTCTCCTATACCGCATTGTATTGATTATTGTAGATGTTCTTTACCAACCTGAAGAAGTTCCTCTTTAGTCCTAGTTTGCCTGGAGTTTTTAATCATGAATGGCTGTTGGATTTTGTCAAATGACTGATATGATTGGACAATTTTATTTGTTTAGTTTGTTGATGTGGTGAGTCACATTGATGAGTGGTGAGTCAAATTTGCATACCTAGGGTAAATTTTAGGTACATACTTGATCATGACCAGTGACCAGGTATACACTTAGTCATGGTATATAATTATTTATCTACATTGTTGGACAAAGTTTGCTAATGTTTTGTTGAAGATTTTATGTATAAATTCATGAGAGATACTGGTCTGCAGTTTTTAATTCTGTGATGTCTTTGTCAGGGTGATGCTAGCCTCATAAAATGAGTTGAAAAGTGTTCCTTTCTCTTCTGTTTTCTGGAAGAGATGGTGTAAAATTGGTGTTAATTATTTTTTAAATGTTTGGTAGAATTTCTAGTGAAACCTTCTGGGATGAGGATTTCTTTATTGGAAGTTCTTTAATTATAAATTCAATTTCTTTAATGGCTATAGCATTATCCAGATTGTTTATTTCACGTTGATTGAGTTTTGGTAGTTTATTGTTTTGGAGAATTGGTCCATTTCTTCTAAGCTGTAGAATTTATGAGTATAAAGTTATTTGTCATATTCCCTTATTATTCTTTTGCACATGCTTTTAAATAATAAGTGTTATGAATACAGAAAACAAGGATGATAAGGAAAGGCCTCTCCAAGGAGGCGATAAGTGAGTTAAGATCTGAAGGAGCCAGCCGTGGATAACTGGAGAAAGCATTACTGGCAGAGAGAGACATCAGTGCAAAGGCCCAGAGGAGGGGACAAGCTTGGCATGTTTAAGGAAGAGAAAAACAGCCGGAGTAGGAAAAGCTATAAGAGAGAGGAGGACTGGGGTTAGAGAATGTGGTGGCTTTGGGCCATGGGAAGGACCTTAGATGTTATTGTAGAAGTGGGACATAGTTGCATGGTTTAAAGCAGGAGAAACCATGCCTGAATTTATATTGATAAAAGATCGTTATGGCTGCTATGTGGGGAATGGATGCTAGGAGAGCCACGAATCAGAAGACAAGTGATGAAGAGTTGGCAGTTTTCTCTCCAAAAGGATGGTGGCTTGGCTCTGAGGGGTAGCTGGGAAGATGGAGAGTTGGAGCCAGAGTGGGAACATGGTTTGAAGATACTGTTTCTATCCCTCTTTGCCCAACTGGCCTGAACTTCTTCTCTTGAGGATGAGGATTAGCCATACTTTTTGGTTGCTCTTTCAGCACAGTTACTTTTTTTTTCAGACCATCTAAATTTGCAAAGTTGAAATGAAGTTCAGACCATCAAAAATCATTTCAGCTATATTTTTTCTTTCCTTCTGTCCAGAAAGACCATAGACTGGGTGGCTTATAAACAACAGAAATTTATTCCTCATAGTTCTGGAGTCTGGGAAGTCCAAGATCAAGGTTGGGGCAGGTTTGGGGTCTGTTTCCTGGCTGATAGAGGACCATCTTCTTGCCCAGTCCTCACGTGGCAGAAGAGGTGGGGAAGCTTTCTGGGGTCTCTTTTTAAGGGTATTAATCCCATTTATAACCTCATCACCTCCCAAAGACCCCACTTCCAAATACTATCACATTGGAAATGAGGATTTAACATGAATTTTGGGGGGACACAGACATTCAGTCTGCAGTTCAGACCATCTAAATCCCTGAAGTTTAAATAAAGATCAGACAGTCAAAAATCAGGGCAACACTATTTTGGCTTTTCTTCTACAGCGTTAACGAGCCTAAAATTTTTGTACAGGCTCATAATTCCCAGCCTCACGTTAGAGGGTTTCTCAAAAAGGCTTCAGCCGTTTGTTTTCTCAGAGCTTTAGGCCATTGTTCAGTTTTGAGAGATAACGAGAGTACAGTTTAATGTGCTACAGATGTCTGGGACGGTGACTCAGGCTCCTGGCAGAAATCCAACTCAGGAAACCTGCTGTTGCAATTCGTATTCTTCGTGTCAGTGCCGGAAACGGCTCGAGCTGTAATTGCAGAGTTTATAGTGATGGAAATGCAGCCAAACCCCAAGTGAAGCCTCACAGATGTACATCATTAGGAAAGCTCTCAGCCCCGCTCCTATGCTGTTCAGAAGCGATTCATTTGCAATCAATTTCAAAGATTCTGTGGACGGGAAGAAAGTTCTCTCATATTGTCTAGCTCCCTTTGAAATCTGCCCTCCTGACACTTTGATAAAAGGTAATGACCAAACTTCTTGTGTTAGACAGAATTTGCTTATAATAACAAACTGGGCATAAAAAAAAAAAGATCTGCAGTATCAACAGCCCTTTAGATAATGGAATACACCATTTTCCACTTGACGCAATTGTCCAATTGTCTGCAGCCTCTCCCTTTTCCTTACCTATTTTATGATTCATAAGGAGGCAGACACTTGACCTCACAAGTCAGAAAGCCCTGGATCCTCATTTTAGAAGCTCTGCTTTTTTTCCTAATATGAAAGTCCCCCCAAAATTTCTTTTGGTCAACTTCAATGCATAAACTTTTTGAAATATAGAGGCAATAGTTAATATGTAATTATAATATTAAATCTTACCATATTAATATATAGATTAATTCCTTCTTTAATGTATTCAGATCCGAGTGGGAAACAGGTGTAGAGTCAAAGAAGATGGTTCACTACAAAGGGAGTATTAATAAGAGTGTAGCTGGTATAGGGGGACCCCATGGGCATTTGCCTGGGGTTTGTAGCAGCAGAGAGGTTCTCATCATAAGCCCAGAGGGATGCAGGAAGAAGCACCTGTGGAATCTGGAAAAAGGGAGCTGTCATGAGAGAGTGGTGACCTCCAGTGAGGGGCATAGCCTGGTCGAGGGGCCCTTGTGGGAACAAGGCTGAGGAATCAATCACTCTCCCCCTCTTCCCCATCCTCTGATCTCTGGCTGGGCTCCCGTTGGCTGAATCCAACCCATAACAGAGCCCAAGGGAGCCCATGGGTGTGGTCTACCTAGGTTATCTCCTGGGGAGAGGATAGGGGAGAGAAAGCTGGGAAGTGGATCTGGAGAGACAAATTCATATGTTTTTAAAAGATTTCTATCCTAAAATATTAATTTTGAAATATTGCCTTTGTCAATTTCATCATTTACTGAAACTATTATATTTGAACTCTATTCATGGATCAATTTTGTTTTCATCACTAGAGCCATCTCTGAGTCACCTAATATGGTTCTATGAGATCTTCACTTTTTAAATAATAGAACTTCTAAATCTTTCTATGATCCTATTACTGGAATTTTTTACCCAAGTCACAAACAGACTTTCACATATTATTATTTTTTCATTCTTCTTATAGATCAATTATGTTTATATACTTTGCTATATAACTACTTACTGTTTTACTTCTAAAAATGATTTTAAGAGGTTATTTTTAATGGTATTTGTTCCTTCTACTTGAAAGGTCATACTAATAGAAAGTATGAAATATGTATTAAATTTCTTTGCTTCTCTTTTGACCAATTCTATCAGCTTGCCTTAATAAGTGTACAAAAGTAGGATTGACTGAGGTCACTTCAGAACTGTTGTGCCTTCCCCAAGTGGCACTTGGTGATGGAATACCGTATAATTTGAGAGATTTTGTAATGATATACATGTAAGGCTGTTCCTTTTTACTTCAGGAATAATTTTGTGAGGGAAACATTCTCTTGTTCAGACATATGATGCTAAAACTATCTAGATCTCAGTTTCTTCATCTGTAGAATAAGAATAATACTTGTACTTACTTCAGAGAATTACTGAGAAGAATTGAGAGAAGGTAACACAAAACTGAGGACATTCTAAGTACCTAATGTCATTTGGTTCATGTTAATTATTTATAAGGTTTCTCAATGGCCCTAAATAATCCATTTCTTTAAAGAACTATTTTTAAAAAAGAATTTATTTGGCTGCACCGTGTCTTAGTTGCGGCATGCAGGATCTTTTTAGTTGTGCCATGTGGACTCTTAGTTGTAACGTATGGGATCTAGTTCTCTGACCAGGGATGGAACCCTGCATTGGGAGGGTCCTGCATTGGGAGGGTCCTGCATAGGGAGTGCAGAGTCTTAGCCATTGGACCACCAGGGAAGTCCCTGAAGAGCTATCTTAACTGACGAGTACTCAAAGTCAGACTAGTAGGTAGTAAGATTAAAGGCATGATTCAGCAATAATGAAATGCAAATGTGTGGTTGAAAAACATTTTCATCTGGTTGCTGTGGATAAATTCCCTCATTTCTAGTTTGAATTTCGTCAGGAGGCAGGCTAGTTTCTGGACGATTAGAGATGGTTTATGAAGACCTATTTATCTTCTGCCTGAATTCCACACCTACCAGATTCCTTCCTGTAAGTAAACTATTGCTGAATCTACTCGGACCTCTTTCTGTTGGTTTGAGAACTGAAGGACCTTCTGCCTCATTTTAAACAGTTCTCTTTGCCCAGTAGGTGGCAGAGCATGGGTGAATCAGCTGTACCTGCCTCAGGTACCAAATGATGCTGTTTTGCCTTGCTTTCCATATTTGTCTTTTAGTTCCATTCTGGTTCTTTTTCTTGTCTTTCTCTTAAAGGTAAAATGCAAAAAATAGGAATAAGCCATTGAGTTTGTCCAATTATATTTAAGCTAATGAAAGCTTAAACTGTAAGCTGTTCTTAATACCCTGGCATTATATTTCTAAAAGGCAGGTCTTTCTGTAGTCCCTTCATGCAGAAACTGGTAAGAAGAGCTAACATGTCATGATTTTCCGTTTCAGTATCCCTTCTACAGCATTGTAGGAAAGGAATCTTAATTATCACATTTACAGTTATAATTAGTACTCCAAATACTAAGGAGAAGGGAAAACATGTAGGTTAATCCCCCCCTACACACACACACACACACACACACACACACACGCACACACACACACAAACACACACTTATTAACTTTTCAGTGGACAGGGAGATTTTTCCTTACAATAAGGACCTGTATCATCCTAGCTTCTCATGCTTGCTAAATTGCCTACAAGGTGTTTGCTGGGGATGAGAGACTAGGAATAGGGGAGTTCTGTCTCGTTCATTTTTTTTTTTTTTTTTTTTTTGGGCAAATGAGGACGTCAGAGCATACCATGATAGAGGGAGAAAGAAAATGCATATTGCTACAGTCGTGTGTTTGTGAGTGAGTGTGTGCTTTGTGGTGAAGAGGACAGAGATGTTTCACCATTATGCAGAACATCCCAAAGGTATCAGGCAAAAGTGTAAAGTCAGGTGCCTCAGGGGCCAGGCAGGTCACATGATGCAGGAAGCAGGCTGGCTGTTAGAAAACCATCAATGTGTGAAATAGAAATGACTCTTGCACTCAGTAGTGACATCACAGAAGTGTGCATGTGTGCACATGAGAGACAGACACACTGGGGCAACTTGGAGAGCCCTTGCCACTCGTGGTTAATAGTTTAACCAGCATTGTGTGGGCTGAACCATGTCTGTAGCCTGGAGCTGCCCCAGAGCCCATCAGTGAGTGATTTCTTGACCTCTTATCAAGGTACAGCTACTCTGGGCCCCTCTTAATCCCTCCTTGTTTCACCCGTGAGGAATTTGACCCCCACTGGGGTTACCTGAGGTCAAATCCTCACTTTCTTGACTATGTGCCTTTTCTGAGACACTTTGCTTCCCTCTTGCATATTTTTCCCTCTAGTACTTAATCCTAATTGTTTCTTAGATTGTCCTAAAGTGACCAGTTATCTCTCATCTTTGTTGGTTTTGCAGGAAGACATATGCTCAGTGTCTCATAGGTCAGAATTCTGAGTGATCCACTCACTTGGTCTTGGTGAATTTAACCCTCAGAACAGATAGGCACCGTGAGTTACTGCTCGTTTATTTGTTGCAGGTCTTGCTCTTTTCATCTGCTTACTTCATCTGGTTTCAGGGATAAGAGGATACTCTGTGCCTAATGGGTTTGACAGTTTGAGTTCAAGCTGCAATATGATATACATCCAGTAGAGGGCAGGTGTGCTTTTCAAATCAACTGTGTGAGCGTGCAGTAGCGGGGAAATCATTTCAGCTGGCTTTCCTCTAATGCTCCAAGAAGCAAGAATTCTTGGTTATTTGTTGCTTTAAGGAAATGTAGGCCAGGTTTGTCCTAGCTGAAAGTAGAAGCAGTGGTTTTTTCGCACTTTTAGGCAATAGAGATCAAATTTGGGAGCAGTGGATGATATACTGAGAAATACTAAACCGACGACAAATTTCTAAAGGTAGATGTGACATTTGGTTTTGTTAATCCCAAGCTAGTTTGTTTTTTTTTTAAACATCTTTATTGGAGTATAATTTCTTTACAATGGTGTGTTAGTTTCTGCTTTATAACAAAGTGAATCAGTTATACGTATACATATGTTCCCATATCTCTTCCCTCTTGCGTCTCCCTCCCTCCCACCCTCCCTATCCCACCCCTCTAGGTGGTCACAAAGCACCGAGCTGATCTCCCTGTGCTATGCGGCTGCTTCCCACTAGCTATCTATTTTACGTTTGGTAGTGTATATATGTCCATGCCCCTCTCTCGCTTTGTCCCAGCTTACCCTTCCCCCTCCCCATAGTCTGTCATACAGAGTGAAGTAAGTCAGAAAGAGAAAAACAAATACCGTATGCTAACACACATCTATGGAATCTAAGGAAAAAAAAAAAGGTCATGATGTACCTAGGGGTAAGACGGGAATAAAGACACAGACCTACTAGAGCATGGACTTGAAGATATCCTGGCTAGTTCTAGAGTAATGTCCTATGTAACATAGTGTTCAAAGATTATCTAATATTCATGGTTTCCTTTATTCAACTAATTCAACTAATTTGAACCCCAACTAAGAACTTGCTATATGATAAGTAAAGTTCTAGGCACTAGGCATACTGCAGAGACAAGAAAAACTCATCCGTGTGGTCATGCAACTTACATTCTAAGTAAGGGTGAAGTAAAACAAGTGAACAAATGAATGATGACTGATTCGGGTAGTTATAACTGCTAAGATCCTATGATAGACAGTGTGGAGTTTGAGGAGCAGTGTGGTTCAGGTGATATGAAACGTGCTCTCTGAGAAGGTGGCATTAGAGCTGACCTGAATGAAAGGCAGGAGCCAGCCAGGCAAAGACTTGGAGGAGGGGTTCCAGACAGAGGGGACAGCAAGTATGATGGTCCTGGGGTGGGAACGATGCCAGTGAAGCTGGAGTGGGGAGAGCTGGGAGGAGAGGGGGTGAAAATACACTGAAAGAGGTGGTGAGGAACCTTGCATCAAGACGTGCAGGTGTTGGCAAGGAGCTGCTGTTTGCCTCGTAAAATTGTAGTTTTAGTGTCATCCCCCCGTTGTTCTTGAAGCTCGCAGAAGAATCTCCCAAGGAGCTTGTCAGATAGGCAGAGTCTGCTGGAAATTCTGATTCGCAGGTCTAAGTTGAGGCCTATGGCTCCTTCTCTTTAAGCTCCATGGCTTCCCTTTGCAAGGGGTCCGTGGACCACATTTTGAGAAAACGCTGGTTTATCAGTTAGGGTTCTGTGGTTGCAAGCAACAGATTTCAACTCCAGCTAAGTGAAGTAAACAGAGAATTTATGGAAGGCAGCTGGGGAGCTAATGGAACAAGGGGAAGTTGATTAACAAGACCCAAAGATGTTCTGGGCAGCTAGATTTGCAGAAACAATGGGGCATCTTTTCCAGACACTGCAGTGTAGAGATCAAGTCCAAGCCAGGTACTCTGCCTCCCAGTGCTATTTACCCTTTCATTACCACCTAGTTATTAAGCATCAACCAAGGGCCAGGCATTGTGCTAGGCACTGGTGATACAGTGATAAACAAGTGAGTCCTTCTAAATCCATGTCTTCCTTTCTCCATGTACATTTATTTGTTAATTGAGCAAACATTTATTAACACCTACTGTATACAAGGTGCTGGGGGTGAAATAGAAATCCACCAAAGAGTCTTCATCTTAAGGAAACATATAATCAAGGAAGATAGGCACAACTAGTTTATTAGGGGAATTCAGAGGGAAAAGAGATTGCTATCAACCCACAGGAGTTGAGATGTCCTCCCAGGAATAAGCTGGATCATCATTATTCGTCCTCCTTGACAGTGAGGGAGACTTCACGAGGCTGCGTATAGTTAGGCGTGCCATGGGTTACCTTCTAAAATGGAACCTCTGACTTTGGCCTTGAGCCTCCTGTGGTTTAAGCTGCACATTCTGGGCTTATGTAACATTCATGCTGGGTTATAGAGTCCTCGGTCATGCAGCACTGAGTGGAGCTTTGGGGATTAGCCAGGAGTTGGATCACAGTGAGGACAGGTCAGTTGGATGATTCCGGCCCTCCGTAGTCACACTCCTGCCTGACTCACTGGTGACTCCAACCCTCCTCAGCTCCACTCGAAACAAACCATCCCCTCCACTTACAAACGTTTTACATCACTCTAAGCTGTGAATGCATCCAGCTAGGTGACTGAGGCGGGCTTCTTAATGCTGGGGGTGGTGATATGATAGGAATCCATGAAGAGGCATTGTCTTAGCATGGAGAGATCTAATTTTTTGTGTGAATTTTAATACACAAAAGTAGAGTGCTGTCAGCTCCTTGTTTTTCACTTACTTGCTTTTCATGCTTTATGTTACATTTATTTATTTTTTTAATTTTTATTTTATATTGGGGTATAGTTGATTTACAATGTTGTTAGTTTCTGACATAAAGCAAAGTGATTTAGTTATACATATACATATATGTTATTTTTTAGATTCTTTTCCCATATAAGTTATTACAGAATATTGAGTAGAGTTCCCTGTGCTATACAGTAGGTCCTTATTGATTATCTATTTTTTGTGTTATGTTTAGAAAGACCAACTGACACTTTAAATTTGAAGGGTTTGGCTTTCTTATGAGGTTGTATGTAGGAAAGGTAAGAACACAGATTCTGAGGTCACACTGCCTGTGTTCAAATCTCAGCTCTGGCGCTTCCTCGTTACAAGAACTTAGGCAAGTTGCTGAACTTCTCTGTGCTTCACTTTCCTCTTTGTAGGAGCTCTGATGATAATAACTATCTTATAGAGTGCATCAGTTAGCAGTTGCCATAAAAGTGCTGCGTAACAGGCTACCCTATAACTCAGAGGTTGAGTTGTATAAATAAGAGTCAGTTGGAGGTTAGTGGATTATGCTGAGCTGAGATCACCTCGGCTGGTTCCGCTCCAAACTGCAAGTTAGGGTTTGCTACTCCCTGGACCAGCAGACTGGCACTTCTTATGATGATGGCAAAGTCATAAGATAAAAGCACATAAGGTCTGTTAAGAGGTAGACTTAGAATTGGCACACCATTACTTCTGCCTTGTCCTGTTGACCAAAGCACATGGCCAAGCCCAAAGTCAAAGGGCAGAGTTATATACTCTGCCCCTGCAGTGAAAGGAACTGCAAAGTCGTATGGCAAAGGGAGTGGCTACGGGGAGGAGTGAAGAATGGAGACAAATAATGCACACAACACATAATGTTATTGTGGGAATTAAATATATGAATATGTCTTAAGTGCTTCAAAACGTGCCTGATACATAGTAAATGCTATATCAGGACTTGTTTTTTATCGCCATTCTTCTTCTAATGTCGTCTTGGTCTAGAAAATTTTGCAGGAATGATCATTAGCATCTTGAGACAGAATGGAGCCTGCTTTATAAGCTAGGGACATGCATGTTTATAATAAGCATCATCAATATTTGTTGAGTGTGCTTTCATATCCATTATGTAATGTGACCTTCACAGTAAAGCTGGGGAGTGCGAATGACTTTGCCTTTTGCAAGTAAGGAGGCAGAAGCTCACAGATGCAGACTTACAGGACAAGAGATCTTAGGATTTCACCCAAGGTGTCTGGCTTCAAAGCCTGTGGCAGTGAGACCAGCATCTACTGCAGGCCCTAAGCCCCCACCTCCCAGATCATTCAGATTTCCAGGGCTAAGATAATGGCCGTTGATAATCGTTTTCCCACTGGTTGTCCCAGATCTTCGCTGGCCCCACTTCCCAATCCATTCTACACTCATCAGCCAGGGTGAGTCTTTAAAAATGCAATTTTGAGCATGCTACTCACCTGCATAAAATCTTGAACAAGTTACTCTTTCAAAAATCTTAAGATTCTTAACATCTCCTCCAAGACCCTGATGTTCCAGGTCCTACTTTGCTTTGCATCCTCCATCCCCTCCCATTCTCCCTTGCCTCTGGGTGCTCTGACTTCCCCAACCCTTGCTCAGGCCCCTTCCTTAGCATGAGACCTTTGCAAATGTTCTTCCTCATGCCTGGGCCTCTCTCCCCCTCTCCCTGGCTCTCCACCTGGTTGTTTGACTCATGTACCATGTTGTAACCTGGAAGACCACTTCCTCAAGGAAGGTGCCCTGTCCTCCCCGAAGGTCAGTTCCTTCTTGCCTGCATTCTCTCAGGGCTGTTCACCTGCATTAATAGCACTTGTCAAAGCTGTGACCCTCTGTTGGGTATGATGTCGCCACAGGTAGGATGTGGCTCTTCAACCTGTGACCTTCTCTACATGCCACCCAGCCTTGGGACTCCAAATTCCCTCCTACTCATCCTTGGTCTCAGCTCAAGCCTGTCTCCTTAAGGAGCAGGACATGGCATTGTTAGTCTTGTCTTGCCTCATCCTTCTCTTCTGTAGTACTTTCCACAGTTGTAACTTTTTTATTCATTATCTGCCTTTTGTACAAATCAGTAAGCTCCATGAACTTAGCAATGACTGCCGTGCTCATTGTATTGCTAGCAGCCAGCACAGGGGCTGGTGAAGAAGCTTGGTTAGAGTTGTTTCACTAAACACCATTGGAATCACAAGGCATCAAGAGTGTTTCATCAAGAGTGTTTGGCTAACTTCTGTGGGGTTCTTTGGAACTTTGTTCAAGGAATACAACAATCGCATGGCATTCATTAAACACCTATGTGTTAGACACTATTCTAAATGCTTTACAAACATTATCTCATTTAAACCTCAGAATAACGCTCTTAGGGTTCTGTTATCATTCTCTCTATTGCTGATGGGGGAATAAAACTGAGAGAGACAGGCAAAACAATTTGTTCAAGATCAATAGGCAATGGTGTCTTCCCTGAATCCCCGAGACTGGGTCAGTGCCCTCCTCATTTTGCTGTGCTCCCAAAGGACTCAGGACATGTGTCATTGTCATTACTGCCCCTCTCCTCATGAGACTGTGAGAGCCAATGGTCTCACTCATCTTTCTAGTCCCCATGTCTACATATCAAGTACCCAATTAATGTTCACCGAATATGAAATATATTTGTCCCAATACAAACCCATAAGCAGCTTCAGAAATGGAAAAAGAAGGATTTTCCCAATAGATTAAGGCAAATGAAACTAAGCAAGGAAATCAGTAGAGGTAAGCAAAGCAGAAGTAATAATAAAATCTATACCCTCATTGACTTGTGGTAAGACCGAAATGATTTAACATGTAAAAAATGCTTAAAACAGTGCTTTTCACGTGAAAAATGCCCTGCAAATAGTAACTATCATTATACAAACCTTTGTGACTTGGCCCAGACATCAGAGACCTGTTTCTCACTTCTCTGGAATTGGAATGGGCTTTCTTGGCTTTGGCAGGGTTTGGATCCTGTGTCCTAGCTCTGTCCCTGGTTGTGCCTGGGGGGTGAACAGCCCTTAGCTCTACTGCTGCTCTAAGGCTCTCACCCCCTCCCTGTTCCCTAGTCCCACGGTATGCTTTCCCATCTGAGACCCAAAGATCCCTCCCACTTTAGGCTGCCTCTTACCAACCTCTCTGGAATCTCCACTCATAGCTTGGAGCCTGGCCTAGCTAGTTTCTGGCTGAGCTAGGATAGTGGCCCAGGCAGTTTGACATTAGAACCACTGAAGGTAAGCACTTTATGATCTACCTCTCCTTCCTCAAGAGTCTCACATAAAATTTAATGTCTTTCCATTATTTTTTTATGATACTAAGAATTTGTAAAAAGCCTTCTATCTGATATTAAGAAATGCAAATATTTTCCATGTTTTTCTTCAACATATACACAGAAAAATGCTGAATACCAGACACTGTGCGGGGCTCCGAGGAGCACATGAGTGAACAAGAGAAACACCCTTCTTCTTCTAGGTAGTAACCTAATGAGAGGCTGGCCTTCAATAAGATCTCCATAGGACCTTACCTTGTACTTCATGTAGAAGAATTTTATCAGATTCTCCCAGCAAGAGAGTATACCCACCTCTAAGTATCTGAATGTGAATTGAATGTCTATACCTGGGCACAGAATAATAGCTCTCCACCCTCAGAATAGCTCTACTGTTAGGAAAATTCACCTCAAAGTTGGATTGTTTGCACTTTGTGACAGAGGCTCAGTGTAAAATCACAGTGTGCTACCAAAGGAGAAAAAGCAAACTCCCTGTGGCTTTGAGACGTCTCCTGAAATTTCAGGTTGGCAACTGCTGGCTCTCCCAGAGAGAGGCTCTTTTCTGTTTGAAGTTGTGCCTCTCTCCAGCCCCTCCTCGCCACCAGGAAGTCACTTTGAACCGCACTGTTGGCTCCAGGCCTTTGAAAACTTCTTGCTAAGGAGACCAGGCAGCAGCTGTGTAATATTCTGACTTTAGAGAGAGGTGGTTATCTTACAAACACATCTGGCTTCAAGTCCCAGCTCTTTGTGACTACCTGTGTGATTTTAGTCAAGTTTCTTAATGTCTCTGGACTTCAGTATTCATATTTACAGAATGGGGATAATAATAATAATTATATGCGTATTTACAGAATGGGGATAATAATATATGCCTCAGTTTCCGGTTGCAAACAACAGAAACTTATTTTCGTAAATGTAAGGGGACACAAGGTGGAGAATTTATTTGAAGATTATGGGATAACTTGGGTTATCCCATAATCTATGGGATCCCATAGGTTATCTACCCATAATTGACGGGTAGATTTAGTGAAAATACAAAGAAGCATACTCAAAGAATGACAATTAAGCAGTCCTGGGGATTCATGAATTAGGAATTAAAAGCTAGTCTCATCAGATTGTCAAATATACATCCCAGTTTGTACCCCTCTTCTGAAATCCAGACTTAATATCCAACTGCCATGTGACATCTCCACCTAGAGTTATAATAGGCACCTTAAAATTAACATTTATAAAATAAAATTTGCTTCTTCCTCCAAATCCTGGCCATCCCTATTTTTGTAATCATATCCCCTTTCATCCAGTTACTTTAGCCAAAAATCTTATAGACAGCTTCATTGTCTTCTTACTCACACCTCACATCCAGTCCATCAGCAGATTCTTCAGTCGTGCCTTCAACCTATACCTGATTCTCACCACGTCTCACCTCCCACACGTCAACCACACAGAAGCCCTCCTATCTTAACTGGACCATTGCAATGACCTCTTATCTCTTCTCCCAGCTTCACTTCTTGCCCCTGTCCCAATTCTATTCTATGCAAAGAAGTCAGATTAATTATTTTTAAAACAAAACTAAAACATATCACTTATCCTTGAACCCTCTCATGACTTTCCATTTCATTAAAAATAAAATCCAACATCTTGAGTTTGGCCTACAGGCCCCAACATTATCCAGACACTGGCTACATCTCCAAACGCACTGTGTAGCTCTCTCCCCCTTACTTGGCACTTGACCCTCCTCCATAGTCATTGAATAGACTATAGATTCAACCAACCTTGGGTCAATATATTTGAAAAAGAACTCCAGAAAGTTCCAATAATCAAAACTTGAGTTTGCCATGGGCAGGTAACTATTTAAATAATATTTACACTGCATTTACAACTACTTACATAGTATTTACATTGTGATAGGTATTATAAATAATGTTGAGATGATTTGACGTATACAGGAGCATAGGTTGTATGCAAATACTACACCATTTTATGTAAGGGACTTGAACATCCATGGATTTTGGTATGGGAGCCTGGAGGAAGGTATCTTGGAATCAATCCCTCATGGGTATGGAGGGATGACTATATATTGATTCTACTTTCTGAAATCTGTTCCTTTCAGTCCTTTCTTTCTACAACTTGCTCTATACCTTCAGCCTCTTGATAGACAAGTAATAAGACAAAATTTCATGGAGAGCCAAAGCCATTATCTGAATGATTCCTGAGGAAAGTGACTGTTGGCACCAATAGAATTACCTGAATTCCAAACAGTTCCCTGAATATGGAGACTGGGTAGTAGTGAGTATGACGCAAAAATTCCTACAGTATTTATGTGCAACTA
Source organism: Stenella coeruleoalba (assembly GCF_951394435.1). Classification (NCBI taxonomy): domain Eukaryota; kingdom Metazoa; phylum Chordata; class Mammalia; order Artiodactyla; family Delphinidae; genus Stenella; species Stenella coeruleoalba. Next base: position 78,717,272 of record NC_137156.1, read on the forward strand.
ATGTTCATGGTAGCAAATACAGCTTTAGGTTTTTATACCATCCAGAGTAATGTTCTTGTGTACTTAAAATATTGGAAGCCAGCATCATTTCCCATAATTATTAGTTGTTTTATTGCTATCTGGTGCTGCAATTTAAAAAATTCTCCATGCACACCATCTGTGTTATAGGAGGAAATATCAGCTCTTTGATGTTTAGCTATTTAGCTATTTTCTTCTAAGGAAGATAAGAGAAATAGTAATAATAATAATAATTTCTCATGTTTAACTTCACATCTTCTCCTTTGAGTGTTAAAAAATTAGATAAGCAGAGCCAGCAACATTTTCTCCTTTCTTTTGTGTATGAATACCAAGACTCTAGAAGTTTCTGAGACTTTCCCAGGGATTGTAGCTGGTAGGTGACTGAAGAGCAAAGCAAATTCAATTCTCTTGAAACCATGGCTTAGAGACAGATGAGGTGTATTCAAAATCTGGCAGCCGAAGTCCATGGGCTTGTGTTGTTGCTCTTACACTGATTCTCTCTGTGATCTTAGGCAAGTCACTTAACCTTTCTGAGCCTCGTTTTCCTCATCTAGAACGTAGAAAATGATAGCGAACTCCTGGGGCTATTGTAGGGATTAAACAAGATGAGCTGCTTTGTACTTATGTAATCATTTATTTACTTATTCATTGAAGTATTATTTGAACCCCACGCAGTTTCAGGTAATGTCTAGATACTCAGAATACAGCCCTCAGTAAGACAGTCTTTGCTTTTATGTAACATCCAGACTAGTAGGTAACAGTGAAAGTGCTTTAAGGCTCACGTAATAGTATTTCCTTCTGCTCTTTTTTTATAACCTCCTCTGTAGAATCATTGCCTGCACCAGTTATGAAAATTGTGTATGATAATGAGGAAGAGCATTAAGTATGAAAGGAAACTTATCACCACTACCTTATTACTATTGTTGGCACTATTATCCCCAAAGAAGCAGGTTCCTGGATTTGGAAGGATGATAAAATGTTAACAAATACCACTGAGTAATAATAATATTGAAGTTACCACCTGCAAAAGCTTTCCCATACTCAGCTCCTGTTCTTTTTCCTGTTTTCGCTGACAAAAAGAGGGACCATCAGTCTAGAAATGTAAAACACGTCACTGCTAAGGATATTGCATCTACACTGATGTGAAGTGGCAGAAACCTGGATGAGTCCATTTGTCTATTCTAGATGAACTGTACTTTTGTACAAGGTAATAAGCGAGCTTCTCAGTTTGTTTGGATATTGGTGATGCTTTTTAAAAAGGGGTGGGAGAGGTAAGTAGATAGTACGACCTATAGATTCAGGAGCTTAATGTCAATCCAGTGGCAAATTTTAGATAATCCAATAGATAGATGGCTTATGAGCACATAGAGAAGGAAGAAGGTAAACTAGAAGTATAAACTTCACTGCCTCTTTAAAAAAATAAGGTTAGATCAAAAGAAATTTTGAATGGATATGTCTGGATGTAAGTAAGGTATTTGGAAAAATCACTCAAGAAATTCTTGTTGTCAGCTTGGATAACAGAGTCAGTGAATTCTAAATTGGTTGAGCTGTCAAACATAAACTATAAATTAAAAGCCACCAGAGTTCAGATGGTCTCTGTCCTTGGTCCTGATCCATGCACTGCCACCAACAACTTGTATTAAGACCTCAAGGAGTGGTTCCCAAACATTTGAATTACCAGGGGCACATGGGGGAGATAAAACTACTTAGATCTAATGTTGGAGATTATGATTCTGTGGGCGTGAGATGGGACCTGGGGTGTTCTACTTTAAAAAAGTTACTTTCATCAGTCTTGTACATGACATTAGCTTGGAGGATAAATGAATACATTAGGTGGCTCAATTATAATCTCAAGTGACCTGGATAAACTGAAACAAGGCCAAGTTTAATGAAATGACATCAAAAACATAGGGGTAAATGCAGAGGTTTACTTTGGAGGGTCTGGAAAGCCATCGGCACTAGTACATGAAGGGGGAGTGATAGCTTAAGATCAGTGATTACAAGCAATATGTAGAGGTTGGCTGACTGCAAAGTAAAACCATGCCAGCAGAGGGCTGTGGCTTCCAGCCCAGCAAATGTGAGCTGACGCACAGGCGATTTGCCAAGGGACGAGAGTTCAACTGTACAGCTTATAACTCACCCCGCATATTCCACCGTGTGACACCCTGTGTGTTCAACAACCAGAATGTCCTTCTAGAAGAATAAAATTCGGAGTTCCAATGATCTACAGCAGTCTAGTCCAGAGGTACTCAAACAGAGTTGTGTGGATCTCAGGGTTCCACAGGGAGGCTTCCTGACTCGGGGTTGTGTCGGGGAGGCAGTTGATGGTGCTCAGCATTCCTGCCCCCAAGGGAGCTTCAACCCTAGCAGCTCTGCTGATATCTCTTTTACACTTCAGGTGTCCAAATAGAGGCTTGTATGGGAAATTTAATTTTAAATCTGGTTGATTAAAATTTAACGTGGGGAAATAAAGCTGAAGAATTCCTGAAAAGTCTGTCAGCCTTACAATTTGCTGTCAAAAATATCATCAGGGTGTATTTTCTCCAAAGGATGCTAAAAGAGGAAGGAAACATATACAGCGCTCTTCCCATTAATTTGGGGAAAAACTGTTACCCAGGGCAAAAAAAAAAAGGCCTCTATCTATCTATCTATCTATCTATCTATCTATCTATCTATCTTCTGAATGAAATTGTTCTTTTATTACACTTTCTATTTAGCTGAAAAGCAATGCAGATGTTTTGACCTTTGGTACCACTTCAGCATGATGAGTCTATAATAAGGACACGCCTCATCTTCTGATTATTTCTCACATAAACGTGGTGAGCAAATGATCTGTGCGCAGCTTTTGATGTTCTCTTCCCTGATTTCCTTTGTTGCAGCAGCAGCTCTTTGCTATTTTAGATGATACTGAACATTGTCTGTATAATTCATTAATATTTGCATTTAGTGATTACATCGATAAAAGATTTGGGAGACAATTACGCTGAACCTATTTTATTTTCTGCAAAAGAGGCAGAATCTTATTTAGTTTTACTCCTGGCACTCATTAACCCATATATATTCTCTGATTGTGTATTGAATTCAATTAGAATTTAAATCTTTTCAAGACTTCCCTGGGATAAAATTGAGGGTTTACTTTTTCCCTATAGGTTTCTTTTTCTTCTAAAATGCTAATTTTATCTGGGGGTGGGATGAGGAGAGGAATATTTATTGTCTTGGATAAATTTAGACAATCAATATCACTACAATTATAGGGCTAGAAGAGAGTAACTTCACTATGCTATGAAAGGAAAAAAGCCAAATATGATATAAACCAAAAAAAGGTCACTCTCAGAAACTTCTGGATCACATCTTCAAGTAAAGAATGTACACCTTTAAAGATAACATTGTCATCTGGTAAATCATTCATTGTCATTCACTGAGCAAGGGTTTATTATACTTTCTATATGCTGTTTGCTCCTGTTCAGAAAACAGGGTACATAGAAGACACAGTTCCTTCTTGCTGGCAGCTCATCAGTCTAGGCTAGGATATAGGAGAGGGATACACTTGGAACACACGTAGTTTTACAGTCTCTATGCTGGAATTACAATAAGTGTTGCTGAGTAAGAGTCATAGGACCATTAGTGAGAACTTACTCTGTGCCAGGCACTGTCACTTGCATATATTATCACATTCGCTCCTTACAATGTCCCATTTTGAAAATAAAAAGCACCCAAGAGTGGTTAAGAAACTTGCCCAGTATCACACAGTGAGTGTACAGAGTGAGGATTAAATGAGATACTAAATAGTAAGCAGTAATCACAGTGCCTGGTACACGATGTGCTTCTGGAGCGTCAGCTTGTACAGCAGGTGGTGGCAGTGGCAGTAGTAATACCACATGCCAATGTCCTTCATATCAACCCCATGAGCTCCTTAGCAGTTTTGATCCTAATATTTCAGTTGAGAAACAGGCCCAGCGAGGGTAAATGACTTGCTTGGGGACACCAGACATTGAAATGGCAAAGCGGGAGCTCAAATCTGTCCTTTTTTTTTTTTTTTTTTTTTTTTTTTTTTTTTGCGGTACGCGGGCCTCTCACTGCTGTGGCCTCTCCCACTGCAGAGCACAGGCTCCGGACACACAGGCTCAGCAACCATGGCTCACGGGCCCAGCCGCTCCGCGGCACGTGGGATCTTCCCGGACCGGGGCACGAACCCGTGTCCCCTGCATCGGCAGGTGGACTCTCAACCACTGCGCCACCAGGGAAGCCCCAAATCTGTCCTTTTTGTCCAGGCTTCCTAGCTCTGGAGTTTGGATTTTGTTTTTCAGAGGGCTGGTATACTCACTGAAAAATTTCTGCAGAGGATGACGATGACAACACTGGTGGTTAAAGGCTGGCATTGTAGTGATATTTTGGAGAGACTGGCTGGTGAAGTTCAAGTCAGGTAAGAGGCCTAGGATCAGTTTGGAGATGATCACATCCATCAAGTGGGATAAAAATGATGTAATGAGAAACGAGATGTGGGTTTTGACAGTAAGGAATGGTAAAAAAAAAAAAAAAAAAGAGAGGAGATGCACCTGAGTGATGTGTAGAAGGAAGGCTCTATGGAAATTAATGTCAGGCTGTGGGGCATGAAAAGGAGGGTTGGCTAGACCAGGAGCAGGTGCAAGGCTAAGGACTGTGTCTCTTTCATTCAACTGTATCTGCATTGCTTAGCACAGTGTGTATGTCCCAGCAGGGCTCTCCAAACACTTGTAGGAAACATTGATGAATGTCCAAGATAATGCCAAGCTTCTAGCCTGAGTATCCTGCACAGAAACAAAGAGAGTGCTGGCAAGGGTGCTGGTTTGAGGGAAAGAGGAATGTGATTTTGCAGATTCTTTTTTTTTTTTTAATTTTATTGGAGTATAGTTGATTTACAATGTTGTGTTACTTTCAGGTGTACAGCAAAGTGACTCAGTTATACATATATGTATATTCATTCTTTTTCCGATTCTTTACCCATATAGGTTGTCACAGAATATTGAGTAGAGTCCCCTGTGCTATACAGCAGGTCCTTGTTGGTTGTCTATTTTATATATACTAGTGTGTGTGTGTTCAAACAATTGCGGGTGCAGAACCTAGCATTGAATGTAAGAGACTCAAGTTCGGAGGCAGTTCAGGTCTGGAGATATCACTTCAGGGCCACCTGTGTAGAAGGTGATGTTGAAGTGAAAAGGGCAGAGTTTTCTTAAGGAAAGTGAGAACAGAGAAGACCTGGAAGAGTGAGGAGCCCTTCGGTGTGGAAAGTTACGGTCCCAAAGGAAGCAATGTATTTCCAAAAGAAGGCAGCGAACAGTGTCCAGTGCTACAGAATGAACCAGGAGAAGTAGGATGGAGAAATGGTCCTTGAATGTGGCCAAAGAACTTTATCGGTAGCTTTGGAAAGAGCTCTTTTATTTATATGGTGTTGTTTCAAGTAGATTGCAAAGACTTGCTGCGGGGATTGTAGTGTGAAAATGATGACCTCTCGTTGATAGATACTCAAAGCAGACCTGAGCCAGGGGGTTTATTAGAGTTGAGAAGCAAGTTTTATGTGAGGATGCCGTTATTTTCAAGATTAGGAAGAAATAAAGCATCTGTGCTTATGGTCTGTGTTGTGGGCTGAATTTTGTTCCCCCAAATTCACGTGTTGATGTCCCAACCCCTAGTAACTCAGAATTTAACTGTATTTGGAAGCAAGGTCTTCAAAGAGTTGATTGAATTAAAATGAGCCATTAGGATGGGGTCCAAACCCAATATGACCAGTGTCCTTACAAGAAGAGAAAGATGCCAAGGGTGTGTGTGCACAGTGGGTGAGCACGTGATGAGGCAGCAAGAGGACAGTCATATGCAAGCCACAGGGAGAGGCCTCAGGAGAAACCAACACTCCTCACACATTCTCTTGGACTTCGAGCCTCTAGAATTGTGAGAAAGTAAATTTGTGTTGTGTAAACCCCCAGTGTGTGGTATTCTGGCAGCCAGAGCTGACTAAGGCAGTCTGCAAGGCGGGGACAAAGGTAAATGTGCAAAGAGGGACAGCCTGGAAAAGAACACTGTACATGCAGAAGCAGTATAAAGTCAGTTGAGAAGTTAAAACAATTAAGTGCTTATTGCCAAATAACCTGACCTATGTGATATTTCTTGATCATTTACTTTTCTTAAAACATTTCAATTCTTGTCTTTTTCCACTGAACACACCCATCCATTCCTTTGAAATTTGGAGCCAGGTGTTCAAACTCCCTAAGGTCTGATCTCTTTTTCCATTCTGCTGCCTTTTTGTGGCTGTTGTTACTTAATAAATTGCTATCTGTTGGTGTGAAGGTGAATGAGAGAGATATTGCTCTCAAGGCCTTCTATGTCCTTTTCTTAATTTGCTCATAATTGGGATGTTTCTCGGTCATCTAGTACTATATTTTACTTACCACTTTAAAGCATTTTTTAGACTCCCTCTTGTTTCTTCGTCATTGTATGAAATTCTGAGATTGATTCAGGCCAGTGAAGACTAAGCAGATTTTCCTTCCCCACCCACAGTATCCAAAGATTCAGAACCTCAGAGCTTGTCCAAGTCCTTTTCTTGTCCCATGAGATTTGTCATGGATGAACTCCTTCACATTAGCTTATTTGAATCTTCCTATCTGAAGCAGAGAATAAAATTCAAAAGTGGTCCGGGAGGGTCCCACATGCCGCGGAGCGGCTGGGCCCGTGAGCCATGGCCGCTGGGCCTGCGCGTCCGGAGCCTGTGCTCTGCAACGGGAGAAGCCACAGCAGTGAGAGGCCCGCGTACCGCAAAACAAAAACAAAAACAAAAACAAAAACAAAACATATTAACATGCTGTCTAGTGCACCAATAAAGAATCTGTTGGACACTGTCTTTTAATAGAACTTCATAATCTTCTGTAGAGATCTGAAAACAAAATTTGTGCTTATCCCAAATATTATCCTGGAACTTAAATGTGCCCATTTCATGCTGGGATGAAAGCGGACCGAGGCCACATGGCTTTTTCTATATGATTTGTGTGCATAGTTGGAAATTTCTAGGTCAGAGGCAAAACTGCAGGATGGATCTTTTGGCACATTTTGGGTTTCAAAATAAGGGAAGTTTTTCAAATTTTATATTTTATACTATCAGGTTGAGCTCTGAATTCATGAGTGAGAACCTTGCAAAAATTTAGTGCTGAGCTGAAGAATCCTGTATAAATAGAGTACATTCAGAAGCTCAGAAAATATCCTCCAAGCCACATCGGTGAATGAAAATTTAAATAATCTCATTTTTGATTGTATAATTAAAGCACTTTTAGACCCTGAGTCTCCAAGTCCTGCAGGGTTTCCAGTTACACTTATATGATATTTTGATTATAGTTGGTATAAATGGAAGTGCCTACCATCAGTTTTTGCTGAAGACTTAGGTTTACAATTAAATTGTATTCTACACAGTCGCCCTATATGATATTTAATGTCAGTATAGTGATTTCATTGGGTACTACTTTAAAAGAAATATTATCAAGATGCCAGTGTGTCCAAAACTCCTATCGCCAGCCCTGACCTGCCCTTGAAATTCCAGACTTGAATATGTAATGGTCCACCAGACATGTCTACTTGGATGTCTTAAGGCATCTAAAAATTAACATGTCCAGAAAAGGAATTCTTGGTTTCCACCTTAAAACCTGCTCCTCCAGAATTCTTCTATCAGGACATAGCACCACCAGCCACCCAACTAAACAGCCCCAAACCTAAGAGTCAACCTTGGTTTCTTTCCTTTTCTCTCCCTTCCCTTTCAAATTCATCAGCAAGTGCTGTCACTAGCACTTTTTGGACATATCTCAAATCCATCTGCTCCTGTCCATCTTCACTACTCCTACCCTAGTCCAAGCCATCACCATCCTTCAAAAGGGCTCCTGCAATCCTCTTCTTTTTTATTTTTTTGTGATTCAAAATTTTTATAGATTATACACCATTTATTGTTACTGTAAAATATTGGCTATGTTCTCTGTGCTATACAATATATCCTTGTAGCTTATTTATTTTATACAGAGTATTTGGTACCTCCTAATCCCCTACTCCTATCTTGCCCCTCCCCTGTATTAGTCTTCTAACCTGAACCTTCTTCTACTCTTGCCCCTTCAAATCCATTTCCCTTAACAGCTTCAGGAATGATCTTGTTGTAGTGTGAATCAGTTCACATCACTTCCCTGTGAAACCTCTTATGGTTTCTCCTTACACTTAGGGTAAAATACAGACTCTGTAACATGGTCCTACATGATATGACCTCTTGCCCACCTCTCTACCTCACTATACACCTCTCTCTACCTTAGTCACTCTTCTCCCTTCACCCTGAGCCTCTTTCTATTTCTGTAAATACATAAAACTTCCCACCCCAATGCCTTTGCACTTGCTGAATTTCAGCCCCAAACAATGCCCTGCCTACCACTCCCCTTCTCTTTCATGTCTTCCCTTGATGAGGTCTTTCTCCTCATTCAGGCTTTAGCTCAGGTACCAAGTTATGGGAGTGACCTTTCTTGATCATCTCACCTAAAGTAGCTACATACATCTCCCTTCTCTTTCTATCACTTCCCTTATATTTGATTCATGCAACTAGTTACCATCTAAAAATTCTTTTTCTTTCTTTGTTTATTGACTCTTTCCTCCACTACAATGTAAGCTTTACAAAAACAAAGACCCTACTTGTCTTATTTGCTATTATATTCCTAGTGCCTAACACAGCTCCTGGCACATAATAAATGCTTAGATGCAGAGTCATGTCAGTGTTGTATGCTCATTTTAGTGGTTTCCAGAAAGTCATGCCTTAGACTAATTTCCCTCCTTACCATTCCCTCTTAAATATTCCCTTTTACCAACTTCAGCTTACTTAGCTCTGTATGAGTTGAGGTGATAGTTCATTTCTAAATCATCCGTAAAAAGGTTAGAGAAAAACCAGGATTAATATATGTTGATAGAGTTTATAGATTCTGATGCTATATAATAGAGATGACATTTTTGAAAAGCATCTGCTGGTCAATGATTTAAACATTTATTTAGCAAAGAGCACATGAAAAATAAATATTTAAGCACCAGAAAAATGTTTTCTTACTGAGATCTCTCTACACAATGTGACATTTTACTTCCAGCTTTTTAGCCAGTGGTTCTCTAGTTTCCTGAAGCTTAAACAGACAAATTTAACAATTGTAGGTTTAAAGGGCAACGTGCTCCATGTTAGAAGTCACTTTCAGGTAAGAAAAGAAGTCTTATTTTATAAGTATAATTATCAGGTTTAAGTGAAACTGACAGCCTGGAAAGGTACAGTAAAATAGCTTCAGGACAATAGCAGATTTCAGTAAGGTAATGCCAACATATCATCTTTAATGAAATCACATACTTTGAGTTAAAGTCTTTGTTTTAGTGTACTAAAAAAACAAAAGATGAAAAAAAATTTTAAAGAATCAAACAGCAAGGGTGAAGCATACCAAGTGAGATACATTTTAGATGCTTTAAAAAACCTGCTTCATGAAGTCACAATGCTCCAGAAAATTGGAATCTATGTTATTAAACAAAACATTAATTATATGGTTTTATACTAAGCAGAGCACTGTAGAGTTATTATACAGAATGTTCAGTGTTTTGTGATTTTTTTACCCTTACTGCCAAGTTGAATCTTTAATAAACAAATAGAATGGAAACTGGAGGAAAATAAGAAACTTGGACTGTTAGAATAAATAGGCACAAAATATTAAACAGATCAGGTTCACTAAGAAGTCTCATTAGTATTGGTTCAGAAAGTAAAGAATAAAAAGTTCAAGTTATGATTCTTTAGAGTTGATCTATGGATCCATATAACATTTACTATAAGCATAAAATCAAACATTTTATAAAGAAAAATGATACAATCTAGTAGACTATTTTCAACAAGGAATAACTCCATATGTGTATTTAGATAAAATTACAGATATTTATAATATTAGTATTATAACTGGATATCTAATACAATATTTCATTATGTGACTTTACATTGCCCAAAGTCATAGCATTAAATAACATTAAATCATAGACTGGAAAAGGTATTCACTGTCAAATTCTTTCTCCCTTTAAAACTATTATGGAATTTTGCAAGCACAAACAAAAGAGAATAGTATGTTCATACACTGATCGCCCAAGTTTATGTCTCTTGCTAAATTTTAGAAATTTTCAGCCATAATTCTCTGGAGCACTTTTTCAGCTCTATCCTCTTCTTCTCTCCTTCTGGGACTCCAATGACATGAGCGTTAGATCTTTTGTTTTAGTTCCACAAATCCTTGAGTCTCTGTTCAATCAGCAAGACAGAAAACTTTTAGACGCTAGCTATTCTATACCAAACACCACTGAAAACAGCTGTGGACCCCACTTTCCCCCGAGCCAGCAAAGGTCACGTGGGAAGGCTAGACTTCCAAATTCTCCAGGCTGTAATGAGGAACGCTAACCACCTACTCCTCACTCCCAACCAGGGTGACGGGAGAAGGCTGTGTAGGTAGCCAGGACTTTCCTGCCTGCTGGGCAGTAACAAAGCCCCATCACCCCCTGCAGGGTCCAGAAAACCACCTAAGGAGCCTGGATTTCCATCCCTGCTGAAGTGGATCAGAAGAAGCTTAGTAGAGATGCACCTGTGCCGCACTCCCCTGTTGTCAGTGGAGAGAGCAGGAACCAGACACTTGTACTGCTCCAAGCCAGGGAGGATCATCAGAGACCTAGGTGGAGGCTGGATTTCCCGCTCCCACCAACACTAACAAGTAACCCTCTGCTTCTTAGGTGTCATTGGAGGCCCAGTGGGGAACTTGGACTTCTCCTCCCATCTGGCAATAATGAGGCAGCATTCTCCTCCCCCACCCCTCCTAGGGTGGTATCAGAGGAAGCCAGTTAAAGCAGAGATTTGGAGTATCATCAGACGAGAGAGACTCTGCTCTTTTCCTGGCCCTTTGTCTAAACAGAGTAGGGACGTTTTGGTCTGCACCCCGTGGTGTTTTCAGGGTGCTGGTTTCTTCATCTCTGTGTCTGGGATAAAATAGGCAAAAAGCAAACCCAGGGAACTCACCGCCATGTTGTTTCTTCAGTTGCGAGCTCCCTAGCAGCCTGCCTTTTCCTTTCTCCCTTTCAGAGTCTTCTTATGTCTGTTTTCCATATAATTTCCAAACTACAAACTACAATTTGTGGTTGTACTTTGTGTGAGGAATAATGAAAACGACGCCTACTCCCATCTTTCCCCTCGGCTGGTTTTTATATTCTCACCTCATCCCCTTCTCCTGCCATTTATTTATTGGAAAAAGGAGCGTTTTTATTTTTTTGTTTGTTTTGAAGAATTTCCAACATTCTGGATTGCTGATTGCATTTTTATGTATCATTTAGTAGGTTCTTCTATTTCCTGTATTTCCATAGGCTGACAGAACCAGAGACTTGATTAGTTCTGGGTTTAATTCTTTAGACAGATATTTTGTAGATGGTGCTGTGACCGTCACACTAGGAGATGCTAAACATCTGGATCTCTTACTTTCAGGGAAGTACAGATTTATCAGAGAGCTAAGGAGTTGTTGGCTTTACTCATCCATTATATAGTTTCCTATCCACTTTCCCTGATGACTTTCACATTCAATTCTCTTTTGGTGCTGATAAAATAGCCCACCTTTTACCCAGTGGCATTCTGAACGAAATTGATCATAAAATCGAGGAGTAACAAGTACATGGCAGCCATTGAAGTGTTAATTGGGGAAAACAACTTAGCATGAGACTTATTAGCTCCCAAGAGAAAGAAGTGGATCTGAACCAAGATTTTGCTTTATCCTTCCCACATTCATTAAGCAGATAAGTCAGTCTAGCTCTCCTGGAGCAGCATGAGCAAAGGGATGGAAGAGGCCATTAGTTACCCTAGTAGGACTCCTGCCTGTATGTAGTGACAGCTCTCCTCCTTGCAATCCCAAGAAGCACGTCTTGGCTTCCTGTCTTTCTCCTCTACAACAGTTTAATGGAGAGCTGTCAATACAATTTTACTAAAGTTTAGTAAAATGTTTGTTTTTTACAGATGACTTCTGTTTATGTCATAAGATACCAGTTTTTAATTATGATAGTGATAGAGGCTTTCTTTTGAAAAATAAATGATTAAAATAAAAACATGAAGTAATATAAAGAATGTAAAGGTAAAGAACGGTATGGTGAAATATAGCTATGACAATAATTGTATAATAACTAAGCATTAGGTAAATGCTTAATATTTGTAATACTCAGATTAAACACCTAATGACATTGTTGTATCGATGTGGACACCCAGAGAGGAAAAACGCCTTGTCCAAAGCATCACATGATTTGAAGGCAATCAGTGCTGGATCTGAACTCCAGTTACCTAATGCCTATTCGATTGCTCCTTTCTGGCTATGCTTTTTCCCGAATAGTGCTAGGGAGATTGTGTGACCTCAGGGCTAGAGTCTGAGAACATTTCATTGCAGCACTGTGAAGGCAGGGCCCGGGTCTCTCTTATTTATTGCTGTATCCGCAGCACCTAGTGGAGAGTGCAGCCCAGAGTGAGTGCTTCTTAAGCATTCTTAAATTTGTTGGATGCTAATCTACATCCTGCAAAATAGTATCTTTTACTTCTAAATAGAGCATCCTTTGTTGAGATTCAATTAAGGTCAATTTCTCACCTCCCTTTCTTCCCCAGAGTCTGTTTATGACATTATCTTTGCCTGACCAAAATGTGTTTTCAAGTTTCCTATATCTCAACTAGTCAGTCTCAGGAAAAAGCCTTAGAATTCCTTAACCATGGTTAGAGTTTGTCCTAGAAAGGAAATTAACAGTATGTCCTAAGGTAGACCGGTTCATGGTGGTAAAAATAACCACCCATTATAATGCTAGAATGTTCAAGCATTTGGCAAAGTTCTGATGTTAAGCCTTTCAGTCAGTATTTTTTCCAGTTTATTGAGGTATGAATGACAAATAAAAATTGTATGTATTTAGGTTGTACACGTGATTTTTTAAAGTGTCATACATGATGATTTAATATACGTATGTATTGTGAAATGATTACTACAATCAAGTTAATGAACACATCCATTACCTCACACAGTTAGCTTTTCTTAGTGAATTTCAAGTATACAATATAGTATGAACTATAGTCACCATGCTGTACGTTAGATCCCCAGAACTCATTCATCTTATAACTAGAAGTTTGTACCCTTTGACCAGCATCTCCCCATTTTGCCCACGTCCGAGCCTCTGGAAACCACCGTTCTACTCTCTGGTTTTATGAGTTCAACTTTTTCTGATTCCATATGTAAGTGAAATCACACAGCATTTACCTATTTGTGTCTCGCTCATTTTACTTAGCATAATGTCCTCCAGGTTCATGCAAATGGCAGGATTTCCTTCTCTGATATAGATAAATAATATTTCATTATATGTCTTTTATAGATAGAAGTGAAATATATATATATATGTATTTGAATATATCACATTTTCTTCATATGTTGATGGATACTTTGGTTGGTTCCATAATAATGGAACAGTGAACACTGGAGTGTAGATATCTCTTCGAGATAGAAATTTCATTTTCTTTGGATATACATCCAGAAGTGAGGCTGCTGGATCATATGGTAATTCTATGTTTAATTTCTTGAGGAGCCTCCATACTGTTTTCCATAATGGCTGTACCAATTTACATTCCCATCCATAATGTACAAAGGTTTTCTTTTCCCTGCATCCTACCCAACCTGTTATCTCTTGTCTTTTTTGGTGATATCCATCCTAACAGATGTGAGGTGACATGTCATTGTGGTTTTGATCTGCATTTCCCTGGTGATTAGTGATGTAGCACACCCTTTCATGTACCTGTTGGCCGTTTGCATGTCTTCTTTGGAAAATGTGTGTTCAGGTCCTTTGCCCATTTTTTAATTGGGTGGTTTGTTTTTTTGCTGTTGAGTTGTAGGAATTCCTTATATATTTTGAATGTTAATGCTTTATCATATTTATGGTTTGCAAATATTTTCTCCCATTCCTTAGGTTGCTTTTTCGTTTGGTTGGTTATTTCCTATGCTGTGCAGATGCTTTTCAGTTTGATGTGGTCCCACTCGTTTATTTTTGTTTTTGTTTCCTGTGCTTTGGGTATCATATCTAAAAAAATCACTGCCAAGACCAGTGTCAAGCTGGTTTTTCCCTATGTTTTCTTTTAGGATTTTTACCATGTCAGGTCTTACATTTAAGTTTTTAATCCATTTTGAGTTAAGTTTTTTGAATATGAAGATAGGAATCCAGTTTCATTCCTTTGCATGTGGATATCCAGTTTCCCTAAAACCATTTATTGAAGAGACTATCCTTTCCTCATTGTGTGTTCTTGGTGCCCTTGTCAAAGATTTGTTGACTATATATGCATGGGTTTATTTCTGGGTTCTTGATTCTGTTCCATTGGTATATGTGTCTGTTTTTATGCCTGTACCATACTGTTTTAATGACTGTAGCTTTGTAACACAGTTTGTAATATAGTATGAAGAAGGAAGTGTGATGCCTCCAGCTATGTAATCAGTATTTTTTAGTAGAAATTTATGGAGTTCCTATGTGCGTGGACTGTGCCAAATGCTTGATATTGATTTTTCTCTTTCAGACACCATAACAACCCTGTGAGTTAGGTGCCATTATTACCTCCTTTACTAAAAAATAGAGACCGAGGGTTAGAGATGTTAAGTAACCTGTCCAGTGAAGCATAGCTACTGGCTTTGAAACTGGATTCAATTTCAGATCTTTCTAACTAGAGAGGAGAACTCTTAACCTCTCTTCACACTTGTCCTTGAAATGACTTAATAATTTAGAAGGCATTCTTGAGGTGGAAAGAGCACAAGATTTAAAAAAAAAATTTTTAGTTGAAGTAGAGTTGGTTTACAATGTTGTGTTAATTTCTGCTGTACAATAAAGTGATTCATTTATACATATATATATATGTATATATACACATCCTTTTTTAATATTCTTTTCCATCATGGTTTATCATAGGATACTGAATATATTTCCCTGTGCTGTACAGTAGGACCTTGTTGTTTATCCAATCTGTGTATAATAGCTTACGTCTGCTAACCCCAGTCTCCCACTCTATTCCTCCCCAAACCCCCTCCCCCTTGGCAACCACAAGTCTGTTCTCTATGTCTGTGAGTCTGTTTCTGTTTCATAGATAGGTTTACTTGTGTCATATTTTAGATTCCACTTAGAAGTGATATCATATGGTATGTGTCTTTCTCTTTCTGACTTACTTCACTTAGTGTGATAATCTCTAGTTGCATCCATGTTGCTGCAAATGGGGAAGAGCATAAGATTTAGATTTGAGAGAACCCCCTGGCCTCAGCTTTCATACTTACAGCTTTATGACTTGATGCAAATATGAACTTTACTCACCTAAAACCACTTCCTCGATTTTTGCATTATACTGTTACCTCCAGTATTATTATTTACTCAGTATGTACCTGATATCCTTCTTTGAGTAGATAACTCTGAAGGTAACTACAATGAAGAAGAAAGTATTATTAATATCTTCCTAAATACTACTCACTGCTTTGAAGGTGACAATCATATGTTCCCCCATCCTTCCATTGCCTTCTCTCCCTTCTTCTCTCCTTCCCTTTCTTTCTTGAAGGTTATTTAGTAATAATTATGGAGGTGTTAAAGATGTGCTAGCACCAAACTGAGACTTTCTCCTGGCTGTAATAAGAAATACTGAAAAATAATGGAAAAGGGAGTAATTTTTGATAATGTGGTTCGATGTCATTAGTTTAGTGTATCACCTAAATATTACCTCTCATTCTAAGAACGTGCCCCACAATTTGAAGATCATTGGCTTAAACTCTTTGAGAATGTTCATCAAAATCAAATGGAAGCATGGAAATGAAATCACTCAGTGAACTGGAAATTTCCTTTAGAACTTCCCTTCACACTGAAGAAACATAAACTCATAATTTGGCTGTAACATTAATAGCACCTCTAGCTCTCCTCTCTGCTACCACTAATTTATATTTTTTCCAAAAATTATCTAGAAAATGTTTTCAAATGAGGTAGTGGCTGAGGACTGGGAGTATGTGCTTAGACTTTCTATGAGGCCAAGAGAAAACCCTCTATTGCAAGTTTGGGAAAACATACATGATATGCTGTTTAATGCTCTTTTAATGATGGAGTCAGTCAACAACTCTTTTGAAGCACATGCTATATGTAAGTCACTCTATGGAGAAAAAACAAATATGGTTCTTAACCTCTCAGAACTAAAAGTCTTGCATAGACTATCAAAGCTGAGAGACTCAAGACCAAACGTTCGCCCTATCATAGAGCATACCCGATGAATGCCGAATTATATCTTGGGAATCATAACTAGCTAGAAGGTCATTAACCTTAATTTCATCTTGTTCAACATCTCCTGGCTCCCTGTAATGCATCAGGTCTATGGTCCGTACTAATTACTGTGGTAGCACACAGCTAACATGTGCAGAGTACTTGTTACAGATGAAGCTCCATGGTGGATGGCTTCCCACATTTCTCATAACCGCCTGTTATCCTTATTTTACGGATAAGAAATGGAGACACAGGGCTTCCCTGGTGGCGCAGTGGTTGAGAGTCCGCCTGCCGATGCGGGGGACGCGGGTTTGTGCCCCGGTCCGGGAGGATCCCACGTGCCGTGGAGCGGCTGGGCCCGTGGGCCATGGCCACGGCCTGCGCGTCCGTGCTCGGAGCATGTGCTCCATGACGGGAGAGGCCATGGCGGTGAGAGGCCCGCGTACCACAAAAAAAAAAAAAAAGGAGGCACAGAGGGTGCTTATGCTGAGTGGCATTTGAACCCTGTTTTAATTGACCCCATAGCTTCTGCCTTGGCTGTTGAGCCGGATTGTCTCACCCCCAAAGTAAAGAAATAAACTTCTCCCCTGTAGGAGTCCACGTGTTCCTTTGCCGCCTGCCATCTTAGAAGGCATGGGGAAGTACTGAGTTCTGGAGTAATGACAAGGTGTCTGCTTTTCTCGTTAGCAGGCTTTGTTTGAATCTTTTCGATGGCATTCTTAATGTTCCTGAAACCTGCTTTGTGTTTGTTTAATTATAATATAGTCTGGCACTTTGACATTTAATTTTCTTGTTTGGCTGTAATTATCTTCTATGAGAGTAAGAGCAGAGTTGGATTATATTTACTTCCTTTTTTCTTTTTCTTTTGTTTCTTTTTCTTAACATGCAAATCTGACTGTGACTCACTGTGTTCCGTTGCGGGTGACTGACCTGGGCTTACCCTTAAGGGATGTAGCTGTACAGCCAGCCAGGGTCAAGCTGCTGGGCGCAGGGGGCTGGTCCTGCGGAATGCAGCGTGGGGCTGCCCAAGGTCAGCACATCAGGCTGTGCCGGGCGTCCGCGGCTCATGGTGAGCCTCGGGCCATAGGAGAACCTCGACAAGACAGCGGGGACCCTGCCAACTGGCCTCGGCTCTTCTTTCCAGATAATTAGGATTTTTCAGAACAAATGGTCTTGCCCCTCAAGAATCCCATGTCTCTGGGGTGAGGTGGTATCTGGCCTGGTAGTCCTCTTAGAAGAACTGCCATCTCTCTAAGTCGGGACCATCCTTTAACAGATCATGCGATGTTTCATAGAGCAAAGCAAATGTCTGGCACTCACACACAGCGTTATGCTCATGTAATGATTTGACCTGATCCCCACAACAGCCCCACAAGAGAGGGTTTCCTCTCATTTAGTTATTTGCATACCACCTCTGCAATTTTTATTACATCCATGTACTACGTTGTATCCAAGTAGACAATGGTATTTTTTTTTTCAATCACTACTGTTTAAATAAATGTAAAGATGTAAAGCGCCAAAATATTCGGAAGGAAGGGTACAAATCTGTGATTTTCTCATAGATGGGCTTTACGTCTCTTAACCTTTAGAATTTTCCACTGGCAAGTTCATCGTAATGATCTCTAAATGTCACTGCAGCCCCTGCCTCTTTCCATACTTAAGTTTACCACTATGTTAAGAGAACTTTAGCACTGCTGTGATCCTATGTGATTAGAACAACTTTGAATGTATTCTCCTAAATCTTTCTCATCCAGCCAAAGACTCCTCTTCACTAACCTAGCTTCAGAATTTGGAGTGTGGGTAGAGAAAGACAGAGTGGGAAGGAATATAGGAACACAATCATAGTCAAAGAGGCCCAGTTTATCAAAGAGCTGGGCCAGAAGGGGGAGCTGGGGAAACAGGAAAAAGGGGGTGGAGGCTATGGAGGGAGCTGGGGGTTTGAAATGAGAGGTACGAAGCCGCTGTGGGTGTGAGAGCTCGAGGGGAGGGAAACATCTTGGGGATGGGTATATCGCTGTGTGTGAAAGGTTAAGTTTCCCAGGAAGTTGACCCTGAGTCAGAGATGAGTACTCAGGACATTTATCAGCAAGGGCTTGAGTCAACCCCTGGGGAGAGGAAGCAGGATCGGGCAGAGGAAGAAGATGAGCCGCAGTATAGTCAGAGAAAGACTTCAGCTGAGCCTGCAGGAGTTCTGAAGGCAGGATGACCCTTCAGAGCTGTCCCCGCATCAGTCAGCCCTTGCGTGTGGGTTGTCCCAGGAAAGGGGGAGAGGACTCTGGGCAAGGCGGCCCTCTTCATCTGAAGCCATCCCTGAAGGGGCTGCCAGACGGGTGCTGTCTGCTGGCAGCATGACCCACAGCTTGGGTTGATAGGTCCCTTCTTCCTGAAGGGCTATCTGGGTGGCATATCACAGCATCCACCATACTGTGCATTATGAACTGGATGCCATTTAATATTAAAGTAAAATCTGGAGTTACTTTTCAAGCTATATATATATATATATATATTTTTTAATGGTACATTTAAGCACTGGCTGTGCAGAGACTGAGCCCCGTGAGGTCCAGGGAGTTATTAGATTTATACCCAGAAATTTAATATTAGATTCCCAAACCTATTAATTGATACCTGCTCACATAACACAAATTTCCGTAAGTAGAAAAAAAGGGGTAGGGAGAAATGGTTTTTATTATATTTTAACAAAACAGTGGTCCTTATCTCTGAAATTAGATCTTTTTAGCCTTTGTATGAGGAGATTTAGAATTTTGGCTACAACTGGACTTTTATTTTTATCAAATTATGATCAGCAAGAGTAAGAGTGGTGGTATCTTTGGAACTGCTGTGAGAGAAATTAGGAATAAAAGAATATGTTTCATTAAGCTCCCCTTGTGCATAGCACATGGCGTTAAATGGATGGAGTGTGAGTCTGGACTCCAGACAAAATTTTTTGGGGGGCTCCACATAAACAAAGCATAGCTTAAGCATAAAAAAGAGAGGAAAGAGAAAATTGTGAGTCTCATCATGACTGGGGCCCAGTGCAAATGATGTTATCAGGTTGGCTCCTTTCTCAGGCAGGCTCCCCCTAAGATGGCTGTTGATGATCGTGGGCTTACATCATCCCAGTTTAAGTACGGAACAGAAAGAGTGTCTCCCCTATCGATGGTTCCAGCCAACTCTGTGGGACTGATGCTCTTTGGCTGTAATATATGGGGTATATGGATGCCAGTCAGCTAAAACACCTAACATCTACCATCCTTTCATACCAAAGTGAAAATTACACCTCTGCCACTTTTATTTGGCAAATTACTTCCATTCTTTTCCCCTCACTGTTCTCATATATAAAATGGGGCTGATAATTCTGATTTGGCAGGATTGGTGTTATGATAGTTGTTGATGTGTACATAAAAGCTCTTTGAAACATAGGGGGTGCTCACTAATTAAGAACTATCATTACAGTTAATAGCAAGCACGCTCTGGGTTCTATTCTGTTTCCACAGTATTATCTCACTTTCCATTAGGAACCTATGAAAAGCCTTTAAATTGGACCAATCACTAATGACATCCATCTTTTCATAGGATAGTTAACGTTGTCCTAGCACCATGAAGAGAAAAAACATGTGATATCTCAGCATTTTCCACCCTGCACACAGATTGGCAACAGGGAAATAGTTCTCTCTCTAAAGATCATGATCAACAAATATGTTTTGCAGCCCAATTTTGAATCTTAGTCAAAAGAGTGAACAGAAGTAGATAGAATTTCAGTCAGGCCTTTCTCTTGATGGTGCATTTAACAAATCAGAGTAGCAAGAATACGTTCTCCAAATGGTACCCAGGTGGCTGTTAAATACCTCAAAGGCAGGAAACCCAGAAAGGGATGAATGACTATGAAATTCACGTGTGATGGGTTTTGATGTGAGTGACTGAAAGGTTAGAGATAAATGAGACTTTACACCTGAAAGAAAGGGATCTGGGCGGATCTCTGAAAGAGGATACAGTGTCATTGATGATTGCTTTCTGAGGACATGTATCTCCTTTGCCATCGTGGGAATATAATGCCAGCAGCACCATGTAAGAGGAAATAGAGCAGTGTTGTGGTCGGACAGTCGTGGGCAAGCATCCTCTTGTGTGAACTTGGGCAAAATGTTTTAATGCCCTAGACCTCGGAGTCTTCATCCTTTCACACATTCCTAGTGATCCTCTGGCTCCAGCCTGATTTTTTTCGTTAATTCTCTTAAAAACGCACCTTTCCCCAGCGCCTTCTCTCACAGCATTTGCTCTGCCTGGAATGCTCATCTCTAACTTCTCCCAGCTACTCACCCAAGCCCTCCTCCTTCTTGGAAGTTCTCTGTGCTCCCTGGGTTTCCTGATGCCTCCACAGTTCACTGTGCTGGTCCAGAACCCTCTGCCCTCTTTCTTGTGTTTCCCCGTAGACTGTGAGCCCGTGAAGCTCAGGATCATATCTACTGTGCTCCCAGGTGTATGCTTAATGCCAAGGATAGTGCTGGGCCATAGTAAGTCCTCAGTATTTTTTGAATGGATTAATTATCATTAAAATTAGATATACTGAATTTCATCACAACCCAGCTGCTTCTAATAATAAGCTTTTGGCCTATTTATGGGGGAAAACATCGGGGATGGATCTTCCTAGAATCCTCTCCATCTCTATGAGCATTCTAGCCAGGCTTGAAAATGGGCTGGTGGACTCCTACCTGCCACCCATCTTTCCAGTCCCTTGCTGGGGCCCGCCCTAGGCCACTGCAGACTCTGCCTCATTGTGACATGGCAAGTCCGTAAAACTGGCACCAGTGTGTCTTTGTGACTCTCCATTTCATATAGGCATTTATTTTGGCTTCCTGAGGACATTTGTATCTGTTAGTCATTCAGGTAACAGGAATCTACTGAGTACCACTTTGCACCTCTACCTGGATGGAGGAGTCCGGCCTCATGTTTATCTGAATTTGAAGAATTCTCTCTCTGAAGGTCTGTAGTATCAATAGCACCATTAGCACCCACTACCATTAGCTGAGGACTTACTATGTGCTGTATACTATATTAGGGCAATCATAATAATTGCTAATACCTATGAGCATTTATGTGCCACACACACGTTAGGTATGTCTGTGTGTTTGTGGGTGTGTATAGAAATACATACTGGCTTAATTCTCACAACAACCTTATGAGGTGGGTACAATTATTACCTCTCCTAAAGATGAGGAAAATGAGGCAAAAAAAATATTAAGTAGCTCGTTGGAGATCACAGGAAGATAGTGGCAGAGCTGAGGTGTGAACCCAGATGAATGGGTTCAGAGTCTGCTTGAACTCCTCTGCTAACCCCATTTGACAGATGAGGAGACTGTAACTTATAAAAGTAATTTTATGTACCCAGAGTCTCATGGCTAAAAAATAACAGAGGCGAAATAATAATTCAAGTATGCCCAACTTTGGTGGTCCTTGATGACCATGTCTACTGCTCTTCCCTAAACTGTGCTGCCTCTTATCAGACGTGAGGGATGAGCAGAACCTTCTAAGTGTGAGCTTATGTTATCAGTCATCTCCACCTCCATTAGGACTAGCAACTCTATTGCCTAACTAAAATGGCCTATCAATGATTACTATTTGTGTAATGATACATTTATCATGGAGAAGAGAAGACACAAGGATCAGTCCCAGTAATGGCACCGCACATCCCTCCTTCAAGGTCTCGCATTAGTATACTCAGAGTGGAATATTAGATTGCCTAATTCCAGGCAGTAAGAGTCAAGTTTTCAGAAATGATACTGCTCTTTGGTTTCAGAGGCAAAAATCAAATAGATTCTCAGGTTACACTATTGTACACAAACTCTCCAAATTACTGGTTTCCATCCCACATTTGCCCAACCAGAGGGATGACCATATACACAGAAGGACCCCTAAAATAAGGCTCTTCGTGATCCTTGAAGAAATGGCATTGTGTGTCTGTGTGTGTCTGTTTATGGAATTTTGGAAATCTGTTGTCTTCCCTGTGGTCTTGAGCATCATCTGGGGAATAGAACTGCATCCTTATAAGGCTGCTGTGAGAATCTGGGGAGATAATGTATGGGGGAAGAACTTTGAAAACTGCAAAGTGCTGAACAAATGGAAAGTGGTATTATTCATCATCATCCTGGGAATTCAGTTATACCTCAGGTGCCTGATGGTTCAGCCATAATATCCCGCCCAAGTGAAAACTCTGCTTTTTCTGTAAAGTGATAATGAACGAGGCCTCCATTTTCTTAATGCTGTCACTCAGTAAGCAACATTTTCTTTTTATTAGCTTTTCTTAACACAAGTAATGTATGAATGAATTATTCTTGGGAAAAAAACTAAATTAAAATTGCATAGGTAGGGGCTTCCCTGGTGGCGCAGTGGTTGAGAGTCCGCCTGCCGATGCAGGGGACACGGGTTCGTGCCCCGGTCCGGGAAGATCCCACATGCCGCGGAGCGGCTAGTCCCGCGAGCCATGGCCGCTGAGCCTGCGCATCCAGAGCCTGTGCTCCGCAACGGGAGAAGCCACAACAGTGAGAGGCCCGTGTACTGCAAAAAAAAAAAATTGCATAGGTAAATCTCCAGTTTTTCTTGATTCACATCCTACTTCCCACCTGGCCTCCTTCCTCAGAGGCAAGCACTATAGTGAGTCTATTTTGATTCTTCTAGACATTTTTTATGCTTTTCTATATGTATATGGCCCTGGAAAACTAAATGGTATGGGTGGGAATCTTTAGCATAAATGATATCATTCTGTATGCATTGTTCTGCAGCTGGACTCAACTATAAATCACTGGAAATATGCTTGGACATTTATTATTTTGTTACATAGAGACATAAACCATTCACTGGAAAAACTGTGTGATTTTGAACAGGATCAAATATACCAACATTTATTTTATCCTTCTTCTTACTGTTAAATAGCTTCCTTCCTCCCTCGCTTCCTCCCTTCCTTCCTTCCTTCCTTCCTTCCTTCCTTCCTCTCTCTCTCCCTTTCTTTCTTTCTTCCTTTCTCTTTCTTTCTTTTCTCCCTCCCTCCCTCCCTCCCTCCCTTCCTTCCTTCCTTCCTTCCTTCCTTCCTTCCTTCCTTTCTTTCTTTCTTTCCTTCCTTCTTTCTTTCTTTCTCTATAACATAGATAAGGCTACAATAAATAGTCTCATGCATGTTTCCTTCTGCATGTTATGTGAGTGTTTTCCTAAGGTAAATACTAAGTACAGTTATTGGGTCACAGAGTATACAGGTCTCCGAAGTGGCTGCACATTTTATATTTACTCCTTTCATCAGTGTTAGAGAGTGAGTATTCCCCCCACATTTTCATGGAAATATTGGCGTATTTCTTTATGTTTGCTAATTTAATGAATAATAAATGGTATGTCATTGCTATCTCCTTGTTGATGGAGAGCTTTTTATTTCATAGCCTTTGTTTGTCTACAGAGCATTTTCTTTTTTCATTGATTTGTGAAAGTTCTTTACATATTATGGCTCCTATTTTTGGTCTGTTATATACATATTATAAATACTTTCTAAGTAGGCAAAATTTTAACACCTATCTAAAAGTGTATATAAATAAAATTTTCCTTTTCATAGTTCATGTCCTTACATAAATGTCTCCTCCTCAGGGAAATCTTTTTTGACCTCCCAGATCAGATCAGGTCTCTTGGTATACTCCTTCAAGACACCATGTGCGGGGCTTCCCTGGTGGCGCAGTGGTTGAGAGTCCGCCTGCCGATGCAGGGGACGCGGGTTCGTGCCCCGGTCCGGGAGGATCCCACATGCCGCGGAGCGGCTGGGCCCGTGAGCCATGGCCGCTGAGCCTGCGCGGCCGGAGCTTGTGCTCCGCAACGGGAGGGGCCACAGCAGTGAGAGGCCCGCGTACCGCAAAAAAAAAAAAAAAAAAAAGACACCATGTGCTTTTCCTTCATTGCATCTGGCATAATGCTAATTAATTATTTGACTAATCATTATTTTTTATATCTGTTTCTCCTGTCAGAATGTAATCTCCCCAAGGTCAGGATTGTGTTTCATCTTAGCCAATACTTTTCCCCAGATCACAGCACTATCACATAGTAGGTAAAAAATAAATATATGCTTGGTGATCATATGAGCTTTGGAACAAGTCTGAAGTGACCTTGAACAAGTCTTTTAAAGCTCTCTTAGCCTTTTTCCTTACCTGTAACACATTTTGTAATTCTATTTTCTGCTTGTTCTTCCTTTTTGTTTAATTTGATGTTGGAGTCTAGTTTGTTTTTTCTTTTTTAACATCTTTTTTGGGGTATAATTGCTGGAGTCTTGGAAGCTTGACTACCCTACGTTCTCCTACAAATGGACCTTGAGAGCTTGTTTGGAGGTTCTAGCAGGGGAGCGCAGCTACTCGTATACCCTTGACCGAAGAACTGTCCTCCTCTATCGGGGAAGGTCGTCCTCTTCGACCGAGCGCGCAGCTTCGGGAGGGACGCACATGGAGCGGTGAGGGAGGAAGGGGACACCCGCCTAGCCAACCAGATCAGCCGAATCAACCCTGGCGATCAATGGGGTGACAGATGTCGCAGCCAGATCGCCCTCACATCCTGGAGTCTAGTTTTTAACTCTACTCATTCTAACCCAGAATTTGGTCTAAATTAAATCTTGTTTTGACTCTGTCCAAGGGATTATTACTAGAAAAAATGGAAAACTACATTCACATTGAGGATCTCCTGGTTTGGTCCCTGAGGACAATATTGAATGAGATTCTAAGTGTACTTAACTTTTTGTTCTTGCTTTCTTAAAAATTGGGCAATTGCATCCACATTTTTTTTTAAATCATGGTGAAATCTCTTACCTTTAAAGCAAACCATTTGCAACGTTTTTGGATCAAAGGAGCCATTCAGCTTTCTTCTAAAGAGGAAATGCTCCCCAGATTTCCGTGGGCGGTAAGCATGTTGAATTGCTATAGGCCACACTGCCAATATCTAACCAAAGAAAGCTGAAATACCAAGTCTTATTCTGTTCAGAATCACTTCTCCAGGGTTTTACCTCTGAGAGAATAGAAATATGTTCAAAGAAATTAAAATGTCTTAAGTGATCATGCTTTAAACAGTGCTTTAGCCAAAAGCCAATATTAACCACTAAAGCAATTCTGAGCTTTAGCATCAGATAAAGTTCACAATTATCTCATATTTATGGGGCAAAGTTTATTTGACAAAATCTTCAGTTTAAATAGGCACATTCATCAGGATATGAATCTACTAGTTTATACCACCATATGAAAAGCAGTGTGCTATTATAACCCACACATGGTGGGTAACACTAGGTTTAAATCAGACTTGCTTCAGGGCTTGACTACTGATTATTAAACAGTTTTGATGCTTGAAGGGAAAATCATACTGGTTACTGGTTTCTGGCCCCAGTTTCCATGTTATTCAGAGAGTTGTGTTGGATGTCCATCCTTCTTTGCCTGAACCACAAGATTATTGAAGATAATGCTACCAGAGGCAACTTGCATGTTGCTTCTTTACTCTGTTAAATTATTTCCTTATAATAAATTTCCAGAAGTAGAAATAGCCTCTTTATGACTCTTAGTATGTGAATTTATCCTAGTGTTTTTCCAGAAGGGTGGCACACATTTTCAGTGCTGCTGGCAAAATATCTGCAATAATAATAATAACCGTAACAAAATGACTAGCTTCTATTTGTTGAGTGGTTGTTGTGTGTTAGGCACTGTGCTAAGCACTTTACACACACATTATCTTTTCTGAACCTCCCAACAACCCTGTGTCATAGGTACTATAATTATGCCTATTTCCAGATGGAGGTGATGAGATTCAGAGAATCAGAGAGACTAATCAAGTTCCCTAAGGTCACACAGCTCGTAAGTGTTGTCTCTCCATTACATGTGAAGTAACAGTAGTATTAACTAGCAATAACAGATAACAAGTATTGAATGTTTAATATATACCAAGTATTGCATGTATAGACATCATATATTTTATATATATATTATCTGTACATCACCTTTTTAATGTATTTAACTTTATCACTATAACTTTATCTGCATTGGATATTGTACTTCAAATTTTCTTTCTATCTTCTTCTCTTTTTCTTATTTAGTGGGTACAAAATCATCCCTTGGGGTTAAAAAAAAATGTTTCTTAATTGTAAAGGTGAGCATCTCTCCTATTCAATATCCAATTTCCTCATCCTTTTTAAGGATTTAATGAGTGAAAACATGGAAAGCATTGAGAGCATTCCCAGCCCATAGTAAGCAGCCTAATAAAGTTAGCTATTACTTAAGAATAACCTAATAATAACCACTCAAGCATAACCAGCCATCTATAGTTGAACTCCTGCCCAGACAGAGACCAGCTGTTGCTGGCTGCGTATTTACCCCCTTGGGGTGACTATACCCGCACATTGGACAGTCCCTTGTATGACATCAGCTCCACAATTAATTAATTCTGAGGCTGGCATGCCCTCTCCATGAAAGGACTCTCTGCCCTTCAGTTCAGTGATTCATCATATCACAAGACTCCTCAAGATCTTTCTTCCAAGAAAAGCTATTAGTCTAAAAATGAAACTTTGAGAGCTCCCTTTCTGACAAAACAGGTTTTATAGAAACCCGAGGAAGAACATTATAAAACCAACTCTGTGGGCTAGTCAATATCCCACGTCTAGAGGGAGAGGGTGTGGGAGAAGTTTTCAATCACTCCTTCCTGAGACATCCTTAAATCAACTTCCCATTCAGAAACAGTATTAGTTCAGGTATCGTCTCTTTCCAACCAACATCTTCAATTCCCAGATTGACAACATCTTAACCCATCAAGAACACTCCTGATTAAATCTCTGGGCTGTCAGGTCTTTGGTTTGAAAAGATGTGTGATGGGGGGCTGAGTTCTCCCTCCAGCTCAGGGACCACCAGTACTCAAAATCTGACAAAGAGGCAAATAGTAAAAGTTAACTATTTCATACCTGTGTTTTATCTTGTTTTCTGTGAGAACTCTCTGCTTATGATTCTCTAGTAATAGAATAAGGGAGCGGTCTGAAGCCTTAAGGGCATTGACATGAAAATATGGTGGAGTAAGTTAGCTCTAAGAGGCTTTAAAGAAGGGAGACAAGAGGAAGTGTTTTGTTGGGTGACAAGGTATCTTGGCACTGCGTTTACTGAGGCCTGGAGCCCACCACTTAACCTCTCTCCAGTCATGGATCTAGAAAATGAGAGAGTTGATTCAAATTGGTAGTTTTTAAACTTTTTAATGCAGTGGAACCCTTTAACAACCTCTTACTTGGAACTCTGATGTATGAAACAGACAGAAATCTACTTCAACTCTGGTTGAAGTAGAACTGAGGGGCCCAAAGTGCTTGGGCCTTCATTTCACTTATTTCTTCCTTTTCTTTCCCCTCCTCCGATTTCTCCCCCATTCTCCTCTTCTGGCAGCTTCTGAGGTACCTTTGAGGAACTCTTGGACCCAGATTGTCACAGTTAGGAAATCATGGCTTTCAGCAAATCCTAAGGTCTTACTAGTTCTGAAGATTTTTGATGTCAGAAGCCAGGTCAATATTAGGCCATTGAGCATGGTGTAGAAAAAAAAGACTGTCAACTTGGGAATTAGGCAGACTTGGGTTTCAATCCATGCTCTGCCATGGGCTAGCCACAGAACGTTGGACAAGTCAGTTATCTTCTTTACAAAAACGCTTTTCTCTTCTGAGGAAGATGAGTGCTTCCTCAAAAAAATAAACAGTAATAAAGCCCATGACCAATGTTCGAGAGATATTAATTCTCTTCTTTCCTGTGTCCCAAGAATTGTCTTTGGAGTAAGTAAAAAGTGACATTGAGATAGGCATTCCAGTAGCTTTGGCAAAGAAATCATCTGGGGGTATGTAACATACCCATAACATATGGAAAACAGAATTTCCAGTTATCCTTGGAGATGGACAGAGGAGGGAGAAGCTTTTCACTGTTCCAAGAGAGTTTTATGAAGAGGAGGATGAAAGTTTTCTTAGAAGAACGTAGAAAAAAAAGAAAAAAACAGAAAAAAAAAAAAAAAAGAAGAACCTAGGATACAAAATGATCAAGTAACCAATTTGGCTCTTGGGAGCGTGACTTAGCCCAAGTTTGATGGTTCTTCACCGTCTGTAAGTGAAGTCAGTTGCCAAAGGAAGGGAGGACTCTTCATTTCAAGTGGTGACAAATTTGACTGCGTAAGTAGAGTATGGGGGAAGTGCCTTATAAAAAGACTTTGAGTGATCAGTAAAAGCAAATGGCATCTTGGGCCTGTTAACAAAAGCCGGGTCTCTATGACAAAGAGATATGCTCTCTTTACTCTCTGCTGCTTCAAACATGCACGAAGAACTGTATTTGAATCTGACCACTTGAGAGTATTCTTTCAGAGGGATCTATCAGATGATGACAACTAAATGAGGCAGGAATGAAGAACACATCCCATGGGGCTTCCCTGGTGGTGCAGTGGTTAAGAATCCACCTGCCAATGCAGGGGACATGGGTTCAAGCCCTGGTCCGGGAAGATCCCACATGCCGCGGAGCACGTGCACCACAACTACTGAGCCTGCGCTCTAGAGCCCGCGAGCCACAACTACTAAGGCCTGCGTGCCTGGAGTCCATGCTCCGCAACAAGAGAAGCCACCACAGTGAGAAGCCCGCACACCACAATGAAGAGTACCCCCGCTCATCACAACTTGAGAAAGCCCGCGGGCAGCAATGAAGACCCAACGCAGCCAAAAATAAAATAAAATAAATAAACAAACAAATAAATAAAAAGAACACATCCCATGAGGAATGTTTGAACGAGACCCAGGCTGGGAAATAGGCAGAAACGAAGACATTTCTTGGGCGAGGAAGCAAGAACACATGACTGCTTTTATGGTAGGAAAAGCTCACCAGGACCTACAGCTAGAACAAATGAGATGCAAGATGTTGGAGCAAGTTTCTCCAACCTTGAACCATTCAGTCTGAGACGCAGAACCCATGTGGAAAGTGTCTGATTAGATCAGCTTAGGTCACAATGCCTAGTGCATTGAGGATCTGGCTGTGGTAGACTAGATTATCATGCCAACACTTTACCTCCTCCCACGTAACAGAATTATACATCCACAGTCATTGCCACATGTCTTTGTAGTTCGTTTCACTAAATTATTTATTTTTTGTGTCTTGACTTTGTATTCAGCTATGTAGGTTGCTTTGTCCAATCGAAAGAGGTAGAAGTGACATGTCAATTCCTAGTCTGTGCCTTGAAAGGTTTCCCATATTTCTGCTTGTTCTTTTGTGCCTCTGCTACTTCTGTGAGAAGGCGATGCCTTTATTGTTCAATGGACATGAGAGTCACTGGAAGCAGAGCCATATAGCTGAGCCAACCCCCAACAAATTCTGTAGAGAAATGAGTGAGCTCAGCCAAGATCAACCAAGCCATCCCACCTGACCTGTAGATGTATGAGGAAAAGAATGATGGTATTTATATGCAAACAAGATCTGGGGGCTCTTACACAGCAATAGCTTGTTTTCTCAATGAGATACAGTGTATTAGTTATCTGTCACTGCATAGCAAATTAGCCCAAACTTAAAGGCTCAAAATAATAGTAAGTTTTTATTATTCCAAATAATTTCTGTGGGTCAGGCATCCAGAAGCAGTTTAGTTGAAAGGATCTGACTTGGGGTTTTACATGAAGCCACAGTTAAGATGTCAGCCAGGGCTACAACTACCTGAAGGGCTGGGTGTTTTCCTTCCAAGATAGCTTACTCACATGGATGGTGAGCTGGAGCTGTCTGTTGGCAGAACACCTCATTTCCTTGTCATATGGACTTCCCTGCTCATGTGTCCTCGCAACCCTGGCAGCTGGCCTTCCCCACAGCAAGAAGTTCCCCAAGAGAGAGTTCAAAGAGGGGGCCCCAATTCCTTCTTGGTGATGGATTGGGAAGTCACCCACCATGACTGTTGCAACATTCTATTCCTTTGAAAAGAGTCTCTAAGTTTAGCCCCCACTTAAGGGGAGGAGAATTCCGCTCCACCATTCAAAAGTAGGTGTGTCAAAGAATCTGGACATATTTTAAAGCCCCACAGGCAGGTACTAGGTTAAGAGATCATTGAATCGAACAAAATGCAGGAGAGGTAGCTCCCCAAAATAAAATAAGGTAGTTCCCCCCCAAAAAATATTTGAGTTATTTCTCAAAATAAAATGCTAAAGGAAGGGGAAGTGGAAGCAGAGAAATCAAAAAATAAACACAAAAGGAGGAAATGTCATGTAAAGTAGGCTTAGACTCCCTTGATATGCCCTGAGGAAAAGGAATAGGGGTAATGTGTGTAAGAGCTCCAGCAAGACAGAGTGGCATGATATACTGTGATGGAAGATCCTCTGAGGTTGTCCAGAAGAAAGCAAAATTGGCAGTAGAGTGACCAGTGGCAGAGGTAAGGTCAGGGCACAAGAACTAGATGTAATACACACAGAAGGTTTAATTATAATGCTGATGAAGAAGAGATTCCAGATTCCAAAGAGGCCCCTGCTGTTCATCCTTAATTTCATATATTCAAGCCTGTCTACTCATGAAGAAAGAGGACTATTGCAGAAGAAGGAGCCCCTGCTGTTCTAGTTAAAGATGCAGGTGGAAGTAGCAAAAGGGGTTTGAAGAAGACCACTTTCTAGATCAGGTAATATTGGCATTTGAGGCCAGATAATTCTCTGTTGTGGGGTCCATCCTGTGCATTATCAGATGCTTAGCAACTTATCCTCTGGACACCAGTAGCGCTCCCCACTAAGCTGTGACAGTCAAACATGTCTTCGCATGTTGTCAAGTTCCCTGGGGTGTTTAAAGGGTGCAGAATCTCCCTCAGTTGAAAACCACTGCTCTAGATGATAAAAATCACAGGATTGAATTCCAACATGAATTCCAGTTCCCATCTCAAAAATGAAAAAGTATTTTGTAACATGTCTGTCCATGATGATCAGAGCACTGAAGGATTCTAGAAACTCTGCCCTTTCATCATTTTTTTCTGCATTAACCCCTCTGGCAGCTTCCCCCTAACAGGAGAAAGGGCCAGTCTGTTTGTGGGCAGAGCTGGGGAGGCTCCCTCCCATTCTGATAACTCCAAGATGGAGGAAGTGGATGGGGTGTGGACTGTGCCTTCACTGAAGGAGAGGGCAGCAAGTAGGGCCACAGGTCTAAAGTCAGTCCCACCTTCGAGCCTTTGCTTTAGCTGTTTCCTCTGCCTGGAGCTCTCTCCTCACAGATCTGCATATGGCTAGTTCTTTTTGATCAAACAGGGCTCAGTTCAAATGTCACTTTTTCAGAGACCACCCAACCAAAAATAGTGCATCCCCTCAATCATGCCTTATCTCATTATACTGTTGCTTTTTTTGTTTTTTTACCACAATATTTCACCTCTGAATTTGTTTTCTTAGTTTGAGCAGGTACTTATTTCCTATTTCCAAACACTCACTAGAGTGTGAGCCCCACTGGGGCAAGGATCTTATCTTTTTCATTCATTGCTGTATTCCTTGTGCCTGGCACTGAGTGGCAGCTCAAACAATCTGTGTTGTACAAATGAGTACAGCATACTATGCTTGACATGGTCATTACAAGTGTGATGGTATTGCAAATGTGGAAATACAGGGGGCCGTGGGAGTGAGCACAGAGCTTGGAGATCTAAACTGTCTCATAATATAATATGAGACCAGAAGGCTTTGGCCAGGAGTAAAGACTAAAACAGTAAACAGCTATATATATATTCTAGAATATATATATTAACCCATTTAATCCTCGCAGTAGCCCCACGAAGTGGGTACCTTTGTTGGACACCATCGCCATTTAGCAAATGAGAAAATCAAATGGGTACCCAGAGGCTAAGCTAACTTGCTCAAGGTCATACTGCTCGTGGTATGGAGAGCTGAGATACGAACCTGAATGTTCTCATATTAGAGCCGCACCCTGAACCATCGCACTAATGGAGGAAGACAGAGGAGTAGCATGGTTGATGTCACAGAGGTGAGAGAGAACATGATGTTGAAAGCTGGAAGGAGTCCAGATGGATTATGTGGAGAGAACAAAGAAGCGGGTGGCAAGGGATGAAGTAAGCCAGATAGAAAGGAAGATGATCAAGGAAGACCTCATCAAAAGACCATCATTAGCAAACTCTGGGAGTCATCCTTAATGGAGCACAACTCTCACATTGCACCTTAACGTCAGCCATCCCATAAGCCATTGGATGGATTTAATTTCTTATGACCAGGTCCAATTTACCAGTTGGTAATATTTAGAAAGGTATTCATGGTAGCTGTCCTACCTTCAACCACCATTTTTTTTTAAATTATTTATTTATTTATTTTTGCTGTGTGTGGTCTTCGTTCCTGTGCGAGGGCTTTCTCTAGTTGCGGCAAGCGGGGGCCACTCTTCATCGCAGCGCACGGGCCTCTCACTGTCGCGGCCTCTCTTGTTGCGGAGCACAGGCTCCAGACGCGCAGGCTCAGTAGTTGTGGCTCATGGGCCTAGTTGCTCCGTGGCATGTGGGATCTTCCCAGACCAGGGCTCGAACCCGTGTCCCCTGCATTGGCAGGCAGATTATCAACCACTGTGCCACCTGAGGAGCCCCCAACCACCATTTACAGGGAGAACAAAAACACTGAGCCGAGATGCATAGCATCCTGGTTGGGTTTATTTTTTTCAAGAAGAGGCAACAGCATTAGTTTTTATCCTGGAATAGATGGTTTGTCCAGTTGTAGATGCTGTAGAAAGGAAGCTGAATGTTAATTAGATGTCAACAGTAATTATGGTGATTATGTTTTTTGAATAGTTATTGGGAATAGCTGGATCCACATCTAGAATGTGATGTGAATGACATTTTAATAGTTTTTAAGAGAAAGAGAGAGCAGCCTGTTACTAAGAAAATTACAGTGAATAGAATTAGAGTAAAATAGGTTTCTTAACAAAGGACTGTAACAATGATAATAGTCACACGTGAAGTATATAGGATATATTGAGGAAAATCATAAAAAAAAGGTTTTGAGACAGGATCCCTTATTTAAAAGAAAACCAATTATCTTAAATCTCTGCCTCAAGATTTCATTGGAATATTTTAGGCTGTATCCTTCTGATTTTCCTTAGAACTGGGTCATATCACAGATTTTATTAGCCTATCATTTTAATGATATTTTAATTACATGCTTTTTATCTACTACAGGGACTCTGGTTCTGCAATAACTTCTATGATCATCCACTTCATAAGACATTTTTATTTAATTTATTTTTAGTGTTTTTTTAAATCACAATTTGGAGTATCAATATTTAAGGCAGATATTTATTCTTTTTTTAATCTTGAAGGAGCCCTCCTTATTTATTTATTTAAAGGATGCTCTATTTAAAAGAATCAAGTCACTTGATTCTTTTAAATAGAGCACCTGCTTCATGTATTTAACACATTTCATATGAACCTTGAAGGTAAGGCAAGCTTAATCTACCCTCTCAAGCTGGAATTTAAAAATCTACAGAAGGGAGAGGCATTGCTCTAATTCTTTGTAATCACAAATTACCAGTAGGCAGTGTCGACGAACATCCTAGCATTTATTTAGTCATTCATTCAAAAATATTTGTTGCAGACCTACCAGTGTCACGTGTCACGGAAGAGGAGTGGGCAGTAATCCACACCATTATTTGGTGACATTCCTAAGGAAAAGGACATATTGCCATTGGTATTAGTGGCTCCCTACGACAGCTACTGCAGCCCAGGTGATGGCTGTCCCTCCCCTATCCCAACTGAGAAACGTGGTCGATATACAGTGATGAACAAGAGAGGCTCAGTCCCTGTCCATAACCGTCTATGGGAGGTCTCCAGAATGCAATAGGTGTGATCAATAGTCTAACAGAAGAAATACCTGAAACTGTGGATCACATGGGTGGCATACAACAAGGGTTAAAGAAACCTTCCCAGCAGAAATGGCCTATCAGCTGATAGAAGGTGGTACCAACTGCAGAGGTAGGGCAAGAGTGAACATCAGATGCAGAGCACTGAAAGCAAGAGTGTGGGACCCCCACAAGGAAGTGAAAATAGTTCTGTAAGGCCAGATTGTGAAAGATGGAGGAAGCTATGCTTAGTGTTGAGTTCAGCTAAGTTTAGGACCCTGTGACAGCCAGGACTTTATCTTAAGAGCAATCAGAAGCAGATAAAAAGTGTTGAGCAAGAGAGCGAACAGATCAGATTAACCTTTGAGGAGGCTCCTCCAGGCTGCCATGTGCTGAGTGGTTTGGAAAGACCAAGGCTGTCATCAGGGAGAGTGGTTTGGAGGCTCCTTCCTGCGAGATCCTGGGTAGGAGATGGTGGTGGCTGGAGC
The DNA here is from genome assembly GCF_951394435.1 of Stenella coeruleoalba. Classification (NCBI taxonomy): domain Eukaryota; kingdom Metazoa; phylum Chordata; class Mammalia; order Artiodactyla; family Delphinidae; genus Stenella; species Stenella coeruleoalba. The sequence goes on from NC_137156.1 coordinate 78,751,911, forward strand.
TAAAGGGTAAAAAAGAGTAAATGGATTTGAAGAGAGCATTAAGTAACAGAATCCACAGAACTTGGTTTACTGTACTGACTTCTGTGTTACTGGAGAACATTTCGATGTGCTGGGTTCAACAATACTGTGTTACTGGAGAACATTTCGATGTGCTGGGTTCAACCATAACACCAAAATAATAACAGCGATCATAATAATAGCACTTACTGGGTGTATACTCCATGAAGAGCACTTTTGATTAACACTTCTTATTTAATCTTCATACCACCACCATGAATTAGACATTGTCAGGGACAGAGAGAGAAAACTAGGGACCAGGGAAGTTGAATCTCTTGCCCAGGGTCACACTACGAGTAGGTGGCAGAGCCGTGATTTGAGTGCTGGCAGTCTGACTCCAGAGCCCATGTCCTTGCTGGAAATAAATGTTGGAGACCAATAATGGGATTCATATAAAATTTGAGTCTTGAGGTATGTGGGCTAAGAGTGTAGTTTGTTTGTTTTTTACTACCAATACTCTGTTTACTTGTCAGGACCAATATCCTTGGGTTTTCAATGAGATTTACTCCTTTTGCTATGGAGAAAACGTAGGTTTGGGGTGGGAAAGAGAAAAAGAAGGAAGAAATCAAATATTTAACAGTCTAAGCATGGATTAGGTATCCAGTACTTTACCTATACCAGGTACTTTTCTAGGTGCTTCATTTTTATTTCTCACTCTGCCAGGTGCAGGGGATGTATTATTTTTAATCTTCTAAGAAACTCTAGGTGGCAGGAGGTGTGGTTCCATTTGATGGATTCAGAACCCAAGATTGACAGTGGTTTAGCTTTATGTCCAAGGTCATTCCTCTAGGACAGGGCAGAGCCCAGCCAGGCTCTTGTTCTCTTTGCAGAGCACACCGCTGCCTCTCGAAGAGAAAAGTAGGACAGAGATGTGCAAGGCAGGTAGACCGTGGGGCAGAAAGAAACAAGGATGCAAAAAGTAGAGAAGAAAAAGGAAAGCTTTAATGAGTGTACAGTTTGGAGCTGGGCAATCCCACCGCAGGTCTCATTAGAATAACAGGGTTCTCCTCTCTTTGCATTGGTGCCAAGTTCCTTGATAGCGGGAGTGTGTTCTATTAGCTTTAGTGCCCCACTTTGAACTCCACAACAATTAGAAGTCAGGACCAGAACATAAGTTCCAGTCTAGATATTTTTACTGCTGGTAGAAGTGGTTTGGTGCCCTTTGGATTGTTAAAGGTCATTCCTTGTTGAATAATTGAGAGTCCAAGGAATGTTAGCTCACCTCTGAGTTTCCTTGGAGTAGATGATACCTCAACTCAGTCTGTCTGTCCTTCCCCAGGATCTTAAAATTGGAGGACTGAAGCACTGGCCGTTTAAATAACTTATTTACCTATTGAAAGTCACACATGTCCCTGGTGGTAAAGCTTACACAAAGTTATTTCCATTGCATCTTGGCTTTCCATGGAGCAGTCACCTGACCCGTATATGACTGCAGCAGCAATAACCCATTGCAGCATAGACCAGGAGTGGTTCAAGAGTAGTAATGCTCTGTCCAGGTGGCTTCTTTATCCCTGTGATTAATAGAGGGTCTAATTTACATCAAGCTCTCAAAAAATGCTTGAATGAATGAAGAGTAGCAGGAATGATGAGCAACTTATTCCTGTATAGTGAGGCAGTGTAGTTTAGTGGTCAAGCCTCTGGATGCTGAGATCAGATTGTCTAGGTTCAGATCATCCTAGCTACGTGTTTGACATTGAGCTCTCTTGCCCTCAGTTTTCTCCCCTGTAAAATGGAAATAATACTGTGGTACGATAACTCCACTTAAAGTGCTGAGTAAGACCTGATGTATATATAGTAAGTGCTCCATGTGTTAGCTGTTACTTATTCGTCAGTTTTAATAACTTACAAGTGAAATGCCTTATTTATATATAATCTTATATCATTGCCCAAAGATACCTTTGCTTAAAAGAAAAAAAAGAAATACACATGCAGAAATCATTCTTTTGAGAGGTGGATCCAGAGGTGCAGTCTAATTTTGTTGGGGAGCAAAACAAACGGGGTGAATAGAAAGGGTAATTGGATGTTAGGCTATAACGCAGAGTGGGTGTCTTCATTTTCCCACCCAAGTACAGATGCTTGGGCTCTCCCAGCAGTAACACCATGTTGATATTGATGGCCTGTCTTTCAGAAGGTTAGACTACCCAGGTCCATTTGAAGGGGCTGAAACTGTCCACTTGGATTGGGGTCAGCAAAGACGCTGGACCTACTGAGGGCATCTTTCTATTGAATGATTCACAGACATCTTTAGCACACCGGCCGACTGGGCTTCTGAGAAAGCTCTGGGACACGGAGTGCTCACCCCTGGAAGTTCATGGGCTTTGGCTTGGCTTCCCCATGGCCACCCACAGAGAGCCTCTGCAGTCTCCCTACTCACGCTACCCTCTACTCTTCATGAAGTCTCTCCTCTGTGACTCCACCACTGTCCCTCGGGATTTTGAGCCCCACTCCTCTCTTCCTGTCTTCTCTGCCCTCTGGGGATGAGGCACCCTTGTCTTGTCTCCCTACAGATGGATCAGTCTGCAGCTTTCTTTCTTCTCTTTCTGATAAGATCAGAACATAAACCTGATCTCCTTCCTTCATTCCTCAGAGGCTTCCATTTTGATTCTCAAAAGCCCTTTCTTCTCTCAACAGCATTCCTTATATATCAAAAGCCATGGTTTCAAAGCTGTTGTTTCTGATGTGGGCTTCAAGAACATAGTTTGGAATTCAGAAACACTGAACATCAGTTTCTTTTGTTCCTTTTACATTTCTGCTGTAACCACACCAGTTCTCCTTGAGGCAATGTGGTGCTTCTGACTGATAGGATGAAGGGTCATAATCAAGGAAAGGAAGAAAAGTACAATGATTGATGTTTTAAGATCCTATCGTGCTACATTACATCCGCTCATTCTGAGTCCCATTTTCAGGTTTCAGCAAGTTGCTGCCTGTCTTTGACTCCATGCTGACACTGATCCCTGGGCTCTGCTATCATACCCTCACGAAGATATAATACGAGTACTAGGGTGATGTGGGTTTCCTGAAGTTCACATTCATCACAACATCTTTCATCCTTATTTTACAGATGAGGAAACTGAGATTCAGAAAAGTTGAGGCCATCATTTTTGCTGTTCATCACATTTTCAGCTCCCCTTTTTAAGTGCTGTTCTACCTCCTTGGTATTAAGTATACCTATATAATTTATTTGGTAAATATGAGTAGAAGTGATGCATGTTACTTATGGGTGAAACTCTGAGAGTCAATGCACAATTCACCATACTCTCTTTCTCTGTGTCTCAACAATGCGTTCCAGGTGGTGGAAACTCAATTCACTTACATCCTGGAATAAGGATGACATAGAGCAGAGCCCTGTCTAACCCTTAGTGGACAGGTAATAACACACAAGAAAGATAACTTTGTTGCTTTAAGCCACTGGGTTTTGGAGGTTGTTTGTAAGCCTAACTTGACCTTGATCATCCTGATTAATACAGAAGTCACTCATTCATGCAGTTATTTATCCATTTACTCATTCAATAGATGATTAGCGAATATCTACTCTGTGCCAGATATAGGCTAGGTACTGCAAAAACAAAGCATGATACTTATTGTTATAGCCTCTGACAACTTATCCACCAAAGTCATGAAATGGTTAAGTTAGGTTTCATACTTAAACCATTGGATTCCAGAGTTTGTGCTCTGAAATGCTGCATTCTACTGTCTCAAACAGAGATTTCTAGAATAGTTTACAATTGGTTTTTTAAATCTTTCAGGGGCTGGGTCTCATCTATCTTAGCATAGCAGGCTAAATTCCTTATGTGTTGTCAGTTCAGTTGTAATGGACAAAGTAAAATAACTTAGACTCACCACCAAAGAGAGGCTGAACAAGATGCCAGAACTTGGCCATGTTTTATGGGGAAGGCATCAGTCATGTTTTCTGGCTGCCTAGCAACTTTTAAATCCTGTTATGTTTACAGGATTTTCCCACTTGATGGTTCCCACCTCCCCAGTGTGGGAGCCCGAAAACTCACTTACAGCTTCCTTTGCAGCTAGAACACAGAGCCATATAACAATTCTCTACCAAGCAGACTCACCCCCTCTAGACTTTAATTCAGAAATGAGCAATCAGAGGGAAAAGGCTTACTGTGGAATCCGTTTAGCTGGGGAGGGGCAACAGAGAGGTCCCGGTGTTGAGAGCAGTGCTGGCAGGGGTGAGTGCCTGGCATGTGTGTTGCATCTGTAATGAGGCTGCAGTGTTGAAAGTAGCTCATTCAATAGTACCACTGCTGGGGGGAGCAGCGTTCTTCTCATCAGGCTAGTTCTAGAACATGATTTGGGACATTATTTCTGGAAATTTGGCATTAAGCCCAGTTCTCTAAACCTCCCAATAATTCTGTGAGCTACCCACTATCCTTTAATGAACTTGTTTTCTGCTTAATCAGCCACAGTCAGTTTCTGCTTCTGGTAAGGAAGAGCCCCAGCTGATGCAGTGTGGAAGCTGCATCAGAAAAGTTTCCAGCCAGATCCTGGGGAAAGAGAGCAGCAAATGGCTAATCTAAAGGTGCATGGGTGTGAAGGTGGAGAATTAAAGTCTAGGAAATCTGAGATCAAAGGTGGGAAGGGTTGAAAAGGAGGCAAGCCTCGGGTTCCCCATGAACACATTGGGGTGAACAGCATCCTTCTGCAGGCCCATGACTCTTAGATCCATTCATTTAGTCATTCAACAAATATTTAGAGAGCATAGACTGTGGGCCTGTCTCCACGCTGGGCACCGGGGGATATAATGGTGGATAAACCAGGCATAATCCCAATAGTTTTATGTAATGGGAAGGCTGGTCATAATCAAATGATTGCAGTAATGAACAAATACACAATTACAAATGAATAATAAAAGAAAGTGATGTTCTAAGTGCATATAATAGGATGACATGACCAAGTGTGGGAGAGCAGTGAAACCTTCCTGAGGAGGTGATTTTGGAGCTGAGATCAGAAGAGTAAGGACAAGCAGGGGGTGGGACACAGCAGAAGAACATTCCAGTAGATATGAGCAGCATGTGCACAGATGCCAGAGACAGAGTGAACGTGGTCTGTTTGAAGAACTATAAAGCTGATGAGATTGAGGGGAACAGAAAAGGTGATAATGGAGTGAGGTTAAGGCTGTAGTGATACAGCAGAGCCAGCGAAAGCCATGTAGAGTCCAGAAGCTCTATTAAGGATTTTGATCTTTTTCCGAAAATCCACAGGAGGCTCTTGAATTAAGTCATGCACTAACACTGCCAGATTTGCATTCTGAAATGCCATGCTGATTATAGTGGGGACAGAGCATGTGGTCCACGAGTGGAATGAATACAAGAGAGTGAATTAGGAGCCTATTGCAATAGTCTAGGCATGAGTGGGTTGCTAGATCAGGCTAGGGCATTGGCAAGAGAGATGGAGAAGGGTAGAGGGATTGGAGAGATGGAGAGGAGGAAAATCAATGAACTTCACGATGAGTTAGATATGTGATTTGTGGGCCCCAGCTTTTATGACTTGGGCAACTTACATAAGGACCATTGGAATAGCAACAGTTTGAGCAACAAAAGAGCAGGGACAGTACATGCTGAGACTGGGGTGTCTTTGTAACATTCAAGGGAGGAAATAAGTACAGAGGTAGCTGAATATGAAGATCTGAAGCTCCATAGAGAGTTTTGCCCTGGAGATATCTCTCTATTGATCTCAAAGGCAGAATCTTCTGTTAATCCCATACCCCTAATTTGTCCCTTCCCCCTCCCCTCTCCCCTTTGGTAACCACAAGTTTGCTTTCTGTGTCAGTAAGTCTGTTTCTGTTTTGCATATACATTCATTTGTATTAATTTTTAGATCCCGCAAATAAGTGATATCACGTAGTATTTGTCTTTCTCTGTCTGACTTATCTCACTAAGCAGAATATTCTCTAGGTCCATCCACATTGCTGCAAATGGCAGTGTTTCATTCCTTTTTACAGCTGAGTAATTTTTTTAATATTCCATTGTGTATATATACCACATTTTATTAACGCTATATAAAATATATCTATATATAATAGATAAGCAACAAGGATATACTGTATAGCACAGGGAATTATACCCATTATCTTGTAATAACCTATAATGGAATATAATCTGCAAAAATACTGAATGACTATGCAGTATACCTGAAAGTAACACAATATTGTAATCAACTATACTGCAATTAAAAATAAGTAAAATCAAAAAAACCCCACAAAACTGGGGGGGAAAAAATCAGAATCTTCTGAAACTACAATCTGACTAAATCCAGACTGAAAAACCCAAGTTTGGTGCATTCATCCACTTATTCAATTCAGTTTCATCGAGCATAGACTTTGCACCAAGTGTGGGCATACAGAGACAAGAAGGGGACACGGACCTAGAGGAGCATATAGTATAGTTGTCAAGTAGAAGAGTCAAGACACGAGCATAATAAAATGTAAGTAGTAGAGGTATGGACAGAAGTCTTTAAAAAGGCGCATTTTGGAGGGCGTATTTTAGGGTTGAGGTACAGGTATGAGTTTTGTTCTGGGAATGGGGGACAGTGCTACAAAGGCTTAGAGACATCGGTCAGTACATTGTTCTTAAGGAATCACCAATATTATTAAGTAAGGCTGAAGCAAGGGAATTGGGGGCTGGGCAGTAGTAGAAGGTGAGGCTAGAGATTTAGGCAGAATCCTGGTATCAGCAATCCTATAAACATTTTTAACTTTAACCTAAAGATTGCCAGGTGTCACAGAAGCATTTCAAGAATGGGAGAATGGAATCAGATTTGTGTCTTGCATAGATAGGTGGATGGCTTTAACAAGAGATCAATCTCCAGTATCCAAACTTGCTCTCTGCATCTTTTCGGTAGAGGATTTTATATTTATTAGTACCTTTAGGGTTCCAAGTGTCCATGTCATTATCTTATCTCATGTGAAGCATGGCAGTTAGAAAATGCATACTTCATCCTTTTCACGGTTAAATTAGATAACAATCACAAAATGTCATTGGCTTGCTCCCTTGTTAGAAGCCGTAAAATAACCTTCCTCATTAAGCAGCCGTATTCTCATCACAAAGCAAATTTGGAACAAGGTACAGTGTGTCTTTAATCTCTCTTTAATCGATGTAGATTACCTCCTATCATGGTCCATGACTCGCCGTGTCTTGACTATAGGTGACTTGAACTATGAAGTCCTCTTACATCATTCTGCCACAATTTGCCAAAGGCTCAGAAGGTAGCTATCGGAGGTAAAAGTTTGGGTTTGTTTGGTCTTAATTTAAATGAGTAAATAATTGAGAACAAATTCTAAGAAGGAGTCCCTGCAGGCTTATGTAATGACTTATTTGGTCCACCAATAAAGCAAGACAGAAAATTAAGTTTTGCTGGTTAGGCTAAAGCCATTTTATGTTTCTTCACTGACGTAGGTGATGAGGACAAAAATTAAGACAAGATACTTGGAACAATAGAGCCCCAAGTACCACTTCAACAGAGAACAGCTATGCTAAGCTAGGACTTCAACTAGCACTACTATGGACGCTTCTGGCTTAGCCTATTCAAATCACTGTGAGTGCTGGTCGTTCTGTATGTTGTTACATGTAAGTTGCTGGCAGCTGCTGCTCAAGGTGATTGCTGCTTGAGAAAGAGGAAATAAGGGACTGGGGAAAAACATCGCCACCAAATGTGTTTTCCACGCTGCCCAAATGCTAAAAGGTTCTGGTGCTATGGAAATTATGGGGGAGTTGAACATTAACAAAAGAAATGATCTCTTAAAAGCAAGGAGCTGCAGTATCATCAAATAAGGAAACTTCTCCGTTTATTTCTTTAGTGACAATTGGAGGTGAGAATAAGAAACCCCAAGAAGAAAAAACATATATATATCTCTCTGAAATAGAAACAAAGACCCATGGTTGTTTTTCAGGTGGTAACTTGAGTATCTTGATTGACAGCCTCTGTTATGAAGCCAATATTGTGAATAAAAAATGATTCTTATGTGGGAAGAAAAACAAAGGAGGCTCACAGTGGTTTAAGAACGGCTTTCTGCTGGCTGGGTAGTTGAAAACTTAAAATATAGTTGACAGTAATTAGTTTTGTGTTTCTTTTTTCTTAACAACATTAAACATCCAATATCTTTTTTAAAAACACACAGACAATAGAAACCCATCTGATGAACTCCTTACTCTTTGGAGTTTTATTAAGCTGTGAACGTTTCCCCTGAGCCTAGGTTCTAAGTCTATTGAATTGGAAGAAGTGTAAAAAGAGATTTTACACAGCAAATCCGCCAAGTGCCTTCATCAAGGGAACAATGATAGGAAGATGTCAGCAATGTTGGGGCAAAAAAAAACCTACCCCTGTCTCTTCATTTTTGCAATTTATAAATATTGTCAGTATTCAAGGTGATTACAATAACTTTCAAAACCACCCATCACTAATGAAAAACTGGAAAATTTATCCACTGAATATTTTGAAACAATCAAGATGAAATCCACCTGCTACTGAGGTGTTTTGTTGTTGTTGTTGTTGTTAAAAGAGAATGTATTTGGGATGGAGAGTATGAGAGTCTGATTGCTGACTGACTGTATAAACGGCAGCTTTTCAGGTTAGATATATAGTAATTCAACCAAATCATTTGCACATGAGATGACGTTCTTTAGCAAACATGTTCGTGCTTAAGTCTTCCCCTTAAGTGTATGTGTATATTTTGAAATTTACCACTTTCTAACTTATAGTAAGGTAGTAAAGTGCTTTCTTTTTCTCTCTCTCAGCAGTGAATATTTCCTAAACTCAGTGATGTGTGCAGGAGGCTTGTCCTGGCTCCCAAGAGCCAATGGTCCAGTTTTCAAGGACTCTGTGAGCTGGTTGTTAAACATGGTCATTTTTAAAAATTAAATCGTATAGACTTAGAACTGAATAGGTTATATTAAAAAAAGAATAAACACTTAAAAGTCACCATTTTCTAATTATTTCACTACCTCTTACTGTAATCTGTGCTCTTAGGGTGATTCACGTGTGTTGTATTATTCCATTTCAGTTCACATGGCTATATGTAGTAAGAAGCTTGGCATTGTATTGTATTTCATTCTATTTTATATGAGTGTGTTTATGTGTAGCTACCTAGATACACTCATACACAGGATATGTATCAAACATGCCTAAGGTCTGAACATTCTCACTGTTCTCAGTCTTTCCACCCAATAATCTGGAAAGTCGCATTACAACCGCCCAGCTTTTAGGCCCATGAGCCACTAAGATTTAATGGAATATTTGGCTTAATAGAGCCTTAATAGTTTGTATGCATTTTTAATTTCGTCTTGAAGGGCAACATTTATGTACCTGTGCGTTCTTCCCACTTTGTCTAGGGTTTCTCCACATGCATGCTGACAAGGAACTGTGCCTTTGTAGTATCTCACCTGTTAAACAAACTTATTTATTTGAGGGCTTGTGGGAAGGGCCACAGCCTGGCCCTCGAAGGCTCTCTAAATAATCAGACAGTGTGAGTAATGGTACGCCTACTCGATGTGGATTCAGCCCACCTGAGTTCTAGGTCTGGCCTTGCCTCTAGGTCACTGGGTTGAACTGGACTAGGTGTTTCCCTGCCTTAGCCTCAAAATTGCTATAACCACCAAAATGGAAGTAGGACTAGACAAAGTCTAGTCTAATATCCCTTACAGTTCACACTCTGTGATGTCAGATACTTAGAACTACAAAGTGTTTCCCAGGCACGTTATTACTGCCTTGCCCACCCTCCTGGGCTCAAGGAAAGTGGTGCAAGGGGAAGAGGGGGGCTAAACTGAGAATCTTGTGGTGACAGAGCTACCCCTAGAGTTGCAAACTGGCAGCTCTTGTGTCATATCAGGTCTCAAGCCTGATAATTTGTCCCATATAACGTTTAGTGTTTCTTAAAAATTATTTGCCAGTGTTTAAAAGTCAAAACTTCATATTGGATTGCCAGCTTTTCTTGAAAAATTGAGGTCTAGCAACCTTGGTCCTCACATTTCCTGATTGCAGTGGGATCTGGGGCCTAGTAGCTGCTGCCTCAATTAAGTGGGTCAGGGACGTTATAGGATAATCATACCTTGAATCCTGACTATAGGAGATGATTTTCCAGGAAAGGCATATGGAACTCTCACATGAGGCATCACAACACTCTACCTTCTAAGCATAAGATAGAGAAAATATTATTGTAGACATCAGCTTATAAACAATACCAGGAGTAGGTTCATTTTATTTGTTCAAAGTAGTCCACTTGGTGAAATTCCAGTTTCTTCACAGTAAAACCTTCCTAGGGAAATAGCCATGATGGTTTGCATAAAATTTTAAGACTGTATCTACATAGGAATAAATCTAACAAAGGAAGTGTAAGATCTTATGGGAAAAAATGCAAAATTTTATTAAGACGTCTAAAAGAAGACAAGAAAAATTGGTTAGATTAAAAAAAATGCCCATGGTGAGAAGACTCAGTATTGTAAAGATGCAAATTTCTCCAAATTGGTCTATAAATTCAATGCAATTCAAATGTTAAAAAATGCATCAAATGTTTTTAGATAAATTTATTTTCCACTTTATCTGAAGAAGTAAAATCCAGGAAAGGCCAAGATAATTCTGAAAGAGAAGATGAAAGAGATAGGGACCTTCAAGATGGCTGAGGAGTAAGACATGGAGATCACCTCCCTCCACACAAATATATCAAAAATACATCTACATGTGGAACAACTCCTACAGAACACCTACTGAATGCTGGCAGAAGACCTCAGACTACCCAAAAGACAAGAAACTCCCCACGTACCTGGCCGTGTGGCTGACAGGGTCTTGGTGCTCTGGACGGGTGTCAGGCCTGAGCCTCTGAGGTGGGAGAACCAAGTTCAAGACATTGGGCCACCAGAGACCTCCTGGACCCACATAATATCAATCAGCAAGAGCTGTCCCAGAGATCTCCATCTCAACGCTAAGACCCAGCTCGACTCAATGACCAGCAAGCTCCAGTGCTCGACACCCCATGCCAAACAACTAGCAAGACAGGAACACAACCCCACCCATTAGCAGAGAGGCTGCCTAAAATCATACTAAGTTCAAGACACCCCAAAACACACCACCGGATGCGGTCCTGCCCACCAGAAAGACAAGGTCCAGCCTCATCCACCAGAACACAGGCACCAGTCACCTTCACCAGGAAGCCTACACAACCCACTGAACCAACCTTAGCCACTGGGGACAGACACCAAAAACAATGGGAACTACGAAGCTGCAGCCTGCAAAAAGGAGACCCCAAACACGGTTAAGTTAAGCAAAATGAGAAGACAGAGAAATACGCAGCAGATGAAGGAGCAAGGTAAAAACCCACCAGGCCAAGCAAACTAAGAGGAAATAGGCAGTCTACCTGAAAAATAATTCAGAGTAATGATAGTAAAGATGATCCGAAATCTTGGAAATAGAATGGAGAAAATACAAGAAATGTTTAACAAGGACCTAGAAGAACTAAAGAGCAAACAGACAATGATGAACAACACAATAAATGAAATTAAAAGTTCTCTAGCAGAATAACTGAGGCAGATAAGTGACCTGGAAGATAAAATAGTGGAAATAACTACCGCAGAGCAGAATAAAGAAAAAAGAATGAAAGGAATTGAGGACAGTCTTAGAGACCTCTGGGACAACATTAAACACACCAACATTCAAATTATAGGGGTCCCAGAAGAAGAAGAGAAAAAGAAAGGGACTGAGAAAATATTTGAAGAGATTATAGTTGAAAACTTCCCTGATATGGGAAGGGAAATAGTCAAGTCCAGGAAACACAGAGTCCCATACAGGATAAATCCAAGGAGAAACATGCCAAGACACATGCTAATCAAACTATCAAAAATTAAATACAAAGAAAAAATATTAAAAGCAGCAAGGGAAAAGCAACAAATAACACACAAGGGAATCCCCACAAGGTTAACAGCTGATCTTTCCACAGAAACTCTGCAAGCCAGAAGAGAGTGACAGGACATATTTAAAGTGATGAAAGGGAAAAACCTACAACCAAGATGACTCTACCCAGCAAGAATCTCATTCAGATTTGGCGGAGAAATTGAAACCTTTACACACAAGCAAAAGCTAAGAGAATTCAGCACCACCAAAGCAGCTTTACAACAAAATGCTAAAGGAACTTCCCTAGGCAGGAAACACAAGACAACGAAAAGACCTACAATAATAAATCCAAAACAGTTAAGAAAATGGTAATATCGATAATTACCTTAACTGTAAATGGATTGAATGCTCCAACCAAAAGACACAGACTGGCTGAATGGATACAAGAACAAGATCCATATATATGCTGTCTACAAGAGACCCACTTCAGACCTAGGGACACATACAGACTGAAAGTGAGGGGATGGAAAAAGATATTCCATGCAAATGGAAATCAAAAGAAAGCTGGAGTAGCAATTCTCATATCAGACAAAATAGACTTTAAAATAAAGACTATTACAAGAGTCAAAGAAGGACACTACATAATGATCAAGGGATCAATCCAAGAAGAAGATAAAACAATGGTAAATATTTATGCACCCAACATAGGAGCACCTCAATACATAAGGCAAATACTAACAGCCATGAAAGGGGAGACCGACAGCAACACAATCATAGTAGGGGACTTTAACACCCCACTTTCACCAATGGAGAAAATGAAAATAAATAAGGAAATACAAGCTTTAAATGATACATTAAACAAGATGGACTTAATTGATATTTATAGGACATTCCATCCAAAAAGAACAGAATACACTTTCTTCTCAAGTGCTCATAGAACATTTCTGGGATAGATCATATCTTGGGTCACAAATCAAGCCTTGGTAAATTTAAGAAAATTGAAATCATATCAAGTATTTTTTCCGACCACAAGGCTATGAGACTGGATATCAGTTACAGGAAAAAACTGTAAAAATATACAAACACATGGAGGCTAAACAATATGCTACTAAATAGGCAAGAGATCACTGAAGAAATCAAAAAGGAAATCAAAAAATACCTAGAAACAAATGATAATGAAAACACGATGGCCCAAAACCTATGAGATACAGCAAAAGCAGTTCTAAGAGGGAAGTTTATAGCACTACAGTCCTACCTCAAGAAACAACTCAAATAAACAACCTAACCTTACACCTAAAGCAATTAGAGAAAGAACAAAAAACCCCAAAGTTAGCAGAATGAAAGAAATCATAAAGATCAGATCACAAATAAATGAAAAAGAAATAAAGGAAACAGTAGCAAAGATCAGTGAAACTAAAAGCTGGTTCTTTGAGAAGATAAACAAAATTGATAAACCTTTAGCCAGACTCATGAAGAAAAAAAGGAAGAAGACTCAAATCATAGAAATGAAAAAGGAGAAGGAACAACTGACACTGCAGAAATACAAAGGATCGTGAGAGATTGCTACAAGCAACTCTATGCCAATAAAATGGACAATCTGGAAGAAATGGAAATTCTTAGAAAAGCACAACCTTCCAAGACTGAACCAGGAAGTAATAGAAACTGTAAAACAGACCAATCACAAGCACTGAAATTGAAACTGTGATTTAAAATCTTCCAACAAACCAAAGCCCAGGAACAGATGGCTTCATAGGCAAATTCTATCAAACATTTAGAGAATAGCTAACACCTATCCTTCTGAAACTCTTCCAAAATAGAGCAGAGGGAGGAACTCTCCCAAACTCATTCTACAAGGCCACCATCACCCTGATACCAAAACCAAACAAAGATGTCACAAAGAAAGAAAACTACAGGCCAATATCACTGATGAACATAGATGCAAAAATCCTCATCCATATATTAGCAAACAGAATCCAACAGCACATTAAAAGGATCATACACCACGATCAAGTGGGGTTTATCACAGGAATGCAAGGATTCTTTAATATATGCAAATCAATGTGATAAACCATATTAATGTTGAAGGAGAAAAACCATATGATCATCTCAATAGATGCAGAAAAAGCTTTCGACAAAATTCAACACCCATTTATGATAAAAACCCTGCAGAAAGTAGGCATAGAGGGAACTTTCCTCAACATAGTAAAGGCCATATATGACAAACCCACAGCCAACATCGTTCTCAATGGTGAAAAACTGAAAGCATTTCCATTAAGATCAGGGACAAGACAAGGTTGCCCACTCTCACCACTCTTATTCAACATAGTTTTGGAAGTTTTAGCCACAGCAATCAGAGAAGAAAAGCAAGTAAAAGGAATCCAAATCGGAAAAGAAGAAGTAAAGCTGTCACTGTTTGCAGGTGACATGATACTATACATAGAGAATCCTAAAAATGCTACCAGAAAACTACTAGAGCTAATCAATGAATTTGGTAAAGTAGCAGGATACAAAATTAATGCACAGAAATCTCTGGCATTCCTATACACTAATGATGAAAAATCTGAAAGAGAAACTAAGGAAACACTTCCATATACCATTGCAACAAAAAGAATAAAATACCTAGGAATAAACCTACCTAAGGAGACAGAAGACCTGTATGCAGAAAACTATAAGACACCGTTGAAAGAAATTAAAGATGATACAAACAGATGGAGAGATATACCATGTTCTTGGATTGGAAGAATCAACATTGTGAAAATGACTATACTATGCAAAGCAATCTACAGATTCAATGCAATCCCTATCAAACTACCAATGACATTTTTCACAGAAGTAGAACAAAAAATTTCACAATTTGTAATAGCCAAAGCAAGCTTGAGAAATAAAAACGGAGCTGGAGGAATCAGGCTCCTGGACTTCAGACTGTACTACAAAGCTCCAGTCATCAAGACAGTATGGTACTGGCACAAAAACAGAAATAGAGATCGATGGAACAGGATAGAAAGCCCATAGATAAAACCATGCACATATGGTCACCTTATTTTTGATAAAGGAGGCATGAATATACAGTGGAGAAAAGACAACCTCTTCAATAAGTGGTGCTGGGAAAACTGGACAGCTACATGTAAAAGAATGAAATTAGAACACTCCCTAACACCATACACAAAAATAAACTCTAAATGGATTAAAGACCTAAATGTAAGGCCAGACACTGTAAAACTCTTAGAGGAAAACATAGAACACTCTATGACATAAATCACAGCAAGATCCTTTTTGACCCATCTCCTAGAGAAATGGAAATAAAAACAAAAATAAACAAATAGGACCTAATGAAACTTAAAAGCTTTTGCACAGCAAAGGAAACCATAAATAAGACCAAAAGACAACCCTCAGAATGGGAGAAAATATTTGCAAATGAAGCAACTGACAACAGATTAATCTCCAAAATTTACAGGCAGCTCATGCAGCTCAATATCAAAAAAACAAACAACCCAATCCAAAAATGGGCAGAAGACCCAAAAAGACATTTCTCCAAAGAAGATATATGGATTGCCAACAAACACATGAAAGAATGCTCAACATCACTAATCATTAGAGAAATGCAAATCAAAACTACAATGAGGTATCACCTCACACCGGTCAGAATGGCCATCCTCAAAAAATCTAGAAACAATAAATGCTGGAGAGGGTATGGAGAAAAGGGAACCCTCTTGCACTGTTGGTGGGAAGGTAAACTGATACAGCCACTATGGAGAACAGTATGGAGGTTCCTTAAAAAACTACAAATAGAACTACCATACGACCCAGCAATCCCACTACTGAGCATATACCCAGAGAAAACCGTAATTCAAAAAGAGTCATGCACCACAATTCATTGCAGCTCTATTTACAATAGCCAGGACATGGAAGCAACCTAAGTGTCCATCAACAGATGAATGGATAAAGAAGATGTGACACATATATGCAATGGAATATTACTCAGCCATAAAAATAAATGAAATTGAGTTATTTGTAGTGAGGTGGATAGACCTAGAGTCTGTCATACAGAGTGAAGTAAGTCAGAAAGAGAAAAAGAAATAACCGTATGCTAACACATATATATGGAATCTAAAAAAAAAAAAAAGTTCTGAAGAACATAGGGGCAGGACAGGAATAAAGATACAAACATAGAGAATGGATTTGAGGACATGGGGAGGGGGAAGGGTAAGCTGGGACAAAGTGAGAGAGTGGCATGGACTTATTTATACTACCAAATGTAAAATAGATAGCTAGTGGGAAGCAGCCGCATAGCACAGGGAGATCCAGCTTGGTGCTTTGTGACCACCTAGAGGGGTGGGATAGGGAGGGTAGGAGGGAGACGGTAGAGGGAGGAAATATGGGGATATATGTATATGTATAGCTGATTCACTTTGTTATACAGCAGAAACTAACACACCATTGTAAAGAAATTATACTCCAATAAAGATGTTAAAAAAAAAATTTTAAGTCTACAAATTAAAAAAAAGATGAAAGAGAAGCAAATGTCATAAATGTCATATGAAGCTGATTGCAAAGATATTATATTTAAGACAGTGTCATATTCGTTCATTAATAATCAAGTACACCAGTGCAGCAGAATAGAAAGCTGAAAAATAGATCCATGCACATATAAGAATTGTTATATCAGACATTGAAAATCAGTGGAGTAAGAATGAACTATTTGGTAAGTAGAGTTAAGAAAATTGGCTTTCCTTATAGAAAAAAAAATAATTGTGCCCCTACCTCCCTTCATACAAAAATAAACTCCAGAAGGATTAAAGATGTTAATGGGAAAAAACAAAACTCTTAAAACTATGATAAAAAAAAAATTAAAACATCTTTATAACAGGTCTGGGAGGAGGTTCTTAAAACAAGTAATAAAAACAAACATTTTTAAGATAAATTACTTAGACTTTATTAAAATTAAAATTTTATATGACAATGGATATCTTAAAGTTAAAAGACAGTAGTCAACTTGGAAAAGACATTTTCAACATGTATAAGGATAAACAAAGAACTTGCATTTTTAATACATGAAGAACTCTTATGAATCAGTGAGGAAGAAACCACAAAATAACCCAACAGAAAAATTGCAGAAGATAGTAAGAGGCCATTCACAGGAGAGGACACTCAAGGAGGCAATAAAATAGGAAAAATTAATCAGTGGCACCAATCAAGAAAATTCAAATTAAAATAAGAGAAATGAAAACATATGTCCACATAAGACTTGTGGTTTTATTTGTAATTTCCAAAAAACTGGAAACTCCCTAAATGTCCATGAATGTATAGACAAAATGTGGTGTATCCATACACTGAATAGAAACTAAGTACTGATATACAACAAAGTGGGTGAATCTGAAAAATTATTATGCTGAGTGAAAATCCAGACCAAGGGGGAAAGAAAACTATATGCTGAATGATTCCATTAATTTAAAAAATCTAGAAAATGCAAACTGATCTTTGGTGGAAGAAAGCAGATCATTTGTTACCTGGTGTATTCATTTTCCATTACTGCATGATAATTATGACAAACTTACTTACAGACCTAAAGCAACACATTTATTATCTCACAGTTCCCACAGGACAGCAGTTAGCTGGGTTATCTGCTCAGGCTGAAATCAGGGCTGCAAACTCTTGAGGCTCTGGGTCCTCTTTCAAGATCTCTGGTTGGCAGAATTCAGTTCCTTGCAGCTGTAGGATTGAGACCCTAAACTCTGCAGGCAGCTGTCTTTGTTATGTGGCTGTCTCTACAACACTGCAGTTTGGTTCTTCTTGTCTGCTTTCTCAAATCTTTGTGGCTTCTTTCTCTGACCTTTAGAACCTCTTTTAAAGGGCTCACATGATTAGATCAGACCCATCTGGGATGACCTTCCTTTTGATTAACTTAATCAAGTTAATCAGCCTGATTGGGAACCTTAAGTCAACTGATTAGGAACCTTAATTATATTTGCAAAATTTCTTCACCTTTGCCACATATGTAACGTAATCACTGGAGTGCTGTTCTGTCCTCTGTACAAGTCTCATTCACGTTCAAGGTGAGAGGATTACATAGGATATGTATACCTGTGGGGAAACTTGAGAGTCGTCTTAGAATTTTGTTTATCATACCAGGGTCAGAAGTTGAGAGAGTTGCAGAGAGGTACTTATTACTCCAATTTTATTATAATTATTATTACCTCAGATGTGTTTTGTATCAGATAAGAAAACCATAGTATCCAGAATCCATATTTGTTTTTTTTAAAAAAAGCAAGCTTGGGACTTCACTGGTGGCGCAGTGGTTAAGAATCCACCTGCCAGGGCTTCCCTGGTGGCGCAGAGGTTGAGAGTTCGCCTGCCGATGCAGGGGACACAGGTTTGTGCCCCGGTCCGGGAAGATCCCACATGCCGCAGAGCGGCATGGCCACTGAGCCTGCGCATCTGGAGCCTGTGCTCTGCAACGGGAGAGGCCACAACAGTGAGAGGCCCGCGTACCGCAAAAAAAAAAAAAAAAGAATCCACCTGCCAATGCAGGGGACACGGGTTCGAGCCCTGGTCCAGGAAGATCCCACATGCTGCGGAGCAACTAAGCCCGTGCACCACAACTACTGAGCATGGGCTCTAGAGCCTGCGAGCCACAACTACTGAAGCCCGCGCGCCTAGAGCCTGTGCTCCGCAACAAGAGAAGCCACCGCAATGAGAAGCCCGCGCACCGCAACGAAGAGTAGCCCCCGCTCGCCGCAACTAGAGAAAGCCCACGTGCAGCAACAAACACCCAGCGCAGACAAAAATAAATAAATATTTTTTTTTTTTTTAAAAAAGCAACCTTGAATTGTCTGAGTTTAATATACCAATGCCCCAGGACAGGTTTCTAATCCCTCTATTAACAAACACACATAACGTTTGTAAATGTGTGTAAAACGTACACAATGTTAACAGTCCCTTTGACAATATGGGACACTTTGGAGAGTGGAGGCATATCCGTATACTAGACGTTATGTTTACGCAGGAGAATTTTCTCTCCCACTCTTCATAAATCCAAAGCCAAATCTCATTACACCACGCTCTATCCAGAGAGCAGAGAGAACAAAGGAGAAAGTGCAAATGACGGTTATCTTCCTCCTTCAGCCAAATTAAGAGAGGGAGACAAGGGGAAAGCAAGAGGTCTGGGTGTGAATATTTAACACAGTGATCTTTCTTACTAGGGCGTATGCAGGATCCCAGCCACATTAGCCCCATCCTCTAAGGAGGCAGGAGAGGGAAAGGGCAGTCTGCCTACCTCGCTACACAGTTTGTTTATAAAATGAAATGATGTGCCATTGAAAAATCCTGTTTTCACAGACTAGTGTGTGGAATGGGGGAAATACTTAGAATATAATCGTCAGGAAGGGAAGGCAAGATTAAATCCTATGTGTAGAGTAATCCACATTTTGGTTAAAAAAAAAATGAGCGAATATTCATTTGCATAGAGAAGAGACTGGAAGGATCTACTCTTCACTAAAAGAGTATTTATCTGAATGGTGGGATTCAGTGAATACTTTCCTGCATATTTCTGATCATAATAGACATAATTTGAAAGAGAAGGAAAAGACGCAGGTGTAAGTTAATTTATTATTATAGGTATATGCACTAGGAATCATTAAAGGCACACATGAAGGTAGCTTACAGCTCTCGCAGAGGGTTCCCCATGTAAGTAATCCATCTCAAGGTACTACTCTGCCAGTCATGGTATAAGAACCGCCGTTTTTGAGCTCTCACTATTTCCAAGCACTTGGTAGAGAACATCTGATTTATTCCTTGTAGCACTTCATAAAGACCGATTCACTGTAGCCTCGTTGCTACAAGCTTAGGTTCCAGAATCAGCCTGCCTAGTTTCAGATTTATCCCCCACTGCCTATGTGACCTAGACAAGTTAACCCCTCTGAGCCTCAGTCTCTGCATCTATAAAAGGGGACAACAGTAGCACCTACATCAGAGTTCTTATAAGTAATAGATGAAATAATGATATGTGGTAAATGTTGAGCATTCAAAAAAAGTGTGCTATAATTATCCCCATTATATGGATGGAGATGTTAAGGCTCAGAGAAGCTGAGTTATTTTCCAAGGTCCCTTGTCTCTAAGTAGAGAAGCATTCAAACACTTGCCTTCTCAAGTGTCAAGCTTTTAATCTTTATACTAGGAATTACTTTCATTGCTAAACCACAGGGAGCTTAAGACTTTACAGATAATTAAGTTGGGCTGGAATTTTTCTTTTTGTCCCTGTAAATAATTTAACTTGCTTTGAGCTGGAATTCAACTTCCAAATTACTTTAAAATAATTTTTAAATAACTCTAAAACCCTATCAATCCTTCCAGGTCTACCAAAATAAATACTCTTGTTGTGATACCTATCTTGACAGCTCCATTTCTTAAAGAAATAACATGACAAAAGAATGTCTTCCCAAACCTCGAATGTGGAAGACAAAACATATCTTGTGCTGTTTGTTTGAAAGGATGAGTTATATGCAGCGGTAAGCTCTTTATCTTAAAAAAAAGTATTACAAAGCTTCATGGAGACAATAAAATTTAGAAGAATCTGTTGTCTTGATTTTATTTACTGCTTTCTTTTTTTGAAAGTGAACACTGAGCTCTATATTGATATACAAGATAAACTAGTTCTTGGTATATTTCAACTTGTCTGAAAGTCAGTTACTTTGGTTACAGTTCGGAGGACATGTTCTCAGTGAAGAAAAAAAGATATTCACATTAATCATTTTCCCAGTGTATAACGTATGTATCAGTGAAGATGAGGTAAAGGCTGGCCTTGGGAAGAAAAGTTAAGTGCTTGGAACAAGGGTGTCAGCAGATTTCTGTCCTTTGATGAACTCAGGATTACTCTCCCAGTTGTAAGCCATATGGGAACAGTGGCTCAGAAGTCCCAAGGCATAGGTTCCAATCCCAGCTCAGCCATTGCTTGACTCCCTAAGGAGATTTGAGCTTCTTATTTCATCTTTCCTGGTCTCGATCTTCCATCTGAAAAACGAGGAGGGGGTGGTTAATAAGGCAGTGATTCGCCAAACTGGCTGTATAGCAGAATCACATGGGCAAAATCTTAAAACATACAGATTCTCGGACCCAACTCCAGACCTGTTGCCTCAGAATCTTTGGCTTTGTGCCTCTCAAGAATCTGTATGTTAAATAAGTTCGTTGGCTCAGACTTGTATACCCACTTAGTTCTTACCAGGCGTTGGTGTTTGGAAACCACCAGACTGCTGATTTCTGATTTACAAGGTTGAGGACAGTTGTACTGTTGTCGGACATTGATTCTTGCAGTGCTTCTCGTCTCAATAAAAACTGAATAGATGAAATGGAAGCTGAGTAAACCCGTAATTCCCTCTAAGCACTGGTTTCCTCAGATGCATTGTTGTCTATCTGCTTATTTATATTTAACGTGTGATATTACGATATCACAAGAAATATATATTTTGGTCTTCATCCCCAGTTTTTTGCGCCGAGATCCTAAAACCTTGTAAATTTCTGAGTGATGGGGCTGATAGGACTGTCTTACACAGAGCTCCTAAATCCCTTGCAATTTCCTGACTGATAGGAACGTATTTTGTTCTCATGAGGCAGGCCCCAAGATAGCTTCAAGATGGGGGCTGGTTACCAGAAAGACCAAATCTTGATGAGAAGCTTAAAACTTTCAGCCCCACTCTCCAGCCTCCAAGGACTGGAAAAGGGCTAAAGATTGAGTTAATAATCCATCACGCCTGTGTGATGAAACCTTCATAAAACCCCCTAAATGATGGGGTTTAAAGAACTCCTGGGGGGACTTCCCTGGTGGCTCAGTGGTTAAAAATCTGCCTGCCAATGCAGGGGACATGGGTTTGAGCCCTGGTCCAGAGGCTGCGGAGCAACTAAGCCCATGAGCCACAACTACTGACCCCACGAGCCACAACTACTGAAGCCCGCGCTCCTAGAGCCCATGCTCCGCAATAAGAGAAGCCACTGCAGTGAGAAGCCCACACACCATAACGAAGAGTAGCCCCCACTCGCTGCAACTAGAGAAAGCCCGTGCGCAGCAACCAAGACCCAACGCAGCAAAAATTAATTAATTGATTGATTAATTAAAAAAAAAAAGAACTGCCGGGTTCGTGACTGCATCCACATGCTAGAAGGGTAGCATACCTCCAGCTCCGCAGGAATAGAAGCTCCTGTGCTCAGGATCCTCGCAGACCTTGCCCTATGTACCTCTTCATCTGGCTGTTCATTTGCATCCTTGATAATATCCTTTATAATAAACCAGTAATAGCAAGTGAAGCGTTTCCCTGAGTTCTGTGAGCCAATGCAGCAAATTAGAAGACCAATAACATGCTCATTGCACTGCATCATTGCCTCTCCTAAGGAACTGTAGACAATTTAAATATCCAGCAATAGAGGGAATATTTAAATAAATTTTTGTATATCCATTGTATGACATGTCAGAGAGCCATTAAAAAGCATGACTTATAACATGATTACCACTAGGTCAACTATAAGCATGCATATTTTGTCAGCTATTGCTACATAACAAACCACATAACAGTAGGCATTTATTATTTCTCATTGATCTATGGATAAACAGGCTTGCTGGTGATGAGCTGGGCTTGCTCTTGTGTCTATAGTCAGCTGTCAAGTCAGCCAGAGACTCACTAGTCTAGAACAACCTCATGGCCATATTTAAGCGGTCAGCTGGCTGTTGGCTGGGCAAGGTAGTGACTAGACCATGGGTCTTTTCCAAATCATTCATCAGGCTATCCCAGCATTATTCACATGCTTGCTTGGAAAACTTCCAAGAAAGAGAGTGGAAACTGCAAGATAAGTTGAGACCTAGGCTGAGAACAGGCACAACTTCACTTCTGCCACATTCTATTGACCAAAGGAAGTAATCAGTGAGTCCAGATTCAAGCAGGACAGAAGTGGACTCTATTTCTTACATAAGAAGAGTTACAGAGTGTCACTGAATGAGCGTGGGTGAAAGGAATCAGAGCATCACTTTTTTGCATCAATAAACCACATATACGAACAAGAACTGGATGACATATTTTAAAAAAGCAAAGAACTGATATGTTCATAAGTTAGGGCTGTGGGCTTTTTTTCCTTTTCCTTTATGACTTTGTTACTTCATGTAGGTAGCTATAACATTGTTGGTGCAATAAACAGTGATTGAAAGGAAAAACACAGTAAGAGGAACCACAGTGAGAATAAGATCAACCACTTCATTACTCACTATACTGAGAGAATTGGATCCGTAATTTGCATATCACAAACCAATCAATATAGCCTTCTGTTCTGCAGTGCATGCAAGTGGGTAACAATGGAAAGATCCTGAAATTGCCAAAGTAGTTCTCTAAGATACATCCAGTGGCCTTGGATCTCAAGTGGAATTTAGCCATGAGATGTACAATTATTCTTAGCTCTCTGGGCACTCTGCATATTACCAGAGCTGGCACCATCTCAGATCTGTAACGCTTTAGCAATCTCTGGAACCCCCAGGGAACAATTTGTTCTTTAATTGCCATGATTTCTGATAATTGAAGTTTTGCCCATTTAAGAACCAAAATTTTAGTTCCTTTTTAAAAAAAGATTGTAACTATTTTGAACGGAAGTCATTCTTTAAAAGTGTAAGTTGTTCATGTCCTTGTGTTTTAAAATAGAGTTGATAAAAACCATTTGAACATAACATAGTTTTTGACAATATTGTTCTTTGCCACAATGCAATGACATCTTCAGATCTTTGTGGAGCAAAGTAGGGTTTCTTCACCCTTACATAAAATATTCTGAGAATGTTATGCTTTCAAGTTCTCACTTATCCCCTTTTTATTGTTTCCGTGCTCTCTCTTGCTCCCATGGGCTTTAAGAGTGCCTGCCTCCGACAGTTTGTTCCATTTTGCTTGGCCTCTTCTAATATGCTGTCATCTTAGAAAAACCCACTTTATTAAGATTATTTGTAGGATAAGAGTAATTACGCTCTGAGTAAGGACCAGGAAGCCTCTAATCTGAGTAAGGTGCGTGACCTTTAGTGTACAGAAGCTTGGTAACATGTCCTTTGCCTGCTTATTTTCTTGGTCTTGCCTCTATCCAAGGAAAAACAAGAGCCAGATATGGGAATCCAAAGCACATTAAATCCAAAGCACATTATCAGGTGTCCAAGAGGTAAAAGATATGAGTGACCGGAATGAATAAATAAAATACATTCTAGGTGGGCTCACTGTGCTAAGGACGTTAAACATTCCATAACCCTGTTTTGCCAAAGGTTAGTTTGTCACATAAATTACAGACGTTTCCAAAGCATTGACTTATTTTTACATGATAATTTAGGGTGCAGGGTGAGTTTGTTCATTTATTCCACACATTCATTTATTTACTTCTACTCTGAAGATGTGTGTGTGTGCACATGTGTGTGCATACACACACACAGTGAGAGAAACCCTGTCCACGTGGAAACTGTATTATTGTTTGGAAAATAGAAATATAAGCACATAATTGTGAAATATTAAAACAAATACTGTAACTGAAACATGTCAGCCACTATGGAAGAAGAGAAAATGGAGACAAGAAAAGACCCCCTAGGTCTCTCTGTCCCTGTAAAGTGTGGTTGATAATATCCAACTAACAGCTTTATTGTGAGGATTTAATTATAACCCTGAGTAAGGACATGTAAACTCAAAGCTTATTATATAAAGTATTATATATAAGGCAAGACTTGGATTCAAATCTTGATTTCATCACATATTAGCTAGGTTTTTGTTTAGCCCCACTTTTCTTTTCTGGAGAATGGGGCTAATGCCTGCCTTGCGGTGTTGTTGGGAAAATAAAATAAAAGAACATAAGTGCCCCACACAGTGCCTGGAAAAGAATAAGTGCTCCACAGCTCCTTTCTCCTTTTCCTCTTCACCAGAGGGGTGACAAATGAGCTGGGTTTCGAAGGATGAGTAGGAGTTCACAAACCAAACCAAATAACACATCCCCAACAGGGAAAGAGGCTTTTCAACAAAAAACATGTGGAGATTTGCTTTTGAAAGTGGAGGGTGATTTGTGAGGCTGTTGCCCTTCTCAGCAGAGTCAACAATGCTTCTCAGCAGAGTCAACAGTGCTTCTCTATTTCTTTCACTGTCTTCAGGAAAGCTAGTTCACTGACTAGTGTGATTTGTCAACTCACCTGCACCACCTCACTACTAAAATGTTATTTGAGCCCTCATTGCAATCAGACAGTATTGGGCCTTTATGAAGGAAGGGGAGGAAAATGCTAGAAATCCGTAACACTGCATAAACTAACAGAATTTTGAAATTGTACAAAGAGGGACAAGATATCCCTTCCGCCACCATATGCCTAGGGTCTGAAGATAAATCATAGGGAAGAAGCTTGAAATCTCTTTATTTAGAAGTGGTCTGTCCATCTATTTAATGCGCATTTATTGAGCACCTATCACTTGCAAAAAATTGGATTAAAAGGGAGAGACAAACATCAAGATGGTTAACTGTGAGTCAGACCAAAGGAAATAGGGACTATAAATGAAAAAAACAAACTAGAATGGATAGCAGAGGCAATTGCATTGGTCTTTGAAGGGCCAGTAGGGACGTAGTTACCCAAGAGGAAAAGTAAAGGCATTTTATTGGCAGGAACAGCACAAGCAAAGGAGCAGAAACATTAAAGCAAACAGGTGAAAAGAGAAGCTTGGTCTGTTCCAAAAATCACCAAGCCCCTTAAAAACCAAACAAACACAAAGAAAAAAGTCACACGAGAGAAATAGAGCAACAACCAACATAGTCTTTCCTTGATGCCCTCATAAAAAAAAGTCATGGTTTCCTCCTTCCCTTTTTTTTCCTTTCCTGCTGATGACTTAGACCTTTCAAAGGTACCTGTAAGCTGTGCAGCAGTCAGTGCAAAGGCCATGCCTTATCCTGAGCGCTCACTGCACCAACATAGGCCCTTGGTATCATTCTCCAGGGACCCGGCCTCTCAGCCTGAGGGCTTTATTTAACCCCGCAAGCGGGATCGGCAGGGTGTTTAATGCTTGCGGGAGCCGAAAAAGGATTGGAAAATAACTGGGCCAGTTTCCTGCACCTCATGGTGACCTACCCATTAATGCATCCTTTGCTAGCTCCCTTCCCTAGCTCTCTTCCCTTCCCCGACTTAATCCCTCCCTGCCTTTCCTCGAATCACCTTCCGAATAAACTACTTGCCCTTAGAGTATTGTCTCAGGAGGAAGCTTGCTGGAGAAGACAACTGAAGACAGCCTGCTCCTGGCTCCTGGAAAGGGTTGGGGCTGGTTTCATGGGAGAGGGCAGGATCCAGGCTGATTCTGGCAAACGGCTCAAGGAGCATTTTTGTTGGTTGGGGGACTTGGATTTTTTTAGTTGGTTATATTTTCAGAAGGATGAAATGAGTTAATTCATATGAAGTGTTCAGGCCGGGGCCTGGCACATAAATACCCGGCATGGTCATTGCCATCATTATCTTTGCATTGGTCTCCCCTCTTGTCTGTGCGTGTGAGAGCGTGCTTACTGAAATCTCACTCCCACCCCCATGGCACAGATTCTGGAAGGCAGCCTTCCTTTCTGGAGGTGAGACTCTTCTTCCTACTCAGAGCCTTGGGTGAATATGGATCTCACCTTGTGTGACAAACATCGTGGCTGTGTTGACTATAATTTAATCCAAGCACTGACCTCATCCACTGTGCAGGGGGTCGCTAACACCTGTGTCCTATCCAATTCTCACTGGGGAGAATGAGGTGGGGACCCTTCTGGCTTATGATTCAGGAGGTCTGAGTTTGGAACTGGTAATTCCTGACTCGTCTGAGCTGCTCAGGTGATCCAGATGTGCAGCCAGGTTTGAGAACCGTACTTTGCAGTGGCTCTGGTCCCCAGGATCCACGTCCCAGAGCAACGTGGTATCCGAACAGAAAGGGTGGACTCTTCTTCTTTTTCTGAACAGAACGCAAGGCTGACTTCCCTTAGACTACTACAGCTAATGTCAGAACAAGTTGTATTTCTAGTCCCTTACAGGGAGTTTCTGTGCCCACAGTTCCCTAGAGATGGGAGGAAAAGGGCTGCTCTTAGCGTTGAGATAAGTGACATTCTGGAAATATCAGAATGTCCTGTTCTTCAGCTTCACTCTCTTAATTTGTATCATTTAACAACTCGGGGATGGTTTATGAAGGAGCTAACATTTTAAGGGAGACATTGGTAAAGCAGTCTGTTTTAAAAATAGATGCACAGCTGAAAAAGAAAACTCCCTCTGTGTGAGTGCACATGGCACGTTGAACCATTCTAAGCTGGCCTGCAATAATAAATAATCAACTAACACAGTGGGAATGGTTGCATAGTATGTTTATGGAGGCAGACACTGAGCACAGACATGAACAGGAACTCTCTTTAGAATTGTAAATTTCAATTCTCAGAGTATTTTCACCAAAGATGTCTTGTGTTGGCATCACAGCTGCCCTGTGAGATAGCCAAGGCTGCAGCATCTTTCTTGGTAGTCCTGAATCCAAGGATTTGGGAAAAATATAAATTAAGAATGCAGGAAGCATCCCCAGATAGGAGGGATCTTTTGGGTTTGTAAAATTATGAGAGATTTTATTGGCCAGATGAATTGGCCAACAGAGACTTAATTTGCTTTAAGCCAAATGGCCAAATCCCATATCATAGGAATCCAGAGACACCTCTGGGTAGGACATACTCAGGCCAAAAAGAGAGGTTTTTCAAAGATTCATAAGCCCTTAAGTTAAAATAATGCTCCAGGTCTCTTTGACGGACCCCATTCTCTTGCTGCACCCCATCATAACAAATCACATCCCTAAGCTGGGCTGCGGTGGGAAGGTGGGATGGACTGGGAATAGTTTCAGATGGAATCAACCAAATTGGCCATGGCTAGTATGCTTGGAGCTCCACGGCTCTCATTTTTCAAATTCTACATTTTGTAAACTACGTGGGGTGGACGCAGACCTCATTCTCTTTCCTACAGACGCCCTATTTTATTAAGAGCTGTAATTTAGTGTGGGTTTTGGAGGCATGTTTGTTGGGAAGGAAAGGAAAACCTGAAAGCCATTTTGCATGGATTTGATTCTTAGATCTATCTGGCCTTAAGCGTTAGCAGGGAGAGACAGTACAAGACACTTGTGTTGTTATAATTACCCTCAGGCTTCCTTCCCTGTGTTATTTATAACACGTTAGCATCAGCATTATTCTCATTTTACAGGTGAAGAAATTGAAGTTTAGAAAGGCTCAAAGGGGCCCACAAGTGTACACACTTGGCCATGACCCCTCTCTTCATGGGGAGCCCATCAGTGAAGTCACACAGCTCATGATCTGATTTACTATTCGTTTCTCAGTGTACTGAGCAAGATTATTGAAAATAGTCTCCATGTTTTTCTTCCCTCCCTCTTATTATATTACCGGCAAGATTCATGTAAAAAATGGACCTCAGGGATTCTTTCTGATATAAAGTCTTAATCCTTATCATAGCAACCCCTATTCATCTTGTGGTTCTGCACCAGGCTTTAAGAAATATGTGTCAGGAACAGCCAAACTTGTAAGCTGATGGAGCTCTCTCTATTATTAAAAAAATGATATGAAAACAGAGAGCTGTATCTTTGCTCTTTCTGATTAGAGTTATGAATGTGGGCTTAAGAAAGTTCATTCATTTTCTCTTCCTGATTTAACAAAGACGTATTTAGTACCTACTATATGCGGAGCAGTAACTGGGTGCTGTGCAAGATTAGTGGGAAGAATGAGTCTATTGTCTAGGGGTTTCTGGTGAGACCACTTTTAACCCTCTACAGCAGAACAGCAGATATTATCATCAGAAATTATGCCATTGAAATACATCATCATTTTTGTTTTCCAGTAAGTATAAGCTCAGTCAGAGAAGTGACGGTCAGCTGCCCACCTTGTATATACAGTACATGCCAAAATTGCACACATTAGCAAGGCTGGTAATGAGATTTACAACCAGGACTTTTGAGTCAGACAACCTAGGTTCAAACCCTAGCTCTAACACTGTTTATCTGTGCAGATTTGGGCCAAGTTCTGAATTGCAGTAAACATTAGGTTCCTCATTGGTAAAATGAAAATAACAATAGCTTCTAGATCACAGGGTTGAATGATAATCAGATGAGATAGTGCATGAACAGAGCTTAGGCTAATACCCAGGAATAAACATTAGCATCGTTATTTGTATCACAAAGACCCACTGCAAGAAATGACAGTTGCCAAACAGAGGAATGGATAAAGAAGATGTGGTGCATATATACAGTGTAATATTACTCAGCCATAAAAAAGAATGAAATAATGCCATTTGCAGCAATATGGATGGGCCTAGAGATTGTCATACTGAGTGAAGTTAAGTCGGACACAGAAAGACAAATATCATATGATACTGCTTATATGTGGAATCCAAAAATAAGGGTACAAATGAACTTATGTACAAAACAGAAGTAGAGTCACAGATGTAGAAAACAAACTTACGGTTACCAGGGTATAAGGTGGGGGAGGGATAAATTGGAATATTGGGATTGACACATACACACTACTATATGTAAAATAGATAACTAATAAGAACCTGCTGTATAACACAGGGAACTCTACTCAATACTCTGTAATGGCCTTTATGGGAAAAGAATCTAAAAAAAAAAAGAATATTGGATATATGTATAACTGATTTACTTTGCTGTACACCTGAAACTAACACAACCTTGTAAGTCAATTATATGCCGATAAAAAAAATTTTATAAGTCATAATTAAGATTTAGATTTAGAGATTTTATTACAGCTAAAAAATAAAATGACAATTGCCAAATTCCTCCATTGCATCAGTGGTTCTCCATGCTTTTTTGCTTAAGACATAGAACATTCTCTTCTTATACCACCATATATAGAAGCCTGGGATATAGAATAGCAACCATTGGAGTGGAGTGGAGGGGTTGGAGCAAAGAAGGGTGTGGAGCCCCCTGTGCCATCTTCCCACCTCCATTGTGTGCCAAGGAGCAGTTCCATGGAATTCCTAGCATTCAGCTTGAAAGCTATGATATTAAAGATTATCCTTATAATTGTGAGCTGAGATGATCCGGTCATTTGGATGTACTATCTATATTCTGGTACATACAAGAGTTTAACAGCAATATTTATTTTATGGTTATATTTTACATGTGAGGGTAGGCCGACATGTTCACGTGTTTACCTCTATAATTAAGAAGTACATCAGAGTAATTCAGCACTATTCATTCAATCATTAAACAAATATGTTTTGAGCGCTATTTATGCACCAAGCCCCGGTAGGTTCCTGACTTATGCAGATAAATCAGAAAGATCCTAAGAACCTATCAGGCAGAGACTATTATTTATCTTTTTCACCACTGAATCCACCGAACTTAGCACATGCCTGACATAACACTCATTCCATGAACAATTGCTGAACTGAAATTTTAGACTAATGAATGACTGTCCTTTCATTGTGGGAGAATAACAAAGTTCTCATGGATTTGAGGATTGTTCTTCCCTATTGAAAACATGAGCCCCGAGTAGGCTTTAGCTGTGATATATAAAACCTGAGTCCCCTTCTCTCCAGAGTTGGTTTTTCTGAGATCTCTAGAGTGTTCCTAAAGGTACTCAATCCCTCCATTGGCTTGAAATATTTAATTAGAGCAGGGATGAAAGCAGAAATTACCCAGCTTATAATAGTTCTGGAGTTATTGCCTGCAGTCCAGGAGATCATGGATGGATATTGGGGAATCCCTAGACTGCCGTCCATGAAGTGTCAGAAGGAAGCAACTCTCCAAAGACCTGCTCTGTAGACTGAGTAGATGGACCCATGTATATACTATGAATATTCAGAAATGTCAACATTCAAAACCATTTTCAACAAACACTTACTTACTTTAAGCCTTATGCCTCAGTGTCATTCGCATAACTCCCTCATAGTTGAGGAAAATATGTTAAGTCTTTCTGAACAAGGCATGGGCTGTCCTTTTCTTTCCAAACCCTGACAATCTCTTCCCTCTAAAGGAGAAATGGAACAGCCAGGCATCATCTCTATAACGCAAACAGAACCTGGCAGAGAGTATCACTATCAGGAGTATAACTGTCCCACCTTGTTAGATGCTGTGCGTTTGCTCTGTACTTACACTCTGCATGCAGTAGTTTACAAGTACTCGATCTTATAGGTGATGGCGAGTGAGAAGACTCTACATGGAGTAAGGGACAGAACTGGAACTCGGGTCCACCTGTTTGTGTAGTCAGGCTCCAGGTAGGAAAGAGCTGGCACACTCAAACTGGGTGATTAAGGGGAGTTTTTTTTTTTTTTAAGGGGAGGGGACTTATTAAAAAGGAGTAAGGGAAGACTTAAGTAAAGCAAAAAGGGATGGTGCCCATGCAGCACCTTAAGGATAGCAACTGAGACGAGCTGTTACCCCCCCAAGCCCAAAGGGTCAAGTGGAGCGGGGGAGGACAGAGAGACCGAAAGAGAGACAAAGTGTGTGGAGAAGGCAACTTTACAGCACCTGTAGCCTTTGCTAGAGGGACGGACCCCACTTAGAAACCCATCAGGAGGGACCGAGAGAATAAGTACCCAGGCTTCAGTCTCCTCTTGGCCTCAGACCTCCTGGCATTACTCCCCATTGGCTGTGCCTCTGCTGGGATGCCTCAGGAGATGGGAGCTCATTCATGTGGTCCAGTTAGGTCAGCCTGGGACACAGAGTAGTGGGGGGAAGGGGAGCTGTGCAGCACAGTGTCTGCCCGAAAGGTCGTCGTGCACTTCACCATATGTATCTTACCCCGCAATCCTTCTGTCCTCCCGCATTCAGCAAATCATCTTTGCTTGGCTGCTCTGTGTCAGGCACTTTGCTTTGGAGGGTACGGAGATGGATACGGTATGATCCTGCTTCGACTCACAGTTTTCAGAGAATTTGTCAAACATTTTTCACTTGCTGGGGTTTTTTTTGGTTTTTGTTTTAACTTTTATCATTTTTTATTGAAGTATAGTTGATTGACAATGTTTAAGGTCTACAGTAAAGTGATTCAGTTATATATATGTTCTTATGCAGATTCTTTTCCATTATAGGTTATTATAAGATATTGACTATAGCTCCCTGTGCTCTACAGTAGGTCCTTGTTGGTTATCTAGTTTATATAGTTGTATCTATTCATCCCAAACTCCTAATTCATCCCTCCCCCGCCTTTCTCCTTTGGTAAGCATAGTTTGTTTTCTCTGTCTGCTTCATTTGCTATGTTCGTTATCATTTGTCTCCCTTGTCCTCCTAGGCAGGGCTGTGTTTCCACCCCAATACCCAAACACTCCTCAACCCTTGTTCCACTATATTTCTTAGTTTCTCTTGTTTCCACAAACTTCTTCTCTGTGTTCAGCTTCTGTTTGCCAGCCTTGAGCTCTCCTGAGGAAAGCTCATAACCTAATAAATGTTCAAATGTTATTGATATTACTTTATCTCATTAGGTCTTTGAAAAAGAAAAGAGACAGAGTTGGAGGAAAACACTCTTTCTCCCTCCAGAGAAATAAATAACAAGAGGTCTAGAAAGTTCTGCCCTGACCCTATTTACCTGTCCACGTCAGAATAAATGGCCTTTTATTCCTGCCAGGAGCTGTTTGCAGTCAGAGTAAGGAAGGCACCATTAAAGATTTCAAGGTTGTTCCATAAGTAGATTAAATATAAGTGCTCTCATTACTATAGCTTGAAAGAGTTGAAATTGTTTGGGGAGCAAAATGGAAGAAACTTAGCTAATGCCCTCAGTCATTTATTAGTGTGGCCAGAGTAATCTTCTTGTCTTGGATTACCTTCCTCTCCCTGCAGCAATGGAGGGAGAGGTCCTCATGGCGCTGCAATTTTCCTTTCAGTGTTTGCTAAATGCCTAGAAAGCTAGGCCTCCCACCATCCCAACCTGAAGCAGACAGGCCTGAAAGGACCCCTTGTGAGAAGCCAGATGTTTGGAAACAGAAGCTGTAAGGGAAAGGAGCTGTTGCATTTACCAGGTGGTGTGTCCACCAAAGGGGAGACAAGCATTTCGGTTTAGAAAAAAAATTCATTTGAAGTTGTCTGAAGGCCACGCTCAGTTGAAAGATCTGAGTTGAAGATCTGACCATATTGGAAATTAGCATTGCTGATGGTGTTTTCAGAGAATCACAGATTATTTACATCTATTTAACCTTCTCTATAAATACCCAACTCAGAGAACACTGTACTATTTTTAATAGTCTAATAATGGGTAAATGTTATTTTGAAGGCAGTAGTGACAATGCTAGTATCATTTTTTGCAAACAAGAACCATCAAACAATGGCATATTGCTTTATTCACGTCAGTTCTAATGGCATGTTGCACAGTGGTAGCCGACTTTCTGAACTGTCCGCTAGAATGGAAGTCAGGACAGTATCAGTGACTGACTGACGAGACTATTTGCTCTCTGATGACAAACTTACAGTCAGGTATTCAAATATCCAAATATCTGTGTGGGCCTAGATAAACTGAACCCTGGGCACCCAAGCTTCTATAGAACACCTGATCCATATGGTTTACAAAAGGAGCTCTCCACTGTCTTTGACACGGCCACCACTTAAATCAACATGATACAGAAATCTGCAACCTTTCAAGAAGGTTCCCCGAATGAGGAAGTACAGTCTGTGTCCATCAGTATGAGTCAGTCAATCACCTTTGTTCACCTGTGCTGCATTTCAAGTCTAAGGACTTTTGAGAAGCAGGTTTCTTTCCTCTGTCTCAAGCCTAACTTGTTCTCATGTTGATTGATTGATTCATTCATGAGATGTTATTAGGCATCTACTAAGTGCCAAACATTCTCTTAGACACTGAGGATATACAGTGTTATGCAAAACAAACAGACTTTCTACTTTCCCAGAAGTTATCTCCTAGTGAAAGAAGATAATTAAACAGACAAGTAAACAAGAACAAAAAGGCAATAAGAGGTACAAAAAACCCACATCACACACACACACACACACACACACACACACACACACACACACACACACACACACACACACACACACACACACACCCATCACCACCACCACCAGCAGCACTGCGACCACAACAACAAAATACAAGGTAACATGAAAGAGAGTGACTGGGGAGAGAGAGGGTGTTTTTAGGTCTGGTGATCAGGGAAGAAGGACCCTCTAAAGAGTGGACAATAGAACTAAGGATCCAGTGACAAAGGAAGAGAGCAGACAAAGATCTGAGGAAAGAATGTTCCAGGCAGAAGAAATAGCGAGTGCAAAGGTATAAAAGGCTAGTGTGGCTGAAGAGTAGGGAGGCAGAGGGTTGGAATTAGATTAAAAACAAAAAGGCAGATGAGAGCTGCATCGCATAAGGCTTTGGAGACACAGTAAAGAGTTTGAGCTTTACATGCAACCTACTGGACGATGACGGAAATTATTTTTCTCAGACGAGTGATATGAACTAATTTATATTCTAAATAGCTCAATCTGGATAACACATAGAGAATGCTTTATCGGGATAAGAGTGAAGGCAGGGAGGTCTGCAGGGGGTCTATCACAGTGGCCCAGGTGAGAGATGAAGGAAGGCAGGGGGCGTTGGGGAGCCGGAGAGAATGCGGACGCTTTATCTGGGACAAAATAGGAGGCAGGGAGAGCAGACCCCAGCAGCAGAATAGAATCCTGCCATTAGTCTTAGAACCTTATCTGGTCAAAGTTGAGCCCACAAGCCCTTTAGAGATCACTCAGTGGAAACCCTTCCATTTAACATGAGAAAACCTGAAAGATGGACAAATGAAGGGACACGCCCGGGGTCCCTGAGCAGGCCACTGGCAATCCCGAGACTGAGCCTCACACCTCCCGTCTTCCAGGGGCTTAAATAAGGTCAAGTCCACACAGAATGCAGCAGACCCCGGGCGGGGGCTGTGGCAGCTTGGTAGGCCCCCTTTCTACAGTTGGGCCTCCCAGTCTCTGTGGTGTGAATCCAAGCAGTGGCGAGAGCTGTGGAGTTATGCCAGGGTCCGTGGAGCCATATGTGGATCATGCCCACCCTGGAGGCTGAGTAAATACAAATGTAAATGCCGCAATGTGACATCTAGAACAGAGAGGTTCATGGCTGGGCGCCTGGCATCCAACTGAGTTCCAATCCTGGCTTTACCCATTGTTGACTGTGTGCCTTTGGATAAGTTACTTAACTCTTTGGGTCTTGGGTTTCCTCTTCAGTAAACCGGAATGAAAATCATAACTTTTCTTGGTTCTGTGAGGCCCACATAGGATAACACCCTTGTACAACCAAACAAACAAAAAACTTAGACTAGCACCTGACACAGACAAATATTCAAGAAATGTTTGGCATCATTATATGGAATTCAGAACTTCTTTTAGTGGAAATGGGGCTCTTAATATTCAAAACCCTGATAAAAGTGACTCACTCTCCACCCGAAACTGTTAAGAGTGCTTCTGCCCTGCAGGTGTGTGGCTGGAACTGCATCGCTTTAACTGGGCTCTAACACGGCGGGTCACCAGCCGCCTGGCAGGAACTGTGGCCTTTAGCACAGGGACCCGATTCCTTCAGTCAGTCTTTCATTCATTTATTCCACAAATGCCTACTGAGAGCTAATGGAACTGCCTGGTGGTTCTCAGCCTTTTTTTTTTTTTTTCCTTGCTTCAACTGGGTTCATTTGCTTAATTTACTCCCCTGAGTAACTCCTCTCCTTGAAATGCAGTGATCTTTCAACTGGCAGGTGAAGAGTGGCAGTGGGGAGAGTGGAGGGGAGAGTGTGGGGGGAATGAGACTCCAATCAGAATTGCAAAGGGACCACGTACAGGTTGAAACTTTCAAGAGTCTCCTGGAGGGTGATGTGTGAGGAACAGGCACATCACAGGAGGAGGAGGAGGAAACAGACGGCTGCAGGATGCTGAGCCCAGGTTGTACGTGCATTGAAAGCCTTAGCCATTTTTCATCTGTTCCCCTCCCCTCCACCAGCAGCTCTATGAGGTGTTAGTGTACCCATTACACAGAACACAAACTGAGGCTAGGAGACCTTAAGGTACTTCCCAAGTCACATGACGAGTCAGTGGAAGGCTGGGGCTGGACCCCGGGTGGCCTGACTCCTCATCAGGTTTGGTTTGTTTGTTTGGTTCCCGACGTCCTTGAGTTGTTACCGTGTGTTTGGAGGGGGAGAGGGAGGAGGGAGCTGTGATGGTAATGACTGCTGTTGCCGTGCTGGTGTGTATGTGAAACAGAGACAGAGAGGGGGACCCAAAGAAACACTCAGGACAGAGTCCAAATTAACAACCACCAATAAAAAGCCTGGCCAGCTGAGGTGAGTTTCCGTCGGGCCATCACCGACCACACAAAAGATAAAGCAGAGATGCCTGGGCCATCCTAACACTATTCCTGTCCCGAGTGGGCTCCTGATGGGGAATGTGAAGGGAAGAGGCATGCGGGTTTCTTCCTCCTTTGCTGTGGTGTAGACCTCAGAGAGAAGGGGTCCTCAGGAAGCCAGCGTGTGGAGAGTGTCTCACCTGTGGGCACCCTGTCCGTGAATTCATCGCCAGTCCCTCCAAATCGTGCTGCCTCAGGATGCCATGCTTTCAGCCCCTTGAACTTGTCAAGCTCATCTCCCTCTAGAGAGGCCCATTTGTAGACAAAGCAGACCCAGGTCACACTGAAACCTTTTCGCTTTTCAGATTTGGCTGGGGAGACTTTAAGTCACACTCCTGGGACGAGTAAGCAACCGAGTCATAATTCGTCCCTTCCCCAGTTGCCAGAGCCCGGAAAGCCTGTCTTCAGGTACCATCACCTTAGTGATTATTTATGGATGGTGTATGAATTTCCCAAATGGGCATCAGGCATCGCATCCAGGCATTTCCATAAAAACGAGGGCAATTTTTTCTAAGCAAACATATACACATCTCCTTAATCTATGCAAATCTATTCATAAGGATTTTCTAAAACCACCACTTCCCCCACGCACCCTGGACACACAAATTCCCAGCTCCTTTTGATTTCCCAGTTTGTTTTTAAGCACTGGGTGGAGGGAGGAGGGGGCTCGCAGATTCAAGGGGGAGATGGTGCTCCCTGGGTGATGCAGCTGGCTTGCTCAAAGCAGCCGGTCCTGCCCTTGCAGTTGGGAGCAAAGAGCCAAGTGTGGGATGGTAACCACCTCCCAAAAAGCCAGGCAGCCTTTCACCAGAGGGAAGTATCAGGTTCCTGTACTTCGGCTGTGGGTTGTCACTGTCTAATAATATGACCGTTTTGCCATCTCTCTGCAAATAAGGCAGAAGCTGCTACCTGATTGGTATAACATCTCACTTACCCTCCTCATTGATTTTCTTGTTCTCCTCCTTTGCTTCATAAAAAGAGGGACCAGTGGCTCGTGCTGTGGACAGAGAAGCTTGATTTTTAGTATGAGAGAGCCTCTATTTTCTTTCAGGAGAGGGAAGTTGGATGATCAATTCTTTTGTAAATGTGTATGGTGATATTTGCTCCGGTAAGTTTTATCTCTCTCTTGATTTACAGCTGGCTGGGGTGGGGTGTGTGTGTGTGTGTGTGCGCGTGTGTGCGTGTGTGTGTTTGCATAGATTTAGACTGTACCGTCACGTATCTTTCCAAATATCATTTTCTGAAATCTTTAGGGACAATGTCTTTTTTTTTCTTACTTTGCTTGCTCATATTCATCTGTCTAAGCCAGAGAGCTCTGTTGTATAAGAGTGTGATGCTTACCTTAGTTGTTGAAGGATGCGCTGGGTTTCTCTGAACATAGTAAGGAAACTATTTAAGCAAACTTACATTTGGCTTCATAAAAATGTAACGTCATTCTGCCTCCCACCGGGAGTGTTTAATGTCTTTAAGTATGTTCGTTGTGCCATAATCTGCATATCATTTTAATTAAAGTTTCTTCCTCAATGTCAGAGCAAGAATTTCATAAACTCCATAAATAGTTACCAAATATTTTGTGCTGTGCCAAGAAGGGGTGTGCTAATTTCATGAGGCCTTAAGCCAGGGTAGAATGGATGAGATGAGTTTCCTCTAAGATGAGGTACGTGCACCTTTAAAAGACCTGAATGTATGAAAAGTGTTCAGATCATTAAAGTACATCTCTAGAATTCCTTGAAAAGATCTAATCACAAGTGGCTGTTGCTTCTCTTCTGTCTTTGCACTGTGTGTTTGTGCCACCGTCTGTCAAATGCCCAGCCCTGGCTCTCATGTTTCTGTATCTGACGCTGATCAAGAGAAAAGTTGCTGTTATTCAATTCAAACTAGTGCCGTACCGTGATCTGCTCGCCACTGCTAGTTATGATTTTTAAAGGCGTTACCTGGTTAACTGCTTTTTTTCTATCATCTGTTTTTCTAGAGAGTGTTAGAGGATCTGAATTCTTTCTTGTTAATTCAGAACTCTGAGAGAAAGTCTGTCAATATAATTATCCTAGACAGAGATGATTGGATGATTAAATAATTGCTCTAATGGAAATAAACTGAGGTTCTCATCTTCTCTTTTTGTTACACAATCAACAAATCTGCATAGTCTTTTTCATGGTGAAATGGATTAGAGAATATATTTATAATGAAAGTTAAAGGCACCACTGAATAAGAAGCAAGAGGGGGTCTGACTATCCTTCAGAGATTTTGAAAGTAAAGTTAGGAACGTTGTGTGTGCCTAGACCTCTTAGGCATAGAATTCTTTTTCGGAAGAGCAATGATTCAGATCCTGAAGTAATCTAGGGGCAGCTCATGGGAACACTAGTGTCTGGGAATCTAGGAATGTGGTCCTCACGTCTGCTTCTTTTGGGCATTCTGCCCCTCACACACCCTTTACAAGCTGCAATGGAACTACTCATTCTGACAAACAGAATTTTGAATTTTGGTTAATTGAGTTCAGCCTCAAAAATCCTCCAGTAAAAATTTAAAAGAAATAAGACTACATTTAAAGTATTCATTTGAATGTATAGTAATAAACTATTATACATTTTTTAAAAATCTTCTAAACCCATATGAACTTACATTGCCTCTTACTGGTCACAAGAAGCATGTTCCTTATAACAGCCTTAGATGCCATAAACCCTCACGAGCACCAAGTGTTCCTTAGTTGGTAGTTTGTTGAAAAAGAAAACATCTATCCTTGGGCTGTTGGCATTTACCGCTAAGGAAACTCAACAGCACTGAACATCTGTCTTTGTCTCCCCAAACACCCACTCCCCCAACATCCCTTAATATTTTTGTCATCTTTCTCTTTACATGGCCGTCATTAACAGGTTATGTACAAAGTCGCTAGCTGTAAACGGAGTTGATCATCCTCTGAAGCTGTTCAGTAACAGAAGTGAATGCAGATCTGGGCGGTGGAAGGGGGGGGGTCACCCTGCAGGTGAAAGCATCTGTCTTGTCCTGCGGGTTGCCAGTTTACAAAACTGTTAGGGCTCCCAGCAGGCTCGCACCCACTGATATAGGAAGGACAGTGGGGCATCTGTATCTTGGAGAGGTCAAGACCTTTTGTGTGATTTAGGATGAACGTGCCTGGTCTTGAAAGCATCCCTTTGGAAAAGTCCAGAATGCCATTACCCCCAAAACTGTTGTAGTCTCTTCAAAGGAATAAAAATCTGTGCCATGTAGGGGAGAATAACAAAGGGAATTTTGATTTCACGTTGAGACCACTTATTCTTTTTAGCAAGATGAGGAATGCAGTCGTCGTTTCCATTTAGTAAGTACCTACTGTATGCCTGGCACTGTGCTAAGCATTTTACGTGCCTTGTTTCCTTGAATCTTCACAGCTATCCCAGGAGGGAGATTTACAGATAAATCCCCGTTTTACAGATAAGAAAACGGAGACAGAGGGCAAGTGTGCCATTCGTTTGTGGCAACACGGTGATAATGATGAAACTCAGAGCCAGACAGGCTCATTCCAGAGTCAGGCTCTTCATCTCTCCCCTCAGCCAGGGTTTCACTTCATCAGTACAATCTACAGCCGACTCCTAGCCTGCAGTGACTTGCAGGGTGTACCATAACACACCATATTTTTTTTTACACCATATTTTCATTAGTGCTTTCCCCCCCCTCTGAAGCTACATAGCCTCCTTCTTCTCAGGCTCTGCCTTTGTGACTCCAGGCTAATTACGTGTTTGTAACTAGCGAGTGTGCATTGTATTTCCACTCAACTATAAAGATGTGGATCTCACAAGAGGGAGCCAGTCTAGGGAGAGCTATATGCAGAAGTGGCTGAATTAAGGTAGCTTTTTTTAATTGATCACAAGAAATCCATCCCTTTGGTTTTCAATCTTTCGAACATAGAGTCAAAATTAAGATGTGATGATAACACACGTATCAATACCTCAAGGTATCTGGTTTATCACTGATGCAAAATAT
Source organism: Stenella coeruleoalba (assembly GCF_951394435.1). Lineage (NCBI taxonomy): Eukaryota > Metazoa > Chordata > Mammalia > Artiodactyla > Delphinidae > Stenella > Stenella coeruleoalba. Next base: position 78,792,138 of record NC_137156.1, read on the forward strand.
AAAAAGCAGTTGCTACTGAATTGATGTATTTGTGGAGACTTTGTAAAATTCTCACCTTTTTTTTCTTACTCACACCCAGCATGAGTTTCTCGCACTTTGTGGCCAGCTGGAAAGCACTGACGTGGCCCTTCAGGTAGAATATTGCAAAGCGCCTCTACCACCTGGGTAATGAAAAACTGAAAACAGCTGCCAATAAGCATGCTGAGAAGTGTGACAAAGTTGAAACTCAGAGGCCCCAGATGCATTCTTTTGCACCTGAGCACGGAACTCTCCATTTGAAATCCATTTAAGCCAATAGAATTCAACTGGATCTTTTAGGAGGAAAATGCAACTGAGTAGAATCAATATGTTTGAAATTTCTCCTCCACTGGCAGTTTTCAGACTAGAAGCAGGGCACACCCGTCATGAGGTGAGCCTGTGAAATGCTGCATTTTCTTCCCTCAGTGAGAGAGAACGGATTGTGAGTGATGAAAATGTTGCTAGAAGGGAGAACCTAGCTTAGGACACTTTTGCTCTATTTCACCCCAAACCAGAGGGATCTAAAAACACAGATGAACAAACAAACCAACAAAAACAAGCCATCCCAAATTGGGAGGATTAAGGGTCCAGTTTTGAAGTGTTGACACAATATTGACTTCTTGGTGTGGTCTGCTGCATCTAATAGTGATAGCTTTTGAATTACTCCTGGAGTAAATTAAAGAGATCAGAGTGCAATACTCAGTAAGATGTGTTTCCAAAACGATAGTCATTTTTGTCAGAGGTAAAACTTATTGACCTCTTTTTCTTGCTCTTAAAAAATAATAACTGGGGCTCCCCTTGTGGCGCAGTGGTTGAGAGTCCACCTGCCAATGCAGGGGACACGGGTTCGTGCCCCGGTCCGGGAAGATCCCACATGCCACGGAGCGGCTGGGCCCGTGAGCCATGGCCGCTGAGCCTGCCTGCGTGTCCGGAGCCTGTGCTCCTCAACGGGAGAGGCCACAACAGTGAGAGGCCCGCGTACCGCAAAAAATAAATAAATAATAATAATTGGATGGTTTAATCAGAGAGTGTGGTATTAGAGCCAGTCAGGATAAAGAAATTTAAATCAATCTGCGTTTTCCACCAGCATCTGTGAGAGTTTTAAATATATTAACAGTCATCAAATGAGCACTTTTACTTTAAAGAAATATGTTGTACTCATCCACAGTGTTCATGAAATGTAGGCTTATCCCTTAAAACTAAGCTTAGAGACAATTTTATAAAGCACATCATATGTCAGTCTCCATCTCCAAGATAGAGCTTTCTTCCGAGAGGAGACCAAATCCAAAATAAATCACAGGAGAGACTCTTTCATCTTACCTACATTTCCTTCTGCCTTTTCTTTGGCTGTGGATGTGTGTACTTAATCAAGTTGATCCTTAAGAGCTTAAGAATGATCTATTGAGTATGCAGGAATAGCATCTGGTGTTAAGACATAATGAGCGTGGGACGAGGCTTGAATTTGTCATCAAACATTCTAAGCTGGTGTACAAACAGAGCTGGTGGGCCTGTTCCATCCTTGTCTAAGAAGATGGAATCAGGGAGGATTTTGAGCCTGAAAGGAACACATGAGGCATTCAGTCCTCTAGAAGAGGCTCCTGGTCATTGGTGTGCCTTTAAATGTTTAAAGTTTAGGGATGAGTTGAGAATGGAAGCACCTCAGTCACTCTACTCTGCAGACTGATGGATCTGCATAATTAATATATTTTACAGTGATCATTTTTGAACAGATTCTAGCCAAAAGTCTTAATGGAAAATGGTTCCTGGGCAACTTCAAACGCATTCCACTACGGTTTCTGGAAAGCTTATTCCCAACACGGGGCAATCAGTTCACTGTGGAGCTTTGGGTTGGCCAAATGTAAGGGGGTAATCATTTCATTAGAGTTTGGGGGGGGGGACTGGTAGGTTGGGGGTAAAATGCTTCTATTGATAATCCCCATGTGACTTCTTTAGCCCTGCTTACAGAATCTTTAAATCCTCTCAAATTACCACACACTGTCTCTGAGTAGGCTTTCTGGCAAAGATATGACAAATATTTTAGACTTGTTTTATTTCTGGTAAAAAATGGCTTTAAGAACATTTGTGCCCAATATAGATTATTACTTGAGGACTTTTCAAGTCACCATAGTGACATCTACCTCTCAATGATGAACCCATATATGTTTATCTAGCTTTGGATGAGGGAAGAAACGGGATATAATTTTTCAAAGCCTATGACATTCAAATTGCCTTCCTATGAAATTGAATGGTTGAGACCAAAAAATAATTTTTTTTAACTGGGGGCAGATTTGAGGGAATGCTTGGAGTGTTGACTTCACCAGGCTATTCTTGCATTCCGCAAATATTTAAGGATGCTTACCAAGTGCCAGGTACCACACTAGGCTTCAGAGATGCCGTGATGAACAGATAGACATAATATCTGTGCTCCCAGAACTAAATGCCTTCATTTTCCTTTTTCTCATCTAAACCTAGTTTCTTTTTCATGGCTCAGGATGTGTCTTTTTAAAAGCATAATTGAACTGTTCTAGTAAGACATTTGCAGGAAATATGTGCTTTTGGTCCTGTCTGTTTATGCTCAGTGAAGGAATCCATTTCCTTCAGAGAGTGAATCCATTTTTTTACTGATGTGATTATTCGTCTGGCTGAAATGGAGTGGTCTGAAGGTGGGGAGCCGGGGGAAGTCTTGTAGTTGTGCCTTCTAAGCATTATTTGTCGTTACAAGGCATCCTCAGATTTGATACGCTATTCTCACTCTTGCCCGATGTTGGGAGGGGGAAAGAGGGATGAAGCTACAACAGGACAGAAAAGTAAAGAAGCTACAAGAGTAGACAGAGAGGGTGCCTAGAGGAGATAAGACTTGCAGTGGCAGTATGATTAGTTCTAACTGACATTATCGGGTTCTCTGTGGGTGTTCATTTATTCAGAATATATATATATATATATATATATATATATATATATAGTGTTCACTTTGTGCCAAGTGCAACGCTAGGTGCTAGAACACAGGAATAAATACGGTATACTAGTTTCTGAACTCAAGCAGCTTCTAGTAGGCCAGGATTTCTCAACTTCAACACTATTAACATTTTGGCCCAGATAATTCGTTGATGTGGGGCTGTTATAAGCATTTCAGGGTGTTTTGCAGCATCCCTTGCCTCTACCCACTAGATGTCAGTAGCCAAATGCCCCCCCAACCCACCAAGTTGTAAGAACCAAAATCATCTCCAGACAATGCCAAATAACCCCTAGTTAAAACCTTGCAAGAAACTGAGTAATAACCAACAGCTTTGACCGAATCTTCCCTTAGCATTTCTACTTCTCTGACTTTCAGATACACTGCTGCATGGTTAACTCCAGGATTTTTCAGTGGTTTTCCCCAAATATTCTGTACAACGTGTCTAACAAAGACAAGGCATCTCTAAGTCTTTTTTTTTTTTACTATTATATCCCTTCTGTATAACACTTTACCATGTTCATTTGCCTTACATTTTGTCCTATTTGATTCCAGCAATCAACAAATGAGGCAATAGGAAAATATTATAACCTTTTAACAGATGAATAAATGGACATTTAGAATTGCTATATGCCCAAATTCTTGCAACTAATAGTGGATAGAGCTTAGATTCATACTCAGATGTCCTGACACAAAAATCCAGTGTTTTTCTACAGAGTTATAAAATTTAATGAGAAAACCAAGGTAAGTATTTTTAAAGCACACTCTCTCTTTGAGGCTGTACTGGAAATAATAGCAATGTAGCTGTGGATGGAGGTCCACAGGCTTGGCTCCTTACTAAGTATTTGTTAACTGGGTGGTTTTGCACTCTTAGTGCAAATAGCAAATAGCAGCATCGCTTCTTCATTCCCATCCTCAGTAGTTCAAGGAATGTGGAGTGACACATCACAAACACCACAGGAAGCTCTAGAGATCAGTCCAGCAGAGTGGATGGGGCACGGGCTTTGAAGTCAGATGTACCTACTGAATGAGTCAGCATCCCAGCAGGAAGAGATGACATCCTCAAACCATCTGACCTCTTGCCAGTGACAGTAAAACATTAAACCTTAATTTAAGTCAGAAAATTGAAGCCCTGAAAGGTGAGTTGCGTTTCTCCAGGCCTTATGGTGACATCAGTACAGAAGGATGATAAAAGCAGAGCTCAGTGTACTTCCAGCCCAGTGAGCTGAAGAATCATTTCAGATGGAGAAAGGCCAGTTCATGGATCTGGCACATGCCAGCAATGCATGTGTTCTGGGTTATCACCAGAAGTCTGGGTGCCTGAGATCGGACCGTACGTTTTGAACTGGGTACACCCAAGAATCTTTGGGGTTAGTTTAACCATATTTCAGCCTCATTAGAGGCTACAGGAGACCTTGAGCTCCTGGATGGATCTTAAAAGAGTTGTGGACACGAATCTGGAACACATTAAAGACAGGCAGTAATTTGCAGTGGTGCTCATCACATGTACTCCTGAGCTTGGATAGATGCAGGGCTTTCCCAGGAGAAGGCCTCCAACTGTACCTGGGCCCACATCCTTCATCATCTGATGAACTTTTAAAAGGTATCTGTCGCTATTGAGACCCTCGTGGCTTTTGCCAAGATAAGAGTCATTCCAAGCATATTGCTGTGGCAGAGTGCCCATCAAGAAAGCTGTCTTCTGCCTGCATTGTCTTCAAGAACTGAACTTAGAATGAGAGGAGATAGATCCAGATCCTGCCTCTGCCACTCATGGTCTTAGACAATTCATTAGTCTTCTCTGGGCCTCAGTCTCCACATCTGTAAAATGGAAATAATGGATCCCCTCCCCAGAGTTCTGGAGAGGATCGCTCTCATAAATGATATGAGAAAACCCTTTGGAGACCACGTGGGCCTAGACAATTGTATCATTGTGTCCTTCCCTCTGTAATCCAAGTTCATTCTGCTGTCAGTGTTCACTCGGTGCCCTTGATGTGTGCATGAGGTGAGGGGGAACGTTTCCCCAGTCTACCAAGAAAATGACTGCAGTTGTGGGATGGGTCTACAGTAGTCTATCAGTGGTTTGATGGGTAATTCTATCTCAAGCAGAGATTTATGTTCATACTATAAATTGCAGAGACAGAGTATCTTCACTGAAGAATAACTGTAATAAAACCAAATGCAATATGGATAAAGCAATTCCCTGTAATCAGCTCAGCTCAGGGAATGCTTCTGTGCTTCCCTTTCAACTTCCTCGGAAGCCTTTCCCTGCCATCTGTCCAGGCATAATCCATTCGTTATGAGGGGATGGGAAGAGGGGGGTTGACATGATCTCTGACCTGATATTGTGTGACCTTAACCCTCTTGTCTCTCCACCTGAGAGAGCTCCTCAGGTGAATTGACAAATCCCAATTTTTTCCTCCCTAAGGATCAAAGCTCAGGGAAAGCCTCCTGCTGCCCACCCTGAGTTTCTCATTAGCCCCTGGTGTAGGAAATTCAAAGGTTTCTCATTTCTCATATTTTATTTGCCTCAAAGCATCTCCTGACACATTTGATCCGAAAACTTGGTTAGCTGGTATTTTTTCCAGGAGCATTATCTGCTGGCAGCCCTCTCCCAGTCTCCTTCCCTCAACTCACCTCTTTCCTCTGAGTGGTATTTATAAATTCCTCATCCTCTGAGGAGTTTGGAAGACATCTCCTCCAACCCTCCCCCAGACCAGTTTCCCAATATGCTTGCCTTCTCTCTCTCCCACTGCCTCTACACTGTAGGAGAGTGTTTCTCAAGGCTTTTTTTTTCCCCTGTGGATCTCTTCAGGAAGGCAAGCATGTTTTCTCAATCATTCACTCATTCATTTGTTCACACATTCATTTATGTTTCTACTGTATATTTATTGAGCAGCAACTGTGTGCTAGGCACAGTGTTAAGATGTAGGATACAGAAGTGACTAAAACAGATGTAGTCCCTACTCTGCTAAGAGTTGCAGTCTAATGAGGGAAGAGGCAATTTAAAAATCCCTCAAAAGTGACTTAATTATCATTGTAGTAAGGGCTAAAAATAAAAGCTAAGCCATCTTGGGTACTAATTATGTGACAGGCACAGCTCCAAGTGTTTCATGCATATTAATTCATTTAATCCTCATAATAACTCTTTGAGGGGGTTTGAAGAGGGAAGGATTAGAGCTCATAAAATCCTGAAAGGCTTGGACTCCTTTCTTAAGTCTAGGAATATTGGAATGAGGGTCACACAACATGATGCTAAGAGTTCACGTAGCTGACGTTTAGACAGCACTTACTGTTTACCAGGCACTGTGCTCTGCATCTCACACAGTCTGAACCTTCCCGACAGCATCCTGAGGGATTGCTATTAGTATTTCCAAGGTGGGGAAAAGGAGATGTAGAGAGCCTGAGCCGCTTGTCCAAGGTCACAAGGTCACACATTTTATGAGTGGTGATTCTGAGACTATAGCTTAGGTGTGTTTGACCCCAAGCCTGGGCACTTAAACACAATGATAACCTGTGAAAGGCTGATTAGGACATTCCTCATTTGGCTCATATTCTGGAAAATACTCTAGAATGGGGACAGAGAGGGTTTTGTTAATGTGCATCTGAGTAAGAAATACAGTGATCCTTCTTGGAGTAAATCGGAGCTTGTGGGACCAGGAGCGTTGTGTCCTTACATATGCTTAATCCTTAAGCATATTCCAAGGGGGACCACCAGCTGCTTCTACAACTTCCAATTCAAAGCATGGACCAAGGACCAGCAGCACTGACATCGCCTGGGAGCTTGCTGGAAATGCAGACTCTCGAGTTACACCCCAGACCTACTGAGTACTGAAATCCACATTTATGTGATCTCCATATGGTTCACATGCACAGTTAAGTTTCACAAGCTAAGCTCTAGAACAAGTTAAGAGACTGGGCTTTCAGCTTTCAGCTCTGGTTGTGATGCTAACTGACCAGTTGTTTGATCTCCCCAGATTTTCTTTGCTCTGTGTCTTCAGTGGAGATGACTTTAACCCTCCTCATGGATGGGATCACAGGTCATCCCATGGAGGAGCCTGGAGCTGTTGGGGAGGAAGGTTCTGTAGAAGCTCTGAGTCTCTCTTTTATCTCCAGAATTGTGTTTGCTACTGTGGTCCGTGGACCACCTATATCAGAATCACCTGGGGAATTCATTTAAAATGATGCTTAGATTAAAAACAGAATTCTCAGAACAGCAGCAAATGCCAAAATACATAGTGTAACGGTGTCTTCAAACACCAGGAGAAAATGACTGTCAGATTAGCATTGAATATCCTTCCTAAGGTTTTTATCCAGAACAAGGATGCAGTAAAGACATTATCGGATTACATTAAATCACATTTAATTTTTACATTTAATTAATCCTCTTTTGGGAGGAACTATCTCTGTGGAATGATCCATCCAGACCTTGGTTTCAGATTCTGGTTCCCATTCCCCATCAGCTGTGTGATTTTTAATGAAGTGACTTAACATCTGTGAAATGAGGAAAGGATTCTCACCGTTGGGAGGAGGGAGATGCTGTTGTGAGGTTCTCAATAGTGTATATAAGTATGTGGCATGGAGTACTACACTAAATAGATTGTAATTATTATCATTGGTTGTTGAATGAAATTTTATAAAGTCACTACTCTCAAATTGTCTATATTATCATGACATAATTATGAAATTATAGATTAGTTGCTATAAAGAAAAACCTACTTGAAATACTTTAGAAGTGATGTTTAACTTAATTTAGCATATATATCTTATCATTTCATTCATTCATTCATTTATTCATTCAACAAACATTTATTAAGATTCTACTAAGTGCAAGGGACTTTCCCAGGCACTGGAGATGCAGCAGTGTTATATGTTACTCAGCAGGGTGGAGATGGGCAATAATAAACAAAGAAAAGAAAATGTTAGATAGTGGGCAGAGCTGTTAGATACATCAGGTAGAGGGAATGGGCTGTTCTTTCAAACCCATATATTTATAAATTGAATTAAACAGTAAATTTATCAAGGGAAACTTTCAGAAAAGTTGTAGAAGTGTACATAACTATTTTTCACATTCGTGAATTTTAGGATTTCATCTTTAGGTTTTCTTTATTTTTTATTTATTTATTTTTTTTGCGGTACGCGGGCCTCTCACTATTGTGGCCTCTCCCGTTGCTAAGCACAGTCTCCGGACGCGCACGCTCAGCGGCCATGGCTCACGGGCCCAGCCGCTCCCCGGCATGTGGGATCTTCCCGGACCGGGGCATGAACCCGTGACCCCTGCATCGGCAGGCGGACTCTCAACCACTGCGCCACCAGGGAAGCCCCAGGTTTTCTTTAAAATGAAGAATCAGCCTGTTGGAAAAACTTAACTTGATTCAAGACTTAGTGACCAATGGTACCACCTTTCCACACCTCCCTTAAAGTTGACAACGTCGTGCATCATTCCATGTGATACTAACAGTAACCCCAGGAAACAAACAGATTAGTTGTTTATTGAGTTTTCTGTTAAGGGAGCAAAACTATGGCTCAGAAAAAACATTTTCAATTGACCAGAGGTTTACCACTGGTCAATGATAATGCAAAGATCCTCTCCCCGCGAATTCAACAGTGGACTCTACCGCAGAATCTCTCCTTATTTGACAATCTCTACAAAGCCTTGTAAAATATAGGTCAGGGCTCTAGAATATTGGTCTGCAATGTGGGGACTTGTTGAGGTTATTTTAGGTTTAAGCTCTTACCATTGTCTAAATATGATGGTGCTGAGAATGAAAATGGAATTAAATAATATAATGGCAAATGGAATTTATGAAGCATGGAACATCAGCTTCAGAACAGTTTGGAACATATGGAATTTTCCAAAGCAACTTTACTTAGGTTTTAGAAGGGTATTTTTAAGCATTTTATTCCTAATACTGCTCTCTTAACACCTTCTGATTAAAACTTAGGAACAGTTTATTCTTACTGACTCAGAATTGGAATTATATCCTAGTGAATTCTACCAGCTAAACATCCAAATGTACCTTGAGGCTGTAACATTTCTACTTCTTATTCTCTCACTAGTCCACAAACAATGCTACACTCTAATAATGACAATACTAGACAGAATATGTTAAAAGAGAAAAATATTAGAAGTGGATCTAACTATTATGTTAACTCTTCCAGCACGATTAGAACACAACTGGGCTCCACTGGAGCCATGGCTACCTCTGGACTCTAGAACAGCCTCATTAATTTTCTCATCTTATTACATTGAGGTTAAAATTCACATTACACTGTTCAAACTCCACTTGCAATTATTTCTCTAATGAAATAATGAAATTTTCTACTGTCATAATTGGTCATGTCTTTGTTAGTCATGCACACAATGCTACATTTTTCCCCCCAGCTACATATGGAACATAAAATTCAGGAAACAATAGGAAACATCCAGTATATGCAGCCATCCTTGATGGCAGTACAAACAGCTAAACACATAGTGCACATGGTTTTCTAATATATGTGGCCCCAAAGTTCTGACAAGGCAGATATGTATCCAGAAATGTGTCAACTTTAAGTATAAGTTAAGATTGTCAGTTAAAAAGAAATTGGTTCATAAATAATGCAGCATGATTGAAGGACAATTTTCCCTGTAATCATAATTTTAAAGACAGTAATGTTCTGAAAGCATCTTTCTTTAGCCTCATTCTTCTAGGTCCTCAAAGCTAAGAGCTATAGTTCATCAAGGTTAGCTTTGGTGTCTGCCATGTGCAGATGGGTTGGAGCTAGAAATCAGAACATATCAAGAGTAGAGAGACCTGGGCATAAGGTTTCAGTCAAGTTAGAGGAATAAGCTCTGTAGAGCTGCTGTACGACATTGTACCTTAGTCAACTATAATGTATTGTACACTGAAAAATTTATTAAGAGGGTAGATCTCATATTAAGTGCACTTTCCACAGTTAAAATAAAAAGAGTAGAGGGACCTGATGGTGTTAGAAAATAATAATATTTTGTTATTTGCAAACACAGTAGAAGCTCTTTAAAAAAAAAAACCCTACTCATTGTACTTGTTGGATTAACCACTGTTCTTATTCCCTCTTTAAAAAAATTGTTAATTCCTGCAGCATGTTGAATTCTTATGGAAAGTTGGTAATAGCCACACTCTGCTGAATCCACCAACTGATTTGTGTATTTATTCACACAGTAAGTTAGTTGTACTAAACCTCAAAAAACATGCCCCCATTTTTCCTCTCATTTTGCTTTGTGTATAGTCGTGTGTGTGTGTGTGTGTGTGTGTGTGTGTGTGTGTGTGTATCTTCAGTAATCTCAATGCTAAACGTCAAGTGTTTTATCCTGTTCCCATTAAATTGTTTACTCTGAAATAAACCTCAAATATCAAGGCCCTGTTCTTTTTGCTGTCATTCCACCGTCTCTGAGTCGTGGTGCTTGGCAGAGAGGAGGCCCTCAGTAAATGTTTGTCGAGTGAATAACTGACAACCATGTAGAATTTGCTCTTTCAGCAGGAACATTCCATTGCATCAGTACCTTTAAGACTCCTCAGGTGAACCCACTCTCCAGCCAGCCGATTTCTGTTTGTTTGTTTTTGTGGGGGGGTTGTTTGTTTTGTTTATCTGTTTAACTGTGTTTATTTGTTGTTGAAGTATAGTTGATTTACAATATTACATTAGTCTCAGGTGTACAGCATTGTGATCCAGTATTTTTACAGATTATACTCCATTAAAAGTTATTACAAGATAATGGCTATAATTCCCTGTGCTATACAATATATCCTTGTTGCTTATTTATTTTATACATAGTAGTTTGTATCTCTTAATCTCATACCCCTAATTTGCCCCTCCCTCTTTCCCTCTCCCCTTTGGTAGCTACTAGTTTCTTTGGTTTTGTTTATTTGTTTGTTCCTTCGTTTTCCCCTGCCTTGAAGTCCTTTTCCTCACATTCATCCTGAGACCCCCCCCCCCTCAGCTGTTATAAGATTGGAGCTGTGCACCCTAAATGAGGACCAAACACAAATACCAACAAAAAGTGCCCTGCATTTTCTGCCAGAATTGGTAGACCCAGGGCAGATCCCCTCTTTGCTGAGTGGCACCTCAACAGTGGCCTCCCCTGGGCTGTGCTGCAGGGCCAGCCCAGCTGGGAGTTAAATCAGTACACTTATCGTCCTGGGCCTTTGCTCATTTCTCTTTATCTGGGGTCATCATTCTCCAAACTAAGAATGTCTTCTCTAGCTTGCCTCAGAGTACCTCTCTGGGAGTTATCTGAGGCTCTGATACATGCCTGAGCGCTTTTGTTTTCCCTCTCTCAGGGCAAGAATCATCTTCCCGGTAAACCCTTCGGTGTTTTTGTGTAAACCCTGACTTGCCAAGGATAGTTTTCAATTCCAGTTAGGTTTTTTATTCTAGTAATTCATTCTCTTGAATTGATATTTCCACTTAGAATGATCCTTTTTTTTATTATTTCCTTTTTCTTCCTTAAAGTTCTAATAGGTCATTGTTTTTCCCCTAAGAAATTAAGGACATGTGAGAATTCACCAATACGCATAGCACGAGAAGCACAGAAGTGTCATTTTAATGAGTTCTTCGGTGAAGTTTCTTGCATCCGCTAAAATAAATTAGGTCACAATAAGATTGATGAGAGCTTCAAGTGCCTCAGCATCTAACAAACTGACTTTATTAGCTAGAAAACAGGAAGAAGTGAAAAGAACTTGCAGAATAAGGAAGTCATTAAACTCCTGCACTTAATAAAGGGTCAAAAGTCTCAGTGGAGCAAACTCCAATTTGCATTACCTTAGAAAGAGGGAAAAGGTTCCCTGAAGAATTACACAGGCCCACAGAGCTCAAACTCTATTAGGGGCACATTAAATATTTAGCAAGTATTGGTCCAGGAAGGGGGAACTCTCCAATGCCTGGACAGTGTTCATGCCTGGTACATGGAAGGTTATGTAATTACCTTACTCCTGGCCGATGATTGGATATTACTGATCACAATAAGTTTGTATTGGCTTGCCTGACTTGCCTTTGTTTACTCTAAATGGAGGAATTTTCAACCTACTTCTTATGAATCGTACTCTCCTTTTGAGACGCTCAATTAATTTTCTTCTTACCTCGTCTACTCCTAATCCTATTGTGCACACACCTTTTATGAAAATCAGGATATTTGGGGGCCTAAAAGTTTGTTTTTGATATATGATAAGGTCATTGAATTGTTACATTAATAAAGTCACATAAAATCTACTAACAAGGTTCATTCTTCCTTGAATTTATATACTTTACTTAGATAACACTGCCCTCTGCTTCTTCTCCTCTCCCCCTCTCTCTCTCTTTCTCTCTCTCTCTCTCAGAGTTTATTTATCAGTTAGTTTTTGCTGCATAACAAACCACCCCAGAACTTCATGGCTTCAATCCACACTATTTATGTAGCTCATGATTCTGTGGCTCAACAAGTTGGCCTGAGCTCAGCTAAGTAGTATGTCTGCTGGTCTTGACCAGCTCACTCATGATGCATCTATGGTCATTTTCTAGTTAATAAGATGGTTCTCTTTCTAGAGGTTATCTGAACTATCTCTCACTTGGGGAAATGGCAATGACTGGGCAACCTACCTCTCAACATCTAGGAGGCTAGCTTAGGTTTGTTTCCATAGCAATCTTGAGTTTCCAAGAGTGAGCATGAAAACTGCAAGCGCTTTAAAGGCTTAAGCGTAAAACTTACACAATGTCACTTTCATCACAGTCTATTGCTCAAGGCAAGTCACAAGGCCACCACAAATTCAAGAGTTGGAAAAATAGACTCTACCTCTTGATGGGAGTAGCTGCAAAGAATTCCACCCATTTTTGCAACCTACCCAGTACTCTACTATGATTTCTCTACTTCCAAGCTCTAGGAACACGCTGCCTTCCCTCATTCAAAAGCATTGTCCTTGACACCTCGCTTGCCCATCAACATCCAACTGAACACTAAATCCTGTCACTTTTGCCTCCGGAATATCCCTTCATCTGTCTAGTTCTCTCCATCTCCACTCTTACCTCTCTCGCTTTCCCTTGTTCTCTTGCAACTTCCCATAAAAGGTCTCACCGTTTTTTTACTCTTCTGCCCACCCACATCATCCTCCAAGCATTCTCCACATGGTGACAAGAGCAATCATTTCTCAATTCAAGGCTGCTCATCCAGCTCCCCTGCTTAAAACCTTCCAGTAAATTTTCAGTGTTAGGTTAGAGGTCAGTATCTTTAGTGGAAGCCATAGACCCTGTGGCATCTAGCCCCTGCCTGCTGCGCCACATCGCGCCCTCCCATCGTGCCCCTACTGACCTGCTTCATCCAGATCAGCTCCGCAAATGCTCCACTTCCCACAGAGCCTCGCGTGTTCCGTTCCCTCTGCCCACCCTGAGTACCTTTCATCATCCACTTTTATACATCCTTCAGCCACCTCAGATTCTTTTGGGGGTGATTTAATTGATGTTCACTCTTCCATTAAGCTATAAGCTCCTTGAAGACAGGAAGCCTCTGTTTTTGCTCTTCAGTGCATTTACTGAACATAGCAGTGTCTGGTGCATATTAAACACTCAATAAATAGTATATATTTGAAGGAGAAAATGAGTGAATGAATAAATGAATAGTCGTGTATGTTCTAGCCCTATGCTCATGCATAAATATGCAAGAGATGCAGTTTCTGACTTTAAGCATTTATATTCTTGTTAGGAGAGGAAGGTATGTAAATTATAAAGTATGAAGGGTCCAATAGAAGCTTAAAGACAGAGGGGTCAATTTTCCCTTGTGGTGGAGGGAAGGAAGGACAGGGAATGTGTATTCGTTTCCCATGGCCACAATTACCACAAAATTTGTGACAAAACAATGGCAGTTTATCTTAGAGTTCTGGAGATGAGAAATCTTAAAATCAAGGTGTCATTGGGGCTGCATTCCTTCTGGAGGCTCTAGGGGAGAATTATTTTTCTTTGCTTTTTTCCAACTTCTCGAAGCCTCCTGCATTCCTTGTGGCCCCTTCTTCTAACTTCAAAACTGGTAGCCTGGGTCAGCCACCTTGAAATTCGCTCTCTCTCTCCCTCTCTCACCTCTCCTTCTGTCATGACATCTTCTCTGACTCTGACCTGTCTCCCTCTTATAAGGACCCTTGTGCTTGCATTGAGCCCACCCAGATAATCCAGCATAATCTCCCCATCTCAGTGTCCTTAATTTAATTACATTTGCCAAGTCCCTTTTACTGTGTAAGATAATTACATGTTAGGAGATAGTACGTGGATATCCTTGGGGGGGGTTCATTATTCTGTCTACCACCAAGTTATAAAGGAGTGATATAAGGAGAGCTGCATGGAGAAAATGGTACTTGGACTGAGTCTTAAAACACAAAGATGATGAAGACACTCACATAAGTGAGGGCTTACATGCAAAGAATGGCTAATAATCTGGCAGGGTGGGTCGTAAGTAATTTGTTGTTCACAGAAAATAATGAGAGGTGAGGCCAGAGAGGGCAGGAGGGAGGGACCCGAAGACAGAAGGCCTTGCGTGCCATGCTAAGGAAGCCACACTTGATCTGGTAGGCAGTGGAGGGCCATTCAATGGTGATAAGTGGAAAAGGGAAGCAAGGTAGTTAAACTTGGATTCTGGAAAGGTGGCCCTTGCGGCAGAATGGAGCCTGGATGTCCTAGGGCAAGGTTGAAGGCAGGTACAGCTGAGAGGAGACCGCACCGTTACTCTGGGCCAGTGGTGATGGTGGCCTGGGTCAAAGAAGTAGCAAGTGAATAGAGAAGCTCTGATCAATATTAAGAATGCAGAACCAACAAAGCCAGGGGACTGTTTGAATGAATGAGGTGAAGGAGGACTCTCAGGTTTTTGACTTTGATGATGGGACAGAAGGAGGTACCATGGGCTTAGATGGAGCATATCTCAAAGGAGGCTGTTCTCATGGGTTCTAGGAGCCACGTTCAAGGGAACACAGCCTTTAAATGCTCATTAAGCCCAGAGTCTTTATGCCATACCAGGTAAATGGGTTTGTTATTTCATTTCCAATGTTTCATTGAACTTGTAGCATTAAGAAATGAGAACACTGTGATAATCATAACCATTAAAGAGATCAGCTTCCTATGAAGCAAGCTCTACATTACCCAGCTCTTTCTACTTCCCTCTGGCATTTGTCAACCATTTCTTCCCAGGGAATATAAACACATCAACCGATAAAAGCCAAATGCAGCAGCTTCCTTCTTTCACTTGAGCAAGTCTGACACCTTCTTACATCTTTGTTCTGGCCTTTTCCTGGGCTTGTGTCAAAATATCGCTTCTAATCTTCTCCCCACAGACCACTGGCTCTCTTAGGATTCTGGGTTCCATCCCAGCATCTGCCAGATGCAGTGGTAAGGCTCAGTGAGATCAAAAGAGGGCCCCTCTTCTAGTTCTACTTATTTCTTTCCAGACTCTTTTACTTTAACCACTTCTGGTGGACCCCCCTACCCACCCTCGCACCAAGTACTTTGATATAAACTTGTGGGTCCCGCCCTGTTTGGAGGGAGATAAGGGATGTATTTCCATTAGTTCAAAAAATTACTATGAAATGCCTGCTATGAGCTAAGTATTTTTACCCTGATGACAGTTCTGACATGCTGTTCTTTATTTACCTTCATCAAAGAACTTTGGCTCTACTATTGTATCCTACTTTTTAGCTTACTTCTCTGTGTATCTGACAGGTCCTGGAGGCGTGCTCTGGGTGTACTTGCACAAATTGAGGAGATTATTTAATTTACAGACATGATGAGAGCACTTCTGCAATATGGGGGATGTGAAGATAACCAAGAGATGGTCCCTGCCCTCAGAGGGCTTCCAACCAAGCAAGGCAGATAGCATAATGACATCATGCCCTTTTGTAATTCTTGTTTCATTTTTAGTTCATTTCTTTCCATCTCTTCAGTAGGTATTTGAGCTTTTTTTCCTAGTTCCTCAAATTCCTAATCTCCTCCTTCACTTCCATTCATTATTTGATTTCACTTATCCATCCACTAAGAAAATTAAGATCCTTTCACATAGGACTCCTCAATTTCCCTCCTTTCCAACCCAACATGAGAGTCCCTGGAGCCCCATCCAGTGACTACTTCTTGTTCTTTACAGGAAGAATTATCCCTCACATTCATTAAGTGCATTTTTATTGGACATCAACTATTTGCAAGACAGTTCCCACTTACATTTCTGTTCCCACATCTTCCAGTTTTCTCTAGCCCATGCAAATCCCTTCTTTTAGAATTGTGTCACTTTTTTTGTTGTTTTGTTTTGCAGAATCGTCTTTGAGTCCCATGAACAAATAAAATGATTCTCTGATGGTATTTTAACCTTGCTAGATGTGTTAAAAAGTGGTTTAAGTTTAACTTGGGATCCAGAAGCTAAGCTGTTTAGAAAAGGTCACTCTGTCCATAGTCACTAGATGGCTACATATTTGCAGGCTCTTCTGCAGTGCTGGAGTTGGGATAGTATTTATGTCTGTGCTTATGGGTATGGTCTATATGAACTCCACTTAACAACATTAGTACTCAGAAACTAAAGCCAATCTGTTAAATATTAAGTAAGTTGATATATTTTTTTATCTCTTGAATTTAATCAATAGAAAGACATTACTGAATGATGGTGGGAATTTTTGTCTTATTATCTAAGAAATAATGTCCTTTACATAGAATGTATAGTCCTTTAGGCTGTGGTGATCTTTCATCTCATTAAAACATAGTGAGAAAAGGCTGCTCTCTCATAATGAGGCAGAACTAAATGGGTTCTTGGAACAATCAATAAAAGATTATTAAGAAAGAAAATTCGGGCTTCCCTGGTGGCACAGTGGTTGAGATTCCGTCTGCCGATGCAGGGGACACGAGTTCGTGCCCCGGTCCAGGAAGATACCACATGCCGCGGAGAGGCTGGGCCCGTGGCCATGGCTGCTGAGCCTGCGCGTCCGGAGCCTGTGCTCCTCAACGGGAGAGGCCAAAACAGTGAGAGGCCCGCGTACCACAAAAAAAAAAAAAAGAAAGAAAAAAGTTGTGTTAAAGAGAATGTATTTTCCTCTAAGTCCTGCAGTATTATAATAATAAAACAGAATGAGACTTCCTTACTTTGAAAAGTGATCCTCTCAGGATGTGGATGGACCTAGAGACTGTCATACAGAGTGAAGTGAGTCAGAAAGAGAAAAACAAATATCGTACATTAACACATATATGTGGAATCTGAAAAAAATTGGTATAGACGATCTTATTTACAAAGCAGAAATAGAGACACAGACGTAGAGAACAAACGTACGGATACCAAGGGGAAACGGGGTGGGATGAATTGGGAGATTAGGATTGACATATATACACTATTGATACCATGTATAAAATAGATAACTAATGAGAACCTACTATATAGCACAGGAAACTCTACTCAGTGCTCTGTGGTGACCTAATTGGGAAGGAAATCCAAAAAAGAGGGGATATATATATACGTATAGCTGATTCACTTTGCTGTACAGTAGAAACTAACACAACATTATGAAGGAACTATACTCCAATAAAAAAATTTTTTTAAGTGATCCTCTCAGAAATTTTAAGATTATTCTTGAATATCCTTAAATAAAATATCTTGAAAACTGTTCACATACATATTAAGTTTTAAAAACTATTGAATTTTGACTACACATGGACATGTATATCTAGATTGGTTTATAATATGATCTCAAATTTGTAAAATACTTTTAATAATGGAAAATTTCAAGCATATAAAAAACACAGAATAATATAATGAGCCTCTGTTTCCTCATCATTCCAGCAATAATCAACTCATAGCTAACATTATTCCTTTTATACTCCTCAAGCATTAGATCATTTCTTCTGTAATAAATTGGTGTGTATCTCTCAAAGGTACTGAAAACAAAAACACTACAATACCACTTCACATGTCTTAAAAATGAGCAATAATTCAGTTGTCATCAAATATCTATTAATTTCCAAATATCTCTCTTAATCTCATGACTTTTTTTCTTAGTTTTCTGAAATCTGGATTTTTGATATATCTTTTAGACCTTTCATGCATAAGCTCTTCTCTCTCAGTCTCCTCTTCTGTGTCATTCATACAGTTTAATAATTTATTGTTGTTATTCTTAAACAAACAAGGTATTTACACCTGGAGAGTTTCTCAGCATCTGGATTTTGCTGATTTCACCCTTGTGATGTCGTTTTACACATGTCTCTCTCTCTCTCCTGCATTTTTTTGTAAATTGGCAGTTGGACATAGAGACTTGATCAAATTCAGGTTTGGGGGGTTTTTTTGCAAAGAATACCTCAAAATTGGTAAGATTTTCTTCCATTAGAGGCACATAATATCTGGCTGTCTCTCTTTTTGTGTTATCAGTCATCAGTGTTTAGATTAATTTGTTAAGGGTTGTGTCTTAGTTTGGGCTGCCATAACAAAGTACCAAAGACTGGGTGGCTTAAAAATTAGAAATTTATTTCTCACAGTTCTGGAGGCTGACAAGTCCAAGATTAACATGCTTGCAAGGTAGATTTCATTCTGAGGCCTCTCCTCTTGGCTTGTAAGTGGCTGCCACCTTGCTGTGTGCTCCTTTCCTTGGTCAGTACACACAGGGAGAGATACAGAGAAAGGGAGCAAGCCCTGGTGTTTCTTCTTTTAAGAACACTAATCCTTTCTCTTTCTGACTTACTTTACTTAGTATGATAATCTCTAGTTGCAGACAAATACCGTATGATATCACTTATACGTGGAATCTAAAATATGGCACAAATGAACCTATCTACAAAACAGAAACATGCTCACAGACATAGAGATCAGACTTTTGGTTGTCGTAAGGGAGGGCGGAAGGGGGAGGGATGGACTGGGAGTTTGGGGTTGCTAGATGCAAACTATTACATTTAGAATGGACAGACAACAAGGTCCTAATGTGTAGCACGGGGAACTATGTTCAATATCCTGTTATAAACTGTAATGCAAAAGAATATAAAAAAAGAATGTCTATATGTGTATAACTGAGTCACTTTGCTGCACAGCAGACACATTGCAAGTCAACTATACGTTAATTAAAATAATAATAATAAAAGAACACTAATCCTATGGGATCGGGGCCCCACCCTTAACTTCATTTAACCTGAATTACTTCCTTAGAGGCATCATCCCCAAATACAGCCACAGTGGGGGTTAGGGATTCAACATATGCATTAGGGTAGAGGCACAAATATTCAGTCCATAACAGGTTGCAAAATGGTGATATTCTAATTCTTTGTCATTATTAGCTGAATAGTTCTATGAAGGCAAACTTCTTCTCTACTATTAGGCCACTTACTAGTAGCATTCTTAAAGAAAAGGCAAGATAAATGATTGATGCTTCCCTTTCATTTACGAGTTTTTTAGTTCACTAGTATCCTCTAACAGTGACCAATTCGATTTTTATGATAAATTGTTCCTTTTAGTATAGTTATGACCTCCTGGATTCAAACTGTCATTCTCTATCTGTGTGGTCTTGGATGAGTCACTTAACCCCTCAATGCCATGGCTTACCCAGCTCTGAAATGGGGGTGATGATGATACCTACCTCACAGAGGTATGAGATTTTAATGAGATAATGTCTGTAAAGCACATTACAGTCATTAAAGACAAGTGTATTGCCGGACACAAGTAGAGGCTCCCTAAATGGTAGCAGCAGTTGTGTTGTTATGATTAGAATTATAATTAGAAAATATTACTTTAGAATATACTTCAAACTGTTCCTCCAGAACTTCTACTCTAGTATTTTGGGTATTTTTCAAATGAATAAATGCTACATTTTAACTGCCTATGTCAGGCTTGCTTCTTTTCCATTACATAATCAAAATAATACATGGTAGCAAGTGCCCTGTTATTCCAGAGGTGATTTGATGACTGTGCATTATGTTTGGGAGGTTCAGACATTGATTCCCAGGTCAAGAATCAGAACAATCAGAACTTCACAAATATCTTGAAGTATGAACAGTAGAGAAATGCAACTTGCCAGTGAGGTGTGTGCAAAGCAAGTAGAATGTAGAAAGGCCTTTGAATCTCTCTACATAGTTATTTGCATGTTTTAAAAATTCTTTTGACAGTAAATGGTTTTATGACTCATTCTGGGTTTCTGCCTCTTAGTTCATGAGCTTAAATATGATGCCTGTTCATATTCCTGGCTTATAGTTGATAAGCCCTGGATTTTATTTATTTATAATATAGCCACAAGCATAAAAATGGCTAAACAAGCAGAAAAAATCAGCTCCTTCTGTTCTTTTCATGGGACCCTGTGCTTGTCTTTCATTAAAGTGAAGCTGCATTTAAGACAAAATTTTTTTGTTTTAATTTTTTTTTAAAGGAGTGTGAATGAGAGAAACTTCTGTTTAATGAGCCATACAGTCTAATGAAAAGAATTAATTGAATGTGGCCAGTTGGTTATGGATCAGTATTTTTCCCCCAAATAATCCTATGTTATTCTAATTTGCTTTATGGATATAAATATAACTCTGTTTCATGAAATGTTCGAATTTTAAAGAAGACACATGAAATACACCGAATTCATCCAGAATAGAATCCCAACCTGACTTTTACTTTCTATTGAGAGACATGGTAACTAAAGCCTGCTCTTTATAAAAAAAAAAAAATGGGGTTAAAGGATTGTGACTTTAGTTTTAAAAAAATTCTAAACATGCTACATTATCATGAAAACATGGCTTCTGGCAAGGAATAGTTCATGCCAGCATATTCTATACATGTTATTAAATTATAGAACAGTGGCTGTGTTCCATGCGTTTATCTCACTCTAATTTTCCTATCAAGCAAAAGTGTGCAGTTAAGATATCTATCAATGATTTTCTTCAGTGATCTAAGATCAAATTTCTCCAGAAAAATGTCAAGTTCAAAACCACTGCAATAGGCAAGAAATTAATTCATAAGACTTTTAAGTCAGGTGTCAGAGAAATGGTTTCAGTTCTCAGTGAGAAGTTCTGTGGAATTTTTATTTTTTCTTGTTACTCCGTTATGACGGATATGAGAGAATGGGAGTGGAGTCCTTTAAAAACAATGACCATCACTGAATCTGACAAAAGGTAAGTTACACTTTTACTCAACTAAAGATGGACACATTCTTAAGCATATATTCCCATGGTATATTTTGAAATAGTCTTACCTTGATTGTAAACAGTGACTTTGCCAAAGTATTTTAATAAATGAGCAAGTCAAAAATGTGATTCCATTTACACTCTCTATAAATGTAAATAATTTTTTAACTTTTTTTATTGAATGAAAGATTCTTTGAATTCTATAGTGCTTTACAATTTTCAGAAGTTTCACACACATGATTTCATATAATCCCATAATAACCCTTTTCCCCCCATTCTTATATTGTCCCTCCCCCAAATGTAAATAATTTGAAGGTATTATGAAGATAATTCTGAAAGGGAGTGGGTTTTCTTTGATTTTACATTTTTTTCATCAAAATGGAGGTTAAAAATAGCATACCTGTCTAACGACAGGCCTGAATTTACTTTGTTCAAGTTACCCAGAGGTTGTCTAAATTTGCAATTGTAATAAGATCTTTTTTTAAAATTGAAGTATAGTTGATTTACAATATTGGGTTTGTTTCCAGTGTACAGCAAAGTGACTCAGTTATATATTTTTTCAGACTATTTTCCATTGTAGATTACAAGATATTGAATATAATTCCCTGTGCTATACAGTAGGTCCTATTGCTTATCTATTCTATGTATAGTAGTTTGTATCTGTTAATCCCATATGCCTAATTTGTCCTTCCCACCCTCCCTCTCCCCTTTGGTAACAGTAAATTTGCTTTAATAATATCTTTTTTTTAGTTGCGAAAGTTATGCATGCTTATTGGAAGAAGTTGAAACAATACAAAAATAATTTAAAAATAAGATTCTGCTTCCAAAATTTACTCCTTAATGTTAAAAACTGATAATACTTCAGTACAACCTTTCTAGACCTTTTCAAGTCCATTAAAAATGTATACATCTATAAATACTTCCTTTTACAAAAATGTAATGCACATATGTCATACTTGGCAATTTGCTTTTTTTTTTTTTTGCTTTACATAAGATCACCTATAACTTTCTATACTGCTTTTCATACTTTTTAAGTATCGCATAATAGTTCATTGATTGACTACTTCAAAATTTATTTGATTATTTTTTTAATAGGCATGAAGTTTGCAATTTATTTTTACTATTTCAGTCATGCATTTTACTTTAAAAATTTATATCAGGCTTTATGTTGGAAAATAAAATTCAAGCAGAAATTTACATTTCTCTTCATGGGCAAGTGTTAAATTTAGCATATAAGGCACAAGACTTTCTAGGTACTGTCCAGGGAAGAGGAAATGACTAGATGCTGAATGGGCTTGACTATGCTATCTTGCCTTTATAAAATGCCATAAATGCTTGTTTTACTTCTTCATCTCCCATAAATTTCTGGGGCAGACAGTGGCACCTGGCTGACTGAATAACCATTCCCAGCCCTTGTACCATTGCCTGCCTCCCCTCTGCAGCCCAGGCAAGCCAAATATTCACTTCTTAGGCTCCCGTGCAGCTAAGGATATCCATGGAAATGCAGCAACCATTTTTTGGTGATGAGGCAGAGACCACAGGAAACAAAGAGATGTTGGCTCAGACATCCTCATACCAGCAGCCACTTAGTTCAGGACTTCTCAATACATATGAAAAACGAAGTCCTCTTTGTTTAAACCACTATTTATCAAGCTTTCTGTTACCTGTGCCCAAATACGTTATTAAGTGATCCATCTCCAGGCTACAGGTTTAAGAAAATGAAAACAGAAACTTCTTATGCTATATGAGTATTTTGGGGTTCTCCTTCTGCAGGGCCTGGTCAGAATTCCTCAGGTGCTACTATGAAGTACCAATTTTAGGAGGCTGCCTTTGCTTGGGAAGATTTCATGTAAATCACAAAGCAGCTAGAAGGGCACAGTATACAGTTCTTGACAGGTAGCCTGAAATGGAAAGCAGCGTGGAAGATATTGGAGCTGGTTAAGAACACAGATAGTTATATACAACTACAAGAAAAAACATACAGCTCTATGGGGGAGAGCTTTTTGACCATGGTTTTCAGTGCCTCCAAATAAGATAGAATTATATTGTCTTCCAGGGATGACCTGCAGTTTTTATCTTCACAGGAAGGTCTCATCTGAGATTTTACAGGGTTGTTCACAAAAACTTTCTGGGTCAGAGTGTTGCAGTAACCATAAACTGATGGCCAGAATAGGTGCTTTGTCAATTTCTTTGGAAAAATCCAATTATCAATAAGAGAAGAAACAGTAGAAGAAAGAAGAATTGGACCAAAATGAGTAAAATTGGAACATTAAGTTTTAGAGGCGTTCATCAGTCAGCTGAGGGCCTCCTGGGCAGCCTCTGGGATATGAGGGAAGCCACAGTTAATCAAACACTGTTTCTGCACCAGAAAATATCCTGACAGTGTGTATTCCTCACTTTTCCAGGGCTACTAGTGAGTAATCAGCTCTTTTAAACAGCTGTGTTCCCAGAAATGCTCCTCAGGGGTGCTAAGGACCAATGACTCATCAGCCCAAGACAAATCATAAAAGGAGAAGACACCAGAGGGGTTCATCAGAGGCAGGAACTGGGTCTCTTTCACCTATAAGCTGTTGAATGATGGACGGGAGTGAAAGTGAGGAACCCCCCCCCCCGCCCCCCGACCCACCATGGGTGGCTGAGAATTAGGAAGAGGGGCTTGTTAAATGTAATTGGCAGAACTACTCCTGGCAGGCTTCTCCAGTGTCTTTATCATAGCAGATTCTAAGTTCCTCCCCCCTAATGTCCTGTGATACTGCAGAGCGAAGGTTTGTGAGGCTGAGGCAAGATCCACGAGCTGCCGCTGGCATCCATGTGGATGGTCAGGACTTTGTCTTACAGGTGCTTCATTTAGTCCTCACTTGGCTTCCTGAGCATTGATGTGACAGAGAAAGCCTTAACTAGCCCATAATTGATATTAGTCTTTCCATAGCCTGCTCCAGCCAAGTGAGATGCCCTTCACAGCCCTGGGAGAGTTGGGAAGAGGGAAGATAAACTTTAGAGAAAGACAGATCCGAGTTCAAACCATGACTACTTAACATACCAATAACCCATGTGATCTTGGCGTGCAGTTTGACCCAGTTTCTTCATGTGAAAAATGAGGGGTTATGTTTCCACTTCAGAGGGTTGTTGAGAGGATTAAATGGGCTCATATAAATAATGTATTTACTGAAGAGACTGGCCCCGAGAATCAAATGCGGTTGATTTTTTTAATGCTATCATCATCGTTATCATTGCCGTCATCGTCGCCTTCACAGTGTTTATTATTCTGGGCTTCGGTGCCAGGGTTCACGTTTTCAAGCCCTTCATCCTCTCATCTTGTCTTGCTCATTCATTCATATTTTCATTCACTTGACAACATTTATGAGCCGCCTACCATGTTTTGGCACAGCAAGGATACAAAGAGAACTGAGGTGCGGTCCTGCTGGCGAAACGTCTGCAGACTGTCTGGGGAAGTGAGACACTTGCTCATCCTCCAGCATCAGGTCCTGCCCTCTCTCCATCCGCACTCTCCACTGTTGCCAGTGTGGCTTTTCTGAAATGCAGATTTGTCACGCCCCTCCCCTGCCGAAAACCCAACCCCCTCCTAAAACCCAGGTTTCCTCGTACGGACGGACGATTTCTGTTAACGACCAGATAGTAAATAGGTTTGCCTTTTTGGACCGTAGAATCTTTACTGTCCATAGTCATTTCTATCATCCTAACCTGAAAGCAGCCGTAGACCATACGCGAGTGAATGGGTGTGGCTGGACATGGCTCAGGGGCCTTAGTTTTTGGATCCTCCCTAGACCAGACCTGACGCATCCCTCTTGCCTCCTGAATGGAGTCACCACTTTCTTCCCATCTTACAATGTCTGCTCCTGTCCTACCAACTGCACAGCCGAGATGTGCCTCGCTTGCTCACTTGAGTATCTTTGACTTGTTGCTCTCTCTGCCTAAAACACTCATTTTCTCCCTCTTACGTGGCTAAACCTGGCACGCTTGCCTGCTGTCTGCTTAGCTGTCCATTTCTCCAGACTCCACTCCGCACATCCCCTCCACTCCTCTGCAAGCACGCACCACATTTTTCTCTAGCATGCTCCAGTGACTGCCGCCACCATAAAGCACTGTCACTGCACCTGTTCATCCACTTGTCTGCATCCCCAAATGGACAGCAAGTTCCCTGGAGGTAGGGGAGCCGACTATATTTAGTCAACGTGTGTTTAGGGAGCACCTACTTCGTGCCAAGGGCTGGGATTCATCAGTAAACACAGACAAGGGTATCACCTTCCTCGGGGAAGTGGTCAGACAAAACATAAACAGGTGAATACGCTATGCCGACCAAATACAGGTTTTTAAATGTCTGCTCAGGTAAACAACAACAGCAGCAGGGAATAATGGGAGTCAGGGTGGCGTGGGCTGGGGTCAGGAGCCCTCCTCTGGACAACGTAGTCCAAGAAGACTTTGTTTGCCAAGGAGCTCAGCTTCTTTGGAGAGGGCTGCAGAGATGAGAGCGTGGCGAGCTAGAAGCTGAGAGGCATGAGCTAAGGTGCGCTGAGTGGTACCAGTCCTTCCATTAATACAGTCCTAGGGCCACTGCAGTACCTAGAGAGTAATCGGTGCTGGGTCCGTGTTTGGTAACTGTCTCAGTTGCTTTCCTCAAAAGCAGATCCTGAGACCTGCTTTTTGAAAATACAAGAATTTAGACTCAGCAAGGTCACCTGAGAAGTAATGCCAGGAAGCACAATGATGAGTGGGGAAATGAGACAGAAAAAGGAAAATGCCCACCAAGGGTGTCGTTTGTGAGCAGATGTTGCTGTGGGCAACAGGGGCTTAATCCCATTGGAAGAAACTATACTGAACACACCTCAAACTTTCCCCACAGACAGACAGGGACACTGGGGGTTTATCCACCAGTTTCCATCCCACATTGTTTGGAAGCTGCCAGGGAATTGACTCCCAGAGACTCGCACCGTGCCCCAGTCACAGGCTGCATTCCTGCTGCCTGAGAAAGCCCTCAGCGGAGAGCCTCTAGTGTTTGGGGAGGAGCCTTTGATGCGTATGAGGACTGTCCCCCTGAAAATGCAGGTGGCCTGTAGGGTGGGCTGCAGGGATCTCAGCAGAGCATCAACGGTCTCTCCTACAGTAGCTAAATCAGTAAGTGAATAATAAGTGATTGAATGGATACATGAATGAATAATTGAAGTGAAATCAGTGAAAGAAGCCCAAGGTCTCTTCCCAGTCAAGGTTCAGAGATGTTATGTTGGTAGCGTGGAATTGGCCATGGTGGGAGTATTTACACCATGGAAATTGGCAAATGCTATAAATCAAAGCTTTATCCTCCGGAGATCTCATTGTCACCCCTGGTGCCCTGACCCACAGAGGGAGGGGTATCACAGCCATGGTGGTTTCCCCTGAAGAGCGAGGGGTTTGAGCCCCACATTGGGCTCCCCAGCCTGGGGGAGCTGCACCAGAAAGATGAGTCCCTATAACGTCTGGCTTTGAAAGCCAGAGCGGCTTATGTCCAGGATAGCTGGAGGACTGTGGAAAACTGAGACTTAGTTCTTGAAGAGCATACATACATACTCACTTTCTCCAAGTCCCAGTGCAGAAGCAGCAGCTTAAAAAGTGCCTGTGTCAGGCTTCCCTGGTGGTGCAGTGGTTAAGAATCCGCCTGCCAGTGCAGGGGACACGGGTTCGAGACCTGGTCCAGGAAGGTCCCACATGACATGGAGCAGCTAAGCCCAAGAACCACAACTACTGAAGCCCGCATGCCCAGAGCCCATGCTCCGCAACAAGAGAAGCCACAGCAATGAGAAGCCCTCGTGCCGCAATGAAGAGCAGCCCCCGCTCACCACAAGTAGAGAAAGCCTGTGCACGCAACAAAGACCCAACGCAGCCAAAACTAAAGTAGTGCCTGTGTCATAGAAGACAGAGATTCAATTGACTAAATTTTAAGGCATGTGCTGGAGGGGCAGAGATCTGGTGAAATTTTCTCCAGAGACAGAAGAAGTCGCAGGTGCCATTTTTTTTTTAAACTCTCCATCCACCTCGCGGGCCCAGCACGAGCATGTACCATTTCTGTCACTCCCCATCAACTTAACTAACACCATGTGCACCAACCAAGTATTTCCCTGAGGACCTACCCTGCCCAACCTGCCTGCCCCACCTGGCTCTTCCACAGCAGCTGCTGCCGCGTTCTACCCAGCAGGCATCCCCAGCTGGCACTGGCACCCCTCCAGGTGTCTCCTGCTCCAGGGGTCCAGCCCCACATACCAGCATACCCACAACAGTCCCAGTCGGGCCTCAGAGCCACTTCAGAGTGAAAGACACACAGTGAAGAAGTAGAAAAAGATATTCTATGCAAATGGAAACAAAAAGAAAGCTGGGGTATCAATATTTACATCAGATTAAATAGACTTTAAAGCAAAGACTGTAAAAAGAGACAAAGAAGGGCCTTACATAATAATAGAAAAGATTAATCCAACAGTAAAGCAAATATTAACAGACGTAAAAGGAGAAATTGACAGCAATACAATAATAGTAGGGGACTTTAACACCCCACTTATATCAATGGATAGATCATCCAGACAGAAAATCAATCAGGAAACATTGACCTTAAATGACACATTATATCTGATTGACTTAATATATAAATACAGAATATTCCACCCCAAAAGAGCAGGATATGCATTTTTCTGAAATGCACTTAGAACATTCTCCAGGATAGATCACATGTTAGATGAAAAAATGAGTCTCAAATGTAAGAAGACTGAAATCATTTTAAGCATCTTTCCCACCACAGTGGTATCACACTAGACTCTCAATTACAAGAAAGCTGTGAAAAACACAAATACTTAAAGGGTAAACAACATGCTACCAAATATGCTTCTCCTGGTCCATGGGATCACTGAAGAAATCAAAGAGGAAATCACAAAATACCTGGAGACAAATGAAAATAGAAACAAAACATTCCAAAATCTGTGGGACTCAGCAAAGGCAGATCTAAGAGGGAAGTTTATAGCAATACAGGCCTACATCAGGAAACAAGAAAAATCTCAAATAAACAATCTAACATTACACCTACAGGAACTAGAAAAAGAAGAACAAAGCCCAAAGTGAGTAGAAGAAAAAGAAATAATAGAGATCAAAGTAGTAATAAATGAAATAGAGACTAAAAACCAATAGAAAAGATCAATGAAACTAAGAGCTGGTTCTTTGAGAAGATAAACAAAATTGATAAACCTTTAGCTAGACCCATCAAGAAAAAAAGAGAAAGGACCCAAATGAATAAGATCAAAAATGAAAGAGAAGTTACAACCGACACCACAGAAATAGAAAAAATCATAAGAGATTACTACAAACAATTATATGCCAACAAATTAGATAACCACAAAGAAATGGAAAAATTCCTGGAAACATACAATCATCCAAGACTGAATCAGGGACGGGGCAGGGGCGGGGGGGTGTATGTGGTGGTGATGGGATGAATTGGGAGACTGGGATTGACATATATACACTAATATGTATAAAATAGATAACTAAGAAGAACGTGCTGTATAAAAAAAATTAAATACAAAAAAAGACTGAATCAGGAAGAAACAGAAAATCTGAACAAACTGATCACTAGTAATGAAATTGAATCAGTAATCAAAAAAACCCCAACAAACAAAAGTTCAGGACCAGCCGGCTTCACAGGTGAATTAAGCAACTTTCCCAAGGTCACATTCCAGAGCCCATGCACTTAACCCTTACACAAGAATTCCTCTTGCTATGCAAAGTGATCTGGTGTTCCTAATGGGGACTCCAAGCTACTATAAGAAGCTGAGTTCCAAAATTAAAATAAAATAAATGGGAGTATTACAGAATGGGTGAGTGTTAAGTGCACTTGATTGACTTTCTTTGGAAATGAGCAGGAAGTTCTTTTGAATTTAGCCAAACTAAGTGGACAAAGTTTGGCATTTGTTTCCTTCCCATCTTAGGCCATTCTCACCTTCTCAGATGTATCTTCTCTCTGGAAGACTTCTCTGAGTTCCTGTTCTTAATTTTCAGTACCTAATTCCCATAGATGCATGTTCTGCACTAGGATAGACTATGACATTAGTTCGTAACCAGCTGAACCTTTTAGTAGTTGACTCAGAAAGAGCAAGGAATACAGAGTTGGAACCACCAAAGGGGCATTGAGGCTGACATATACTGAGATCTTGTCCTCTGGAATAGCATATTTTAGATACTCACCTCCTCTTCCTCTACCCATCAACTCTAAAATTCTCTGACTATGCATTTTTAAAAATCTATATTATTCCAAAAGACAAAACATGTGTATTGCAAAAAATACAGATAAACAAAAAGAAGCAAGCAAGGAAACATACCAAATTCTTCCCACCTGAAAGTATCCATCATTAATCCCTTGGTGTGTAGCTCTCCAGAGCCTTTGATGTGAGATTACCTTCTCTACCTTCTGAGGTGTGACAGCTCTTTACACCGATATTTGGCCTCAAACACAGATATTTTGTCCTTGTGTTTAATTTTTCTACAAACAAAATTACTCCAGCTTTCCAGACAGTTTTTTCAGACCCCACCACCCCATTCCCCATCATCACCCTGGCCTTCATTCCAGCCTGAACCAAATAAGATGCCGCACTTTAGAAGAACTCCAACCTTTCTCAGTGTGAGACGCTGAGCTCCTGTTGACAGATCTCGTGAGATCAGCACCATCCTAATAGCCGCCTTCTCTTTTGTTTCTTTGTTCTCCACAGCTTTTTGCAATCTTTGCATTTGCAACATGCGGTGGCTATTCCGGAGGCCTGCGGCTGAGTGTGGACTGTGTCAACAAGACGGAAAGTAACCTCAGCATTGACGTAGCATTTGCCTACCCGTTCAGGTAGGGAATGGCGACTTGTGCTCACTCGTCTCCCCCCGGAGGGGCAGGGCACTTTCTTCTTTCTGTGGTTTCTTTAAAAATGCAATCTCCCAGGGACTTATGAGTAAAAAGAGAGGATTCTTCCTGAGCCTGAAGAATGCCCGAACAAGTAAAATGCCCACCTAACACCCTACCCTGGGAAGAGTTATTCCATGGGAGTTGTACTTGCAAGCCAGAATTAACTCTCCCTCCCCCCAAAAATGCTACAGATTGCCCAGTATTGGGGTCCATCAATATGGAGATCTCAGTTATACAATTTCTTCCTTCCCGTCCATAATTCTTTAAGGTCTCCCAAATTCTCTCTGCAATTGTGTGGTCACCTCTCATTTCATAGTGACTATGCAATCCTGTCTGATAATGCGTTTAATGATATTAATATTGTTTCCATGTGCCATTTTGCTTAGCTTGAATCTCATTAGGTCATCACAGTGACCTTTTGAGGGTAGTACAAGTACCATTGCCATTTTCAAATGAGGAAACTGAGGCGCAGATATATTTGCCCACATTCCCTTGGCCAGTAGGTGGCAGAGTCAGTGTTCGAGCGCACTCGGGTTAAGCCCAGAACTCACATCTTTACTCCTATACTTCAGTTGCTTGAGATAACTCTTTCAACCTCTTTATAAATTCACTATGAAAGATAAGACCTGTCTATAAAATGATGACTAAATACCTACTAGGACTTGTCCCAAATCAGACATCTTGTGATTCTGATCCATCTACCCAAAGTGGATTAATTGAATTCAATTTCTAAATAATTTGTTTCTGTAAAAGTACCAAACACTTGGTACCAAATAACTGGCGTGATTTTGTAAAACACTGTCAACCTAATATTTTGACATCTTATTAATATACTCTCATGTGTGCCCTTCAATTTAGCAAACATTTTTCGAATATTCATTTTGTGCCAGATACAGTGCTGGCTCTGGAATTACAGAGAAAAGTAGAAATTAGCCCCTAAAAACTTTGCTTAAATAGGCAAGTACAGTGTTTTTCAAAATCTATCCCATGGAGCCCTACATATTTAATGTTTCTAAAAAGAAAAGAGGAAGAAAGTAAGAAGAAAGCAATAGAGAATAAGAGGGAGAGAGGGAAGGAAGGAGAGAGGGAGGGAGGGAGGCAGAATTATTTTTTTATAAATTTATTTATTTATTATCTATTTATTGATTTATTTTTGGCTGTGTTGGCTCATTGTTGCTGTGCGTGGGCTTTCTCTAATTGTGGCGAGCGGGGGCTACTCTTCATCATGGTGTGCGGGCTTCTCATTGCGGTGGCTTCTCTTGTTGCAGAGCACGGGCTCTGGGTGCGCGGGCTCAGTAGTTGTGGCGCACGGGCTTAGTTGCTCCGCGGCATATGGGATATTCCCAGACCAGGGCTCGAACCCGTGTCCCCTGCGTTGGCAGGCTGATTCTTAACCACTGTGCCACCAGGGAATTCCCAGAATTTTTTAATTATATGATAAAATAAGTTTAAGAAATAATTCTTAGCACTTTGCCATTCTAATACACATTTTGAATCACCAAGAACACAGTGTTTCCCCAAACATTTTTGGCCACAGAAACCCTTTCTCACTGA
Organism: Stenella coeruleoalba; assembly: GCF_951394435.1. Taxonomy (NCBI): domain Eukaryota; kingdom Metazoa; phylum Chordata; class Mammalia; order Artiodactyla; family Delphinidae; genus Stenella; species Stenella coeruleoalba. The sequence continues at coordinate 78,823,658 of NC_137156.1, forward strand.
GCATCTCAGAAGATTTGTATATCATGGAACGCATCCTTAGTATACTGATCTAGTGAACTTTTCCTAGTCTAAAACAAAAGTGCCTCAGTTCACAGCCCATAAATCACGCAGACAGGGCATTTATACCAATGTATTAAATGGTTTTTAAGAGTCATACAGTGATAAAAGTTGCAAACACCTCTGCTCAAGTAGATACTCTCCTAATTAACTAATAAGGGAGTCCAAAGCAGAGAAATATTAAGTATAGAATGCCTGGTAATTTAGTAATTACCAGAGCTTCCTATGCTAGTGGAAGTGGGAGTGGGGATGCTTGACACATCTGAAGGTTCTGGAGGAACTCCTTGGCTTTAGTGTGGAATGGCCAAGCCAATGCATGCTTACTCATCAACACAGGGGATCTAGAAGAGGAGATGAGAATTTTCCCTTAATTTTTTTTTTATAAATTAATTAATTTCTTCATTGGCTGTGTTGGGTCTTTGTTACATTGCGTGGGCTTCTCATTGCAGTGGCTTCTCTTCTTGCGGAGCACGGGCTCTAGGCGCACGGGCTTCAGTAGCTGTGGCTCGCGGGCTCTAGAGCGCAGGCTCAGTAGTTGTGGCACACAGGCTCAGTTGCTCCGCGGCATGTGGGATCTTCCCAGACCGGGAATTGAACCCGCGTCCCCTGCATTGGCAGGCAGATTCTTAACCGCTGCGCCACCGGGGAAGTCCCAGTCCCTTAATATTTAAAGAGCAGCAGGTCGCTGAACATTGAACACAGGTCTGTCTGTCCCTCAAACTAAAATCTACCAGTCAAGAAACCTGTGTAGATGGAAAACCAGTGCCTAGGTTAGGGTGGTGGTAGAGAGCAGGGTGATATTTAACTTCACACAGTCCTTAGCTAAGTGAACAATTTGAAAAGGCCTTTCACGCAAACATTTTCCAGCCTTGGGCTTCTTCATTTTCTTCCTAAGATATATTACTGGCCCAATTAAAAGCTAGAGAAATTGGATTAAAAGGTTTATTACCATCTGTAAGTATAGTGGCCTGCTCATTTGAAAGATTTTTACTTGGGTTCTGAAACAAAAATTATGAACCTTTTTTTTTTTTTTAATAGAAGAACTTTTCTTCCGTACCTTATCTTGCTCTGAAGCTCTCTCTATATAACAGATATGAGTCATTGAAAAAGTTGAACAAGGGGAGGAAGGGGACTTGAAGCATCCAGCTGGTCTTCCTGAGCCCTCTCCCTGCCACACACGTTGCCCACCCCCGGCTGTACCGCACTTGTCATATCTCCTCAGAACCCTAGGTCTCCTAGAAGCGTTTTAAAAACCACCATTCTAGAAAAAAGCAGGAAAGCTTTTGCCACTCTGCAGATCACATCTGTACAATATTTACTGTCTGTACTGTTAAGAAATCAAGATTAGCCTATCTCCTCCCACAGAATGTCTTACCTTTTTGTCCCACTAATGTCCATGTAGGAGATATACATTCCAAAGAGGCCCAATTTTACTAGAGTTGCAATTTCAGTTGTGCATTTGGGTACTTTAAAATATTGTGCCACTATCTTTTCGGGGAAGATTTCAGTAGTAAGAGACACATCTAGAATTTATTCAGATTACTCTGAAGTCATTTGTTTCAGAAGTAAGTTGAGTTAGCAAGATGCTGGTGATGGATATCATCAAAAAGTTACTTTCTTCTAAAATTTTACAAGCCAATGTCTTTGCACAGCAAAGGAAACCATAAACAAGACGAAAAGACAACCCTCAGAATGGGAGAAAATATTTGCAAATGAAACGAAGGACAAAAGATTAATCTCCAAAATATATAAATAGCTCATGGAGCTCAATATCAAAAAAACAAACAATCCAATCAAAAAATGGGCAGAAGACCTAAATAGACATTTCACCAAAGAAGACATACAGATGGCCAAGAGGCACATGAAAAGAATCTCAACATCACTAATTATTAGAGAAATGCAAATCAAAACTACAATGCGGTGTCACCTCACATCAGTCACAATAGCCATTATCAAAAAAGCTAGAAACAGTAAATGCTGGAAAGGCTGTGGTGAAAAGGGAACCTTCCTGCACTGTTGGTGGGAATGTAAATTGATACAACCACTATGGAGAACAGTATGGAGGTTCCTTAAAAAACTAGAAATAGAACTACCATATGACCCAGCAATCCCACTACTGGCTATATACCCTGAGAAAACCATAATTCAAAAAGAGTCATGTACCACAATGTTCATTGCAGCTCTATTTACAATAGCCAGGACATGGAAATAACCTAAACGTCCATCGACAGATGAATGGATAAAGAAGATGTGGCACATATATACAATGGAATATTACTCAGCCATAAAAAGAAATGAAATTGAGTTATTTGTAGTGAGGTGGATGGACCTAGAGTCTGTGATACAGAGTGAAGTAAGTCAGAAAGAGAAAAAGAAATACCATATGCTAACACATATATATGGAATCTAAAAAAAAAGAATAATGGTACTGATGAACCTAGTGGCAGGGCAGGAATGAAGACATAGACATAGAGAATGGACTTGCGGGGAGGGGGAAGCTGGGCCGAAGTGAGAGTAGCATCGACATATATACACTACCAAATGTAAAATAAGTAGCTAGTGGGAAGCGGCAGCAAAGCACAGGGAGTTCAGCTCAGTGCTTTGCGACAACCTAGAGGGGTGAGATAGGGAGGGTGGGAGGGAGGCTCAAAAGGGAGGGGATATGGGGATATATGTATGCATATGGCTGATTCACTTTATTGTACAACAGAAACTAACACAGTATTGTGAAGCAGTTATACTCCAATAAAGATCTATTAAAAAATAATATAAATAGTTTTAAAAATAAAATTTTACAAACCAATGTCAATGATTTGATCATAATCTTAGAAACAAAACGAGAGTATTCAGCAGTTTCTGATTACTCCGTTCATTGAAAACACAAGGAAGACAGTAAACTCTAATGCCAAGTCATTTGAACAAAAACAATTAGTCTGTAAATGACAGATCAAAGGAAGCTACTTAACTCCCTTATCAGATTATCAAATGTGAGATAACCTCAATTTACAAAATCATAGATAGTTTACAAAATATTCATGTGCTGCTTCCAATAAATATGCCCAAACTACAACTCCTTCACACCACCACATGTATGCATTTTTCATGCACGCTTCTATCAGGAGCAATTTAATTCAGCAATATGTCCTTTTACTATGGGAATAAAGCATTTGTCACCCGACCTGTTTGGTCTGTGATTAAAATGACCAAACAGCATTTAACTGTTTTCCTCATCTACTGTAATATGCTACTTTCGTAGAAAACTCATTTGATAATTTGGAGGGGTTCTGTGTTCAATATTTTTAGCACTTTATTTATCCATAAAAATGGGAAGTAGAGTTTCTTATTTTAAAGAAATTTAACACATTTGGAGGAAGCCTACTTGAGGAATACCAACTAACACTTTGCATTTATATATGATGCCTGTCACATGACAGAGGAAATCAGAGTGGAGAGCTTAGGGACTATGGGAATAAAAGTTTTCATGGCAAAGGTTAGTTTTGAAGGGTCAGAGTATACTACATAATTATTGCACCATCTCTATGAAGGGGGTTCTGAGGTTCCGTTTGAGAAGACTAAGCTGAGAGAAATTTGTTCAGCATCACATAGAAAATCAAACTCAAGATTTTGGATTTCATATGTTGTGTAATATGATCTACTAATTTGAATAAAAACTGAAGAAAGCAATGTTCGGGTTGTTTGAAACATGCTGAGTACAGCCAAAAATGATGGAGTAAAGTGGTAAAGCTGGAAAGATGACTTTGGACAAGATTTTAGAAGACCTTGAACTCCTATGTGATTGAATATGGGGAAAGAGTCCAAGAAGGTAAAGAGAGAATAATAAGGAAAACCATTTTAAAGTGGAGAAGATAAATTTGGATTTGATCATGCTGAGTTTGTGTTTTCTATCAAGAAGTTTCATGCTTGAACCCCATGTAAGAAGAGATAGGAAATGGAGCCCCTGGAAATGGGGCTCCAAGAGTCATCTTCATGGAGTGAGAAGTAAGTCCTAGATGAAGAGAGGTCTTCAAGACAGATGGAAGCGTGGGCACACAGGGCTAAGCTATGGGAGATGCCCACACTTAGAAGAAATGAAGGAGAGCAGTGACTGAAGAAATGAAGGAGAGCAGTGACTGAGCGAGACCAAGAAGAGGCAGAAGGAAAAGGGATGGGACAACCAGGCAAGTGTAGGCTTCACAGAAGGTAGGGATACGTCGTGAATGAGTGATACCACTCAGCACTTCAAAGAAAAGTGAAAACTAAAAGGCCACTGAAGGTAATGAATGGTGGTCATTGAGGAATTTCATGAGATATTTCTGTAGGAAGGAAAGCATGCCAGGCTGTTGGACAATGAATGGCAAATAGAATTCGGTATGTTTTTCCCTCAGACAAGTAAAATGCAAAATGCTAAGGCTCGAACCATTTTCCCTTAAGCCTGTGTGAGGTGATGTTTGTGAAGAAAGAGAGCAAGGTTGTTAACGACCTTCTTATAGGAAAGGCGTTCATCTCTGGCTTCTTGAAAATAATCAGCTCATTTGATGATGGGTGATAAACTTGCCACCTTGGCTAAATAGTCAAAAAGGTTTCCATAATAAAGGCATAAACATCTTCCATCATTTGAGAACAACTGAGTATAGAGAATAACAGCAGATTCATCATGAAAAGTAAATTAAGTTGTTATGTCACTTTTACGTCTGGAGTCGCCTGTCAGGATAAAAAAGATATTAAGTTTTCTATCAGTGTCAAGCACTCTTCTAGATATGGGATTAGTAATCCCTGCTTTAGATAATTAACAAAATTGCCCTTGATTAATTCATCCTAAAGAAATAACCAGAGATATAAAGAAGTGTGTACAAAGGTATTTATTGTTGAATTATTCTAAGTACCTCAAAATTAGAAATAACTTATGTGTCCAAAAATAGGGAATCAGTTAAATAAAATGTGGTAGGCAGACACTGAAAGTCATTTCCTCAAATAACATTTAAGGGTATATATATATATATATATATATATATATATATATATATATATATATAATGATTCCAATTTTGTTTTATTTTATACTAGCTGGCTGTAGCACAGGCTGCCATTGCCCATACCTGTTAGTCCCTCACAATTCACACCTACACTTTTTATTGTAAACCCATATAGCTGTTAAAGGGCTTTCTCAAGCCACAGGAACTTCCTTGGTCAGTATGCAGGGCAGGCCAGAAATGCTGGGGAGTTAATATCTCCTGGAGCAGCCTTCATCCAATGACAGATGTGAGTTGGAGGATAAATGTCCTGAGTGCCTCACCTCTCCTGAGGCACAGCTCTGAGCCAGGTCCCACACCATCTCTCAGAATACCCAGCAGGTACTTCCCACAGTGGAAACATGGTCATTAATTAACACACCTTTTACTACCTGCTTTCCCTTTCCTGTCTCAATTCTCCACTGGCCTATTGGTGTTTCCAGAGATGAATCTTCCAAAAACAAGTTGCACTCAAATCTTGATCTCAGGGTCTGCTTCTGGGTAATCCAACCTAAGACACTACCATTGTGTGAATTACCAACATTAAAGAAAGTGGATGGAGGAATGGGTAGGTGAGTGGGTGGGTGGATGGATGGATGGACAGGTGGATGGATAGATAGGTAAAGAGAGAGAGAGGTACAGATAGGTAGATAGATGGATAGATAGGTAGATCGAAGATAGATAGATAGACAGACAGACAGATCGATCCCTATTTTCTCTCACTCTAAAAGATGTTGTACACTGTTGCTCATATGAAAACCAGCTTGGTCAGAAATCTCCTTCAGTGGTTTTCAATTCAGGTTTCAAATTTGAAGCCACGGTTGGTTTTCTCTGTTCATGGTATCTTAGCATATGTGGTAGGTCTTTTCCAATTGACAGTCATAATAGCATGTACTCAACCTTCGTTTCTGAAAAATAGGTGATGGCTTAGATTTGGGAGATGATCCATGAGGCCTCCAAAATGAATTTTGTCTAAAACGTACCCCATAGTTTGTCCGTCCACCGCAAATATATTCTCCACATTTGGTGATTAACCACACAGCTTTTCACTCGGGATAACAACAAAAACCATGTCCTATTTATAGAGATTATGTCATGATCACTGCATCAACATGTTAATTTATTTCTAGGTGGTGAGATTATGAATGCATCAAATATTCTTTGTACACTTGTCCACATTTTCCAGATTTTCTCCAGTAAGTTTTATGACTTTTTACACTGTGAATTTACCGAAGCAACATAATGTAGCTTGAACTCTAGAGGTGGATCGCCTGGGTTCAGATCCCCGCTCTGGAACTTCCTTGCTGTGTTTTGTTGAGAATATTGCTTACCACCTCTGTTCCTTATCTGGAAAACAGAGACAGTGTTAACTATTTCATAGTAGTGTTGTATTAAGTGAATCATGTATAGGAAATGGTTAACACAAGGCCTGGCACTCAATAAAGTCTCTTTTAGTATATTGTTTTTACTTTCATTACCAAGAAAAGGTAATTAAAAATAGAGAGCTGAAGAAGATGTTCTAGTTAATTAGCAAAATGACCCTCAAGACAAGAAAATGACCCCTTTATTATGTTATATTTTACGCAGAATGGGAGCTTCCCTATACCTCTCTCTCCCAATATGCAAACTTTAAGAGATGTGTACATATTTAACTATCTCTCGTTTATTAACTTGCTTTAGCTCTTTGACGCTTATTTGGGTTGCCCTGGAAGGTATTCTTATCGGGCCTGTATTTTTTTTTTCTCATTAAGCTAATGGGAGAATGAAGGGCTCCCAAAGTACAGAACAGAAACACTCAGTGGCACAAGCATGATCTTCCCGGGGTTGTTTGGTGGGAGTGGGATGGGAGAATGAGATTCTGAGTCTGATCTTTGTGATCCTTGAAACAGAATTTACGATGAGTCTTCTGTTTTGAGGGAAAGGTGAGCCGAGGCGGCTTGCTGGGCACTGGCTGCAGAAGCACTGTTCTCTCTATGATTCTGGCCACTTGCTCTGATTCGCCCACTTCTGTTTGGAACGTGGGGACGGGTGGAGGTTGATGCCAGGAAAGCTGTGGAGTTTGGGCCTTTATTTGGTAATGCTAGCTCTGTCATGGGGGAAAAAATTTTTCCCCTAAGATCCTTGCCCTAGTGCGATGGTGATAAACTCTTTTTTATCATAAAGGCCAAATTGGGGAAAATAAAAATGTTAAGAGCTGCAGTTTTTTATATCTTCTGTTCAGGAAATGCTGCATTTGCAATTACATTTGAGCATGTGTTTATTGTTTCTCATTGCCAGAGGGTTTCACTCTTTTTGGCTAAAATTTCAGAAACTTTATAACTACAGTATCTCATTTTCATGTTATGCCTTCAAATAAATTTTGGATGTGCTGAGACCTGGTGGTTCTCTGGGGCAGGCAGGTGGGGAGATTGGAAGATAGTATAGCCAAAGGATTAATGGTGGATCTCTGGCCACACCCCTGGCTTCACGTCCAAGCTCTGCCACCCCGCAGATGGGCAAGTTATAATCTCTCTGGGCCTAGGTTTCCTTACTCTAAGAAGGAAATGAGAGTACTTTCCTCATAGGATGGCTGTAAGCATTCAATTAGGTCATACAAGTTGTTCGTGAATCAGAATCTGGCGCACATCAAGTATTCAGCGAATGGTGTCTTCCTTGCTGTTAATTGTATCAATAGAATTTGGTGCAAGGACCTGGCAGAGTACACCTGTAGACCCAGGACAGTCCTATTTGGAGATATCTACAATAAAGAGAGGAGCTATCATTTGTAGGGAATGTCTGCAGAGATCACAGAAAATGTGGCACACTGGCTGCTGCCATGGAATGGGTTAAATTAAAAAATTAGAGAATGACCAATTCATTTACCTCATCCCCACCGCACTGTTCCCCTGGCAACCTGAGTAACTGATAGAATGGGAACATTTTTGTTGTAGCACTTCTCCAAAAGGACAGTGGTAGGGAATTCCATAGAAGGATGTCTTAGTTTCGGTTCTCCAAAAAGCACATGCTGAGACAAGGATTTGTAGTTTTCTTGGCAGGTGATCCCTGGAAATACCAGTAAGGTGTGGGATAGTGAGACAAGGAAGGGAAAAAAGCCAGTGAAGAGTGGATTAATGAGCAAGGTACCACGGTGGGCCCTGGGGCAACTAAGACTTCCAGGAAAGCGTGGATAACACACTTCACTTCTGGCAAGTGATGAAGCTGGGGTAATTATCTACCAACTCCTGTTGGTCATCAAAAGCTGCTCCAACAGGCATTAACCCCCCAGCAGTGCATGCAGACCAAGCATGCACTTGCAGCCCGTGAAAGCCTTCAGGCAGAGATCATGATGCTTTCTTTAGAAAGTCATCATCGTATACAGAAATGATGAGTACCAGAGAGATATGAGTGGGCAACGAATGGCTTCTAATACAATGGGGAGCCTCTTTAATCATCTCTCCAAATCTATGACTGATCCCATGTTGGATCATTTATTCTTTCTCTCCATAAATATTTACTGAGCACTTACAGTGTACAAGGCCCTGAACTATATAGGCTGTTGGTATGTATTGGTTGGTAAAGTAGACGCAGCCTCTTCCCTCATGAAATTTACAATCATTTGGGAATGGGAGGAAGACATTAAAGAGCTAGACAAAGAACACACACTCACACACACACTCACGTACACACACACACAGTAGTGGCGGTTTATAAGAAAAGGTGAACATTGTACAGAAATGTGAAATGGGGATGGAGAGGGTTAAAGGACACCTACCCATACAGGATGATCCAGAAGGGCCTCCCTGAGGAGATGGCATTTAAGACATCGGTTGAAAGAGGAGAAGAAGGGAGGTGGGCAGGGAAGGATTGGGAGTTGGGGATTAGCAGAGGCAAACTAGTATATATAGGATGGATAAACAACAAGGTCCTACTGTATAGCACAGGGAAGTATATTCAGTATCCTGTTGTGATAAACCATAATGGAAAAGAATATGAAATATATATATATGTATAACTGAATCACTTTGCTGTACAGCAGAAATTAAACACAACATTGTAAATCAACTATTCTTAAGTAAAGAAAATTTTTTTTTAATTTTAAAACACACGAAAAAGAACCAAAGGAGGAGAGGAAGAATGATCTAAGCCAAGGGAACGGCGCGTGCCATGCCGAGGAGATAAGACGACGAATGGAACTGTGCTGTAGTAGGTTAGCTGGTGGGGAAAATCTCTCTGATGAAGTGACAGTGGAGTGCAGGCCTGCAAGAATTAAGAGAGAGAGGAGAGAGAAGAGAGAGCTGTGCTCCTCAGAGGTCCCTGAGGGTGTATTCCGGGGAGAGGGAAGAGCCAGTGCGGGGCCTGATGTCTGAGCTTGGGGAGAGTCTGGGAACCAGCGAGGACACCAGCACTGCAGGTTGGAAGGAGGAGGGAGGGAGCGAGGAGATGAGCTGGAAGAAGACGGCAGCAGCTGGATCACATAGGGTCTGGTGAGATAACATGACGAATCGGGATTTTATACTGAGTGAGGTGGGAAGTCATTGGAGGTTTTGTGCAGTGGAGCCATGCAATTGATGTTTTTAAAAGATCTGGCTTGCAGCTATGAAGATAGTCTTAAGGGAGCATGGGGCGGGGTGAAGTCAGGGAGGCCGGTTAGGAGGCAGCTGCAACTGTGCAGGGAAGAGACAGTGGGGGGTTAGACACGTGTAGACGCAGTGGGGAGGGTACTGTGTGGTACGTAGCGCGTCAGATTTGCATGGTCATCCACGCCTCACCTCTTATGGCAATTTGCGTCTACAACCCAGCCCGGTTTGTCATCTTTTGCCAGTGATGTTGGGTAGCATTTGGTCAGTCTGGGGCTCAGCTTTAATATTTTCAGTTTCTTGTTCCCAATATTAGCTGTGGGCAACCCCTTGGGAAGGGTCATTAGTTTTTCAACACTGCATGTCATCCAGGACAGTCAAATCACAAGTAGGCAGCCAGCTGACTTAACGTGAAAGGAAACGTACACGATTCCATCGAGACATGTTTGTGAATGCGTTTCTGAAAGCAATAAGTATATGAGGTGGATAACAATTCCTCTTCATGGAATATGGTTTGAAACAACTCATTGCCTCTATCAGTCAGGGTCCAGTCAGGAAAGGAGACCTCATGCCAAGTGATTCAATTTTTAAAAGTTAATATAGGGAACTAGGGAGGCAGGGCTTGGATCAGGAGGCAATCCAGAGATTAGTGACTAGGAATCCACCACAACCGCTAAGCCCAGAGTGTGGATGGCAAAGTCAAGCCCTTGAGCCAAATCCAGCCAGCCTGCAGCCTGCTTTTACTTAGTCCATGAGCTAAGAATGGCTTTACGTTGTTTAGTGATTACATTTTAAACATTATAGTTGTGTAAGTACCTACAATATATCCTTGGTTTTGCCTGTTGGCCCGAAAAGCCTGAAGTATTTACTATCTGTACCTTTAAAAAGAGAAGTTTACTGACCCCTGGGCAAGAAGCGTAAAGGGAGAGGTGGTCTTATTAGAGCACAAGATGGGGTACCTGTGTGACAGAAGCTGGGACCATGGATGGAGGAGGTGTCCAGAGGAGCATGAACCAAGGTAGAGATGCAGCCACTGCTGGACATGTGACCCAAAGCAGCAAGAGAAAGAGGGGGAGAGATATTCTGGCTTCTCCCATGCTCTTGCCCTCTAGCCTCCCACCAGAGCTGCCCATTGGCCCAGCCTAACTGAAAGCCAGTTGGAAAGGAAATCAGGCCCCTGAGATGCAGAGCAGAGCAGGGGAGGAGCAGATCATGGAATTGAGAAGAAACAGGCAATGGCCAGCACAGAGTTCCTCTCTGAACATCAGTTTCCTCATCTACAAAATGAACAAAGTGGATTGATGCTTTCTTAAGAGAATTAGACCTCTAATTCTATGAAAGCAGAAATACATTTTCCTAACTTCCTTTTAGGGGGAACAGTTACACTTGACCTCGGCCGGGAACCCGGATAGCACCCCAGCCACTGCTGCTTCAGAGAGAGCAGAAGAAAATATAAAAATTCAACAGACTTACTCTATATGTCTTTTTCTTTCAGCCTCATAGGGCTTCCTCTGATATTTATCCTATTTCGGTAAAATCTGAACAGGGCTTTTAAAACCGGGATTTGGGCAGTTTCTGAAAATAATTGCGGGTTATATAATCAAGGCTGTTGTTTCTGTTGAGCTCCCATAGGGAGGTGACAAGTGGCAGAGATTAAATCAGTGTATGCTGGGTGAGCCTTTTCTGTAGTTCTCGGTCTCCCTGTGTGTCATTTTACAGAGCAGGTGTGGGGCAGTGTGGTGGGCAGAGCCTCATTACCTGGGAGAAGCGCTACTCCCTAGAAGAATGTAAACATCGCTTTTTTCAAAGTTATAAAAAGCAAATTCTAGTTCTTCCTTTCAGCTGTTTTCTTTCCTAGAATTGGGGGCAGGAGGTGGGGGACGAGGGTTGAGTTGCCTAGAAAAAGATAAAGGAATTCAGCTATAGCAGTAGCCCAGGAATGTCAGAAGGAAACATCCCACTCACATCTGTGTGTATGTCCCTTGGAAATGCTAGGTGCCTGCCCCATGCTGTTAAGCTCCGCCTCTGCTTCCTTCTCTTTGGGAACCAGAGGAATATTGGAGCATACCGCAAAAAAAAAAAAAAAAAAAGTAGTAGTGTATTTTATATACACGTGTATATGTATATACCCGCATACACATGTATATATTTCCATATATATATAATGATTGACAGTTATTGGTAGGGTCATTATCCCCTTGACCGTCACAACAGCATTGTAACAGAGGCAGAGCTAGAGTATTTTCCCCCCATTTTGCAGATAGTACACAGAGCCTTAAAACTTTTCTCAAGGTCACAACTAGTAAATGCCAAACCTGGAAACCTGTCCAAGTCTGTGACTTCCATGGGTGTCTCAATGGAGTTTTTTACCAACTACTCCAACCTCTATTTTAACAACAAAGAATGATGATGAAGGTGATCATCATCATCATCATCATTATCATCAAACAAAAGCCACTGTTTATTGGTCATTTTACCATATGTGAGGAACTGTACGAAACCCATCACATGTATTGTATGCTTTAGTGCTGACAACATCCCAGTGGGATAGCTACTCGGAACTCCACCTGACGGGTGAGAAAACTAAAGCTCACTGAGGTTGAATAACTTGCCTAAGGCCACACAGCTGATAAGTGGCAGGACCAGACTTTTTTTTTTTTTTTTTTTTTGAACTTCACACAATGCTTAACAGCTTTTTTTTTTTTTTTTTTTTTTAACATCTTTATTGGGGTATAATTACTTTACAATGGTGTGTTAGTTTCTGCTTTATAACAAAGTGAATCAGTTATACATATACATATGTTCCCATATCTCTTCCCTCTTGCGTCTCCCTCCCTCCCACCCTCCCTATCCCACCCCTCCAGGCTGTCACAGAGCACCGAGCCAATATCCCTGTGCCATGCGGCTGCTTCCCACTAGCTATCTACCTTACTACGTTTGTTAGTGTGAACCCTCTTGCACTGCTGGTGGGAATGTGAATTGGTTCAGCCACTATGGAGAACAGTATGGAGGTTCCTTAAAAAACTACAAATAGAACTACCATATGACCCAGCAATCCCACTACTGGGCATATACCCTGAGAAAACCGAAATTCAAAAAGAGTCATGTACCAAAATGTTCATTGCAGCTCTATTTACAATAGCCCGGAGATGGAAACAACCTAAGTGCCCATCATCGGATGAATGGATAAAGAAGATGTGGCACATATATACAATGGAATATTACTCAGCCATAAAAAGAAACGAAATTGAGCTATTTGTAATGAGGTGGATAGACCTAGAGTCTGTCATACACAGTGAAGTAAGTCAGAAAGAAAAAGACAAATACAGTATGCTAACACATATATATGGAATTTAAGAAAAAAAAAATGTCATGAAGAACCTAGGGGTAAGGCAGGAATAAAGACGCAGACCTCCTAGAGAACGGACTTGAGGTTATGGGGAGGGGGAAGGGTGAGCTGTGACAGGGCGAGAGAGAGTCAAGGACCAGACTTTTAACAGCTGGGTTTGGCTTCCCTCAAAGGTCATGTGCTTCACCATCACACCGAGGGGAGTAGCAGTGATGTCCTTGGGTTGACAAGCCACCACAATAGCAGAGATTCTTTCCTCACTCCTAGACTTCGAGCCTGCTTCCCACCAGCAGGCAAGCTGGGCAGGCAGGAGGGATGTAGGGAATGGTTCTTGGGGACATCGTGTTCCTTGGGACTCAGAATTACAGGCATTTATTTTCCAGTTAATTTCCCAGGTCCAGGAATAAACTCTGAAAGCAAAACAATCCCAGGCTGGGACTGTCATGACCACCCTTTTTCCTTTTGCAGCTGGTTAGAATTTGAAAGAAGTGAGCTGTTGCTCATACCATTTGCAGAATATTTTACTCTTTAATTTGAAAGATTCTGTGCCAAAGTAGCAGCTGTCACTTGGAGACTGTTAAGAACTCACATAAATGACAGGGTTTTCTAAGAATGTAGTTACACCAAAGGGTTTAGTGCTACAACAGATTCTCGTTTCCCTAGCAAAGGGATGGATTGTGGAGGGAAGCAGGAGTTGGGGAATGGAGATTTCCCAGATACCAATCGAGGGACTTCAACACCTTTTTTTTTTTTTTTTTTTGCGCTACGCGGGCCTCTCACTGTTGTGGCCTCTCCCATTGCGGAGCACAGGCTCCGGACGCACAGGCTCGGCGGCCACAGCTCACGGGCCCAGCCGCTCTGCGGCATGTGGGATCTTCCCGGACCGGGGCACGAATCCGTGTCCCCTGCATGGGCAGGCGGACTCTCAACCACTGCGCCACCAGGGGAGCCCACCTTCAACATCTTTGATCACAGTGAAGGATCTTTAGTTACAACGCTCCTTAAGCCTAACACTGAAATATCAGAAGTAAGGAAAAAGTGCAGAGAACCATTTTTCCTTAAGTGCAGAGGTCGGACTTCTTCCGAGATGTCCTTGATTAGCTCTAGGGTTCTTTAGAAATTAGCTGAGAATTATGCTCAACAACCTCTCCATAAGTGAACTGGGGGTTCATTTTCCACCCTTTCTTCCACCATTTGATATTCCATCGTCTAAGACACTTACATTCTGTTGTTTATAACCACATTTTTAAATATCTCTTTTTTATTAGAAAAAGGAACACATTTTTTCTGTTCTAAAAAACCCCATTGATTGGGATTGACATATATACACTAATATGTATAAAATGGATAACTAGTAAGAACCTGCTGTATAAATAAATAAAATGAAATTCAAAACTTCAGAAACTAAAATAAAAACCCCATTGTATAAAAACTAATGAAGTAGAATATCAGAATCCTCCTTAATGTAACTTCTCAGAGATAATCGCTATCAAGAGTTGCAGTGTGTATCATTTCAGACTTTTTCTTTGAATGTCCTCATTTTTATGCAAACTGATTTTGGTGTAAATATCATTTGTAAATTAATTCTTATTTTTTAAAAAAACAACTGTAAATATCCTTCCACATCAGCTTTTATGGATCTACCGCATTCTTTAGCCTCATAGCTGTACCGTAATTTATTAAGCCAATCACTTATTGATAGATATTTAGGTTGTTTTCGTTTTTCACTGTTACAAACAATGCTGCAATTAACATAGTTTTATAAATTCATTTGTAAGGTAAGTTCCTGAGACAGAAGGTATATAAGCCTTAAATTTTCAGAGATTTTGCCAAACTTCTCTCCAGAAAGCAATTAGATATCCACCAGGAGGATATGAAGGTGCCTGGTTCTTCACATTCTACCCAATAATGGAATACTATAGAGGTACATATTTAATTATTAGTGAGGATAAGTGTGTTGTTATATAATTAGTAAACGTTTGTATTCCTGGCAAAAATTTTTGAAGAGCAGTGTACTCATCTTTCTTTATGTCTGATCCCTGACATGTTCACCTGATCACTTCCCCCCACCCCTGTTACCTCATTAAATCAGCATTCCTCAGTGCACTCTGATGAGATTTGCTAATCGATGAAACATTCACTATGGGCCAGGCATGGTGCCTGGCAATGATGGAAATTTAAAAATGAAAAGAGAACAGGTTCTCTTTCCATGGAGCTTAGTCTTTTGAAAGAATACTCATACAAGGATGAAATTCAGACATACGTGGCTCGTCAGGACCCACAGCAAGTCCTCAATTTTACAGGAATTTGCACTAATGTCCCTGAAATCCTTTCCCAATATCACCAACGTACAGAGTCACAGTGCACATAATTAGAATTAAGGCCCTATTAATCTTTACTAGCGACAGGGGGGTCTAGAACAAATTGCCTAAATTGACAAATTAATATTTACACAGTGTGATAGAACTTTTTAAGAATTCATATATCAAATTAATGCTCATCTTAACAAATCCTCATTAAGTGTTGGCTTTGAAAAGAGTCTGCCCAATAGTGATTGCAAAGAGAACTCATTTGCCAACCCCTGGTCCTTTACAGGTACAAAAATGTCGTAAAAGAATTTGTCTTCGAGGTTAATTTTTAAGTGTTTACTCTTGTTTATCTCTGTGTTTAGTTTCTTGCTTGTCAAAGTGAGAAAGGACTGATTTCTCTGATCTTTTCACCAGTCACCATAAGCAATTGTTAAGAGAAAATAAATTCTGTCATTTGTGCCCCATTAAATATGATTTTCTGTCAGTTTAAGTCATCGTCTTAGACTGACGTGAACTTTACCATTTCGAAACCTGAAATGACTACTCTGATTACCATGGTCTTTAGAGATGGAATTCAGTCTCTCTGCAGACTGAATGTTCTCTGAAAAAAAATGACAAAGTTTAATGTTTCCTTTATGCAGATTAAAAAAAAATGTAAAGCACAAGTATTCCATATTGGAACAAACAGCACCATAGAAGAAAATGAATGTAAATGCCTTACTGCACAAGACTAAATGAAAATGTGATGTGAATTACTTTCTAGCTCAGGCTCGTCACTAGTGCCCAGATGACTGTGTTTCTGTAGTCTTAAAAATCACTTCAATTTTCAACCAAATGCCGCTAGCCAAATAAACAATGTGTGTCTCTAACACTTTTTATAATGCTTTCTGGAAGAGAAATACAGACAGTATGAAAAAAAAGAAAAGAAAAGCATACTCAGCTCCTCTTTCAGAGTCTCACTGTACATCACCAGGAGTCCTCAGAGACTTGTTGAACTTTTGAACTTGTCCATTTACTCATTTGGTCAGTCAGTGCATGAACCAGGTGAGTGTAGAGTGCTTGCCCTCTGCTGCAGATCCAGCCCATACTCAGCCATGTTTGGGTCCTAGGGGCCCCACCCATCTTAGCTAATTGAATGATGGGTAGGCACCAAATTATTAGTTGGTCAACAATCTGTACATGGTTGCTGGGACAAAGAGAGACTCATTCATTCATTTAGCACATTTTTTAAATTTAATTGTTCTTTTATATTGGAGTGTAGTTGATTTACAATGTTGTGTTAGTTTCAGGTGTACAGCAAAGTAATTCAGTTACACATATACATATATCCATTCTTTTTCAGATTCTTTTCCCATATAGGTTATTACAGAATACTGAGTAAAGTTCCCTGTGCTATACAGTAGGTCCTTGTTGATTATCTATTTTATATATAATAGTGTGTATCTGCTGGTCCCAAACTCCTAATTTATCCCTCCCCCCACCACGTTTCCCCGTTGGTAACCATAAATTTGTTTTCAAAGTCTGTGAGTCTGTTTCTGTTTTGTAAATAAGTTCATTTGTATCATTTTTTTAGATTCCACATATAAATGGTATCATATGATATTTGTCTTTGTCTGACTTACTTCACTTAGAATGATCATCTCTAGGTCCATCATGTTGCTGCAAATGGCATTATTTCATTCTTTTTTATGGCTGAATAATATTCCATTGTATATGTATATCCAACGTCTTCTTTATCCATACCTCTGTTGATGGACATTTAGGTTGCTTCCATGTCTTGGCTATTGTAGACTGTGCTGCAGTGAGCATTGAAGTGCATGTTATCTTTTTGAATTATGGTTTTCTCCAGATATATAGCACATTTTTTTGAATGCCTACTCTGTGCAAGGAGCTGTTCTTGGTGATGGAGATCAGGTGGAGAGCAAGTTACATTGGGTCTGTCTTCTCCTGGAGCTTAACATTGTAGTGAGGGCAAGGAATAGAGAAAAGAAACATGCAAACAAGCCAAAGACAAAGATCATGTCAGACAGGCACGATGACAAAAATTAAACAGAGTGATACAGTGGATAATAACTGGGAATGGAGTAGGCAAGGAGGTCTCTCTTATGAGGAGACATTTAAGCTGAGAATGACAAGAAGGATGAACCATGAAAGATCTAGGTGGAACATGAAGTTGGAAGAGCAAGTGGAAAGGCAGAAGGGAACCTGGTGCAGTAGAGGAACAGATAGAAGAATAGCGCAGGGAGAACACAGTGGATAAAGGGGAGAGTGGGGTACGGTGAGTCACACAGGGGCCAATAAGAGAAAGGGCCTCACGGGCCATGTAAGGTACTTGAATTTTATTCTGGATGCAGTGGGAATCCTTCGCTTAAGACTAAAGGAGTGACATGATCTGATTTACATATTTTAAGAGTTATTTTAGCTGTTGTGTGCAAAATATATTTTTCAGTTAATCTAGGCAAGAGAAGATAGTGTCTTAAATAGGGTCTTAGTGATTAAGAGGGAGAAAACTGGAAAGATTTGGGATGTATTTAAAGAGATGGTACATAGAACTGGCTTCTAGAAACTATATGTGGGGAGCAGGCAAGGCAAAGAAGGATTCAAGGGTTGGGGTCCAAGAATGGGGAGGATAGTAGTGGGAGGTTGGTGGCACATGGATCAATTGTTCCATTTTGGACAGGTAAAGTTGAGATGCCTATTAGATTCAACAGTTGTTGTTTTAAAACGAATGAATGGCCTGTTGTAGAAAGCTATGGTAGACCAATCAGATTCCCTATTTGTGGTAGGTGCACTCAGAAACTGGAGAGAGGGAGGGAGATGCAGATGAGCCAAAGCCAGAGAGGCCATGCAGAGCTCTCTCTGAGCCAAAATTATAAGGAAGCAGAAACTGAATCAAAAGGGAAGCCAGTTGGAGGAAGGAAAGTATCAGATCAAAAGAGTTAAATACATCTTGAGGAGTTGTCAGGGTACATGGCCCGAGAGGGAGATGTGAGGTGAGTTGTTGCTCCCTAGACCTGCCTCTACTTTCTTACTTTCTAGTTCTGTCCATAGGTACCCTTCCAAAAATATGCTGTTTTCTTGATGTAATTTAGGTGGGTTGCTGTTTCTTTCCTATAAACTAACATAGTTGAAATAAATAACTCAACACACTGAGGACCACAAAGATGAGTCATATAAAGTCACCGTCCTCAATGAGTTCACAGCCCAGTAAAGAAGATAATAATGCAAAGAACTGTTCTGTAAAGTCCAAATGGAATGCTAAGGGGGTTAAAATGTTATTTGTCTACCATTTAGTATTACATGTTCTTTTATAAGCAAGCAAAATATTAAATGTACAACTTGTCTGTTGGCATCTGCATCAAGTAATAGAAACTGCAAATGATGACTTCTATTAGGAAATATATGGCATTATATAAGGTTTCCCATATTTTGATCATGGGTTTTACCAAATGTGCATCCCACCTGGACTGTTATTTACTTAATGTTTTCATGTAGTTAAACTCACTTTTGTAACTTAGATACATACTGCTGCCTCATCCTAAGCAATAAAGCCCTGAAATAATGGTTTGTTTGCTATTTACATAGTTTTCTAATATTCATAAAAATAAATACAGAGTATGAAAATAGAAAGCCGACCTGCATGTGGCTAAAATCATACCACAACCACCAGGGCTACAAGTACCAGATTTTTGGAAACAGTGACATAGAGAGGAAAGCACTAGAATCAAATTTACAAGATCTGACTTTGAACTTGGCTCCTTAACCAAGAAGCTACTGTGCAGTTCTGGGCAAATCAGTCTCCTTCTCCCTCAGCAATAAAATGATTGTATACCTTCCCTGCCCATCTTAAAAAGTGATTATAGAGATCACATAAGCCCCAGGGTATGTTCAGATGCTTTGCAAAAGACAAAGTGCCTAACAAATTGCAGTGCTTATTGAGAATGTAGCTGTGGACCATAATGATTGTACCTGTGGGTTCCTAATGTAAGTGCCACTGGGGCAATACTGGCATTTAAAAACCAAAACGAATATTTTCTCATCTAAGCTGTGCTCCAGAATCCTCCAGCTCTTTAAACTTGTCTTCACTATTATCAGAACCACAAAATTTGGACTGTGCTCAAAATAATTTTCAATTATTTCTAGCAAGCAAGCCTTGTCTTCCCAAGGGTATGAGGGAGCCCCCAGAGAAGGCACCTTCTTTTATCAAATGAGTTCATTGTAAATAGACTGTCCATTATAGTGTACAGAGTGGCATGAGCAAAGATTTAGTGCCCCTTTTCGGCTACAGTCTTTGTATGAGATAATAAAGCTCTCTGAATCTATTTCCTAACTTTAAAGTGGAAATAATAATCCCTATTTTGCAAGGGTTTTGTGAATTTTAGTGAAATAATGACAGTTAATTGTTTAATATAGTGCCTGAGCCATAGACAGCTCTAAAGAAATATCAGCCACTATTATTTTACTGCATGAAGGATGAGAATTGCTCTTCACATTGGTGACATCTATTAGGAGTCTATGATTCCACGTATCATAGTACCCACCTCTTAGAGTTACTGTGAGAAATAAATCAAAGTTCTCACATGTAAACAATGTCTGGCACATGATAAGTGCTTAATAAATGTAAGCCTTTGCTGTCCTCATCAGCTTTTGTTATCTCAGTGTTTATTACAGGACATCATATTTTGGATAAAGCAGGGTTCGATGACAGGATTCTTAGTTGTAGAAAATTCTCTGTTAAATCGGAATTGATTGTCTATGTTGTTGTCTCTGTTCCATTGTTCAAAAAATACTATAGGAGTTTAGCATAGTGTTAGAGAATAATAGATGTTCAAAAGATACTACTTGAGAAACAGGAGAGATTAGCATCTGGTGTGATTTGAATACCTAAAGCTCTTTATTGATAAGAATCTAGACTTGTGCTATTATACACTAGCTATGTGTGGCCACAAGCCCATGAAATGTGGCTAGTTTGAACAGAGATATGCTGTAAAGTGTGAAATGCATACTAGATTTCAAAGACTTAGTGTGAAAAAAAATTTTTAATTTCATTAATAATGTTTTATATTGATTAGACATTGACATAGTAATATTCGGGGTATATTGGTTTAAATAGATTATTTCAACTCATTTTACCTGTTTCTTTTTACTTTTATAATGGGGCTACTAGAAAATTTAAAATTAAACCTGTGGCCCCCATTGTGGTTTGCATTATATTTCTATGAGACAGAACTAATCTAAGCCATTTCATAGTTCAAATGTTGACAGAGTATCAGGCTCATCTTCACAATAGCAACGTTTTTTCAGAATTTTAATGTAAACTATTTTTGTAATAGTTTTTATCTGTTGAAACTACTTTCTAAACTTATTGTTTTATAGCAAGCACGATTTTAAGTGGGTAGAGTTTGGTCATCTAGTTCTGTTATTTGTTTGTATCTTAGTGTACAGTATTTAAAATGCATTACTTTGTAACATAAAATTTAACATAGTTGTTTCCACTGAATGAAAGAGTTGAGAAAGTGACAGTTTACCTTAAAATTAACAAAATAGCAAACACAGAAATGACTAATGTTATAATTAATGTTATAAATAATCTTGAGGGGGAGTCAGTGGCGGAAATTAGGTGATGAGTCTTAAAACAGTGATGGATTGTTTAAATATCAATAGTATTTTGATTAATTTATAACAGTGAAATACTTTCAGTAGTGCCATTATGCTTGATTACCATGTCCTACACAATATACCGTATTAATTTGTGAATCCAGTGGGTTTTTACTGAAAATAATCTTATATAACATGTACATTCCCAAATCTCCATCAAGTAGACAGTATATATAACAAGGTGACTTTTTTTTTTTTTTTTTGCGGTACGCAGACCTCTCACTGTTGTGGCCTCTTCCGTTGCGGAGCACAGGCTCCGGACACGCAGGCTCAGCGGCCATGGCTCACAGGCCCAGCCGCTCCGCGGCATGTGGGATCTTCCCGGACCGGGTCATGAACCCGTATCCCCTGCATCGGCAGGCGGACTCAACCACTGCACCACCAGGGAAGCCCCAGGGTGACCTTTTAATGAGTCAATTTAGTTCACTTTTGAAATGAAAACATTTTATAAAATAATGTGTTGATAACTTTTAAAATCTTATATGGTTGCACATGTTTTGGCCACGTGTAGGTCTGGGTATTTGAGCTTTGGAGAAGGTTCTAAATGAAGAGCCCTTATCAGCTAAAAGCAGAGAGAAACTGCTTTGCTTTATGGAGATTTTCTTAACAACATTCCAGAACCGTTCTGAAGCACCCAAAGTAACTTCCTGTAAAGAGGTATTAAGCACCAGCTTGCTTTAGCTTAGAATTCATAATTCACAAAATAAAAAAAATGGAACATCACTGATTCTGTAATCCCATCCCCTGCACCTTCCTCCTTTGTTCTACAGGATTTTAACAATATACCCGTCTCCAAATTTACAAATGATTTGCTTTTCCAAAGTTCATCTCCAAGTCAGTCGTCCTCTTGGAATGCAGTGAGTGTTAGGTTCTAAGGCCAGCCCAATAAAGCCACACGAACAGCTAAAATGGTATATGCATTTACAATGACCACCGCAGATGCAAGAAAATTAATTAAAAGAGATTGCTACAGAACTGAAGATCATCTTTAAAAAGTGTCTTGAAGATCCATGTATGAAGAGAAGCAGTATTTTTGTGTGTGGGGGTAGCTATTTTTTTTATTTTTTAAATTGAAGTATAGCTGATTTACAATGGGATTAGCAGATGTAAACTATTATATATAGGATTGATAAACAACAAGGTCCTACTGTATAGCACAGGGAACTATAATCAGTATCCTGTGATAAGCCAGAATGAAAAAGAATATTAAAAAAAAGAATGTCTATATGTGTGTAAATGAGAAGCAGTTTTTAATTAGCAACTGAAAAATGAGTAGGAGGGACTTCTGTGGACATCCTAAAGCTGCTTTAGAAACTTTCAGGGACCACAGAGGTTAACTGCAAAGGTTCTGTTATCATCGAATAGTGTTTCTCAATGTTTGTCTTTTCACTGACTGGGGTACGCCCCCCTCATTACTGTTCGGCTCAACTGTGCTGAGGTGCTTTTGTGGCGCAGGTGGACAGAAGGTGGGGAAAGGGAACAGAAAAGGAGCGGGACAGCATAGAGAGATTTCTGAGATGATCGAGGAAGAGGTGAAATGTAGAAGAGGGGAGTTATTTAAAGAGATGGAGTGCGAGTGACAGTCAGTAACTGAACTGGGAAGGAAGGAAGAAGAGAGAATGTGGCACTTGCTCAGTAATCAGTGATAACAGCTCATTTACTGAGCTCCCATGCTGTTCCAGGACTGTGCCATGTGTTTGACACACATGTAATCTTCACAATTAAAGGCAGTATTAGTCCCCTTTATAAATGAGAAAACCAAGGCTCAGAAGCTTAGGTGTTAGGTTGAACCATATGAAATTGCCGATATTTTGCTTGGCGTACGGCAGTTTCAGATGGTTCCACCTAATACCTTTCCCAGGGACACAGAATAGTAGATTTTGGAATGAGGTTTCAAAAGCAACTCTACCTGGCCCCCAAGCACTTAATCTTTCCTCCACCTTCCACACATCTACACAATGACATTGGAGGGAAGAGAAAACATGTCATGGGGGATCTTGCATCAGACAGGACCCGCTTCTCACCATGAGGGTGGTGGCACCATGGGGGAAGGAATGACCAGGAGCTTTTCAAAGCAAGGTTGAGGGTTAGGTATAGAGCAGAACCAGTCATTTGAATACACAGGTAATTTGTATGTCTGCTTTGTAGCTTGAAATATGTCTACATTAAATACTTTATATCTGTAGAAAAAGTTAATCCGTAGAGTAAAGGCCATTTCTACAACAGCATGCTTACATTGTAACATGGTTTAGATACAAGACAGACATTTTAATCTCCCCTCACCCTACTAGGAAAGCATGGTTTCATGGGTTCTCAATAGCTCGCGTCTTATGCAAATTACTCTACTCCACTTGGCTCTAAGTTTCAGTGGAGAGCATTCCAGCAGTGAGAGGTGTTCAATCAATGACAGTAATGTCTTGTAAGGGACCTTCTTTGTAGACCTTTCTATTGATTTTTATATTTTCGCATCCCCGACGATTTCATCCCTGAACTGAAACCTCTATCTGTCAATAAATGCACCTCCTTCTGTTGTTCTGGGCTTAACTTGTCATTCCTTCTGGATATTAACACAGCACAGAGATTATTCCTGTGCATATTGTGTCCTCAGACTTAGACCCTGATCTCTCCCTTCCTTCCTCCCTCCCTTCCTTTCTCGCTTCCTGCTTTCCTCCCTCCCTCCTTCCATCTGTGTTTTTGCCTCTTCCTGACTGAGCCTTGTAGAGCAAATCTGTGAAAGGAATTGTTGGCTGGATGTGGGCCCCAGTACCCTGAGGAGGCAGTGGGTCAGGCCTGAGGTGGCTGATGGAGGAGACATGCATCTTGCCAAGTTTGCAATTCCTGCTTCTCAGCAGTGTGCCCCCAACGCAGGTATTTGCCAATTGCATGCCACGAAATTCCCCGAATGTCCCTTCTGAAATATTTTGAGAAAAACCTCTTTGCCTCACTAGGTAGATAAGTTTGGCCAGTGATACCCAAAGGGATTTTTGAGAAACATTAGCCCTGTGAAATGCTCTTCAAAGAAGGATTCACACTGTCTCAAAGAAATAGCTGTTCTTCCATGTTCATTGCCCCATTACTGACAATAGCCAAGACATGGAAACATCAACAAATGGATGGATAAAGAAAAAAAATATATATGTATATCACATTCATATATATGTGCACATATATTTATATATCACATATATATATTGATATGTATGTATAAATATATAGGCAGTGGAATATTATTCAGCCATAAAAAGGAAAGAAGTCTTGCCATTTGCAACAATGTGGGTGGACCTCGAGGGCATTATGCTAAGGGAAATAAATCAGACAGAGAAAGAAAGACACTATATGATCCCACTTAAGTGTGGAATCTAAAAAAGCCAAACTCAGAAATAGAGAGTAGGAGGGTGGTTGCCTGGGCAGGGGGGGTCAGGTAAATGGGGAGATGCTGGTCAAAGGATACAAACTTGCAGTTGTAAGATGAGCGGGTTCTGGGGATCTAATGGACAGCATGGTGACCATAGTCAACAGTACTGCATTCTATACTTCAAAGTTGCTAAGATCTTAAATATTCTCACCACACACACACAAAAAGGTAATTATGTGAGGTGATGGAGGTGTTAGCTAACGTTATTGTGCTAATCATTTTGCAATATATACCTGTATCAAATCATCACGCTGTACATCTTAAATTTACACAATGTTATGTATCAATTATATCTCAATAATGCTAGAAAAATAAATAAGTAATAATGAAAGACTGGGGGAAAAATTAAAATGTGGAGAAACACCATTTACTGGCCCCCTTCACAGTGCACATTGGAATAGTACACTGTGTACATCTGTTTATCTCTGTTAACCCAGCATCTCCCTAACTCATTTGATCATAGAACCTTGTTTTAAAATATAACATCTATTAACATCACATAACTAGACTTCCCCAGAACATACTTTGGAAATCTTGAGTTAGGTATTAGTGAATTTTCATTCCAGCTGCAAAAGAAGAGCTATATCTCTTAAAAGGATCATTTAAAAATAAAAATTAAAAGCTTCCATGCTGCCTCAGACCCATACACTTTCCATTTTATGGATCTGTCTTTGATGGGGATGGAAATGATGTTCTATGGGTTAACACACTCAAATCTATGTTGTCCATTCCTTAATCAGTGTGTTATATTGAGTACTAACTCTGCTGGCCTGACTTAGTGGCGATGCTGAGAGAGGTGGATAAAGATCTAAGGACTATTAAGTGTCTGATGTGACAGAAACGTTGGTCAAATGCACATGGAGCGGGAAGAAGGGGTCAAGGATGTCTCCTGTAATTTTATCTTGGTGGTCAAGTAATTAGCAGATTATAAATTGGAGGTGTGTCTTAATCGTGCTCCACTTTCCTTGATTGTAAATAGACAGTTCATAAGTATATGGCCAGACAAAATTTACTAATGAGTGAAGGTCCCAGTCTTATGCCCCAACACCTCACCCGTGAAAAAGCACTAGGCTTTACAGCTTTGCTTCCTCCCTTCCCCTACTCTCTGAAGAGCAAGTACAGGATCTAAATAGTGACCAAGATAGGGAGGATGAGACAACATGGGTGAACTTGAGCTCTTCTGAGGCAGTAAATAAACATCTCCCAAGAATAAGAGAGGACTGGGATTTGTATTAGGAGTTGCTGTTGTAGAACCCATTTAATGTTTAAGAGAATCACGTGCAATGACTGAGATTCTAAGGAAGCTACTCTGTTGGCAGTTCACGAGCACTGGGCTGTGAGATCCTTGGCTTCATAGATAATGGGCCCATTTCAAGGAGGCTGCAAGCTGAAATAGCAGTAGTGCCAGGCAGGTGCCATCGATGATGAAGTGGACAGGGTATAAAAACACCACAGTGCAAGAGGAATGGAGAAACAGCCACTGTCACTCAGGTCTAAGAAGAACCACCTCAGAAATGATGGGATCCTCACTGACAGATGCTAAAAACAGTCCAGGAAAGTTTGAGGAGGACCTGGATATTTGCATAATTTCAAATATCTCTCCTAAGATACTTATAAAAGACATTTATGAATTACAAAATACCAAACTTCACAGTGGAGAAGCCCAGCAGACACCACCTTAACCAAGGTTAACATCACCAGCAATAAGATAGCATTGACATCATGGACCCCATGATAAGATGCACTGTGATCACAAAATCGCTTCTGTGGCCTTCTTGGTACAAATGCATAGCTTCAATCTAATCATGAGGAAAAAGTAGGCAAACCCAGAATGAGGGATTCTGTGAAATAGTTGACTGGTAATTATCAGAAGTGCCACAGTCATAAGACCGGGAGAAACTAGGAACTGTCACCAATTGAAGGAGACCAAAGAGGCATAATAATTAAATGCAATGTGGAATCCTGGATCGTGTCCTGGAACAGAAAAGGGGCATTAAGAGGAAAACAGTTGAAATTTGAATAAGGTCTATAGTTTAGTTAAAAATATTCAGATATTAACATTAGGGGAAAGTGGAGGAAGGATATACATGAACTCTTTATGCTATTTTTTGCAAATTTTCTATCAGTCTAAAATTAGTTTAAAAAATAAGCATAGCAGAAAAATAAAGAAAAGGAAATGATGGGATTCAGAAACTCCAGCGTCACACTAACCTATAGAAATATAGTGTGAGCCGTGAATATGAGTCACATATGTCATTTTAAATTTTCTAGGAGCAAGTTAAAGCAAAAAAATGATTGGTGAGATTAATTTTAGTAAGTCAACTCAGTATATCAAAAATATTATCATTTCAACATATAATCAATATAGAAAATTACTGAGATCTTTTATATTCTTTCTCACTCTAAGTCTTCAAGAGCCAGCCTCAATTCAGACTAGCTGCCTCTCCAGTTCTCAATAGACTCATGTGGCTAGTGGCTACCATGTTGAACAACACACATCTATCACCATCAAGACACATTCTGTTTGCATCTTTTATTATTTCTACTGCTTCCCATGAGTGTTTTGTTCTTTCCTACTATAGACTCCTCCTTCCTTTCCTCACTTATGAGCATTTATATGTTCCAGACATTATGCTATGCACAAAACTGACAAAAATTTCCAACTTCCTGGAGCTTCCATTCTTGAGGGAGCGATTGACATAAACAGTAGCTATAGTAAATAAGTAAATTATACAGTAATTAGAAGATAGTAAGTGCTATGAAGTGAGGGTGTGAGGGGCACAGAGCTGAGTAAGGTGACTCAGATATGCTGGGGGTAGGAAAGCTAAAAGAGGCAAGACCTAAAATCAAACCCAGATCACCTATGGCTTCATTCTGGTACTTTCCATTCTTTAATTTCAACAGACAATTTTGAATGGAAGGAATAATGCGAAAGTAAAAACAATATTTTGCTTTGACTTATTTAGTACTTAATAAGGTCAAGTGCAGCTCCGTCATAGAGGGCAACACCTAACTACCATTTTCTTTTTTTTTCTTTTTTTTTGCGGTACGCGGGCCTCTCGCTGTTGTGGCCTCTCCCGTTGCGGAGCACAGGCTCTGGACGCGCAGGCTCAGCGGCCGTGGCTCACGGGCCCAGCCTCTCTGCAGCATGTGGGATCTTCCCGGACCGGGGCACGAACCCGTGTCCCCTGAATCAGCAGGCGGACTCTTAACCACTGCGCCACCAGGGAAGGCCCTGACTGCAATTTTCAACATCTGGTTTAAAGGAGGTGATAGCATTCTGAACAGCCAGCCCTCCAGCTAACCGAAGCAGAAATATGGAGGAGCTGTCTTACAAGGACTAGGATATCTCAGCAGAAAACGGAGGGTTTTGAAATTATGCAGCCCACTGCAATTTCTTTTTTTTTTTTATTTTTGTGGTACGCGGGTCTGTCACTGTTGTGGCCTCTCCCGTTGCAGAGCACAGGCTCCGGACGCGCAGGCTCAGTGGCCATGGCTCATGGGCCCAGCCGCTCCGCGGCATGTGGGATCTTCCCGGACCGGCGCACGAACCCGTGTCCCCTGCATGGGCAGGCGGACTCTCAACCACTGCGCCACCAGGGGAGCCCTGCAATTTCTTGACATGAGTCCAGAAAGGTTTGATCAATGGGGTTTGATTCTTTCTTGCCCTGAAATTTGAATAATTACCTACAGCCTGGTGAATTTAACATATTTGAAAAATTGATTTCTTCTCTCTAGAGGTTTGTGAATTTTGTTTACTCTCCTTGTGATGGAGTATGAGATTCATTGTTTTTTTAAACTTTTGGTCAATAATAGTTACTCATTGAAATACCTTCCAATCGCAGTTCTTTCTGCTCTGGGATGTGAGAAAAGAGTGGCTGTCAGAAATGTGTACAAGGAATCCTGCAACCTCTGCTTTTCACAGTCTGAGATACCTTAAAGAAGTTAAAAGGAAAGAGGTGCAACAGAAAGAAAAAGAAAGAGAGAGAGAGAGAGGGAATTTGTCCTATGTTGTGTGTGTGTTTTTCCTGCATCCGGTTATGTGAGGTGCCTGTTGGAATGGAGAGTCTTGGACCTAGCCCCAGATCTCTAGATTCCAGATCTTTGGAAGATGGAGCCTGAGAATCTGTGTGTTTCATAAGGTTCCTAAGTGATTCTTCTGCCCACTGGGTATTGAGAACCGTAGATCCTGGTGCCAGAAAGGCCCAGATTTGAATCCTGATGCGTCTGCTCACTGGCTGGGGTGCTCAGAGGGTCTCTTCTAGGGAAGGGACACTGAACTGCCCCCCCTGCGTGTAGGGTTCTCTGTCTATCAGACTTTGTAACAAGAAGACCAGGGAATTTGAATCCAGCATACTAACTCCCACTGTGCTGGGTCCAGCAGGAGAATTCTTCAGATCTCTTAATTGTGACATTTTAACAAACTATTCTGTTCCCATTTTTTAATGCAGCTGGCATAGAGGCTGCTTTGGTCCCTTTGTTTTGCTAAGGGGAATGCAGGCATTTGTTTCTGCTCCTTTTCTTTTTACTTGGATACATATAATGCACGTATTTATAGTCCAAGGAGGCAAGAAAGAGAACTAGGACAGACTTGTGTTTTCAAGGCCTGCCATGTGGACCTGGGCAGGGACACGTCAGGCCTCCAAAAGTGAGCCAGTAAGTTCTTTGTTTGCGCCCTGAGCATAGCCCTTTTATCATCTGTGGTCCCATCTAAATAGCTTTTCTTAAAGGATAAAGTATATTATCAGGGCCTAAGAAATAACTTGTAATTATGGGCTCTCGAATGGACTCAGGTACTGTTTAAAAGCACCAGATGAAAGAGAAACTTATGAGGATTTTGCTCTTTAACTAGGCCTTGGAGCCCTGGAGGAACTTACTTTTTATGTTACAGTCTCGTATTTTTACTTCATTTTTAAAATCACAAAAGTAATAGATGCCCATTGTACAATATTCAAATAATACAGATATATTAAGTGAAAAATGAAAGCTCCTGGGACTTCCCTGGCAGTCCAGTGGTTAAGACTGCGCTTCCACTGCAGAGGGCATGGGTTCAGTCGCCGGTCAGGGAACTAGGATCCTGCCGTGCAGCGTGGCCAAAAAAAATAAAAGCTACCACATACCAACCACTTCAATTCTATTCTCTGCTATTTTTCTAGACATATATAAACATATATGATTAACACACACACACACACACACACACACACACACGAGTAATTAGGACTCTTTAAAGTGTAAATGAGACCAGCCCAATTCAAAAAATTTTTGAGAAATAGGAGAAATCTCTTGGCTTACATAATCATACTTAATTGAGGTGAATTAGCTTCAAGAATGGCCAGATCCAGGGTGTCCAACAGGCTAGTCTTTCTTTCTCTCATCTCTCTCTCTCTCAGCGTGTCCTCTTTCTGTGCGTCTGCCTCATTTTCCCCCCTCACTTAGCTTTCTCCAGGTGTTGGGGAGGATAGCTATCTGCAGACCCAGATTTGCTCTAGATTCAAGACAAAATGATGCCCCATCTCCCTGCAAAAATGTGGACATCCTAATCCCCAGAACCTGTAAATATGTTGTCTTAACATGGCAAA
Source organism: Stenella coeruleoalba (assembly GCF_951394435.1). Lineage (NCBI taxonomy): Eukaryota > Metazoa > Chordata > Mammalia > Artiodactyla > Delphinidae > Stenella > Stenella coeruleoalba. The sequence goes on from NC_137156.1 coordinate 78,853,593, forward strand.
GGAGAATTAAAACTGCAGATGGAATTAAAGTTGTTCATCAACTGACCTTTGAAGATGGAAGAGTGGGGCTGTGAGCCACGGAAGTGGATGCCTCTGGAAGCTGGAAAAGGCAAGGAAATGGATCCCCCCCGGCCCGCCTCGGATCCTCCAGAAGGGAGCACAGCTCTACTGACACTTTGAGACTTGCGTCATATTTCTGATCTACATAATCATAAGATAATACATTTTCTGTTCTTTTAAGCCGCTGAGTTTGTGCTAATTTGTTCTAGCAGCTGGAGAGACCTAATATAGGGCCCAAAAGGCAAGAGACTTTTTCTCCTCAAAATAAAAAGTTTTAAAAATCCTTGCAAGGCTTCTGACTAGCCTACCTTGGTTTTCAGCCAACCTCCATCCCTGTCACCATGGTCAACAGCATCAGGTACTCTAATTGTCTAGATCTGATTATTCTTTATGGCAGGGAAAGGGGATCAAGAGGTGTGATTGGCAGCCCTTCTCCTCAGAATCACATAACTGGCATGGGAACAGAGCATTTCCCCCAAAGGAGGATTGTGTGGGTTTGTTGTTCATAGTTTGCTTTTTAGAATGGGTTTGTGACATATATTTTGTTCTATAATTTGCTTAATTCTCTTTACAACATATTTTGGGGATATTTTCATTTCAATTTATAAAAATCCTACTTCGTTCTTTTTAGTAGCTGCCTGGTATTCCATTGGGTAGATGAACCAAACTCATTCAACCGTGTTTCCTGTTGATGGACATTTAGGATGTTTCCAATCTTTGCTTCCAAAGAAGACTGAACGTTGTGTCCTTCGATATATCTCTGTGCATGTCATAGGACTTGCTTTTGATTTTTTTCTCAACACTGGTAATGTGAGGGTGCAATGGAGAATAGAACAAGGATAGGCGTAGTGGATTGAATGGTGCCCCCCCCCCAACAGATATGTGCAAGTCTGAACCCTCAGTACTTGTGAATGTGACCTTATTTGGAAACAAGGTCGTTGCAGATGTAATTAAGTTAAGGGTCTTGAGATGAGATCATTCTAGACTTAGGGTGGGCCCTAAATCCAATGACAAGTGTCCTTATAAGTGCACAAAAAGAGAGCACACAGAGACACAGGGGAAGGCCATGTGAAGACGGAGGCTGAGATTGAAATGATGCCTCTAAAAGCCAAGGAATGCTAAGAATTACCAACAGCCACCAGAAGCTAGGGGAGAGACATGGTATAGACTCTCCCCCAGAGCCTCTAGAAGGAAACAGCCCTGCTGACACCTGACTTCTGATTTCTGGCCCTCAGAATTGTGACAGAATAAATTTCTGTTATTTTAAGCCACCCAGTTAATGGCAATTTGTTATGGCAGCCCTAGGAAACTAAAACACAGGTTGTGAAAGCAACTGGTTCTCCTGCCCTCCTTCGTTTGGCTAGTGGCCAGCTGTCAATCATCTGGGAAGACAGAGGAATGTTAGGTCAGATCCCAAAAGCCATATAGCACACAGGAGTCATTTCAGTGTCCATTTCTGTGAATGTGCTTTGTGATTTTTATCTTCTAGTGCCATTTTGTTTAAACAAATGATGAAATTAGTTTATACCTCAGAGTCAGCTCCCAGTGGATATATGGAAGAGAGGCAGACCCAGTGTTAAATGAGTGGCAAAGCAAAGTGAAGGTTTATGCAGAATCCTCTCTGGTGATCTATAGCATCATAGATTTTTAGTGGTTGTGCATAAGAGGAATGAATAGATAGACGAAGGAAGGAGGGAAGGAAGGAAGGAAGGGATGGAGGGAGGGAGGGAGGGAGGAAGGAAGCGGGGGGAAGGAGGAAAAAAGACAGATAAAGTAGACCATGATATGACCAGTGGAGACCTTTGAATGCCCCATTTCGATCAATGCCGTGTAGGGCATTAAGCCCTTTATATTTAATTCACAAACAGCTGAAAATGCTCAGAACGTGCTTGGTATCCACTACGATGACACAAGCTGGCCATGCCTCCACTCTCACCACCCTCACTGTTTCAAGTCAAATATTGAAATGCAGTGAACAGTATCCCAAGCTGAGAGCTAGGAATCTGATTCTTTTTGATCAGTAAAGCACTAAAAACAAAACCAAAAAAAAAGGCAATAACGCATACAGGTATAATCACAGTACACACGTATTTTACTGCATTGGACTTTTTCTCATCCGACTTCTGACATGTGTGAATTACCGTTGGGCCAGGAAGCTCATACTTGATAATTGGCAGCTGTATTTTAACTGCAGGCTTGAAAGTTTTGGGGGGAAAAAAAAAAGAGCAGATGTTGAGATGCCTGTTTTGGGGATGTGTAGTGTATCACTGCCTGTCCTTAAACATGCTGAAGGAGACAGAGTAAGTCATGGAAAATCATGGAAAATGGAGCAAAACTCTAAGAAATCTCTGCTTATGGTAACTGCTGGACCGTAGTATAATGCCTGCCTTTGGCTTTCGGCTTTTCAGCACACACATGGCCTTGGCTTCTGCCGCTCCCTCTTCTGGATTTTCCTCCCCTCATCAAGGCCCATTGCAAAATCTACCTCTCGTCTTCCTACCCTGGATAGAACTTCAAGGGAACAGATCACAGATCTTATTAAATTGGAATAATTGATATTTATTGTAGGATAAAGCCACTGGGGACCAGTAATTGAGTGAGAATGTAAACCAGTGTTAATAAGAATTGGGGGGCTTCCCTGGTGGCACAGTGGTTAAGAATCCACCTGCCAATGCAGGGGACACGGGTTTGATCCCTGGTCTGGGAAGATCCCACATGCCGCGGAGCAACTAAGCCCGTGCACCACAACTATTGAGCCTGCGCTCTAGAGCCCGCGAGCCACAACTACTGAGCCCGCAAGCCACAACTACTGAGCCCACGAGCCACAACTACCGAAGCCCGTGAGCCTAGAGCCCATGCTTCACAACAAGAGAAGGCACTGCAATGAGAAGCCCGCGCATCACAGCAAAGAGTAGCCCCTGCTCCAGCAACTGCCCGCGTGCAGCAATGAAGACCCAACACAGCCAAAAATAAATATAATAAGTTTATTTTTAAAAAAATAAGAATTGGACCAACCAAGAACTGCAGAGTCCCAAATGAGATTTTTCTATTTCAACATTTCCTAGAACTCCTGATGAATAACCTTGTGCTTTTAGGATGACTTGCTCTTTTGATAGCCTCTGATGTGCTTGTTTTCTCAGTGCATTTAAATTGGGTCATGGGGCAGGAGCCAGCAGTGCTCTAAAGCTTCCCCCAAGAACATGGGTCTGTGATGTGTGTTTAATGTTTTCCCTGTAACAGAGATAAATGTCGTCGGTAATTCTGATTGGCAGGCCCAATGTTTAAGGCTTTTGGAATTATCTGAGTCGCAGGGTCGCAGGAATCGTTCTGCATTCAAATATTTACAAGGCATAATTAAATGGATTAATGATGTGGGGTTCTAGAAACAATATGGTGGTGTTAAATTTTCCAGCAGCTTTCTACTAGTTTCATCATTCCTTTTTCCCCCCTTGTCTATCTTTTCCATTTATGATTTTTGCTTTCAACCCTCAAAACCTCTGTGAACTTCTGATATCTCAGACTTTGCACTGAATTTCTCACTTGGCCCCTCTTGTTACTGCCTCTCAGTATCCAAAGGCCCGAGAGAGTGGCATGGACATATATACACTACCCCTGGTGCTTCTTAGATTAAATCCTCCACTCTTGTCATTCCTCCTCGCTTTGCTTAATTAGATAACATCTGATACAGCTTTGAAGATGTGAGGTGCTGTCCCAGCGCTAAGTGGGATGGTTCTAATTATTATCTTGAAGCCTCGCATCACCGTATTCTCCTTCTTCCCTCTCATTCTTTTCTGTCTCTTAGTCATCTGGGTATGAATAATGAACACAATGTTTCCTTAAATGGAAGAATGGAAATATAGTTGAGTTCTTTTTCCCAGGTTGCCTGTTAGCAGAAATGGAGGCATATCCATGAGCTTTTGGCCTGGGAAAACGAAAAGGGAAGATTGAGACACTAGAATGTGTATTGTGAATGATCACAGTCTTAGAGATTTTTTAAATCACTTCTGTTTTTATTACCAAACCAACAAAAAATTGTTGTAGAGAATTTGGATAATTCAGAAAAACACACAGTTGAGAAGACATATGACATGTGTTTTCATCTTCCAAATTTTGTGTATATAGTATATACTAGCGTCATATTAATCTATTTTCACACACAAAATAGGGTCAACCTGAACATAAGCATAAGTTTTCTAACTTATGCTTAAACTTAATGCACTGTGAACATTTAAATTACATATTCTTCTCATCATCATGACCACAGGCCCCCCTCTTATACAGATGGACCACAACTTATTTAACCAGTTCCCACAGGTGAACAATTAGTTGGTTTCCAATCAACAACTAGTCCAGCAATTAATTGGACTAAAATAAACAATGCTGCAATCAGCATCCTTTATACATAGCCAGCATAGTTTTTTTAAAAATTATTTCTTCAACAAAAATTTCTGAAATTAGATTTGCTGTTCAAAGGATATAAAAGTTTCGTAAGCATTGGCTATTTAGAAAGACACCCAGAAAGTGGTACTAACTCAAGCTGCCCATCTTGGGTGGGTTAGAAAAGGACACCCCATGTCAGAGTGTCTCTTTCCTGGTCTTTCCTTAGCTTAGACATCTAACGCTGGATTGGTCTTCTTTCTGGATGAACATGCTTTGGAAATATCACTTGGATTCTTAGAATGGTTCTAAAGAACGGTCCAGGGCTCCTCATGACTCATCAGCAAGGTCCTGTATCCCTAGGACATCAGTTGTATCAGAGGCAAATTCATGTTTAAAGAACCGCCGACTGGAAACAGTTACACTGGTTTTATGCCAAATCAGAAGAGAAATTGTAAAGGAAGAAGGAATATTAATGCTTAGTGACCACCTATACAGTGCTGACATTGTTTTCTCTTAACAATCTTATAAGATAGTGAAGCTTCACCTTCATTTTGTAGTTGAACTAGATTCAAATCCATCTCTACCTGATGCCAAAGACCATGGTCTTTACTCCCCTCTATAACTCAGTTTTGTAGTTTAACTACTCAGAACAGAGTTCCAGAAGCCATGAAGAGTCTGCCTCTCACTTAGCTCTATGTTCTGTCAATTTTTTCTTTCTCTTTAAATATCAATTTGGTTGACTTTCCAAGTGTTAGAAAGCAACATTTCTCTTGTTTTACTTGTAGGTCATATTTTCACTAGAATCCTTGATGTATTATTCTTTTTTCTCTTTGCCTAAAAAATGTAATATAAATTCATGAAGGCTTTGAATAGTGTTATATATGGGATGTCATTTAACCTGCCTTGCAAAGTCTGTTTATCAAAGCAAGAACTACTTGTTGGAGGATGTTAACGTCCTGAGTCAAAGAAAAAATAAACTGTGGGCTTTAGAGTGATCTTTCTACATATGTATTGACTGAATGCTTAAGGAGAATTCTGACATCTCTAGCCGAAGATGGTTTAGGAACCAAACAGTGAACTAGACAAGCTTGTATCCATAAACTGAGGACTCTAGCAAAGATGAGGACAGTATAGCATAGGGGTTATCAGCACAGATTGAAAGCTTTGGAACTGATCTTACCTCTAAGTCTCATTTTCCTTTTCCGTATAATGGGGATAGTAAGGTTTACTTGGAGAATCATCCTAATGGTTAAATGAGTTCATGTGCTTTCAGGTGCTTAGTAGGGTGAGATCAAACCTGAGTTTGATCTCAGTGGATGATCATGGAGGAAAAGATATTTTAAGAAACAGAAAAAAATCATACACTAAGTGAATCTGTACTGGAAAAGCATTAAAGGGATGTAAAAACTGCCTCTCCTAATGTAGACATCAAGGATATAGCATCCCTTTTTCTTTATTATAGAAAAGAAGTACTGTGAAGAACCCAGAGTTACTTCATAAACTTAATTTATTTAATTACAGGAGAAATTCTTCACTTCTTTTGGAACCTTGTTCCTTCCTCCCCCCACCCAATTTGAGAATCTGATGAAGCTTTGAATTCTCCATAGAAACGTGCACATTCACATCATATTTTGCAACTTTGGGGGCACCAATCTATTCCAGGTTAAAATTACCCCCAAACATAGAGGTTGTAGACACATTTTCATTTATCTGAACACGGTCAGAAGGGAGAGGGCTCTAGCTGGGAATACCCGACGCCAAAGCCAGAGATTCTAATCATTGCTGTATGCTGGATACATTCTGTGCCCTTGAGCACTCATAATGTAGAAAAGAAGACAAATAGGGAAATGAATGAGCACAGTGCAATGTGGCAAGAGTGACCATATGCACATACACTGAAAGGAATGATTTCATGATGCAGATTGAGGAGGGAGGGCTGCAAACAATATGATTTCACAAGTGCAGCAGTGATCCCAGGGTCTTTCAGAATCTTCGGAGATTCTGTGAACCATGTGGCATGTATTTCATCAAAATCAAAGTCCCAGATTACAGGTAACTCAAAGAATCACCCATGTCCTCTCCCACTAAGTCCATCCTCCTTCTCTATATGAGAGAAATGGAACAGGGGATATGGAAGGATGGAAACTTATCAGGAGACATACCTTCATCTTTGATTGATAAGTTTTATCTCACCTATATTATTCTATAATGTCTGGAATACCCACACCTTGAAATTCCTGAATTCTTGATTCGAAATATCTGGAGGAGGGAACAGACACACCACTTCACCTTGCACACACAACCTTGTTTATGGAGGACTCTAGCTGTGTCCCAGGCCTGGAGGCCTGCTTGCTCAGCAAAGGGCTCTAACGTGGACAAACAAGAAAAGGAAGGTACTAAGGAAATGCCCTGGCCATTCAGTGATGTTCAAGTGAGCATGGGAGCAAAATTAGAGCAATTCTCTACTTTCAAGTGTATTGCTAACTCCATTTGCAGTAGCCCATCACTACTAAGTATTTCCCTTTAGACACACCTAAATTCAAATCATAGCCCTACCACCTGCCAGCCTCGGACAAGTGACCTAGCCTCACTGAATACTGAATTAACATGTACTGAATGCCACCTGTATCTGTGGTCCTGTCCTAAGTGTTTTACATGTGTGGACTCGGCCCACCCTCAAAACAACTCTGTGAAGAAGGAATTATTACTATTACAATTGAATATTGCTCAGGATCACACAGCAAGTGGGCAGAGCTGGAAATGGAGCCCAAGCTACTCAGCCCCAAGGCTGGAACCCTCACTCCCAAGTCCATGGTGCCTCCAAGTGCCACAGGTCAATTTCAGCATTTGTGATACAGGGACGATGCTGACCATTCTTCAGAGTAGTGGTTGGGTTAAACAAGACTGGTTTTGTCAATCGTTGAATACTAGGGTCCCCGACCATAAAGGGAATCCTTCTGGGAGAATCCATAGGCGTGGGAGAAATCAGGTTGGCCACAGAAAGTCACACACCACCGACCACAGCAAGCCAACCCACTGTCTATATCAACAATGCTTTTTATCTGTTCTCTTTTTTTCATCTCGCCACCTTCTGTTTTCTGCACTACTCCCAAGTGACTATTCAAATAGATGAAACTGATAGCATTTCATTTCCTTGTGGTCTTCATTCCTGGCTACCGTGATCCTTCTTAGTGAACAAATGACTTGGCTTTTCTGAAACTGTCTGGGTTGATATGTTTCGTTTCAATTGCAATATGTTCTTTCAAAGGTGAATGATCAGAAACCATTGTCGGAAAGTCAAGAATGCACTCAGAGTCCAAGAGCCAATACAGTTTTGTTTGTTGCTTTAATTACTGTGTAGATGTGCTTAGGTTGGTTGGATTGCTGTTCTTGTTGAAGAGAATTGAAGGCACATAGCTAACCCTTCAGTAAATGTTTTTGAGCCCTACTTTTGTGTGTAATGCAGGGCTAGCACTAAGCAAAGAGAAAGGGACTTCCAGAGAGCTCAGACCTGGACCTAGTCTTTCGAGTGGGGCAGGGGGTAGGGGGTACATAACAGGCTGGAGAGATAAATAAGACAAAGAGAGCTACTGTCCATTAGAAGGGTAAAGGAATAGGCTGTGGTGCTTTACAGAGGAAAGAGATTGCATCCATCTGGAACGATCACGGAAGGCTTCCTGAAGGTGGTGGCAACTGAATAGAACTTTGAAGGACATAGAGAATCTAGACTAGGATATGGTAAACCAGAAAGGGTGAAGGACATTCCAGCTATGCAGAATGTATCTGGAGAATAGCATATGATAAAGAGACTTTATGCAGGAGGTTAATTTTTATAAAGAAAAAAGACCTCATTTGCTGGGGTAATAAATAGGGAATGAATCAAATTAACATCTCTGACTTCATTTCTTACCATTCTCCCCTGTTCCACAATTCCTCCAATACAATACTGCCTCAAGGCCTTTGCACTTGCTGTTCCCTCTGATCTGAACACTTTTCACAGATCTTTGCAGTCACTGACTATAACAAAATACATGTTTGTTTCAAAGCACTTTACATACAGTCTTGTTTAATATTCTATGCCTGGCACAGGGAATCTCACATCTAGTGTGTTCCTATTCCCTGTCCACCCATGTATCTATATCACTTCAAAATACTAGTTTTTATGCAAGCCTAGAAAATTGAAATTCTTGATTTCTCCTTCTGTGAAAATGGAGGTGAAAATGCTTACTTCCCTTGAAGCAGTGGTTCTCAACCTGAAGCACATTAGAATCACCCGTGGACCTTTTGAAACCACAGATGCCCAGGTCTTACACCAGACCAGTTAAGCCTGAACCTCTGCAGCTGAGACCCAGGCAGTATCGGTATCTTGACAAAACTCTCCACATGGTTTTGGTGGACAGCCCTCACTGAGAACCTCTGCTTTAGAAGGAGAAGTCAAGGGCAGTGGCCTTTCCTGATGATACTTCTCTTCCCTGCGTGCTCTGGCAGGGTGGGGTCAGTAGCAGGATCCATAGCAAAGAGACACAGTCCGGAAGGCAGAAGCGATACACGTTTCCTTCCTTCCACCGAGGATAAAGGTGTGTCTGCTGTGCGCCTGGCGCTGTCCAAAAGGGACGAAGAGTGTAGGGAACCAGAGAGAAGGCAATGAACCCTTTGGGTCCCCGGAAGTGCCCCCATCTCTTGGAGACAAGACTGCTGACTGCAGGGTTTGGTCATGAACCAAGAGCGATGTTCCAGTTAGGAGGCCGAAGGAGACTTCCCTCAGATCTTCACTGAACGAAAGGCATTATTTCCCAGAGTGCAGTGGCATGTTCTAGAATCTCCGTCCCTTTATGAATCAGTCGTTGCCTTAGTCCGTGAGGCTTGACATGCTGTTGTTCTTGCTTCTGTCTCTGACCTCACTTCCTGGTGCTCTTCCCTCCCTCAGTACCCTGCAGCCGCACTCCCCTCCTCCAGGACTTGAGATAAAATCCGCCTCCACAGAGGCCTTGAGATACCACCAAGAGCGATTCCCTTCTTGGGACCATGATGTCTGCTCTTTCCTGGGCTCTTTAAGCCTCTGCTTCCATATAGTTGCCTGATTGGCTCTTCCCGGTCTCTGCTCAAATATCACCTCCTCAGAGAGGCCCTTCCTGACCTCTTTATCTAAATAGTGCCCTACTTCCTCTCCATCTCTTTGCTCTGCTTCACTTGCCTTATAGCTTTTATTGTGGTATATTTCCTGTTGGGTGGTTCATTTTCCATTTTCCCTGATAGAGTGTAAGCCCAAAGAGCTGGGACTTGTTCACTGCTGTATCCCAGCTCCTAGCACAGTGCCCAGTACAGAGTGAATGCACAATAAATGTTTGTCATATGAATGAATTCAATAAGGTTTTATTCTGATTGTATTCATACGTATATTTATTTTCTATTAAAGGCAAGTGATACTAGACTTTTAATTCGAGGTAAATGGTCTACTTTTTTTTTTTTTTTTTTTTTTTTTTTTTTGCGGTATGCGGGCCTCTCACTGTTGCGGCCTCTCCCGCTGCGGAGAACAGGCTCCGGACACGCAGGCTCAGCGGCCATGGCTCACGGGCCCAGCCGCTCCGCGGCATGCGGGATCTTCCCAGACCGGGGCACGAACCCATGTCCCCTGCATCGGCAGGCGGACTCCCAACCACTGCGCCACCAGGGAAGCCCTGGTCTACTTTTTAAATGAGTTAGTGTCAGGAAAAGAGGAATCAATTTAAAGAAAGTTATTAAGTAAGTGGAGGCATAAGTGATCCACAGATGTGATATGACTCACGAGAGTGATGCGAATGACCGGCATTTGGGAAACACTGGTCTAGAAGCAGATCGGCAAACAAAGAAAGAAGCACAAGCCTAGAAGTAAGGGGAATATCATCTAGTCATCCAAATCAGGATGCTGAGTGATAAACTTGGCCTACCTGCAACTGCAGTCTCTTACAGTGTTGAGGTACAATTCATCTGGCATTTGCTGAACGTCAGCTATGAGCTCAGTGTGACTGGGGGGTAAGTGAGATATAGCATCCAATCCCATTTTCAAAGGTGACCTCGGAGATAGCCATGGGCCCTATGACAGTAGAAATCAAAATGTGATCAATGCTATAGGAAAGGTCCAAAGAGACCACAGAAGGGTAGCATTTGTTTCTCTGGAGGTAATCAGGAAACCCTTCTCTGAAGAGGAGAAATTTGCATGGGACCTTGAAGAATGGGTAAGATTTCAATAGGCAGAAATGGGGGCCAAACCAAGGCATTCTGGACAGAGGGAACACCAGGCAGAATAACAGCAAATAATATATGGAAATGAGCTCACAGGGCACAGTGAAAAAAAATATCTATGGGGGGCTGCTTGGAGAGGCCTGACCAGGCGGGGCTTGGGTCAGCAGTGCTGGCCGGGGTTTGCTGTTGAGGCCGGGTCTCCGCCACTGGGCCCGGGAAGATGGTGCTGGGTGGTTGCCCGGTGAGTGAGTTACTTCTCTGCGGCCAGGAGGCTTTGCTGATGGGGAATCTCCTTCTGCTGCATTGTGTCTCTCGGAGCCACTGGCACAACACTACCGCCGAGCCCGAGCCCACATCCGCTGGCGCTACCCACCCGGAGGGCGCCACCTGCTCTGTGAGCTGGGGCTATGGTGACCCCACTCTCCAGTCATCCCTTGCTCTTACCTACCCGATGAATTTATAGTGTGAAGACCCAGCGGACCATGTTGGAAATGCAACGGCTTCCCAGGAACTTGGTTATGGCTGTCTCAAGTTCGGTGGCCAGGCCTACAGTGGTGTGGAGCACACCTCCGTCCAGTGCCGCGCCCTGGACGGAATCGAATGTGCCAGTCCTAGGACCTTCCTACGAGAGAATAAACCTTGTATAAAGTGTACTGGACAGTACTTCCTAAGCACTTTGCTCTACTCCTTCTTCCTGGGGTGTTTTGGAGTAGATCGTTTCTGTCTGGGACACGCTGACACAGCAGTAGGGAAGCTCTTGACACTTGCACTTGGGATTTGGTAGTTTGTTGACCTTATTTTGCTTATTACTGGAGGGCTGACGCCAAGTGACAGCAGCAATTAGTGCACAGTTTACTAAAAAGAGTTGCTGCCGTGGCCCAGAGAGGCAAGTCTCCTGAATTCACCTCTACAGGCTCAGAACTCTTCCTTGTTATCAGACCTGACCATTACCTCCCTCTTTGGAGGGAATGGCTTTGGCGGGGGAGGTTTCTTTGGACTGTGGATTTTCAACCCAAACTTTACTTTGCAGACTAGAAATGACAAGCAAACAGTATTGTGGGTATCAAGTTTGTACCTTTCCTCATGTACAGAAAATATAAAGGATAGTGATTAACTTATAAGCTGCAGAAGGGTTTCCATAGTCTTTATTTCTGTGCACTGCTGTATAATCAATCCTTTGGAGCAAGTGGACCCAACAGGATAAGTAAAGTGAATATTTTTAGCCTTGTGCCTTTTGTGACTGAGTCCTCATGAGGTGAAGATCGGAAGCTGAACCAATGAAAATCTTCAGCAGAAGTAGAAACGGCGATGGATTTTAATACACAATGAAATTCTGACTTTCTGAATTTAAATTGCAGAATAAATGTTGCCAACCTGGAATGCTCGTTTGGGTGTTTTCAGTAGGTAGAGTGAAACTCAAAATTATATTCGTTGTGCTTAAAGCTAAGCATTTGAACTGAGCCTGTTAATAAACCCTATTGTTTCATCATTATTATGTCCGAGAGGGAATATATCCAGTACAGTAATTTCCTCTTTCCAATTATGTTTTGGGTAGCTGAACATGGCTGAGTTCAGCTATCCTCTTGGCAGACTTTTCCTACCAAAAAAGTAGTATTTACCAGTTTAGAGAGTCCATGCTGTAGACTGGTAAAAAAGAAAACAAGATTTCATACCAGTAACTATAAATCTGTTCTTCATGATTGGGTAAGAAAATATGAGGGGCCTCGTGCCCTTGGAAAGAAAAGCAGACTCTTCCTTAAAGGATATTACTACTTACTGCTGGGTAAAGTTAGGATGTGATTCGGAGGGCAAAGAGAAACTGAACACATTCTGTCAAAATAAGCATGGTACCAGAATCTCTCAGTGTGGGTTACAGCAGTCAGTCATAGGGAAAGAGACAGCCAAGGTTTTGAGTTCCCAAATCACTGGGAATAAAAGAAAATGTTCTGAATTATAAGTGTTTTTTTTTTTTTAAGAAGATGTTGGGGGTAGGAGTTTATTAATTTATTTATTTATTTTTGCTGTGTTGAGTCTTTGTTTCTGTGCGAGGGCTTTCTCTAGTTGTGGCAAACGGGGGCCACTCTTCATCGCAGTGCGCGGGCCTCTCACTATCGCGTCCTCTCTTGTTGCGGAGCACAGACTCCAGACGTACAGGCTCAGTAGTTGTGGCTCACGGGCCTAGTTGCTCCGCGGCATGTGAGATCCTCCCAGATCAGGGCTCGAACCCGTGTCCCCTCCATTAGCAGGCAGATTCTCAACCACTGCGCCACCAGGGAAGCCCCACTATAAGTGGTTTTTAAAACTTAGTTCCCATCCCTTGCAATCTGAGTTGAAAAGAACTGTTAAATATAAGGTAAAAATGGGGTTTGGAAGGTAAATCAAACTAAGAGCATGCTATTTGGGCAACTTATAAATTCTAGAAACAATCAAAGTAGAACTGCTCAAAGTTTAGTCTCATAATAATTGACATAAAGACCAAGAATCCCATTTAAAATCACCCTGAATATGCTCTGTCATTATGAAGCAGTTTTCCTAAGAATTTCAGCTTTATTAACCCTGATTAATATGACCACTGTTCTTATGGTATTAAATAGTGGCAATTATGTAAAAGTTAAAAAAGATTTTTCTGTTTTGTCCTGAAAGTTCTGTACCACATTGACCTAAACCTTCTTTATAACAGTAATAATTGATGGATTCTTACTTATAATCTCTATACTCTAAGGCAGTATATTTTAAATTGTTGTGGATCATGAAGAAACTGGACCTTCTCCCCAGAAAAATGAACAGAAACATGAAATTTTGCATAGAACTTAAGAGGGTTCAAGGATGCCCCTTTTTAAAAAGAAAAAGAAAAAAAAAACTTGTAAGAAAAATCTGGAAAACAAACTAAAATTGAAATCTTACCCCAAATAAGATACTACTTTAAAACCACAAATCCTGCTTCATCTCACAAGTTAAAAAAAAAAAAAAAAAATCTCCTTAAGGATATTCACAAACCCCATAAAAAGCTATTTTCTTTTAAAAATAAAAAATAAAAAATCATTAATTGTTAATGTTTCCAGGAGAAAGAGCTTGGGTAAAGAGGTAAAAGTCTGTAAGTTATTAAATTTTCTATTTTATAGAAGAAGCCCTTCTCACAGAAAAGGTGATGGGGATCAGAGTTGTTTCCACTGCTAGGCAACAGCCTGAGAATCTTTATATTCCTCTGTGATGATCTGCATTTTTCAGTTTCAATGTGGCTTCTAGGTGATGCCCATCCTCTGTAGTCACAAACCCTGGCCAGATGTGATACAACCTGAAAAACTATTTGAATAAAGGAATATTTTTTTAAATGGGAAAAAAAATATCTATGGACTTCAGTGGAAAACCCATGTAGCACTTGCAATCTGCCTGCTTTCGTGTCTCTTTGTATAACTGATGGCAGATGCATCACCCAAAAGGCATTTCAGGCGATTGTGTCCATGTCCTCACAGAGAGGAGCTTCAGGAAGACATCTCTACTTCTAAATAACAACCTCAAATCCACTCTTTATTTCTGAAAAGAAAATACCTGGGAAACCCCATCCTGTCATTTCCATTGTTATTGCACAGGCAGTGATCAACCACTGCCCTAGATTTGCATTAAAGGGATGCCTGTCCTTGATAAAAAAAAAAACTCCAGAGAATGGGGGCATTACTTGCCAGAACCCTGAGAAGCTCTGTGGACCAGGAGCTGCTCTTCATCAGTGCCAGGAATACAGATAAATCTACCCTTGGAACTACCCGGAGTCCACCCCGAGCAAAAAGCCTCTTAATGAAGCCCTTCCTCTCAAGAGGAAAAGAATCCTTGAAAAGAGATGTCCTCTGGTAGCCAAATGCATAAGGCTTCCTGCTCCCTCTCCCCAGCAACCCCCTGATGGGTAATTAATGTCTTTTGCATGGCTTTATCCTGCTCCTTTGCCATACCACGCCCCCCATGTGTCAAGCCCATGACCTTGGTGATCATTTTTAAAAGTTAGTATGATTTAATCTGGCACTTTATCTTCCCATTGTGCTTCAGAGTTAGCATCCTACTTAATTTTATCCAAGGCCTTTGTCTTGAGTTACAGCATGGAACAGAAGATTCTAGGGAGGACGTTATATTAAATAATGCATAGAGAAATGAACCGTTCTTCCTAGTGGTTCAGGAGCTCATGCTGGTTCCTAGCTCTTCCCACATGCTAATACCTCATTTTGAGAAAACTTCCACTTCGAAGAATACTACAGGAGAGAAATCTCTCTTTCTCTCTCTGTCTCTGTCTTTCTCTCTGTGTGTGTCTGTTTCTCTCTCAATTAAAAAGCAACCCATGAATTGAACCTCTCTGTTAATCTCCCTTTGTCATTAACATTTCATTTTAAACCAACGTGCCCTTCACAGAATGTTAATGGCTGTTACACAACCTGAATTTGGAGTCAAATAAACTTTACGGAAAACTGAGTTAAACCAAGCTAAGTAGGTATATTTACCGAGGTCATAGAATGAAGCCTTTAATAGGTGGCTGTACACTATTAATCTTCAAGAAGGCTGTGTAATTTGCAGCATTTCCCAAAGTGAGTGTTTCCATGGAACCCTTTTTTGATGGAGTATCTGGAGAGACATGGGTTCATCAGCTAAGTGTTAAACTAGCAAAAAGAGGCCTATGTCGGCAACAGATGCTCAGATTTCCCCCTGAGATTCCAACTCCCTGCACAGCTACGATTGTTGCCTGAAAAACCACTAGGTAGGCCAAGTCGTGGGAATTGTGTTGAACTGGGAAGAGAGGTGGGAATATTCCCTGCAGTTTCCAATCTAGCTTCCCTCCAATCTTCTCATCTGTGTAATGGGGTAATAAATACGTACCTTGAATTGCTAATAGACTTGTCTAATTTGGAATAATATCAGTAAAAACACTCAGCTAAGTAGCAGATGCAAAGGATACATTGAGTAAATAGTCGCTGGTATGCCAAGGTCCTCTAGGGGCTGCTTCTCAAATTTTACTATCTATGCAATCTCACAGGAGCTTGTTACAATGCACATCCTGATTTGGGTCTGGGATGGGGACCGAGATTCTCTGAACTTATTCTCCTAGTTTAAGGACTGTACTTTGAGAAGCAAGCATCTCAGAGATACAAAAGGAAGTGAACAGTCTCAACTTTTTAAAGAGTTATAATATATGGAGGGAACCTAGACATGCAGTCAGCTAGCTGAATGGCCAGCAGAGTGCTGGTACAAACAGTCCACTTTGGAGGGCAGTGTTACTCTTGCTCACTCAGGATTGATGGGGGAGTTTTCCCTTTGAACTGCCTTTGAATGATGAGTAGACTTTGAGCAGACCCGGCGTCCTGGGTTCTGGCTGTGCCAGGAAGGCAGCACACTCCCAGAAGTGGGAAAGCATATGGGAAACTTAGGAGATGCTCAGGGGGCGTAGAACAAAAGACACGGTTTGGAGGAGGAGGTATGTATAAAGTGGACCACTGACCTGGATGTCTGAGTCTCAGGTATCAAGAAAATACAATCTAGGAGAGTTTTAAGCAAATGTATGAGTTTCCCAGAGCTGCCGTAACAAAGTACCACAAACTGCATGGCTTAAAACAACAGATATTTATTATCTCATAGTTCTGAAGTCTAGAAGTCTGAGACCAAAGTGTCAACAGGGCCAGGCTCCCTCTGAAACCTGCAGGGGAACCATTCCTGGCCTCTTCCTGGATCCTGGAGGTTTGCTGGCAGTCCTTGGCATTTCCTGGCTTAGTCGTCACATGGCGTTCTCCCTGTGTCTCTGTCTTCACGAGGCCATCTTCTTGTAAGGGTACGAATCATATTGGATCAGGGGCCCATCCTACTCCAGCATGGCATCATTTTAATTAATTACATCTGTAGTGACCCTATTTCCAAATAAGGTCACAGTCTGAGGTACTGGGAATTAAGAATTCAGCATATCTTTTATGGAGGACTCAATTCAACGCATAACAGCAAATATGTATGCCCCCTTTGGGCCCCAGAAATCTCCTCTGCCCTATAGGATAAACTTCAGAAATGACTTTTTCCCACTGGGAAAAAATGAAGGACCATAGCGCTGAAGACCTCTGCCTTCTCTATCTACACCCCTTCCCAAGTATGAAAGATCGTCAGGACATCCCATTGGTCACTGAACTAAGCTGGAAATTCAGGACACTGAGGCTGGGGAAATCAGGGTAGCATTAGAATTCCCACTGAAGCCTTCTTTCCTCTTTTATGCCGACTTCCATAGGAATGTTATGTCGTTCCCAAGGAGCTTCTGGGAGTGTGAGACCCAGAAGCACCATCCCTAATGTGTTCACACAGCAGAGTTCAATAAAATAATGACGTACAAAGTCTTTCTTCCTAAACTCGGTAAGAAGCAGTGGCCTTCCATTTTTTCCCTTTGCTCTTGTCCAATAGAAGACTAATGTAAACACTGTCCACAATGTGAATTTTGTAGGTAGGTGAAAGGCGGCACTGGGCTACTTATTTTATCAAATTTAATTGGAAAATTAAATTTAAAATTTATTTATTTAATTAAAATAAATTTTAATTAAATTTAAAAATTAAATCTTGGAAAAATGGGAACTTTTTTTTTTTTTTTTTGGTATGTGGGCCTCTCACTGTTGTGGCCTCTCTCGTTGCGGAGCACAGGCTCCGGACGCACAGGCTCAGCGGCCATGGCTCACGGGCCCAGCTGCTCCACGGCATGTGGGATCTTCCTGGACCGGCGCACGAACCCGCGTCCCCTGCATCGGCAGGCGGACTCTCAACCGCTGCGCCACCAGGGAAGCCCAAAATGGGAACTTTTTTAAAGAAGAAGTGGCTTTCTGTCTTTCAGTTATATACTCTCTGGCTAGATAGACGAATTCGTTGTCACCTAGGTACACAACAGCCAAATAACACTGCCTCCTAATGTCTTCAAAGTTAGCAGCATGAAAGGAGCATTTCACGCAAAACCCCTGCCAGTGTGACCAGGAACAGTAATAAGTTTTTCAAGCCCGTTCTGTCAGACCAATTGTCCATCCCAGATTTATTCAGAGCATCCTTTCTCTGTTAAAATGGAGAAGAACGTTGGCCATATTATGTTGGCAGAAGAAAGGAAGATGTGGAAATAAAAGGATGTGAAAGGAATATCTGTTTTCAAGGCAGCTGAAAACGAGTTGCAGGCTTGGTGTAGCCGCTGTTCCCATTTGAAGAAAAGAAGCCCACGTGGCTACTTGGAGGTGGTAGTTAATTTTAAACCATATTTAAAGACTGCTGAGAAACACATTGGCCCCAATTCAGACCACGGTCAGTTGTCTCTTGGTCCCACTGACTAGAATGATGCAAACACCAGGCCCCAGACATATTAGGCAGAGACCAGCAAGGTTTGACACCCTTATGTTCTCAGTCCTGTCCTAAGCAATTTAGTACATTGGCCAAGAAGGCATAAACCTTGGAAACTGTAATATGGCATGCTAAGAGAAAATAAACGATCTTCTGCAGGCCAGGCTTAATTTTGCAAACTCCATTTCCTGGAGGTAATTGGCCACTGGACACTTACAGGAGGATTAGTCGGCTGGAGGTTTCACCTCCTCCCCTGAAATCTTCCCCAGTCCTTCCAGCCTGAATTAATATTCCCTCCTTTGGGCTCTTTTAGCACTTGATCTGTACGTCAGTTGTAGCTCTTATCACAGTCTCTGTTGGCATTACCACTATTTCTGTGTGTCTTATCTCCCCTACTAGACTCTAGGCTCTCTAAGGGACAAGACTCAGTCCTAGTCATTTTTGTATTTCTAGCATCTAGGACAGGGCAAGTATGCCCTCATTAGATATTTATTGAAAAACTGAAGGATGGAGGGGAAAGGAGGATTTTGTGGGTTTCTCCATCATTATCAAACATCACTTTTGTCCTATCACACATGGTTTCAATCAAATACTTTGGAGGAGAGTTCTGGAACTCTTAAGAGATTCTGAAACTTAAAAGGAATAGGAAACTTTCAAGGGAGTTTACGGATGGTTTTTTGGGGAGCTTAAATGAGTTAACAAGCAAATGCATACAGAAAACTTGCTAAAAGTAGCCCTACTTCTTTTGGATGGTCTGGAAATGGGTAGGGATGGAGGCAGACTTTGTATCCCTCAGAGTTTGGGAGGTTGCAAGTAACAGAAATGGCCTTTGAGTAACAAGTGAAGTGATTTCTTGGAAGGATTTAGGGAAGTTCACATAATGAAAGGGAATGCTGAGGAACTGGGCTGCAAAAAATACAGGAAACGAGGCAGCTCAGGACATATATATGGTTGAAACTAAGGAATGGCTTCATTTCATAGTCAAATCTGTGCATTGCTACAGGAATGATTCAACTCAGCCCCTCATCCCCTTCTTACGCAATGTCACTCAAGGTCCAGAATCCAAAAACATAATCTAGTTGTCTAAGCTGGGCCACACACCCACCCCTCTTGGCTCAGGAATGTTCCTTTTGTAGAACAGATGCCATCCCCCAAGAGATGCGATTCTCCAAAAGAAATCAAGGTGCTATTAATAAGAGAAGGGAGAATGAGTGCTTGGTAACCAAAGCACAGCTAATGTCCACTAACTTTTACCTTGGAAAATATACAAGTCAGAAAACTATTTAAAGGAATGAAACTCCCTTATAGCTGATGGGAAAGATGAGATACTAGCAAACTTTTATTTTTTAAGTAGATTAGACTTGAAATTCAAGTGTGGTACATTTGGACAAGTGCTTTCAAATAGTTTATTCATCATTTGTGTTGCCCACATATTTCAGGAGTTTTTTACCTGTTAAATTGCTTAGAAAACCATCTTTTTTATAGAAAGATAAAAGGACCAATCTTGGAAGAAGTCATCAAATAAAGACCAAATCAGAAGTTAGAGTTGGTGGAAACATTAAGGTAACTGAATGTCTGTCAACACTTTCTACTTTCTCATGTGGGTATGGGACCAAGTTACAGCTAGGCGGAAGGATGAACAAACTGAGCTTATTTAGTGAAATAGAACTCTAGGAATTGCATTATTGTCCATTTCCGGTTTCTTTAATTAACACATGAAAATTACATTTTTTCAACAGATAATCATTGTGCATCTCCTACTAATACTCTAATAGTAAAAGCTAATAGTCTAAGCCTTTTAAGTGCTTCTGTGTGTCAGACACTCTACTAAGATCTTTATATGCATTTCTTATTTAATATTTATTAGAACTCAGTGAGAGGAGGTACTCTCAGTATTAGGAAAATAGGGGTCAGAGGAATTACGTAACTTACCCAAGGTTGTACAGCTAAGTGGCAGAAAGTAAAATAATAAAATAAAATACAGAAAATACTGATGTGGAAAATGAATACACTACACATACATTAATACATACCATTACAAACATGGTTATTAACTTTAGAAATTATTTTCTGAAGCATTTAGATGAAATATACTTGCAAAGAGCAGGTTCTCAATAAGTGCATATTAAAGGCAGGAATTTAAAATGTGATTCAAAAATGTGACTTCCAGGAAATTTTTGTGGGTAGGGAAAAAGATCCATCAGCATAAAAGAGCTTTTTATAGAGAACATGATGACCTGTAATTCTTTCTACTTTCTCTGAAAATGGTTTTCAGTTGTTATATTATGACTAAATTGAGATTAAAAACACTAATTGATTAATTTTTCCACCCTTGGCTCTGTTTGCCTCTTGAATAGTTTATTAAAGGTAGAGGTGTAATGTAGTTCTCTGACATTTTTTTTTTAATCAGAGTAATCAAGAAAATGTGGTATTGGCATAAGAATAGACATATAGAAAAATGGCGCAGAATTGAGTCCAGAAATAAACCTTTACTTTTACAGTCAATTGATTTTTCAACAAGGATTCCAGACTTGTTAATGGAGAAAGAATAGTCTTTTCAACAAATGGTATAGGCACGACTGAATACTGACATGCAAGAGAATGAAGTTGGACCCCCTACGTCACACCATATCAAAATGGATCATAGATGTTATAAAAGCTAAAAACTGTAAAACTCTTAGAAGAAAACATAGGAGTAAATCTATATGATCTCGGGTTAGGCAGTGATTTTTTAGGTACGGCACCTAAAGCATAAGCAACAAAAGAAATAACAAATCAATTGGATTACATCAGATTAAAGAAAGAAAACAACTCTGTGCTTCAAAGGACACTTCAAGAAAGTGAAAAGACAACCCACAGAATGGGAGAAAAATCTTGCAGGTCATAAACTGAAAAAGGGACTTGAATCCAGAATATATAAATAACTCTAACAATTTGGCAATAAACAGGCAATTCAGTTTTTAAATGGGCAAGGATTTGAATAAACATTTATCCAGAGAAGACATACAGATATCCAATAAGCACATGAAAGTATGCTCAACATCACTAGTCATTAGGGAAATGCAAATCAAACCCCACTAAAATGTCTAAAATTAAAAAGACAGATAATAACAAGTATTGACAACGATGAGGAAAAATAGGATGTTCCTACATTGCTAGTGGGATAGTAAATGGTACAGCCACCTTGGAAATGGTTTGACAGTTTCTCAGTATTAGGAAAATATGAGTCAGAGAAATTATGTAACTTGCCCAAGGTTGTTAAATCATATGATTTTACATAAACATACTCATATGTTTAACTTACATGTTAAACATATGAGTATGTTTATGTAAAATCATATGATCCAACAATTCCACTCCTCAGTGTATACCTAAGAGAAGTGAAAGCATACATCCAAACAAAAATCTGTACAAGGATGTTCCTAGCAGCATTATTTTTAACAGTCCAAAAGTGGAAACAACCCAAATGTCTATCAGCTAATGAATGGATAAGCAAGAAGTGGTATATCCATACAATGGAATATTATTCAGCAATATAAAAGGAATGTTCAACAACACGGATGAACTTTGAAAACATTATGCTAAGTGGGACTTCCCTGGCAGTGCAGTGATCAAGACTCTGTGCTTCCACTGCAGGGGGCACAGGTTCGATCCCTGGTCGGGAAAGTAAGATCCTGCATGCAGCGTGGCACAGCCAAAAAAATATATATATATGCTAAGTAAAAAACCCAGTCACAAAATGCTACATATTGTATGATGCTATTTATATGAAATATCTAGAATATGCAAATTTATGGAAACAGAGTATATTAGTAGTTTCCAGGGGTAAGGAATGGGAGAATGGAGTATGACTACTAATAGATAGGAGACTTCTTTGGGGGTGATGAAAATGTTCCAAAATTAGACAGCGGTGTAAGTTGCTCTGTGACTGTACTAAACTCTATAAATATACAAAAAACACTGAATTGCACACTTGAAACAGGTGAATTTTGTGGTATTATATTATGGTTAATTATATTTCAATAAAGCTGTTGCTTAACCCTAAAAATCATGGTCAGTCATCATCCCTGTGTGATGGTAAGTTTGTGGAGTGACTTGTAGTTCCCGAGACTTGCTATTTTCATATATTTCTATACCTATCCACTCACTTTACCATTCGTCTACAAACTTCTTCTCACTTTCCTTTCCCCATTCTAACCCCTTTCCTGCCGTGTAAGTGTTCTATTTCTCTTTCATGAGTTGGCTTAGATTTCATCTCTACTAGAAAATCTCCCTGAATCCCTAGTTCAACCTTGAGCTGCTTTTATCTGAAGGTTCCAGTGAACGTTATACACGTCTTCTTTCCAGCAAAGATCATATTCCATGGTAATTATCTGTTTAAGTGTCTGTGTTCCCACTAGTGTATAAGCTCCTTGAGGCACTGTCTTTGTGTTTTGAGGTATGGTACGATGTCTGGCACATAATGGGTACTTAGAAATGTTTACTGATTGAATAAATGAATAAATGCTTAAAGATAGAAAATTTAATGTTTCCGCGTTGATGGATTCTATGATATCAGGATATTGTCTGATCTCAGAAAGTGTCTTGGACTTAAACCTTAAATACTTTTGTGTGATAAATTCAGATTACCTGTGGAAATCAACGCTACAGTAAATAAATAGTGGCCTTCTAAATGTGAGACGCTAACTCAGTCCTTACATGTCTCAGGATAAGCTGAGCTCCCTAGGATGAACAAGTAATTTTTTCTACTTCATGGAATACTCTTGTACAATTAACCAGCTATGTTGTAGGATCCTAAAACATTTCACTGGAGAATTTAGTCTTGGTTGTCAATAAGCCCAAGATATTTTAAGCTTTGAATCTTAAGTCTCTTGTGGTGGGAAATAGAGCCTCTGGTGAATAAATTTTATCCAGATTACTGTCCTTCTAAAACAATATCTCGATGCTCTGCTACTTAAGCACATTGTGGGTTGAAACATCTGAACAAAGTTATCACATAGACAAATAGATTAAGAATATACAATGGGGCTTCCCTGGTGGCGTAGTGGTTGAGAGTCCGCCTGCCGATGCAGGGGACGCGGGCTCGTGCCCCGGTCCGGGAAGATCCCACATGCCGCGGAGCGGCTGGGCCCGTGAGCCATGGCCGCTGAGCCTGCGCGTCCGGAGCCTGTGCTCCGCAGCGGGAGAGGCTACATTGGTGAGAGGCCCGCGTACCGCAAAAAAAAAAAAAAAAAAAAAAAGAATACACAATGAATTTTGATCAATAAGACTTTTGGACTCAAATCCCAATATATAAGCAGCTGGTGGCGTCTGAGAGATGAGAAGTCACCATCCATGAGCAAAACAGACCCTCAAAAAATTGCCTTCATGGAGTTTACATTATAGAAGTGGAAGAAATGTAAGGGGAAATAATTTCAGGCAGAGAGAATAATTAAGGTAAAGGTGATAGATGTTTGGTAAACTGAAGGAGAACAGGGTGGCTGGGACATAATGAACATTAGAAAGCAGTGTGATCATTAATATTATTCCCTGTGGCAGACAGACTTATTGGTCACAATTCTTTATCCGCTTCCCCAAACTAGTTTTTGCAAAGCCACCTTTTGTCACCATGGTCACATAGAGACAGATTATATTTCCCTACCCGTTGATGTTGAGTTTGGCAGGTGACTTGCTTTGGCCAATGGAAGGTGAGCAGAATGGTATGTCATTTTCCAGATGAGACCTTAACAGGCATGGCGTATTGCTGCTTACCTTCCGGTGCCTCTTCCATCAGCAACAAAGGACCTCCAGGTGGTTGTGCCCCCTTCATCCTGAGCACCAGGATTAACATGAATACACCAAGCAGAGCTACTCCAGCCAACCTAGGGACACAAAGGCAGGAGGTTGTTATAAGCCTCTGAGTTCGGGCATGATTTATTATGCAGACTTACCATGGCAATAGTTTACCCATACAGTCTTCAATACTAATGTTACACACTATTAGTATACCTTTCTTTCTATTTTTCACTTTTTTAAACATTATTTATTGTTTATATAATCTACAGTTACCAAAACATTTCTGAAAATGGCAGGTCATCTGTAAGCCATAAATGAAACAAACATGAGCCTAACTACCTTACTGGAAAGAATGAACCTCACCTGACCAGACTCCTAATTTATTCCAGCCATTGTTTAGTAGAAGGAAACAAAGGCCTTTTCTCTTTTCCCCATTTCTGTTTCCACCTCTACACCAGGACATCTATTCTTCAGTTCCGTAGTTTGAAGCTTTTCCATTACTTAAAAAAATATACAACTCTGTAGCTTGTAGTGTATGTTTTGGCATCGTTGTATGTTAGTACTAGTCACTCAATAGATGGGCGATTCCTCAACCAACTAAAATCCACCGACCAAAGTGTGAAGTTATTTTTATAAATATACGCTGTTTATGGCTCATTTTCAGAATTTACAGTTCCTAGGTGAAATTTTCCAAAAAGGGGTCAAGCTTTCATAACTTTGTATTCCAAACTTGAACCTAACAGGAATACAAAGAGAAAATTAAGCTCATCAGCTGTGATGAGAACTATCATAGGACTTCCTTGTCTTGAATCTAAATACTAAAAATTTTCTCAAAATATATCAGTCACTCAGCAAGTAGTTCTTGGGTGTAGGTCCGCAAAACATGTCAAGCCATACAGAGGCAAGGGGTTCAGGATGGGGAAAATGGGTGAAGTCAGTCAAAAGGTGCAAACTTCCAACTATAAGATGAATAAGTATTACCTGGGGGTATAATGTACAGCATGCTGACTGTAGTTAACAATACCGTATTCTGTATTTGAACGTTGCTAAGATCATAAAAGTTTTCATCACAAGAAAAAAAATTGTGACTATATGTGGTCATGGATGTTAACTAAACTTATTATGGTAATAATTTCGCAATATATACATAAATCATTATGTTGTATACCTAAAAATAATACAAGGTTGTATGTCAATTACATCTGAATTAAAAAAAAAGGGGTGAGATCCCTGCCTTACGTAAATGTACCCTGAGAAATGACTCTAACAGTTGAAACTGCTGGGAGCTGTCTTAATTCGGGTACCCCACAAGGCAGACCTTGTGACAAAGACTTGGGAACAGGGAGCTCCTATGTGAGGTGATCCCAAGAGGCACAAGCAAAAAAGTGAAGAAAGTGAGACAGAGAAGGGAGAAAAGCCAAAAGAATTTGCATTAGTGAGCAGGTTACCACCATGGGCGACTGGGACCCGATCCTGCTGGCATCCTCTGAGAAACTGTGTGGAACACACCCAAGACTCCTAAGACCAGGGGCCAGGGAGGCTGGGACTTTTATCCCCAAGTGTTTACAGGCTGCATTCAAGAGAGTTAACCCCGCACACACTTCCAACTGCCCTTCCCTGCAGCAGAACAGGCTTCCTCGGGCCAAGGGAGGCCCTCAGACAGAGAAGAGAGCGTAAAATGGGAGCTTTATCAACATCTCCAGCAGCTGCCTGCACTCAGGTAGGCAAGGAAATACAGTACAAGGCATCACCTGTGTCCGCGACATGGCACACAGCTATTCGTTCCATCAGATATAATGATAGTATTTAGTGAGCACTTACTCTGTACCAGGCACAGTGCTAATAAGCTTTTTATGTATATCATGTCATTTAATCCTTGCAGCAACCCTAAGAAGTAGATACTGGGATTAGCATCCTCTGCAGACAAAGAAATTGAGAAATTTGCTAAGGCGACAAAGCAAGTAAATGGTGGAGGTTTGAACGTGGGTAGTCAGACTCCAGGGGTCTAAACAACACTTTACTCATGAAGGGCTAAGTGCAGAAAACAGAAGCACGGGTAACGCAAAGATGGGGAAAGTAGTGAGGCATGTAATCCTCAGAAAAGGCTTCATTGTGGAAATGTACTTGAGTAGTACTTTAAGTGGGAAAGTGCAGAAAAAGAAACGAGCCTGTGCATGATAAGGACGGGGGAAGAGGAAGACGGAAGGGAGCTGTAACATAAGGAGCATGAATTCAGCAAAATATCCTCATTGGAGAGTACACAGAGCTGGTCCTTGTTATGGAGTAAGGCACATATAATATTGCATGTAATTCTATGTTTATTATCATCTAAATCTTCATCTCATAATCTGAGATAAAGGTGTATGCCCTCTAGGTGAGACATGCACAGTCAGCTGGATAAAGGATGTCTAGGTAGTGTCATCTACAGTTCCAATACAACAGCCCTTTATTCAGTATTTGCCAAGGACAGGGAGCTAATACATACTCTACGCGCTCGTTGGCTGATGACAATAAAAACGATTGCTTAGGGTGATGACGTGCACATGATAGGTACTCAGTATCAGGCCGTGCATGCCCATATAACCTGAATATCAAAAACGCGCATAAGAAAAATGAAAAATTTGGGGAAAGTAAAAAATCTTCATTTAGAGCAGCGCTTCTCAAACGTTAAGTCCCAAGACCCCTCTACATTCTTAAAAATGATTGAAGACCACAAAGAACTGTTCACTTGTGTAGAATATGTCTATGAATATTTAGAAGATCACCGTATTAGAAATCAAAGCTAAGAAATGTATAAAATATAAAAATATGCAAATACACGTTTTTATTAGCCATCAGAACAATGGCTACGTCCCACAACAGTTTTCCTTCTGGAAAACTCCACCATATACCTGCAAGAGAATGAGATTGAAAATGACAAATAGTATCTTAGTATTATTGTGAAAATAGTTTTGATTTCATGACCCCCCTGGAAGGGTTTCAGATATCCTCAGGGGTCTTTGAACCACAGTTTGAAGAGTTCTGATCTACAATTTTCAGAAACAGTAAGTATTTCCAGGGAGCTAAATAAAAATATTGAACATGAAATTACTTGCAAGCCTTATGTGCAGCATATATTCACATGGTTTAGACCTTGATTTCTAACTATCAGGGGAAGAAGTTGGATTTAGCTTCTGTTCTCTTCCATTTAAGCATTCTATGACTCAAGAAGAAAAAACATAGGAGAAGCATTTTTGGTTTTGTTTTGTTTGAAATCTTTCCAATGACTAAATACTGTTTTCCTTTTGAAGACTTTTTGGACCCTTCAATGAATAGCTTGGTATCACTGGCCTCATTGAAAAATTCAAAGTCTTTCTGGTAGAATCCTTGCTAGACATTGTATACAATGGTCTTTCATGGAAGATTGCTCCAAATTGGGGTGAGTTATTTGGAGACAGAAGTTCAGGAGGCTGGCTTGGATAAGCAGGATGGAATTAAGCAGGACATAGAACAGGACTGCCTGGGACCACAAACATGTATGTAGACTAGGATGGGCGAAGGGAGGAAGCCACCTCATGCCTTCCCCTGGGCAGTGTGAAGGACAAAGTCTCATTCTTGATGTTAGCTTCAAAGGCACCAAGTCAGTCCCTAAGAGTTCTTTTCCAGGGATGGTGTGGGGTGGCCCTGAGGGTCTCTGTTCATTCCCACCAGAACCAAATATGCAAGAAAGCCATTTCCCTTGAGCCAATTCCCCAAATAATCATTTTGCTGAAAGATAGATTTTTCCCTCCTAAAATATGTCCAATGTATTAGCTGCACTGGACCAAGCCCTGTACCACACTGCAACACACACACACACACACACACACACACACACACACACACACACACACACACACACACACACACACACACACACACACACACACCTACATCTTTACCAGCCTTCCAGTTGAGGAGCATCTTTAACCTCAAACATGGCGGCAAAACGGCTGTGGTAAAAGTCTCCTTGACAGTTTCAGGTTAATTGATTCTTTGGCAGATTGGTTTTTCAGCCAATTAATTTTTTTTGAATTTTATTTTATTTATTTTTTTATACAGCAGGTTCTTACTAGTCATCCATTTTATACACATCAGTGTATACATGTCAATCCCAATCGCCCAAATCATCACACCGCCACCACCACAGCCAATTAATTTTTAACAAGCTAGTTTCTCGTTCATCAACCATCCTGAAAATTTTACCCAGCTCCTCCCCACTACAGGTGAGTAGGGAACTGGCTCAGATGAACCCCTGGGAATAGCTGAGGAGACATCCTGTCTGCTGGAAAGCATAACGTATGCCTGGGAGAGGCAAGGTGAAGAACGCTCCATTGTGCAAGAAGAGTCTCTCTGGACAGACCAGTTGTATTAGGCTAGAACGGGTGGGGATGGAAGCCAGCTCATTCCTTTTAGGACTATGATCGGCCTCAGTCTCCTCATCTGTACAACAGGGATAATAATGATTATACCTCTCAGGTCCCTGGTAAAGGAAATACGGTATGTAAAGCACAGAGTGCAGTGGCTGGCACAAAGGCAAGGATCTATACCTGCTAGCTGTTATTGTTACTATTATCACCATTAATGATAGAAGTGACTATGGCAATCCTGTTTCCATTTTCTAAAAGAAAACAGTACCTCAAAGTACACACTTTCTCACCTCTAGGCCTCGAGCCCGCCCTTCCCCAGCTCTCTAGCCACTATACCCTCTTCACCCTCCAGGCTTCACTTAAACATCACCTCCCCCAGGAAGCCTTCTCTGGTTGCCTAGATTAGCTTAGGGCCCCTATAAACCCCTGGACTTAAACCCCTCATCTCCATTTATTGAAATGGATTGTTCAGTTGTCTGCCTCTTCTTAGAACAAAGACTGAGAGCAGAGACCATCTCCATACTGTTTGCTCTGATATCCGTAATCTCTGGCACAGTGTTTCCATGTAGGATTTGGCTGGATGACTAAATGAATGAGTGGGGGATAGGCTGGAAGTGTGTGATCCTGCAGCCTGGTCCTGACAGACTGGGACAAAGGCAGCACCCAGCTGCACAGGTGTGGCTCAGACATTCAGGGTCGATGGGGAATGCCTGAGAAGGCCTGGATGGTCGGGCTCTTTGTTGGGCTTCTCCAGCAGGCCCCCAGGCCCCCGAGGTTGCCTTCCATTTGGGGCTTCTAGTCCTCTGGCTCTTCGAGCCTCCAGGTGTGGCCTCTCTGGGCCACCAGAGAGTTTCTTCCTCACAGGAATTTCACCGTAGTGGAAGGTCCCCCGATCTAGGAGCAGAGAGCTTGCGTTGTGATTCTTGCTGTATGTGACTTTGATCCAGCGCCTGCACCTCTCTGAGTCTTGGTTTCCTCTGACACAACAGGTGAGGCATCTCTTCCTACTCTTCTGCAAGGTAAAAGCAGGGTCAGCTTCCAGACAAATATCTCTTCTTAGGAATTTAATGAGATCTATCCCTTCTCTTTCTACTCTTTCTTCTTCCCTGCATCCCTTCCCTGCATCCCTCCTTTCATCTTAATTTAACAAATACATATGGGGTCTTTACTGGGAACCAGATTTGCCCTGGTGCTCAGTCACAGAGAGGTAGCAAAAATAAACTGGATCCCTGCTTTCATGCTACTTAGAGCGCCTAGCGGGAGAGACAGGCAAAACACAGTTTCACAAATAAGAAGGGAAATTTCACACAGACAGTAGAGCAAACAACAAGATAAATTAAGCAATGAAATGGGGTAATGTGAAAGATAATGACTAGGGGTGGGACATGCACTTTGGATGGTCACGGGAGGCCTCTCAGAGGTGGTGACATTTGCACTGAAACCCGAATGAAGAGATGAAGCTGACTGTGGACAACATAGAGGCCAGCTCAGAGGCCCCGGTGGGTGAGGGTAGTTGTGTTCAGGAAGAGAAAGTGGCAAGTGGGCCCGATGACAGCAAAGAAGTGGGCAAGACCCAGATGATGTCGGTCCTTGTAGGCCACGATGAGGGCTTTGGATATGGCCCTGAGTGGGAGGGGAAGCTTGAGGGAGAGCTTTTTGCAGGGGAGTGACACGCTCCTATTTATGTTTCTAAGAGATTTCTGGTTGCTGTGCAGAAAATGAATTCTTACCTGTCATGTTCCAGATGCAACTTGAAAAAAGTATGATTCATCCCCTGACACTGGCAAAGCATCGGAAACATGGGTGACGTTGTATCTGCTAACAACGAAGAGCACTTTTTCCATGCTGAGCTGATAAATACATTGAACAAACTGTGTTTAGTTAACTAAGATGAACAGTGTTTCCTTGTGCCTCAGGCTTTTTTTTTTCCAAAAAGCATTTGTGTACTTGTGGTAATATTCAATATTAACAACCGAAGAATTGGAGGTTTACAATTCCATAGCCGCTTGACAGGGCAATAGCTTTTCAGTGGTTTAAAGGAGATTGCATTTTGTTCTATGTGTATAAACGATTTCTTCTTATTTTATTATAATCTGGCAGATATATTGAATTTCCTACCCAGCAAGGGTTGTTAGTTTCCCTATCCTGAACATTCAATGAGGTCATTATTATGTGAAGAATGAAATGACAGCAGGCAGCAGCAGAGAATGACCAAATAAGTGCTTTGATAGGGTGACTTTTTGACAGAGCAATATAGTAATAGAACACGTCATATTTCTAGGTCTCGGAATTCTGCTTTTTGAAAGCATTTGGATTTTTAAAATCAACTTTAGTAATTAGACTTAACACCTTGAATTTTGAGCATTGGAAACTGTTTGCAGTTCACCTAGTAGTAGTAGCTGTAATTGCCCATTGCATGCAAGCACTACAATAAATGCAATGTATTATATTATCTCCTAATGTGAGTGGGCCCCATCCAATCAGTTGAAGGTCTGCTGAGCAAAACTTGAGGTTTCTTGTGAAAAGAGGAATTGTGTCTTCGGACTGCAACGCAGAAATTCTAGTTGTCCAGGCTTTTGGACTCTCGTCGGTAGCATCAACTCTTACCTGATCGCCAGCCTGCTGGCTTGCCCTGTGCATTTCAGACTTGCCAGCCCCCATAGTCATGTGAGTAATTCCTTAAATCCCTTAAAATATCTATCCTATTAGTCCCTGGAGAACCCGGACTAATATACTCCTTTCCCCAGCAGCTCTTCTTCTAGAAATTTATCCAAAGAAAGCAATCATACAGATATCCAAAAATATACGTTCAAGGCATTGTTTTAATGGTTACAAATGAGAAACAATCAAAATTTCCACCACTGGGGGATCATTAAGAAAACCGTTGTGCAATGTGTGCTAATACAGAACATTCTACACAATATAATTTATATATCCTGTAGGTATATTATGACTGTTAAGAATAAGCTAAACCTTCCTTAAAAATAAGGTATTTACTGGTCATATTATTAGGTACTAAACGGCAGATTAAGGAACCTGTTTGATTTCTATTTTTTAAGTTGTTAATACTGAATGAAATTATGAGGAACCTTACATTTTCCTCCTTTAATCATTTCTGTATTGACTGAATTTTTATACATAGCCTGTTTTGACTGTTAATGAGTCAGATCAGTTTGACCTAAATTCTAAACAAAACTTCAGCTCAGATAGATTTCTGTGGCCCTCTCCCATGCGACCTGTGTGTGTTCTGAATGTCATAAATATCTTTTTTTTTTTTTTTTTTTTTGCGGTACGCGGGCCTCACTGTTGTGGCCTCTCCCGTTGTGGAGCACAGGTTCCAGACGCGCAGGCTCAGCGGCCATGTCTCACGGGCCTAGCCGCTCTGCGGCATGTGGGATCCTCCCAGACCGGGGCACGAACCCGTGTCCCCTGCATTGGCAGGCAGACTCTCAACCACTGCACCACCAGGGAAGCCCCCATAAATATCTTTTAGTCACACCCTTTAAGTTGTTTATTCGTGAAGCATTTCCATACTAACAAAATAAAATGGACAGAGATAGGCAGTTGTCTGGACATTCAAGTGTAGAAAAAACCTCTGGGACTTGTTTGTTTCATAACTCACTTGAGTACAGCACCACAGTCCAGGGAAGGCAAACAAGAGGGGAAAAAAAAAAGATTTTCCCTGAAATATAAGATAATGACCTCATTATCTATTTTAATTTGACAATGTAGGGGCAGTCTGAGTTCCCTATGACTCAAATTCTATTTGAAGAAACTAAAATTAATAAATCACAGCTTACTGAGAATGGCAGTGCCTCTTTGCAAGTCATTACACAGGTTTCATAGAGTTTTTCTTCTTTCAGTCCTACTCCAGGCCATGCCTTGGCTTCCACTGATCCATTCCTTTTTTATCACCTTGGAGTCTTCCTTTGTACTTTGAAATGTTTATCTATATAAATGCAAACTTGCGGGAGGAGGGAGGAAATTTGAAAAGATCCTTCTAGTATAACGCACTTTCAGTAAATTGGATAAATATCTTTGTGGCCCATGGAGATGACACGCACACACTGAGGGAAGAGCCGGTCACTTTCCAGCCTTGTCCTCATATGAACAAGCACAGTGAATTGTGTAGAAAAGAGTAGTGTTTGCAGTAATCCTGACTGCATTTTCCAATGTCTAGCTCAGTTCCCTCTGTCTGATATTTATTATTACTCTCCCTAAGAAAACAACTATCTTCCCTAACAGTGAAGTGAAGAGCACAAAAAGTAATGGAATGTTCCTCCCATGGAAACAGTAAGCTTTAGTACATTTAATACATAATCACACCAGGGAGAAATGCCCTTGTGTTTAAGAACAGAAATGCAGGGGCTTCCCTGGTGGCGCAGTGGTTGAGAGTCCGCCTGCCGATGCAGGGGACACGGGTCGTGCCCCAGTCCGGGAAGATCCCACATGCCGTGGAGCGGCTGCGCCCGTGAGCCATGGCCGCTGAGCCTGCGCGTCCGGAGCCTGTGCTCCACAATGGGAGAGGCCACAACAGTGAGAGGCCCATGTACCGCAAAAAAAAAAAAAAGAACAGAAATGCATACAGCATTTTGTCTTTCCCTTAGTTTTGATTTCTTCTTCTAGTAAAATATTTTTAGTGAATACCTGATGTGCTTTTGTTGCAAGTCTTGGAGATGAAGCTGGTTTTGACTCAACCAAGGTTAGGACAAAAATATCTGGAAAAATGATTCTGGCTGCCTAGACAATGCCATTTACCTGAAAATAAGGGAGCTGGAAGTCAGCTCTCAGGTCTAGCAGACAGGGGTGTAGGTACCACCTCCAGGTCCACTGACCTTCGTGGGAACAAACAGCATCATTAAAATCCCTGAGGTGCTTCTAGAAGGATATTTGTGAACTGGATTGTTTTCTATTTCTGCTGTTTCTTTAACGTTGGCTAGAGCCTAGTAATGACCCCTTTTGTCAACAGAGGCATTCCAGGTAAACGGATCCTTATCACCTTACGGTCATTGAGTCCTGTATCTCAGACAAAGTCTCTCCAGTCTTCTTTGCAAGATGAGGACTTCAAACTTATGTCCAACTTTAGCAACCTGAGGGCAGATGCTGGAGCCTCCTCTCAGCTCTCACTGCAGCCAGCGTATTTCCCAAGACTTCTCAGTCCTCACCTTGTCCCCGTCTTCTGCCTTGTCCACTCCAAGTAGATCCTGTACCTGAGGCTCTGTGAAGTGAGACACTCCCCAGATTTTGACCACAGCATATAAATATGCCTTATGAGGTGCTGGTGGCATAAAGGAAAACCTTGCTCTAATCAACATGTGAGTCTTCAGAAACAGTTTGAAATTGCCCGTGAGCCTGGGGAGCATGGACCCCATACATTCAGACATTCAGTCCATGACCACTGTCCTGTTGAGAAACAAACAGAAGTGGAGAGATTGAGAGAGCCAACTATAAGAAGTCTCTCAGAAAAGGCAGCCATGGTGTGGGAAGTCAGTAAATATGTGAGTGATAAAAACAGTGAATAGCATTATATTTTTTTCATGTGGGAGGCTAAGAGTAAAAACTTTGGGGTTGGATAGACTCTTTTCAAGGCCCTTGCTTCAAAAAGTTGTATTACCACTCTGTTCCTCACTTTCCTCACTGCTAAAAGAAGGGAAATAGTACCCACTTTATCAAGTTTGAAGGTTTAAGTGAGATAATGCGTGAAAACCTTTGGCATGGTGCCTGGCCTAGTATGTGCTCAATAATGTTGTCAGTTGGTGATTAGCACTCAGTGGTAGTAGAGGTGGACTCACTATCACTATAGTGTCACCAAGTGCCATGTTTCAGGTTCAGTAAGAAAACCAGGGGAAATGACAGTCAGAGGGGACTTGTCCTTTTCAACGTCCTATACATAATCTCTACTCGCATCATTCACAACTTATTGCCTTCCCATCTTAGCTTCTCTGATGCCTGGCACGCAGGGCTCAACAAATTCCTCCTGAATGAATGAAGGACCTGAGCGTAGTGGAGTTTACCTTCTCTGTGCCGACTGGGTGATCTTTGATGATTCTTTTAAGATGTCTGAGCTCCAGCTTCCTCGTCTCTCAAATGGAGAAGGTTGCTGGGGAGTGGGGGGAAATGAGATGTAGTGTGTGAAAGTGTGTGTAAACTTCCAGGATCTTGTAGTGATTTCTGTTGTGAATCATACAGACTGAGTGAGTAGGGGTCTCTGTGAGTGTGTAAATGCACAGGCAAATGCACTTATTATACACACACACACACACACACACACACACACACACATGACTAGCAAAGGAAAAGTCAATCTAAAACCAGACAAATGCCAGTATTTCCTACTGGGAAGAGAGAAAGAACTGGAGCAAGAGGGTTAGAGTCTTTATCAACTGGGATCGAAAAGGATTGAAACAGGGGCTGTAGAAAATTATCTGGGGAAGAGAAACGTGCTCAGCACCACAACTGGCCAGTTGCCCTCTGGTCCCCACCTTGGCCACTTGAATCCTGGCCGTCAGAAATTCAGTGGCAGCAGCTTGCTCCCCAACAGCCTAATGCTTCCCACATTAACTCCTGG
Organism: Stenella coeruleoalba; assembly: GCF_951394435.1. Taxonomy (NCBI): domain Eukaryota; kingdom Metazoa; phylum Chordata; class Mammalia; order Artiodactyla; family Delphinidae; genus Stenella; species Stenella coeruleoalba. The sequence continues at coordinate 78,888,309 of NC_137156.1, forward strand.
GTAGGATCACCACCCTTGGGATGTGTCCTTACTGTCTTGCACTGAACCACCCCCAGGTGTGCTATTAGGAGCTTTAGTCCAATTTCCTTCCACACCCGGTGAAAGATATTGTCAACAACTTCAAAAGTCTTACTACCAGATGCCCTTAATGGTACAGTGCTCTCTGAAGATGAATTTGTGCTGCCTCTAGCCCCCTCCTGTAAAGAACCATGGACACTACGATGATCACAATTTCAGTACGTGAAGCAGTCAGGTTCGTTTGCCCTCTACTTGCTTCTAAAGGAAATGTTAGAATAACCCAGCACAAAATTTGGAAACTAGGAAGCTTTTAATGACTTCCTGTTGGTCGGCCTAAAGGGATTCAATTCCATCATTGCTAGGTACCTTGTACGATGCCTAATTCACGTGCTTCGAGGTGGAAGCAGAGCGAATGTTGGTTTAGAATTTTATTCAGTGTAAACTATCCGTCTACCATTAGATTAGATGGCATGGGAAAGCTGGCTTAGTCATTTTTATACAGACCTTTGTCTGGAAATCTAAGGATGCTATAACTTTTTTTTTTAACATCTTTACTGCAGTATAATTACTTTACAATGGTGTGTCAGTTTCTGCTTTATAACAAAGTGAATCAGTTATACGTATACATATGTCCCCATATCTCTTCCCTCTTGCGTCTCCCTCCTTCCCACCCTCCCTATCCCACACCTCCAGGCAGTCACAAAGCACCGAGCTGATCTCCCTGTGCTATGCGGCTGCTTCCCACTAGCTATCTATTTTACGTTTGGTAGTGTATAGAAGCATAGAGGCAGGGATGTGCCGTAGTTACTAGTATAGGTCCTCCTAATCTGCTTGCATTCAGACTCACCTCTGCCCTCCACTACCACGTGACCTACAGCAAGCTCACTACCCACCTCAAGCCTCAGTTTCCTCATCTGTATAATGGTGACAGATAGTACCTACTTAAGATAGTTGTTATGAGCATTGAGATATGAGCCAGTAAAGAAGCTAACACAATGCCTGGAGGTTGAAAAATGGTGGTGGTGTTGTCATAAATATTTTTATTAATAAAGCAACACCGGGCTTCCCTGGTGGCGCAGTGGTTGAGAGTCCACCTGCCGATGCAGGGGACACGGGTTTGTGCCCTGGTCCAGGAAGATCCCACATGCCGCAGAGCGGCTAGGCCCATAAGCCATGGCCGCTGAGCCAGCATGTCCAGAGCCTGTGCTCCGCAACGAAAGAGGCCACGACAGTGAGAGGCCCACATAACGCAAAAAAAATAAATAAATAAAAATAAAGCAACACCAACTTGCTTAATATTCTTCCAAGCCATACAAACAGAACTAAAAACTATGGGTGCCCAGCAGTTCCTTTAGTTTAATTGAAGCAGGAGTGAAATGCTTAAAAGGCTGTGTTTAAGTGTTGGTAAAATTTTAAAAAGAAAAAAGAAGAACCTACTGTCACATGGAGGGTTTTTTTGTGGATTGACACAATGCAGTAAAACCCAACAAAATTCAATTACCCCTTGACTGAGTCAGGCCAGCTGAGGAGGGAATTATACATTTGAAATGAACAAATTGGATTTCATCCTGTTGGAGGCTCAGCAGTTGCCGCCTGACTAGTCCTTCAGAAGATCAGAGGTGGCCCCGTCAGTTTCCAGATTCCATCAGCCGACCCGCTCTGTCTGTACAGAACGGTTTTTCCCTTGTTTAGGTTCTAAATGAATGTTATTTGCTTCCAAAGTTATTATAGCTGCTAAACACATGCTGATTCTAAAATCTCTCCCTCCAAAATAAAGCATATATATTTATGCATATGTATGTAACTGTTACCTAAAAGAACCTTTCTGGTAAAATATATTTAGGAATAGATGCCATCCCATAGCATTCAAAATGTTCAGTGGTATGAATTATTATGCTCAGACCATTTTGAGCTGATGTGCTCTTGCTTTACAAACGATCCCTATTGCCTTCCACGGAACAGACACCAGCATAGAGCTTCACTTCTGTTTTCCCTCTTGCTCCTCATTTTACCCCACGTGGCTTGAGAGCTAAATGCCAAGCTATAGATCACTGGTATTAATAAGCATGGCAGATTTGTTAGTGATTATTTTTTTGCCTTGTGCCCATAAGCACCATTAACATTTACTGTAAATCAATGCGATAAGTTAGCAACGAGGAAAATGTTGATATTCAGCTGACTGCACAGAAAAAGCTTATTTTATTCTCCCCCTTCCTGCTGCTCTCAGAGTACACAAAAATTGCAGACCCAGTCTGTACGTGTGAGCTGAGGGAACTGGCGTTTGGAAGCGTTGCTGATCCTAACATCTGGAAAGCACGTGTGTGTGCTTCTAAATAGTTGCCACAGGTGACGTGGTCCTGCCTCTGCTATTTTTGTTTTACATGTCGTTTATTATAAGAAAATCTTGCCAATCTTGGTCTTCAGATAAAGATCCACTCCTAGGTATTTATCCAAAGAAACAAAAACACTAAGTAGAAAGGATATATGCACCCCTGTATTCACCGCATCATTATTTACAATAGCCAAGATATGGAAGCGACCTAAGTGCCCATTAATAGATGAAAGGACAAAGACATATATATATATATATATATATATATATATATATATATATATAGTGGAATATTAGCCATAAAAAAGAATGAAATCTTGCCATTTTCAACAACATGGATGAACCTAAAGGGTATTATGCTTAGTGGAATAAGTCAGACAGAGAAAGACAAATACCGTGTGATTTCACTTACATGTGGAATCTAAAAAACAAAACAAATGATCAAACATAACAAAACAGAAACAGAGTTATAGATACAGAGAACAAATAGGTGATTGCCAGAGGGAGGAGACTGGAGGGAGGAGAGAAATAGTTGAGGGAGATTAAGAGGTACAAACTTCCAGTTGCAAAATAAGTGAGTGACAGTGTGGGGAATATAGTCAATAACTATGTAATATCTTTGTGTTGTAATATCATAACTAGACTTATCGTGGTGATCATCTTGAAATGTATAGCAATATCAAATCACTGTGTTGTGCAACAGGAACTAACATAGTGTTGTAGGTCAATTATACTTCAAAAACAAACAAACTCACAGAAAAAAAAATCAGATTTGTGGGTACTGGGGGGTGGAGGTTGCGGGGAGGGGGAATTGGATGAAGACATTCAAAAGGTACAAATTTCCAGTTATAAGATAAATAAGTACTAGGGATGTAATGTACATCGTGATAAATATAACATACTATATGTTATATATGGAAGTTAAGAGAATAAATCCTAAAAGTTGTCATCACTAGGAAAAATTTTAAAAGTTATAAAGACCCAAGTCTATAACCTGACCCACAAGACCCTGCAGTGAGAGTCTCTGGCTACTTTTCCATCTCATCCTCCGTCACTCATCCCCTTTCCTGCCATATGCCAGATCCCTAGGCATATTTCATCCCATGTGCTGTGCTCCTTGTCTTTTCAGGATCTTGTTACATGCTCTTTCATCTCTATTTTTTAACAGCTTTATTGAAATATAATTCACATACCATACAATTCATTCATTTAAAATGTACTATTGGATGGATTTTAATATATTCACAGAGTGTGTGTCCATCACCACCATCGATTCTAAAGTGTTTTCGTTACCCCCAAAAGAAATCCTGTACCACTAAGCCATCATCCCCAATCCTCCCTCATCAGCCCTAGGCAAACACTAACCTACTCTTTGTCTCCATAAATTTGTCTATTCTGAACATTTCCTATACATGGAATCATACAATGTGTGGTCCTTTGTGACGGGCTTCTTTCACTTAGCATAATGTTTTCAAGGATCATCTATGCTGTAACTTGGATCAGTACTTCATTCCTTCGTATTGACAAATAATATTCCACCCTATGGCTATACCACATTTCATTTATCCATTCATCAGCTGACAGATGTTTGGGTTGTTTCCGCTTTTTGGCTGTTATGAATAATGCTGATATGAACATTCTAGTACAAGTTTAGTGCAGACAAATGTTATCATTTCTCTTGGATATGTATCTAGGAGTGGAATTGTCAGACCATGTGATAACTCTTACGTTTAACCACCTGTAGAACTGCCAGACTGTTTTTCCAAAGTGACTGTACCGTTCACATTTCCACCAACAATGTATGAAAGTTCCCAGCTTTCTAATTGGAACTTACTATTCCAATCCTATCTTGTTATTCCAATCTAATCTCACTAACACTTCCTATTCCAATTTTATAATCATTTTGATTGTAGCCATCCTAGCAGGTGTGAAGTTGTATTTCATTGTGCTTTTTTCTCAGCTTTTGATCTGGACAATTTCTACTCACTTTTCAAGCTGCAGCTTAAAAATCACTTCCACAGGGAATCTTACACTGACCACCCCACCCCCAGACTAGCCTAGGGCTCCTCTCAGAAGAGCTATCTTTTCCCTCTAAACTTGAAGTTCAACATGAGCAGGGACCAGCCCATCTATCTTTGTTCCCTGTGTTATCCCCAGAATCTAGACATTGCGTGAACTACAGAGCTTCTTGTTAAAAATACAGGTTGAGTGCTTCTTTTTCTGGCTGAGTAATATTCCATTGTATAAATGTGCCACATCTTTTTTATCCATTCATCTGTCAGTGGACATTTAGGTTGTGTCCATGTCCTGGCTATTGTAAATAGTGCTGCAATGAACATTGTGGTACATGACTCTTTTTGAATTATGGTTTTCTCAGGGTATACGCCCAGTAGAGGGATGGCTGGGTCATATGGTAGTTTTACTTTTAGTTTTTTAAGAAACCTCCATAATGTTCTCCATAGTGGCTGTATCAATTTACATTCCCACCAACAGTGCAAGAGGGTTCCCTCTGTCATACAGAGTGAAGTAAGTCAGAAAGAGAAAAACTTTCTCTGTATGCTAACACATATATATATGGAATCTAAAAAAAAAAATGGTTCTGATGAACCTAGGGGCAGGACAGGAATAAAGACACAGATGTAGAGAATGGACTTGAGGACACAAGGAGGGAGAAGGGTAAGCTGGGACGAAGTGAGAGAATAACACAACACTGTAAAGCAATTATACTCCAATAAAGATGTTTTTAAAAAATATGTTGCATGGATGACGTATACAAGATAGTGAGAAAAAAAGTGTTCATTATTTGAAAATCACCTCCATCAGAATAATTGGCATGATTACCTTTTCAATCTATTTCATTTTTCAGCATTCCCACAGACTCAGCTATTGAGAAATATGTTAGTATCTCTGGCAAGGGGAGGAAGGGTCTCTACAGCATAACCATGACGAATGCTTCTATTTTCCTGAATTTTGCTGAAGCTGTACACTTTTCTGGTTGACAAGAAACAAGAGGATCTTCAGTATAAATAAGCAAAATCAAGCTATGTAAACAGTTTTCTCAAGTCAAGCAATAAATGAAAAAGAATAGATTTCTGAGAAATAAGGAACTTAGGGGGACTGGAGTTTTCTTCTTTGGTTGTGAGCTAGGCTACACCCCTAGAGATTTCAGTTCAGTAGGTCTGGGGCAGACTCTGGCATATACATTTTTAACAAGACCCATAGTTATGATGTTAGTTGTCCGTGGGCTCCACTTTTTAAAAAACTCATCCTAGTTTTAATATCCTCATTATTTAATAGAAACAGATTAACGTAGAAGTTAAAAAGTTCCTGGCCCTATTTACTAGCTTTGTGGTTTAGCACAAATTAATCTTTTCTAAGCCTGTTTCTTCATGTGTAAAGGGGGAAGGGGCAATAAAATGCCTACATCATAGGGCTGCTGTGAGCATTAAATGAAACAGTACATATAAAACACAATATCTAGGGCTTCCCTGGTGGCACAGTGGTTGAGAGTCCACCTGCCGATGCAGGGGACACGGGTTCGTGCCCCGGTCCGGGAAGATCCCACATGCTGCAGAGCGGCTGGGCCCGTGAGCCATGGCCACTGAGCCTGCGCGTCCGGAGCCTGTGCTCCACAATGGGAGAGGCCACAGCAGTGAGAGGCCCGCATATCAAAAAAAAAAAAAAAAAAAAAAAACCAATATCTAGCACATAAATGCTCCAGTATGTTAGTTGATATTAGTATTACTATTTTATCATTTTGTCATTATCCGAATTGTAAGAGAATGTACACAAAAAAATATATTTTAAAGGAATCAAGTTTTGCTTAGTAAGAGAAATACTTCTTAAGCATAAGTTGGGAATTTATCGTGTTCGTCAGTGGTTTTATCATCATTGTTGGTTCTGTAAATAATTTTCCAGGTGTTCCTTTACTGATAACACTAAGCCTCATTCATGTCTATTTCCAAGTGCCTCCCTAATACTCAAGGAATAATTTAGTCATTTCTGAAGAAGCAGAATTTTGGCTCCTACATTGAATTACAGATCACCACCCAGTTCACAGCATGAGCCATGTACTAGATATAACACATCTTCCTTAGGTGTCATTTATTGAGCAGAATGTACTGCCCTCCAAAATCTTATTTTTCTCTATTAAGTAATATATTGGGCCTGGAGGCTGTCCTGACAGAACTTATTCTCTAAAATAGAAGTTCTCAAAGTTCACTTAAACTAGGGCGTATCAGTCATCTTACAGAATCAAGAATGTTTGTTCACTTATCCAAGTCCTGTTTACTGAGTGTCTAACAAGTGTCAGGCATTCAGGATTTACAGAGAAGAAGAAAGTCAAGATCCCAAATCAAGTGGAGACAGAAAAAAAAAAAAGTAATTAAATACGTTACCAAGGAAGTGTGGTTGGTGATGGGCGCTATGAATGACATTGAACAGGGAGATGTGATAGAAATGTCTAAGGGAAAAGAACTATTTTAGATTAATAGTCAGGAGAAGGCTTTCCCAGGAGATAACATTTTGAGCTGTCACCTGAATGCCACGAAGGAACCAGCCATGGGCAATGTCAGGAGACAGAGTGATTGAGGGAAAGGGAACAGTCAGTGAAAAGACCGTAAGCCAGAACCTGGTGGGTCACGCTTAGGATTTAGGGTGTGAGTCCAAGTATAATGAGAAACCACTGGAGAACTTAAGGGGAAGGATGTCATAGTCTAACCCATCATCATTTCAGGATCACTTTCCCCTTCCCTCCTCCCCGCTCTCTAAAGTGACTAGCTACTGTGAAACCTAATGGAATGATGTTTAACTGCAGTATCTGCTTCCACGAGTCCAGCTACAGTCTCTGTAATTTCTCTAATGAATTTGTCACAGAGGCATGCCATGAAGGTCTCAAATCACATCTCACTTATGGCATCGAGTTTTCTCTCCAGAGCATTTTAACGATTCTCCTCTCTGGTATCTCTGGTACTTTAGGTTACACCAGGTGACGTTTGAGGTGCCCACCTGTGAGGGGAAGGAACGGCAGAAGGTGGCCCTGATTGGCGACTCCTCATCTTCGGCAGAGTTCTTCGTCACCGTGGCTGTCTTTGCCTTCCTCTATTCCTTGGCCGCCACTGTCGTTTACATTTTCTTCCAGAACAAGTATCGAGAAAACAACCGGGGTCCACTCATAGTAAGTGGTTTGCTTTATGAAATAACTTTTTCTGTCCTTTCTAATTTCTTTTTTCCAGTGCTTAAAGTCTTTGGAGTTACCTGAGCCCTCAGGGCATGTATTTGAAAGGCAATCACATTCTTTTTTGTCCAAATCTCTTAGATCTAAAACGAAAACATGATGCCTGTCATTCTGTTGTGCCCCTTCGCTGGAGACGTATTGTAAGAGTTGCTAGAAACTCCTCTGCAATAAATGCTTGGAAATCTCATGAGATCAAGGAAAGAGTAGTGAGGCTTGCGGCAGATTTATTTATAATTCCGGTATTATGGAGTTAGTCGACCATTTTTTCTCACTGGTTGTTTAGACCGTGTGACTTGTACTTATTGAAATGTGTTATTCCTTTGGTATATGATAGACTGGTCATAGAATGGTTTAATTTGAAGATGGAGTTCTCTGTCTCTGAATCTCCCTTTCTCTCTCTCTCTCTCTCTCTCTCTCTGTGTGTGTGTGTGTCTCTGTCTCTGTCTCTGTCTCTGTCTCTATCTTATCTCTTTCCACCACCAACCCGCCCCCACTTTCTTTTCCTTACACAATGGTTCAAGGACTCACCTGGGTGAAACCAGTCTAGCTCAGCCTGTCCAAATAGGGACACACAGACACCTAGGGGAACACAACTCTCAGAGGGGTACATAAGTGTGGATAACTTTAAGGAAATACATTTAAAAATTTTCAGCTTTCTCATGTACATTTGCCTAAAACTTATCTTACTGAGAATGCCCTGCTTCTGAAAATATGTTAATGCTTCTTTCTTAATCACCTATTCCCCTTTTATAAACTAAAAGCATCCTTCTTTTCCATCCCCACACACGGGATATTGCTAGGTTGCGAAGCCTCGGAGGCACTAAAAAAAAAGGACCATTTGAAATATCGGTGTTGGTATTGACAAAAGTGAGTTATTCAAATGGCTGGGTAGTGTATCCTTTTGCATCTAAGGAGGTTTCGAATTTTTTCCTTTCAATAAAATAGAAATTCCTAATCTATGTCAGCTGATAGATCATTAAAAAGTAACTTTTGATGACAGATCACTCTGTGGTCTGGGACATATTACTCAGAAGGAATTCAGAGAAATTAACGGCATCACTATAACAAAACCCCATCCATTCTCATCTACTCATTTCTGTGAGCAAACCTTCTCAACACACCTGTACAACGAGAAATGGAAATAGAATTTATGCTGAATCAAGTCCCATGTTAGAAGTAATATTTTTCCCTCAAAAGTACATCAGCTAATTGAAGAAAAAAACAGTCCCATACATTTCTAATAAAAATTTTACTTTTAAAATTTAATAATTATTAACATTTATAATATCTTTATGTTGTTTTGCACAATTGTGCATTAATAACATTTTTAATTATTACCCAGCTCAAAAGAAAAATTTTTGATAGCATTAGGGTCATGGGTAATCAAAGAGTAATTTTAATTTATATACATATTTTTGTTGCAAAGAAATGTAACAGGGTGATCGATAAAATGCTTTCCAGTATAAAAAAATGTTATATGAGGCTATGATTCGGTGGGGGAAGTATAATGGAAATACAAGTTCAAGGAGAACAAAAAGAACATGTAAAGATTCTGACTGTTAATGAGGAATTTGTTTAATAATTTTTAAATGGGTAATAGAGAGTATCAAATAACAATTCCATTGAATTCATCTAAAAATTGATACAATGGGATATATTTTTAAATATCAATACTTATGCCCAACATTACACTCTTGCAACTGTTTAGACTTTTAATAAAAACAAAATTATATGTCAACTTTATATGAATAGGCACACAGTTTTTACAAATTCTTTTAAGGAGTACATGAGTGAAATAAATTTTACAGATCTCTAGTCTAATCTATATATTATAGAGACCAGAAACTTAAAATCAACATGTTTTGAAGGGTAGCTGGGAGAAACCCTTATTTGTAAAACGTCATGATTAAGTTTGAAGGGACTGGGGAAAGATCTGTTTTATAGCACTTCAGTATGTTATTGTGGAAAAAGAAGAGTCAATCAGCAGAACTTGAACCTTTGGACAGATGTCTTTTTTTAATTTTCCCTCCCAAATTGGAGCTACTGGTCTTAATGATTTTAAAAGATCTTTAACAGTGTCACCTACCTTGGGGTTAACCCTCGCATGACGTGTAGATAGATACATCAAAGAGGTTGAGATACGTGTGTGTGTGTGTGTGTGTGTGTGTGTGTGTGTGTGTGTGTATGTATACTATAAAACTGACATGTATGCATCCATTCCTGGATACATGCAGACACTCTCATAGAATTCTAAAGTCTGAGGAAATACTCTGACTTCCAGAGAGAAGAAACTGACTCAGTTAGTTTGCCTATAAAGTGGGAAAAGCTCTATTTTGTTATATAAAACTACATTCTCCTCATAAGAAGTAACCTTGTGAGGCCATGCTATTTCATCTCTGTATAAATAGTCTTTCCCATCAAGCAGGATATTATGAAATCCTGAATTGTTTACTACACTGGGTAGGTTTTGTTTTATTACATCGTGGAAGAAGGAGAGGAGCGGGGAGTTAATTCTAGTAATAAAAAGGGAAAGGCTCCTAGGTGAGACTTCAGTGATATTAAAAAACTGATGTGCTCATTACTTAGCAGATAAAAGTTAATTTAAAAGCGAGCCCGAATCCTAAGAGTCACAGAGACAGAATGAATGTAGAGGATCAGTATGATGCCATTGCACCTGCAAATGACAAGCCTTTCCACTTCTAATCCCACCACAGCGGGGCCGTGACTGGGGAGGGAGGGGTGGGCTATGGTACCCACCCTTAACTGTGAGTTAGTAGGTTAAGGCCAGTCCACAGTGTGAGCAAGATCTCAAGAATGTGGTTCATACCTAAGAAAACCTTCAAATACTAAACTAACAGTAATTGTACTTTTTTAAAGCCAAGCCTATTTATTCAGAAAGATGGCTACTGATCATTACTTGTTCTCTCTGTTCCTGTCACTAACTATTCTTTTGTTATTGTTGCTTTGTTTGTTTAGGGATTTTTTTTCCCCTTTATTCTGTAGTTCGGGATTCTCTGTAATCCTCTAGGACATGACAGGATACATCATGCACAGATAAGATCACTGTGGAGGAAAGTGATGAGGATGGTGAAGGTGTTGTTAATAGTAACAACAATAATACCGGCTGGTATTGATAGAGTTTCTTACGCTGTGTAGAGTTGATTTAATACTCACAACAACTGTAGCTTGTATTGTTATACACTTTTATAGGTGAGGAAAGGGAGGCTCGAAGTTACCCAATTAACTCTCCCAGGTCACATTACTAATAGTCAGAGGGTAGAGTTTGAACCCAGGTCTCTCCAAATCCAGGGCCCAAATTCATAACTACCATGCAAGAGGGTCCAAAATCCTGATAGGCAACGTGCTACAAATTTGGAGGGGCATAGGTGGGTAGGACAAATTGGTTTATACACCTGGACAGCTCCTGTTATTTTCTTGCTCAGGATATAGAGAAACCAAACCCTAGAACCCCTAGACTTCTCTGCTTCTTTGACTGTCATAGAGGGTTTTTTAAAATTTGCCTTCAGAATCCATTTGGAGTTATAGAATGGCTGCCGTGAATCTATGATGCTAGGATAACTAGAGGGTTCTGCTGTTTATCTCTGTTGCACATAAGGGATGTCAGTGATAGAAAACAGGCTTTAAACATGCCCAAGATCAATGGCTGTTATAAATCAGAGATTACCAGGACTGATTACTGTGTATTTGTAAGCAGTCATGAGCAATGTCAGGCAGACTGGAGCCAATGGCTATGATCAATGGCTATTTTTTAAGGCATCTTTTTCTCTACTGAATATGTTTGACAAGATTGCCCACCTTCAAGTGAAAATGAGAATCTGCATGTCTTTAGAAGTAACATAATTGTTAATGATGCTGAATGGCACAATAGTGAGAAAATCAGGCCAAAAACTCAGCCAGCTACTGTACGTCACCACAGTGAGTGCCTTCTTGTACAGATGAATAAATATCTTTCTCAGAAAGCAGAATTGGCCACCTGAATGGTTCATGATTGTGGAATTGAAATGTCACCTCTGGTTGTATCATTCTGTCATGTTCCTTAGAGTACAGTTTTAAAGCCAAATCTCCTGCCTAGATTTCTGAGACAGGATGTTCTGAACCGTTTTCAGATCTCATGTCAAATAGTGACGATGTGAGGCTTTAGGGTGTTTTTTTTTTTAATATTAATGTAAAGTAGTTTAAAAAAATAACTTATCTTACAGAGCTGACAGAGTGCTCTCAGAATGAGTATCTAATAAACACCATCCCACATTTTGGTGAATCCTTCTCAGGAGAGATTTGGTTTAAAGTAACTACTCTAAATGTCAAGTAGAATCAATATTCACTTTAAGATTTTGTGGGAAGGGAAGGGGCTGTGTTGTTGAAGCTCTCCTTTTCCCGTAAAGGAGATCAGGTTGACCAGAGGCAGTTTATGGGACCAGAAGTGTTTACAACCATTGCGGTCATGCGGTGGTACCATGGCTCACATTTGTTTTATGCCCGATGCATTCCTAATATTTTCATATTCCCCATCCAACCTCAAAACAATCCTGAGAGAGACGTGGAGCGATTACAATGAGCCTCATTCCACAGATTCACTGTGACTCCTCTTTATCAAGCACCAGCCATGGGAAAATGAATCGCTGGGAGATTAGGGACCTTGCCTGTGGTCAGAGAAGCTAATGGCAGAACAAGGACTCAGACTCCTAGGCCAGTGGTCTTGAGGGTAGTGGCTAAACTTTGGGGTCCTGGATTTTAATCCCCCTGTATGACCTGTTATTTAACAGTTGGAAGCCTACGACTTTATCTATAGAATGAAGCTAATAATAATACACATGTCACAAGGCTGCTGTAAGAAAAGGAAGAGTTAATGCCTACAAAGAGCTTTGCACAGGGAGAGGCACGCCAGCCAGTGATGGATTAATGGTATCTAATTGTAGCCCTGTCGTTATCCTCAGGTTAATTTTTCTCCTGCCCGTTACTAGGTAGTACCTTAGCCCCCTGAAGAGGAATTGCAGGCACCTTGCTTTAATTGCCTGCAGCCCTCACAATCCTACTCTCCTCCAGTCCCCTTATCCCAGGCACTTTCTTCCCTCGGCCCCCACCCGCTGCCAAGTCCCACACGATCAAGCTCGACTCAGGACTCCTTCTAAGATCGCAATTGCTAGGTTGAGCCTTCCAGTTAACCTTTCTGTTTCTGGAACCCTGCTCTATGAGGTGATTGGAAGGTGGATTTTTAACCCCGTAACAAAACAAGGCTCCCCATTGTCAAGTAGGGGCCGAGGCCATCACGGAGAGGAGAATAGGAGGCAGGCACAGAGCTGGATGCTCAGAGAATCCAACGCGTGTTCCTGCTCTCAACTGCATCTTTCTTGGCTGTCATTAGAGATGGAAATCAGAATTGCAGTCTCTGAGCTATTCAGAAATTGCTGAGAAGCCCCTCTCTCGCCTCTCCTCTTCTCTCTCCTCCCTTTCCTCACCCTTTTAACCTCTTCTCTTCTCTTTCTTCCCTCTTTCTTCTCTCTTCTCTCCTCATGTTAGTTATACTTCATGTCTAAGTGTATTTCACTTAAATTGTATCTTCAACAGGCCAAGCAATGTGTGTATATGGGTGAACTAAAAGCATCCAGCCTGATGAGGAAAATTGTTTAGTAATTATGACTCTCCTACAAATGACCTGCTAGAGGTTATGTAGCTGGACTTTGGTGACCTACCTGGCGGAGGAAGTGAACCTCCACCCGGAAGCCAAGGCACTCCCTCCCCAGGTGGGCTGGGCTAATAGTAAAGACAACTCCACAGCCTGTAGTGGATGATGAGAGGATAAACGGAGGAGATCAAACGAGGAGATTATTTTGAAATTCTGCCTCAAGTATAATGTATTTGGTGCAAAAAAAGAATACCATCATTTGAAGCCTCCCAAATGTGTATCTTGTTGGGGTAGGCACACCTGTCAGAATCTGACATTCTGGCTTGTGGGGGGGTGTGTGTGTGTGCGTGCGTGCCTGTGTGTGTCTGTAGTTTCCACTTCCTCGCTCTTTGAACCAAGAAGTGTTGGCAGTACAAAAGGGGGGCATGGACCTAAAAAGAAACGAAATTGAGTTTTTTGTAGTGAGGTGGATGGACCTAGCGTCTGTCATACAGAGTGAAGTAAGTCAGAAAGAGAAAAACAAATACCGTATGCTAACACATATATATGGAATCTAAAAAAAAAAAAGTTTCTGAAGAACCTAGTGGCAGGACAGGAATAAAGACGCAGATGTAGAGAATGGAATTGAGGACACGGGGAGGGGGAAGGGTAAGCTGTGAGAGAGTGGCATGGACATATATACACTACCAAACGTAAAATAGCTAGCTAGTGGGAAGCAGCCGCTTAGCACAGGGAGATCAGCTCGGTGCTTTGTGACCACCTAGAGGGGTGGGATAGGGAGGGTGGGAGGGAGACGCAAGAGGGAGGGGTTAGTTATGGGGATATATGTATATGTATTGCTAATTCACTTTGTTATACAGCAGCAACTAGCACACCATTGTAAAGCAATTATACTCCAATAAAGATGTTTAAAAAAAAAAAAAGGGCATGGACCTAACCTTACCATGAATTGTTAATCTAAACTACTGTATATTTTGCATCAACAAATACATCGTTCCAGAATCGGCACCACAGATGAAGGCAAATAAATGGATCCGCTTTAAATGTTCCCACAGCACAACGTCTACACGTTTGATCAGATTTTACATCCTCAGCTCTTTTCCAGCTTTCGTATGATTAGCAGATTCTTAATTACAGTTTAGAGGAGCGTTAATCCCCACCGTATTTGGTACCACATTTCTCCAATTAACTAGTTAAACAAAGAGATGAGCTGTAGTCCGGTAGCCTTAATAAAAGCAGTGAACTGCTTATGGAATTAGTGTGATTCTTCAGGGGCCCAGAGCTCTTCCTGTCCTGCGTTGGAGCCAGTGCCTTCAGAGGGCTAGCAGAGAGTGTTTGTCCAGACTCCATCCATTTTTGTCAGATTTCCTCTCATTCCAGGGAACTCATCATTCAATTAGAAAAACCAGAACCTAGTGGAAATTTGGCAAAGCCCCAAATGTGTTTCCTTTTTGATTACAAGACAAAGCTCTTCCTTGGATTCAAGAGTAATGATCAAGGCTGTCTAAGTCCTGCTGGGTCCCAGTTACCCTGTGCTAGGCACCAAGGACACACTGCAGAGTAAGACCTAGCTGCTGGCCTCAAGTTCCCTGCTTTATTCCTATTACCCTCGAAGGCTAAATCTGTCATGGGAAGACAGTAGGGTATACCAGTGGTTAAGAATTCAGGCTCTGTACCCATACTGCTTGTGTCCAAATCTCAGCACCACTGTCTGTCACCTGTGTGACTTTGGACGGGTTATAGAACCTCTCTGTACTTGTGTTTCTTCACCTGTGAAATAGAGATAACGATGGTTCCCAACCCGGAAAGTCGTCGATCAGATTAAATGAGTTATTGCACACAAAGCAATTAGAACAGGAGCAAGTGCTCATGAATGCAAGCCATTATTTTCCATCACGTAGTCTGGCGTCCATACTGCACTGTCCACGCAGCTAGAGTTTATTACATTCCAGTGGACTGACTGGCTGAAAAACAAAGTGGATAAATACTAACTTCTCTGACTCTCGTCTTGAGAAATGCTTTGGAAGGCTTCTTGTTGCACTGTTGACATCAAACACTCATATATTATTTTTGTTGTTTTTTAGAGCTTCCAAATTCAGTATAAGCTGTTGTCATTAGAGACAGATGCAGTCAGCCCTAAGATGGGGTCACTCTGTCCCCATCGCTCAGTTCCCCTCCCTTCAGCTCTCCCACCCCCATCCTGGCACTCAGATCTCATACTTTAGGGAAAGAGGGGAAAGAACACAGTTCCATTAAATAAGCTAGGCTCCAGAGAACAGGAGCTTGAATCCCTTGTCAGTTGGCAAGTCTGAAAATAGCAGAGTGTGAAGAGCAAAGTGGTGTAACAGGTAGAAACGTGGAACATGTGATTGTTTGGGGGCATCCAACTGAGAAACTAGATTCAGACTTTTACCCTCCTCCTATCATATTTTGAAAGTGATGAAGTATCGCCCACCTCACCCCGCCCCCATGGTGGCAAAAATATCCTTACTCTTTGCTAAGTTTATTTCTTTGATTCCAGAACAAGCAGACACTCACACATGCAGCTTGGATTCACTGGGGCTTTCAGCAGTTCAGTAATGTCTTGCGCTAATACCCATGGTTCATTAAACTTTCAAATAATTGGCACAAAGTCCAGAGCTTGGATTTTTTGCGGCTCTTTCTCCCAGCTGGGCATCTTCATTTCCATTGCTTATTAGCAGGACTCTAATCAAAGCCACAGAGCCATGCAAGGGAGAGAGCTTCAAACCTTGCCCAGGGAACAGAAGAGAATGTGACTCAAGGTAAAACTGGCTTGGATTCCTTATGAGGGACATGGTTAATTGAAAATACCTGAGAGCTTGGCCAAGCTGTGATCTCCCCTTCACTCAAACACCTAGTTATCTGAAACCTGCAACTTGGAATCTGTCTCTAAGTTATTCTGAAATGTCTAAGAAAGATCTAATTGATTCATATACTGCCTCAAGAACACCTAAGCCTGAATTGCAGTGACTTTTATTTATAGCTTTGTGGGCCCACTACCGAACTGACTAGCCACACCCCTGTAGGCAGAAAAGTATGTAGATATTGACAACCTAGAAATTACAAGACCAAAAAAAAAAAAAAGGAAATTATTACAATGGAAAAAGAACTTAGAAAAATTGCAGTTGAGGCTAAGGAAAAGAAGGCTAAAATGCCACTGTTTGAGCTGCCGTTTACTCTCGAGCACTTTCCACAGGCCAGAAATTAAATTAGACAGTAGTTACCTCATTTAATTCTCCGAACATCTTTAAGGTGGGTATTATTGTGCCCATTTTACAGATGCTGGATCAGATTTACAGAGGTTAAGTAACTTGTACTGTGATGCACAGAGAGTGAGGCTTCAGAGACACACTCTTCATCATGGTACTCTGCTGCCACCCCATTTTTATCTGGAAGTATGAAAATGAAATCTAAGAATGTCTATCAGCCTATTCAGCATCCCCTATGTGCAAGACATACGGGGCCTGCAGTGGCATGAAATATACAAACCCTCACTGTGCTGCAACTGACAGTCAAGTCAATAAGGCAGGACAAAGACACATCATGATAAAAGCACAAGAGAAGTGTGTTTTACTAGTGCTGGTGATAGAGACATCATGTAGGAATCAATGGGAAACTGCAAGTGCCATTTATTGGCTTGAGTGGTCAAAGAAGGTTTATGGAGTCTGTGAGACTTGACAAAGAGTAGAGACCAGCTGGATGGAGGGGAGGGCTTTTTGACTAGGGGAATGGCTTGAGCAAGAATGTAGGGGGAAATAATATAATAGTAGACATTTCTCTTGGCCTGCCACCTTCCTTCGTAGACTCATATAGTCCTGCTGAACTATCAGTCATGGTGCCTCACCCAATAACATAAAATGGTCAGGTGACTCAAGCCAGGCAGTCAGAGTCTCCTCTGGGATTTATCTATGGAGTGAAGTTCTTCCTCTGGAATTGTGAGGCTAGGAAGATGTGAGTTTAGTTGATAGTGGTCACACTGCCCACAATGTGGAAGGAATCTGTGAAAAGAATAAAGCTGAGCAGAGATAAGCAGATCCTAGATATGGAGCGAAAGAAAGGTAGAGAGAGACAGAGTGACTTGACCAAAAACAAAAATGAGCACCTGGATTTAGCCATACCTGAAGCCAGACACACTCTAGACTATCCATTTTTGTAAGTTACTGAGTTTCCCTTTGTGCTTGCTAGTTTGGGGTTTCTCATACTTGCCAAATGAAATAATCTTGACCTATACATAATTTCTGCCTCCTCTATAAAAAAAACGTTATAAGAACCCATATGTCAAAAGATATTTGCTAGGATTAAATAACAAATGTCTAATATGATGGTTAGGTGCTAAGCACATGGTAGATGCTTAAAAACAGTTTATTTATTCATAGGACCAAGAAAGAATAAGATAGAATAACTCTGGCAGTACTTCAATATTCATTATTATTTAACTCTAGTTCTTCCCATTTGTAATGGCTGCATAATATTCCATTATCACGAGATAATATGAACTATTTAACCAGCCTCTCGTTATTGGATTTTGAATTTTGCGTGGTTTTGAATTTTTCTCTCTCTTCAGCAATGCTGTGATGATCAGCCTTGTGCTTCAATCTTGACATATATTTTAAATCATTTCTTTAGGATTAAAAACTCAGAAATTGATTGTTCTCTTGATTTTTATAGAAGTTTCTATTTTTTTAAGTTCATATAAAATATATCCCTAACAAATTACCTCTGATCTGAATGAAAAATCTGGATTCCAGATTTTGATTCTACCATAGACCCTTCAGTCTTACACTGTTGGAGAAGAGCTCTTCCAAAAACGATCTGCAAAGAGAATATTTTCTTCTGAGGGAGAAAAAATAAAACCACTTGCTCTAAGGAGGCTTCCACTGAAACATTTTCTTTTAAACTTGGGATACTAAGGGGACATCAAAAATTCAATTCAAGCCATGTTTAAGTATGCAGGAGTTCAGGCTTTAATTACTAGGGAGAATCCCCAAGACAGGCTTTAACCTGCATGGCAGCGTACACCTGGCCCCAGAGGTGGGCCCTGCATACCTTTAGCTTTGGCAATCTCCCCTCTCACTGAGGCTCAGTAAGTGAAATTCAAGATCATTAACTCCTCCTCTGGCCACAAACAGAAGAAGAAAACAAACATACAGAAGTTGCATGTGATGCTTTTTTAAAATAAGGAAGTGCTTTATAAGTTTCATGCTGGGGTGTCTCTCAGGCCTGCAGCTCTGTGTGTGGCAAGCCCTCAGATGGCCGGGGCGCAGCAGGACCAGGGCATCTGTGTCCAGCCCTGCCCGGCTGCCATCGGCCTCCCATGAGCTTCTGCATAAATCTGGTGGCTTCTTTCAAACCCCCAATTAAGCTATATCCCACAGCCTTCCTTCCCTTTTTTTTTTCACTTGTTCTAGAAATTGTTGATTCAGGATTGAAAAAACCAAGACCAAACTATATGGGATTCGTGTCCCTGATTAGAAGATCTGGCTGCTGAAAACCCCATTCTGAGCTTTATGAAACCCCCAGGCCTGGAGGATTGGCAAAGTTTATAGGGAACGGGCAGTGGGAGGGGCTCTGGAAAGGAGAGAATTGATTCGTGTTACGTCATATTTGTGGAGACTCTCAATGAAGTGGTCCCCCACCTCCTGTCTTGCATTCTTCCAGCCATCAGTCCAAACACAGCTGCGTTTATGCCATGGTCCATCTCTGGCTCACCTCTCCTCACTCCAGCCTTCAAGGCCCTCCTAAGCCATGACCCTTCACCTACTCTTCAAAGCCATGTCCTACCATTCCCTATAGCCCAAGTTTTCACCAAACTGGATGACTCACCATTCCCTAAACATGCTGTTTACAGGCCTACTTCTGCATAATTACTGAGCACTTGCCACCTGGAAGGTTCTCATCTCCTCCCCTATCTCAGCCTATCAAAATCTGACTCATCCTCAAAGACCCAGCTCAAACGCTATCTGCTCCCTGCAGTATTTCCTCATCGTCTGCATCCTTCCTCCAGAAGATATCTGAGTTCTCCCTCCTCAAACTTCCATACCTCTGTGTGGAAATCTTTCTTTGTACAAGTACTGCTTTGTACTTGAGTTAGATGTTGTTTTGTCGGATTCCATGACTAAACATCAAATATCTGAAGGGCAAGGGCTATTTCTAACACAGCTATAGTTCCCTAAAGTCAGTATGAAAGTGAAACGAATGACCTTCCCAGCTGGTCATCAAGGATAGGGTCTGTTGTGTGCATTCCTTCAGCACGTATTTGTTGAGAGTTCCTGTTGCATGCCAGGAACTGTGGTTACACTGGCTGCACACAGCCAATGTGTATTCCAAGAGAGACACAGGAAGAACTGCCAGAAGTATAGAATATGCACTGTCAAGATCTGGGTCTCTAGATATTGGAGGTATCCATTGGCACTCAAGCAACAGAATCCCAGAAATTGAAATAAGCATCATTGTTATGAAGACAGTCCCTCAGCTCAGAAGACACTGAGCTTGCCGTTGCAAAATGTTGGGCCCTAGCTCTTCCCAGATTCCGCCTGCAGCAAGCATGCTACAATGTACAAGGAGTCTGCCCAACCAAGGTATCTTAAGGTATCTCTGTCGTGTACTTTGTTCTGATTAGGCATTTTGTAAGGGGGAAATGGAATCAAAATATAGTACATTAGCATCCCTGTCGTCTTTGTTCCTCTCTGAAATGTGAAATTTGGCCTTAATTCATACTGTTCATTTAAAAGAGGTATTTATAATTGTACTTCATAGAGGCAAATTCAAATTTATAAACTTCTGAAGCATCCTTTCAGCCACTGGTTACTGACGCCTATCTGCTTTGTGCTTGTGAGAGATTCTTTGGAAAATGTGTAATCAGAAAACTAAAGAATTACTCTTGAATAAGAGCGATTCTCTTAAAGACTCAGATATGAATTTTCTCCACAAAGAAGTCGAGATCTGGTAATATTCTATCTTCAAAATGCAGCTCTTTGCCAAGTGCTTGTAAAGTAAAAGAAACATCTTTTCTATCATGCCTAATAAAAGAAAGCTAATTCACCAAGACTTTATACTCTTGCTGATAGAAAGTAATTTGATGACAGAATATATATGAATGGATTGCTGGAGTGAGTGGAAATTAAGTCAACTTATTTCTTTGAAACAAGTGAAATTCCCTGGAAGAAAAAATTTTCCTGGCTGGACAGGGTGACCCTGTCCACATCTCTGATCCCAGGACAGTGCCACATTTTCAGTTGTCTGCTTGTGTGTCAGTTTCCTATGCTGGAAAAAGAGCTTCTTGAAGGTAGGACTGGGTTTGTTATCTCTGAAGAACCAGCACTAACTGGGTCAAAGCAGGAATTCACTAAGCACTTATTAATAGAATGAACTCCAAGCTCCAATGTGTGTGTACGTGGTCCTTTAACTAGAATTCCGACCCCTACATCCACTTGTCTGTCTGTTTAAGGCAATCATACATCTATGTGAGAGTTCTCCATGCTACCATAGGTGCTGGGTTAGCAGAACAGATGGCTTTTTCCGTTGTAATTCAACTCAAAGTCTTTCCAGTCGGTTTTTTTCTACCTACTGAACCAAATTACTCTAACAGGCCTTCCTTTCCATCAAAATTCCATTTCTAACTATGTATGCTTTGTATGTGCTCTTAACTGCCTCATTGCTCTGAGATTATTCAGACTTTGCTCCTGTCTTAGGCATTGTTCTTGCAACAAAGATTAGTGCCTGCTGACTCTGAGTAAAGCATTATGCGAGGCACCGTCACCTAAGCCTGTCTCTCTCCATCCTCGTTTGCCCTCTCATTTAATAGTTTATCTCTCCAAAACAGAAATACTTTCCTTCCCCGTAGCTCTTGAATTAGGGGAAGAGGTCAGATATTAAATGCTATCCCAGCACTCTTGTTTAGACATACAGAATTCTTATTGGTTTGCTAAAGTGAGAAATAGGAACCCATTTTTCTCATCTAGAACAGCTAAGTAGAAGTGAAGGGATAGATTTAAATTAGAAAGGCTATATTAAATCAGCCTAAATCAAAGCCAATTTCACTCCAGGAACTGTGTGCATGAAAAGGTGTAATTATAAAAATTTGATATTCTGCTGCCTTTATGCATATTCACCTTATGAACTTAGACCTCCAAAAGCCTCCTAGGACTGCTTCCCCATTTTTAACAAATACTGAGAATGAGATGTTTCCTGAAGGAATTAAAGGAGGGAGAAGATTTTTTTTTTTTTAAGCTTAGCAGCAACATTAAAACAAAGAAGCAGCTCTTCTGCCCAGTTTTGTGTGTGCTTTGACAGTGCTACAAATAACATGAATCTCTGGGGAGTCAGCAAAGAAATGATGATTTGGCGATCAGGGGGACAACTAATTCCTCCAGGGGGGAAATATTATTAATTGCAACTTCTAAATAACATCAGTGGGTCTCCGTGCAGTCGCTGGGAATATTTATCTTGGGAGAAAGAAGAGGTTTCAGAGAATTCCCAGAGATTTAATAACCTAAAGCCCAGGGCTACCAGCTGGATCATGTTCCGGTCCATGGGTGCTATAATGGTCAACTCCATACCAGCTAGAGGACAGCTGGGAGCTAGCTCAGACTAAGCCAGTCATCACGCCCATTCATTCTCTGTGGCTGCCAACCTCAGAACTCTGTTCTGTGAGGTTTCATCAGATGTCACATCACACTATTTTTTTAAATTTAATTTTTATTTTATCTTGGAGTAGAGTTGATTTACAATATTGTGTTAGTTTCAGATGTACAGCAAAGTGATTTAGTTACACATATACATATATCCATTCGTTCCCAGATTCTTTTCCCATATAGGTTATTACACAATACTGAGTAGAGTTCCCTGTGCTATACAGTAGGTCCTTGTTGATTATCTGTTTTATATATAGTAGTGTGTATATGTTAATCCCAAACTCCTAGTTTATCCCTCCCCTCATCATGTTTCCCCTTTGGTTACCATAAATTTGTTTTCGAAGTCTGTGAGTCTGTTTCTGTTTTGTAAATAAGTTCATTTGTATCATTTTTTTAGATTCTACATATAAGTGATATCATGATATTTGTCTTTCTCTGTCTGACTTACCTCACTTAGTATGATAATCTCTAAGTCCATCCATGTTAGTGCAAATGGCATTATTTCTTTCTTTTTTATGACTGAGTAATACTCCATTGTGTGTATGTATGTATATATGTGTGTGTGTGTATATATATACATATATATATATATATATATATATATATATATATATATATATATATATATATATATATATTATAGGGTTGGCCAGTATGTACCACATCTTCTTTATCCATGCCTCTGTCGATGGACATTTAGGTTGCTTCCATGTCTTGGCTGTTGTAAATAGTGCTGCAATGAACATTGAGGCGCATGTATTTTTCAAAGTATGGTTTTCTCTGGATATATGCCCAGGAGTGGGATTGCTGGATCATATGGTACTTCTATGTTTAGTTTTTTTAAGGACCATCCATACTGTTCTCCATAGTGGTTGTACCAATTTACATTCCCACCAACAGTGTAGGAGGGTTCCCTTTTCTCCATGCCCTCTCCCACATTTATTGTTTGCAGACTTTTTGGTGATGGCCATTCTGACCAGTGTGAGGTGATACCTTATTGTAGTTTTGACATTACATTATTAAGGAGGGATGTCAGGACTATTGACAGGCTGGCTTTTGTTTGACATTTCTTCCCCACCCCCAAAGTCAAAATTAATGCTGTGAACCCCTCAATTCCATTAATCTTTAAGGATGTAAAACTGTAAATATAATCTTGAGTGCTGTGAGCAGCTTTGAAATCACTGCTTTCTACACCCTCTGTCTTACCCAGAGAAGTTGTCACTTGCCCAGAGTCACATAGCTTGTTCTGGAAAGCTCCATTATTGTTCAGCACGTCCAAATCCATGAGGATAGGCCAACATGTGGATCAAGCTTGTCTTGCCAATCAGCCCCGCTGTCCCATTCCTCATGTCAGTCTGGTTCAGGGCAGAGGCTCTGTGAAAGGAATATGTGGGTTGTACTGTAAATTTTTTTTGTCCTCATTTACATCGAAACAATATCTGACTTGGGGACAAATGCCTCAACCAAAGTTGGGACAGATTTAGCTGTATTTTGCAAAGAACATTTACTTCCAAGATGCACTAGGTCTCAAGCTACCAGGTGGGTTGCATCAGTAGGTAAAGCCATTAGTTGAATGTCAGGGCTTTTTTTTTTTTTTCCCTTAGAATCTGGGTTCTTTTCTTTCCGTGCTGTGGCTGATGAAATCTAAAATATTTATGTGGCTTTATAATGACTAGTTAGCATTTAATGCAGCTGATATTTGCCCAAGTGCTTGACAATCAGTATTTATTAACAGAAAAATAACTGCTAGAAAATCTGCACTGTGACATTTAGGCATCCAGTCCCTCTGGGGTAACATAGGGTGTTTCTGGGAACAATGTTGGTGCTGATGATTCAGATTCATTGGCCAAATTCTGCCTGAGGCCTCATACTTAAACACCCCCCTAACTTACTAGACTTCATTCTAAGACTCCTGAAGGGTAGTATGCTATTATGCATTCCATTCACTTATCAAGTACTTACTGAGGGTTGACTAGGTGTTGAACATGAAGAATTAATAAGACTGTGCTCAAGTCTGAGTTAGGTGCTCCTCCCAGGATGCCTCAGGACTAACCTTAATGGAATGAGTGGTTCTCAATGGCGGGGCCTGGGGGTGGGGGGACTAAAGGGAGTATGAAATCCAGTAATGTTTGGAGACATTCTTGGTTGTCATTACTGGGAGGGCGTGCTACTGGCATCTAGTGGTAGAGGCCCAGGATGCTGTAGACATCCTAGGGTGCACAGGACACCCTAATATAATAAAGAATTATCTGGTCCAAAATGTCAGTGGTGCCGAGGTAGAGGAGCCCTGTGGTGAGTTCTGTCTGGTTTGTAATTGTTTGGTTATATGTCAGATATATCAGTCTCCCTCATCATACTGTAAGATTTTTGAGTGCAGAAACCACTTATCTTTCATTGGGTCCCAGTACCTGACACATGTAACCCAGAACTCCATACATAGTGTTGAATGAATTAATGAAGACAGTATCCTATCCCTGAGAGAGCCCATGATCTCAGAAATGGAGATCAGTAAACAGGCAATTCGGGGATAAAATGTGTCTGGTCTTCAGAGTATGGTCAGATAAAAGAACTATTTTGTGTGACCTTGTAAGTTATCCTCCAAACAGATACACTTTTGAGAATGGAAGTGAGCACTTTCAAATAGCTGAGGCAGGGCGACAGGTGAA
This sequence comes from Stenella coeruleoalba, assembly GCF_951394435.1. NCBI lineage: Eukaryota > Metazoa > Chordata > Mammalia > Artiodactyla > Delphinidae > Stenella > Stenella coeruleoalba. The sequence continues at coordinate 78,912,859 of NC_137156.1, forward strand.
ACCCTTCTACAGCCCACACATTACTGAACCCAGCAGGAAGCAGGCGCTGATGCTTCACAGAATCCACCACGACACACGTGAGGGACACGTGAGGGATTCGACTATGGAAGACGGCATGAGTTGCTGGAGAAGTTTACACTGTATGTCACACAACAAAAAGTTAATGTCAATAAATAAGTAAAACTTTGTCAGAGGCTGGGTCTTCATCCCAGGCCCCCATTTCATGCCAACCCTCTGGCAGGTGCTCTGAGGCCAGCTCCTGTCTCTTCCGCTTCTTGAACTTCCCCCCACCAGCCTCTCCAGCCCTTCCAGAGGGTGCTTCTTTCATGATGCCCCTGCTCCCCTTTTTTATCACAAACATGCAGCTGTCTCTCAGCTTGCATCCCCAAACCCATTAGCCTTGCTCAGTCACCAAGGGGTCCTCCCTGCATGGGAACCAGTTAGAGATTGTAAATAAAAGTAACCTTTCCCGGTGTGCAGGAGGGATAATTTAGGAGGTTTGGATTAGCAGATACACACTACTAAATATAAAATAGATAATCAACAAGGACGTACTGTATAGCACAGGGAACTCTACTCAATAGTTTGTAATAACGTATATGGGAAAAGAAACTGAACAAGTTGTATGTATATGTATAACTGAATCGCTTTACTCTACACCTGAAATTAACACAACATTGTAAATCAACTATACTCCAATATAAAATAAATTTTTTTTTTAAAAAAGTAACCTGGGCTTCCCTGGTGGCTCAGTGGTTGGGAGTCTGCCTGCCGATGCAGGGGACATGGGTTCGTGCCCCGGTCCGGGAAGATCCCACATGCCGCGGAGCGGCTGGGCCCGTGAGCCATGGCCGCTGAGCCTGCGCGTCCGGAGCCTCTGCTCCGCAACGGGAGAGGCCGCAGCAGTGAGAGGCCCGCATACCGCAAAACAAATAAATAAATAAAATTTAAAAAGTAACCTTTCCCAGATGTGGTTTTCACGGCTCCAAGCTACAGTTGGGATTTCTGCCGTACTGTGGTTACAGACAGAAGGGCAAGGTTAACCTTGGCTAGGATTGCGGGGGAAAAGCTTTAGAGAAGAGACAATGTTCAGACAGACTCTGTGGTCAGTTTACTCAAAGGAAATTGAATCATCAAGCCCATGGAAACCTGACAGAAGGTCTGGGCCTCCTGCTCTCTGGCTAGGTAAAGTTATCTTCAGCCGCAGGCATTCTTTGTTGGGGGGTCAGGAAGATCTTATGTAGAAACTTGCTAAAGAGTAAAGGTAAATGACGAGTTTGGTTTGTGATTTCTCAAAGCCTAGGCTTTGAAAGAAGGCTTCAAGTTAACTTCTTATGTTGCTTTTGTACTAAACTCTTTTTCAATAAGAACCAATTGTTTATAATTTTTAGGACAGTGATTGTGAAAAAAACACCTACTTTATTATGATCCAGAGTGTTATAATATCTGAGTAAATATTAGGGACAATAAAGTTACTATCTTTAACTTTAGGTAAAATGACTTCCTTTACTCTGTAGTCCATCTGACACGCTACTGCATTAGAGAAATCCCCAACTGAGCCTGTAATGCACTGCCTCTTCCTACACTAGATTAAAAAGATTCTCCTTGACACAAAATCAACAGAGGCCATCACCCTTGTATAGATTTAGAGGTTTCACAACTTTGTACATCAGTTTGATATCAGGTGGACCTTTCAGAATAAAATGTTACTGGTAGTTGATATACTCTATTCTAGTTGGCTTTCTGTGAGTACGTGAAACAAACACCAGATGGTAATTTGTATAAAGATAAGGGAATCGGTGCTAATTTTGGAAAGTTCTTGGCCATTTCTCTCACCCAGAGTTAGGAAGGGAATTCTCAGTTGGAATGACTTTCCAGGTTTCGAAAAGCACCTGTCTGATTTTCTTAAAACTGTGCTATCATTCTGCTTAACAGTATGTCAGGCCAGACCACAGTATCCCATGCATAGAAAACATGTTAGCTAAGTCTTCTTCCCAATCATCGGTAAACATATTGACCAGGACAGAGGTGTGCCTCAGAAACCCGGGACCCGTTTGCACATTCACTCTGCCCCTAATCAATACCGTTTTTTAGAGAGTCAAACTGGATGAACTGGTTTTTAATCTCTGGTCTAAACTGTCAGGTGGCAAATCTCACCCAAAAGGCTCACTGGTGGGGAGAACTAAACATAAGGTGTAGTGATGCAAAGACTGGGTAAATCCGGGCCTGTTGGCAATGTGTAAGACAGATGGCTATGCAAATAGGATTCTCACACTCAGTTGTAAGGTAAACTGTGAACCAGGGAGCAGCAGGTGGCTGGGGAAACGCAATGCTTAAATGCTGTCTGGATGTTTACATTTAGCTCTCAGAAACTGAAATCATTCTAATTGAATTCAACAAACAGTTATTGGGAAATCGTTATGTGCAAAACATTGTGCTAGGTTCTGAGAAAGCTGAAATATAGAGTCCTAGCTTTAGAGTTCTTTGATTCACTCTGCCAAGGGCTATAATAAGGGGAAAGCAAATGAGGGAAAAGCAATGAGGAAGAAAGAACGAACAAGGGATTGATTTCAACTGGAAAAACTTGGGAAGTTTTTTTTGAGGAGCAGAGGTCAAAGAGGGGAACATAGGTTGGCTTCCATGGGTAAATATGGTGGGAAGCATCCTCTATGAGGAGAGAAGTGGAGTGAGGGGCCAGACAGAAGAGAGCAGAAAGGAGTGTGTATGTGTGAGTGTAGGTATGTGTGAGTGACGGTAAGTGTATTTAAAAGTGGGGGATTAGTACAACCTGAGGTTATTAGAGGTGGGATGAGCCTAATTATGGAGCATAGATTTACATTCTATAAAAGATCTCTGACCCTTCTTCCTCCCCTGCCCCCCCAAAAAATATTCCCAAGGCACGATGAATTCTAATGCACTTATCTATGCAATTGGAAGTTTTCAGCCAGAGAAGGGTATTAGCAAACCTGTGTTTTTTAAAAGTTTATATTAACAATTAAATAACATGCTGGTACTAGAGATGGGGGGCTGAAGAGCAGACAATTGCAATAGTCTAAAGAGGAAGCAATAAGAGCTGAAACATAACATCATCTCTTTCTTGAGCAACTTTTCTTGAGCACCAGGCGGGAAACCAAGGGCTTCCCATGCATGACTCGTTTAAAGCTCACAGAAACCCTGTGAGCTAAATGTTTTAATCCCCATTTCAAGAGAGGTCCAGGGTCAGTAATATGGCTGGTGAATGGCTGAGCCAGGAGTGAAACCACATCTGTCTGATCCAGGGCCTGGGCTGGCAGTCACCACCCGACACTATCCCACAGGAAGGCAGGGATAGGAAGGAGATTAAGAAGGCTTCCCCGTGTGACAGGAGATTTTGCCTTCACCCAAGCTGATACCTGCAGATGGAGAAGTAGGTTCAGGAAAGAGACGGACTTCTTTTTCCAACAAGTTAAATTGAAGGAGTGTAGGACATCCATATGCGGCTAGTAGCAAAGAAAGGGGATGCGGATCTGAAATACAGAGGAGGTCATGACTGTGGATGAGAGTGTGGAGAGAGGGGAGTGAAAAGGGAAGTTATGACCTCACAAACTCCCATATTTTAGGGATAAACAAGAAAGGGGCTCTCAAAGAGAACTCTTAAGAACTTAAGGTAATAGAACTGACCATCAGAAGGCCTCCCATCTAAAAGATTTTAAAATGAATAAATGAGAGGTTTTCCTGAATCATCCGTATTCAAAGAGAACATTTAGAAATATGGTAGCACTTTTTTTTTTTTTTTTTTTTTTTGCGGCACACGGGCCTCTCAATGTTGTGGCCTCTCCCATTGCGGAGCACAGGCTCCGGATGCGCAGGCTCAGCGGCCATGGCTCACAGGCCCAGCTGCTCCGCGGCATGTGGGATCCTCCCAGACCGGGGCATGAACCCGCGTCCCCTGCATCGGCAGGCGGACTCTCAACCACTGCGCCACCGGGGAAGCCAGGTAGTACTTTTTTTCATGTAATTTTAATGGGGTAAACAGATCCCAAACCTGTATCTTGATTAAATGACCATCCAAGAGCCTGACCCGCCCGTACCCCAAAACTTACTGAGTTCAGCAGGGCAGGTCTACCAAGCCAACATACTGAGCTAGTAGAATTTGCTATTGTGAAATATGCTGGAATCATAGATTCTCATAGTTGGGTACCCAGTAAATGGGCTTCCCATCTTCCCGGCCAGAAACCTGGATACTTACTGTGACACCTTCTCTCCACCTCTAAATCAAATCCCTCACTAAACTCCATTAAATCTATCTCATTATCTTTTGCTTGAATCCACCTGACACTTCCCTAATTCAGACTGCTGTCACTTCTTTTTTTACTTTGCTGTACACGGGCCTCTCACTGTTGTGGCCTCTCCCGTTGCGGAGCACAGGCTCCGGATGCGCAGGCTCAGCAGCCATGGCTCATGGGCCCAGCCGCTCTGCGGCATGCGGGATCCTCCCGGACGGGGGCACGAACCCATGTCCCCTGTATCGGCAGGCGGACTCTCAACCACTGCGCCACCAGGGAAGCCCTGTCACTTCTTTTTGACAATGTGACCATAATCTCCTACTTCCCCTCCTCATTTTTCACCAGATCCAATTTCCCTGGAGCAATACATGTACATTTGTTATCACATCCTTATAAAGGGTCTCTGACCCTAACAAGGTAAAGAACCACTGTTCATTTAAAGTGAATTACTCCAAGCTTCCATTTTTCTAGATTGATAAACCCACCAGGCTCTCTCCCATCTTGGAGCCCTTGGTGCCTGCTTTTCTCTCTGCCTGTAAAGTTCTAACCAGATGTCCACATGGCTGGTTCCCTTATTTTCTACAGGTCTTTACTCAAAACCTCCCTTCTTAATAAGGTTTCCCTGGCCACCCCAGCTAGAATTTCAGCATCCACCTCCCCATCACAGCCCTTCCTTTCCTTCTTCCCTGCATTATTTTTTCTCCATAACACTCACCACTATTCAGACCACTACATACTTCACTTATTTACCTTGTTCTTTGTCTCCTCCACAAGAAAGTACACTCTACAAGGCAGGGATTTTTGTCTGCTTTTGTCCGCTCCTATATTTCTAGGGTCTAGGAGCCCACGTGACACACGGTGGAAGAGTAAATGAATGATCAATGATGTTCACTGATTTTTTTGTTTCTTTTGGGTTTTTTTAATTGTCCTGGATTATCTAGATAATTTTTCTAGTTCTCACTTGAAGTGAATAAGTAATTTCAAATTCTTTTTGAAGTTAGTTCCTCGTATTAAGCTACAAAAACAAACAAACAGAATACTTGCTGTCTATCATTTTAAGGAAGAACACTGTGGTATTTCTCTTTAGTTTTGAATGCCAAGCATGGCAGGGGTGGGGTGGATTAGAGGACTGTTCCATTTAAAATTATGAAAAACAAATTAGGAATTTTCATTTGCAAGGTCTTCCCATTCATTAAATTCATAAGTAGCTACTATATGACCCAATGGAGGTAGGTGCTCTCAAATAACTGAGGTGAAATTAGCCTTTGCATCCATTTTGTATTTAGAAACGAAGAAGTTGGTGAATGCTAGAAAAAGAAAGCTCTCTATTTCACTACTTTTTTATGAGCAAAGTTAATCAAAACCTCTTTAGGACAGACTCACCGTTGTGACAAAGTTTGCCTTGCTTGTGGAAAATATGTGTACTGATAAAACGCAGGTGGTTTAGCAAACACAACAGTATCTGTGGGAAAGATTGCATTTTTTTCCCAAATTCATGGAATTAAGTGCTTTGGGGTAACTGAAACTGTGACTCAGAAAAATACTTTAATAACTATTCTTTGCTCATAGCAATACAAATCCTAAATCAGGCATGGCCTGTGGAGAGTTGAAAGGCAGTGTCGCTCTCAGAATAAGTAGAAAGAAATACCCACAAAAGCCAGGTGCACAGTGCAGTACCGGGGCCTCAGAGGGAGGAATTCAGCTGGGCCACTGCCGCTGAGCATCCAAGAAGCCGAAGCCAATGTCAGTCTTTTCATTAAAGTGATGCCAAAACTAGTTAGATTCAGTTACCACTCAGCCAGTCTCTGGCCCTGAAAGCCAATGGGTGGCTCTCATTCTAGTCAAGTGGGTTGGCATCCAGCATCCACAGTCTCACTTCCAGAAAGGCTGCACCTCTGCCACCAATGATCTGCTCTGGGAACTCATTCTTGACAAGTATGTCTCCTCGTAAAACAATTCTGCCCTGTGTCTAGTTCACCTGGAAGGAATAATGCTAGCAGTCAACATTTGTTGAGTAGTTAATGAAAGTCAGGCATCCTGTAATGAGCGTTTCGTGTGTGACCTCTCAGTTAATCCTCACAAAAGTTTTCAGAGGTAGGTATTGTCCCACCATTTTACAGATGGGAAAACTGAGGTTGAGAGGGTTCAGGGATCTTGGCTAAAGTCACACGGTGAATCAGCCATGAAGAATCCAGCACTGACTTTAAAACTATAGCAGTTAATCCCTATGCCCTCCTGACCCTCTAAAGAATGAAAACTAAGGAGATGGGAAAATGGTAAAGAAGTGACCTCCAAGGGGTGTGTTTCTACCACTGTCCTGAATATGGTCAGAAAAGCTACATACTAAACCAGAAACAAGACTCATCCAGTCTCAGTTCCAAACTGACACTTCACAAAGTGCTTCAAGGGAGCCCTAGGTGGGGAACCATTGTTTTGAAACCTTTGGGTAAGGTAGGGGCAGGGAGTTGTCACTAAAACAAAACCAAACAAACAAACAAAAAGACCTGATGGCCATTCCAAGCCCACAACATAGCAGAGTGCACTGTATGTGCATCTGACATATGATCATTCAATGATCAATTCAAAAACAAAAAAAGGCAAAAACTCACAAAACCTGTGCCCACATATAAGAAAGATATATAGAAAAAAAAAGAAAGATATATAGAAACATAAAACACTTCCACCCTGTAGGCACTTGGTCTTCCATCCAACCAAAAAGCATCAACACAGCAACATGGTCCATCTCAGTGGGAGCATCTCCCTGAACGGAAGCAATTCCAGGGCTCAGAGCTCCGTATGTTCATACATGGCCTCCAAACACAAGTCCACAACCTTATGCATACACAACAGCTAGAACAGCCCTCAGTGTGGGAGACTTGAAAGGTTTATCAAAGGTTATTTCCACTCTTGGTGATTTTTCTCATTACAAAAAAACCTTAGACCCCATCTCTAATTGTGCATGATTCAACACATATTTCCAACACATTTTAAAAGGTTATTATTATTGCAAGTGTGGATTTCTTTTTACCTTAAGCTACACACAGTTACTTTAACAGGTACCATAATTGAGCTTTCAGATTCTCTCCAAATCATCAAAACAAGGTACTTGCAAAATGTTTATTTCCCAGGTGTTTTCTGCTAGTTTCAATACTGTTTGCCACGGTGCGTAAATGGAATGAGGGTGGTTCCTGAAATCTGGAACCAGGGTGTTATATAGTTACTTGCAGAACAGGGTGCAGCTTTCTTTGTGCTCCAAAATAAAAACCCACTTTCTCTTTGGCTTCATTTTTGTAATAGTGGAAAAGATTTTTTCTCTTTAAAAAAAGAATATTATGAGCGGCACTTAGCAGGGACAGCTCTGCAAACTGGTGTGAGATTATTACATCTTCAACTAATTTCTGCAAATCTGTGTGGAATCAGGGTCCTCTTTGTGACTAAGAATATCTTATGTAGAACCTTCACTTTTTTAACAGCTCAGTTCTTCCTCTCATCAACAGGACACAATATGGCATATAATGAGATCTCATTATAGCAGATTTTAATATACCATAGGTCAAATTGTGTCCACATAGCATAACTTCTCGAGACCAGATTCTAATAATATGCAGTTTTTAGCTAAGTGCCTATTATTGGACTTTCGTATGATAATGTTAGTCCTAACCCCCTGATACTCAACTCCACAGGTTTCATTAAGCCATCAGTTTGGGAAGCAAAAAGGAAAAAAAGGAAAAAAGAGCATACATGTTTCTTCTTTATTTGTATAACAGATTTTTACTCTCTCTGCTTATATCTATTAAAAATGATACTGGACTAGGTGTGGCAGTAGGTATAAAAATATATTTGACACAGTTTCAATAAGACATAATCTTAGCAAAGCCATAATGGTTGAGGGCCCAGGCTCTGGAGTCAAACTGTGTATATGTCCTGGGCCTACCACTTGCTTGGTGGGTGACCTTGGGCAATTTATCTCAACTCACTGTACCTCTATATTCTCAGTTGTTAATTGATGGTAATAATAGTACCTACCTTATCACTGAGAATTAAATGAGGTTAACACTCAGCACAGTGCCTGGTGGATAGAAATTAATAAATGCTGGAAGAGAGAAAATAAGAAGAAAGTTATCTTAAAATTGAAGTGGGAAAATGAGACCTACCTATACGAAAGTGAGGCAGGGTGGCAATGTGTGCAAATAGCGGGAAAGCCCTTGAGAGCAGGAGTGGTGAGCAGTGGATTCTGGTGTGGACTGGGTCACTTTTAGGGAGGAAGTTTCCACATAGGCTAGGACGCTGCTTCTCAAAGTTTGTCCCTGGATCAGCAGCCCTGGCATCACTTGGAAGCTTGTTAGAAGTACAAACTCTCAGACCTACTCCAGACCTACTGAACCAGAATCAGAATCCACATCTCAACAAGATACCCAGGTGATCCGTGGCACCTAAAGTGGAGAAGCGCAGCTCTTGGACACATCTTGCTTCTCAGAGCTTCCAGGCCTGCCATTCTCTCTTATCACACACATTGGCGCTTAGAAAAGAATAGCACTGGGGAAAAGGAAGCTATCCTCCCCAAAACTCCCACTGCAAAAAAACTGTGAGCGTTACATTCTAACAGTTATATGTTGGGAATATGATAGAACTGACAAAAATAAGTGGAATCAGCTAAATAAAGCAAGAAACATAAGTTATGATTCCATTAATATTTATGCCTCGACAGGGTATAAATCACAAATATTTATTTCATCCAGACTGAAAACGAAAACCAGGAAAACATATGATGACTCTTTGGGGGAGTGTTTGGGCAGAAGTCCCTGGTCCCCTCAGGCTTACAAAAAACGGATTCCTGCAGAAGGCAATGACATTTCAATTCCACACATCTCCCTGTTCATTCACCTCAGACACACACCAAACAACAACACCGTGTTTCCATGAGTTACACTATGCACGCAGAACACATTACAGACAGACACACACACTCAGATTCATCCACACCTTGCCACTTTTTCATGTTTGCCTTCCTTCTGTCCTTAGGCACCTGCTCAAATCTTGCCTGCCAGAGACACAGAATCTTCCATCTGGAATAGACTTATGAGAAATAGGCTAAGAACAGAAGGAAGAAATGATGATGAAAATAATAATACCTATCATTTATTGGGTACCTAGTTGTGCAAGATATTGTCCCACAGATTAGCCATTCTTTTTTCATTCCCACAGTAACTCTCTAAGACAGGCCATTAACTGTCTGCTATTTCAGTTGAGGAAATAAGGACACACAAGGTCAAATAAACTACCAAAGGCTACACAGCTGAGAACCAGCATAAATGAGGCTCGAACCCGGGTCTGTCTTCTCCCCAACTGGCAGAGTGAAGCCAGCATCGATGAATCCAGTAACCATCCTCTCGGGAAATGGCTTCTAATTTGTAATTCAAATGTAGTATTTTCCCTCGTTTTCACTTTGTATGGTGAGTGGGGAAGTGGCGAAGGAATTTTCTTAAGTCAGGCTGAATTTAAGCTGTGGATGGTGAAGTGCAGGATAATTTCCTCGTTGGTATTTTAGAAGTTCTTCGTTTTAACCATCTGTTGCAGGCTGACAGATGGGTTGATATATGACAGAATAATGGGTCTTCAATTCTAGGAAGGCAGAAGCAATGCTTGAAAAATAACAGCTCTTTTCATGAACCTAACTGTGCTAACACCGCTTGCTCACTTGCAAAAAAAAAAAAAAATGTCAGTGGGAGGGAAGTGTGAAATATAATCATAATCATTCCCCTAAACAGAAGAGTTTCTCACAATTGCCAAAGGTCAAATCCAGTAAAATATGCCTATTCTAAAATTATACTAAAGTTTTCAAATCCAGTTATTTGAAAGGGTATACGGGGGGATAGATTTAAAGAAAAATAATAAAAACAAACCCCCCAAACCCTTTTTCCATCCCTTTCTTCCAGTCATGTAATTTTTTATAGGCAGCCAGTATTAGGAGTTTCTTATATCTTCGAAATAATTTACAAAACGTGAGATTTTTGAAATCCAAATGATTTCCACTCTGGGTGACTGCCAAATGTGAAGTCTCTTCCCTTTCTTCTTGCATTCAGTGGGTATAGATGAGAAGTCACGCCAGACGTTTGGCTAGGCACAGGGACACAGGTGGCTAAGACTGTTCCATCCCCAAGGAACTTACGTTCCAGTGAATGAGGTCAATATAGGAACAGAATTTAAATAGCACATACTGTGTGTCTTCTGAGAATGTAGCAGTGACCAACGTATCCCAGGCAGACCTTCTTCTTCAAATGGCCTTTCGTGTCTTAACACAATTATCCCAGTTCTTTTCTATCATGTATTGTAACCGGATGATATATTCACACACACGTACACGCACACGCACACGCACACAGACAGGCACACTCCTGGTCGTTGCCAAATAGGTTTGAAGCTCTACCCACAAAGAACCACTGACTCGAACTTTAGACTGTATTAAGAAAATACAAAGTTTTGGCCATATGAAGTTAACCTCAGCAGAGTGAATGTATTTTTGAAAGAACATCAGAATACAGAGTGGGGAGGGGGGGAAAAGCAAGTCATTACAGCTGAATTCATTGTCAAATATCACTGACCATGACATAATCAGGCCATGTCTATTGAAGGTTACATCACCTTTACCACCATCATAAATGCAACAATGAAAATACTCCAGTCTCCATGATTAACATTTGTATTTAATTTTAATCCTCACACCAATCCTGTAAGGTAAGCACTCCTATTCCATGTTACAGATGTCAACACTGAAGCCCAGAGAATTTCTAAGTCTGTGTATTATTTCCAGCCGTGCATAGCAATTCTTCCATGTCCTATCTGGAGATATCTCAGTAAGTGTAGAATAGTAAGTTAATAATAGGATTATGTTTTCAAAGGAGTATTTGACAGCCTGGATTTATCTCCTCAGCAGTTCCTTCCCACTCTAATATTATGTAATTCCAGAGAAGCATTTTTTTTTTTTCAGTTTCAGGGAAGGTGATAGCAAGAGAGCACAGAGCAGGGTTCAAAAAGGAGCTGACTTGTTTCGGAAGGTGGCCCCTAAAAGGTCTGCTAGCATTTTCAGAGTCACAATTTCTCAGTGTAGCTTACTTGAAATGATTTCCCATAAAACGTATCCATTCTTAAATATAGGTTGGCGGTGGGGCAACTTAAATTTTTAGACAGTTTAAGAAATTACTTTGGATTGCCTGATAGTTTAACTATCCATGTCTCTACTGTTTGCCATTGTATGGAGGAAAAAAAGTAGTTGTGTGTCACCTGTTTTTTTAAAAGTGTGTGTGTGCTGTCACATATATATGACTCCCAAGTCATATCTATCTCTCGACCTATCTGTTCACACATTGAAAGAACATTGTAGTCCAAGGTACATGTGAGTGATGAAGTTCAAATCGGGCTGCTTTTGACTTCAAGCCTCCCACCGTGTCTCCTATATACTACATTTCCTCCAGCTGTTTCATCTCTATGCCGCCTGACATGTGATGTTTTCCAGATATGTTTACTATGCCCAGATGTTTCACGTTAAGTGGACAAAGCTGGTTAATTGCTTAAACCTTAGTATTTTCACCTAGTTGCTTAATGGCAGGCCCAAATATCTTTTAGAAATGCTAAATAATACATAAAAATAAAAAAGGTTGATAAGATGCTCAATAAGCATCTCTAAATCTCCAGACTTATCCTTGACTAACTCTACAAATATGATTTTTCCCAATGATTTTTAAGACATCTAAACTGGTTTCAGCAGTTGCCTCACCTCTGGTCTAAGACTTGGGCATCTTACTTGTTTCTGTACTTACTGGTAGAGGTGTCAAAACCTGTATCCAACTATTTGGAAAGAGTGTCATTTTCTACATAAGCTAGCAACTCACCTGGAAACAGTAGCATCCCTGATTGTTTTCCTAGGCTTACAAACTTGTAGAGTACAAGGGTCCGGAAAGGCAGGAATACGCTTCTGCCAACATTTAGATACATAAGCAGATCCATCCTAGATCTTTTTACCCCTGGGTCTCACTCTGTTTATTGCTTGGCTTTCTTAGAGGGAGAGAATTACAGGTAAGCAAGTGCAGAAAGCTGATAGCCTCAGCAGACATGTGGGCCACCAAAATTCCCAATAAACAAGCTTCCCCGCCTCCCACTCAAACTTCCCTCTTGGTCCTGGCCATTGTCAACATGCATCCTTCTTGGGCATAGATTAAGCAGGTAGTAAAGAGAAGCCCAAAGCTCCCTCTACACAACAATTCATAGGCCTTCCAGATAAGTCATTTTGTAGTGTGTTTATTATTCAACATGAGTCTGCTTTGAGAGCCACCCAAGGGACAAACCTAAAAGAATTCTGGATACAACCAGATCTGTGCAGCTTTCCCCGTCCCTCTAGACTGGCCAGTGACCCACACGCATTTTTTGTTTGTTTTAAAAACACCAAGTCCCTTTCCTGCAAAGCCATTATCACCATTTGCAATTACACATTCTTCTGTGGTTATGTGAGTCAGTTGTTCTCCTCCAACAGGATGAATACTGGGGCCATGTCTGTTTTTATTAACTACTGTATTCCTAAGACCTGGCATCTAATTGGTTCTTACTAGAGATTTGTTGAATAAATGAATGAACCACCTAATTTGACCATCAAAACCCACTGAATAATACTAATACACTTTTCTATACTGTTATATATTTAATTATTATGTATAGAATTTGCCTATATATGTGTTTGTGAATTCATTGAGGGCTTACTCTGTGTTAAGCACTGAGCAAAGCATTTTATTGAATTAACTCATTTATCCTTAGCAAAAACCCTATGAAAATATATGTTATTATTGCTCCTTTTTACAGATTGGAAAACTGAGGCTTAAAGGGTCCCAGAGCTACTTAGAAAGAGTTGAGATTTGAACCCAGGGCTACCAGATTCCAAAGACTGTAGAGTGAACTACTAGGTGATTCTTTCCTAAAAACCTATATATAAGACCTACCTCACAAATTCTTGGTGAAGAAAGTAGAATAATGTATGTAAAGTTCTTAGAACCGTGCTTGGCTTATAGTAAACACTGAATCAATAGCAGCTACTACTAGTAACATTATTACTATTCATTTATTTTGAGCAGTTATTAACTTTCTTATATTATTATGGACTTGTTTGGAAATGTTTGTGCTATTTGTAATGAAAGGTTTAGGCTGGATCGATTGGAATTCAGAGCAGGTTGTAAGGAATGTTTTTAACCTGTGATTTACAACAGCATTGCAGAAAGCTACTGAAGACCTTGCCATCTACTCCAAGATTGCCAAACAGCCAAGAACACCTCCTTCTTGCACCCAGATTATGAAATCAGTTGTCTCTCACTGAGCTACAGGGAGAGATGCATAAATTTTTTTTTCTTTTCATAAGAAAAGAAAACAAGAAGAAACAGGAGGCCTCAGTTCCACAGCTGAACAACCACAAATCAATTGATAAAGTTCTCTGGGAACAGACTGAAAAAGTGCAGTGTGTCGATCATAATCAAATTTAACTGAAGAGAAAAAGAAATGAAATCCTACATTGATTCTCCAGTGTCAGCAGATTCTTCACATGTGAAACCAGATGACTGATTATTACTCAGCCCCTGTAACAGAACAACCCCATCCACTGCAGCTTTCTTTCTGCAAGATCCTGATTAGCTGATGGTGTATCTGGCAGTAATAACATAAAACAACCCAGACAGTGCAGAAAGGGCAAAGATGTAAACCACCTGAGGGCCGGGAACAGTTCTTTGGCCGGTGTTTGCCAGCCCCTCCTCCATTTTTAGAACAGTACCCAGCCCAGAGTGGGAAAATAATCAATGCTGAACATATGATTGGGAAAAGGGACAAGTAAAATGATGGACGAATGAACAAATCAATGGGATTTGGAGTCAGGTATGAGTTTGGTACCCAATTCCTCTAATCACTTACCTTCTCTAAGCCCTCCTCCTTCATCTGTAAAATAGAAAAACTGACGCTACTCCATAGGGTTGTGGTTAGGCTGAACTGAGGCTAAACGTGTAAAGCACATCAACCTCAGGCCTGACACACGGTGCGCCCCCCATCAAAGCTGGTTTGGAATATAATGACGTTCACCTTCTGATGAGAGACACAGACTTTGAAGCCCTGCAAACCTTGGTCGCAAACAAAGCTCAGCAACTTAGTGACTCTCAGACCTCCAGCAACTCACTTGATCTTTCTGAACATTGATTTTCTCATCTGTAAAGTGGGGTCAACAATAGCCACTTCAAAGTGTTATTATGAGACTTAAATGAGTGATACGTGAAATACAGTGTCTGGTACATAGTAACTGCTCTGTAAATGATAGCCATAAGTATGAATATTGCAACTTAATTTTTATTATGAGTCAATAAAATCATGGGCCTCTAAAAGCAACAGAGTGCTTTTATAATAGACTAAGAACACAGATTCTGATATATGTATACGTGTAACTGATTCACTTTGCTGTACACCTGAAACTAACACAGCATTGTAAATCAACTGTCCTCCAATAAATATTTTAGAAAAAAAACACAGATTCTGGAGCTGAACTCCCTGGGTCCAAATCCTGGCTCTGCATCTTTCAAGCTGGGTTGAAGTAATTTATCCCATCTGTAAAATGGGACTTTATATTTCATCCCATTTCACCAGTCACCATCCTGGCACATGTGTTGAGAATAGAGGGGTCAAGTCAGACTTTTCCCCTACATCTAGGCTGAAATGTAGCTCCCACTTAGTGGAGCTGTTTCTGTGGGCCCATCTCTTCCCTTGGCTGCCAGTACCAAAAACCCAAGCCTCCCTTTGGTCATGGATCTGCCTTCAGTCCTCCACCAGACCACTGGGGCAATGGATTATGCCATCCTATCAACCTACGCAAGAAATCCTATAGGCCAGGACACATGCAAGAGGCGTGCTGGCCTTGTAAAAGCTAAGCTGAAAGATGGCTACCAGGGCCATCTCAGACTCAAGTACCAAGAAAAATTGTGACATTAGTGACCCAAAACAAGACAAAGGGCATCACTTTCAGTGGACCCTCAACAAGTGCTTCCACTTGTTAATTGTGGATTGGTGTTATGCTGTCCCATAGCACATGTGACTGTTGAACACTTGAAATGTAGCTGATACCAAATTAAGGTGTGCTGTAGGTATAAATTACACCAGGTTTTAAAGACTTAATACCAAAAAAAGTAAAATGTCTTATTTATAATTTTATAATGTATGAAATGATAATATTTTTATATATTGAACTGTATTATATAAATACATGTGATGTATTAATATGATTAATTGCACCAATCTCTTTTTGCTTTTTTTTTAATGTGTTTACTGTAAAACTGAAAATTGTATATGTGACTCACATCTCTGGCTCCCATTCTATGCCTATGAGATAGCACTGGGTTAGAGTCTCAGTGTTCCCAGCCCAGGATGTGGCCATGCAGATCTTTCCAAACCTCAGACATTCTCTGCCCTGCTTCTGTCATGTGGGCCAGAAATTATTTACTGTTGTTCTTTAAATTATTTGGTAACTTCAATAAAATTTATTTTTTAAGAAACTCCTGTACCACTCCGGGATACAGAAATCCAGCATTATTTGCCATAATTAGAAGATAAACATAGAAATGAATCATTAGAAAATAAAGAGTACTGTATTCCAGCCAGGTACCATTGTTTGCCTGAAGGCTCTGAGCCTGGGGCCAATTTTCTTTGATAGGTAGGTATTAAATATTTGTTAAATAGGCGTTAGAGACATACTAACATCCAGCTGAGACTTTCTTCTTTACTACTCAGATTACAAGAGCATCCTGAAGGAGAAAGCATTTATTTCTTCCTCTGTAGCTCAGTGTTATTTATTGCTATGTCTGTGTCTCCACAATTAGGTAGCCCAAATTTCAGAACACCTGGGCATAATGGAAAACCACTCATTAAACATGGAGCCCAATGTCCTGAATTCAAATCTCTGTTACTTATGACAACTCGGACACATCATTTAACTTCCCTGAATCTGTAAAATGGGTATAATTGTCTTCGCCCTCATGCAGTTATTGTGAAGATCAAATGATCTTCTGCCATAGTGTGTTAAAAACTAGACATTCTCTAGAAGTCAGGTGTCACTTTTATTAGTGTTCCAAATGAAATAATGAAATAAATCTGTGAGTGGACCCAGACAGTTATCCCATCCAGCCACTGCTTAGTGATACTCTCTTCGAAAAATCCAAAGCTGTTCTGTGAGCTGAGCTTCTACCTTGCTGTTTGATTTCTGTGTTCCCTGATTCACAGCTTCATTCTGGTATTCCTGAAAGCTGACTTAGCAAAGTGAATCCAGCTACACTGAGGGTGAGGGTGAGCTCATGATACGCACAGTTGTCAAGCCAGGCACTAGTTATAAGGAAAGTATTTGACCTGTGTTTCAGTTTCCTCCTAAGAAAAGCAGGGCTAACCTCAGTACCTCGCTGTAAGGCTAACGATGTCTGTAAGTGGTTAGCAGAGTGCCTAGCATATAGGAAGCACTCTAAATGTGACAGCACATTTAATGTGACAGCAGCTGTTTCCTAAGACAGCCACTAGTTTGGGACAGCTTTTGATGGACGCGCTGCCCTGACCACCATGTTCTATGTCCAAGAGGTGACTTGCATGGATCACATGGGGTTCCAATTGGGTTTGGCCAATTTGAGGGAAACCGTGGGTTAAATCCATTTCACCTGCCTTCCTTAATCAAGGTTGTTTTAAGACTTGCCTGTCCTCCAGGCAGAAGGAACTTGGAGTCAGCTGTGTCTAGTTCCAGATGAGCTGGTCAAGAGAGGATGGGACCAACAACCCTTCAACTGGGCATGCGCCAGTGTCCTCTAGGTGACCTTTTGGCGTCAGAGTGTCGAAAACGCCACGTGCAGAGGCCTGTAGCCTCGTGACGCCTGTGCAGAATGAGGATTCCTGCACCTTTTTCCAATCACCTTTCCCCACGCCCAGCACGCCTCTGCCCGCCCTGCTGCTTTGTTCCTCATCCCATAAATACTCCGTCACCCACCAGCCCCTCGCCTTCTGGGGGGTGCATGTGAGATTTGTTCTCCCATCCCTGCGCTTGGCTCTATCGCGGAAAAATATCTTTTCTTTGCTGCAGTCCTAGGCCTGTCGGGCTTTTGGCTTGCTGAGCATGGGGCAAAATGAACCTGGTTTGGTAGATTAAAGAATGGGAGGAAAGTGGGGTCAGGGCTTTGCTCCCACATCTCTCCCTGAATGTAGCTTCAAACTTAGGCTTAGCAAAAGACCAAAAAAAAAAGTTGAGGCTAATTTGTACTCTAGCTAGAATTTTGACATAGGTGCCAAATCGTCACACTTTGCTCAGGTATAGAAAACTTGGCTTGAGGCTGCTTTCTGAAACTTTTGATGCTAAAACTCTCAATTCTAATGACATTTATTATGTGGTCTAATTATAAATCCTGGTGCTGCTGTAAGGACAAATAGGGCCACCTGAAGTTCTGTCTGGGTGAGCCATTGATATAGTCAATCAGTGCCTTGATCACATTGCCATGCTGTTTTTATTTGGTCTAATTATAAAATATGTTTTAAAATACACGAGTTTATATAAAACAAAAGTCGTCTTTAATCCTACCGTTACCACCTGGTAAGCTCCTATACAGAAGTTTATAGAACCCAGGTGGGACCATTTTGTATATTCATTTATTCTTTCATTTATTTTCTCAACAAATGTTGCTGGCGCCTCTTCTGCCAATTACCCAACAATAAGCAAAAGAGACAAAGGCCCTGCCCTCACGGAGCTGACCCCTCACTGGGGAAAAGAGGCAAACACACACATTTTCACTCCTCACCACCATCCAGTGAGACAGGTACTGTTATTATCCCAATTGACAGAGGGTTAAATTGAGGCTTCAAGTATTAATAGTTTAGCAAAGTGCCTAAGGACACAGCTAGTAAGCAGCAAAGTCAGGATTCAACCCCAGGCCTATAGATGATAGACTGAGCTTTTAACTCATATGAGATACCTTAGTACAGTATACCATCCCTCTGTATAAAATGGTAGTAGGGGGGAAAAGGGTTCCATTAGCTCCCCAAAATAACATATTTACTCCAAGGACATAGATCCTGACTTCAGCCATAAAGTTTGTTTATGGAAAGTGATTCATTTCTATTGTGTCATATTTAACTTAAGCAGGACCTCAGTGTTTTTATCTTAAGGTACTTGTTTTAAATAAAAACATGAATGTTCCTTAAAGCAGACATGAAAAGCAGTATAGAATAGTCAAGCTCACTGGTCCTGGAAGCAGACGGCCAGGCTTAGAATCCTGCCCCCCCACCCCACTTACTAACTCATGACTCAGAATCTTTTTTAACCTCTTTGTGCCTCAGTTTTCTCAACTGTTAAATGGGGACAGGATTCGCATCTATTTCATAGTGCTGTTGTTAGGATTAAATGAATTAATACATGTAAACTTGGAATAATACTTCACATAATAAGTGCTCAGTAAAAGTTATTATTACTATTGTGATTTTAATAAGTCTATTTTCTAGAAATATAAATACAGTATCACAAAACTTTCTTTTATTTGTTTCTCAACATGGTTTCAATGCTATGGGGTCTTGGAATTTTTCAAAAGGCAAACCAAAAAGTTGTATAAACGAATCAATTTGTTTCTAGAACTCACTTTTCTCTTCCTGTTTTATCTTTCTGTTTGTCTCTGTAGGACTTCATCGTCACTGTAGTCTTTTCTTTCTTGTGGTTGGTGGGTTCATCAGCTTGGGCAAAAGGGCTGTCTGATGTCAAGGTTGCTACGGATCCCAAAGAAGTATTGTTACTGATGTCAGCTTGCAAACAGCCGTCCAACAAATGCATGGCTGTCCACAGCCCTGTGATGTCCAGCCTAAACACTTCTGTGGTATGTTTCCCTCTATGCTTTACCTCCCAAATCTTTGTTTGCCAGTCACAGGAGTCAGAAAAACATCTCAGGAGTCTTCTGGGGAATTTTGCCTCTGAAATGAGTCCAGTCTAAAAGGTGATAGTTCACTCCACAGGCAAGACGATCCTTTGGCCTTCCAGTTTTCTACCCATAGACTTTAATGCTGCCAATTAAAGAGTTCTTAATAAGAGCCCAGCAGGTACTGGCAGCTGTTGCTTGGATGACAGTCAAGTCAGAATTCTAAGCCAGAAGCAGATATAAAATCTAAACCTTAAGTCTGAAGTCTGCCGGAAGTTGAAAGGAATATTTGATGGCATAGAGGTTTCCTGGAAAGAAAACACTGTTCCAGCCACACATAGTTAGAATACACCCAGTTGATTGTCTAGAGAAAAATACGCAGACCCAGTAGGGTACAGATAGAAATGCAAAGTATAAAAAATACCTATAATAGTTATGGTAATTTTTTTAATCTTCTCCGTGCTTCTGATTTAGTTGCTTGATAACTTTGGAAAAGCCAAACTGTATTAGTTGAACCGTCAAATATTATCATCAAGTGTATGGCTCTTACAGGGAGACAGAACACCTGACAGATAGCAGGGCCACTAAACTGGATTC
This sequence comes from Stenella coeruleoalba, assembly GCF_951394435.1. NCBI lineage: Eukaryota > Metazoa > Chordata > Mammalia > Artiodactyla > Delphinidae > Stenella > Stenella coeruleoalba. The sequence continues at coordinate 78,932,660 of NC_137156.1, forward strand.
TTATTTTATGAGTATAAGAACTTGTGTTACTCCAAAGAAAGAAACCGTATCTGAGAAACAGAAGCTATAGTAGCAGCAAAAAGCAGTAGTTACAGAATAATAGAGGGCTCGGTGTTTGATAAAAGAGTGTTTGATAAAAGATCGACATTCTTTAGCCACCCTTAAAAATTAATTATCTTTGCTTCAAGGTTAACTTATGTTTCTACAGCTTTCTGGAATTTAATCTGAGAAGGCATTTAAGAAGGGAAAAAGTGTGGCTAATCAGCTGCTGGTGATTTGACTGTGCATCTTGCCTTAGTAATAAGATAGTAAACATTGAAATAAACTATATATTAGGGTCTCACAGTAATTTTTATTTACTTCTGGCCACAGCTATGGATGAATAGTTTGAGGTGTACATTAAAATACTTTCCACTACTTCTGTAGTTTGTTTACAGGCAGTGCTTAATAAAAGTTATTATAACCCTGATCTCTGAATTTAAGAGAAGAAAGATAAAATCATTCAGTGTGTTTGTTAGTTCTTCTAGTAAATTATGACATCCTGCACAGTCCATTTAATTCTGCTTCTGATGTCTCTAATAAGTTTAGACTAGGAGATGCAAATTTTGAATGAGAAGCAATGTGACGTGTCTTAAAAATCAAAAGAAGAATGGATGGAAAGCAAAGCATATCGTGTGTGGAAGGGCAGGTCTGGTGCTGTTATCGTTCTGGATTTGTGTTTGTGTGCTCCAGTTCCTAGTGGGAGAAAACTCCATTTAAACTGGCTAAAGCAAAACAGTCTTCGTATCCGTAAAATCCGTTCTTTGTATCCCACTTCTGGTACCCATGTCTATATGGGGTATAATGGTTGGGTCACAAGTACCAGAAACGGACGAACCATCCATAATTTCTACTTCTGTTCCTCCAGCTTCATGGAAGCAATGATGGTACATGTCCTCAGATCATCTAGATGTCTTCTCTCCATTCTTTCTCATGTTATGTACTGTGTTTTTCAGTCTCTCTTTCTGTTGTCCCACATCGAGGCTAGAATCAAAATCCCTACTCTGATTTCGGTTGCAACAAAACGGCAAGAACAAATTCGAGGGCTCATGTGCCCCTAAAATGTGCCAGGCAAGAGATCTGTGATACCTCTGTGATGACGATAAAGACATCACCGCTCCTAAATAGGCCCATGGCAATGCCTTGTTTATGTACTTACTTTTAAGTTGCATTTCCCTAATTTCTAGGCTCTTCTCGAGCATCCCTTTTTTAGAAACAAAGTAGCATCAGGGGAAAAGGAGGGACCAAGGAATAGAAAACAGGTAAAATTACAGCCCTGGGCAGAGCCATCCCTTCATATCTGAAAAGATTCCAAGATCATTTTTTCTACTCATATATCAACTTATACTTACAGAGGTGTAATTTAATCAAGCTCTCCCCTTTGATGGAAAGTGTCCTAGTTATTGTACACATGGTTAAAATGTCCTGTATGTAAATTAGTTATGTCAGTGATTACCTAATTCATTTTGATCATGCAACTATTATACTATAAGTACCTTATTTGTGTTTTGTATCTTCCTCAGCAAGGAGCCTAGAACATGGCACAAAATTATGTTAAATAAATCTCAGTTAAGGTTAAAGGAAGACAAAAGGATGGGATGGGGAAAGAGAAGAAGGAAGGGAGGGAGGGAGGTCTGGATAATCCAGTCTTCAATGCGATTGGTTAGCCGCCTAGATGCTCAGTTTTGGCTGTTGACACCTCAAGAATATGGCCGCAAAGCCCTGCTTCAGTTTATGCCTCAACAAAAGAGTCAACTGAATACAATTCATGGAAATATTTTAGAAAGTGATTCATAGCATAGCTTAGCAATCAGTAAGCATTTACTAACGTGTCCAGCACTGTCTAGCTGCTTCACACACATCCTCTTTAATCCTCACAACTATACCCCAAGGAAGGAATAATTGTCTCCATTTCATAGAATTTAAAAAATGCTGATGTTCAGAGGCTAACTGCCTTGTCCAGAATCATAAAGCAAAAGATTGCAGAGCCCAGGCCACTCGAATTCCAAAGCCAGAGGGGATGGCTCCAAGACTGAGATTCAGGTAGTGTGTCCTGATCCACTTGCTGCAAAAATTTTGAAGTTTGGAGCCCATGTTTCAAGCCCCCGAAGTCCTTCATCTTGACTACCTAGCCTGCCACTCCCACCCCCAGGGCACTCTGAAGCATCCCACCATCCAACAAATAAGGGATAAATTATTTTGACACTGTGAGGGACTTCTAGAAGCCTACTCCAGAGCTGTGGCCTCTGCCCAAGTCCATTTTGTTTGGACACCATCGTGCTGGAGTGGCTATTAAATATACTTTAATGTCATCACAGCTTTGTGTCACACTATCATTGTCTGTCTCCAAAAGCGGGCTGTTAAAACTGACTGTCTTGCTTAATTCCCAGTCAATGAGTCCGCCTTGGAAGAGGCTGGGGAACAACTGTTCTGTTTGGGCCTCTTACAGAAGCAAACAGTTCTGCTTCTGTCAAACACTCAGGCCCCAGAGAAGTGATACCCGGTCCTCTGGCTCACCAAGGACACCCTTCTGGAGAGTGAGAGGAGTTTCCATAGGAAAGTCTCATATTCAGTTCTTGAGAAAACATTCCATACCTCTCTGCAACCTGAACTTTATTCAGAGTGTGGTTTGGGCATTCACTTCTGACTGTGAGAGGCACAGAAAGTACAATTATTCAAAGAAGCACAACCTCTGTGTACACTACCATGCGTGTGCTTGTCTGCATTCCACCTGTACCATTGCTTACTCCATACTTTTTTTTTTTTTTTTTTTTTTTTTTTGCGGTACGCCGGCCTCTCACTGCTGTGGCCTCTGCCGTTGCAGAGCACAGGCTCCGGACGCGCAGGCCCAGCGGCCATGGCTCACGGGCCCAGCCGCTCCGTGGCATGTGGGATCTTCCCGGACCGGGGCACGAACCTGCGTCCCCTGCATCGGCAGGCGGACTCTCAACCACTGCGCCACCAGGGAAGCCCACTCCATACTTGTTAGGTTGACTCATTTTATTTATATCATTTCAATAAATGGAAAAGTAGTAACTCTAGCATTAAAGTGAAGGTAACCTTATAAATTAATGCACCATCATTAAAATGAAAATACTCAACCCTGTGTCCCCTGAATATATCTTACACACCATGAGGATTACCTCATCTGGGGAGGTAGTGATGGATTAGGTAGGCGCTCTGTCTGTGGAGTTAGATGGAACAGGGCTTGTCCCAGGTCTACTACTAACCACGCCACGTGACCTTGAACAAGATCCTTATCTTTGCTGAACCTCAGTTTTCACATCTTTAATATGGGTGTTATAATAGCACCTTCTTTGCCTAAGTGAATGGATATACAGAAAGCCTTTTATGCAGTGCCTAACATGTATTGTAGCAAGCCTTCGCGAAAAGTCAGATATTCTAAATGAAACAGGGACTCCAAATGTGAAATTGGGAGAGGCCTCCACATTGAGGTGAAAAGTGACCTTTTGTGTTGTGAAGGATTTTTCTGAAACTGAGATTTTTCTGGGGTTTCTGTCCAGTCTATCAACTCACTTGCTTTGATCCTTCTTCAGGTCTTTGGATTCTTGAACTTTATTCTCTGGGCTGGAAACATCTGGTTTGTTTTCAAGGAGACCGGCTGGCATTCCTCGAGCCAGAGATACCTTTCAGACCCAGTGGAGAGACACTCCAGTAGCTATAACCAAGGCGGGTACAACCAAGACAGCTATGGATCAAGCAGTGGGTACAACCAGCAGGCGAGTTTGGGGCCATCCTCGGATGAGTTTGGCCAACAGCCCGGGGGCCCTGCTTCTTTTACCAATCAGATTTAACAGGGTAGTGTTGGCATTCTTCCAAAGACAGCCTCACCACCTTCCATGTCAGTGGCAGGAGAATTTTTTAAGAGTTTCAATCATTTATTAATTCAGGGAGTGTTGAATGTAAATAAGAGATCTGTAGTCCTCATTAAAGCAGCACGGCCTGGGTCGTGATGAATGGTACTTAGAGATGAGATGACATGAGGAGATACATGATTCATCAAGGTGGCTGATTGGAGAGTACCTTGTTATATACACAGATACTTTTATGGTCGTTTTGTATGCGTGTTGAGATAGTAGAAGCATTTTGTCTTAAAGTCTCTGGTATGTAATATGCATAACGTAAATTAAACAGCATTGAGTTTTCTTACGATTTCTGACGCGAAAGGCATTTTACTGATTTCTCTAATACTGTTTGGTGCATCACAACGTGCATGTATTATTATTCTTTAGTTGCAGACCCTGTAGAATTGTGAGTCTCTAAGTATTGCTTTCAGACAATTACTCTGTATTTTTTTTATTTGATGAATCAGTGCTCATATGATTTAGTGCATGAATAAGCATTTTCTCACAAAATGAACATTTGAACTGTATTTATGAAAATTTTCCAGTTTGTACCACGTATTTGTTAAATGGACGTTTAAAGAAATATATTCACTACTTTGTATACTTGCAAATTTGTCTCTCTGGCTTTATCCAATTCTGAATGCATTGTAACTAAGATTTGGGGTTTTTGTTTTTCCCTGATTAGTAGATATTCAGTGTTGTAGATGGAAATTGCCCAATATTTATGCTATTTAGTTAGCTAAATATTTACATTCTTGTAACTTTCTATGGTGTTTTGTGGCTTTTATTCTATGGACCATGAACAATGGGCCCAATAACTATGAGTGTGGATGGAGTTTTTTTTCCTTAGAATAATGGAGATGTAGGTATCAGACACCATAGTCAAGATAGTGTGCTAACATGTTGATTTATGAAGGATAGTCTGTGGAAACTACACTATTAGCTAAACTTTTAAATCCTGTTTATTTGTAAAGCTAATATGTCCTAGATCCAATTATTAAAAATTCTCAAGTCTCAGCTCAACTTACAAAGTCTGATTTGAATGTTACCCATAAATTAAAAATGACTTCCTTTCTGTCATTAAATATTAAATATTTCTCATTAAATATTCCCCAGAATGTATTCATTATCAAGAAAATGTTAATCTTCGCCTGTTTGTTTTAACTCAATTGAAATGCCAGGGCCCAACAGTGAGAGCAAGCTGAGCATCTGTATTTCCAGATAAAAGTCATTATCGATGTATAAACTCATTGTGTGATCTGTGATGTTGGAAATATCTTAGCCCAAAACGGCTGTGTGTCTTAGATGATATGTATAAACCATTTCTGGATCCTGTTGGATAAATCTGTATTGTGATATCTCTTTGACCTTAATAAAGTTATTGCATACAGTGCTGGCTGGATAATGGAGAATTACAGCAATAGAACCTGGTGAGCTTGAACAATGAGAGAACAAAGGATAAGTGCACAGTCTTCCCAGTCTCTCACCCTGACCTTGCTTTATGAGCCCAGGGCTGTTCATTCGTTGATTCCGTCATTCCAGGACCTCCTGTATACCCACTGCTCTGCCGGGCACTGGGGATACAATAGCGAAAGCAGAAACACACCCCACCTCAGGAAGCTTACATTCTATTGAGGAGACAGACAGTAAAATAATCATACCCCAGTTACACTGTGTGCAACAAAGACACAGGATTCTATGAGAATGCTTATCAGGGGAACTCGAGCTGCTTAGGGGAAAGTCAAGGAGCTTGAATCTGCCTCGAGACAGTGCAGAATTTCACAAGGACATGGTGGAAGGGAGAGTATCCCAGGCAGAGAGCAGGCTTGCAGAGCTCTCAGATGGCAGGAGACAGGATGGTTATGTAGCACATAATGTGTGAGGGGGGCTTTGAGAGAGGTGTCGCTGCTTATTGGAGCCGGCGGGGGGCGGGGGTGTCCCGCTTGGGCACCACGGTCAAGAATTCTGTCTTTATCCTAAAGAAGCTAAGGGAAAGCACTGAAGGATTTAAGCAGAGGAGGGACGTGATGAGATCAGCATTTTGACAAGATCTTGGTGGGTGCGGGATAGAGTGGAGGACATCCTGGCCTTTGACCTAACACCCATTAGGCAGTGGGCTGGGAGAACAGGCATGAGTTCTCCCCACATCCACCTCTGATTTCTCGGGATAGCGGCTGGATTGGACTGCTTGCTTCAGCACTGTCCAGGGCACAGAGTGGCCTCTGATTTTTTTTTTTTTTTTTTTTTTGCGGTACGCGGGCCTCTCATTGTTGTGGCCTCTCCCGTTGCGGAGCACAGGCTCCAGACGCGCAGGCTCAGCGGCCATGGCTCACGGGCCTAGCCGCTCCGCGGCATGTGGGATCCTCCCGGACTGGGGCACGAACCCGTGTCCCCTGCATCGGCAGGCGGACTCTCAACCACTGCGCCACCAGGGAAGCCCTGGCCTCTGATTCTTATGCTGTCATGAATTCTCCAAAGTGGAGAAATCCTCAGAATCAGCAGTTCTTTTTACTAACCTTAACAGTCCCATAATACATCGGGGCTCTGTCATGGAAAGCACTATCCACCCTGGTCCAGATAGAGACATGCTTTCAGAGTCCACTGCAGATTTGCAGTAAAATGCTGCTGTAGTCCAACGGGGAGTTCGTTAAGCTGGTTTTATCCCTTCTGGTTCCAAGAAAAGAACAGTAGATCTGGCCTTTCGAAAAGGAGAGTAATCAGTGTGGTAGGAGTCCTTGGGTCTATGTTTCCAGTAGACCTCATTTGGCATCGAAGCCTCTCTGCTCAGTAGCTGTATTTCAGGATGTGACTTCACCTCCTGAGCCTTCGTTTCCTCGGAGGAGGTAAAGCATCCAAATAAAAAGAGTGGGCTCTGAGATCCCGCCGCCTGGGGTAGAATCCCTGTGCTGCCATCTACTTGCCTGTCCTTTGTCTTCCTCCGCGCCTTCTCCAAAGCCCAGGGACTTCTCTGGAGCCACAACCTGAAGGCGGGTGCACCCTGGAACGCAGGGGAGTTTACACCCTAGGCACCACCTTCAGTCACTGAGGATTGTGGGCAGGTCAGTAAATGCCTTTGCAAGATGCTAAACTCATTCATTCAGTTCCCCTGTCTCTACAATGAAGATAAGCTCTGCCTCATAGGGTTGGTATCAGGATGAAAAAGGTAAGCGGTGTAAAGACATCATAGCAGCCTCTGGCATACAGTGGGCACATTCTCAGTCCAGGTTCTAGGTAATTCTATGATGCAGGACTGACAAGGGGGGAGAGTGAGACAGGAAAGGAGGAAAATCCATCCGTTAAAAGAGCATGTTAGTTGTTGCTGGTAAGACCAATAGGAGCTCAGTTCCGTCAGGATCTCTGACTAGTGTTCAGAGTGACTCCAGCAATTTTCAAGCAAGGGACAAGAGTGGGAATATTTATCTCCCAACCTCCATCCCCTCAACTGGTTGAGAGTTGTCCAAAGGGTTGATAACTTTCCCACATTTCCAGGTTGCACTTGCCTATAGACTGAGCAGGCTCTTGTGACCTTGAGTCCTAACAACTATTAGGCAGCATGCTGGCTGTGGGAGGAGGGGAACTGACATGAGTGCTATCACCGCCCTCCCCTTCCCCATTTACCCCATTCCCGGGGACAGTAGCCTTGAGGAAGGATGAGGCGGGAGCCACAGAAGGTGCAGGTCACTGTCAACGTGAGTAGGAACTACCCCTCACAACTGCGGCTGAAGTTAGAGACTGGCCAAGAGAAAACAGCACAGAGCATCAAAATCACCTACTACAGTGATCAGTGATGGATGAATGTTACTATTATTGCTTAGAATGTAAGATGGGAACGCAGAGAATCCTGCTTCATAGGGTAATGACAAGAACCGACCTGGTGGTGTGCGGGAAAGGTTGATGAACTGTACAGCACTCTACAAATATTAGTTGTCTATTGAATGTCTACTCCACACTTACATAAACCTGAGATTTTATAAGTCAAAGACTTCTAATCATAGTGAGGTGAGCAAAATACAGCTCCTGGCATCTTGGAGCTCACACTCAAGATTGAAAGGCTCAAATAATGGACAAGTAATGCCAGGAAAAATACTAGAACTTGTCCCTTTCCTAAGTGATTTTTTTTCCCATTAACTCCCAGTCTACCCAGCATATAAATAAGACTTTAATTTCAATATGCCATGTGATTTTTATCTGGCTGTCCGAAGATAAGAATTTTTAATAACTATCAAGTAACAACTAACATTTATTGAGCACGTACAGTGTGCCAGCCACTGAGCTAAGCATTTCGCATTTAACCACGACAGCACTATGAGATAGATGCTAGCAGTACTCCCATGTATCAGGTTAGAAAACCAAAGGTCAGGGAAGTTAGATAACAACAAAATCCTTGTGAGTACCTTCACTAATAAAAATCATTCTTAATTGCTACTATCTACTGAGCATCTAGTCTACACAGAGAACAATGCCACACGCTTTATCTCCACTTTCCTATATAATGCAAGATCACGTACTATTTTTATACCAGTTGAGCAGATGAGAAAACTGAGATTCATAAAGATCAAGTAACCTCTTAGCTCAAGATGACTGAGGTGGAAGTGGGAAGACGCCAAATTCAAATCCAGGTCTCCGCGTCCAAAACAACTTGCTCTAAACCTTGTTAAACCACAACAGTGCAACCCCCCCCCCCCCACTGTTCTCCTACATTTTAAGCCAGATGTGCTTTGTCCAACTGGGGTACATTCAACAATAACCCAGACCATCAAGTGCTTCATTGGACCTTCCATAGGGATGCTGAGTCCCTCATAGATATAAGGATAGCTTTTGTCAGAATCATTTGCCAACGTGAATAAAATCAAACTCAATTCACTAAGTTCATTAAGTCATTAAGAGTGTGAGAGGTCCAGCTGAATGAAGAATTATTTCTTAACCTGCCTGACTTGGAGTCTGAGGCTTTGCTGGGTTTTCGGGCTCAGCTAAATGCTCCTCAGAGCCTGTTGCCAGCAAGTGCTTCCGAGAACGGCCCTGGCTCCTCCAGTCCTCTCTGGGCCTCCATGAATAATGGACATTGGACATTAAAAGGCCAAGATGAGAACAGAAGAAGGCTTCCTGGAACTCCTGCGTTCCCATCAGGTAGCCAATGTTCATCGCATTCCCTGCTAAGGTGCTGGAGTAGATTAAAAGGCATTGTTTACACATGCAATCCTTGAGGTACTAAACATTCCTTCAGCCCAGCTCACGGCTGGAGAAACAGCTGGGTGAATACAATGCTTGCCTCAACGTACTTACAGCCCAGTGGGAGAGATTACATACAGACCTGAAATTACATTATGTATTCATTTGTTTACTTGTGCCTTAGATCTCTCCCGCTCCCATATAAACTCCACTAAGGGCTGGGACTTTATTTACTAGACTGGACACACCTGTGTCCTCAACACCTGGAACAGTACCTAGACTATACTAGGTACTCAGTAAATATTTGTTGAACAACTATAATGTGATGCATTAGAATAGGCAAACTTAGAGGTGATATAACAGATCGACTCGCCAGAGAGGAAGAAGAATCTTAATGCTCTTTTGAAGTTTCCAGCATGTTTACAGATAGCTCACAGCGGGGCCCGCAACTCTTGGCCCTCGTGACTCACCGATTCACATTCCCCTGTTTGCAAACTACACCACCCCCAGATCGCAAGCCAGGAATGGCCTGAAGCCCATTTAAGGACTATCCATGGCATCGTTCCTCTCCCTCTGTACCACTGACCCCGCAATAAGCAGCAAGTAAGCAAATTGCAGATATTGATAAACCATGGAGGAGACGAAAAAGAGGGATGGAATAAAGGATTCCTGGAGGGGTGAGATGTTTATATGGAAGCTACAGGCAATCACAAAAGGACCATCAAAGCACAAGGGTCATCTCTCCATGGTACAGGCACTCTTAAAAATTAAATACATTTTGAATGTGTTCCAGTACATAGAGCCCTAAACTCAAAGTTACACAAAACAAATCTTACCTTTACCACACGAGACACTCTGTTTTCCACTAAATTCAATGCCATCCCACTCCATGGTACTTCGTTTGTTTTTTAATGCTGTTCTTCGCTCACTTGACTCACGTGCACTAAAGGGTCCCTAATGGTTCAGCCAGGTCATTAGAGTCTCCATGACACACACAGTTCTGACACCAGATCAGAGGTGTGGTTTAGTGCAAAAGAGCAAAGCTTAGAACCTAGAAGAAGATGTTTATCCTGGTACTAAGCAGTTCTCTTTGCCACGACTCCTTTTCTTCCCCCAAATATACTGTTGCATCCAGCAGAGGCTTCAGTTGTTGGGAAACAAAGAATAAGTGGGGAGGTTGCTTTGCTGTCATGAGGGGATTTCTGGGGTCCAGGAGAGACAAAGGCAGGGCTAGGTGCATTGTAACAAGGGGTTAAAGAACTCACTAAAAATCATTTCTTTTTTCCCAATTTGGAGTTGTGTGGGGAACAGAGAATCCTGAAAGCCTCTTGTGTGGGAAAGGTGAGGAGAGGCTGTCAACTGAACCACTGAAGCTGGGCAAACAAACCCTCCCCCGAGTTGTAAAAAGTAGCAGCCCTCCTCCAACCAAGGGCTTCCCAGGACCTCAGAGGTCTCATTAGCGCTCCGGAAGCACCGCCAGCCCAGGACAAAGGTGGGGCTCAGCAGGCACTCCCTTGGGGGGCCTCTCCCTCCTTCACTACGTGGTTACTTCTTTCGGCAACTCAGAGACCTTTATTTTCTCAATTTTTTTTTTTTTTTTTTTGTGGAAAGTAATATAATCAGAGGTCCTCCCCTTCTGAGCCTCCCAGACTGCACCCCAGAAGCAACCGTTGTTCTCAATTTCTTATGGATCCTTCCAGAGATGGTCCATGAAGATCTAAGTACATATATAATCCATTAATTCTCAACGGGGGCAGTATTGCCCCCAAAGGGGTGAACATTTTTTCCATGAGGGCAGAAATATCTTACTGTTTATGTATAAAGTGCAGATAATACAGTACATAAACAGATCTAATATCTGTGATATTAAATTTTCACTTGGAGGGGCATTAGGAAAAAATATCTTAAAAGGTTCCTTACAGAAGATGTTATGAAAAATAGGTTAAGAAATGCTGGTATAATTCCCCTTTCTTGCGTACATGAGAGGCAGTATGCTGCCCTGGTGTGTCCTGTTCTAGAAGACAGCCTGTCTTGGTCTTGGGTTTCAAATTGTGGTTTGAATCCTGACTCCAACACATATTAGTTGTGGGAAGCTGACCAAGTTTCTTAATGTGCCCTGCTTTGGTTTTCTCATCTGTAAAATAGGGGTAATAGTAGTCGTAACTACCTACCTCATAGGGTAACTGTGAATATGAATGAGTTAATGCATGTAAAGCACTTAGAATAATGTCTGGCACATGGTCGTTACTCTGTAGATGCTTGCCAAATCAGGATTTTTCCACTTAGTAGTATATCTTGGAGGTTGCTCTATATTCCTTTTAATGGCTGCATAATATTCCCTTGTGTGGACATACCATGATTTATCCAGACCAGGAGTGAGCAGATGATAGCCCACAGCCAAATGCAGTCAACCCCGTTTTGGTAAGTCACGTTTTATGGGAACACAGCCATGGCCATTCGTTTGTACATTGTCTATGGCTGCTTTCACACTATGACAGAGACCTTGTGACCCACAAAGCCTAAAACGTTTACTGTCTGGCCCTTTACAGAAAAAGTGTGCCAAGCCCTGGTTTATTCTCTACCAAATAAATTCTCTACTATTAGATCAATCTTCTGCTACATCAAGTATCACAGCAACTGATATTTTTGAACACATATCTTTGAGCACATTTGCAAGAATATCTAAAAGATAAATTTATGGGAGTGGGTTTCTTGGGCCGAAAGATATGTATATTCTTAACCTTCACAGATATTTCCAATTCCTTCCCTATAATTGATGTAACCTCCCTAGAGGTTACATCATTTATACTCCCACCAGCAATGTACAGGCATACTTTTTTTTTTTTTTTTACAGATAATGATAACTACAAGAGGTAAATATTTTTTTAACATCTTTATTGGAGTATAATTGCTTTACAATGGTGTGTTAGTTTCTACTTTATAACAAAGTGAATCAGTTATACATATACATATGTTCCCATATCTCTTCCCTCTTGCATCTCCCTCCCTCCCACCCTCCCTATCCCACCCCTCCAGGCGGCCACAAAGCACTGAGCTGATCTCCCTGTGCTATGCGGCTGCTTCCCACTAGCTATCTACCTTACGTTTGGTAGTGTATATATGTCCATGCCTCTCTCTCGCTTTGTCACAGCTTACCCTTCCCCCTCCCCATATCCTCAAGTCCATTCTCTAGTAGGTCTGTGTCTTTATTCCAGTCTTACCCCTAGGTTCTTCATGACATTTTTCTGAAATTCCATATATATGTGTTAGAAAATGGTATTTGTCTTTATCTTTCTGACTTACTTCACTCTGTATGACAGACTCTAGGTCTATCCACCTCATTACAAATAGCTCAATTTCGTTTCTTTTTATGGCTGAGTAATATTCCATTGTATATATGTGTCACATCTTCTTTATCCACTCATCCAATGATGGACACTTAGGTTGTTTCCATCTCCGGGCTATTGTAAATAGAGCTGCAATGAACATTTTGGTACATGACTCTTTTTGAATTATGGTTTTTTCAGGGTATATGCCCAGTAGTGGGATTGCTGGGTCATATGGTAGTTCTATTTGTAGATTTTTAAGGAACCTCCATACTGTTCTCCACAGTGGCTGTATCAATTTATATTCCCACCAACAGTGCAAGAGGGTTCCCTTTTCTCCACACCCTCTGCAGCATTTATTGTTTCTAGATTTTTTGATGATGGCCATTCTGACTGGTGTGAGATGATATCTCATTGTAGTTTTGATTTGCATTTCTCTAATGATTAATGATGTTGAGCATTCTTTCATGTGTTTGTTGGCAGTCTGTATATCTTCTTTGGAGAAATGTCTATTTAGGTCTTATGCCCATTTTTGGATTGGGTTTTTTTTGTTGTTGTTATTGAGCTGCATGAGCTGCTTATAAATTTTGGAGATTAATCCTTTGCCAGTTGCTTCATTTGCAAATATGTTCTCCCATTCTGAGGGTTGTCTTTTGGTCTTGTTTATGGTTTCCTTTGATGTGCAAAAGCTTTTAAGTTTCATTAGGTCCCATTTGTTTATTTTTGTTTTTATTTCCATTTCTCTGGGAGGTGGGTCAGAAAGGATCTTGCTGTGATTTATGTCATAGAGTGTTCTGCCTATGTTTTCCTCTAAGAGTTTGACAGTGTCTGGCCTTACATTTAGGTCTTTAATCCATTTTGAGCTTATTTTTGTGTATGGTGTTAGGGAGTGATCTAATCTCATACTTTTACATGTACCTGTCCAGTTATCCCAGCACCATTTACTGAAGAGGCTGTCCTTTCTCCACTGTACATTCCTGCCTCCTTTATCAAAGATAAGGTGACCATATGTGCATGGGTTTATCTCTGGGCTTTCTATCCTGTTCCATGATCTATCTTTCTGTTTTTGTGCCAGTACCATACTGTCTTGATTACGGTAGCTTTGTAGTATAGTCTGAAGTCAGGGAGCCTGATTCCTCCGGCTCCGTTTTTCGTTCTCAAGATTACTTTGGCTATTCAGGGTCTTTTGTGTTTCCATACAAATTGTGAAATTTTTTGTTCTAGTTCTGTGAAAAATACCAGTGATAGTTTGATAGGGATTGCATTGGATCTGTAGATTGCTTTGGGTAGTAGAGTCATTTTCACAATGTTGATGCTTCCAATCCAAGAACATCGTATATCTCTCCATCTGTTTGTATCATCTTTAATTTCTTTCATCAGTGTCTTATAGTTTTCTGCATACAGGTCTTTTGTCTCCTTAGGTAGGTTTATTCCTAGATATTTTATTCTTTTTGTTGCAGTGGTAAATGGGAGTGTTTTCTTGATTTCACTTTCAGATTTTTCATCATTAGTGTATAGGAATGCCAGAGATTTCTGTGCATTAATTTTGTATCCTGCTACTTTACCAAATTCATTGATTAGCTCTAGTAGTTTTCCGGTAGCATCTTTAGGATTCTCTATGTATAGTATAATGTCATCTGCAAACAGTGACAGCTTTACTTCTTCTTTTCCGATTTGGATTCCTTTTATTTCCTTTTCTTCTCTGATTGCTGTGGCTAAAACTTCCAAAACTATGTTGAATAATAGTGGTGAGAGTGGGCAACCTTGTCTTGTCCCTGATCTTAATGGAAATGCTTTCAGTTTTTCACCATTGAGAACGATGTTGGCTGTGGGTTTGTCATATATGGCCTTTACTATGTTGAGGAAAGTTCCCTCTATGCCTACTTTCTGCAGGGTTTTTATCATAAATGGGTGTTGAATTTTGTCGAAAGCTTTCTCTGCATCTATTGAGATGATCATATGGTTTTTCTCCTTCAATTTGTTAATATGGTTTATCACATTGATTGTTTTGCATATATTGAAGAATCCTTGCATTCCTGGGATAAACCCCACTTGATCATGGTGTATGATCCTTTTAATGTGCTGTTGGATTCTGTTTGCTAGTATTTTGTTCAGGATTTTTGCATCTATGTTCATCAGTGATATTGGCCTGTAGTTTTTTTTCTTTGTGACATCCTTGTCTGGTTTTGGTATCAAGGTGATGGTGGCCTCGTAGAATGAGTTTGGGAGTGTTCTTCCCTCTGCTATATTTTGGAAGAGTTTGAGAAGGATAGGTGTTAGCTCTTCTCTAAATGTTTGATAGAATTCGCTTATGAAGCCATCTGGTCCTGGGCTTTTGTTTGCTGGAAGATTTTTAATCACAGTTTCAATTTCAGTGCTTGTGATTGGTCTGTTCATATTTTCTATTTCTTCCTGAGTCAGTCTTGGCAGGTTGGGCATTTCTAAGAATTTGTCCATTTCTTCCAGGTTGTCCATTTTATTGGCATAGAGTTGCTTGTAGTAATCTCTCATGATCTTTTGTATTTCTGCAGTGTCAGTTGTTACTTCTCCTTTTTCATTTCTAATTCTATTGATTTGAGTCTTCTCCCTTTTTTTCTTGATGAGTCTGGCTAATGGTTTATCAATTTTGTTTATCTTCTCAAAGAACCAGCTTTTAGTTTTATTGATCTTTGCTATCGTTTCCTTCATTTCTTTTTCATTTATTTCTTATCTGATTTTTATGATTTCTTTCCTTCTGCTAACTTTGGGGTGTTTTTGTTGTTCTTTCTCTAATTGCTTTAGGTGCAAGGTTAGGTTGTTTATTCGAGATGTTTCCTGTTTCTTAAGGTAGGATTGTATTGCTATAAACTTCCCTCTTAGAACTGCTTTTGCTGCATCCCATAGATTTTGGGTCGTCATGTCTCCATTGTCATTTGTTTCTAGGTATTTTTTAATTTCCTCTTTGATTTCTTCAGTGATCACTTCGTTATTAAGTAGTGTATTGTTTAGCCTCCATGTGTTTGTATTTTTTACAGATCTCTTCCTGTAATTGATATCTAGTCTCATAGCGTTGTGGTCGGAAAGGATACTTGATACGATTTCAATTTTCTTAAATTTACCAAGGCTTGACTTGTGACCCAAGATATGATCTATCCTGGAGAATGTTCCATGAGCACTTGAGAAAAATGTGTATTCTGTTGTTTTTGGATGCAATGTCCTATAAATATCAATTAAGTCCATCTTGTTTAATGTATCATTTAAAGCTGTGTTTCCTTATTTATTTTCATTTTGGATGATCTGTCGATTGGTGAAAGTGGGGTGTTAAAGTCCCCTACTATGAATGTGTTACTGTCGATTTCCCCTTTTATGGCTCTTAGTATTTGCCTTATGTATTGAGGTGCTCCTATGTTGGGTGCATAAATATTAACAATTGTTATATCTTCTTCTTGGATCGATCCCTTGATCATTATGTAGTGTCCTTCTTTGTCTCTTCTAATAGGCTTTATTTTAAAGTCTATTTTGTCTGATATGAGAATTGCTACTCCAGCTTTCTTTTGGTTTCCATTTGCATGAAATATCTTTTTCCATTCCCTTACTTTCAGTCTGTATGTGTCTCTAGGTCTGAAGTGGGTCTCTTGTAGACAGCAAATATATGGGTCTTGTTTTTGTATCCATTCAGCCAATCTGTGTCTTTTGGTGGGAGCATTTACTCCATTTACATTTAAGGTAATTTTTGACATGTATGTTCCTATTCCCATTTTCTTAATTGTTTTGGGTTCATTGTTGTAGGTCTTTTCCTTCTCTTGTGTTTCTTGCCTAGAGAAGTTCCTTTAGCAGTTGTTGTAAAGCTGGTTTGGTGGTGCTGAACTCTCTCAGCTTTTGCTTGTCTGTAAAGGTTTTAATTTCTCCATCAAATATGAATGAGATCCTTGCTGGGTAGAGTAATCTTGGTTGCAGGTTTTTCTCCTTCATCACTTTAAATATGTCCTGCCAGTCCCTTCTGGCTTGCAGAGTTTCTGCTGAAAGATCAGCTGTTAACCTTATGGGGATTCCCTTGTGTGTTATTTGTTGTTTTTCCCTTGCTGCTTTTAATATGTTTTCTTTGTATTTAATTTTTGACAGTTTGATTAATATGTGTCTCGGCGTATTTCTCCTTGAATTTATCCTGTATGGGACTCTTTGTGCTTCCTGGACTTGGTTAACTATTTCCTTTCCCATATTAGGGAAGTTTTCAACTATAATCTCTTCAAATATTTTCTCAGTCCCTTTCTTTTCCTCTTCTTCTTCTGGAACCCCTATAATTCGAATGTTGGTGCGTTTAATGTTGTCCCAGAGGTCTCTAAGACTGTCCTCAGTTCTTTTCATTCTTTTTTCTTTATTCTGCTCTGCAGTAGTTATTTCCACTATTTTATCTTCTAGGTCACTTATCCCTTCTTCTGTCTCAGTTATTCTGCTATTGATCCCATCTAGAGTTTTGTGTTTTTTTTGTTTTTTTGTTTTTTTTGTTTTTTGCGGTACGCGGGCCTCTTACTGCCGTGGCCTCTCACATTGCGGAGCACAGGCTCCAGATGCACAGGCCCAGCGGCCATGGCTCATGGGCCCAGCCACTCCGCAGCATGTGGGATCCTCCCAGACCGGGGCCCAAACCCGTCTCCCCTGCATCGGCAGGCGGACTCTCAACCACTGCGCCACCAGGGAAGCCCTAGAGTATTTTTGATTTCATTTATTGTGTTGTTCATGGTTGTTTGTTTCACCTTTAGTTCTTCTAGGTCCTTGTTAAATGTTTCTTGCATTTTGTCCATTGTATTTCCAAGATTTTGGATCATCTTTACTATCATTATTCTGAATTCTTTTTCAGGTAGACTGCCTATTTCCTCTTCATTCGTTAGGTCTGGTGGGTTTTTACCTTGCTCCTTCAACTGCTGTGTGTTTTTCTGTCTTCTCATTTTGCTTATCTTACTGTGTTTGGGGTCTCCTTTTTGCAGGCTGCAGGTTCGTAGTTCCCGTTGTTTTTGGTGTCTGTCCCCAGTGGCTAAGGTTGGTTCAGTGGGTTGTGTACGCTTCCTGGTGGAGGGGACTAGTGCCTGTGTTCTGGTGGATGAGTCTGGATCTTGTCTTTCTGGTGGGCAGGTCCACGTCTGGTGGTGTGTTTTGGGGTGTCTGTGGACTTATTATGATTTTAGGCAGCCTCTCTGCTAATGGGTGGGGTTGTGTTCCTGTCTTGCTAGTTGTTTGGCACAGGGTGTCCAGCACTGTAGCTTGCTGGTCTTTGAGTGAAGTTGGGTGCTGGTGTTGAGATGGAGATCTCTGGGAGATTTTCGCCGTTTGATATTATGTGGAGCTGGGAGGTCTCTTGTGGACCAGTGTCCTGAAGTTGGCTCTCCCACATCAGAGGCACAGCACTGACTCCTGACTGCAGCACCAAGAGCCTTTCATCCACACGGCTCAGAATAAAACACAGAAAAAGTAGAAAGAAAGAATTAGTAGAAGTAGAAAGAAAGAAAGAAAGAAAGGAGGGAGGGAGGGAGGGAGGAAGGAAGGAGGGAAGGAAGGAAAAAAGAAAGAAAGAAAGAAGAAAAGTAAAATAAAATAAAGTAAGATAAAATATAATAAAGTTATTAAAATTAAAAAATAATTATTAAGAAAACAAAACAAACAAAAAAAAACGGACGGATAGAACCCTAGAACAAATGGTGGAAGCAAAGCTATACAGACAAAATCTCACATAGAGGCATACACATACACACTTACAAAAAGAGGAAGAGGGGAAAAAATCATAAATCTTGCTCTCAAAGCCCACCTCCTTAATTTGGGATGATTCGTTGTCTATTCAGGTATTCCACAGATGCAGGGTACATCAAGTTGATTGTGGAGCTTTAATCCGCTGCTCCTGAGGCTGCTGGGAGAGATTTCCCTTTCTCTTCTTTGTTCTCACAGCTCCCGTGTCTCAGCTTTGGATTTGGCCCCGCCACTGCGTGTAGGTCGCAGGACGGCGTCTGTTCTTCGCTCAGACAGGACAGGGTTAAAGGAGCCGCTGATTCGGGGGCTCTGGCTCACTCAGGCCGTGGGTGGGGGGGGGAGGGAGGGGCACGGAGTGCGGGGCGGGCCTGCGTCGGCAGAGGCCGGCGTGACGTTGCACCAGCCTGAGGCGCGCCGTGCGTTCTTCCGGGGAAGTTGTCCCTGAATCACGGAAACCTGGCAGTGGCGGGCTGCACAGGCTCCCCGGAAGGGGGGTGTGGAGAGTGACCTGTGCTCGCACACAGGCTTCTTGGTGGCGGCAGCAGCGGCCTTAGCGTCCCATGCCCGTCTCTGCTGTCCACGCTTTTAGCCGCGGCTCGCGCCCGTCTCTAGAGCTCCTTTAAGCAGCGCTCTTAATCCCCTCTCCTCGCGCACCAGGAAACAAAGAGGGAAGAAAAAGTCTCTTGCCTCTTCGGCAGGTCCAGACTTTTCCCCGGACTCCCTCCCAGCTAGCTGTGACGCACTAGCCGCTTCAGGCTGTGTGCACGCCAACCCCAGTCCTCTCCCGGCGCTCCGCTTGGACCGAAACCCGAGCCTCAACTCCCTGCCCCGCCCGCCCCGGAGGGTGAGGAGACAAGCCTCTTGAGCTGGTGAGTGTTGGTCGGCCCTGATTCTCTGTGCGGGAATCTCTCCGCTTTGCCCTCCGCACCCCTGTTGCTGTGCTCTCCTCCGCGGCGCCGAAGCTCCCTCTCTCCGCCACCCGCAATCTCCGCCCGCGAAGGGGCTTGAGTGTGTGGAAACTTTTCCTCCTTCACAGCTCCCTTCCACTGGTGCAGGTCCCGTCCCTACCCTTTGGTCTCTGTTTTTTCTTTTTTCTTTTGCCCTACCCAGGTACATGGCGGGTTTCTTGCCTTTTGGGAGGTCTGAGGTCTTCTGCCAGCGTTCAGTAGGTGTTCTGTAGGAGTTGTTCCAAGTGTACATGTATTTCTGGTGTATCTGTGGGGAAGAAGGTGATCTCCGCGTCTTACTCTTCCGCCATCTTCCCGGAAGCTCCCAGGCATCCCTTTTTACCTCTCCCTAGCCAAATGAGGATGTTATCTCATTTTCAGTTTTTGTCAGTCTCATAGGTAAAAGACAACTGTTATAACCTTGTTGTTTATATATTTATTTTGTGATGAGACTGAGTGTTTTTCTTAATGAATACCTTCCTTTAAGAGAAAACAACTCCAACAGTAGCTGGCAGATACTGTGGCCAAGAGTTTTATCTTTGCAACAATTCATGTGAGCTAGGTAGCATTATCCCTATTTTACAGATGAGGAAACTGAGGCACAAAGAAGTCAAGATCAGACACATGGGAGTACTGTAGTTAAAAAAAACTGACCTTGGAATCAGACTACCTGGGTTTCACCCACATCTCCACCACAACTATTAGCTGTGTGACCTTGGGCAAGGAATTTAACCCCTCTCTGCTTCAGTTTCCTTTTTCTTCTTTAGGTAGTACTCACCTTATAGTGTGATGTCAGGAAATAAACTAGGACTTTTATGCTATTGGTTTTAAGTGGTGAAGCCACGATTCAAATCCAGATCTCTGTGATCTGGAATAGAAGCTCTTAAACACTTAAGCTATTTCTTTTAGTGACAGTGTATGATTACTAAACATTTTATATTCACTGAATTTATACCTAGGCCTTTTCTCATGCTTAGAGGCCTTTAGGAAAAGCACCAACTCCATCCATTGCGGAAAAAATACAAACCTGAGCATGTCTCGACTTGCTTAGTCACAACTGTTTGGAAATTCTGGAACATGAAACCATTCAGGGAAAGGACTGCCAAGGAAACATGAAAGCTATTAAATCGTTCAGGTGTTTCAGATCATTCCCATCTGAAATAGCACAGACAGTACAGAATTAGCTTTTAGAAAGACACAGATAAGAGAGATGTTTTGAATGTTTTTTATCTACACATAACTATGCAGCCTCAGTTCATTTTTTGAGTGCAGCTGACTCTCCTCACAAAACAGCCTCCCAGCCAATTAAACAATCAATCGATTCATGTTTATTGAGTACCCGTATGCTAAGCACTATGTGCTTAATACCCAAAATACAGCAGTAAACAAAGTTGACACATTCTCCATCGACACAGGATTTAAAATCTAGTGCAATGCTGTCCAATAACAATTTCTACAGTGATAAAGACATTCAACTTCTGTACTGTCCAATATGGTAACCTCTAGCCACATGTGGCTATTAATCACTTAAAATATGACGAAGGAACTGAATTTTTACTCTCAATTAACTTTATTGCGTTTAGATAGCCCTAAGGCCTTGACACAGTGCCTGGTACACAATTGGCACCCAACCTGTGTTGGTTAATGAACGCCAAATGATGGATGACTCTGTAAATGGATGGATCGATGAATGGATGGACATATATATATAAAGCAAGAATCTCTTCTGACTCATGCAACTCTAAAGAAATGATTCCAAAGTGTGTTCCTTCCAAAAGTAACACTTGTTCTAAATTAGATATTTGAAAAGAGGTGATCTCAGAGTGTACGAATAGATAGGAATTCTTGCTGATAAGTGGTGTCGGTGATAGTCAGGCGGAGGTAACTGAGGTATCAGCTCATTTTTATTTAGGTGTTATTTTTAGGTATACTCTGTGCTCTGTGAATCCTACAAAGGGCTTAGCAACTTAAAATTGCTAGTGGGATTTGCTCAAGCAGACATGCTGTGTAACAATTTATCACCATGACAGGCGCTAAGGGGTTCAAGGCAACTTGCTGATGCCCCACTTCCCAGAGTCAGAGCTCAGGAGGAAATATACTGTGTTAGGGAAATTAGAACCCTCCAAATAGATTCTTCAGTGTATTAATATCTCTGCTGGGCTCAACATTGGCCATTTCTGTTTACAACTTGCTTATCTTTATTTGTATCCGTCCAATTTCAAACATACCACTAGGAAGACATATTGCCAGCTGTTTCAAGTTTTAAAAGGACAGTTTGATCAACACCATCTATTTAAACCCCATATACACACTATGGTGAGAAGGTGGTCCAAAATAGAGTAAAACAAAAGTGCTAAAGGAAAATAGATCTTGTGAGTATTCTGGGAATGCAAGTCTCTCCAGGTTAAATCACATTCCCTTCAGCACAGAAGCACCAGTGGAGATTTATATCATACTATATTTTACTTCTTCAGTGCAGATTAGTCTCAAACTCTAACACCAGCCTAGCAAAAAACTTCTGTTGGGTTTGAAAATTCATGTGCTGGAGACATAAACTGAGAAAAAGAAAGGCCTGAATGAAGGCTGAGCCCTGCAATTCCCTGGGGCAGGTCAGGAGTAGATAAGTAAGCTATCATATATAGAACGGATCAGCAACAAGGTCCTACTGTATAACACAGGTAACTATATTCAGTATCCCATGATAAACCATAATGGAAAAGAATATGAAAAAAAAGAATGTATATATTTGTGTAACAATCGCTTTGCTGTACAGCAGAAATTAACACAACAATGTAAATCAACCATACTTCAATATAAAAAAAAAATGAGTAAAGGAAACAGGGGAGGGGACGGCCAAGATCCCCACCCGGACAATAGCAAAGGCTCAAAACACTCCCAGTTATTGAGCTGAGCAGTGCCATGACTTCTCCCGCTCTCGGAAACACAGAAAGTGGCTTATTAGAAATCAGGCAGCAGGCACACAGCCTCTGAAAGGTCCACAAGGGAGAGAGAGGGGGAAACATCACTCTATCATGTCTCCCCTGGATCCTTGGTTTTATAGTTCGGGATTTATGTCCTCATTTATTCTGTGTCTGGTCCCCTAAAGGACGTAAGACAATCGCGATTCTGTATGAGAACCATGCACGGGATTTTTTGAGGGAAAAAAAAAAAAAAAAATTCAGACTTTCTAACTAATTCAGATGAAGGTGGTTATAAGGGGAAAGAAAAAAACTGGAGAAATGAGGCACAGTAATAGCAAGGAAATTTTTACTCTATGCCTTTTATATGTTTGGTTTAAAGCCTGAAAATGTGATATTTATTCAAAAAATAAATTAAAAGTTTGAATGTGTATCATTAAACGCTCTCAGATGACTTTGAAAGCAAGTCTTTTCCCCGCCTAAGCTACCATCTCAGGAAAATACAAGTAAGCATTTCATCGTCAGGATGAACAATTCCTTCAGTCTTTCGAATGTCAAACCTCTTTAAGCATATTTTCTGGAGCTGAGCATTTTCGTCTGATTCCTTCTCCCTGTGGGCATTAAAATCCTAAATTAAGAACCCAAGGATTAACCAAAGAAATTAGAGACCCTCTTCGTGAGTGGGGGATTCCTGACAATCACAGAGCTTAAAATCTTTTTAATTATCTCTGTTAATTGACGGGATAATAAGCATCGATTCTACATACATGTGTGTTGGCCGCATCACAGAAATTACCCGTCATGTTTTATTCATGCAGGGGCCGCAGGCTGCTCCAGTGACCAGTAGAAGCAGTTTTCTCTCTCAAGCAAGCGTCAGAAAGGTCTGCAAAATGACAGTCACCAGTGGAAAATGAAAGGCTCTCACTTCTTCTCCCATTACATGGTAAGATAATTAAAGCCCAGACCAATAAAACATCGAGCATTCTTATTCAGAAATCCAATTTTCACTACATCAGGGCAGGTAGTTAAATGCTTTAAGCCATCTGCTGGCAACTTCACCAGCTCGGCCCATAGCAAAGCCACGTTTTTGTTTTTGTTTTGTTTTTTTCATGTGGTTTTGCCAACAATGACCAACCAAAGAGAGGAGAAGAGTCTGACAAGGGAGCCCCTTGCATTGTTGACGAGCTTGGGGCCCCAGTGCCTGCTGGCTTGTGGATAACAAATCCAAAATAACTGTTTGATTAAAAACAGACGGACGAAAAAGATATCGCGTAAAATATGTAACGTGTGAGGGTCAAATTCTGCTACGTACTAACTGTATTTTCAGAAAGCCTGAATCTCTACCCTTCTGTGGGAGTGTGCTGGCCGTCACCATAGGGGTTTAATAGCAGGGTCCCGTTATAAAGACAGGATCATCCCAATGCCGACCATTAGGGCATCACAACAGCACAGACATACAGAAATAGGTTGACAAAATGTAGATACCAAAGTTATTATAGAGGCTAAATAAATAAATAAGGACCCAGCTACACAGTATGTGGAGGCAACTGGGACACTGACCGGGATGCATGGAGTTCCATGAAGGCGGGTACCGTTATTGGCAAAGAAGCATCGTGAGTGAGGGTATATAAGCTGTAGGTATCAGGTCCGAAAACAGGCTCTTGGGCAGGTTACTTAAGCTCTCTGAGCTTGTTTGTTATTACACTGCAAGTATTTAAATAAGCTAATGTTTCTAAAGTTACACAGGGACTTCCATTTCTGGGAAGATGGAGTAGACATATTTTCCCTAATCCTCCTACTAAGTACAGCTAAAAACCCTGGACATTATACGCAAAACAAACACAAGTGTAAAAGGTGGAGGAGAGAAGACAGACTTAAGGGACTCCAGGATTCAAACCACAAGGCACTGGATTCCCTGGGGTTTCTTTTTGCAACATATATCCCAGGCCGCCCCGCGGCATGTGGGATCCTCCCGGACTGGGGCACGAACCCACGTCCCCTGCATCGGCAGGCGGACTGTCAGCCACTGCACCACCAGGGAAGCCCCAAACATTTTTTTAATGTTTTTTCCAGATGCTTTGACACTGTGTGTAAATAGTCTAAATGTTCCATGATATTGTGAAATTCAGGTATAGGGGAAAATGATATATTATCACCTGAACTGTCTGTAAATACTGCTATGCCTTGTTTTTTTTTGGGGGGGGGGCTGCATTGGGTCTTTGTTGCTCGCGCGGGCTTTCTCTAGTTGCGGCAAGCGGGGGCTACTCTTCGTTATGGTGCATGGGCTTCTCATTGCGGTGGCTTCTCTTGTTGCGGAGCACGGGCTCTAGGCATGCAGGCTTCAGTAGTTGTGACACGCAGGTTCAGTAGTTGTGGCTCACGGGCTCTAGAGCACGGGCTCAGTAGTTGTGGCGCACGGGCTCAGTAGTTGTGGCGTACGGGCTTAGTTGCTCCGCGGCATGTGGGATCTTCCCGGACCAGGGCTCAAACCCGTGTCCCCTGCCTTGGCAGGCAGATTCTTAACCACTGCGCCACCAGGGAAGCCCTGCTACGCCTTTTTGAGCCTAAGTTTGATTCAGTCTTGAGGAGGAGGTTATGAATAAACCTGATTCCCAGTATTTTGCTTCCATCAGCACCATCGTCATCACCATCATCATCATCACCACCATCTTCATCATGCTTCTTGCCCATTTGTTTACCCCACCCTCCTATTCCAGTCTCTGCCCCAAGAGGTTGATTTCTCAGACTCCACCTCCCAGGCCTCCTTCCTGCTGGTTCCCTGATTGGTTTGGTCAACGGGAGGCACAGGCTGGAGATCAGAGCCTGGGGTATCTCTTCCCCACTCCCTCCCTGATTTGCCTCATGTGTAGCCGCTGCTGTCTCCCTTCATCCACAACTTCTGTCAAGTGGCCCCTGCTCCAAGAATCCTGCCCTCTCTGGGCTCCATCATCTGATTTCCTCTCCTTGCTCCTTCAGGACATGAGTGATAAGTCTCCCCTCGCTTTAGTCTCTGGGTGCCTCGACATCCGTGTTTATTTTCCTAACCGTGACCGCTGAGTGATCCCTTCGTGGGTGTCTCTGATGCCATCCGAGTTAGAGTCTGTGTCCTGCCAGGATCCTGATGACACGTCATCTCTACTGTCATCTTCTCTGTGTCTATTATTGATTGCTCCCTGTGTATCAGACACTGTGCTTTCCATGAGAAACGTATTTCCATGAGGAAAGTATTATTTTATAAATGAGAAAGTAGACTTGGCCATTTTAAAGATCTTATCCCAGGTAACACAAATAGTAAATGGCAGAGTCAGAATTCAAACTACTCCAGAGCCTCTTTTTAACCACTGCCAACAGTTCTGCAATACAGTCCATGTCAGAATCATCTGGCGTGTTTCTTACAAATCCAGATTCTCAGAAACCTACTCAGAGCTCTCCGCTGAGGAAACCAGCTGTTGGTTTTAACGTGGGCAGTGAAGCTGGCTTAGTGTCATCACCTGCTCCGAGGGAGCTAATTGCATAGGTTAACTGACAACCGATGGGGCGGGCTGGCATTAAAACTCTGACCAGTACGAGCAACAGTAATTAGTGAGATCAATCAAACTCTCTCTCCTTCCCGTAGTTAAATGAAAAATGCTAAGGAAATTAGTCGGGAGGTAGAGGGAGGACAGAAAAGAAAACCATAAAGAGAAGCAGGCCATTAATGAGCAAGTGGAGTGGCCATATGCTGGAGCAGTGACCAGTGATGCAGTAATGACAGCAGTGTCCCTGGAGCCAAGCAGAAGCCGGAACAATGACTATTCCTGGCTTCTCTTGAGATCTATCTCCTCTCACCCATCAACTCACCAGCGATCTAAGTAATCGCTGGTCATGTCTTCCCTGACCCAGACTCATTTGACTGAGCTGACATCCCCCAGCTTTTACAGAGCAAGCTCTAAGCAAACACAAGAGAAATAGCCTTCCTACTGGTCTTGCTGAATTTACTCTGTTCGTTTCTCTAAACCATTGTTCACACTGAAGACTGAGTGACGTCTCCAGACTGTAAATCTAAGTTTATCAGCCTCCTTGCCTAAAACTCACAAATGGTTTCCTATTCTCTTGACATAAAGTGAAAATTCCCTACCGTGGCCTCCCAGGTCCTGCGTCGTCTAGTCACCGTGCCTCCTCTTCATCCTCACCTGGAGCCTCCCTCCCCCTCAGCCTCTCTGGTCCAGCTACCCTGGCCTTCTTTCAGTCCCTCCCAATCACCACACTCCCTCCTGCCACTGGGTTTACCACCGGCTGTTCCATCTGCCTACACTGTGGATCCCTTGCCCTTTCACCTACTTCATTCCATCCTACTCGGCATCAAACATCACTTCCCCAGGGGTGTCTCCCTCACCTCCCTGACTGACACCAACCTCATAGCATCCCCCTTGTACGGTATTGTCACAGGGGTGACTTCTGTTGCGATTACGTGATTAATATCAGTCTTGACCACTAAGCTCTCTGGGATCAAAGTCCATGGCTGAGTTTTCTCACTGTTGTGTCCCCAGTACCTTGTACGGTGTCTGGCCCACAGCAGACACTCAAATATGTGTTGACTATGGCATGACTAGTTTAATGTCTGCCTGCAAATAACACTAGGGAAAGGCTCTTCTACAAGGGCCACTGTATAGTTGCCATGGAACGAATGACAGTAGTAACAGTGGGCAAGTAACTGTCGCTTAGGAAGGGCCAACACACAACAGGAGAGCAGAGTATGCATGGCTGTATGCACAGTACCCAGGACCAAGCACTCCACTTGGAAGGGGAGCCCAACCCTTCTGCAGCCGCAACATCTACTTTAGCACCTAGGTCAATGCCCAGAAGGTCAGTGGCGCTTGGCTGTCCTTTATCGAGTTTCATTTAAGCTTGCAGGTCTATTTCCAGAGCTCATGGCTACAACTTGGTAGCCAAAATGGTGCCAGTTTGGTGCTTGTTACCCACCTCAATCCCGCTTTCAACTGAGTTGGAAAATTAAAGAGAACAAATTTACAGCTTTGATTGCAAACTGAAAAAGTGATACAATTAACACAAATGTCTTTGATTGCCTCTTGAAAAACATTTGTAAATCAAAATTGGTAATGCTTTTAAGGGTATGACATATTCTTTCAAATTATCCATGAGAGAGGGAAATTGTTTCGGATCATGCAAATGTGTGAATTTATGCCTAATAAATGAAAAATATTTTTCCTTATGTAATTCCCTTTAGGGGACCTACTTTAGTTCAAAAAAGTTTTTGAACACTTGTCAGGTGCCAGGTATTCTGCTGGGCCAGGGGTAGGAGTTATGGAGAATCTGCAGAACTCTTGCTGTCAAGGGCCTCACGCTCTGATGGAGGAGTTCATGGCAAAAGAAAATAACACGAGCCATGTTGCAAGTGTACGTCGTGTAAAATGTACATAGGATAAAGTGCACACCCTTTGTCCTATGAAGGAGATAAGGGTGCAGAGTGTTTTTGTTTGTTTGTTTTGTTTTTTTGCGGTACGCGGGCCTCTCACCGCTGTGGCCCCTCCCGCCGCAGAGCACAGGCTCCGGACACGCAGGCCCAGCGGCCACGGCCCATGGGCCCAGCCGCTCCGTGGCACGCGGGACCCTCCCGGACCGGGGCATGAACCCACGTCCCCTGCATCGGCAGGCGGACTCTCGACCACTGCGCCACCAGGGAAGCCTGGGTGCAGAGTTTTTTGAAAATTAGGAGTAGCTCATGGAGAAGGCCGTAAAAAGTCCAAGATATCATAGAGTCCAGCTTCCTAACTTTACAAGTAAGAAAAATGAGGTCCCCAAAGGTCACGATCTCTTAACTAGTTAGTGCCAAAGCAGATCTCGAACCCAAAAGTTCCCTTTAAAGAGCTGTCAAAGATATGACCAAGTTCTACTGTTCTTACTGGCTTTCTCCAAACCACTCCAGCCACTGGGGGTTGAAGTATCAAGCAAATGTTGTTTGCTTTTTTTTTTTTTTTCTGTACACCGGCCTCTCACTGCTGTGGCCTCCCCCGTTGCGGAGCACAGGCTCCGGATGCGCAGGCTCAGCGGCCATGGCACACAGGCTTAGTTGCTCCGCGGCATGTGGGATCTTCCCGGACTAGGACACGAACCCGCGTCCCCTGCATCGGCGGGCGGACTCTCAACCACTGCGCCACCAGGGAAGCCCTTGTCTGCTTTTTATAAGGGAGCAGCAAGGTCCATCTTCCTGCCTCCCATCTGGTCCCTTTCCACTCTCCTTCCCATATATCAGGTGGAATAACTTCCCCAAATGCAGATCTGATCATGCCACCCCTTTCCTTCCCACTACCCTTAGGCTAACAACCTGGGTCCATCCTAAGGCTCACTCCAAGTGCTCTGGTCCTGACCCTTGACTGCAGCCTCCTCTTCCACCACTCTCTCCTTCCCTCTCCATGTTCCAGCCATGCTGTTCTTCCTCTGGTTCTTCAATCTTGCCATGCTTTCTCCCGCTTCCGGGGCTCAGCACGCACTGTTCCCTCTGCTTGGAACACTCTTCCTCCTTCTTCACCTAATGATTCATTGGGTTGAGATAAAATACCATTACCCTGACCTGTAGACTGGGTTCGTCCTTCCCTGCCCTCTGTATGCGCTCTGCCATTGCTCTGTATTGAATCACGGGTTGAACATCTGCCTTGTGCGCTAGACTCTAAGCCCCAAGAGCGTGGGAACATCTCAGTCGTTCACTGATGCGTCCCCACGCCCTAGCACAGTATGTAGATTCTTAGGGAGGCTAAGCTGCTGGAACAAATAACACTTCAAATCCTCAGTCTTTTACAGAACAAGAAGTTATTTTTTTCTTTTTCATGTGACAGTTCAGAGTCAGGGTTCCAGGTGGATGGCAGTCCTACTCCATGCCACGATGTAGGGACACAGGCTGATGGGGCTTGTGGCTTGCAAAGTACTCCTGATAATTTCTGTGTTAATTGGCTGGAAACAGGAAAGGGCACGGGAAGAGGCTGCATAGAAGGCAACCACTTCTCTCCTGCTCCTTTTCCATTGGAGGGCATTTGGTCATACGGTCACAAAAGGCTGCACAAAAGGCTAGGATATGTGGGCCAGCCATTGCCGAGTATTGTACTTCTTTACCACGTGACAAAGGGAGAAAGGATTTTGAAAGACAGATGGCAGCTCCACCAGAATGCTCAGGGCAGATTTACTGAAAATAAATTAATTTTTAAATCATTATATTGCTCTACTTTAGATGCTGATATCAATACCCAAACTCCTAGAATCATTATGTTTCTATCATTTTGTTGGCAGCATTTCAATATCCAAACAACTGGCTTTAATAAAAGGTAAGGCCTGGTGTGACAGAGATGTATGTGTTTCTTCTCTACCATGAGAGCATGCCAAGAGTTAAAAATAATAGGACACCAAAGAATGCCAACGATGTAAGAGAACTTGTAGATAAATCATCAAGCATTTATGATGTTCTTTTTATTCTTGTTTTTATTTTTTTATAAATTTATTTATTTTGGGCTGCATTGGGTCTTCGTTGCTGCGCGCGGGCTTTCTCTAGTTGTGGCGAGCGGGGGCTACTGTTCCTTGTGGTGTGCAGGCTTCTCATTGCGGTGGCTTCTCTTTGTTGTGGAGCATGGGCTCTAGACATGCAGGCTTCAATAGTTGTGGCTTGCGAGCTGTAAAGAGCAGGCTCACTACTTGTGGCACACAGGCTTTGTTGCTCCACGGCATGTGGGATCTTCCCAGACCAGGGCTCGAACCCATGTCCCTTGCATTGGCAGGCGGATTCTTAACCACTGCGCCATCAGGGAAGTCCCTGATGTTCTTTTTAAACATTTGGGAATTGAGGTCCAGTGGTAGGAATTAGCTCACCCAAATTTAAAGGCCCAGCTATAATAGGAGCATGGATCCCTGACTCCTAATTCAGTGTTCATCCCACCATGGCCAGTTGGCCCTCCATGGGCAGTATCCTCAGTGTGTCCAAGTCAGCATCTGACTCATAAACGTTCAGTGGTATTCAGGATGCAATCAGTCCCCAACTGCCTCTGTTGATTGATCAAGACATAGTGTGGCAAACTCGCAAGGTGTAAACATTTGCCATCAGCATTACATTTTATAGGTAAAATATTTTTAGAGCCAACAATGCTGTCATGGAAATAACAGTATAAGAAAAAATATACTCATACACTGGGATCATTATCTTATTCCAAAACATGTGGCTTCTTTATAGAGTAACAAGCACAGCTGGATTCTATTATATTGCAGTTATTTTTCCTCCTAGATGGCTGCTCTATGTCTCCAGAGGAGATGCTTTATATTTCTATTGAAATAAATCTTCATCTTGGTGAGAATATTATTGTTACACTATCACAACACAAGAGACCTATGATTTCTGTTTCACAATTTCAGGCACTTTTGATAATGTCAATGATAAAATATCATGTCCATGACATGATAAATACCCATGACATTTCTCATATAACAGCCTCCTCTGAGAGGCTGAGGGGGGAGTGTAACTCTCTATCATCCACACTGCCCACCAATACACAGACACACACAGACACACACACACACACACACACACACACACACACACACATCATTCCTGGCACCAGACTCCTTACAGTAGACAACTGGGCCACATTTATTCCCATGCCTTAAGAAAACACAGGATAAATATGGCTCATCTTGCCAGAATGTATTTTATTCAATGGTAATTTTAAGTGTTATTCCCTGAAATCAAGCAGGGCTAGATCATGGAATAGAAGTCAGTACCAACCCACATTTTCACTTCTGGCTGTTTGGGCTTATGCCCTTGATCTCTTGGGGGAGGTGGATAGAAATGGGTGTTGAGAACATATTTGCCTGTAGCATCCAAAGTAGTTTTATAGTGGAAAAGTTTGAAAAGTGTTAGAGTATTGGGGAAACTATCGATCTAGCAAGAAAACAGAAGAGATCTAATTTTTAGTTCTGCCATGTACGACTGATGCGTACTGGGAAAAACCACGTTTCTCCTGTAGGTCTTCATTTCTTTGTTTGAAAAAATAACTAATATTAAGAAAAGTTCTAAAATGAGGTGATTCTGACACTTTGCTGTACTGAGGTTTGTGTTTCTACTACACTAAAGTGTTAGGAACTCGCTAGATGAAGTGTTTCACATTTTAGGTTCCACTTTTCAGGGCAAGTGAGGAGAAAGAGGCAGGGATTGTTCTCAAGTTCAAGTCAGCTCAGTTCAGCACATGTCTATGCTAAGGCCTACGACACGCCAGGGCCTGGGAATGAATGCAATGATAAATAAGATGCAGTGACTGCCCTCAGGGAACATACAGTCTAGAGCTGCACTGTCCAATATGGTAGCCACTAGCCACCTGTGGATATGGAACACTTAAAATGTGGCTAATTTGAATCCAGTTGTGCTGCAAGTTTAAAATATATGACAGATTTAAGAGACTTAGTAGAAAGAAGTGTAACGTATCTGAGTAATTTGTTCACGTTAATGACATGCTGAAATGATATTTTGATAAATCAGGTTAAATAATATATTTCTAAAATAATTTTATCTGAATCATTTTACTTTTTTAATGTGGCTACTTAGAAAAAAATTCATTATAATTCGGGCTCGTATTACATTTCTTTTGGACAGCACTGATCTAGAAGGTAATTGAGACAGATAAACAGTGTTTCAGTCTGAAGGTTATGACAAGCTTATGTTTAGGGAAGTAGAAAAGCACAAAGGAGGGGCAGGTAGCCCTATCCCAGGGTTTGGGAAAGAATCCTGCAGGATACACTGCCTGCAAAACGAGATCTAGAGGTATCATGCATCACGGTGAGGAAACAGACTGTGTGACCTTAAGCAAGCTACTTAACCTCTCTGTGCTTCAGTTTCCTCATCTATAAAGTGGAGATGATACTGGAACCCACCTCGGAGGACTGATGTAAGAATTAAATGAGTCAAATCATATACACCCCATAAAGAAGTGGCTGGCATACAGAGCGTGGGCTCCATAATCGTCCATCACAATGCAAGCTCCAGGAACCAAGGAGTTGTTCTCTTAATATTGCCCGCTTAATATTGCTCTGTCCCCAGAACTAGGACAAGGCCCGGCAATAAGTACTTGCTGGGAGGACAGAGTGTGTAAGGAACTGCAGACAGTTTAGTATTATTAAAGCATAAAAAGCGAGGTAGGAGCTAGCAGGAAATGTAGACGTGATGTGCCTGGATTAACACCCCCCACCCGCCTTCCAAAGGCAAGAGAGGCAATAAAAGACCCAAAAAGAAACATCAATCCTTTGCATTTTTAATGGCGCTTCGCTCTTTACAATATGCTTTCACATATTCGCCCACAGCTCTGTGAGGCAGGCAGGGCAGGAATTAGGAGGCAGCACACTGAGTTTATTAAGGGAAGAACCCAACCATAAAAAGAGGAAACCAAACAACGCCTCACAAAGTCTCATCAGTATTGGTAGGATAAGCGGAGTTCGTTTTTATCTTTTATTTTCAATTTTTTTCTAGTTTGGTTTTTACCACGAGCATATGTTATTTTACAGTCAGGGAAAATGCATGCTGTGTTAAAATGAATGGAGGAGAAGGAAGAGAAGTGGGCTAGTCCAGATGGAGTCCCCATTTAGAGAGCCGTCAGACCTGAACTTCATCAGAGGACTGGGGAACGTCTGGTTCCGCAGCCTCCATGGAGATGCCCTTAGAAGGAGTTATTCCAAAGTGGCAGATCTTTCTGTGGCCTTTGAAGGCAGACAGACTTTCGAATCTTTCCTCTGCCACCCGGGAGCAATGTGACCTTAAGATTCTTAATCTCTCCATGTGTCAGTTTCCAATACGTAAAATAGAGACACAAATAGTACCTACCCTTCTGGGTTTATGAAGCATTAAATAAGCTTATGTTTGAAAGGCATCTGGCACATAGTAAGCAAGAAAGGTGTCTAGGGCTTCCCTGGTGGCGCAGTGGTTGAGAGTCCGCCTGCCGATGGAGGGGACACGGGTTCGTGCCCCAGTCCGGGAAGATCCCACATGCCGCGGAGCAGCTGAGCCCGTGAGCCATGGTCGCTGAGCCTGCGCGTCCAGAGCCTGTGCTCCGCAACGGGAGAGGCCACAACAGTGAGAGGCCCGCGTACCGCAAAAAAAAGAAAAAAAGAGAAAAAAGAAAGGTGTCCATCATTACTTGCAAGCTCACTCACAGCTTGGAAGCTCACCCGTTCCTTTCCAGAAGGGCACAGCCAGGAGAGGAAGAGGTTACTGTTCCCCATGAGAAGTCTCAGACCCAGCAAAACAACCCATACTAAAGCCCTGTCTAGTTATTCTGGGTTATGAATAAATAAACCAACTGGTAAAAGTTACAGAACGGACATTTACCTCCAAAGGAATTAAGGTGTTTCTTCTAAGCACTTTGCTTCTTAAAAGCAAGACTATTTATAAACAGAGTTTATTCTTTAGCTGCTTAAATGCCAAGTTACCGCCATACAGCTCCTCACCACCTCAACCCCACCTTCCAGGGAAGGGAGACATGAGATAAAAGAAATATGCCATCTCCTTGTTTTTGATGAGCAGGAAAATCTTAGGTAATTGAGGAAAAAAATCCCAATTTTACTTTTTTAATTTATTTATTTTTGGCTGCATTGGGTCTTTGTTGCTGCGCGCAGGCTTTCTCTAGTTGTGGTGAGCGGGGGCTACTCTTCGTTGCGGTGTACGGGCTTCTCACTGCAGTGGCCTCTCCTGTTGCGGAGCACGGGCTCTAGGTGCGAGGGCTTCAGTAGTTGTGGTGCATGGGCTTCAGTAGTTGTGGCACGCGGGCTTTAGAGCACAGGCTCAGTAGTTGTGGCACACGGGCTTCTCACTGCAGTGGCCTCTCCTGTTGTGGAGCACGGGCTCTAGGCGTGCGGGCTTCAGTAGTTGTGGCTTGCAGGCTCAGTAGTTGTGGCGCACGGGCTCAGTTGCTCCACAGCATGTGGGATCTTCCTGGACCAGGGCTCGAACTCATGTCCCCTGCACTGGCAGGCGGACTTCCAACCACTGTGCCACCAGGGAAGCCAAAAAATTCCAATTTTAAATGTGGGTTTCAGGATGTGGCAGAAGTGAAGGGAAGAGGTGGATAAGGATAGGAGGGAAAAGAGCTAAAAATTGAATGCAAAGAAGCAGGGAACTTTCTGAGTCTGGGATAGTAGTCTAGATGGAGAGCCAGCCACTGGACTAGCAGACAGAAGCCACAGGTCAGGATGGGACTGAGGATCAGAAACCAAAGAGGAAATCAAGGAGTAAGAAGCTAAGGGCACAGATTCTGCAGACATTGATTCGACAGATTGGTGAAGCACCTCCTAGATCCTAGGCACTGTTCTGAGTGCTGAAGTTTCCACAGAAGAGAAGACAGGCAAAACATTCCTATCTTCTTAAGGCTTATGTTTTCAACATGGATTCATATTCAAGCTCTGCCACTTATTAATGTGTCCTCAGCAAGATCCTATCCTTTCTTCATCTATACGATGGTATAATCATGGAGAGACATACAGTGTTTATGGGTTGGAAGAGTCAACATAGTAGATATCAGTTCTCCCCAAGTTGCTCTCTAAGTTTAATGAAATATAACAACATTCAAGTTGTTTTAAAAAAAAATAGACAAACTTATTCTCAACTTTATGTGGGAAGGGGACTAAAATAGTCAAAACTGTAAACATCTCAAATGTCCTTTGGTGGTGAATGTGGTACATACATATCATGGAATACTACTCAATGAAAAGGAAAATACCATCACTACATGCAACAACTTGGATAAAATGCAAGGGAGGGGCTTCCCTGGTGGCAAAATAGTTAAGAATCCGCCTGCCAGTGCAGGGGACATGGGTTCGAGCCCCGGTCCAGGAAGATCCCACGTGCCGTGGAGCAACAAAGCCTGTGTGCCACAACTACTGAGCCTGTGTGGCCAAACTACTGAAGCCCGTGCGCCTAGAGCCCGTGCTCCACAGCAAGAGAAGCCACGACAATGAGAAGCCTGCCCACTGCAACAAAGAGTAGCTCTGCTCGCTGCAACTAGAGAAAACCTGCTCGCAGCAACGGAGACCCAACGCAGTCAAAAATCAAATAAATAAATTTATTTTTTAAAAAAACGCAAGGGAATCACAACATTGTAAAGCAACTATACCCCAATAAAAAAATAAAAACAGAAAAAAAAAACCTCAAAGGAATGATGCTGAGTTTAAAAAGCCATTCTCAGAGAACTTCTGTATGATTCCATTCACAGAACATGTGTTGTTTCATAACATGAAGATGGAGAACAGATTAGTGATTGCCAGGGGTTAGGGATGGGGGAGGGGGCAGGTAGAAAGATTGGCTGTTACTATAAAGGGTTACTATGAGAGAATCTTATGTTGGTGGTACAGTTCTGTATATTGATTGTGGTGATAGTTACACAAAGGTACACATTTGGTAATATTGCCTAGAACTACACACACACGCACACAGAGGATGAGGGAATATGTAACTGGTAAAATCTGAACAAACTGTGGATTGTATCAATGTCAGTTTCTTGCTATAGATGTTGTACTGTAATTATGCAAGATGTTTCTTGGGGGAACAGGTGTGGGAGATTGTTTTTGCATATTCATTGGCAATTTCCTGTAAATTTATAATCATATCAAAATAAAAAGGTTAAAAATGCAATAAAAATTTAAATGGTATAATAATCCGTATGGTGGTTATGAGAAGTAAATATACAATTTATTAAAGTATCTGGCACACAATAGATGCACAATAAATGGCAGCTCCAACTTCCTATCCCAACCAGATTGCTGCTTACACACATGTCCTTGACTTGCTCTAGCTTGGAGCAAATAAGTGGGTACTCTTGAGTGGGGGGCAAAAAAGAGTTATCCATTTGCAGGACCAGGAAGTCCGAATGCCTCAAGCTTCGGCCTAATTGTGGGTGAAATGACACGGGGGGATGGAGAGGACACACATTTCCTCATGCAAGAGAGAGAGAGGCCAACACATTGATTAGAATGCTTTGGCAGATGTTTATATACACCCTTTACCGTTTAGTCGGATTCCTGTTCAGAGATACAGTAAAAACTGAGAAGGTCCACAGTTGTTTTCCCTTCATCCATTCCTCTTAACTCTTGTCATTCCATCTAACTTTTTTTTAAATTTTTATTTTATATTGGGGTATAGTTGATTAACCATGTTGTGTATTGAACTTTAATTTAAAAAAAAAAAAAACCTAAATGCTTAAAATCTTTTAATGCCCTCTCTGTACATCTGATGGAAAATCCTGATTCCTTTCCAGAACCTAGGAGCCCTGGATGGTCTAGCCCCTGCCAACCTTTCTAATGAAACACACTTTCAGCCTCTAGACTCCAGCCACAACTGTCTCCTTTCAGCTCCTCCAATGTGCCAGACTCCTGATCTGAGCCTTCACATATGCTGTTACCTGAGCCTGGAACACTCAAAACAACCCTAATCCCAGGCTGACCCACCCCACCCTTTAGATGGCAGGTCCTTCCCACCGTATTGGTCTTAGCTTAAATATTAATCTACTTATATAGTAGATGCCTCCAAGACAACCTATCTCAGTACTTTTCCTCTGAGACCTACTGTGTAATTTTCTATTTCTTGTGTTTCTATACCTTCTTTGCCTCATACAAGTTGCAAATATGCATAATATATGTGTATATGGATAAATAAATAATTGTGAAATATGTGTAAAACAAATATATGTATACACACATATCCTCTTGATTATTATTTATTACCCCACTAGATTGTAATATAGATGAGGGCAGAGGCCACATCTGGTTCTGTCACTTCTATGTGCTGAACAGCACAGAAAGTACCAGAAACACAGTAAGTGCTCAATACAAAAGTCACAAATATCTGACTGATCATCTTTCTTTGAATCCATGATTGTTGCACTTTACCTGGGCAGAAAGCTGTTGGATTTTGTTTTCTCTTCTTCCTATTCATTCATTCAACAGCATTTACTGGCGCCTACTACACAGCAGGCATTTGTGCTGGTCACTGGGAATGTAGTGATAAAAAAAGCTATGATCTCTGGCCTCATGGAGCTTGTATTCTAGTTAGAGAGAAAGATGATTAGACATGCAATAAGTGTAAAGCAGGAAAAGTTCTATAATAGGGGATGTATTGGGGACTGAGAGAACAGAGAGGATAAGATTTTTCTTCATTGTCCTTCATGCACTTCTCAGAGTTCACTATGTGCTACCCACTGGAAGGGACTGAGCTAGTACCATCCTTTCAAGGAATTTAAATCAGAGAAACCAGCTAGATCACTGTGATTGAGGCCATAATTCAAAGAGATCCCTTGTCTATCATGATATCAAAGGACTTGTCCTGGATATCATTCTCCTTTATCACACTGGCATGTGGTGATGCTCTATCTGACACAGAATACAAACTCCACAAGAGCAGGACTTTGTCTTATTCAATGAGGTATCCTTAATGCCAGGGACTGAGCCAAGCACACGGTAGATGCTCTATAAAGATTTGTCGAATAACTGAATGAAATTACACGTCGGAAGACCAAGGCTTAGAGAGGTCAGGTGTTTTCCCAAGGTCACAGGGGAAGAGGGTGATAAATCTCATCCTAATTCTACTAATTCTAATTGCTACTGAGGGACTTTTGTTCTCCATGGTTTAAAGGTCAAGGATCAAACTCCCCCATGTCCCACTCCCAGATAGGTGGCAAAGAGCCCAAGACCAAGATTACATTGACACAAACCTTCCATCCCTGTTCCCTAAGTTCCCCTGGAAGGTAGAGCCTCATGTCTGGGGAAGGGTCATTTCTAACCTAGGCTACACAGTTGTACATTTCTTCTTTCACAGCTCTACGCAATGGTTCAGATCTGGAAAAAGCCATCGCCACTGCCGCTATGATTTTCAGAAACTTTTCTGACCCTGATGGCAAACTTGGGAAAGCTACTGCCAAAAATCTACTGCAAACCCAATATAGGAATTTCACAGAGGTAAGAGAACTAATAGGTACCAAGAAACAGGGGGCCACGCCATAACGGCTGGCCCAAAGAGTCAACAACTCCAGCTCGAAGTTACCATTATGTTGCTTCATTCCACAAATGTTTATTGGACACCTACCCTACGCCAGGAAATGAGCTGTGCCCTGGGGTTAATGCAGTGAACAAGCTAACAATCCAGCAGAGTAGAGAGATGTGCTGAAAAAGTAATTAGAAATAGTCAGAGGACCGTGAAAGAGTAGAACGTGCAGTGACAGAATAAAACAGAGGGACCATCTTGGGCTTGGAGGTCAAAAAAGAGCTCCTGGGAAATTAAGGTATAGCTAAGATCTGAAGAAGGAGATCAAGAGTGAGCAGGGACCGGGGGCGGGGTGCGTGCAGGATGAGAATGATGGCATGCCTGGCAGAGGATTTGGCATAAAGCATGTCAAAGACCTATGAGGGCAAGTATTGGTGAGAAGAGGAAGGGAAGTAGGAAGCAGTGGAAGAGGAGGCCGGGGGGGTGAAGAGAAGCCACTTCTTACAGAGGCATAGCGTGAGGGCAGGAGGAAGCCAGGGAAGTTTCTAAATCCGGGTCGAAGGAATTATACCAGCTGCAGTAGGAGATGAGACTGTGGTTGGGATGGGGAGTGAAACGAAGAAAAGAGGAACCGTGGGGAGGGAATCCAAACAGAAGATGTTGGTTTGGACTAAGGCACCAAATATGGGAGGCATCTGGAAGGTGGAATGAACGGGATCTGATAACCATGAGGGCTGAAGAGCAAGGGGGACAAATATGATACCTCAGTTCTGACCGTGGGAGGAAGTGGGTGGTGGTCCCGTTTCCAGAGAAGAGGAAGGCTGGAGAATAAGCAGATTTGAGGTAGGGAGGGAGGTGGGGGCAGGTGATGAGTTCTGTTAGCACGTGTCAAGTTTAAGATGTCCTTGAAACTGTCAAGTGGAGAAACTCGGACAGCAACAGGATATGTGAGCGGGAAGGTCAGAATAGAGATCTGTAACAGTGAGAGTGGGCAATGTGAAAATGGTTACTGAACAGAAGGAAGTGACCTAAATCATCTAGAGACATCTTTCTCAAACCTCAGCCACCTGAATACCATCTTCAATATTTTTCCCATATCTGCCTATAGCCTGTATTATAATGTACCTAGAACTTGTTAAGAGAACACTCTACTTAAAGGAAATTATTTTATAAGGAGCCTTGATCACCATTTTAAATGTAAATTCAGTGGGTAAAAGTGGAAGGTAGTAAAAAAATATAGATGACTGTTCATTCTTA
This sequence comes from Stenella coeruleoalba, assembly GCF_951394435.1. NCBI lineage: Eukaryota > Metazoa > Chordata > Mammalia > Artiodactyla > Delphinidae > Stenella > Stenella coeruleoalba. Next base: position 78,971,891 of record NC_137156.1, read on the forward strand.
TTTAATATTTATTCTTGCATCACCTAAAGCTGTGTTACATTCTACCAGCAGTACATGTTCAAACTTTGGAAAATAGTAGCCTAGGGAAAATGCATAAGAAAAAAGGAGGACCTCACACAGAACCTAAACCACCAACATTTAATGATAGATTGAGCAAGAAAAAACTTAAAAGTAAACAGTCTCTCAGGTTCTATGTGTATTCTGAGACGTTTAAAAGAGACGTATTATAGTTCCTTTAAGATATAAATATATATGGTTTTAGCATACCACAGTGAAATAAGGTGCCACCCACTGGGGGAAGCTGGGTCAAGGGTACAACTTCCCGTGAATCTATGATTGTTTTAAAAGAGTGTGTGTGAAATCGGCTTTTTTTTTTTAATTCCACAAGTGATTTTTTTTATAGCCTGTTTCATAGAAACAGTGAATAGATTGGTGGTTGCCAGGAGCTAGGGGAAGGGGAAAGTGGCGTGGTATAGGTCAGAGGGTGCAAATTTCCAATTTTAAGAAGAATAAGTTCTGAGGCTCTAATGCACAGCATGGTGACTATAGTTAGTAATACGGTACTGCATGCTTGAAGGTCACTGAGGTAGATCTTGAGCATTCTCCCCACACACACGCACACACACACACAAGTTAACTCTGTGAGGTGATGGATGTGTTAATTATCTTGATCTTGGTAATCACTCCACAACGCATGTGTATTAAACCATCACACTGTACACTTTAAATATATATAATTATATTTGTCAATTATTCCATAATAAAGTTAAAAAGGAGTGTGTGCAGCAAGATCTTTTTTGACTCACCTCCTAGAGAAATGGAAATAAAAACAAAAATAAACAAATGGGACCTAATGAAACTTAAAAGCTTTTGCACAGCAAAGGAAACTATAAACAAGACAAAAAACAACCCTCAGAATGGGAGAAAATATTTGCAAATGTAGCAACTGACAAAGGATTAATCTCCAAAATTGATAAGCAGCTCATGCAGCTCAATATCAAAAAAACAAACAACCCAATCCAAAAGTGGGCAGAAGACCTAAATAGACATTTCTCCAAAGAAGATATACAGATGGCCAACAAACACATGAAAGGATGCTCAACGTCACTAATCATCAGAGAAATGCAAATCAAAACTACAGTGAGGGGGCTTCCCTGGTGGCGCAGTTGTTGAGAGTCTGCCTGCCAATGTAGGGGACGCAGGTTCATGCCCCAGTCCGGGAGGATCCCACATGCTGCGGAGTGGCTGGGCCCGTGAGCCTGCGCATCCGGAGCCTGTGCTCCGCAATGGGAGAGGCCACGACAGTGAGAGGCCCGCGTACTGAAAAAAGAACCAAAAACAAAAACAAAAAACTACAATGAGGTATCACCTCACACCAGTCAGAATGGCCATCATCAAAAAATCTACAAACAGGGCTTCCCTGGTGGCGCAGTGGTTGAGAGTCCGCCTGCCGATGCGGTTCGTGCCCTGGTCCGGGAAGATCCCACATGCCGCGGAGCCGCTGGGCCTGTGAGCCATGACCGCTGAGCCTGCGCATCAGGAGCTCTGCAACAGGAGAGGCCACAACAGTGAGAGGCCCGCGTACCGCAAAAAAAAAAAAAAGAAAAAAGAAAATCTACAAACAATAAATGCTGGAGAGGGTGTGGAGAAAAGGGAACCCTCTTGCACTGTTGGTGGGAATGTAAATTGATGCAGCCACTATGGAGAACAGTATGGTGGTTCCTTAAAAAACTAAAAATAGAACTACCATATGACCCAGCAATCCCTCTACTGGGCGTATACCCTGAGAAAACCATAATTCAAAAAGAGTCATGTACCACAATGTTCATTGCAGCACTATTTACAATAGCCAGGACATGGAAGCAACGTAAGTGTCCATCGACAGATGAATGGATAAAGAAGATGTGGCACATATATACAATGGAATATTACTCAGCCATAAAAAGAAATGAAATTGAGTTATTTGTAGTGAGGTGGATGGACCTAGAGACTGTCATACAGAGTGAAGTAAGTCAGAAGGAGAAAAATAAATACCGTATGCTAACACATATATATGGAATCTTAAAAAAAAAAAGGTTCTGAAGAACCTAGGGGCAGGAGAGGAATAAAGACATAGACATAGAGAATGGGCTTGAGGACATGGGTGGGGGAAGGGTAAGCTGCAACGAAGTGAGAGAGTGGCATGGACTTATATACACTACCAAATGTAAAATAGACAGCTAGTGGGAAGCAGTCACATAGCACAGGGAGATCAGCTCGGTGCTTTGTGACCACCTAGAGGGGTGAGATAGGGAGGGTGGAGGGAGACGCAAGAGGGAGGAGATATGGGGATATACGTATATGTATAGCTGATTCACTTTGTTATAAAACAGAAACTAACACACCATTTTAAAGCAATTATACTCCAATAAAGATGTTTAAAAATTAATTAAAATAAATTTTTTTAAAAAGGAGTGTGTGCCTGGGTGTGTGTGTCTGTGAGTGTGAAAGAGAGAGAGAAAGAGACAAAGTACTACAGTGTGAGACACAGAAAAATAACTGGAAAGAAATCTTAATAATAGTAAGCTATCTTTGGGTAATGGGGTAAAGGGTTATTTTTACATGCTCCTGTTTTTTCTAAATGTCCAATATTAAACACATATCATTTTTGAAATAATTTTTTTAAGAAAAGCTATTTTTTCAGCCAGAAACATCAGGCAGAATTAGACAAGAGATCCAAAGTTCTGGGGAGTCTTTACAGAGAGGGTGGGAGAACAAATCCTATATTACTGGCTTACATCAGAGGCCGAAAGAAATGACAGATACTAGAGAGAAAAAGAATGCTGCGTGTAGCTGGCAAAACCTCAGTGAGCTTTTAACAAGTATGAAAATGAGGACCTAGTAGACGGATCATCCTTATGTGATTCGCCATCCCTCTGAGAATATCAGAGGAAAAGAATTAAAACCGAAGTCACCAGAAAAGACACCTTCAGCCTCGTGTCCCTCAGTGTAGGCAAAACCGGGAAAGGCAGCCGTTCTGGGATCTCTAGCAGCCGACTCAGCCAGACCACGGTGCAATCCCGCCCTCTCCTCCAGATGAGAGCAGAGACTGATTTCAGGGGACTTGAGGGGACTGCTCATCCCTGGCATCCTCAGTCTCAGTGGTGATAACTTCCCTCCGCTGAGCAGACATGTAGCGTCATGTCAGAATGCTGTCTTGGGGGACTTCCCTGGTGGTCCAGTGGGTAAGACTCCATGATCCCAATGCAGGGGGCCCGGGTTCCATCCCTGATCGGGGAACTAGATCCCGCATGCGTGCTACAACTAAGTCTGCATGCCACAACTAACAAGCCCTCCTGCCACAACTAAGAGCCGGTGCAACAAAAATAAATTTAATTAATTAGTTAGTTAAAAAAGAATGCTGTCTTGGACCAACCACCCAGCTCCGCCCCGTGAGAGTCCCTCAGGCAGGTACAGCATAAGAGTCTCCATCGCTAACTGGGCTTTCTCCTAAATCCTCACACAGGGTTCTGTGGTAAACTGAGCCAGACCTTCTGGCTGAGGCCTGGATCTGAAAGGAATATGTCCTTTCTCATAAGCCTAAACATAATTTGGGGTATCTGACTTAGCCCTCTATAGCCAGTCAGAGATAGTAAAACTGAGCACCTAAAAGCACTGCTAAGAAGATAAAAAGCAAGATGGTGGGTCAGGCCCCAAGAAGTCTGGACCTCCTCCAGCTCCGTGGTCTTAAAATATGCAGCAAAAAGAGGAGGAAGACCTCCAGCCATCTCTGACCTTTGAGCAAACAGAGTGCTTTACTCTAGTAAAGGGCTTCTCTCTCTGTCTTATCTCCAGCTCTTCCTGGAGGGAGACAGACACAGGTCCTTTCACCCTCACTGATAGGTGTGACCTCTTGAGGAACAGCGTAGAGAAACATGAAAGGTCTAAGCCTGTAAGAGGAATGTATCATCACTCCTAAAGGGCCTTAGTCATTGCTGTGATGGTTTTTTTTGCAGCCAGCACATGGATGAGTGTTTGGGGTTAAACTAAATGCAGTGAATCAAATGACCTTAACGTTTCTGATGCACCTGGGAAGATATTTCATGAGCTGTGGCTGGAACTGAAAATCCCCTCCATTTAGGTGTTTTCACATGTTTTCCCTCACTCTGTTGCTGATGACTATGAACTTGGGTTTGATTCATGATCAAACTTAGGGCTGAACAATATTCCAAAGCACATATTTTCTTTTAGCATATTTTATTCCATATTTCTGGATAATCTTATGCTCAGTGCAGCACATAGTGGATACCTCCAATAACAAAGGGATTGTACTCTGAAACCATAACAGTATCTGTACCTGTAGAGAAGTAGGGTAGCAGTTGAGTGTGGGTTCTGGAATCGGGTAGCCAATGAGCTGAATCCTGGTTCCGCACTCACAGCTGCCTAGCTTGGGGCAAATCACTTCATTCTCACTGAGTCTCTGGCATTGCCTCTGTAGGGTGGGAAAATAATAGTTCATATTCAATAAGGTCACTGTGAGCACTTAGTGAGATAACCCATGAAAAGATTTAATACAGTGCTCAACTAGTAGCACTGGTAGCAACTTGACCTGTTGTTAATAACATGTTTACTATTGCATATTATCTGTAAAACCGAGGTGGCATGATGAATTCGGTTTTTTTGCTTTTTCTTCTTTATTCTTACGGGACAAGAAACCAAACCAAGATGCAGAGACCTCCTTTCTGAACTCGACGAACATACAGAAAATAAGCTGGATTTTGAGGATTTCATGATCTTACTGTTAAGCATCACGGTAATGTCAGATTTGCTACAAAATATATGGAGTGTAAAAATTATGCAATAGGGCTTCCCTGGTGGCGCAGTGATTGGGAGTCCGCCTGCCATGCAGGGGACACGGGTTCGTGCCCCGGTCTGGGAGGATCCCGCATGCCGCGGAGGGGCTGGGCCCATGAGCCATGGCCGCTGGGCCTGCGCAGAGCCTGTGCTCTGCAACGGGAGAGGCCACAACAGTGAGAGGCCCGCATACCGCAAAAAAAAAAAAAAAAAATTATGCAACAAACAGCTTTAAATATATAGTTAGACAAATTAATGGCAAAAGACAGTATTAAATTATTGAAAATTTTTTCATTTTATTTTTAATTAATTGAAGGTACTGATCATGCACCTGGGGTAGCCTAGGATGGTTCTGATTGCTAATGTTCAGACCCAGTGTAACTAAAAAGTCTATGCCTACTCTTCAAAAATGTTTAAATAATATAGTCTCTGGTGCTTTACAATATGATAGATTTGATACCACTGAATATTGCATTGCTTTTGCTGTATCAGTAGTGTCTTAGAGCACTTTCCTTATAATCATTGAGTCCCTCATTCATTCACTCATTAAACAATGTGTGTTGAACCTCTACTTGATGGTATTGCTGAGGATACAGTAATTAACCAGCCAGTCTCTGCCTTCAGACATGCCTGCAGAAGTCCAGCAGTAGAGATAGGCTATGAACAATTCATCAATCAGTTGCATATGCAGTATAATTATAATTGTGATAAGGGCTACAGGATGCTAAAAGAGCTGTTATCACCAGACCTGGGATCAAAGTCAGATAAGCTCTACTGACATTCTGCAAAAGGCAAAACTATGGGGGGCGGGGTAGAGCGGTGCTTGCCACGGCTGCAGTTGGGAAACGGAGTTGTCCACAAATAGGCACAAAGGAACTTTTAGGGGGGATGGGAATGTTCTATAGCTTGACTGCGGTGATGGTTACATGACTGCACACGTTTGTCAAACTCTTAGAACTGCACACTAAAAAGGGTGAATTTTACTGTATGTAAATTCTACCTAAGTAAATATGACTTAAATCCCCCAAATCCCAATATTTTTGTAATTTCTGGCCATGATTTAACCAACGACTCCTTGAGAATATGATCTAAAGGTGGGCATGTCTTAAAGACACACAGCCCCTATGGCTATACCTATGTTCCTGAGTTTAAATTATACACACACACCCATCAATGCCTGAATCTTTGAGATAGACTTGCACAAAGACTTTTACTCATTATAATATTATTGTAGCTTCCTGAGTTCCCTCCCTCATCTCCTCTTTTCTTCCCAGCCCAACACGTTAAGGATCCCTTTCCAAAGGGAGACCTCTGACCCTGGTCTGGAGAAGTGTTATCTCATCTTGCAGTGTTCCAAATCCACCAAGACCCGACTCCTTAGTCCTCCCTACTTTCCAAACCTTAGGCATTCTGAGTCCAAGAGTTTATGTACCATGTCAGGGAAAGCCCCAGACTTTACTCTGTCACCATCTTAATAGGTGGAATGTGTGTTCAACAAGACTCAACCCATGTGCCAGGTACTGTTTTAGGGGCTTTACAAATATTAACTCCCATCATGACCCTCTGAGGTAGGTATTAGTATTATCATCTCACAGATGAGGAAACCAAAACACAGAGGTTTTGATTTTCCCAGAGTCACACAGCTGGCAGGTTGCAGAGTTCTCTGCCCTCTCTGTGGGCATTGTTGATTTTGTTTTAATATTAGACTTCTTCATGAGCAATAATATAATTTAACAAAAATAACTGTGCACATTTCAGGCACTGTGTGAGAGAGAGCGTGGTACCAGCTGGGTCCTGGAGAACCATTTGGCATTCCTCAAATAGAATCTGTGGGCTGTGCTCCCTCCAAGCCCTTTGTATTTTAGTCACAAGTAGCTGAATATGGCAACCTTGGTGACCAATCGAAAGGTCAGATTCACACCTTTCAGAAAAGGAAAAAAGAGACCCTGGCCAATGGTGTGAGGAGGAATCCTGGAGCCATTCCAACCCTTGGGGCTCCCAAAGGATTTATGATTCTCCATCCCAGATGGGAAACCACACTCCTCTGAGGGGGAAATCAATTATAGAATCTATTTTAGCCTGATGCAAAGAATGAAAACAGCAAAAGCTCTCGGAGCATCAGTGACAGATAAATTGATGAGCACTGTGCTAAGACCCTAGATCACAGGAGCCTCACCTCTTGGTTCTGGTCCCAGGACCATGAGCTCTACTCTTCAAACAAAGGTTCCATCTTGAAAATATTACTGGTCATCACAGGTGGTGATGGATGCAAATCTGTCCTGGTATCCCTTGGTCGCAAAGAACAAAGCGCGCTGGAATCACACACACACATACACATATACACACACACATGAAGCAAAAAGGCACAGGTCATATTTATCAACAAAGTACAGCAGCATATAACAAAATGAAAGGGCAGAGAATGCAACTAATGTCCATGAAACGCTGGAAACAGCGATAGAAAGCAAAATAAAGATTTTGCTCTTAGTGTCTCTTAATGGATTGGTTTCTTGGCTCTGCTTCTGTCTGCATGTGGCCCCTCCCTCATTTCCATCTCTACCTCTCTCTTTATCTGTACCTCTTGACTCGTTTTTTTGGTGGTTTTTGGTTTTTGGTTTTCTGTGTTATTTTTTTCTGATTCTAGGCCCAAAAGCCAAACACATTGTCCCCATTGCTGGCTTCACTTCTCTCTTTAAACACTCAACCAACACTCACTAGCATCTCAGAAGCCCAGTTCCAATCCCCCAGAGCAAGAACCTGATTGGCTGGATTCAAGTAGGGATCATTCCAGATCTAGCTGTCTGTGTTCAGGGATGCAAGTCGTGTGCCCACTCAGCAGGGCCTGTGGGAACTGACTCTGCAAAGTATATGGACAGGTTCTCAAAGAAGGAAGGGAGGAGCCAGGGAGGAAATGACTGACAGAAAATTATAAGAATCTCTAATACAAAATCCATAACTTGGATAAGAAGGGCAGTGTTATTTGCTTCTCAGGCATGGGCTCAGCAAACATAGGAATTGATGGAATAATCTCCTTTGTTACCCCAGGTAAAATCTTTCTTGTATCACTGTATAAAAGGAGCAAACCTGAGCCTCCCTGGGAAGGTTTCCTGTGATTAAATGTAGTTAAGATCTTCCTATACAAGAGCTGTGAGCACCCTTGCAATTTCGTGAGCATGACAGAAACATACCCAGTCCTGGAACCCCTAATTTTCTTTATTTTAGCCTCTAAAAATGGGTCCAAGTATGAGATCAGGAATTGTGCTTTAAATAGTCCTTTGTGAGAAAGGGGTAAGTGCTGGAAGGAAACCAACAGGAGTCCTGCACGTCAGCTGACCTTCGGCACTGGTAAAGCTAACGAGAGTTCTCAGCGGAATTCAATTTAGAGAATGCAATTTAGAGAGGTCGCGTGACTTACCAGGGTCACAGAGCAATAAGTGGAAGATAAAACCCGGGTTCCAACCCACGTCTATCTCGTGCCACAGTCTGGCTCCTTTCTGTGAGGACACGTGTGGATATAAAACTCCCCAAAGGAGAGCATCCCCATGATTTACAGCTTATACCTGATTATAATTAGCTGTTCTCCAAAACAAGGAGGAGGAAGAGAGAAAGAGGAAGAGCAAGCAGCAGCATCTCACGCGTCCAGAACCCAAAGGGAATCAAGAAGCATTAAGGGAAAAAGCAGTAACAGTGTAACTTGGTTTTCCTTGCCTTTCTATATCATTTAGGAAGGCAATTCTTCCTTTGGGGAAAGGCCATGGGATTTTAAAATCTGTGTGGTCTGTAGCCCATGGTTTTGCTTGAAGAAAGTATAAGTGGCAGGAAGGAGGCCATGGAAGAAGGGAAGGAAGGGCAGAAGGGCCCTTGGGAGAGGAAGAGATTCCCGACATGCACCTGCTAGGCGGGGCGTTGCGGATGCTGACGTGGAGGGCAGAACCTGGACTTTTCTTCCCGGCTTTGCGCCTGATCCCCTGCTTCCAGGTCTCAGATTCTTCCTCACTTAGTGAAAGGGTGCCCTGTGACCGGATGTTCCCCAAATCCCTTCCCATTCTGAAATAATCTTTTGTATTAACCAGGACTTTTTTTTTTAAGAAAATTATAGCAAGTGCCAGTGACCATATGGACAAATTTTAATCACTTAAAAAGCTGTTTCTGGGGCTTCCCTGGTGGCGCAGTGGTTGAGAGTCCGCCTGCCGATGGCAGGGGACACGGGTTCGTGCCCCGGTCCGGGAAGATCCCACATGCCGCGGAGCAGCTGGGCCCGTGAGCGATGGCCGCTGAGCCTGCGCGTCCGGAGCCTGTGCTCCGCAACGGGAGAGGCCACAACAGTGAGAGGCCCACGTACCGCAAAAAAAAAAAAAAAAAGAAAAAAAAAAGCTGTCTCTTCTACTTGCCTTTCCCATCTTTGACCTTGGCAGTCTGTGGTATAAGCCCAATACACAGAGGGCTAAACGTCCGTAAGCAAGAGATGTCCCAGAGAAAAAAGACATAGATTAAAAAAAAAAAAAAAGCTGATGATTTCTCAATGCTTTGTAGATTAAAAACATGTAACTATGCTTTATATAAGTTTTGAAGGTGCCACATAAGTCACACAATTCATGTGGCCATTTACTGGCTTGTAAGTAGCATCTTTAAAAGTAAGTGCGCTGCCAGGCTTGTACAGTATCCTCAACACCTAGAACAGCACCTAGAGTATAGGGGGTGCTTGATGAGTGTGAAACAAAAAAAATTAGTGAATGAGTCCTTCTCAAACAGAACAGGTGGAAAACGGGAACATGAAGTTATTTGCTTGGACACAGCTTAATGTCTTGCTGAAAAAAAACATGGTGTGCTTTAATGGTAGATGAGCACACTGGGTCTGATGACAAAGGCTGTGCTAGCTTTAAAAATCGGTAAGAATGAAGATTTATACTCAGTTTAAGATTGCTCTCGCTTTAGCTTAGCTCAGAACCAGCAAATCAGCCGTGCAAAGTGTATTGTCAAGATCAAAGACACAGAGAGTGAAACATCCCCATTGTCTAGGGGCCAATAAAGCCCATACAGTGGACAATCCCTCAAGACAGTGGAGCTCAGAGCCCAGACCCGCTCTCCAGCTGTGATTATCTGGGGGCAGAGCCTCAAGTGCACTTCCACCTCCTTCTGTGTCTTATCTGTTATGGGACCTCAGCCAGGTCCAAAGGCACATTTTTATTTATAAGATGAAGCTTTTTCAAAATGCAATGATTAGTCTTTATATTCCAAGAAATTTTACTGGCCTCATCGGCTTCTCATTATAGTTTCTTGTCCTTTTTTACCTTAAGAGTACACTTTGACCTCAAGCAGATTTGCAGCCCACGGTGGGACAGGTTAATCCTGGGAAAGCTTTGGACCCTTCACCAGGGAGAGAGACGGAGGCCTCAGGATCAGGACCGGGTTGATCTGGTCACAAGGCAGCCACATCGCTAGTGGCCTGTGAAAGCTGGGAACTGGCTGCTTCCTCTAAATCTCTCTCTTTGAGGGAAAGAAAGCTGGAGGTATTGGGAGCCTCTGAAGGGCTTCATGAAAATCAATGATGAAATTAAAAGTGGGAAAAGGAGAACTTCGATTTCTCTGACACTTTGGTCTTCAAGGAAAGAGCTTCGATTCCCCCTGCAAGGCATGTGTGGAATAGTGAAGGCATTAAATGGCAGAGCAACGGGGCTTATGACTCATGAGCTGTCCAGACTGGATTCCCTCCACCCACCCGCTCCCTGAAATCAGAAAGGGAAGAGAGGTGAAGAATGGAAATTACTTCTAATCTCTGGGTGACCATGTGGGAATGAACTGCGGTTTCTTGACCAGGAGACCGCTTTGAAATTAAGCTCGAGGCAGGTGATCGGGCTCAGAGGAATGGGAGGCTTTTGTCAGCACCCTGAGGCCACACACAAAGCCAACTTGCTTATGATGTCAGTTCGGATCTTCATTTCAACTGTCCTGAGCTGCTTGGGGGCTGATGCAAAACCTCAGGAAGAGGAGGTCATCACTCTTCCTGAGAAAGAAGACCTGAGAAATCATGTCAGTTGTGCCGGGAGCATCTCAGCCTGAGAACTAAGACTCTTACTCGTGTCTGTATCCTTACGAGGATGGGTTGATTGTACTCGTTGGCAAGTACACAGCACACATTCACGATCAGCATCTATGCCCATTGCTCTGGGCTGATGTCATACGAGTCATAGATTTTGAATGTCACTATGTAGCGGATGACGCTGATGCCCAGCACGTATCTTCTCAGCACCTCTGAGTCCCCCTGTCACCTCAGGAGACTATCTCTAGCTCGCTGACAACTTCCTACCTCAGGTACACACGTCTTTCTTCTCTGGAGCCCTGGGAGCTTGCTCTATAGCCAGCAGGGGACATATGGGCATGTGGAGAGTTAAAACCCCCAGAGGCAACTCTCAGCCAATGAGGAGGAAAATCAATGACTAAATCCTCAAAGCCTCCCCACCCTTTGATTATGAGTCAAGTCCTTCGCAGCTTCTCAGAAGGTCCCCAGGGGGACTGAGACCCAGTTGCCTCCAGTGGTAAATTACCCGTTAATATACTTTTATTATTTTTCCTCCTTTCCTTAATTCACTTTCCCAGTTTCCTTACTTTTGCTTCCTAGGCTCGCCTTCCTATAAACTTCCTGCACCTAATTTCCTGTCTCAGGGTCTGCTTTGCGGGGGGGCGGGGGAGGGTGGAATCCAAACTGACAGAACCCCTCCCCTGACCCCTATACTGAGAACAATTTTTCTTTTTCTTTTTTAAATTCTTATTGGAGTATAGTTGCTTTACAATGTTGTGTTAGTTTCTGCTGTACAGCAAAGTGAATCAGCTATACATAAACATATATCCCCTCCTTTTTGGATTTCCTTCCCATCTAGGCCACCACAGAACATTGAGTAGAGTTCCTTGTGCTATACAGTAGGTTCTCATTAGTTACCTATTTTATACATAATATCAATAGTGTATATATGACGTGGATGAACCTGGAGACTGTCATGCAGAGTGAAGTCAGAAAGAGAAAAACAAATATTGTATATTAACGCATATATGTGGAATCTGATAAAATTGGTATAGACAATCTTATTTACAAAGCAGAAACAGAGACACAGATGTAGAGAACAAACTTATGGATACCAAGGGGGAAAGGGGGTGGTGGTGGGATGAATTGGGAGACTGAGAACAGTTTTTCGTACATCGTAAGTAATCAAAAAGTACATGTGGATGTCTTGGGAAATCTTGCTAATGATAATTCCAGCTATTCCTTAGAATCCTTTGGGAGATGATTCACAGTTGGAGATCATCAGACAGAAAAGATGAAATAGTCCCTTTCTTCGAAGAAGAGGGACAGCATATATATGAAGGCAGGAACATGTGTGGTAATTGCAGGGAAAGGTTATAGTTCTGTGTGCCTGGGACTTGGGTAGGTGGTAGATGAATGGTGGGGAAGGAGACAGGAAATAGGTTTCTATCAATTCTCCCTCTTATTGACTCATTTTATTCCAGGTACCGCAGTAAAGGAGATTTCCATATAGAATTGAGCTCAACTCTAACCTTTGATCAAGACTATTGATCAAAACTATTCAAATAGGGGAGAGAAATTGAACTCAACTCTGAATATAAAAGGGAGAAGCGGGGGTTTAGAGGCAATGGTCAGAGTGAGGGAGTAGGTGAAAAATTAGTAAGAAGAAATTGATTAGCTATCAAGAGTGGGAGGATTCTTACTAAACTTGCTAATCCTGGGCTTGGCGGCCACAGGAAAGACCTGGTCGAGAGCTGGGCTTAAAGGCACCAGGTTAAAGTTTGACCAAGAAGCTGGTCAAACCCTACCAGTGTGCTACCTCTGCTCCGACACAAAGAGTACGTGAAGCATTCAACCGTCCATCCACACTGTCAACAGATTCTTATGAAGCACTTCTGCTGGGCTCCGGGATACAGTGGGGTAGGAAGACAGACATGGTCCTTATTCTAATAAAGCTACATGGTTTGGAGGGAAGGTAGACACAAACTGGGAATTGCGTGGCTCGGTAAACACCGTGATACGGGAAGTCCAGGAATATCCAGCAGGAACACCTAGTCCTGGTTAAGTTTTTTTTTTTTTTGGATGACTTCCAGGATGACATGACATTGTATTTAAAGCCTTAAAGGTGAGTAGGTGTTGGCAAGGCAATGAGGAAAGAGAATAACATCATTAAGAATATGGTGGGTTCAAGAAATTGAAAAAAAGCTTGAGATGGGTGACATATATACACTAATATGTATAAAATAGAAAACTAATAAAAAAATAAATAAATTTTTTTAAAAAAAGAAAGAAGACTTTCCTATTCATAGTGGAAACAAAAGTATTGTGAGCTACATTCTTTTTAATGCACACTGTATGTTTACTACATTAAAAAAGTCTATGAAGATTATAAATATGAAAATGGAATTATACTTTATTTTTATAAGTAAATATTTCCTTAAATTGGCCACACATAGTTGTACACAGAACCTAGATGTCAACTCAGCTGAATATTTTATAATATTCATTCATTTACTCATTCTTTCAAAATATATTATTGAATATCTATTATGTGCCAGGCATTATTATAGGTATTGAAGATAAACAAAATTCCTGCTGTCAACGTATATATATATTTAAGCGGAATAAGCTCAATAAATAAATGAAATAAAAAGAAGAAAAATAGGAAAAAGAAAACTTGAGATGAGTGGGGGAGATTTGAGGAAAATTAGGCTGGGAAGTTGGATAGAAGCCAGATTTAAAAAAAAAAAAAGCCTTGAGGGCCAAATTAAGAAGATATGTATATGTTTACTACAGGACTTTTCAGAGCCTTTAATTAGTAGGTATCTTGGTTTGCATTCCACCAGAAGCACACTAAGAATCAGAATAGAATTCGTTTGGGAGGTGATTTCAAAGAACTCCACTAGGGGAAGTGAGGACAGTCACTAAAGGTGCGTTAATGAGCAGGTTGATCCCCGTGGACAGCGGGGTCTTGGTCCCTCAGGTGAGCTCTAGGAGACAGTGTAGATCATGCCTCAGAGTTTTCCCAACCAACAGGCAAGGAAGCTGAGGAATTCTCTCCCTTATACTGTCTATCGTTGATTGATGTCTGCTTTCAAGGTCATTGACTGTCCAGTGCTTCCAGCTTGCCCTGCGCCCTGGGTCAGGAGGAAAAGACAACAAATAACAGAACAAGAACCTAGGGCAAGAGCCACAGGTGCATACAGTAAGCAGAGTGTGCAGTGCATGTGGGCACAGCATGGACAGGGACTGCTGCAGTAGGGTGATGGGGTCTGTGAAGTTTCAAGAGGGGAGATAAGGTTTGTGCATTTTCCAAAGATATTTGACCACAGCATACTTTTGTATAGAGCATCCTGAAAGACTAGTAGTTTCCACATAACACATTGTGAGCGTTCCTTGTCTAGGTCAGTGGTCAATACATTTTGTCTACAAAGGGCCAGACAATAAGTATGTTTGGGCTTGCAGGCCATATGGTCTCTGTTACAGCATCTTCACTCTGCTGTATCATGAAAGCAGCCATAGGTGACACGCAAATGAATGGCCATGGCTACGGTCCAATGAAACTTTATTTACAAAATCAGGCAGCAGGGCCAGATTTGGCCCTTGACCTATAGTTTGCTGACCCCTGGTCTAGATCATTCCTACAGCTCCATCCAGCTCTAAGATTCTAAGACATGTTTGTGGTTGTCCTACTCAGCAGAAAGGTCTGACTGAGTGATTTTACAAAGCCTTCGCCACCTCCTTCCCGTGTGGCTCCATGGTAAGTGTGTCTCAGATCATGGTGCCTAGTCTCTCTGGAACCCATCGCAACCAGCCCTCTGCAGCAGCCTCTTCGTCCCATTTTGCCCACAGCCTCTCTACTAGGGAAAAGTAACTGAGCCTAAATTTAATTATTTCACTGGGGAAATAAAAATAGTGTTGCTCTGAGGCTGCCTGATGCCAGGAATTTTCCATGGCATGGGAAGAGAAAAAAATAAATAGCAGTTTGAAATAAACAAGTCCTACCCACACTTCAGCAGGGGCCTAGTGAAGACTGGGGGAAGCAGGGGAGGGGGCGAGGTGGCAGGACCCCACTCCCTCTTCTTTATTTTTGAAGTTGAAGACTTAGGACAATAGTCCCTCCTGATACGCCCACTTAACCTGCATTTACTGACCACCTAATGAATGCCAGGCATTCATTCCTTCATTCAATAAACACGTGTTAAATGCCTAATTTGTGCATTGATTATTAAGAATTCTCCGTAATTTTTAAGAATTTCAGTGGTGACGGCAGAGCATTAAACCAAGCATGGACTCCTTCTAAGCACTATGGGATTACATATGTCACACCCATGAAGCCAGCCTTGGTGTTTGATGTTATAAAGATATATGTGCTGTTGCAAAGAAGACTCCATTGCTCGCCCTAGAGAAGTTAGTATCCGAGGAGGGAGGGAAGATGTGTGTAATAAAAGACCTGTCAGTGCTTCTCCCCATCATTTTCAATTTCTTTACCACTTTTGTCCACATCTGCTCCCAGTGAGCAACCATATTCAACAGCCAGACCCTCCGTCCCTTTGTTAAGGTCTGACCACAGGCTGCTGGAGCCACTTTGCCTGAGAGCTCAGAGAACTCGAAGTCCTTCGCCAATGACTGACTTGTGTGGAAATCCATCTAATTGGCCCCTTGCCTCTGATGGGGTCAACTCTGAAGCCAGCTGTACACTGACCCCCAGACCAACCTCCCCTGCAGCAGTGAGTCATACCCTACCTTGGTTCCCTTCCCATCCTTCTCCCCGCCTCCCTACCGGTTCCTCCTGGAACACTTCCTAATGGATCACCTTGACACAAAAATCTCATGTCCGAGTCTGCTTTGGGGGAACCCAACCTAAGACCCATGCATGTAAGTTATGAGGAAGTGAGGTTCAGAATGAGAAGTACTGTGACAGAGATCCTGAGAAAGCACTTGGCACATTCAGAGGTGAGGAAAAGTGCGTCCAGCTGGAGGGCTGTGAAGGGCATAGGTGAGAGGAATCGTGGGTGAGTTGGCATCCATACTGGGTCTCAATTAGTGGATGTTATTTCAAAAAGTTGAGATGAATGGTGAAAGCAGTTGGGAAGGGGGGTGGTCTTTTGTTTATTCTTTGTTTATCTCTCCAGGTCTTCTCTGCACTCGTTTCCCCCCTGCCCTGGGTCCAGGACAGCTGACCTGTGTGGATGGCATTAACAGGTGACCTTGCCTTGTGGCTTCTTGTTGGATTAGGCCAATGACCTCAGAGGTGCTGGGAGGGTGGAGGGGTGTGAGACTTCTCCACAGAGCCCCTCCTTGTGTTTCTGGAAACTGTTCCGTCCCCTTCCCCTTCTGGTCTGGAGGTGGTCATGGGGTAGCTGTGGGGACCGTCCCATCTCATGCTGGTTTGCCTCAACCCTGCCAACATCTATGTAAGCACACAGTCTCTTTTTTAATCCTTCTGAGCTGCCTCATTTGAGGGTACCAGCAGGAATGTGCTGGAAGCCTGACTCACACAGATATGAAGAGGATGAGGACAGTGCAGGTGAAAGGAAGAGCTCAACCAAGGGCGCAGAAGGCAGGCTCAAAGCTGTGACGAGAATAGTGAGCTGAGAGCATAGTGAGATTTAAATAAACTACAAAGGATGGTTACAGACAAAACGCGAACAGCCTCGAACAGTAGCCTAAGGAGTTGGGACTTGGGGCCACAGTATGTCTGACCAGATGTACTTGCAGGGAGGTGCTCTGACAAAAGTGAGAAGGATATGGACTGAAGATAAACTGGAACAGAGCTGAAGGATCTGGAGCCTACTACGGTGATGTAGTCAGAGCCAGATTCAAGGGCAGACCAGCTGGACAAGGTACAATTGGAAATGTAATGAGATGTAGAAAGCCATCTGTATCTGATGGCTTGAAGCCTTTGTTCATGCTGTTCCTATTGCCTGGTACATGCTTCCTCCCTCACCTGGCTAATTCCTTCTCACCTCCAGGTTTAGCTTAAACATTATTTCTCCCAGGAAGCTCATGCTGGCCCTCCCTTCTGGACTGCCTGAGGTGCCCTTGTTAATGTGCTCACATAATGAATATCTTGTACCTATTTAAAATGGATCATACTACACTGTGGCTATTTAATTTTCCAAGTGCCCCTTTGCACCATAAGATCCGGGAGGGCAGAGGCCATATCTGTCTTGCTCACTATTGTTTCTTTAGAGCCCAGTCTAATTCCCTAGCAACAGATAAATATATAATGGATGGAAGGACAAAAGGAAGGAAAGATGGATGGAATCAGTGGCCTCTGAATGTTGCTGTTAGAAAAGTGTCTTCACCTTGACTTTCTAGTATCTATTTGGATAGAATCATTCATTCATCCTCCTGTGATATTTCTTAGGTTCTTCTTTCATTCTACAGCTGAGTTTCAGAAGTCTCATTTCAGAGAGTAATTAATAGAGTCATATGTGTTCTGAAAAGGTTGGAATCTCTGAGGCTCTTGGCATAAAAGAGGACACCGACAAGAGGATGCAGTTGCCAAGAAGAAAAAATAAAAAAGGAAATAATGAGAAGCATTTTGCAGAGTAAACATCATTAGGAGGAAGGAGTGATGAAGCTAAAATAAATGTCTCCTGTGGAAGCCTACTTTGCATTACAGATCATGAAGGGGCTTGATTGGCTTGCCTGTTAGTGACAAATAGCCCGCAATTCATTTCTTTCTCCTGCTGACTTTTGGCCAACATGCTGCAAGATTCATGTAACTGTTATTTGGCAACCCCTTTCTATATGTTGGGAGGAGATGAGACAGGGCTTTGCCCAGAGAAACACCTGGTTTGGGGGACCAGCTCTACTGCACACTACTCCCAACCAGACACGCTGTTGTACCAATCGAGGCCCCTGCCTGGCACAGCTAACACACCCAAGCAGGCTAGTTGAGGAGACATTAACAAAGGAACCATTTACAGCAGTGTGCACAGAGTAAGAGAAACCAACAAGGGGTGATGTATCACCCTGGACCTAGTGACAGTGGGAGCTGCTGGTACCACTTCTGCAGCAGACATACTACCTACAATTTACAGGTGAGAAAACTGGAGTGGAGTCTCCCACCCAGGTGGTCCAAGGGAGGCTCAAAGAAGAAAACATAGGGGACAGCATTTGGAAAACTGAAATTCTCTGAATGTATTACTGCATCATTCCCATCTCCTTGCCTCTACCACCTCCAGTCCGTGCTGCCCCCTTGATTTTTGTTTGTTGTTCTTCAAACAAAACACACTCCGTGGTTTTAAACAGGGGTCCCTTCATTCTAGAGGCTTTCACTGGCCACCTTTCCACCATTTGGGAGCACACATCTGCTGTCTTTGCTTACCTAGTGTCCATTCCCCCTTCTCATGACCATACCTCAGTTTCCTCTTGGAAAATGAACTGGGTGGGCCATCAGCACCCATAGAGCTTACCATCTTCCCTGAACCTTAGGTGGGCCCACAATCACAAGGATCAGTTCAGGGATGGGCACGCATCCATTTCAGAGAGTTAGTGCTGAAAATGTGGTCGTTACTCATTAGCAAAAGGACTTCTCTTGGACTTCCCTGGTGGCGCAGTGGTTAAGAATCCACTTGCCAATGCAGGGGACAGGGGTTCGAGCCCTGGTCCAGGAAGATCCCGCATGCCGCGGAGTAGCTAAGCCCATGCGCCACAACTACTGAGCCCCCATGCTACAACTACTGAAGCCCGCACGCCTAGAGCCCCTGCTCTGCAACAAGAGAAACCACCGCAATGAGAAGCCGGCGCACCACAACAAAGAGTAGCCCCCACTCATTGCAACTAGAGAAAGTCGTGCGCAGCAACGAAGACCCAATGCAGCCAAAAATAAATTAATTAAAATAAAATAAAATTTTAAAATTTTAAAAAAAGAAAAAAGGACTTCTCTTTCAGCCAGGGTTTCTAAGCCATTGGAATGTAAACTGGAGAGAACCGCCTGAGAATGAAAGCACTGCGGAAGGACCCAGAGCTCAGAGATACGGTGATGGATTCATGACGACTTTGTGCAAGCCCCCGACTCCAGTCTGGCTGGAGGGCAGCAGTCCATGAAGCCAGCCTCCCCCCTTACCTCTCGGTGAGGTGAGCCAGCGAGGAGGAAGCAACTGGCAAAGGATTAATCTCCAAAATATAGAAGCAGCTCATGCAGCCCAATATCAGAAAAACAAACAACCCAATCCAAAAATGGGCAGAAGACCTAAACAGACATTTCTCCAAAGAAGATATACAGATTGCCAACAAACACATGAAAGGATGTCAACATCACTAATCATGAGAGAAATGCAAATCAAAACTACAATGAGGTATCACCTCACACCAATCAGAATGGCCATCATCAAAAAATCTACAAACAATAAATGCTGGAGAGGGTGTGGAGAAAAGGGAACCCTCTTGCACTGTTGGTGGGAATGTCACTTGATACAGCCACTATAGAGAACAGTATGGGGATTCCTTAAAAAACTGAAAATAGAATTATAATATGACCCAGCAATTCCACTACTGGGCATATATCCTGAGAAAACCATAATTCAAAGAGTCATGCACCACAATGTTCACTGCGGCACTATTTACAATAGGCAGGACAT
The DNA here is from genome assembly GCF_951394435.1 of Stenella coeruleoalba. Classification (NCBI taxonomy): domain Eukaryota; kingdom Metazoa; phylum Chordata; class Mammalia; order Artiodactyla; family Delphinidae; genus Stenella; species Stenella coeruleoalba. The sequence goes on from NC_137156.1 coordinate 78,991,337, forward strand.
GGAAGCTACCTAAGTGTCCATCAAGAGATGAATGAATAAAGAAGATGTGGCACATATATACAATGGAATATTACTCAGCCATAAAAAGAAACGAAATTGAGTTATTTGTAGTGAGGTGGATGGACCTAGAGTCTGTCATACAGAGTGAAGTAAGTCAGAAAGAGAAAAACAAATACCTTATGCTAAAACATATATATGGAATCTAAAAAAAAATGGTCCTGCAGAACCTAGGGATAGGACAGGAATAAAGACGCAGATGTAGAGAATGGACTTGACACGGGGAGGGGGAAGGGTAAGCTGGGACGAAGTGAGAGAGTGGCATGGACATATATACACTACCAAATGTAAAATAGATAGATAGTGGGAAGCAGCAGCATAGCACAGGGAGATCAGCTCAGTGTTTTGTGACCACCTGGAGGGGTGGGTTAGGGAGGGTGGGAGGAAGGCTCAAGAGGGAGGGGATATGGGGATACATGTATATGTATAGCTGATTCACTTTGTTATAAAGCAGAAACTAACACACAGCAACGTAAAGCAGTTATACTCCAATAAAGATGTTTAAAAAAATTTTTTTTAAAAAAGAACAAGGCAAGAATGCCCACTCCTACCACTTCTATTCAAAGTTATACTGGAAGTCCTACCACTTCAACCATAAGGGTCTATGATTAGGTTTTGTGCTCTGTTCTGACGAATTCCAGTAGGGGGAGTGACCCAAAGCTCATAGTGGCTGAGAAGCTGTCACCTGCTGGAAGGTCGTCTCTGTGCACAGCTATACTGAGAAGGCTCCACATCCCAGTTCAACTCTGAGGAGAGGGAAAAACACCTCCGTTTCATTTAACTTTTAGACCTCACGCTTTCGCGTTTGCAGTGTGTTAACTCCCAACCTCCCTGCAAAACTCCTGTCTGAGGTTCCCAAGATTAAAGGTCTGATGTGAGCCAAAAAGGCTATTTCTGCCTGTCCTCAAAAGTGCAATCAATAGGGAAGGAGAGCAGAAGAGGGAGGATGGTACCATTTGGAAGCTTCACCTAGGCAGTGACCAGGTTGGTAGTGTTATTGGTTTTTTCCTAAAATCTTTATGGCATTTTGCAGAACAACTAAATGTAATACCTGGTCTTAAACTGGATCCTGTACCAGGGAAAACTAATTTAAAAGGCATTAATAAGTCAACTGACAAAAATGGAAAATAGATGATGGGTTAAAGAAAAGTTTGTCAATGTCAAATTCCTCAACACTTTAACTTTACTGGGGTTTTTAGAAGAGAATATTCTTTTTAGGAAATATACGTGGAAGTATTTATGGACAAGGGGGCTTGGTATATACAACTTATTCTCAAATGGTTCAGAAAAAAATCATAGCGCAAATAATGAAGCAATTGCAATGAAATGTGAATAGCTGGTGAATCTGGGGTGTAGGGTGCATAAGAGTTCTTTGTGCTGTTCCTGAAACTTTTTCTATAAGATTAAAATCATTTCCAAATAAAAAGCTGAAAGCATTTAAAAGAGTCTGAGAAACATACCAAAGACCTACAGTGTGGTAGGAGGAATGACAGGCAGCTCACTGACTCACTCTTTTATTCATTCATTCATTCATTCCATAAACATTCACCGAATACGTCCTAGTGTCTGGCACTAGTGCTACAGACATGAATAAGACACAGTCCTGCCTTCAAGGAGTGTACTTCATGATACGGAAGGAAAATTATCCAAAAATTGATTGGATCAGGGAAGAGTAACACCTTTTGCCTAATCTTGTATTTTCTATACATTACTTATCCAAAGCAATGGTCTTGAAATTTGCTGTGGTCAAAATAAATGTCATATTCATTGACTGAGAGATTTGAAGATTTTAGCAATCCTGTCAGATTGTAAGGGAAGAAATGGAGGCCCAGTGACTTAACATGTTCACAGCAAGACTGTCTTCTCTAGGGTACCCAATGAATCTCTAGCCATCTCACTGCATGCTTTTATGAGTTCCCAAAACTTCTCAGAGGTACAGGTCAAGGAACCAGACACTCAGCTTTTACCAGCTTTCCTAAATTCAAGGAGAAGAAGTCTCTGCTTGAAATAATCCAGTGTTTCTCAGTTGGGGGTGATTCTCCACCCCGTCTCCATCAGGGGACATGCGGCAACGTCCAGAGACATTTTTGATAGCAGAAGCTACTGGCATTTAGTGGTAGAGTCCAGGGATGCTTCTAAACATCCTACAATGTATGGGACACACAACAAAGAATCATCTAACCCAAAATGTCAATAGTGCAGAAATTAAGAAATTCCGAACTAGTCCAAAATCTTGGACCAGTTCAATTAAAGGGAAAGGAGAGAAAGGAGAAAGGCAGGAAGAAGAGTATATCAGTTAGGAATAAGTTCAACTGCAAGAGAGAGAAAAACTCCAAAATAAAGACGGCTTAAGCAAGACAGATATTTATATCTCTTTTTTCTAGAGAAGCACACTGTTGAGAAGTCCAGGGCTAGCATGACACTGCCCAGTCATCAGGGAATTGATCTGCCATCTGCCCCAGCTGTTTTCTTCTTAGGGTCCACATTAGGACGTGATGGTTTAAGCTCAAATGACTAATTCCAGCCAGCAGGAAGGAGGAAGACGTGCCCAGCCTTGAAGAACACATCCCATGAGCCACACCTAGTGTCCATTTCGATAGATTTATCACACGGCCACACTGAATTGAAAAGGAGGATGGAAAAAGGCAATCCTTATTCCAGGAAGCCATGAGCCCAACTAAAAATCTGCAGGTTCTCCTCCTACACTGTTGGTAGGAATGTAAACTGGTGCAGCCACCAGGGAACACAGTATGGAGATTCCTTAAAAAACTAAAAACAGAGCTACCATATGACCCAGCAATCCCACTCCTGGATATATATCTGGAGAAAACTCTAATTCGAAAATATCTATGCACCCCGATGTTCATTGCAACACTATTTATGAGAGCCAAGACATGGAAGCAACCTAAATTCCATCAACTGCTGAATGGATAAAGAAGATGTGGTACATATACACAATGGAATATTACTCAGCCATAAAAAGCAATGAAATAATGCCACTTGCAGCGAAATGGGTGGACCTAGAGATTATCATACTGAGTGAAGTAAGTCAGACAGAGAAAGACAAATATCATATGATATCACTAATATGTGGAATCTAAAAAAAAATGATACAAATGAGCATGTTTACAAAACAGACTCACAGACCTAGAAAACAAACTTATGGTTACCAAAGGGGAAAGGGGGCGGGAAGGGATAAACTAGGAGTTGGGGATTAGCAGATACAAACTACTATATATAAAATAGATAAACAACAGAGTCCTACTGTATAGCACAGGGAGCTATATTCAATACCTTGTAATAACCTATAATGGAAAAGAATCTGAAAAAGAATATATATATATATATCTGAATCACATTGCTGTACACCTGAAACTAACACAACATTGTAAGTCAACTTTACTTAAATTTTTAAAAATGCAGTATCTGCAAAGTGCAATAAAGCAAAGAGAAATAAAATGAGGTCTGCCTGTAATCATAAGAGCAAAAATAGAAATTAAAAAGAAGTGAAAAAAAAATCGTGGGGGTTCTATTACTGAAGTACAAGGGATGAATGAATGCTGGAAGACAGCTCACGGAGTCTGCCGCAGATGCGCAAACTAGATATTTGCTCTAGGGATGTTTGTAGTGTTTTCGTCTTTGTATTCACCCAACTGTTTTTCTAATACTCTTCCATTGCACTTGGTGTTTGTAACTGAAGCAACAAGTGCCATTTTATAATTCTACGAAGTGCATAATAATTAAGGGATACACCTCTTCAGGGAAAGGTGACAGGGAGGACTTGCATTGTTCCCAAATAGGAAACCAATAACCTCAGTAAGAGTGAAGATCGTACAGAAATCTGAGCCAGGGAAAAATAAGACCACAAAATTCCTAAACGGCCCACACGACTTCCCAAATGAGTTAGTTAACCAAGGATGCCAATTTAAAACTAAAAACTAAAACATGGGGGTAGGGGGATATATTTTTATATATTATACTTATTTATATATTTATATATTGCATATGTATATGTGTGTGTGGTGTGTATATGGGTGTGTGTGTTTATACTCCCCCGCGGTTTTCTCTTCCCATATATATGTATTCTCAACCAAATAAATGTTTGCACTGATAACAGCTTTCAACAAAACCCATCCCAATTTGCTTCCGGTTGTTTCTTATATATCTTGTCACACTGATAATGTTCAACAAATTTTAGATTGTTGTCACATTACTGTGTTCTTAACAGTGACTTTCCTATTTCTTCAAGTGCTTGGTCAGGATATCAACAGATTGGTGACCAGTCTGTTGTTCAAACTGTGTATTTCTGAAAGGTAATTTTTAACCCTGGGACACAGTGCTTCAGTTGCTGAAATAGTTGCTCTAGAATCTCTTGGAAGTGCCAACTGCTTCATTAATCTCCCACATATTGTTTCACACTTTCTGATGAAATGCCACTGTCTAACTTTATCATCCAGACCTAAACACGCAGAGCATAAAGCTGGGTTTACAGACAGATTTACCATCCACGATGTCAAACAAATTAAAAATGTTTAAGTGTCAACGACCTGATATTGAATTGCAAACAACTCTGGCTTCATTTGGGTGAGTGGGTTGGGCTAAATGGAACCTGAAGCTTTGAAATAGAATTCACCCACCGTTTCTGCTTAGCAATTATGCCAGCTTTTTTTCCTTGGAGATTGGAGCCTGGTTATGGAAATCACATTTGTGCCTCTTCTAAATATGCAGACTCATACTCCAAGCCTCTCATTTGTGATTCTATGATAAAGAAAAGAAGCTGAGAGGAAGGAAGACAACATTCGCGTTTCTGAACTTAATTTGAAGCTGACTTAACTCACTCTGAGCCACAGAAAAGAATAAGAGCAATTCCTCCTTCGCTGCCAATTAGAGCAAACCTCTCTCATCACGATAGAGTGGAGGTTCGGGGGGTCTGGTTATTTAGATAGACTGGGTTATTAGGAGTCAATCTTTGGGTCAGGGGAGGGGCTGTTTATCCCCCGAAATTTTGGACAAATTTTTTTCTTTCCCTCCATATCACAACAATATCTAGCATGTACTGGAAGCATGTTATATGCCAGGCACGGTGCTAAGCTCTCTATTTAATCCTTTGAAAACGTCCCTCTAATTTAGATATCATTTCCATTTGTACAGATTAAGAAGCAGAGCCTCAGAGATGCTAAGTCACTTTCCCAGGTCACAGAGCTTCCGGCTGGACTTCGATTTGAGCTCTGGTGAGCCTGATTCACTTACATTTTCTTAGTTTTCTTTTTAGAGTTTTGAAACATCTTTAATCCCTCTGGAATTTATTTTGGAACATGACATGAAATGAGACATCAGTATTTTGTTTTCTACAAATGTACAAATATACATTTTCTACAATTGTAACCAATTGACCCTGCCACAACTTAAAAATAAGGGGGGGGGGTTGTTTAACAATTTAATGACAAGAGGAAATGCTATGACAAAAGTTAAGTAGAAGAGGGCTTCCCTGGTGGCGCAGTGGTTCAGAGTCTGCCTGCCGATGGAGGGGACACGGGTTCGTGCCCCGGTCTGGGAAGATCCCACATGCCGCAGAGCGGCTAGGCCCGTGAGCCATGGCCGCTGAGCCTGCACGTCTGGAGCCTGTGCTCCGTAACGGGAGAGGCCTGCGTACCGCAAAAAAAAAAAAAAAAAAAAGTTAAGTAGAAGAAAAGGAGGAACACTAAGCTATATATACAGTGTAACTACATTAACATATATATATGACCATTAATACAATGTGTATGGAAATACTGATATAACCCTGGATGCTGTTGAAGCGTCTGAGGTCTGGCTTCAGACTGCCTGGGTGGGTCTAAATCCCACATCTACCTCTTACTCCCTCTGGGTGGCCTCCTGCAAATTACTTAACCTCTCTGTTCCCCGTCTCTCATCTATAAAATGTGGGTAGTAATATTACTCATCTCCTGAAGTGACTGAAAGGGTTAAATAAGTTGATCCATGTAAACACTTAGCATAGTGCTGGGCACCTAAAAAATACTGCACTTATAAATATGCCAAATCCTACGTTTATAGTTGTTATAACTGCATGGTGTCATCATATGCATTTTAATTTTTTCAAATTGTCTACAATGACTTCTTTTGGTTGTTTTGCATGTTATACTCAAAAAAAAAGTATAATTTTTTTTAAAAGCCTGGGTCTTCAGCATTCCACGAATGCCGAAATACTCTGAAAGCAAAAAAGTACGCCCCTTACAAACTTCCTTTTGAGATGCACCCTCACTGGGAGAACCCTCTGTCCCCCCAGCAGAAAACAAGTTCCTTATTTCCATAAGCTGATAACAGGGAACTTGGGCGCAAGGATTCAGTTTAAAAAAAAATCCTTAAATAACAAATAGGAGGTATTTGGCATTATGAAAACAAGAAGCAATAAATGTAAATAACTCCCAGGTGAATTATCTCTTCAAGTCCTTAAGGTGTTGTGAGATTCAGGAATATGTTATATTGCATTATAATTTATCATTGGATCTAGAAGTCTGTTCTGTAATAAGTCTAGTAACAGGGGTAGGAATTAATCCTCCATTCGCACCTCATTACGTTGCTGGGAATATCACCGAACTGGACTCCACATGAGACAGACTTTCGTGTAAGGGGGCCAGACATAGTAATCTAATGCAAGTACTTTCTGACACAGGGAAATGCTAAGGTAGAAAGCTAATTTATTCAATATAATGCAGTTCTCTGGCTAAATTTCCCCAGGCTTCAGATGAAGCTAATGAAGCAGAGGTTTATCTGTGTTTCTTCCAAGATGATTGATGAACAAATCAGCTGCAAGTAAGTGGGAAAACAATTGGGAGAAAAGCTGAATATGTTTCCTCCAGCACTGAGTCTGTCATGGCTCTGTAACTCCTTCTGTTCAGAAATTCAGTGTATAGAAGAAAAGGCTAGGCAACTAGTCCTGGCAACCTGTTACTCTTCTGGGAAATGGTGGTCAAACATTTCCTTCTAAGTAGTTAAATCCCTTCTCCCACTAGGGCCTTAGAAGCCTGAGAATGTTAAACAGTAGCTGTGTGACTTTGAGCTTGTTTCTTGACCTCTCTGAAGTTCATTTTCATCTGTCCAGTAAGAATACTTACCTTGCAGTAATTTTGTGAGGACTCCAGACAATTCATTTAAAGTGCTTATATTAGAACCTGACACCTAATGAGTACACAGTAGCTGTCTGTATAATTCCTGGGATTCTGATTTCAAGAGCCTTGGAAGGGTCTCTAGGTCACCTGCTCCCCCAACTAATTTGCTCATGTTTGAACCCCTTTAGGTGGAGAATTGGCTTTTATTCCACTATCATAGGTCAGGCTTAACCACAAATATCTAGGAGGGGTAGCAGTTTAGTTAAATTTACGCTAAGGTAGAAATGATCCATGTCAGAGTCTGACAGATTCTGAAGGGCTAGAAGGGAGACAGAAAACATAATGACTCGTTAAGCATTTTTTTTAGCAACAACTACGTGCTGGGTTTGCACTGGTCCTGGGAGACGGAGGCCAGAAAAGGCTCTGGACGTTGAACGTGTTCTTCTCTCTCCTGGCTCACTCCTGCTTCTCATCCTTCCTGCCTTCCTGGCTTGGTGCACTTCTTAGGTAACGTAGGCACTCAGATTCTGCAGTACAGACTCCAACACTTCAACTCCTACAGCAGAATCCTCCCTAGAACGTGACAGTCTTAGCCCCATGCTCAGATGTAAGACACTGCTATTTCTTTGTTTTAATCAAACTCAGTTTAAATCAGTTTCCAAGCCTGACCCCCTCCAGGCTGGGTAGAACTTCCATCTCCGTCACCATTGAGCGTTTACCTCTCTGGGAGTCACTTTAGAATCCAGGAGATTTTCGTGGTACCCGGGAGATAGGGCTCCCACGGCCCCCACCAACCTCCTCATGGGCCATGCTGGCAGCGGTCCCTCCCACTCTCGAAAGCACTCAGCTTCTGTGGGAACACAACTCCTATGAAAGTGGAGAGCCTGGGTGTCTTCATTCCGGCCACCCCATGGATGTTTGGCTGCCCTGGGAGGTACTGCCACTCTGCAATGTAAGCATCCCGACGTTTCTCACCCTCCGACTCTGGTCTCTTCTTGAGTCCAGACGGCTTCTTCTATCCCAGGGCTCTGCAAACATTTTCTGCAAAGGGCCAGATAGTAAATACTTCAGGCTTCACAGGCCATGCCATCTCGGTCACAGCCACTCAGCTCTGTTGTAGCACTAAAGCAGCCCTAGACAAGGCATAAATGGACGAAGGGGCCTTCAGCCCCATGACCCTTTACTTATGGACTCTCAAATTCCATTTTCACAAAGTGTTCATGTGTCACAACATTTTATTCTTCATTTGATTTTTTAGAACTGGATTTTGAGAAACCATTCTTAGTGTTCAGGACACTGAAAAGAAACAGCGGAGCCAGCTTTGGCACACGACAAGTAACTGGCCGATCCCTGCTCCGGCCTCTTGTCCTCAAAGAAACTTAACATAATCTCTTCAGTGAGTGTGGACTTTCGGAAAACAAAAGGCATTTATTCATTCATTCATTTGTTTAGCAAAGCTTTGTAGGGTGACCAGCCATCCCAGATTGCCTGGAACTCAGGAGGTTCTCAGCATGTGGCATTTTCAGAACTACAACTTGGAAAATTCTGGGCCAACTAGGACAGTTGATCACCCAACCTATTAAATGCCAGGCAGTGACGTTTCCAGAGCACAGAAAACAAAGTCTTTGTCTTTCTGAGGCTGGGATGCTCTTCAGGAAGACAGGTGCCTTCGCCCACAACTCCTGTTCTTGCCTTTGTGTCCACGCTGTCCCCCATCCCAGGGCAGAGGATGCAAAAAGGCCTGTGAAAGGAGACCAAGGGAAAATGCTTGGGGAAAAAGCCCAAATTATCAATTCAACAGATTTTCCTAAACACAGAGAAGTAGATAGTATTGAAAAACAAAATTCAACTGAGTAAATTTTCAGGATCTCGTTGACTTTATTCAGTGATTCATAAGTCAAGCAGCATCCAATCTAGTAGAGAGAAAGGCAAGAGATTTTACAGGCAGAAGGGAGCGGGAACAGGGAAGTTATACTAGGCAGAAAGTAGACGGGTTCTGGCAAGGTTATTTTCCCTTAGGGGATGGTAGGGGTCTATCAGGCACATGACCTAACTGAAGCTGATCGGGCAATTCCTGATTGGCTGGTTTAAGATTCCATTTCTGAGAGAGCCGAAACGGAATTAAGTCTTGATTTGGTGAGTGGGGACTCAGCACAAGTAACTCCATTTTGGGCCTCTTGTCTTTAACAGTAGTGTTGGTTCCAAGGCTCAAAGAAATAATGGAAAGAGTAGACAGGGGAAAGTTCTCTCTAATGCAATGTGAGTGAACCAACACCTAACCACACCCCTACCCATGTTGCAGGACGAAACCCAGGTCGGGCCATCTAGGCCTAGGAAGCCAAGCAAGGCCTCCCAGAGTGGCTCAAATCTCCTTCACACCTAGAGACTCCTCTTGTACTGGAAAATGGAAACATCCCAAAACCATATTATAAAAATTGTGGGCTATCTTACTTGTTCAATCCTATTGGTCCAACCCTGTGCTATATTTAGACACTCAGTTGGACTTCATGAGAAAAGTCTAAACTTGAGGCCCTTTGGAGATGTGAGGTCCAGGCAAAAAAGCTCTCTTCTTCTCCCTCACCCACACCCCCAAACCCATTTTCCTCCATGATAGGGTTTGGTAAAGTAATACAGCCTCACCGGAGCCCCTGTGAGGCTGTTCAGGGCCTTTATTTAATTAGGAAGGTTTCCCACTCTGGGACCACATGCCACAGTGGTGAGTGTTGCACACACTGGATCTCCCTATTGGGCCCCCTTTGTCAGGCAGCTTTGTGCAATATACAACCTGTGCTACCACACAAAGCCACCCTGAGGCAACTGTCTGACCCTTCAGGAAAGAAATCAGACCATTTGTCTGAAGTTGAAGGGATAAAAGACAGGGTGAATCAGTTGCACCAGACATCTTCGGCCCCATCGTGCCGTGCATTCAAGGTAACTGGGATCCAAACTACTTGTCTCTGATTCCAGAGCAGTAACTTGCTCCTTAAGGAAGTTATTTCTGTCTCCCAATCACTTGTGTTTTTGACAACTGGCTGTTTCTTGCCTATTGTGTCTCCCTGTAGTTCTACTTGCAGAATGTGCCCGCAAAGGATGGGCTGAATCATGGGCTGGGAAAGCTTTGAAAGCCAGCCAGGTGGAAACTTGAAGACAAAAGGTCTTCAAGCAGATATTATTTGCAGTCTTGGGTTAAGCAGCTGCTGGGGGTAGGGGAGGACAATAAGAAGTGCACCCTAAATTAAGCTTCAAAGGGGGGGGCTTCTTTAGCTTGGTGGGGGGCGGGGTGGGAAAGGAGGCCCTAGGACAAGGGCTTTTATACATCCGCCACTCCCCTCCCCCAGCTGAGAATTGTTAATCAGGTACGGGTGGTAAAGTCCCCTAAATGCATGGCCTGACAGCACTGCCTCACAGCTGGTAGTCAGGTTGCCATGTCAACAGGAAGAGACCCTATTGGGGTTTTTATTTACTCATTACCAAGTTCTCTAAGTAGCTCCTAGCTATGGGAGAAGGTAAGAAAGCTGATCTCTGACTCGCAGGCTGTTTTCCTAGGCAATGGAATTATTTTGACCCCAATGGGGAAGACTGGGGTCCTGCAAAGGCACCCAGAGTATGGGAAGGAGGGGTGGGAGAGTGAGAGGGATGGAGCCTTCCTGTGAAGCCTCCTGTTTTACTGACAGGGAGATTCACATTTATGGGGTGTCTATCATGTGACTGAAATTCTGCTAGAAGCTACACAGATTAGATTTTATTTCATTCTCACAGCTATCATATAGGATTGCTATTAGTGTTCCCATTTTACAGATGAGTAAAGAGAGGCTAAAGGGCCAAACAGCAGAGCAATGTTTAACTGAGGACAGGTCGACAAGATGGACTATCATGCAGCCATGTAAAAATCATCTTTTCGAAGATACTTCTTGACACATTCTCAAAAGTACACAATATAGCATGTCCATATGATAAGATATACATGATGAACAAATATCCACAGGAAAAAAAGCATGGATACTAACATTGTGGAAATCACCAAAAACCACCCAACTGAGAGCAGGCAAAGACTATGTATTCAGAGCTTGCTACACAAGGGGGTTGGCCACCATCGCTTGCATGCGGCAGAGACTGAAAGGCAGGCAGAGGAATGAAAAAGGTTTGTAGTAGAAAAAAGGAGAGGCTTCAGGCGTGACCAGATAGGAGGCTGTTGGCATGGGGAAGGTGGAGAAGGGCTGTCTAGGAGCGGGGCGTCGTATGTGATTTGTTAGGGGAGCATATCTGGCTTCTCTGATTGGTCCTAAGATCCAACTGTATGCTGCCTACAAGAGATGCACTTTAAATATGAAGACACAAATAGGTTAAAATAGATGGGAAAATCTATACCATGCTAACAATAGCATAAAAAGGCTAGAGTAACCATATTAATAAAAGATGAAAAAGACTTCAAGATAAAGAATATTACCAAAGATAAAGAGGTATGCTTCATAATGATCAAAGGAATTTGATTTATTCAATTCATCAGGAAGACGTAATAATCATAAATATGTTAACACCAGAACTTCATAATAAATGAAGCAAAAAGAATGCCAGATTCCCTGCATGTACAGTTTTTCTGTGGCCTCGCTGTGAGCTGAGTATATTTCCCTACACCTTGACTTTGTCCATATGACTTGCTTTGCCCGATGGCCTGAAGGGGGAAGAGGCAATGTGCCAATTCCAACCCCAGACGTGAAGAGGCATAGCAGACTTCTGCTTACTTTCTTGTGTGTCTGCCTTACCCAGGAGAGGTAAGTGCCCCAGCCGGCCCACTGGTCCTAATATGATGACAGACACATAATGAAGAATTACCTGACTGACCAGCAGACTTGCAGCTTAGACCCACCCAGCCTAACCCAGAATTAGGGAGTATTATGAACAACTTTACATCAACAATTACGGCAACTAGATTTAGGGACAACCCCCTCCAAAAGATAACAAATTCCTATTGTCTAGGACATTGAAACTGTCTACTGCAAAGAGGGATGTTTATGGAGAACACTAAGAGGCATCACCAAGGTTTCTCAGAACAATGTTTTTATATATGAATCCCAGTTCAGGAGACCCTCTAAATTGGCCACACTGTGCTGGCTCAGGAAAAGTGAGAAAAAGGAGGGACTATAAACAAGTTTCCAAGTCAGTGAGGTGCTTCTTTTCTTTCTGAAAATTAAATACAGCTGCAGGAGTCCCTTCATTATAAGTGGGGTGATCAGGGACAATCCATCCATAAAGTGCAATCATCCAACCTCTCGATAACATATTTGGATGATGGTGCAAGGTTCTGATAACATATACAAAAAGGTCAGAGTGCCATGGAACTTACAATATTCATGAGAAGTTGTATTAATTGTGTTTATTTTGCAACAATAAGAATACAGTCTATCGACTGCATCGCTACTACATATCAAGAGTGATGCTAAAACATTTTCTAAACATTGGCTTGAAAGAAACCCTATGAAGTTGATGTCATAACTCCATTTTATAAGCCAGGACACTTAGGGTAATATGTCCAAAGTCACATCATGATTTAGGCCAGGTCTGATGAGCGTCAACGGCCAGATAACATCTCAGTGGTTAGAACACAGAGTCTGCAGCCAGCACCGGAACTGAATTCCAGCCCCACCCTTTCGTAGCCTGGGGGAATCTCGGGCAAGTTACTTAATGTGTCAGCGCTTCATTTTCTTTATGTGTAAATGGAAATAAGAATGGACCCCGTTCGGGCCCAGCCTGGCCGAGGCTCTCTGCCTTGGCAGGGGAGGGTTCTTTTTTCCCTTTGGGTTCAGGGAGGCAAATAATGAAACCGGAGCTGAGATCGACACAGCACAAGCTTTATTCAGTGGCCAAAGAATGGAGAAGTGGGAACTAAGTTCACAGATCACCTTCTCACCACGTGGGGAGAGGGATTTAATTTTAAAGAGTGAAAACAAAGGGAGGAGGAGTGAGGCTAATGATGGGGAGACATACGCATTCGTCTACTGGAGAAGGGCCGGGGCTTTTCTCTAGGGAGTGGGGTGCCACCCCCTTTTTATCCTCTTTTGATCCTTAATGTCTGGTCAGGGCCGCCGGTAGGTGTGTCATTTAACATGCTAATATAGTAAAATCAGCATAAATGAGACTCTGTTGGAGCGTCAGTTACCATCTTGGTCCCAGCTGGGTCCATCTGGGTTTTTTGTTTGTAGCTTCCTTTCTCATCTCTGGACCCTTTAACTTAAAGATTTATGTTAACTCCTGCTGAAGGTGGGGTTTGGTGGGTTTTGAGCCAAGACCTGGAGCAGCTCTGGCAACACACCTCCCCTTCAGATTCAAAAGGTAATTTAGATAAAATGTTGATGAAACAGGGTGAGACTTGAGCTAGAGTTTCATCTTGATTTGTGTTCCCCAGAAACAGACCCTGCGACAGAGATTTGAGTGCAAGTAGTTGAGGTGGGAAGTAGTCCCACGAATGTGGGTGCGGGAGTTGGGGAAGTGAGACAGGGAACGGGAGGCAGCCAGTGAGGGGGGTGTTATGAAGCAGATCTCACTGTGGACAGGGGAGCTCAGAGCTGCTGGGGAACCACAGGACACTGTCACATGTGCCTTGGTTATCCCAGCTGCGCGGTGAGGAAGCTGGAGTGTTCACCCACAGGCTCCCTGTCCAGCACTGATTGAGAACCGCTCCTGAGAGCATTAGCTTGACGGTGCTGTTGGCTTGCTCAGGGCCAGTCGTGCTCCTACAGCCAGGAAAAAACCGTCAAGCAGAGACTGCAGACACTCCTAGTCAGGATCTTTCTGTGTGTAGAGATGAGTGTGGAGGGGGGCAGGTACCAAGAGCATCCACTCCAACTTTGAATGAAGAACAAGATTCTGATCTAAAAAAGAGTGGAAACACGTATATGTAGAACTGATTCACTTTGCTGTACACCTGAAACTAACGCAACATTGTAAATCAACTAGACTCCAATTAAAAAGGAACAGGATTCTGATACACAGGAAGAAGCAAAGAAGAGACTGGTTTTTCTTTTATTTCATTAGGAGTTCAGAATATCTAGATAAACCCCGAGTCTATTTCATGTTTGAGCCAATACATTTCCTTGCTGAATATTTTTAATCAGGAGGCCTTTTCCTAGACCCCAGAGCAGAATGATCTGGTGAAGAAAAGCTGGTGATGCCTCCAGTTCACCCTTAGGTTCCTCCCTCGAGGTGAAGTCAGGCAACCTGTGTTCAAATCCCCAGTGCACCCCAGACTAACCCTGGCCTAGTCACACATCCCACCAAGCCTCTATTTCCTTATCTGTGAAATGGTAATGATGTCTGCACACCTTCTGCCTCTGAAACTGTGGGTAATGATTACTCATCCATTTCACCTGCCTTGACTAATCAAGGTCATTTTAAGACTTGCGTGTCCTCCAGGCTGCACGGAGCCTAAACAATAAGATGTTTGCCTGAGTTGTTTTCCAGAAACTTGGAGTCAGCTGTGTCTAGTTCTAGCTGCGCCGGTTAGGACTGAATAGCAGCACTGACCCGCCAACTGGGCATGCACCTGTGTCCACTCCGTGACCTTTTGACATCAGAGGGCTAAAAGCTCCACCCTCAGATCGTGCTAAGCCCCATCCATTGCCCGTGCGGAGCCCTGTAGCCTAGTTACACCTGCGCAGAAGGAAGATTCCTGCACCTGATTCCAATCACCTTTCCCCACGCCCCGCATGTTCCCCACGCCTCAGCCCGCCCTGCTGCTTTGTTCCTCATCCTATAAATACAACCCTCCCCCTACCCCTAGCCCCTTGCCTTCGTGGGGTGTGTGTGTGAGGTTTGTTCTGTGGTCTCCACAGTTGGTCGCCTTGCAAAAAACCTCTCTGCTACAAACCTCTGTGTCTCAGCGTTTTGGCTTGCTGAGCGTCAGGCATAAACGAACCTGGTTCAGTAGGACCTCCCTCTGAGTGCAGCATTTTTTCATAAGGCCCTACGTGTGCCACACATCCTGTGGTACAGCTAGGAACTGAAAGATAATGGAGGTAAGGCCCTAGTTTGCAAAGATCTTACTATCTAACAGAGAAGACAAGTAAGCCAGGGATTATAATACAATGGAAGTGGCGTTCTAGCAAAGGCGATCGCCTAAGGCTAAGAGAACAACAGAAAGAAATGGGGTGGGAGAGAAAGAGCCAGTCTGAAGGACGTGACACAAGCTTGATCTTCGTGATGGTCATGCAAACGACCCTTGCGGACAGACCTCCGCTACAGGGAGGGTAGCTGACTGAGGGCTGCAGCTGCTGCTACTCTGAACTCCATCCCAGCACCAAAGCCACACTCCACGGGCTGACTTTGGCTCAAGGACTCCTCAATGGCCGTCCAGATGCTTCTATTCAGCCTTCTCTCCTTGTCTCCTTGCTTTCCAGTCAGACGGCTTTCCCAGCCTTTTCCAGCTCCCTCCCAAACTTTTCATTCAGGTATTTCTCCTTAAAAAAAAATTTCTTCAGTGTTTAATTCTATCTTAGCATCTGCTTCTTGGAGGAGCCAGACTCATTGTCTGGAAGGAAAATAGGAGTAGGTTGGCAAAGAAAGTCAGAGGAAATGGTGGGAGCACAGGCAAGGAGGCAGAAGAAGGTCCAAGTACAAGAAATGGAGCCGCATACACTACCTGACCGGGAAGGAAGGAAGGGCGTGGAGTGGGAAATGTGTTCCCGAGCTAGATGGTACATTAGATGGGGAAAGTGATCAGGGTCAGATCATCAAGGACCTGTTAGGGCAGCGGTCCCCAACCTTTTCGGCACCAGGGACTGGTTTCGTGGAAGACGATGTTTCCACAGACCGGGGTCGGGGCCGGAATGGCTCCGGTGGTAATACGAGTGATGGGGGGCGATGGAGAGCGGCAGATGAAGCTTCACTCACTCGCCAGCCACTCACCTCCTGCTGTGCAGCCGGTCCGAGGCCCAGGGCGTGGGGACCCCTGTGTTAGGGGATTCAGAACCTGTCCAGGTACAATGCGGGGGACGGACTGTCAAGTTGTAGGAAAGGGTAACAAAATCAGGTCTGTGTTGCCCGCAGGCAGCAAGGGAAGATGGACTGGTGGAGAGCAGGACTGGAAGGTCAGAGAGAAGACGCTGCACTGATTCAGGTGAGCAATCACGAGGGCCTCACCTGGGGAGGGTAAGTGATGGAGAAGAGAGAAAAGATAGATGCAAGTGATATGCACCAGGTGACATTGTTACAACTTGATATTCTTGGACTCTGGTGAATATGGAGTGTGGCTGAAAGTAAGGAGCTGAGGGAAATACCCAGGTTTCTAGTGGAAGCAGCCTATTATATAGAAGCCTAACAGTTCACTGGAAACAAACTGGCCAAGAAGCACACACTTGCGTTCATTAAGCTGCATGACATTCATAACTTGTAATTCACGTGACATTTATTTTATTATTATTTTTGTGTGTGTGGTATGCGGGCCTCTCACTGTTGCAGCCTCTCCCGTTGCGGAGCACAGGCTCTGGACGCGCAGGCTCAGCGGCCACGGCTCACGGGCCCAGCGGCTCCGCGGCACGTGGGATCTTCCCGGACCGGGGCACGAACCCGTGTCCCCTGCATCGGCAGGCGGACTCTCAACCACTGCGCCACCAGGGAAGCCCAACATGTGTATTTTATACCTAGAGCACAACCCAATTTGGACCAGCCACATATCAAGTGTTAAATAGCCACGTGTGTCTCGTGGCTATCACAGTGGACAGCTCAGCTTTTTTTTTTTTAATTAATTTATTTTTGGCTTCTTTGGGTCTTCGTTGCAGTGCATGGGCTTTCTCTAGTTGCGGCGAGCGGGGGCTACTCTTCGTTGCGGTGCATGGACTTCTATTATTATGGTGTCTTCTCGTTGCGGAGCACGGGCTCTAGGCACGCAGGCTTCAGTAGCTGTGGCTCGAAGGCTCTAGAGCAGAGGCTCAGTAGTTATGGTGCACGGGCTTAGTTGCTCCGTGGCATGTGGGATCTTCCCGGATCAGGGCTCGAACCCCTGTCCCCTGCATTGGCAGGTGGATTCCTAACCACTGTGCCACCAGGGAAGCCCCTGGACAGCTCAGCTTGAAGCAGTAATCTCCCTGAGGGCACGGAACACAACAGCTTTACTGCTCTATCCACAGCACCAGACTCTGCATGGCTCACAGTAAAAGCCAAATAAGTATTTGTTGTTTTTTAAAAAAAAAAAAGGAATACTTGTACAGAAGAAGAAATGCAAGCCCAGAGGGAGGAAGTGATTGGCCCCAAGGTCACAGGATTAATTAATAGCAAACCACTGCTAGCCCCCAACTGAAGCCATACAGCCTCAGTGCCTCCCGGAAACTGTAGGCATCACTGAGGCCAATCTTCCCCTCTAGGTACATGTATGCTCCCCAAGGTCAGCCCAAAGCATTTTTCTCTAAAACTTGACCTTGAAAGGCAGGAAACATTTTGTGAGAAAACTTTACTTTCTATTCCCTTGTAAATCCTACAGATAAGTCTTATGTAAGCGGCATTAACGTGCGAGGCACTGACTGCTGGAGATGGTATTTTGAAGTCCTCTGTACAGCTATTATATGATCAGTGGAGGTTTCCTTCTGGATTCAGCCTTCAATTTCTCCAGGCAAAGCTGCGAAGTGAGTCAGAGTTAGCACTCCATCCCCAGGCTGGTTGTGGAGGTTAGGACCTGTGGGCGTGAGTGAGACATGGCACAGAACATGGTCAGCATAGCTCACCTCACCTTTATTTATCCTAATCTTTATAATCCTAACCTTTATTTCTCCCCTCCAAAAATCAGAATTAGGGTCGTCATAAGACAAATCTCCCTCCCTCAGAAGATTTCATTGTAAATGAAGGGAGAGTAATCACCAAAAAAAAGAGTGGAGATGCAGAAAATACAGGCTCAACCTATATAAGTAGAACAAAGAGTTACATGATATCACAATATGATCCTATTTTCATTATAAAATTCACACTTCACCTATTTACGTTATAAGAAAGAGCGCCAGAAGATTATTTTTCAAAATACTATAGTTATCGTTAGGTAGTAAAAGTATGAATGATTTTTATTTTCTCTACTCTTGGGTGATCTACCATTTTGAATTTTCTTCAGGGGGTATGTAATTGTGTAAGAATGAAACAAGTGAAAATCTAGAGTAAATAAGTTTATGCACACATATATACATTCATCTATGATCCCAAATGTTCCAACAATATTTAGGTGCTAATTATTTTTGAAGGTTCCCATGAAACCCAGTTTTTAGCTTTTAAGTAAACGACTTTGCCCCTCTCATGCTCACGTTAGGCCTAGAGACAGAAAGCCAACTCTCAGTGCGTAGGAACTCTCAGGACCTTAGGAACGTCGCCTCCCTCAGGGTGCAGACAAACCAGCACACACCTACGGGCTGCCTGGGGGTGAGAGGCCTTTTCAAGGACCCGGGTGTGGGGGTCGTAGGCTGGCTCTGAGATCTGGAACAGCTATCAGCAAGCCTGCGAGTCGGGAATTCAAGCTCGTTAACTAGGAACCAGGGGAGTCTCCCACCTTTCTTCTGATTTGGTGATGATTAATTCAAAGAGCCACTGCCCCCTCTCTGCTGAGAGAAGAGCTCAGGTTGGAGATCAAGGCCCACAGAGAAGGAGTGGGGTTTTTTGTTTGTTTATTTATTTATTTATTTATTTTTGGCTGTGTTGGGTCTTCGTTGCTGCGCTTTCTCTAGTTGCGGCGAGTGGGGGCTGCTCTTCATTGTGGTGCACAGGCTTCTCACTGTGGTGGCTTCTCTTGTTGCAGAGCACGGACTCTAGACACGCGGGCTCAGTAGTTGTGGCTCACGGGCTCTAGAGGGCAGGCTCAGTAGCTGTGGTGCACAGGCTTAGTTGCTCCGCGGCATGTGGGAGCCTCCCGGACCAGGGCTCGAATCCATGTACCCTGCATTGGCAGGCGGACTTTTAACCACTGCGCTACCAGGGAAGCCCAGAGAAGGAGTGTTTTGAAACATGCTCAGGGTTTCATGTCCCTTACCTGGAGACTACCTCCCCAGACAGAACTCTGAGACCAGTGGTTCTCAAGCAGGTAGATTGTGCCCCCTAGGAGCCATTTGACAATGTCTGAAGACACTGAGTTGTCACCACCACTGGTGGGAGGTGGGTATTGCTGACATTTAGTGGGTGAGGCCAGGGATGCTGCTAAACATCCTACAATGCACAGGAAAGCCCCCAACGACGAAGAATTACCCAGCCCCTAATGTCAATGGTGCCACAATTGAGAAACCCTCTCTTAGACAACCAAGGACATTATTTGCATGGTTTGAAGGAAGGCATGAGTCTTTGCTGCAATGCGTCAAAGCAGCAAAACTGGCTGTATCCTCTGTGGCCTGCAGGCCAAAGAAGGATTTGGGCTTGTCTATTTTTAGGAATTATTGGAATGTTCTGAGTATCTTGATTGTATCACTATCGGTGAGCACTGGCCTTAGGAAGGACAGGCATGGAAAATGGACTTAATTCCACATGCCAGCCCCAGTCTAGTGGCAGGGGCTGCCATGTTGGGTTCTCCGGAGGCAGACCCTGAAACCTTGGGAGTCTGGAGTATGAGGTGTTTATTAAGGATCAACACCTAAAGAGAAGGGGAGAGAAGCAGTATTGGGTACAGGGAGAAAACAAAGCACAAAGCAAGGCTGACAAAGCATCAGCCAACTTCAGGTTGTAGATGAGCAGGGTTCTGGAGCTGGCATTTTCCATTAGAGTTGTTCAACAGTGCCCTGGAATGGCTGGGCCTTTATGACCACCGTTCGCCACACCCCACACCCCACGCCCCCGCCTCACCCACCTACCAGGCTCAGTCACTAGGTGAAGGCTGCCCTGGGAAGCCTTCCAGGCAGGGGACACTGCAGCTGAAGCTGACCTCAGAGGTGCTAACAGCTAGAGCGTCTGCTGACCATACTCCTTGCAGCTGAACAGCAAATATTTCCTTGAAAGGGAATCTGGATGCCGCAACTCCGTGTCTGCCGCAGGGTGCGTACACACTCAACAAAAAGGCGGTGCAGCAATCCATTAGCAATGTCTGTCATGGTCCATGTGCAGAACAGCAGCATCTGTGCCAGATATTGGGCAACCCTGCATTAGTAACAGGGGCAATGGGTAAGGCCTATAATTGCAATATCATGATGATAGCCCAAAATAGACTGGATCTGGAAGAAAACCCAAAAGCATACCAGTCCAAAGGGGAATGCAGCCTGCCTGCCATGTGGTTAACTATCAATTTGCCCAGATTGAAAATGGAAACATTCCTCTGGTTTCTGATAAGCAGTCTCACCTTCCTTCGTTTATTCCATTTTCACTTACTAAGTACCCACTGTGTGCCATGCATGGGGCTTGATGCTGGAGCACAACAGTGGAGAGCAAGCCATAAGTAATGGATGATTTTAACCCCTACGTCATCAGGCTTGCACTTCTTGCCTGCTGGATTTGGCTTTTACCCAGTTAATTGTTTGCGCCATCAGCCCACGGGTTTCTTCAGTCTCTACAGCCTGAGCTAGGAGAGCCCAGAACTATAATGACAGAGCCTTTGGGATTCTACCTGACCCTCTCCGCCAAGCCTCCACTAGCTTTTGACCTCAGAAGGCAGCCAAGAAGAAGGTTTATTGCCATAGTTATGTTAGTTCTTGGACTAGATGAAAACAACCCAGTTTTGTCTGGGAAGGAGCGAGTGAATGTGCTGTTAGGGAAGAGTTTGAGGATCCAGTATATTGTGTGATGATCTAGAAAGCTCGCAAAGCTAAGAACAGTCACAGTACTACTGGCTAGTAATTATTATTATAATAAATACAATTGTGGACTTTTCTCAAGCACTGTGCATTAGATATTTTATTGATCACTTAATATAAATTGAATAGAGACTTTCATATTGACTTATTCTAAAAGGATGAGTGAGGGAGAGAACTCAACTAATAATCTTTGTCCTTGAGCCTTACCTACAATCAGGCAGGTTGGTGAATGTTAAGATACCTCGTAACATTAAATAGGAGCTGTTTAAATCTAACGTTATTTTTCACTACGATAAACACAAATTTGTTTTCGATCCAATGGAGAGTCTGGACTGTAACCGTGTGTACTAGTAAGCAATGTTTGCAATACATCAAGAACACAATAAAAGTGCCAATTTTTCCTATTTAAAGACTTCCAGAGAGTTAAGATGATGAGCTAACAAAATGAGATGCCGTTAATTACATTCTTAGGTAATTTTAATACAAAAGGGATCGTTTTGCTTTTTGCAACTGAAGGTAGATCATTTATTACAGATGAAGAGTGTAATTTTGGAGCTGGATAGAATTTAAGGTAACAATGATAAGTGGAAACTATTATGCAGATGTTCCGATCCATAGAAGCTTGTTTACCAGCCCATGAAAATATGCCCGTTTCATCCAAGGGGGTGTCTTAAGGAGGGAAGAGCTCATGTTTTTGAATTGTTGAGTTTAGATTTCACGCTGTCAACTAGATTTCTTGTTTGCTTCAACAAAATATTTCTAATAATTATTGTTATCCCACAAAGGAAATAGCTGTCTGGTAGGTAGTGAGCACCCCGTCATGAAGATGGTTAAGCCAGACCCAGGACCAAGAATGGAAATACTGTAGGGAAAACTTTTCTCAGTTAGTCTCTCAGATAAGGATTTGACTGGGAGTATTTCAGAAGTTATTTATTTAATAAATGTTGGGCCCGTCTCTTGGGCCAGGGGCTATGGAATGGAACTTTGGGTAGGACACAGCCCCCTATCTTCAAGCAAAATACAGTCCGGTATTTTTAACTCTGAGGTTCTACAACTTCTCTTAGTGCAAGTTATATCAGATCTCTTTTTTCCACCTGTTAAATATTTTCTTTGGTCTCCGTTTTTTTTTGTTTTTGTTTTTTAGCAACACTTACTTGTTGACTCTTTTTGAAATAGAAATATAAAAGACAGCATCCCACCTCCTTTCTGGTATCAGTTAGCTGTTGCTATGTAACAAACCAGTGGCTTTGAACAAGTCTCATTTATTGTTGTAGTTCACATGCTTGAGGGTCAGCTAAAGGTTAGGTTATCTATGCTGGCCACAGCTGGGCACTTCTGCTCACTTGAGCTGGACTCATGCATATGTAGATTGGCTGGGGTTCTTGCTTCAGGCTGGGCTCGACTGGGTGGGGTTAAGTGTGGATTTACCCTCTACCGTCAACAATCCTTCTGGTCTCTGCTATTGTGTCTTTTACAACCAAGGATCGTCATCAGAGAGCTCCTAGGTATTTAAGAACGACTTGTCTAAGTACATAGCTCTCAAGACTGGATGCCAACATTTCTTTGGCAAGTCATTAATAAGTAAAGTTTTCAGGCGGTCATTCTCCAGAGCGCTATAAAAAGAAAATTAAAAGCAAGGTCAGGGCTTCCCTGGTGTTGCAGTGGTTGAGAGTCCGCCTGCCGATGCAGGGGACGCGGGTTTGTGCCCCGGTCTGGGAGGATCCCACATGCCGCAGAGTCGTTGGGCCCGTGAGCCATGGCCGCTGAGCCTGCGCTTCCGGAGCCCGTGCTCCGCAACGGGAGAGGCCACAAAAGTGAGAGGTCCGCGTACCGCAAAAAAGAAAAAAAAAAAAAAAAAAAAAGAAGGTCAGTGGTGCTTTTTAAAAATGCTGAGAAAAATCCTGCATTTTTTTATGACTTCCAAAAACCAAAAAAGTTCTTTTCTAAAGATAATTCCCATTTCTGCTCCATGGGTCATAGGAGTAACAAGTAATGTGAATAAAAGGCAAGAGATCTGAATTCATATATTCAAAGATATTTATTCACCCAATATTCATGGAGTCCCCACTAGGTGTCAAGCATATGCTGGGGCTACAGCAGTGAGGAAAACAAAGTCTCCAGTCGTAACAAGCATACCTTCCACTGGGCAAAGTCAGGCAATGAACATGTATCAACTGAGTCGCTAGTTTGCAGCAAAACATATTCAGAGACTCAAGGTTGACCATACCTGCTGCCCTCAGTCAGCACTGAACTGGAAGATTACAGAAGGCTATAAACACAAACAAAGCAGCTGGCCTCACATCTACAATTTAATTTTAGGTAGCCAAGGGTAAAGTGCCTGATGATAGTGACAGACACTGAAAAAGCAATCAGAGACCCAGGAAGACACTACCGTTGCATAAGAATTTTTAAGGATGTAGACTCCTCAGGAGGATGGGCCTCTGGGATCAAGTATATGTTTGCCAAGGACCCCTCCCGGTGCCTGGGGGTTCTTCCACTTTCTTGCATCTGTTCTGCTATTATATTCATACACGTTCCCAGAGAGCAGGGGGAGAAGGACCCAAAACACAGAGAAAGTGAATTATAATGAAGTTACAAAGCATTTATTCGTCCCAGAAAGAGTTTACTGAATGTTTGCTGTATAGCCAGCCTAGTGACGAGTTGTTCATCTTCATAAGTTTTGCTTTGTTACCAAAAGAAAAATTAGAAGCAAAACTTGAAGCAGCATGTGATTTCACATGCATTAAACATTGCCCCTTTAGCACGAGAGAGCCCTTTTGTGGTGAAGGAACAGTTCTTTCTCTTGACTGTGGTTGTGGTTATATAAATCTGTATAGGTGATTAAATGTCACAGAACTAAACACAGAGAATATAAAAAAATAATTGCATGTAAAAACTGGTCAAGTCAGAGCAAAGGCTGTAGTCTAGTTAACTGTATTGTAGAAATGTCAATGTCCAGGTTTTGGTGCTGTGGTTATGAAAGATGTTGCCTTTGGGGGAAGCTAGGTGATGAGTACACAATCCTCTCTGTACCATTTTTTGCAATTTCTTGTAAGCCTATAATTATTGTAAAATCAAAAGTTTTAAAAAAAGAATACACCAAGCTATTTTTTAAATTGTCCCTAAAGTGGTGTGCCCTTTACTGTGTCTGAGTTTAATCAGTCAATCCTTCATAGAAACAATAATGTAATAAGAATAGTACAAGAGAAAATAAACAGGGTAAATAGGGTCTGATATAGTAGGAAGTCAACCAATTGTTTCTTAGGTGACTAGGGTATAATTAATAAATAAAATAATAACAATAATAGTAGTTGACTTCTTTGTTATTTACTATATGTTAGACTCTGTTTTTATATATTAATTTATTTAATCCATTCAACATCCTTGTGAGATATATACATATTATGAGCCACACTTTAGAGATAAGGAAACTGGGGCACAGAAACGTTAAGTAACTCGCTAAGGCCACACCATGTGTAAGTGGCAGACCTAGATTTGAACCCAGGGAGTCCAGCTACAGAGCTGTAACCACTAACCACCTAGGGTAGGGGCACATGCCTTCTTTCACTTTGATTGGACTCCATGAATAAAGACTCCATGAATAAAGCAATGCCTTATGCATCATATTCTGGGTTCCCCAGAACATTTGATAAATGATGGAATGTCCCAATGCAAACAGCTAACCTTACTTTTATTTTAAAACGTTTCTCTAAGTGTCATGTGACACTTCAACGTGCTGAGTCACCTCTCAAAGATCCATTAATTGAAAGATGATTCTTCTTCCAGGGCCCCTGGGCTAGGGTGAACAATGCACTTCCCTCACAGACCCGTCCCTCCGCCAAAAAATTCTATACCATTACTCAACAGTGCACACTGGAACTTGAAAACGAATTGCGGAGTCTGACACTTAATCCTGTCCACATGACTGGAGTTCAGTCCCTGTGAAAGTCATTCTGACTGTTGATGTGAGTGGACCTGATGTTTTCCTCACAATGACACACTCAGGAAGCCTAATCACTACACAAGCAGCAAGCCTGGGGACTCTTACAGGAAGAGGAAATGTATACTGAATCATCAGGCCAAATGAGGACCTTAATATTCTTCAAACCTACCTCTGTCTCTTCTCTGACGACAAAACCTTAGAGTCGTTAAAAACACGTACCACATCATCAATACAGTAGTATTCACTCTGGAGGTTTTTCAAGAGTCCTTTGTTGCTAAAATAATTTAGAGCCTCACACTTTCTCCTACTGTGATGTCCAAAGAACACACCTTCGGTAACTAACTTCATTCTAAACATCACCTCTTAATGAGAGGCAGCCTAGGTGTGAGTCCAGTTCTACAAACCCTGAGTAACTTCACATAAGTTTCCCAAACTCTGTGCCTGAGTTTCCTCATCTGTAGAGTAGAAATGATGATAATGTTGTCTACCTTGAAGACTAAAGGTAAAGATTAACTACATCAATGTATACAATGTACCTAGAACAGGAACCGGCACAAGTGCTAGATGTATATTTGCTATTATTATAATTCTTTAATCTCATGAGAACTATTGTTGTAATGATTTGACAATTTCAATTGTAATAAATTAGAACTTAACACATCATCTCTATTACATCAAAACCTGGAGCTTTCTAGGGACTTCCCTGGTGGTCCAGTGGTTAAGACTTCGTGCTTCCACTGCAGGAGGTGCAGGTTTGATCCCTGGTCAGGGAACTAAGATCCCACATGGGGCATGGTGTAGCAAAAAAAAAAAAAAAAAATTTTTTAATTTAAAAAAACCCAAAAAACTGGGGCTTTCTACTTACCAGGGCCGTCGCTGAACAAGGATGACACCTCCACAGTGAGGTTATATTGCTTCACAGTCTCGTGGTCTGGCTCTGTGATGGGCTCAGTCATTCCAGAGAGAGGGTGGATCCAGAATCTCGGTATAACCTGGATGCCACCATTGGTTATCTTGTACGTCACACAGTTTGGTGGGTTGTGTTCATCAATGGCTGTCACTCTTCCAACTTTGTAGAAAGCTGCCAATAATGTTTATTAAGGTTCATTCTTGTCATGCAGATACACCATTTTAAAAAGCTTAACATGTCTTTGCCTTCCAAATAGTATCATAGTTTCTCAGAGGGTCAACCTGCATCCTTTTAGACAAGGCAGTGTGTCTGAAAAGCACAGCTCTACATGATGGAAGGTGGATTTATAGACGGTCCACTTTAAGCCACATGGCATGGGTCAAATGATATGAGTTAACACTAACTTTATAAAAATAATAAGTAGCTTCCATGTTGTGCACATTTGTTTTCTGCCAGGCATTATACTAAGATTAGCATCAGATAATGGCTCACCGCACAGATTCTGAAACCAGACTGCCTAGGTTCTGAAACTCAGCTCTACCACTCGCTAGCTGTAACTCATCAGAAAGTTCTGTAATCTCTCTGGGCCTCATATTCTTTATCTGCAAACTAGGAATAATGACAGTATCTACCACATAGAGTTGCCGTGAGGATTAAATGAGTTAAAATACGTAAGACATAGCATAGTGTCTGGTATATAGTAAGTGTTATCTAAGAATTAGCTATTATTTATACACATTATCTCATTAAATCTTCTCAACAGCCTTATGATGTATGTGCTATCACTGTCCCCACTTTATAGATAAGGAAACTACAGCCCAGTGGTACTAACTTGCCCAAGGTCACGGAGCTACTAAAGGTAGAGTCAGGATTCAAATCTGTGCTTGCTGAGTCTACAGCCCACATTTTAAAAATGACTTGCTCTAAGTTCAGTGTGCAGTTCTCCCAAATAACCTTCTAGAAGAAACACAGGTGTGGTAGATGGGTTGCATTAATAGGGTCAGTGTCTTTACCCTTCTCATGTTCATGCTCTTTGTGTAACGTTATTGTGCCCTCCCACGTGGCTTATTTTGACCAATGGGACATGAGCAAACCTGCCGCCCGCAGAGGCATGAAAAGTCCTTATGTGCCTAGGCTTGCCTCATTCCTGCACCTCTTCCTCTGCCCTGAGACCTGCTCAGACTAGCCTGTTGGAGGATGAGAGGAGCCAGATCATCCAGCCGCGCCCACTGAAGCCAGGCTAGATCCACAAAAAGCCAGCAAATCCCCCCAATTCCGAGCAAGCACAGTCCAGCCAGTTCTCAGACTCATGGGCTAAACAAATGTTTGCTGTTGCGTTACTCTGATTGTTTGTGGGTTTTGTTACATGGCATACTTATAGATAACTGACCCAACAGAGTTACCCCTCAATCATTTTCTGCCTGGATAATAAACTCCAGGGAAGATACCTGACCTTCTCCATTTAGTGGAATTCCACCACACAATGACTAGGCTCACCAACATGTATTTTCTAGGACAGCGGTTCCCAACATTTTTGGCACCAGGGACCGATTTTGTTGGAAGACAATTTTTCCAGGGAATGGGGCAGGGAGGCGGTGGGGGGGGGGAGGATGGTGCAGGCGGTAATGCAAGCTATGGGGGGCTATGGGGAGCAGCAAATGAAGCCTCGCTCGCTCACCAACCCCTCACCTCCTGCTGTGCAGCCCGGTTCCTAACAGGCCGCGGCCCGGGGGTTAGGGACCCCTGATCTAGGACGTCTGGGTTACTGATAACCAAGAATGAAAATTCGGGTGAAGACATCATTTCATGTGCTGTCCCCACCCCCTTCAACCTACGGGGGTTCTTTCTCTGTTTGCATTCTTCCTTTACCAAGATTCATCAGTCTCTGAAAATGTATCATTAAGCAGGCAATGAACACAACCCAGAATACTAAGAACAGAGAAAACGCCTTTGTGAAAAGGGACTTACTGTTTTGTTATGGCAAATCCAGAATCTAAAAAGTCCAACCTATTGGTTGTGTGAAAGCATCACTAGTAAGAGAAAGGTGTCAGAACTGATACAGGATCACGGAAAAAATAGATGAAGGGTAAACTTGCCATCTCTAGCATACATTCCTGAGCAAAGATGGTAACATTTTCACATTTAACACCTGGCAAAGTAAAATGGGAAGGTTATTTTTCTGTAGGTGTAAAATTAACCTTTCAATAAAACTAAAAGCTATCTTGAGCATCTTTAGCTAAGTTTAAAAGAGTAATTATGAAACTGTAAGCCTGCCAAACTTCCTCATCAAAAAAACCATTAGAAATGAAATATGTTTTCCTTTGTGACTTGAAACCCAGCGTGACTTAATTTTCATGTTTCCCCCTCAGTCATTTCTGATCAAGGAATTTCTTTGCCTGTGCCTCCCTCCCTCCAGAAGCCTTTTGTCAATGAGAGATTCAGGTATTCATTACATACCATCAGAATTTTTTTTTTTTTTTACTTTAAAGATGATAGACTCCCATAATTTTTTTAAGATGAAAAACCTCATGTAGTCCTCAAGGCACACTCAAATCCTCTGTTCCAATCAACACAGCATGAAAAAACACCTCCACGGTAATAGATTTTTAATATCCTCAAGGTCCATAGGCTAAATGTTTGATATTCTGAGGAGAGTTTGTTTTCCGAGTAGTATTAACTTTCCAATTTCCTCCTTTAAAGCAAATTGCCAGTTGTGAACATTTTGTCTTCTCTGATGGGCATCGCCTCAAAACACCAACCCTTCCCTAATTTTATTTACTATGGTAGGGAAAATCAAGGGATGGTTTTAAAAAGCAAGGAAAAGGTTCTAGCACGTTGTAGAACGTTGAGTGTAACATTCACTCAATGAATGTTAGTGGTTATTTTAATTATTGGTGTTATTGTTGTTATTATTACTATTATTATTATTGGCAGTGCTGTCATGGCTACTGTTAGTATGTATCATGTAATTTCAGTACCTACAATGATCAGTTAATCCTCATCGCAACTCCCTGACATAATTCTTACAAGCTCCATTCTACAGATGCGAACTCGAAGGCACACAAAGGTTGTGGGAAGAGCCTAAGGTCACTTAACTGACAGTGGCAGAGATAGAATTGGAATCCAGTTCTTTTTGACTCCAGTTCTGTTTGACCCCAACCGTTACGGTACTTCTGCTACATCATGTCGCTTTCTTATGAAGACCTAGACGTCTTCTCTCTGCTACAGCGGGTCAGTAGCCAGCTATTTGGAGATTAGTACACATTAGAATGACTCACTCATCTCTTTGTATGAATTCTCAGCACTTGTTTTCAGACTTCTGGTGTCAGTCATCCAAATCCATCCCAAAAAAAGCAGCCTGGAATACTAAACAGAGAACTGGACCAGAAATGATAGCATTTAGCTGTCATCTCTGCCACTCACTAGCTGTGTGACCCAAGTCTCTCTCCAGACCCAATTTTCTCATTGTAAAATAAACAGGTGCATCTTTCCAGCCCTCCCAAATTGGTGATGCTGTAATTAAAAATTCTAAACCCTTCTCCTCAGCTATCAATAAGGCATTAAATTTTCCTTAAGGAAATGTAGAAGTGTTCAACACATTTAGAAAGTTTTGCCTTCAAAATATAAAACAACATTTCAGGACAACTTTGGATAGTTGGAAAAGAAACCGACATAAAACAGTTGATTCCCATAAAACACTAATTTTTTTAAATGTCAGTCTTAAAAGGTAAAACTATAGACATGTTAAAAAGAGCAGAGGTTTCCAGAGGTTAGGGGAAAGGGAAGAGGGAATAGGCAGATCATGGAAGACCATTGGGGCGGAGAAACAATTGTGTATGATACCGTAATGGTGGGTACATGTCATTATACGTTTGTCAAACCCATGGAATGTACAACACCAAGAGTGAGCTCTCATGTAAACTCTGGACTTCGGGTGATAAGGATGTGTTAATGCAGGTTCCTCAATTGTAGTAAATGTTCCACTCTGGTGGGGGATGCTGAGAGTGGAGGAGGCATGCATGTGTGGGAAATCTCTTTCCCTTCTGCTCAATTTTGCAGTAAACCTAAACTGCACTAAAATATAGTCTATTTATTTTTAATGCAAGTCTCTTTTAAATTCTACATTGATTGTCATTAACTTTGGAGGGTCATGGAATCCCTTTGATAATCTCATGAAGACTATGGGTCGTTTCCCTTAGGGACCCTCAAAGCCAATGCTCAGACCCTCTGGTCCAGATTTACAACTTATAAGCTAGGAGATAACGTTCCGTTAACTCTAGAACCCCCTAGAACTAGAAGAGCACCACAGAACTGGGAGAATGCAAAGGGAGGAAAGAAATTACAGTAATGAGGCTCCCTCATTACTCAGAAATCAATTCTGAGTACTTCTGAAAGAATAGCAAAAGTCTATGGGGGGAAATCCAGGATGCTGTTTACAATAATTCTATTTACATGCAATTTTTCTGAAATAGCCTGGTCATATACTGTAAGATTCAACTGTGTTATGTTCTAGAACTAGGATATAGTTATTTATTTTACAGAGAGGTTAAGAACTTGCCCAGAACGGCATGGTGAGGCAAATAAAGAACTGAAATCCAAATACGTGGGGTTTTTATTTCCTAGTCTTGCCTCAAAACAACTGTCTAAAGAATGTGTTTGTCTGCCAAGGAAATAAGCTGGTTTGAAGGAGTGCGGGCTTCACCCAGTGATACGCTTGCAAATGTTTAACAACCAGCTCTCTGGGGGGGGAAAAAAAAAGAGTGTGTGAATGTGTGTGTTTGTAAGTGTGTATGTGAATATATATCCACATAAATACATAAGTTTATTAAAAATTCTACTGATATAAAAGATGTATAGAATAAATTTTACAAATAATAACAAAATATACAATGGCTGCATTATGAGAAGGCCACATGGCAGAGAGAGGTGGCTACTCTTTGCTCTTTCATGAAGGGAATGAGCCATGGAACTTGGCATTGTTCCACAGTTTGCATTAGAACTGGCTCTAGGACTTCCCTGGTGGCGCAGTGGTTGAGAGTCCGCCTGCCGATGCAGGGGACACGGGTTCGTGCCCCGGTCCGGGAAGATCCCACGTGCCGCGGAGCGACTGGGCCCGTGAGCCATGGCCGCTGAGCCTGCGCATCCTGAGCCTGTGCTCCGCAACGGGAGAGGCCACACCAGTGAGAGGCCTGCGTACCGCAAAAAACAAAACAAAACAAACAAAAAAATGACAGTTTTCCATCGCATTTCAAAATGAACATCAACCCAGGAAACCTCTTGGCTCAGTGCCTAAGCTTCCAAATTCACAACATATATAAATGCTCAGCCTGTAACTTGTGGAGTTTTCCAGAAAATTTAGGGTTTGGACCAAAAAATGAGAGAGATCATCAGTGGCTTTCTCAGCCATGTCTTCTGGCTGAGGGGGAGTATCTGGTGATGTTTTGGTTAAGGAACAATTAAGCCAACCTAACAGGGATTGGTACTTTGAAAAAAAGACCCGTGGAAATTAGAAGGAGGATTCTCCCAAAGCAGAATTCCATCTTGTGAAGGGGAAAAAAAAAAAAAAAAAGCTTACTGTGTCCATCCTCTGCTAACGGTGAAGGTTTACAATCTCAAGAGGGTGGGGAAAGAAGGAGCTGATCTATCACTCCCAGTGCCAGGAGAATCAGCCATCATCACACGTGTAGGCAGACTTATCTTTAAGGAAATCAGTGTGATTTTTAGCCTCCGATTCATTTCCCCAGCTAAATAGGAAGTAAATTATATTGTACTCGTGACAAGAAGGAGAAAATGATGGTCGGCAACAAATAATGAAGGACTTGCCCAAATGCCTTCCAGCAAGACAGCAGAGAAGGCCAGATTCCTCTCTGCTGTGTCTCAGCTCCTTTTGCAGAGTCTACCAACACTAACTACACGGTGGCCATGAAATGACTCCATCTCCTTGGGGAAAAAAACTCCCTGGAGATGCAGCACCTGGTGCTCACCTGGATGAAATTTCCAGCAGTTGGCACTTGCTTAAAGAGTTGTCCAGAACCAATGGCCCCCAAGCTAGAAGCGTAATGGATCACATCAGGAGGTTCATCAAGGTCATGACACAAGAGTTTTGCAACTACTATATCTTTTGCAGTCATCTCTTTGCCTGTGTATCTGTTTTATTTTGCAAGGAGAAAAAACACTTTAGGTGGATAGTCTTAAAAGGTAATGCTTTTCCCATAAATATCCACTAGTTTGGATAATGCACATGTGTGACGGCCGTACTTATCCTGGGACAGACAGTTCAGCTATGAAGCATCATCTGGGAGCCATTTCCCAACGGGTGCTATGAATTTGGTCTGACTTTGTTCCTTTTCTGGGAGTATTTCCTTTCTACACCCAGCTGGGTACTTGTTTGGAAGTCTATCAGGGACATCACCTCAATAGAGCAGGCGTAGGTTGGAATCAGATAATTCTCAGAGATTGTTCCAATCTACAGCATCTGCATGGTGTGCTCAAGAGGGACAATCTTAACCTAGCGGTCATAGTGGACTTACTTCTATCTCTGTATAGTCACCCATTTCTTCACTGGGCTCCCTCTGCCCCAAATGCTCACTTTTAAGCCTCCAACCTCTAAATCCTAGTCATTCTTCAAAGACTCACATAGATCTCACCCCTTGAGAAAGCTCCCCTGAATACTCTAGTCCCACGTGTTCTTCTTTTAATGTAAAATCATCTTGTATTTTTTACAGTCTTTTTACGTGTATTCATCATATCATCCTGACAAGATACAACCTCCTTACAACAAAGGAGCATAGCAAATACTCCTGTCACCTCCAGGGGCTATAGCACTGGGGTCAGCATGTAGCAGGTGTTTGGTTAATTAACTCTAATCCCGGGGAAGGAGGGGGTGGAGAAGAAGGAGAAAGAAAAGGAAAAGGAAGGTATCATTTACTGAGTGTCTGCCAACTCCTATACAGAACAGATTCCAAGCATTGTATTTGATTCTTAAACCAATGCTATGAGGTAGATGCAGTTATCATCTCGATTCCAAAGGCAGAGTAAGTGGGGCCCAAACAAAGCCACATGGCTTGTAATTAGCAGAAGCTAGGTTTTAGTTCTCATTAGATAATCAGGAATAAGGCTTAGGAAACAGGGCATGAGGTGGGGTGGGACAGCTGTCCTATGTGTAGTTGAGAGATTGGTTGGAGGGGGGAGGGGAGACACAGAAAAGTGACAGAAACGTAGGTCCGGAGACTGAGCTTCAAATAATAAAAATAGCCATACTGACAGAAATACAACCCCATAATCCCTTATCCGGATTCCAAAATCCAAAAGCCCAGAACTCAGGATTTTCTCATAATTTATTGAGATCATCAAAGCCTGGCCTAACCTGACCTGCCAGATCTTTTTTTGTCCCACTTAGTGTGACTGTTTCTATGTACCACTGCAGTGCTATTCATTGATGTGAATAGTGGGCACTTGCAAAATATATGATAGACACACCATATTACCTTTCTAAAATTCAAAAAAATCTTTATCTTGAAACATAGCCAGTGCCAAAGTTTCCAAATAAGGGATTGTGAAACTGTGATAAATAACATTTATGAAATTCACACCACAAGCTCAGCACTGTGCTGAGAATGTTTTTATAAATTATCCCATTTATTCTTCACAACCACCCTAAAGAGTAAGTATTATTGTTATCCCATTTTATAAAGAAAGAAACTGAAGATCAAAGGGTTTCAGTAAATTACCCAAGATCACAGAGCTCACATGTGATAGAACCAGGATGCCAAGCCAGGTCTGTGACTCCAAAACTTAAGCTATCAACAACTTACTGTCAGATCCAGGAAACCTAGATTTCAACAGGTCATTTCTGAGGACCAGAATATGAGATTAAACAAGAGTCACTGTGTTCACCAACCACATATCCAGCTGAGCCAATAAACATAGCAACGCCTCTGCTTTCCACTCACTTAAAATGTTTAACCCTGACCACCCATCTCAGCTCACCTGATCAGATATCGATCACAGCAAGGTGCATTGTCGTTAATGCCGTGGATATAGACAGTCACTGGAATGGCCGCATACCACTGGTCATGGTCACAAGCCTTAATGGAGAAGGACTGAGCACATGCAAACCCAGCTCTCTCCACATCAAGGCAAGAAGCAGTAACCACAGTCCCACGCTCTGTAACAAAACAGCACATCTTGCTGCAAACTGGCCCAGGCTGTCACTCTCAAAATTACTTTATTATATAGTGATGGAAAAAGTAAAGTGTGAATTATGCCCTATTCGTTAGAATTAAGAATCTGACTCAAAAGGTAGACACAAAATACCCTCATTAATCATATTCTGTTAGCAAGTAGCAAAACAAAAAAAGGGTTTTGGCTTAGCAGAACAGGGAAGACTTTCTAGAAGAGGTGGTCCTTATTTTAGGCCTTAAAGGATATGTAGGATAAGGAAGTGGCAAGTAGAGATCATTCCCAGCAGAGAGAACATCATCCATGAAAACACAGTAATGAGGTCATAACTTATCAGACTTCCTTCCACCCAGTCAATCCATGAATTCATTCAATTTCAACAAGCATTTGTGGAGTGCCAGCTATGTGTCAGAAACTGTCTTGAGCACTGTATGAGCCACAATTAAATCCCTGCCTTTATGGAATTAACAATCTGGGCTGAGAGGCCAACACTAAACAAGTGTAAACAAGAAAAGAAATTCAAATAGTCACATTATTAAGGAAATGAAAACTGTGATGTGATTAAAAACAATGTCTAAGGGTGAGGTTCTGAAAAATAAAAGGACAGAGGTCTCAAGGCAGTCAGCTTAGTCATTTGGCTGCCGACTAATGTAACGGACCAGGGGAGACAAGGAACAGTATGAGGTTGGAGAGAGAGGCAGTGGCCAGAGAAAACACAGTCTTGGGGATGAGGTAAGAAGTCTGGATTGCACTCCAAGTGCAAAGAAAATTACAGGAGAATTTTACAGAGATCCAATCTGGCTTTTAAACAAACTCATTTTAGCTGCTCTGCTCAGAGTATTGGAGGGGGGAAGTGGGAAGGCAGAAGCCCAGTTAAGAGATCTATGCAGTAATTCAGGTTAGAGGGGATGATGGCCGCCTTCACTGGGATGCTCCCCCCACCCCCGGAACAGAACCTGGGATAAGAATTTGAGTGCAAGTAGTTCATGTGGGAGGAGAGCCAGGGCACTGTGGCACGGGAGAAGTGAGATAGTAAAGGAAAGCCTGCTGATAAAAAAAAATGCATTCATTATCAGACAAGTTATTGCTCTGAGCAACTAGAGCTTAATACCCCTGGGGAACTCTGGAAGCCAGCACAAAACACGCGCTCAGAATCGTCCCTCCAAGGGCAAGGAGCTGGAGTATTCATACACCCATTCTCTTCAGTGATTGGTTGAGAGCTTGTGGGGGTGGGTAGTATTTTCCCAACATTTGTAACCTGCTCTTTGTGGAGAAGGGACAGGGCAGATGTCAGACCCCAAATCATCGCTCAAGCAAAGAAACACAGATACTTACTGGCAGTTAGAAGTCAGGCCACCAAAATGCTAAGGCCTGAAGACACAGACAGCACCTGCTACAATGGCTTAAACCTGCAGATGTGCTAAAGATGAGCACCTGTCTTCTCTGCTCGGCCCCGGAAGAAGCCTTACATTCCACATAATCTGATCCACACCCCACCCCAGCCTCAGCCACAGCTGATTGGACAAGAAGTGAATGACTAACTCTAGAAAGTTCAAACCGATTCTCTCTCACAAAAACTTGAACGTAGAGCAGAGAGAAGAAGGATCTAGGTCTGAAAAGATGAACTAGAAGGTCAGTAGAGTGGAAGAGCTAAGGTCCTCATTCTGTAGCAGCCATGAAGAGGCACAGGTTAGCTCATGAGTGGACAAAAAACTAGGTTTTGCCAAAAGTTATGCACCAGATGCATATTAAGCATCTACCATTTGCTTCTTGTAGGGGTTCTGAAAATGAAGACAATCTGGTATCTACCCTCAAGGAACTCAGTCTTGCAGAGGAGATGTAATATAGATGATAAGAGAAGGAAATAAGAGAGAGAATTTGAACAATCTCAACCTACCTTTGTCAACTGCAAAGTAAGCATTCCTTGGGTCTAGTTCAAAGGTTAAGCCTCCGAAGTAATCTTCGTCGGTTGCCTGGCATACTCCAACTGTTTCCCCAGTTGGAATTTCCTCATCCAGTGTGATGTCGACTTTATGGTGCAGAGTTGAGTTTACAGAGGTAACACTCAAAATAGCATGTTCCATATTGAATAATCTTGTTTTAAAGAGGAGACAATTAGAGTGGCATTTGTTTGGTGTATATTGTTCTCCACCTCTTATGGTGTTGGAGGGGTAGGGACTAGAGGTAGTAATGATGAAAGTGGAAACTATGGACCATGGTATTAACCCATTTGCTGAGCACTTGCCTAGAGTCTAGACACAACGCTAACCACTTTCCATGTTTTCTCATTTATTCCTCACAGCCGCCCCAGGAAGTTGGTACCATTTTACAAATGTGGAAAGAGATTTTAAGAAATTCAGTAACTCTAAGAAGTAAATACCAAGGTGGCTAAGAGAGGATTTGACCCCTAGCCTATCTGGCTCTAGAGACTGTATGCTTAACCATTGTGCTCTTAGCCCTATATTGTAAGAACCAGTTTCTTAAAAATGCTGTTCCCTCGATATGGTTATAAACTCCCTGGTGATAATTATCACCAGAATTTTCCTTGAGGGCAGTAAAAGAGAATCCAGCCCATCAGATACTAAGAACATATTGCACTAATAACACCTACTTCTGTTGCCATTTTAATATATTTTATACTTTAAAAAACTACTTTGGGGCTTCCCTGGTGGCGCACTGGTTGAGAGTCCACCTGCTGATGCAGGGGACACGGGTTCGTGCCCCGGTCCGGGAAGATCCCACGTGCCGCGGAGCGGCTGGGCCCGTGAGCCATGGCCGCTGAGCCTGCGCGTCCGGAGCCTGTGCTCCGCAACGGGAGAGGCCACAACAGTGAGAGGCCCGCGTACCGCAAAAAAAAAACCCCAAAAAAACAAAACTACTTTGCTTTCAGTTATTAAGAAAGCCTTTTCTTTGGAATCTTAAGAGATTGTTTACATCTGACTTACTTTCCTTCTCAGCAAAAAAAAAAAAAAAAAAAAAAGAAACCATTTCATTCTAATGGAAATTTCACTAATGAATTTCAGAGACTACATTTTCATATTCAATTTTCAAGGCCAAATTAGAAGAATACATTTTATTTCCTTACCTGCAGGTAAGAATGGGGTCCTTATTGTTGACATTGACGAGGAAAATCTTTAGATTCCCAACAGTGAACAGTCCTCCGGGATCAATCACTTTAATAACTAGTGAGAAACTGAAAGGGCAGCCACAGGAAAGACAGCTAAGATTTTATAATAACTGACAGACTTTCACAGAAATAGAATCTATTGGACTTTAACTGACCAGTGGAAACAATTGATTCATTTAGTTAAAATGTCAGTCAAACAAGTTGTTTTTTTTGTCTGTGTTTTTTTTTGTGTGTGTGGTACGCGGGCCTCTCACTGTTGTGGCCTCTCCCATTGCGGAGCACAGGCTCCGGACGCGCAGGCTCAGCAGCCATGGCTCACGGGCCCAGCCACTCCGCGGCATGTAGGATCTTCCCGGACTGGGACACGAACCCGTGTCCCCTGCATCGGCAGGCGGACTCTCAACCACTGCGCCACCAGGGAAGCCCATACAAGTTGTTTTAACAGTTGGAAATGGCTAACACTTTGTTAGGAACCATATTAGTCAAATCCATTGAAAAGACAGGCAGAAACTTAGAAAAGTCTGTTAATCCCCATCAATCATACAAAATTGGGGAATTCCTTAGAGTGGTAGAGCAAACAAAGCTATGGGTATGGGTTCTTACCTTTAAACATTGACTTTTCAATATGGAAAACTGATTGACAAATGCAAAGGAGAAGGTGTTAAAAACACTTCAAAGTAACGTAATGACAATGGGGAAATATTAGGCCGGTTAGATGATTAAAGGGTTTTTATCTCAGCAGAGATATTTACGGGTTTGAAGAATGAAAGTACAGAATATATCCTGATGGAAAGATGAATGTTGACACCCATAAACTGTGTCCTAGAGTCACCAATGGTCCCAATTTGCCCAGGACTATCCAGTCTAGCACTGAAAGTCCCACACACATCAGAGAAACTTCCCAGGCAAACCAGGATGGTTGGTCACCTTTCCAGAAAAAAAAAAAATCTATTTTAACTTGAAATATACTGACAATCGAGACCAGAATTAATGTTTTACTTCTATTTATCCTAAAAATCAAATCAGTTCTCAATTTTCCTCTTATTTTAAAACCTCTCTTACAAAAAGATGATTATTTAGGAGACAACTCTTGACAAAAATCATAAAGCCAATCCACTTTTGAGAATAGAGACATTTCTTTCATAATTCCGGGAAGTCTTAACCACAAGAAGAGCAGGAATAAGGTGTGGGCAGGATTACATTTGGTCTAGCTGGATGCTGAAGAGTAGACTGCAAAGGAATAAGGAAGACATGAGCCTTGCTAACTCTTTCATATGGATTTGAACAAGTGCTTTCACAGCCCCTAGATCTCCTTTAAAGAGAGGGAATTGATGATTCCCTTGCCAATGAGGCATTCCAAAATTTCCTTTCCTCCCATTTATAGGTCTGCTCAGTGACCCTGGAAACTCTGGAGTTAGGAAAATTGAGGAGTAGTGTGCTCTCTGTAAAGTTTTAGTGCAGATCCACTGCAAAATTTTAGCCAAAGAATTATTTATTCAAATTCTTCAAACAGAGCTTCAGGCTTTCAGTGCCAGCTCCTCTGATTTCAAAGATGCTGAAAAAAAGGAAAGCTTTAGTTTTCCCTTATCAAGAAAAAAAGTTAATTTCTTAAACTCTCATTAATAAGTTTTACTACAATTTGTTAACAAATTTAAGATTTGTAAATATCTTGAATACACATAATCATTTTTCCATGATTATGCCAGGCCAACAAAAGAAAAAAAAAACTGTTACGGACATTATCCATTATTTCCAGAGCTATTTATGTGATCAGATAAACATGGGGGCAGAGGATTTTGAGCGTAAGGGGAAATGGATAAAGATTTTGGCAATTTCTACCTCCCAAATATATAATGAAAATACAAATTTAGGAGTGTTCTTCTGCGGACTTCAGTCACATCCCATTTTTGAACCCTCGATCTGTTTTACTGAAGATGCTAAGACAGGATATATCCCATCCTCAATTTTCATAATCAGGAAGAATGTCCTTAAGAGATTCAGGAGCAAGCTAATTGGAATGGTTTAAAGGTCCATTTTGTTTTCCCGTAGAGCACGTAGATGCAGAACATGAGACTGAAAAGGGTGGTCATAAAAAACATTATAAAAGTAGAAATAATAACTATGAACCAATCCCCTTCAGCAGATATGGAGGAAATAAGGAGAAATTGTCAGTCCATTAACTTTTCAAAGCTGCTGGATTACATCGTAAATGGATTCTGTGTCCCAGCCATCTGGAGGGAAGTCCCCACCGCCTTCTATGGCAGGTCACAAACGCCATCACCGAAATCACCTTGTTGCTTAGAGCTGAAGAAAGTGGATGATTCAGAGAAAGGCCAGATTAGCCACATCTATACCTAAACCAGTAATTGTGCAATTACAGTTTAGATGATGATTTCATATCTAAGGCAATGCCAAAAGCATCCTCATTTGGGAGCACATTAAGGCCAGATGGGGTGAAATACTCTTGAAAAGGGAAATATGAACCAAAGGGCAGGCATTTTGAGTAAATGAAAAGCCAGTAGCAGTATTTACCTTCTAGCTTCGTGCTCAAAATCAAAAACTGCTGATGTAGAAATTGTTCCAGTGCTGTCGATTGTGAAGCCAGAGCCCTGCGAGGAAAGGAAGTACTGTTTATTGGACAGGAAAGAGAAAGGAAAATATTGCAGGGACATTGACATAGCTAGGTTACGCCCACCTGCAAAAACCAGGACTGAAATCTCTTTGTGCTCTGGGCCACCCCCTCCCTCCCCCCCACCCCACATGAGAAGATCCTCCTTAAATGTTTGCCAGTGATGATGATGATGATGAAATTGTACTCCAGTCAACTGACTTCAAGCCAGATCATTTGCCCTTAAATATTAAAACTAGATTTTCCTAATACAATACATTCCCTATGTTATCTGAACATTTTTCACACTCCAACCAAAGCTAAAATTAAAAAAGAGTTAGATTTAGAAAAACATGATGACTGTCTAATGAGAACTTAGAGATTATTTTGTGTTCATTTGGTGGTGCTGAAGGTACACTTTTTGTCGGGGGAGGGGGACTTGGGGGACAGAGCTGTGGAAGGGGAAAACGGAAATATTAGGATGTCTGTTCATCTCATTTTATGTGTGTAGGTACAGGCAGTCCTTTATTAAGTTGTTTTTTTCTTTGACTCTCATTTATACTATCTTCTAGTTTTCTGTTAAATGCTGCAAATACATTGTCTTTTACTGATCACAGCTCTGCCATAGATACTGATAGTATTCCCCATTTCACAGATAGGAATTCTGAGGCTTAGAAAATTCAAGTGGCTTGCCTCCAGTCTGAGAGCTGAGCTTTCCATAATGCCTCTTTGCTCACCACACTGCATCCCCAAGAAAAATGCTTTCTTTGTTTTGTTTTTGTTTTTTGCCAACGAGGGTAGGTGTGGTCAAGGTTTCTAGAATAGGTAAGAATCAAATGATTAGAAAAAGCTGGGGCAAAAAAAAAAAAATCCGTGGGAGGATTAATATCAGTAGTTAATTATACCAAGCACTACTGGTTTAATAATTGTGTAGACCCAGAGATAATTTAATAGAGAAGACTAAACCCAGAAGGATTGCAAAGCTGCCTAAAAATCTTTTGGAGACATTTGTGACCTTTTAAATTTATTGATTTTCTGATGAATCACAGTGTTCTGATGAATTTAAATTCATACCATCCATTTCTACACATAAAAATAAGATGGAATTG
This sequence comes from Stenella coeruleoalba, assembly GCF_951394435.1. NCBI lineage: Eukaryota > Metazoa > Chordata > Mammalia > Artiodactyla > Delphinidae > Stenella > Stenella coeruleoalba. The sequence continues at coordinate 79,032,117 of NC_137156.1, forward strand.
AGTTCTGCTTTTTCTGTAGAACAATGTTGTAGAAATTAGCATTCAGGAACTGCAGGAAAATCAATACTTACTTTTGGGCAAACAGAGGAATAATGATGCCCATTTCATGGTGGAAGGACGAAGGATGGCTGGTAGTTACATTACTTGAGAGTGCTCAAAAGCACTGGTTATATGTAAAAATACATGATTATTTGAAAGACACCCGCATTTATGTGTGTAACGACTCAAGAATTGGCAGTTCTCAATTCAATTTCTACATTACAGAGCTGTCAACAGTTGTTTGGGAACAACGTATAGCGGGAAGCTGTATTTTTATGAGGTTTAATTTTTCATAAAATGAAACGGTCTTTAAAAAAATCGATGGCACTTTTATGAACAGCTGCCATCGTTCGGAGAAGGTTGGAGCTGACGGTTGCTAGGCAGCCAGGGCCATCACTGGGAAAGCCACCGAAATGAACGATCCCCAGCACAGGAAGTTAGTCCAAGGGATGAGAAATTAACTCCCTGCGGAACCAGGCACCTTAGATTCATTTTTCTCCATTTTGTCTATAACACCACCATCAACTGGTACAGAAGTATCTCAGCCATAAGAATAACAATGGCAGTCTCATCCCAGGTTCAGAATTATGACAACATCTCATGGGGGGGGAAGTATGGCAAGGGGAGCTTTACGTCCTTCTGGATGGACTTACCTTCAAAATCCAGTTTATTCCCTTCTCTGAAAGGCTTGTTCATGACTATTTGCTCTCAGAGAAGCTCAGGGATTAGAAATGTCAGAGCCCAAACTACAGGCCAAGCCCAGCAAAGAGAGTTAGGGCCTCCGTGCTTCAGGAGCAGTGACAGGATTCTTCTGGATTTTTCTGTGTTAATAAAAACAAATGTGGGGCTTCCCTGGTGGCGCAGTGGTTAAGAATCCATCTGCCAATGCAGAGGACACGGGTTCGAGCCCTGGTCCACTAGGCTAGCTGACATTAGAATCTGAACTCTTTGCTGAAATACTGTGTGAACTTAATAGTTTGTCCCAAGGTAATATTTTCTTGAAGGAAATTAGTACAGAAGTATGATCTAAATGTTTTCATAACAAGACATTCTGTGATGTTTTTAAAGCACAAATACTGGCTAATCACAGATCACCTACAAAACCTTTTTATAAGAGAGACACATTCTCAAGAAAATATTTTCAAACTATAAAGGATATGATTCTAGACTGAACATTAATTATGTTAGTATAACCTTGCATTTCAGTCCTATTAGAGCACTCCGTTACATTCACTTTATAAACAATAGGAATAGTTTGCTACCTGTACACTTACACTGGAATATTAGAGCCCTCATTCTTTCTAGAACAAAGCCTTATTAACCATGTCTAACACATTGTCCCAGTGGCTAGCTAAAGTTACAGACCTTTAATGAAGTGCTGATCATGGTATCTTTGCTGGTTGAACCTAGACTCTGCCTCAGAAGCCTTCTCTATCCATCAGAGAGGGTATGCAAGTTGAAACAGATTTGCCATCCCGGGACCGAGCCAGATGTTCCCAGCGGACTTGCCCAGGTATTTATTATACACCTGGTAGCAGTTACAGCATCTGAAAAGCTAACTTTACAAACCATCTTGCAATGTTTCTCGGCCTGTGGCTCAAGGACCACCTACGCATTAAGAACCTTCATCCGCGAGTCAACCGTTAAAACTGGGATTCAGTGGGAATTCATTACACTGTTCTCTCTACTTTTATATATGGACGAAATTTCCAAAAGTGTTTATTAGATACGCAGACCTACTTGATTCAGAATACCTGGGGCAGGGAAGCCTGGGAATGTAAATTTTTAACAGGCTGACAAGAGTGACTTCTAGGTACCCTAAAGTTGGTTCTTTTAGAGTGACTGTCAACCTTGGCTGTACAGCACAGTCACTTGGGGAACTTTAAACATGCCAATGTTCAGACCACATCCCAGATTAATGAAATCAGAATCTCTGGGCGGGGGCGGGGGGGGTCATCTGGGCATCAGTATTTTTCGAAACTCTTTGGATATCTTCACGGTGCAGTCACGTCTGAGATCTATTGATACAGCACATCCTACCTCTTCTCACCCATCAGTAGTCTATTTAGGTCCCACATTTTTCATGCACTGAAAGGTACAAAGGTATCCAAGGGGATCTGGGAAGAGCATGGATATTATCTCATACTGCCTCTAGAACTTCCTTTGCTACAGCAGCTGAAAACAATTGTTGGGCCAACTTGTACTAGAAAGCAGAGTTAGTTACCACACACACTCTTTCACAGGTTTCCACCAGATGGGTTAACTCTGCATGATTTAAAGAATGGTTTATATAGATGCTCCTAGAGTCCAGTGGCCTTAAATTTTAGCCTCTGTCTTAGGGATTCCCCAGCAACTGATCCACAGGTGAAAATTTCTGTGCAAGAGATTTATTCATTAAGTACTCCAGGAAGACTAAAGTGGAAGTTGGGGAAACAGGACAGAGAAGGGGAGGAAGCCAAGCAAATTGCTACCTCCAAAGCCCACAGAAGCAGTTTCAGCCTGATGCCACAGGGAAGCTGTGGAGGGGACCTCATGCCCCTGAGTCTTCCCCACTCACAGAAAAGGAGATGGGGCTTTCCTACCCTTGCACCCCTCATTCAGTGGTTAAGGGCTACCCCAGAGAGATGGAAATTCCCAGGTGCTTCCTGCCCTTGGAAGTGCAAGAAAAGTCCAAGGACCGTCCTCCTCTTGCTGAAGGAAGCAAAAACACATTGAAGTTGGCGGAAGCAAGCGGGGAGCATCACACAGAAAAGATACAAAGGTATCCAAGGAGATCTGGGAAGAGTGTGGCTATTATCCCCTACAGTCTCTAAAACGTCCTCTGTTACAAGCAGCCGAAAACAATTGTTCGGCTGACTCAGGCTAGAGAGCAGAGATAGTTACCATATTAAGAAACCCATCACCTTCCACGGAACAGTTCACTGTCCCATATTCTTTGATAATTCTGATAGCAAGTAGGATTCATTTCAACTCTGAATTGATTGGTAAGGGCTACCCAGAGCATTTTACTGAGAAAGACCACGAGCTCCGGTTGGAAAAGTGTCACGTTCGATTAGTGATGCCTGCCACAAGCAAATGAGAAGGCAATCACAGTAGGTACTCTCAGAGAACTTTGATATCTAAGATAGCACTAGATTGCCTGGGCAAGTTTTTAAAAACACTGATGCCTGGATCCCACCTCCAGCGATTCTGATTTAGTCTGAGGAGGGAACCTGGCATCTGTGTTTTATTAAAGCATCCCAAGTGACTATATTATTGCCGCAAAGGTAAAGAACCACAGTAACATTCAGATAAATCGACATGCTGCTTCCCAGTTGTCCCAGGAAATGTTTTCAGGCATACTTTAAAAGAACGAAATAAATCCTCCAAAACCCAAATATTTTATTTACAATTCCTTTCTCAGTCTCATAAAAATGTCTTTTCGAACATGAACAGCAGAACACTTTTGTTTGTTTTGTCTTTTCTTGAAACTTCAATACAACGTGGACTTTGAATAGGCTAGTCATGGCCAAATCTTCAATTGCCTTGTATGAATAGACTTAAATTACTGATTTCTATTCACACATTCTTCAAATAATTACATTTTGATATGCATCTCTGAAAGGCAATGGTCTTTACCTATTGAAAACATTGCTAATTGTAAGGCAAAAAACTAACTTGTCTGATGTGAGTCAATGTAATTGTTACAAGATCATTTAGCAAGAGCATGACTACTGGCTAAAGTATGTTACAAACTTGCATGCCATCTTGTGGAGGATGGTGCAAGTGATGTAATTACAAAGTAAATACTCCAAAAAAATATTTATTAAAAATATGACTGTGGTTTTCTCCAAACATCTGCCTTTTGTGTGGAGAATTAAAGATTTTTTTTCTAGGCAATTAAAGCTTTTCTTAAAATCACTGTTTTCCCCAATTATATACTATTCTAAGCAAAGTTTTTCTTTAGCTTGAATAACCCAGATAATTATCTCAATTCTCAAATTCATTTAGCTAGTATATGCCAAAACGATATATTTCATCACATACCAGAACTTGACAAGAATGTCATATTGTAGGATTTAACCCTTTCTCTTGGTGTCACAAAGAGATGAAATTTTAAGGTGAGGTTAGGGTAGAAGACCAGGCCATTGGAGCAACGCAGAAATAAATCTTTTGGATACATACCCAGAAGTGAGATTGCTAAATCATGTGTAGTTTAATTTTTTGAGGAACCTCCGCACTGTTTTACATAGTGGCTGCACCATTGTGCATCCCCATCAACAGGGTACAAGCTTTCCAGTTTCTCCACATCCTTGCCAGTACTTGCTGTCTTTGTTTTTGTTTGTTTGGTGGTTGTTGTTTTCTTTTATAACAGCCATACTGACCCTTATAAGATGATAACTCGTGTTTTTGATTTGCATTTCCCTGATGGTTAGTGACATTGAGCATTTTTTATAGACTTCTGGCCATTGTATGTCTTTGGAAAAATGTCTGTTCAACTCCTCAGCCCATTTTTAAATTGGGTCATTAGGGGGTTTTTTGCTATTGAGTTGTAGGAATGCCCCCCACACACAAATGAAACTTAAAAAATTGAAAGTGTAGATGCTATCCAAAGGAAACATGGGCCTTTTCCCTAAAATGATTATACTTAAAAACAGGCCATTAAAACCAGAATTGCCACCCCAAATTATAAAGCAAAATTTACATATTCTGGTTTCTAACTCAATAGACTGATCTTTTTCTCCCTTTAATGTTTATTTTTACAGCTGAGTTATACCATAGGAGTATATAATTAAAATCCTCAGGTCCGTAATTATAAGCTCTACTGCAATATAACTGTTGAGTCTTTTGATGATTCCATCACTAATTATGCCTCTTAGAAGATCCAAATATCACTTTACCATAAAAATCTGACCATCGTCGGCTTTCAGTCAATATACTTGACTGAACGGAAAATATTATTTATTTCCATATAAAATCTGTGGGCTGCAATAATTCATTATACATATCAGAGGGAAAAATAATAAAACCATAGAAACAGATTTCTTTTTGTCATTAAATGGTATATCTTTTTTTTTTTTTTTTTGCGGTACGTGGGCCTCTCACTGTTGTGGCCCCTCCCGTTGCGGAGCACAGGCTCCGAACGCGCAGGCTCAGCGGCCATGGCTCCCGGGCCCAGCCGCTCCGCGGCATGTGGGATCCTCCCGGACCAGGACACGAACCCGTGTCCTCTGCATCGGCAGGCAGACTCTCAACCACCTCGCCACCAGGGAAGCCCCTAAATGGTATATCTTTTATCTTTAAAGGGCTACCGTGAAACTTCCAGAAATTATTCTTTATTGGAATTAAAAAAAAAAATCTTTCCAGCAAGTTATTAGTATGCTGGTTTAGTTAGCTGATTATTTCCTTATCCTATTACATAATGCCCAAAAGAAAGTAAAAGTTTATTAATGAAATGACCATATATATCCAAGATCTATATTCTAAGATTTGTCACTAACTTTGGAATACCTTGTATGAGATATTTTACCTTGAAATAGAGTGATTAAATCTTATTTCACGAAAATAGTACCATTTTATCTAACTTTCATCCTTCTCACCCTCAACCCTACTCTCATCTCTCCCACTGTCCCGCCGTTTCTTGTCCTCAAAGCCAGGGCTTATTTTTACAAGCTACTAATTAACTGTTTTGATAGACACAGTAAGGCACAACATAGTACTCTGAAAACTAACTCTGAGGGAATAAGTTTATTTCACCATGAAGAAAGGAAAAGACAGAACACATGTTGAGCAAGATAGCTCTCTCCCTGCTACTTTCTGTTCATGACAGTCAGAGGCATCTCTACTTCCCCAGGAAGTAGGATTCTTAAAGCAAAATTGAATTGAGACAATGTACATAGGTTTCTAAAACTGCCTCTCTATGTAATAGATAATAGAAAAAGCCACATGCAACCCCCTTACCACCACTACTCCCACCACCATGGAACCAGGAAGGTTAAGATGGTCACATGGGGGGAGGGGTTGGTAATATGGATGGAGTGTGACATGGAGAGTTGGGGTACAGTGGAGACCCAGGGAAGCATTGGAAAGACCTCTGCGCGGAGGAGTAGGGTCAGCTTCAAGTCACCAAGGGATTTCAGTACTATGGGGTGGGAAAGAAGGGGGATCTTCTATCTGCAGCCATTTTTTAATCATCCCTAGATGGACCCCAGATATTGCTGACTTGCCCTTTCTGGAAATTCCCTAGCTGCCTACTCCCCACTTTCTGTCTGAAATTAATATAGCTACTCCAGCTTTCCAGGAATTGCTGTTAACATGGTATTTCTTTTTCTACCCCTTTACTTTGAGCCTGTTGGTGTTTTTATATTTAAAGTATGTTTCTTACAGACGTTATATAGTTGGGCCTTTTTTTGGTTTTTGTTTTTGTCTTCATCCACTCTGACAATCTCTGTCTTTGAATTGATGCATTTGGACCATTTATATTAGTTGAATTCATATCTACCACATTTGTAACTGTTTTCTATTCATTGCAATTGTCCTTTGTTGTTTCCCTCTTTGTTTTAACTGAACATTTTATATGATTCCATTTTGTCTTCTTTAGTAGCATATCAGTTTCACGTCTTAATTTTTTTGTTATTGCCTCAATTTCTAATGTACATTTTTTTTAATTTATTTTATTTTATTTTTTTTTTGTGGTACGTGGGCCTCTCACTGTTGTGGCCTCTCCCGTTGCGGTCCCGTTGCGGAGCACAGGCTCCGGACACGCAGGCCCAGCGGCCATGGCTCACTGGCCCAGCCGCTCCGCGGCATGTGGGATCCTCCCGGACTGGGGCACGAACCCGTGTCCCCTGCATCGGCAGGCGGACTCCCAACCACTGCGCCACCAGGGAATCCCCTCTAATGTACATTTTTAACTAACCTAAATGTAGCTTCACATAACACTATATTGCTTTCTAGAAACTGCAACAATAACAGTATAGGTAGCTTATACCAGGGTATTCCCGATTCCTCTCTCCTGCTGCTTGTGATACTGCTGACTTTCATTTCACTTAACAATATGCTATAATCTTCTACTACATTGTTACTATTAAATAAAATTATCTTTTAGTGAACTAAAAATCGAAAATTATTTCACCTTTATTTCTTTCTTCTCTCATGCTTTTCCTTTCTTTATGTAGATCCAAGTTTTTTACCTACATTATTTTCCTTCTTACTGATGAACTTCCTTTGACATTTCTTGCAGGTCAAGCATGCTGGTAATCAATTTCCTCAGTTTGTGTTTAGCTGAAAAAGTCTTTATTCCTCTTTGGCTTTTGAAGGACAATTTCACTGGATATAGACTTCTTGTTGATTTTTTTTTTCCTTTGAGCATTTAAAATATTTCACTCCACTCTCTTTTTGCTTGCATAGTTTCTAACAAGAAGTCTGCTGTATTTCTTACCTTTGTTCCTCTTCAGGTGTGGTGTTCATTTTCCTGTGGCTTCTATCAAGATTTTCTCTTTGTCTTTGGGTTTCTGAACTTTGAATATGATTTGCCTAAGGGCATGTGTGTATGTGTGTGTATCCAGATGAGATGAGGTTCAGGAAAATTCTTCTCTCCAAGAGAGTAGGCTTTGTTAGGAGAAAGCTCTGGGTTTATTTCACAATGATTCTTTTCTCTCTCTCGCTCGCCGCAAGACACAGGTGATATTTTTTGAATCTTCACTGTGAAAACCTAATTAGTGGAGTTCCTGGTGGTAAAAACTATGAAAGTGTGGGGTCCGCCTAAGACTGTGGCACCCAGCACTTTGTCTCATGGTAGTCTACCTTCAGCCTCCAGCAAGTCATCAGAATTACCATGAGAAGTCTTTGTACCTGCTTATGGCTCTAGCAGTTTCTGCTCCAAATAAGCAGAAATTGGCTGTGACTCTTGGGTTTCACCAGTCTATCCACATTTTGGAGTGCTGGTTCCTCCTGATGGGTCCAAGAAAAGTCTTTGATTTTCAGCTGGTTCAGGATAAGAGGTCTTACTTTTTCTATCTCTAAGAACCAGAGTTTCAGGGATCTTTGAACATGTATGGTAGCAATGGTGGTACAGCATGAAAAATCTTAGTCCTGGAACATAGTGAGTCTAGATATATAAAAATCCACTCGTGTTACATTAATTATTGTGGGCCAAGTCTTCATCTAGAATTTCCTCTTTCATCATTATAACGACCCCAGAGATATGTCACGTTTTGTCAATCTTACAGCAGCATCTAGTATAATCTTTCTACCCTGTGGGGTGCTCGATACATGAAAAGTTAACAGGTGTTACATTTCATTTAAAAAAGTACTATGGACTAATAATTACAACAAATCAGATTAAACAAACATCTCTCTATTAGAGAACTCCTCAGGGCATTTAATATGCTGGGTATTGCGAATGCAGAGGAGATAAGTAGACATCACTTCCCTGAATCATTTGATCATAGGATGTTTTATTTTTCTCTTGGAGCATCTGGTGGGACTTGTGTTTGGTGGAATATACTTTGGTATGGTTTTGGTAGTATGAGAAGAAACACACTGGCTTTAGAGCAAAAGGAACATGGGTTTGAATTTTAACTACACTATTTTTTAGGCCAATTGCTTAATCCTATTAGCCTAATGGTGCTCATCTATAAATTAAGGGCATAATACATTAGCTTATTGATCCATTACTTAACATCATAATAGACAGTAGTATCTGCTTCAGGGATTAACACAAGGATTCAATGATATAAGATATATGCCTGTCACCTGATAAACACTTAACAGTTATTAATGTCATTATTATTATCATCATACACCAGACTCCAAAGAGTGGTAAGCTCTTTCCCAGATTAGAACCAGTTTTTCTCTGAACCGATGTGAAGTCAAATGCAAATGAAAGTTGTTGCCCAGTCATGAATACTTGAATAACACATCTGGTCTGATCTCCTGTGTTAGAAGGATGTGTGTAGGAGTGGATCTAACTGTAAGTTTCCACGGCCTATATCAACACTGAAATGTCATTCCATGTTTTGTAAGATTCACAAGGAACATTGCATGAGACTTCCACATATGGCCCAGCAACCAATTCTCTTCTGAGAAAAGTATAGGGTCAGGGCCAAAAGCATTTAATCTCTACGACCAGGCATTTGGGAGTCTTTCATGTGAAATGAATTACTTTCATTCACTGGCTAGTAAGTCACTGTGATTGCATATTAAAGTCACAGCTAAGCCCTATTGGACTGTGATGTGTTTTCCACACTAAAATGTCAACATGGTGGGTGACCTGCCATGCAGAACACCAGGGAAGCAATTGCAATATGATATCTGGTGCCCGTGTGGCTGGAGTTGCTCAGTGCTGGACTCAACACTATAATCTTGAATAGGTTGATTTGGAGCAATATGCATGATTAGGTGGCTTAATTGCATGTTGTAAAGGAAGCTGTGACCTTTCCAGTCCCATCCTGGATGTGGTTTTGTGCTCTTGGGAGGAGGATAAGACAAATGTGTGTGGGGGGGGGGGAACTTGACAACAGCAGTGTTCATTCGTGTAATTACTTGAGTGTGTTCAATACCTTATAAAACCATACGGACAATGCCTCAGATATTAGTGACCATCTATTGTTTAAAGAAAATTTTGTAAAAGACAAGTTGCCTTGGATAAGGACCCAGTAGCATTACCAGTAAATTGTAAATGTTGAAAGTACAGCATCAGCATGAACAATTCTCTAATTTTTCACCAATTTAGAAAAGTCGTACAACATTAAAAATTTAAGGCCGTGATATTCTTGTCTATCAATCCATTAGCTAAAAATGTTACAGCCTAATAATGTCATAACGATTCCATATGACATCAAAATTAAGACAGTAATATAAATCCTGTCATTTGGAAGATATTTTACAGTTGAAAAACTACTTTTAAGTCCATTATAACGCGAGAGAAAGCAGTATGAGAGAAGACAAAGCAGATATCATTTTCCCAATTTTACAGCTAAAGCAGAGAAGCAGGCGTGTAAAAGACTTAGAGCAGGGCTTCCCTGGTGGCGCAGTGGTTGAGAGTCCGCCTGCGGATGCAGGGGACACGGGTTCGTGCCCTGGTCCGGGAAGATCCCACGTGCTGCGGAGCGGCTGGGCCCGTGAGCCATGGCCGCTGAGCCTGCGCGTCCGGAGCCTGTGCTCCGCAATGGGAGAGGCCACAACAGTGACAGGCCCGCGTACCGTAAAAAAAAAAAGACTTAGAGCAGTAAAGTTGGGACTTAAATCCAAGTCTCTTGGCACAAAATCCACAGTTTCATCCCCCTCCCGTGGTATCTGTACCTAGAGGACACCTATTCTAAATAAGTTCATTCTTGGGGCGTTATCAAGCCTGAGGACCAGACCTAGTGCTTTGAAATACAAGTTAATTCTGCCAGGAAGTTGTACTGTTTCGCAGCAGTCTGTGTAGCCAAAATCCCCAAGAATGAAATGAAATGCTTGGCATCTTTTGACAAAAGTTACCTAAGGATCAGGCTGGGCCTGCCTGCGCACAGTGAAACGCACCAGAAGGGAAGAAATGACCCAGACAACCCAGCCTTCTTTCATTTTCCCCTGAAATGTCCTCATAATTGAGGCAAGAGTTATGTTTGGAACATGAAGTGTGGGCATAATTGATCTGGTTATCTCCATGACTCTACTTGTGAACACAGTCACTCATAAAACCACCAGGCACTGATAGTCTCTGCCCCAAAGCATGAATTACCTTGAAAACAGCATCCTCTGGATCCTTGGCCGCTGCCCTGTAAATGACTGCACCAGGGGCAGTGTCTTCTAGGACATCAATCTCAGTAACTGCCAGAAAATGTAAAATAGACGTCCAGAAACTCCTCATTCAATCCTGGATCTTAGGTCAAACAATGCCTTGTGCTTGCTCCGTACAGATGTTTTTATAGGGTGATTCCCATTAATCATCATCATAATAATAATAGACATCGTTTATCAAGTATCTATCATGTATCAGGTATAGAGCAAAGAGGTATATACATTTAAATAAAAACAATATTGAACGTTTCATGAGTGCTTATAACTGCTAAGCACTCAAAACCATTGGTGACTATTATTTCCATTTTACTAAGGATTAGAAAGAGTAAGTAACTCTCAGCATTAAATAAACCTCCAGTGCTCTCAGCATTAAATAAACTGATCCATCTGTTGCTCTTAGCACAGTGCCTGCTACATGGCGCCCTGTAAGTGGCAGTCGTGTATCAGTATTTTTGTTATCATTATTCACCTTATCACTCTTATAACCGTGACACTACTAGAGGACACAGGGCATGATGCCGACATACATATGTCCACAGTGTCCTTCCTTCCTCAAGAGAAGAGCTCTGTACCTTGGTCTCTTTGAGCAAGGGATCCGATGAAGATGGGTGTCTCATTCACAACTGCAATCTGGATTAAAATGGTCTGTGAGGCTGTTGCCCCTTGATCGTCTTTGGCATAAATTATCAGGGAGTAAAGAGCCACCATCTCAAAGTCCAGCTTGGGTACTCCAGTGGTGAATAACGAAAATTTTTTTTTAATGCAGAATAATGGAATGAATGACTGGCTTCCTAAAGATGTAGACAGAATATTTTAGACCTATAATTCCCACTATGAATCAGCACTTTAAAAAAAAGAAATAAAAACCTTGTATTTAAAAAGTGGAAGCAGGGACTTCCCTGGTGGTCCAGTGGTTAAGACTCTGTGCTCCCAATGCAGGGGGCCCAGGTTCAATCCCTGGTCAGGGAACTAGATCCCGCATGTCTGCATGCTGCAACTAAAGATCCCCCATGCCGCAGCTAAGACCCGGCACAGCCAAATAAATAAATATTAAAAATAAAATAAAAAAATAGAAAATGGAAGCAAGGGGATCTGATTTCTTAAAGACTTCCATGAACAGAGAATTCACGCATGTTGTATCAAATGGTTTCCCCTTCATCCAGCCCACTTTTCCACGTTATTCTTCCAAATGACAAAGCTGATCACATCCCTTCGCCTACTCTAATTTATCACAATTTATCCTAAGCACATTACAAATAGCTCATTCTATCCTTGCTAGGGGTACTATTATTGGGTACATTTTACAGATGTAGAAATTGAGGCTTGTAGAAGTTAAGCAACTCAGCCAAGTTTTCGCAGACAGAAATACAATAGCTCTGGACTCCATCTGACGTCACACTTATGCTCCTACTCTTTTTTTTTTTTTTTTTTTTTTTTTTTTTTTTTGCAGTACGCGGGCCTCTCACTGTTGGGGCCCCTCCCGTTGCGGAGCACAGGCTCCAGACGCGCAGGCTCAGCGGTCATGGCTCACGGGCCCAGCCGCTCCGCGGCATGTGGGATCCTCCCGGACCGGGGCACGAACCCGCGTCCCCTGCATCGGCAGGCAGACTCTCAACCACTGCGCCACCAGGGAAGCCCTATGCTTCTACTTTTAATCATTAGCCTAAACTGCCTAGCACCTCAAAACTGGATAGAAAGGGAGCACAAGAGTCTTTTTCCTCCCCATTCAGTCACCCCAAATCTCTTACTCTATGTTTTCCATGATTGTTTCACACTGGTTTTCAGGGGTTTTTTAATAAATTTATTTATTTATTTTTGGATACATTGGGTCTCCGTTGCTGCGTGCAGGCTTTCTCTAGCTGCAGCCAGCGGGGGCTACTCTTCGTTGCGGTGCATGGGCTTCTCATTGTGGTGGCTTCTCTTCTTGCAGAGCATGGGCTCTAGGCGCGCGGGCTTCAGTAGTTGTGGCACACAGGCTCAATAGTTATGGCTCACGGGCTTAGTTGCTTCACGGCATGTGGGATCTTCCCAGACCAGGCTTGAACCCGTGTTCCCTGCATTGGCAGGAGGATTCTTAACCACTGCGCCACCCGGGAAATCCCTCACACTGGTTTTTGAACTGCTCTCTTCAGGGATCCCCTGAGGTTGAACAACAGGAGAACTGGGTTCAAGTCCACGTCCACTATGAAATGGCTTCAAGACTTTGGCCATGACCCTTCAGGTCTCTAATTTGGATTTCTTCACCCTCACATGAAAGCCTTGTATGTTCTGTTGCTAATGTCCTTTCCATGTCTGGTCTGATATGGGTGGGTTGGGAAATTCTTGTTTCTAAAGATTTTCTCACTGGTAAAGTTACAGAAAATAAAGATTTTATTGAGTAGCAAAACCCACTGAAAGTTTGGCCACTTGTCTTTGCATGTTCTATGTCAAACCATGAACCCCTTGTCCATAACGATGATGGATTCTAAGGCAATAATAATAGCTTACGTGTACTAAGCACTTACTATGTACCAACTGCAAATGTTTAATTTGACTCATTTAACCCTGAAAAAAAGACAAGACCCAGTGTTATCGGTACTATTAGTATGCCCAGTTAACAAATGAAGTAACTGAGGCTTAGAGAGGTCACCAAGCAAAGAACAGAGGCAAAATGTGAATTCAGGCTTTTTGTACCAAAGTCCATGCCCTTAACCACACTGTTCCACTTCCAGTGTGTCTGCCTTCTCAGTAAGAGAATCACGGACCCTGAGTACAGAGGATCATCACGCCATCCTGCCAGCCTCATGCTAACAAAGGCTAACATTTATTGAGCACTTTCTATGTGCCAGGCATTGCTCTCAGCTTTTGACATCATTTAAACATCAAACAAAACATCAAAACAAACTCACAAGGAAGATAACATTATTACTCCCATTTCACAGAAGAGGCAACTGAAGTTTGGACTATATAATACAGCCAGGAAAGTCACACTGCTGGAAGAGGCAGTACTTGGACCTGACCCCTGCCAGTCTATGCCAGGGCTCTTGCACTGACCCACACCACCTCTGGCAGTTACCCCTGAGTGTTTTCCTCCCACTACCATGAGAAGTCAGTAATATATTCCTATTTGACAGCATTCCTCTACCAAACACTTATCGCAGGCTGGACACTTCATCTCTTAGATTCTCACAATTATCCCATGGAGCAAATGCTGTCAGCGACCTCATTCTACCGATGAGGAAACTGAGGCCCAGAAATTAGATGACCGAAGTAACACAGCTAGGAAGTGACAGAGCTAAGATTTAAAGCCAGATTTAAAAAGTCTTCCTGACTCTACAACCCGTTTTCTTTCTCTCAAACGCTGATGCTTCCTGATAAGTTAATTTAATACTTTAGCCTGATTTGAAGATACATAGGATTTTCAAGTTGCAATTGGGCACAGTCTTGTTCTCAAGGACTCTTGCCCAAGAAACACAGCCCTCAACTCAGGACGGCCCTAATGGTGTGGTTCCCTCTGCTTCGGGAGCCCACGGGGGCAGCAGCTGTGTCCTTCTTACTCCCTAGCTCCTCCCACAGTATCAGGCTTTTCAACAAATACTTGCTAAATGTTTAAAAATGCAAATGCTGGGCTTCCCTGGTGGTGCAGTGGTTGAGAGTCCGCCTGCCGATGCAGGGGACGCGGGTTCGTGCCCCGGTCCGGGAAGATCCCACATGCCGCGGAGCGGCGGGGCCCGTGAGCCATGGCCGCTGAGCCTGTGCATCCGGAGCCTGTGCTCCGCAACGGGAGAGGCCACAACAGTGAGAGGCCCGCGTACCGCAAAAAAAAAAAAAAAAAAAAAAGCAAATGCTATTCGTTACACTTTACAGTGGAAGAAGACAGGAAGATGGTGTAAGTCTTCCTCTGGTTGATTACTCCTGTCCAAGGAGCAGAAGGTGCACACCCAAAGGGTAACTTGAATTCCTTTTGCCGTACTGCCTGTGCAACCCCATTAAGATTACCCAATGACAGGTAGCAATTTGAAGATTACATAACCGGAGCGTACCTTGTCTCATTTCATTGATGTATCTGTATAATCAGGTCACTTCAAGCTTTGTTATTGTTTCTTCAGGAGACTAGTTTGGCTTTGGATTTTTTTCTTTCTTTTTTTCTTTTCTTTTTTTCCTTTTTTTTTTTTTTTTTTGGTTTGACTGCCTGCCCAGTCACCCCTCCCAAGTCTTTTGCAAACCAAACAAGCATATATCCTGCAAGGAAGGAAGTTCAACCAAGGATAATGATATGCTAAACCTCACATAAAACAGTATATCCCCTTTTATAGAGTGATGTTGTAAAAACATATTAACTCATTTAGTTGTGCCTTTATCTGTAGATTTATTTCCATGCTATGAAACTGTTTCATGATTGAAATGTTTCTAAAGCTATCTAGAGCTGGTATATGACATAATTATGGTAATGTGACAATCTTTCTTTGTTCTCTGTAATTTAACTACAATAGCACTGAATATTGAAGTATAAATATATTTATTATAGTAACATGTACGGTGTTAATTGCTCCTTATGGCCAAGCACTAAATGGCATTTTACATACATTATCTCATGGGATCTTCTTACCAATCCCTGAGTGAGGTGGTATTATTATTATTAATCTCTTTATACGGAAAAGAAAACCAAAGTGCAGAAAAGTAATTTTCCCAAGGTCACATTGCTACTAACTGGAGGGGCTTTGATTCAAACCTAGGTTTCTTGAACCACAAAACTTATGCTTAGAACAGCTGTGATTCACTTTTTCACCAAAAACAAAACAAAACAATAAGCAAACTACTGAACAATCTTTGCATCTTTTGAGGTTTAGACTTATAACAAAAATCAAATTAAGAACAAGCATTAGATAGCATTTTGCACCGAACTGAGGTTGGAAGCAAATGTAAAATCTGACAATACCAAGGTTTGGCAAGGATATTCCATTAGCCACCTAGTGGGTATCCTTTGCCCCCCTCTAGTCTGTTCTTACAGCAGCTAGAGTAGTCTTTTTAAAATGTAAGCAAGTCATATACCTTTTCTGCACAATTCCGCAAAGTTTTCTTAGATGTGGGATGTGGACTTAATGTCCCTACTTCTTTACCCTTCCCTATCTTCAAGCCCTTTGCCATGTGATTTTACAGTGCCTTCTATTAGAAGCAGTGTCTGTATCTCCACACCATGGCATGGACATACGACTTGCTTTAACCCATGGGATGTGAGCAGACATAGGTCTTGAAATGTACATTTGGGCTTGGGCATGTCCTCAGTGTTAAAGAATGGTGAGAGGCAGGAAAAACAGAGCGTGAACCCAACATATAGCCTGGAGACAAACCAGGCTAGATCAGCTAACCACAGGCCAACCCACAGATACATGAGCCAGAAACAAATGCTTACTGTTGTGTGCCACTGAGTTTTGAGGTGCTTTGTTACACAGCATTGTTGCAGCTGTAGTTAAATGATGCCCCACCTTACTGAGAATACATCTAAAATCCTAGCCATTCCCCAGAAGATTTACAGTCCTTCCTATGTGACCACTCCCCTTGCTCACTCCCCTCGGCCACAGTAACTGCTTGCTGTTTTTTGAAAGCATCTTACTGTGCTTTACAGAGTATTTTATGTCACTTGATCCTCCTAACAACCCGATGAAATTATGAAGGAATACAGTACCATTATCCCACTTCGCAGATGTGACAACTGTAGATCCAAACCTTGCACAAGGTGCCACAGCTATTTAATGATAGCATTGGGGCCAGCAATCTGTCCACTAACCTTTGCATTACCCCACAGCATTTTATCTATTTTCCTTTTAGGATATTTTAATAGCATGTAAACAACTATATTCTAAACAATGAATTTTAAAAATTAAGATGAGGATGCACTGTGTCCCCATATACAAATTGAGACTGGTGCAACCACTTAACTAATTGTGCAGTAACCTCAGGGGTCACCAGCATCTCCCCTAACACTGTCTGACAGTGTGTATTTCCTCACATCTTTATAATACTAGGTATTATCAAACTTTATTGACTTTGCCAGTCTGTTAGGCATAAAGCTATCTTTATTAAGCTCAAAACTGTGTATATTCATTCTGAATTTACTTACAACTTCCGGTGATCTTTTTCAGTTTCTACAGGAGAAAGTCTAATCCACTTAGCAAAGCTTTCATTCACTCACTGAAATTTGACTGAGCACCTACTATGTGTCAGGTACTATGATAGGCACTGGGCACACAAAGATCAATTCAGACCAGGCACTTGTCCTCAAGAAACCCACCATCTAGTTGAGGAGATAAATACCTGCACAGTGAGCAATAATGCCGTGTAATAAGAGGAGTGATAAAACCTGTGGTGGACATTTGTTGTCTACCACCTAATCTTTTCTCATCCTTGCTTCAACGGTCCCATTTTTAGTACAAATTTGCATTGCAGTTCCACCTCTTTCTCTACTGGTCTTAGTGGGGCTGTGCTCCCAACCAAGGTGAAAGGCAGTAACCCAACTTTAAGTCAATCATCGCATCTCATTCCACTGGCCTTAGTGGTTGGTTCAGAGTGAACGTGCGACCCAAACCAGTCCAATCAGATTGAATCTCAGGACTTTTTAATGGAATGCTGGGAAATGACCCTGGAAGATGTAGCCCTGGGATTTGTTGGTAGCCATCTTGCAGCCATGTGGAGGGAGGCTTCCTGAGAATGGAACCATCTAGAGAAAACCAGAGAGAAACCAAGTCCTCTTCACATTGTTTGAATCATGGATCAAGCTTCACCTAAAGTAATATTAGATCTACTTTCTTAAAGAGTTCATATTTTAAAGAAGTTCTTTTTTGTCTTAAGTCATTTTGGGTTGGGTTCCTGTTATTTTCAATTGGAAAAATGCTAACTGATGCACAGAGGAAAAGAAGCTAACACTGGCTGTGGATTTCAAGGATGGCTAACTGGAGAAGGGGAAGCCTGGTTGAATCTTAAACTATGGGAGGCAAAGGAGATCAAGACAATTCAAGCCAAGGAGACAGTGTATTAGGGAAACTGCTTGCTGAGCGGTAAGGCTTGAGATGCACAGACCCCTTCAGGATGTGATTCCACCTACCTTTTCATGACTCACCTCTGGCCATTTCCTCCCTCACACTCTTCGAGCCATACTAATACTTGGTCTTTAAGAAATGCCATAGTTTTATACTTCTAGGCTTTCGCTAATGCTGTTTCCTCTGATGTAATGCCCTTTCCCTTGAGTCCTCTAGAAGGAATGTTAGCTCCTTGACAAAGGTTATCCCAGGCTTTCTCAGTTTGGATTTCTCCTGAGTTATGACTGCTCTTTGTATCAACGTCTGTCTAGCCCACATCACCATTATAGTAGCGTAACTAACACTGATAGAGACCTGACTGACTACCAAGCACTATTCAAGCACTTTATGTATTTAATAGTGCCTGTGAGGCACCTGTTGTTTTCATCCATATTTCATAAATGACAAATCCATATTCTATAGATGACAAAAATCAGAACAGACAAGTTAATTCATTTTGCCCAGAGTGATACATACAAAACCAGGATCTGAACCCAGGCAGTTTGGCTCCACAGTCCATACTCTTACCCACTATCTCCTGCTGCCTCTCCTGATTCACTACAGCTGGTCATTTAGCCATCCGTTCACCCTCTCGGTTTCAGAGCCTCTTAAAGCCAGGAGCCAGTGCAGATGCCCCTACATAATAAGTAAGGCTCTTTGGTGGAAATCACACATTTCTCTTTAGGACTTTATTACCCCCCAGCACAGCAAACAACATGTGCTTCATGTTCATATGGTTCCCCTTGCTCCTGAGTCCCATGGGGGGTGAGGCCGAGGGGTCCATGTGAATGGTATGCGTGCAGTGACTTTGCATCATATTTGAGGAAGCTTGAGCTTAGGAAACCCAAACCTTGTAAAATGAGCAGTAAGCCTGCCTGAACTTTGCTCCAGAGGGGTAAATTAGCTTTATTATACTGGATGCTAAACAAGACTTTCTAACATGGCTCACAGACACTGTAGGATCTACCCACCGCTACCGCCACCTCCTTTACAGTCTAGTCTCTTTTTTTTTTTGTCACGAATGGACTTTTATTTTATTATTTTTTAAAATTTATTATTATTATTTTTACATCTTTATTGGAGTATAATTGCTTTACAATGGTATGTTAGTTTCTGCTTTATAACAAAGTGAATCAGTTATACATATACGTATGTTCCCATATCTCCTCCCTCTTGCGTCTCCCGCCCTCCTAGTCTCTGTTTCTACTCCCCCTTCAGCCCCTGTCATTTGGGCCTCCTCTCAGTCCCTTCTCTTCACTATATTCTTTCTTGCCAAAGGGCCTTTGCACTTGCTGTTCTCGCTACTTGGAGTTCTCTCTCTCTCTCTGTTTAATTCCTATTCATTCTGAAGGTTGCTTCTCATGTAGTTCTTCCTCAGGGAAGCCTGACTAAGTCACATGTCCCATTTAAGTGCTCTCACAGACCCGTCGGCCTCTTTTCCATGCCTCCTATTACACTTACAATGTTATACTTCTGTGAGTATTTACTTGACTATTATATTTCCCTATGAAGCAGTAAACACCATGAGGGCAAGGACAATGTTCCATGAGAGCCCCACTGCCTTGCCCTGTGTCTGAGGATGTCCTCAGTAGACACCTGTAAAATAAGTGCATCTTGGATTTTTCCAGCAACTGATACCTAATGGGGTCCCAAAGCAGCCGGTACCTTCGCTTACAAGATGTATAGGAATGCAAGGGACCCTGGAGAACTATCTCCTAGGCAGGGTTGGTCTTTTTCTTTCCTTTTCTTTTTTTTTTTTGGTTTCCAAACTTGTTTATAAATGTGTACAGATGCTAAGTGTCCTGCCCCCATTCCATCCATACCCACCTCTACGTGCAGAAGGCTACTTACTGAGAGCATTTCCAGCTCTGCCAGGGTGGCAGCATGGCCTGTGCTCAGGGAGAGCCAGAGTGCCAGAGAGTTCATGGCCCTGGATGCAGCCCTCCACGGGTGGCCAACAGGGACCTGGTGGTTAAACAGCTCAACCTCTTCACCCTTGGTAACTCGAGATGTGCTTCTGCATTGGATGCTTGAGTCCCAGTGGGACTGAGCTCTGGTTGCCCTCACGGCTTACATGCTTGATGACGCGCCTTTTTATTAGCTGCCTTCCACTTCTTATTTCGTCATCCCCCTACTGGAGCTTTCTGGGATCACCTCCCAAATAAATCTACTTGCACTGGAACCCTTCTCTTGGGTTCTGCTTGCAGAAGAGCATGTGATATAACCGTTTTTTAAAATGTACAACAGAGCATAAAGATTATTGCAGTGGCCATCCACAGTAAGAAAAGAACAGGAGGGGACAACACAGAGGGGACCAGGAGGATGCTGTGCATACACTAGTCTTGTATCACCTTTGAGAAACTCTCTTCACGTTCTTTGTTCCAATTATCCTGACCTGCTTTCCATTTCTTTTGATCATCTCTGGATAATTATATAAATTGTTTCTAAAATACCTTTTTCTTCCCCAAATTCTACCCATTCTTTTGTTCCCTCTTAGATACCACTTCCTTCAGAAAGCCTGCCCTGACCTGCCCAGGTTGGATTAGATACTTCTCAGTGTTTCCATGTCACGCCATCATGACATTGGACACATTGTGTTATAATTTCCTTTCACTTGTGTGACTCCCCGGGAAACCACAAATTTAACTGCAAGGAATGTGTCTATTTTGGACACTAAATAAGAGTACCTGATATGTATTTGTTGAATGAATAATAAATAATATTAATGACCATTTATAGGACATTCTTTCACATAAATTTTTTTCATTTAATCCTCACAATAGCTCTGGAGCAAGGGGTAGTATTATTATCACTTCCATGTCACGCATAAGAAAACTAAGGCACAGAAAGTCCAACTGGCCTAAAATTACACAGCTGATAAGTGGTAGAGTCAGGATTTGAACCCCAAACTTGATGGATCCAAATCACATATTCTTAAATGATAGAGATGAGTTCATGATTCAGAGTGAAGTCCTTTGGGGTAAAAATTGGGAAAGGTAAAAGTCCTCAGAATTTCAACTTTTGAGAAGGCCCTCACCAAACTACTACTAGTTCTGGGGAGAAAAGAGAGGGACCACATCAGAAATGGACTTTTGAACCAAGCAGACCTTGACTTACATCCCAGGTCCGTCTCTTACTGGTCATGTGACCACTTGGGCAAGCAACTCACCTCCTCTGAAGGTGGAAGTCAACTGCTGTTTGATTAGAAGCCTCGTTGGCTGAACTAAACCAAGGAGCAGATCACTGTATTTAAGAGATAAGTGATTTCGATTATTGGCCATTATTTTAACAAAGATTTGCCATTTACTCTCATGGGAAACGTAGGATTTCTTTTTACATCAACTCATTATAAGTTTTATTAGACAGGATGCATGAAATGTGAGTAAAAATAGTTTCCTAAATGACATTATTCGATACAACTTCTGTCTAGCTCTGCAGTGCCAGGAAATTACTCAGTGCTGGAAGTCACAATACATTCAGAGACAAAAGCCATTATACTCCCTACTGGGCTGGCCCACTTCAACTCTGTTTTTCTATCTTTCCTTCTTTCCCTCTCTTTTATTTGTTGTCTGCTGCCCTTGAAGTTCAGCTGGGCCTCTTCTTTACGGTGAAGATTTTAGCTAAGGTAGACTAAGGCTAGACTCTCAACAACCTCTTTGGAAAGAGGAAAGAATAAGACAGTGCCCTGAATTCAGGTCCTCTTGCCTCTCCACTCTCAAATTAAAATTCTGTTCCAATTTAATTGGTCAGGCAATTATCAAGTGCTAGGGAGGTGGACCAGGTATTGTTGTATCATTATTTTTTTGAAATGAACAAGAAAACTTAAAAGACATTGCAGTGGTCATTCACAGTAAGAGAATATGTGTATGAATGCTCTCATACAATGATGAGCAGGGCCTTTTACCTGCTTCTTCTCTCCCACGCCAGGCACTCCCAGCCTAATAGCAGGTGTGATGTCTCCAGGAAGAGGAAGGAAGCCGTTTCAGTACCTTGGCCATGTTCCTTTTTCCCTTCAGCTCTTACCACTTCAGTGCACTCAAGCGCAGTTCTGTCTGCCAGCCCCTGCACCTTGTCTGATGACGCCCTCTAACTCTGAAGTGCTGGAGAATTAATGCTTCTCTCTCTCTTTTTCTTTTTTTTTTCTTTTGTCTCCATCCAAGGAAACTTTCTTGACTCAGTTATTTCATGAATCTATTTCTAAATATGTTGGCAATGTTTTCTCCAGTCATAGATACTCCACCATCCTCTTTCGTATATCAACAAATTCTCTTCTGCTTCCAAATGTGTCCTTTAGGTCACACTTAAGAAATGATCTGAAAATTTCAGAAGCATGAAATTTGTAAATGGAAAACTTTAAACTTCTGCTCATCACTTTTCCTTTGGAACAGCATTTCGAAGTCTTTTTCAGAATTTTTTTCTCCATAGCTGAAATTTGCACTCCATGAGGGATATGTGTGTATGCTGGGGTGGGGGGATTGTGGTTATTTAGCAAAGTGTGGTGCTGGAGGGTTGTGATAGAATAATGGCCTCACCCAAAGATGCCCACTTCCTGTTCCCCAGAACCTCTGAATATTTTACCTTACATGGCAAAAGGGACCTTGCCAGAGTGACTAAGTTAGGGATCTTGAGATGGGGAGATGATCCCGGGTTATCTGGATGAGACCAATATAGTCCCAAGGGTCCTTAAAAGTGGAAGAAGGAGGCAGAAAAAGAGAATCAGAAGGAGGTATGATGAATGTCAATACTTTGATGTTAGCCCAGTGAGACCTGTGTCAGAGTGCTAACTGCAGAACTGTGAGGTCATAAATCTATGCTGTCTTAAGGCACCACCAAGTTTGTGGTAATCTGTTACAGCAGCAAAAGAAAACTAATACGGGGGCTATTTAGATTATGTTAGAAAATACTGATACGCACATTTTACATGATTGAGCAACTCGGAGCAGAGGTGACAATGTGCTAAAGCTGAAATCAGGTAACACCATGTTTTTTCTCAAAATCCTATAATAGCTTTTCATCTCGCACAGAGTGAAAGCCAAGTTCAGATGCTGGCCTCCAAGCCCCACATGATAGATGTCTCCACGTATTATCTGGCCTCATATTCCTCTACGCTTGCCTTCTCTCCCTTCTGCTCAAGCCACACAAGCCTTTCTGTTCCTTAGACATATCAAGCAGGTCCTGCCTCAGGGCCTTTGCCTTGACCATACTCCCTGTCCAAAAGCATCTTCCCTGGATAGCCACATTTCCCGTTTACTCACTTCCTTTAGGACTCTGATATGATGGGGCCAAGAACAGTGTCTGGCCATAGTAGGCCCTTAATAAATATTTGTTGAATGAATAAATGAATAAAATGATTCCTTTTTGCTAACTGAAGTAGCTCAGTTAGATACTACTGACCTACTTATCAAGACCTTATTATTTTGTGACACTGTATGCATTAGAAAATTTACAATTACATGTCATTTCATTGGTTCAGATTTTCTATTCAATTCTACAGGTTGGGCCATGTCAACAGTGCATTTCTGCATTTAACGATGCCTCTTTGCCATCACATTAAAGAATGAATTGATTTTAGGTTCTTCAATATATTTTTATGTGCTGAGAAACTTGGGAATACTAAGTTTCCCACTAAAGGTGTATTCTGAAAAACAGCTTAATACCTTGAATATATAATAATTTCTAGGAAAGAGGACAATTATTTTAGGAGCATATCAACGCATCCATCAAACGGTTATTTAAACAAGTAGAGTTGGCATTTTATTATGCATTTCCAGTCAGAATAATTACAAAATGAATGCTCCATTTTGTGAAATTACATCAGTAACTCGAAATAAAAAGTATAAAAATAGTGGTAGGCCCATAGCTGGATCATAGGAAGAAATTGTGAAAAATTACTGAAAGCTATTTTAAAATCCTGGCATGTGACTTAATAGAATGATGGAGATTGAAGAGCCTACATATTTGTACCCAAGGACAAGAGAAGATGTGAAAAACAACTGGTTGAATTCTTTTAGTGGAAATTGTAATATAATGTCCAACACCTGGGCGTAGGACATAAGGGAGTAGTGGGGACTGTGGTGAAACTGAAAGCTTGTTTCAGGGCAGCCACTACTCAACTCATATGGGAATGTATGCTGAGTTGCCAGATCTTCTTATTTTTTGTGAGGATCCTAAAATGGAGATTTTTATGTAAACTCTTCTAATATTCAAAACATGCTGGACACCAAATGCATCTGAGAGTCTATAGTTTGTGACCCCAGGTTTAAGATAAAAATCTTCACCCAAACACACAAAAATAGCAAAACAGAACAAATTAATAAAGTCTTTCTTAGACTTCATTAGATCCTGACTTTACTAAATGTCCCACCTGCTGAGTTGATGTGATCAATTCATCTGTAATTTCAATTTCAAAAAGAGAGATGCATATATAAGACAGGAGTAGTGGATTCAAGTAGAGTATTCCATACCTTAAGAAAAATTCCGTTTACAGAATTTCGAGGACTACAGAACAGCCCTGTCTAATATGTAATTTAAAATTTTCTAGTAACTACTTTGTTAAAAGTTTTTTTATTAAGGTGAAATTAATTTCGATACTATATTTTATTTAACTCAATGGGTTCAAAATATCATCACTAAAATATATAATCAGTATTTTTAAATATTAATAATATATTTTATATTCTTTTATTCACTTTAAGTCTTCAAAATTCAGGATGTATTTTACACTTAAACTGCATCTCAGTTCAGACTCGCCATATTCAAGTGGTTAATGACCATGAGTGGATGGTGGTTACCATATTGAGCAGCACAGCTATAGAAGTTCATTGTTGTTTTTCCAAATATTATTATTCATTTTTATTGGAAGTATCAAGTCTAATCATGGCTAACTAAGAAGCTGGAAATTATCTTATTGAACTTTTTCAGTTTTAAGACACCCATCATTTATTCTTAGAATTTTAACATATCTTACATGACTTTTTGTTGGCAATAATAACAGTTTGGCTTTTATCCTGTTCCAGAGGCAACTGATTCTAAAGCAAATAGCTAAATTCATCAATTGAGTTTTTTTATGAAATCAACCCATGCAACAGTGAGGGAAAAAAAATCACTTATACAAATGTCTTGGTATTATGCATTCAAAGTTTGGATAATTAATTTTTAAATTCTTGGGTTTTTTTTTTTTAGTTTAATGTAATACATACTCATTTTTTAAAAAATCAAACAACGCCACAACTACTGAAGCCTGCGCGCCTAGAGCCCGTGCTCTGCAACACGAGAAGCCACTGCAATGAGAAGCCCGCGCACCGCAACGAAGAGTAGCCCTCTCTCGCCGCAACTAGAGAAAGCCCGCATGCAGCAACAAGGACCCAACGCAGCCAAAAATAAATAAATAAATAGATGTCTTTTTTAAAATATATAAAAAAAAAAGTTATAGGAGATGAGTCTAAAGTTATAGATACCAACCTGGGGCAGCAACCAACACAAAAAGCAAATGAAAACAAGGCATCATTTCTTGAAAAGCCACTTGCTTCAGCCCAAGCCTTCACTGACCACTAGGGAGTGGCACCTCTTGGTAAGGAGTCCTCTGGTGAAACATCCTGTCTCTGGGCGCCCAGTATACACCTCCTCGTGGCACAATTCTTGCTAAGTGATCTGTAAAGTGACACCCTCTTCTCTCAAATGGGCAAAAGCTCCAGTAAGAAGATTTTCTTGAGCAAAGAGAAAAAGTCCCCGATTTATTTTCCCCTACATGCAAAGGCCTCCCAAACCCTGGGGTGGCCAGAATTAGTGAGGACTCTTCATTCATTTTCAAAAGGATTCAGTTTTTAAATGACTGCACTAAGACACATTGTCCTGCCTTGTTCTATATGTTTATCGCTCCAAGATTTGGCCTAAGACTGAATGGAGAGTTTACATGAAAAGATCTCTGGGGCCAGCACATAGGTGACCCACAGGCTAAATAGGACCTGCGGGCCACATTTTTAAATGCATGAAGAGCCTTTACAATTTGAACTCCAAGAGCATTTGATTGGTCCAGCACCCTACGGTTTACCACAGTTGCCGCGCCTCCCTGTTACACCGCGCAGCTTCTCCCATTTCCCTGTCTCGGCCCATGAGCATTCGTGTTTGCAATCCCAGACTCAGTGGTTTCAATCAATTGCTATCTGAATAGGAGTCACATGTTGTTACCTAAATAGGCTTATGTGATCTCAGATATTTTCAATAGAAGGATGATGTTAAGAACAAGGGTGTTGTGTTTTGACCAAGCTTTGCCCTGCTCTGGCTTTTTAAAGGGACATTTACAAATGTCTAGGGAATGATTGTATGGGTTTTACTCCAAGCCATATCCCGTGAAGGACGGTGGAAAAGAAAAGTAGCCATATGGGGGACTCTTGAATCAGTGCACTTCTCTCTAGCTCCATTACCCACTATTTAGTTAAACCACTCCAATCTCAGACTTGAGCTACTGGAACAAAGTGACTTCCCAGTCTAGTATCTCCCTCTGTCTTCTCACCACACCCCACACCCAGTTCATTTCAGCATGCTACCTCCTAGATATTTCCAGATTCGCTAAACGTCTATCTCACTCCACGCCTAACCACCAGCATCTCCATCCTTGGCCGATTACCTCTTCAGCCACCATACTTCTTCCTCTCCAATGCATTTTCCAAGCGGCACACAGCAATCTTTTTTAAAACACAAACATTAACGTTGCCTTCCTTTGTCACCTGTGTTCTCACTACCTTGGTCTCCTTCCTGTCCTCAAACATGACCTAGTTCCCACCTACCTCAGAACTTTTGCTCTGGTAATTTTCCATCTGTGGAATACTTTTCTTTGGAGCACAGATCTGACCATAGTTTGTGTCCTTTTTCAATGCAGCATGTCTTACCTCAAATGTCACTTCTTGGAGAGGCTTTTTTGATCACTCTGGCAGAAGCATTCACTTTCTGTCACTTTCTACAGTGTTCGCCTAGTTTTTTCCTGGCATTCCTTATCAGTGTCTGAAACGTTGTATCAATTCATTAATAAGTTTGGTATCTGTGTCCTCCACTAGAGTGTCAGTCCTGGACAGGGATTCCAGTTGCTTTGTCCAGCGCTGGATCCTCACTGCCCGGAACAAATATGTACTGACTAGCTCCTGTAACCAAGCAGGACCCCATGAGGCTTTCCCAGAATAGAACCCCACCTGCCTTTTGTCTGTAGAAAAACTTTAGTCAAAGGATAAATTTAATCAGAGAAGTGAGAAAATGGGGAAAGAAAGGAACACAGTCAAGCAAGACAAAATAATAATACTTTGGCCATTAAACAAAGTCAAGGACCTTTAGTTCTTCCCCAGGGTCTATAGATAATATTCAGAGCCATGTCCTTTGAGCTGTTCTGCAGATACTGAAACCCACCCCCCCCCAGGTGGAAGAAGTTAATTGTATGCTGCCCACAAGCACGTTGACCCCAGAGCTCTCACCGCAACTAGAGAAAGCCCGTGCACAGCAACGAAGACCCAAAAACAAACAAATAAATTTATTTTTAGAAATTTAAAAAATAAAAAAGCTGTTTATCCTCATATCCTTCTCCTTAGCCCTTCCTATTTCGTTGTCTCTCTTCTATATAGCAGATTTTTCTCACCAATTGTATGAAGAAATTGTGATGTATATTTTCATGTAATTTGATTTTTGGAATTCTATCACCTTATGTGGTGAGTTCTTCCAAAATGTAATTTTTTTCCAATTAAAAAAATTCAAAAAAAAATTCATAGAGACAAATGTTATTAGGAGTTCTTGTTTAGTGGGCATAGAGTTTCAGTTTTGCAAGATAAAAAAAGTTCTGGAGACAGTGGTGGTGATGGTTGCACAACAGTGTGAACATACTTCCTGCCACTGAGCTGTACACTTCAAAATGGTAAATTTTATATGACGTCTATTTTACCACAATTTAAATTTTTTTTATTTTCTATTTTTAAAATTTTAATGATTGAAAAACCCTAATAGGGATTTCCCTGGCAGTTCAGTGGTTAAGTCTAGGAGCTTCCACAGGGATTCCAGTTGTCTTGCTCAACACTGGATCCTCACTGCCCAGAATAAATATGTATTGACTAGCTCCTGCAGGGGGCATGGGTTTGATCCCTGGTCGAGGAATTAAGATCCTGCATGCCGCGCTGCACGGCCAAAACAAAACAAAACAAAAACTCTAATTACTTTCCATTATTCTGAAGAGCCAGACCAAAATCTTTCAATTGTTCTGTAGGATCCAGCAGGTTTGGCCCTGCCTATCTCTCCAGCTCCTCAGATACATCCATCCATCTCTTCGCTGCAGCCACCCTGACTATCTTGTAAATTTTCAAAGACATCAGACTCCTACCACCTCAGGGCTTTGGTACGTGCTGATTCATCTGCCTGGAGCAGACAGATCCTCGCAAGTAACTCTTTTATCTTGTTGAGCTCTCTGGCCCAATGATCTTATCAGGCAGAACTACTGCATTAAAATCTGCGTTTTAATAAGATCCCCAGGTAATTTCCGTGCACACGAAAGTCTGAGAAGCCAGCTGCAGATGACTGATGAGCGCAAACACAGCAAACAGAGTAATCCTTGTATCTCCCAACACTTTTCTAGAGTTTTCCTTCTTACCTTCTAGTTAAGTTCAGAGTGAAAAACTCAAAGCACCAGAGAAGGATGGGAATAAATCCTAGTGTCTGCTGCCACCTTGTGGTGGGAAGTTCAAAGCCAGCCAGAATTTGCTCTTCTCCGGGAAATAACCTAGCAAATGTTAAAGGGAGCGGTGGACTCAACTTTCTCAGCCACATG
The DNA here is from genome assembly GCF_951394435.1 of Stenella coeruleoalba. Lineage (NCBI taxonomy): Eukaryota > Metazoa > Chordata > Mammalia > Artiodactyla > Delphinidae > Stenella > Stenella coeruleoalba. The sequence goes on from NC_137156.1 coordinate 79,060,773, forward strand.
TGTTGAGAGATCACTACAAAATACGAGATATAATAAAATCGCCCTTGGAAGTGAACTGTGAGAAGGCCAAATAAAAACCTGACGGAGAGAGCATTCATCAGCTCTACTTGAAAAATCTAACAAAAGCTGGGATCATTGGAATTCCTATTGGTTCTGGTTCTGCCCTCTTAGGAATTCAAACATGCACACCTGACTGTGATAATCAATTGGTGTGTGATTATTTTATTACCAACCCAAATGGCAGTGGTTAGACAATCAGGTCACCTGTTTTGCCTCTGCCTTGCCCAGAAGTTCACAACAGAAAAGGGAATTTCCCACCGCTCTGTCAAATGCATCGCTGGTGACCTCTGTGAAGTGGTAAACAGGGCCGGTCCAACAAATGATGTCTCTAACACCTTAAAGGGAATAAGGAAGCAATTCCAAAAATTTCCTACGTACTTTACCCCAAACAGCCCAGAAGTTAAAAGCGCCTCAGTCACTCACTGCATGATTTTGTTTTGAAGTTTGTGAGCTCAAGAGCTAAAGAAATCCAAAACAGCTACCACAGGTGCAGTTGATAGCAATGGACCATCCCCACCTGTATACACCAGAGCCCTTTAAGGTTGCTTACGGAAGAGTTGGCCGGTACCGAAGATCTCAGCAACCCAGAAAGAGAAATGGCTCATTCAAAAGGAAAGGGATTGAAAGGTAGGAAACTGGGACTCATCTTCTCTCTTGAGTGAGATTCTTTGGATTTTGCATTGACCAGTATTCACCGTGATGATTAGAAAAGGTAGCATCTCTTTTTAAGCGTTGCATTCAGAAATGAAGGCTCTGTATGGATTAGAGGAGGAGACAGCATTTATACACTGGATCAGAGAACCTAGTACCACAACGGAAGCTTCATTTTGTGATTAGAAAAGTCTTCATTGTAATGGGGAAAACCTTTCCTTTCTACCTGAATTTGAGTTTTAATGTTGCATATTATACTAAAATAAGCAGACCGTAAGTTAATATGTCAGTCTCACAATTTTAGACAGCAAATACTATTATTTTGAAAATTCAATAGTGCATTTTTCAAGATGAGTCCATGAGCAATGCTCTTTCTGTTCCCTCTTCCAGCAGTTTTGGCTGCTGAAATACATGCTAATTGTATTTCACCCATGTGCACGCTCTTTAATGTAACCTAAAAACTGTCTTATACCTAATTTTTCTTGCCAATGGCAAAACCATGAAGACAAGCATGAAATACTCCAAAAATAATACATTTTAATTTGGAAAGTCGGTGAGATGAATTATTTTCCAATTTTGAGGGCAGGGTGTCTTCTTTCTTACCAGGTTCATGAGCAGTAGCTTAGATAGATAGAAATGAGGTGTTTTCATGAGACCTGAAGCCTCAGAGATCAGACTTCTGAACTTCCACAGGCAAAATGAAATTTTGCAGAGATTTCCACTTTCAGTAAGAAACAGGGGTTAAAAGGAGAGGCAATACAACCAAATAAATTCACAACCAACCAAGATACTTAAAAGCTTAGGAAAGAAAGGATTCTTTTCATAACAGCAATGGCAGCAGTTCTATCCTAGGCTCTGGAGCAAAATTACATCTGTTAATTATGTTGTAAATAGACCGGGAATAAGGGTGGAGGGATGGGAATGGGAGAGGCGTTCTAGAGATTCAGAAACTGCTTAGGGCAGGGCTTTTTATTTGAGGGGTTGCATGGACGGCCTTGGGGGTTCCTGAACCTCCTGAATTGTATTTCCATGTGTATGTGTATTTACGGTAGTAGAAACAGATGGCTTTATTAAAATATTCTCAGAAGGGTCCATGGGAAATTAGTCTTGGCCCGTAAATGACCTTTGGGCAAATTAGAATATGGCACCCCTTCCTCAGGACACTTGACTGCCCTCTGCTGGAAAGTTATTGTATTATATGCTCAACTATAATGAATGTGAATAATACCACCTTGTGAGTGTGTGTGTGTGTATGTATGTACAACTAACATAACTCTACGTCCTTGGTCCCACAAAGGAGGCTGCTAGCCTATGAGGGCTCCCTTCTTTTGACCTCTTAGCTTGCACTCCCTTCTTGCCTTTTAAATTTTTTCCACACAGATCTGTTCCACATGGTAATAAAAGCTATCATTTATTGAATGTATTATCAGGTTCCAAGCACATAAATTGTTTTCTTTTATTTGTACATTCTTGAGAACAACATACCTATTTTCAAATGAGAAAACTGAAGCTTATAGATGTTAAATAACATGACCAAGATCACACAGTTAGGAAGTATGGTGCTGGTTTGAACCAAACCATTTAACTCCAGTGCTTGGGCTGAACTATTTAGTGGGCTGAACTACTTCTCCTGCATAATGACAGAGAAGCTGAATGATTTAGGTTCAATTGAGAATAGTGTTTTTCTGGAGGTTGGTATTTTGCTACTGGTGGGACTTGACATAGTTTAAGTAGTATATAAAAAATGTTTTTAATAGTTACGAATTTATTTATATCCTCATTAGAAATATGTATTACATGTATTATAAATATAATGTAACATAATATAATATAAAACCTGGGATTTCACCCAGAGAACTGAAGATTTATGCTCACACAAAAACTTGTACACACGTTTATAGTAGCTTTATTCATAACGGCCCCAAATTGGAAACTACCCAAATGTCTTCCAATGAGTGAATGGTTAGACAGAGTTTGGTACGTCCACATCATGGAATGTTACTCAGCAATAAAGAGGAATAGAATATTGATAAACACAACAACCTGGATGAATCTCTGGAGAATTACACTGAATAAAAAAAGTAAACCCCAAAAGATTTTACAGTTGACTCTTGAACAAAGCAGGGGTTAGGGATGCCAGCCATCTGCACAGTCAAAAATCCATGTATAACCTAGAGTCAGCCCTCCATATCTGCAGTTGCTTGGTGTCTAAGGTTCCACATCCACAGACTCAACTGACCTTGGATCATGTAGTACTTACGATTGAAAAAAATTTGCATCTAGGTAGAACTGCACAGTTCAGACCCATGTTGTTCCAGGGTCGACCATATGCTGTATGATTCCATTTATAGTACCTTCTTGAAAGGACATAGATTATACACATGGAGGACAGCTTAGTGATTGCCAGGGTTTAAGGAAAAGGTAGGGGTGAGTGGGAAGTGGGTGTGGCTATAAAACAAAGGATCCTGGTGGTGATAGAAATGTTCGGTATCTTGACAGTATCAGTGTCAATATCCTGGTTGTGCCAATGTATTTTAGTTTTGCAGGAGTTTGCCATTGGGGGAAACTGAATAAAAAGTACACAGAGAATCTCCCTGTATTATTTATTACAAATGCATGTGAAACTACAATTATCTCAAAATAAAAAGGTTAATTTTTTTAAATGTCTGGGATTTTATGGATATTGTTGCTTTGGAGGAAACTAACAAAAAATGGTTAATGGAGGAAGAATATTAGGTAAATCCAGGGTATCATGGAATGGGTGATATTTACCTAGCACAGAGGATAACAACACAGACTTTGGGGTCAGATTGTCTGGGCATAAGTTATTTAATCTTATTTAATCTTATTTAACCTTTCCAACTTTTAATTTCCTCATTTGTGAAATGGAGAGGACAGTAGGAGGATTAAATTGTGTAATACATATGAAAGAACTTAGATGAGTGTTTAACACATAGAAGTCTATTAAGAAGTGTTACCTATTTACTAAAATATGCAAAAATTACTAAAATATGCAAAAATTACTAAAATATGCAAAAATGATGAAGATGCTATATGACTATTTGGAATTTTGGAAATAATGCATTTAGAATTATTCTCTCTAAATGAGTATTCTATGTAAATGCAGTGTTTATGGGACCTTGGAGACTATATTCTTCATTGACTACCCTATCAGACTCTTTCATCTCTCATCACTGTAGCCTGGGAAGCACTAAATCCAGCAAAAACTATCTCAAACCGTTACTGAAATAAGATCTCCAATTTGCCAATATGAGGTAATATAATTTAACAACCACAAACCAAGATTAAAATCTGCATTCTATGCTTGGTCAATTAAGTTAATCTCTCTATGTCTCAGTTTACTCACTAGTAAAATGAAGATAATCATATAACCTACCTGCTATGAGGATTAAATGAGATAGTGTCCAGAATGCACTTCTAGAGTTTGGCAACAAAACGCCAAGTAGTTACTTTGGCTTTATTCTTCTGTGATTTGGGTCTTCAAATTTATTTTTTGCAACTGTATAATTTTTTCACATTTGCAGTGGATTTTAATGATTTAAATGATACCTTTTTTATAACTTTTCAATTTCCTTGATGCAAATTATTTTTCTTTTGTTCAGATGGCATAGAGCTGTGTCTACCAACTTAGTAAAACAAAATGTGTTGGTCCCCAAAGAGGAATCATCCAATGAGAGTGACATGGAATTTCATGAAAGCCAGCAAAATCAGAAAAGAGATTTGGTCAAGAAAGTGAAGACTTTTGGGGGGAGGATGCTGTCACACAAGTACAGAAGCAAGGCCAGCAAGTGTCAGCAGAGAGGGCTCCACTAACCCTAAGGAAACCCTCCTTTCAAATACGCAGAGCCTTCTTCCTAGAATTGTCAAGGAGCTTCCATCGCCCAAGTTGTTTACCAAACCAAGAATGAGAAAGCTCTCACAGAATGGTAATCAAAGGCAACATATGGTTAAGCGTCAAGGCCAAGAGGAAAAATGAAATTAGGATGGCTTTTCTTGCTACCCCAAGTATGGCATCTCCTGGGAGCCATATTCTGAAATGCAGAAGCTCAGGCCCCACCCAGGTCTACTGAGTCAGAATCTGCAGTTTAGAAAGACCCCCAGGTGACTGATATGTACATGCATTTTGAAAAGCTCTGAATTAGATCACCTTTGAGGTCCCTCCCAGTCCAATTAATCAGTCGTTCTCATCAGTCTAAAGCTACTTTTCATTTAAATACAGATGCACACATAGGCATATGTATGTGTATATGCATATACACATACACATATATCAGAAAATCAAACCAAAGTGGGATTTTGTTTTGTTTTGTTTCTGGAGAAAGGAGTGAGGCAGACTTTCAAATGGCTACTTCTAACAGAAGAGGGTGTGGTGAGAATTCTGTTTTTAAAATCTATGATTGGTAAGTCAGAAAGGAAGTTTTATTTTGTTGTATCTGCTTCCCATGTACCTTGTGAAGAATCAGCATTTGAACGGTTAACTTTGTCTTTTTTGCAACGTGGTGATGCTGTTTTGGGGGGGCCCTCGTGAGTGATGACTAATGATACTACTACTATTTGCATTCTCCTCTGTAACTTTTTAAAATTAATAGACCTTATTTTTTAGAGCAGTTTTAGGTTTACTGGAAAATTGGGCAGAAAATACAGAAAGTTAGTTCCCATATACCTCTCTCTCCTTACCCTACCCCCGTAGTTTCCTCTGTTATTAACATCTTGCCTTAGCATGGTACATCTGTTACAGTTGATGAGCCAATATTAATATATTATTATTAAGTAGAGTCCATAGTTTACATTAGGGTTCACTCTTTGCCCTGCACACTTCTATGGCTTTGAAAAACCTACCATGTAATGTGTCTCTCATTATAATATACAGAAGAGCTTCACTGCCATGAATATCCTTTGTAGGTTTCTAATACCCTTTATAGCACAGCATCCAGAAACATATAAAGTCCTTATGTATATGTAGGAAATTCAAACATACCTTCAAATTTCACATGGTTATAAGGCTGCAAGCCTAGTGGATACTTTTTCCAGAAAAAAAAAAAAAACCCAAAAAACAAAAATGATGGCTTCCAGCTGACTGATTGCCCTTTCAAACAAACTCTCTCTTCCGGAAAAAGCAGTCACCATTACAAGGATCCAAGCATCTAGCAATTACCTGGTATGGATTGACCTGCCTGTTTCTGTTAAAAATAGCAAAGAGGACATGCTTATATACTGATGGGGCTGGAGTTGGAGAGTCCAGCAGAAAACAGGGGACCAAAATCTTCCCCTCATCCCATGCATTGGCTTATTTTCATCTTAGTTGGAATAACAAATCTCTGCACTAAGATCTTCCCAAGAAACTTGCCCATCCTTTAGGCTTCCACTCAAACATTCTGACCCTCAGCTGTGACCAAAAGACAGTTGCTCATCCCTGTTGACCCTCATTACACTTTTTAAACAAAACTTTAGTAAGTAATTATTATATGCCAGCCACACTATTAGGGATAGAGTAGCAGATAGAACACACATGGTCCCTACCCTCCTGGAGTTACAGCACAGAGGGACATTCCAGCATTATGCAGATAATTACCTCTGATGCAAAGTAGCAGCAGAAGGCACTATGGGTAGACATCACGGATGCTAATCTAGGGGAGGGGGCTCAGGAAAGGCCTCTCTGTGGAAGGATCAACTCAGATGAGATCTGAGGGACAACTACAGTTAGATAAGGAAAGAGTGGTGAGAACAGTTTCCCAGGAAGAGGGGAGAACACTTTCAGGTTCCAACATCAAGAGAGCACTGGGTGTAATTAAGAAATTAAAGTAATCCAGCCAGGGAGAGGCTGGTGAATAAGGTGGTAAGGGTGTCTGTAAGCCATGTTAAGAAATTTTAACTTTTCCTAAGGGTGATAAGAAACCATCAAATATTTTCGAGCTGGTGATTTATATAATCTGATTGGCATTTTTTAAAGGTAGCTGAGGCTGCAGGGTAGAGACTGGATCGAAGGAGAGCAAGAAGAGATACAGAAGGAACAATAAACAGGCTCTTACGTTCGTTCAGGCAACGGATGGTAATATCTTGGACGAGTCGTGGCAGTGGGGATGGTGAGATCAAGGGAGAAATATTCATAGGTAGAAGTTGCAAGATTTGGGGGTGAGCTGGACAGTGGCAGGGGAGAAGGAAGGGTCCCTGGGTTGAGCATCTGCTTTGAAGGTGGAGCCACCAGTCACTGAGATGAGGAACCCCGGCTGCTAGATATGGTTATCAATGGACCTAAAGCAGCTGAGTTGATTTCAGGTGCTGCGCACAGCTTGAAGACGCTGAAACAGAACAAGCTGCAAAACCCTTTTTCCAAATGACCCTGTCGATCCCTTTGACTACAACAAGGAAAAAGCCTCATTTCCTGCCCTTTTCTGTTTTAGTAAAAAAGAGAGTAACCTCAAGTTTAGTGCCTTCTCCAGGCAATAACATGGTTTTGGTTTTACCATACGAGTCTCAGTGCCTATATTTATGATATTGGTTTTTGATTTATGATAGCGTTTTAAGTTTTCTTTATAAGTACGTTTATTGTGTTAAGAATTGATAGAGAAAAATATTAAGGGCTCTAGGGTTCACGGGGCTCCTGGAATGTGGGAAAAACTATTAAGACGGTATGTGAATGGCTGAGCTTTGTGCCACTTTGCTGCAGAGTAGATTTACTTGGCTTTTGTCAACAGCAAATACTCAAGGGATTGTCTTACACATTAGAGGGTTACTTTTCCGAATTCCACAAGAGTTACAGGGAAAGGCAACAGAGGTCAAAACTGAAGTCTCAAAGACAGGTAACCACCTTGTTAAGATGGGTCGGTGACCACTGAGGTCATGACCACAAGAAAAGGCAAATGTTCAGGAGAAAGTGTAAACTTCAGCAAAACAAATCCATTTTTAATTTTTAACCCCAAAGAAAAAAGCCGCCGAGACAGCGTGTGATGCTGGCTTTTCAGGAGACTTTCAAATAGGGAGCATGTGTCTATTACTGTGATCCTTCAAGATTGTCTGTTTTTTTCTTCCCCTTCCCTCCAAGCAACTATACAACTTGATGTTGTAGAAGCAGAGACAGAGGAGATAACCCAAGGAAATACACTCCTCCGAGCCAGGAGAACCACCAAGCGGTTATCTGTGACATCCCTTCCCTCAGGACTGCAGAAGGTAAAATGCTAAAACAAACTCGCCTCTAAAGACTTATCAGTAAGTCAGTGTTTAGGGATGTTGTAAAAACCAAGTTCTCTGCCACTGCAAGTCCCTCATATTAAAGCTGCTACTTGTGTGTCTCCACTCCCAGAATTTAGGGCACAGAATGTAGACTTTCCAGTTCTGATTCCTCTAGTTCTGAGCTCAAACTGTCCAGCTTCTGCTACAATCTGGGCAACAGTGGCGTTTACAGCTTTTTATTGACTTTGTCAGCTGTTCAGATATCAAGACTCATTAGTATATTAGCACCTGGCCTATCATGCATACACGTGGAGAGGAATTCTCTAGATCAACCCAATAGAATTTCTGCGAGGATGCAAGTGTACATTTGTCCAAAATAGTAGCCATTAGCACGTGTGGCCTTTTCAGACTTTGGAATGTGGCCAGTGCAACTGAGGAGCTGAATTTTAAAGTTTATGTCATTGTAATTGAAACTAGAATACAAATAGCCATATGTACAGTACAGACAGTACAGCACTAGGTGACCCAGGACTCTCCAACCCAAAGCTTGTACTTACCTGTACTTATCAAGCTTTAGCCTAAATTGCCCAGACTATCTTTTTAATAGAACCCTGAAATACTATCATTACTTTAGATATAATAAGCATTGACTTAAAGCTGACTGTGTTCCAGGCCCTGTTCTCAGTGCTTTAAAAATACCAACTCAGTTAATCCTTAACGACAGCCCTATAAGGTAGAGAGCAATAGGTTACTACAGTAAGTAGGATATTATTTTAGGGGTGGCAACAAGAGGTTAAGTAATTGGCCCAGATAATTGGAAGAGCCAGGCTTCAAACAGCAGAAGACCTGGCTCTGGAGCGCTTAGTCCTAATTACTATGCTAGGTACTAATTGTACTGTCCAATATGGTAGCCAATAGCCACGTGTGACTATTTACATTAATTAAAATTAAATCCATTCTCTTTGCTGCAGTAGCTACCTTTCAAGTGCTCAGTAAACATATATGGCCAGTGTCTGTTGTACTGGACAGCACAGATAAGAACATTTCCATTTTTGTGGGAAGTTCTGTCGAACAGTGCTGCTCTAGAGCGTCACTGCCAGAGTGCACCAATATTAGTTTTGAATCTTACCTCTTTTGTGCTAAGTTTGCACTTATCGTACTCCTGTTATGTGCTGGGCAGTTTGGGGAGGCTATAAAGGTGATCCAAGGTCATGGTCCTGTTTGTGTGGAACTTATAGTTTGATAGAGGAGATGGACATTAAACTATGGTACTGTTAGCTCTCAGAATGTTCTCAAAAGTATATTTGAATTAATAGCCCACATTTCAAAATTAGAAAAATCCAAACAGAAATCTGGATTTTCAACTTCCTTTTGGAAAACAGGAGGAGTTGGCAACACTGGGCCCACAATTCCTGGGGCAACTGCAGCAGGCGCAGAGGCCTGCCCCCTTTGCAGGAGGGCGTGTTCTCTCCAGTTCACACCAGCCCCAAGTGAGCCTGTTTTGCAAACCCTGCCTGACCCTTCAAGGCATTTGACTTTTTAATAGTGGTATTCAACAAACACAGAAATAACTTAAGTAATTACCAAGTGCTTAATAGAAAAAAAAAAAGCCCCCCAAACACTTGGTTTTACGAGAGAGGAAAAAGAGGGGTCATACTCTGGACGGACTGGGGAAGATTCTGCCAGTGACACTTGAGCCTGGGCGAGCTGGCAGGGCAGAGCGGAGGTTCCGCAGACTCATTTGTAAACTCAGGCAAAGGGCAAGACCCAGATGTGGTCCCACATCCTACTTTGTGTAGCCCTCACAATAGTCCTGATGCTAATTACTAAGCACAAGGGGAAGGAAGAGTGAACCCAATAAGACTAAAAAGGGCATATTAGCCAGGAGCCATGACCTAGGAATGATTTCCAATAGCACAGGTACTTGTAACCAGCAAGCCAGGGACCAGGGGAAGAGTATCAGGCATGCAGCGAAAAGAACCCAGAGCTTTCTTTTTATGTTTGGAGACATGCCTGTCATGAAAATAAGGAAACCTGCAGAAACGAGACCAAATTAACAACTGGATCCAGTGATAATGAGCTTTCTGGGGCACTGGTCTACAACAGCCCTACACTCTGTGCTCAGCGGCTGCAGAAGCAATTTCTTCTTCTTCCCCTTACAAATGACCTGCTTTTTTCCTGACACTGTATTTTCTCTTAGAACCAGACAATCTCATTTCTCTGCACCCTATAGATCTCTTCAAAGCGAGCTCTGGGCACAAAGGAGATACCTGGGGGGTGGAGAATAATATGAATACGACCTCCAACTCGACGTTGTTATGTGGCGAATGTCCAGTTTATAAGAGAATGTCCCAAAGGTGAGAATGTTCATTTAAGCACCGTCACAGATATCATGTTAGCACTTCTTAATCTGATGTATTTTTGCATTTTTATGATAGTTCCGTATTCCTCAAAAAAGAGACCACGCTTTCCAGCATTCAAAAAAAAGAAACATAGCACGGAAAACATCCTCCGAAAATCAGATTTGACAGTAGGAAAGCTTCAAATGCAGGTAGTGGACAAAGGCTTTTACTTTGGTGTTTCAAAAGCATCAGAGGGCCAGGCTTAACTGAATGCACAGCCCTGCTTGACAGCGCGGATGTGGGATGAAACTAATGATTAGCATGAAGGAACGTTAGTGGGGGGCATTCAAGAGTGGCTACAGGATTGCTGAGGGCACCGAGGATGGTGCTGTGTGCCTAATAAATATTAAGTGAATTCAGTTAAAATGAAGGCACACACATGGGCTTCTTTTGAGAAGAAATGAGATCCTCTTTACCACTGGGTGGTAAATGCATGTTTTCAAGCTCTGTTTGCTATGACTTGAATTAGATTAATACTTTGGGACTTGTAAACGTCCAACAATTCCTGAACTTATCTCTCAGGAAAAATCAGGCCACCTTTGGGTGTGGACAAGGCTTTCTAACACATGGTTTCATTTCTCTGTATCTGGCTGTCATAGGGGGATGACCTCATAGAAGCAGTGACAGATAAATCCATGAAGCTATTGGCCCAAAGACACGCTGAGCTTCAACAGTGTGAATTTCTAGGGGATGAAATCCTTCAGTCTTCCAAGCAGTTCCAGAGGATATCCAAGAGAACCATGAGGAAGTATAAAGTGAAAAACGTGTGTTTCCCTTGTACCTGGTGCTGCTTCTGATTTTGTTTCTGACAGCGCAAAAGTTATGTTCATAGGGGTTCTTATCTTTTGGTACATAATCCTGAATAAGTTTCTCTTAATCAGTGGTGGCAGCGGGGTGGGGGGAGGGTTAAGGGGGGTGGGGTGGGTGGTAAAAATATTCTGCCCAGCAGTCCTTAAAAAAAGATCCTTTGGGAAAAATTCATTTTTAATTCTGAGTCAATATAAGCAAATTTTTGCTTCATAATTCTTACTAATAATGGAAAATAGAAATATTTATCAGGGCATAGCAATTCTGCAAAGAAATTTCTCCCATGAAATTTGCCAGATGAAATTAGAGGAAGCACTTAAAAGTATTTTGACACTTTCACTGTGTCTACTATTGAGCTAACTTTAAACTTTCGTTTTTAAAGATACGAGTTTGTATCAAAATTACAAAAATGTAGCATTATTAAGGTATGATTCATGCAAAATGCCATGTTTCTGCACTAAAATAAATGGATAAGTATAGACCCTAACAAGTATTAGCCATGTAATTCAATACTTAAGACAATTGTAAGTGATTCAGACCTGGCTTAATTTTTTAAAAAGATCATGAAATCCTTTTTGCACGACTCTTGAAAATGACTCCTACAGAACAAAACGATAGAGAGAAAACATTTCAACAAAACATTTAACAACCACATTGCTCAAGTATTAAGGACAGAGATCTAGAAAGTTTTGCATATTGATTTACTTTGCATCTTGTAATTACCTCTGATATCAGTGATTCTTAATATCATGGAACCTCTCCCACAATAAGCATACACCACAAACATTTTGTACATAATTTCACAAGTTCACAGCCCTCCTGAGAGCCTATTCATGGACCTCATTTTCAAAAGTGGTAACGATTTCCAGAAATCAACTAATTTTCTCAGGTACATCCTAGAAATGCCACCTTCTCACTATCTTCCACTTATTTTGTGAGCAAATCAATGTTACCAGTTAAAAATTACCTAGAATACCAATGAGCACTAACATATCTGGCTTGAAAATATTTCATTAAACATTTTTGCATGTTGCTTCCTATCTTTTAAGTATAAGAAAGGCATTTCAGGGCTTCCCTGGTGGCGCGGTGGTTGAGAGTCCGCCTGATGATGCAGGGGACACGGGTTCGTGCCCCAGTCCAGGAAGATCCCACATGCCGCGGAGCGGCTGGGCCTGTGAGCCATGGCCGCTGGGCCTGCGCATCTGGAGCCTGTGCTCCGCAACGGGAGAGGCCACAACAGTGAGAGGCCCACGTACCGCAAAAAAAAAAAAAAAAAAAAAAAAAAAAGGCATTTCAATTAAAACAAATATGTAATGAAGTCATCTCCCTTTGTGTGAAGAAATGTGAATGAACTGTGAATTGAAATTTAACAGCAACGTAGTTCACTACCAAAACTTTATATGTCTCAAGAGCACAACCAATTTTGAACACACTAAGATCATGTTGCTACTTCAATATTCTTGGGAATGGTGAGTGATTAGCTGGTCTATGGTTTAGGATCAGTTTCCATGCTTGTTTCTTGAGCTTCTTCTACCTCTGAGAGCTTTTCATCATCTGCAATTGAGAAAGAAACATAAAACTTTAATCAAATTTGCTTAAATTATATGTTTAATGAATACATGAAAACACTTTCATCCTTTATTAGCGAATATATTTAAACCAAAAATGGCAAAATGGCAGCCTATGACTGTAATTGACCCACACAAGTGGGTTTGGTTTTAAAAGTCTTGTTTTGGTTGTTGTTATTAGTTGAATCAAAATGCAAATTTTATGTGATAGACTTCAGCTAAAAAAAAAACAATCTAGGTCTTAGGCTTTTTTGCAAACAATCAGAAGATCAGGTTACATAAAACTTGGCTTTAGTCAATACAAAGAGCAAGTCCCCAGGTCCCCAAAGCACCTAGTTCATTGAGAATGCAAATGTGTTTATGCATTGATTATTTCATTCACTTATTGCCTGCCTGGGTCCTGAATTGTTACTTTATAGCAATATACTACAGTAAACCAAGAACAATTCCAAGTCTATCATGCTTAAATTTCTCTTAATTTACAAACCACTAGACAGGTATTCAAATCGTACATATTCAGGCTTTTCTGCATATAATCAGAAAGATGAACAACATGAGTACCTTCTAATGTCATCCAGCTACACTCCTGTTCTGAAACTGAAGGTGCACTCTCTATTTTAGAAGACATGCCTCTGATCACTTAAAAATCTTCATAGACATTGATTTTCTGACTCTTGTTACTTACTTTCCAGTGTTTGCTGAAGTTCGTGGATGGTACTAAGAAGAACGTGAAACTGTTTCCTTCTCAATTCTAGCTGTGTTAATAAGAAAAAAAATTAATACACATTGATCTATAAACCTATACAGAACACAAAGGCTAACATATATCACATGCAAATACCTTATCTTCAACACTTTCTTTAATATGTGAAAGATGCTCTAATTCTTTTCCCAGAGCCTCTAGTTCCCTGAAAAAAATAAAATAGTGTTATATTTTGCTAATTGGGGGAAGAGAATTCATAATTAATATCTAACTTTTTAGTTAGTAAATAGTATTTATTTAAAAAATAAAAGATAAGGAGTTATAATACTCCATTATGATGAGACTTTTAAAACTAAGGGTGATTTCTTCTAAATATGCACTAATTTTCATTAAAATTAAATTTTAGTTAACTTTTAAAGTATAGAAAAACTTGATAATAGGATATCAAACCCCAAGAGTTGGTAACTTTTAACATTTTGTCATAATTATTTCAAGTCTTTTTTTTTTTTTCGGTAAATTGCAGGTTAACTTGAAATACCCTTTGAACTTTACCCCCAGTCCTCTGAACCAGGCCTTTTTCTCCTCCTCTACTCCCCATTCAGGTAATCACTATATCATTCTAATCCTTTTTTATACATATATTTGTATCTCTAAATAACATACAGTATAAGTATATAATACTTGGGGGGCCCTAACTTTTATAAATGGTTATTATTCTGTATGTATTTCCGAAACTTAGGAATAATTTAAAATTCATTGTATATGTCTTCTGTTTTTCTTTCACTAATTGTTTTTGAGATCTGTGTTTAAAAAGTGTTTATCTAGTTAATTCTTTTTATTGAAGATCGGGCTCCTCCTTTTGATGATGTACTCCCACAAAAATGGAATGCATAGACTAGTATGTAAACATTTATGGATAAAGATTAGTTCCTTTCAGAGTAAAACTCTGAACTTACTTTAATGTCTCATGCCTGTCTGGATGACGCTGGATCACTTTTGCCAATGCATCATATTCTGAAAGATATAAAAATGTTTACTAAAATAAGGTTTTTTGAACCTTGTTATCAAACCAAAATGTCTAACATCACAGAGCTCTCCTAATCACTTTCTTAGTACATAAAGAAGTGGAAACACTGAAGGATGGACAGAGTATCGTCAGTTTCTCTTGATTCAATTATAATTTCAAGGATACATGACTTCAGAAGTATTCCAAACAAGGATTTTACCTCCACTGTTTTTCCATTTACCTATGCCTGGGAAGAATACAAGAGGCTAGCATAAACGTAAGTGAACTTAAGTCATTGATCATCAAGTGAACTGATTCTGAAGAGGATCTTATTCCCTATTTGCCCATCAAATAGAAGATCAGCAAGGTGTATATATCTATGTATCTATCTCCTACCATTAATTTCAGATCTTAGACAACAGAAAATTATACTTCTCACTCATTTCAAAGGTAAAGATCTCATAAACTTAGAAATGATTTATAGTTCAGGAACTTTGTTTCTGCTCCACTGAGAACTCCAAGATAAGTCATGTATCTCCTGTTAAGTTTTCCTATGAAATGATATGTGGCACATTTATTTAAAAGTCTCTTTAATCAATAAAAATACTGTAAATTGACATTAATTCTTAAGTAAGTTGGTATATCCTACTCTAAATTGGCCACTGCAACCTGACCACATGCATTTTAGACTGAATTCAAAAAACACCTTTTAAAAATAAGGAATTAGGAGCTTCCCTGGTGGCACAGTGGTTGAGAGTCCGCCTGCCGATGCAGGGGACATGGGTTCGTGCCCCGGTCCGGGAAGATCCCACATGCCGCGGAGCGGTTGGGCCCGTGAGCCATGGCCGCTGAGCCTGCGCGTCCGGGGCCTGTGCTCCGCAACGGGAGAGGCCACAACAGTGAGAGGCCCGTATACCGCAAAAATAAATAAATAAAAATAAGGAATTAGGAATTAAATATCATCTTAATTGGCTCATTAAAAAGTAAAATTCAAGAGTCATGTACCACAGGGCTTCCCTGGTGGCGCAGTGGTTGAAAATCTGCCTGCCAATGCAGGGGACATGGGTTCGAGCCCTGGTCTGGGAAGATCCCATGTGCCGTGGAGCAACTGGGCCCATGAGCCACAGCTGCTGAGCCTGCGCATCTGGAAGCCTGTGTTCTGCAGCAGGAGAGGCCACAATAGTGAGAGGCCCACGCACCGCAATGAAGAGTGGCCCCCGCTTGCCGCAACTAGAGAAAGCCCTCGCACAGAAATGAAGACCCAACACAGCCAAAAAAAAAAGAGTCATGTACCACAATGTTCATTGCAGCTCTATTTACAGTAGCCAGGATATGGAAGCAACCTAAGTGTCCATCGACAGATGAATGGATAAAGAAGATGTGGCACATATGGAATATTACTCAGCCATAAAAAGAAATAAAATTGAGTTATTTCTAGTGAGGTGGATGGCCCTAGAGTAGCAGTGAGGTGTAGTGAGGTGGATGGCCCTAGAGTGTGTCATACAGAGTGAAGTAAGAAAGAGAAAAACAAATACCGTATGCTAGCACATATATATGGAATCTAAAAAAAAAAGGTTCTGAAAAACCTAGGGTCAGGACAGGAATAAAGAGGCAGACGTAGAGAATGGATTCAAGGACACGGGGAGGGGGAAGGGTAAGCTGGGACGAAGTGAGAGACTGGCATGGACATATATACACTACCAAATATAAAATACATAGCTAGTGGGAAACAGCCACATAGCACAGGGAGATCAGCTCGCTGCTTTGTGACTACCTAGAGGGGTGGGATAGGGAGGGCGGGAGGCAGATGCAAGTTGGAGGAGATATGGGGATATATGTATATGTATAGCTGATTCACTGGGTTATAAAGCAGAAACTAACACACCATTATAAAGCAATTATACTCCAATAAAGATGTTAAAGAAAAAACAAACTTAAAAAATGCAAAAAAAAAGTAAAATTCATTGTTTTGGCAATCAGTGTATTAATTCGATGTAAGTGTGATATAAGTGTGATTTTTTTTTTTTTTTTTTTTTTTTTTTTTTGCGGTACACGAGCCTCTCACTGTTGTGGCCTCTCCCTTTGCGGAACACAGGCTCCGGACGCGCAGGCTCAGCGGCCATGGCTCATGGGCCCAGCCGCTCCGCGGCATGTGGGATCTTCCCAGACCCGGACACGAACCCGTGTCCTCTGCATTGGCAGGCGGACTCTCAACCACTGCGCCACCAGGGAAGTCCATAAGTGTGATTTTTAATAAAAAATTTTTTGGATTACAGTATAAAAAAAAGAAAAAAACCCACAAAAGAACCCTAAGTCATAAAACCCCCACAACTCCAAAATAACCATTAACATTTTCTATATCCTTCTAGTTTTCTTTTTTGCGGTACGCGGGCCTCTCAACTGTTGTGGCTTCTCCCGTTGCGGAGCACAGGCTCCAGACGCGCAGGCTCAGAGGCCATGGCCCACGGGCCTAGCCGCTCCGCGGCATGTGGGATCTTCCTGGACCAGGGCACAAACCGTGTCCCCTGCATCGGCTGGCGGACTCTCAACCACTGCGCCACGAGGGAAGCCTGATATCCTTCTAGTTTTGCATTTATATGTCACAATTGTGACTACACATTATATTTTTTATCTTTCTTTCAATTTACATTATAGGAGGAACAATGCCCCTGCCATTAAAATTATTTTGAAATAGTTGTTATAGACTAAAATAAGACAGACGCTAAATAAAAACAAGAGATCAGAACAAAGCTAAGCTTTATCCTCTTATTAGAAATTTAGGCAGCTTGTAAATGTTTGCTTGCATTGTGCTTAATAGTGGCACAGTGGTTACGAATCCGCCTGCCAATGTAGAAGACACGGGTTCGAGCCCTGGTCCGGGAAGATCCCACATGCCGTGGTGCACCACAACCCCCGTGTGCCTAGAGCCCGTGCTCCGCAACAAGAGAAGCCACCGCAAGGAGAAGCCCAGGCGCAGCAGCAAAGACCCAATGCAGCAATAAATAAATTTATATATAAAAAAAAATTCACGGGCTTAAATTCTTTTCTGTTTTTTGAAAGTAGTTCCATTAAACAAACAAAATAACCACAAACAAAACCCTAAATAAATTACCTTTGCTCATTAACCGTAACACTATTTAAGCAAAGGGATCTGAGTACAGTAAAAAAAATAAAAGAAATACTTGTTTAATCAATACAGTCCAACAACAACAAAAATTTTTTTCAGCATTACCTTCCTTCTCTGCTATTTTAAAGAATAATATAGTTTTAAAGAATTAAGTTTGACTCGTAATTCTTTTTTATAATTCAGGTTGATTCTAGCTGAAGGTTTTCCCTCACAATGTTAAAAACTGCATGAAAATACTAGTCAGTAAGAAAGTATTTGCACACTAAATCCCACAAAACCCTTACCTTGGCGATTTTTTCGTATTCGTTTTGCTTGAAGAATTTGCTTTTTGCACTCAGCAATTTTTTCATGTGCTCCAGCAATGCTACATTCTATATAAAAGGTTATTTTTTTTAAAGATAGTTATAACAACATGTATAATCTCCACCCATTTTTAATTTTAAAATATGTTTTTAAATTAAGTTTCATTGCTAATAAAATAGATGCTGGCATTTAAAAAAATAGCTGTAACTCAAAGTATTACATATCATTTTAGAAAACATTCTTTCAATTAATGTTGTTATTGTTATTATTTTACCACTAACCAAAGAAAAATGTTAGCAGATATTATTTCCCTTAGACCATAAAAATTACAATTACAGATAGAAACAATTAATCTTCCTTACCTATTTCTTTGTAAATTTTTTCGTAATTTTCCATTTCTCTGAGATTCATATCATATACCAGCAAAGTTTTGCCCATTGAAAATTCACATTGGGACAGTGTGCTCAGCATACGTTGGTACTGGCTGTATCTAACAAAAAAAAGAGAGAAAAAGAGAAAAGATTTTTGTGGACTTCCAGTTGAAGTATTATAATGCAGGCATAGATTTGCCAAGTAAATTATACCAAGTTCTGAGAGAATAATTTTCTTTATTTAAAAAAAAATTAGAATATCTGTCCCTTATGTTTTCTTTTTCCAAATGTGGTTTAGTTGAATATATAAACTGTATCAGTTACAAATGCAAAGACGGGACTGTAGATCTTAGCAATATAAGCTTAATTCAAACAACTATTTGTTGAATTTTGTTTAAAATCCTTTTTAAAATGTTTTAAGATGGTTTTTATCTTCACAATTCTGTTCTCATAATTTTTTCACTCTATACAATTATTTATGTGAAAAGCTAGTTCAAATGATGAAAAAAATTTAAGTTAAAAAATTATCAAAAATATAAAACCTTGCAGCAACTTTTATTAGTATGTTAAAAAAAGAAAATTTCATTTAGATATTTTCTTACTAAACACTCATCTGCTTTTAAAAGTGACCAAAGTAATGAGTCTGAATTTCACCTTCATTTCTTACCACTATGCCTTCTGCACTTTTTTTTTTTTTTTTTTTTTTTTTTTTCAGTACGCGGGCCTCTCACGGTTGTGGCCTCTCCCGCTGCGGAGCACAGGCTCCGGATGCACAGGCTCAGCAGCCATGGCTCACGGGCCTAGCCTCTCCACGGCATGTGGGATCTTCCCGGACTGGGGCACGAACCCGTGTCCCCTGCATCGGCAGGCGGACTCTCAGCCACTGTGCCACCAGGGAAGCCCGTTCTGCACATTTTAATAAAACATAAAGCAGACCTCTGAAGAGAAGGCCAGAAAAGTCTACTCTGGATTAACAGAGTTGACTCCATTGGACATTTAAGGTGAGTGAAAATCTGAAATATTAACAGGACTGTATATATGGTCTAAAAAAAAATCACACCAGGACATTAGTATAGAAACAACAGCAAAATGAAATACCCCTCTTCCTGGGATCCAGAGTTGCACCATTTAATGAAACTTTTCACTAGCAGATTAATTCTCCGATCATCTCCAGCACCATCTCCATCAATTAGGAGACGCTTCCGTATGACTTCGTCTGGAGGAAAGAACAATGTGAATTAAAATGACTGTCTGGCTCTTGTTAACTTTCGGGGAAAATAACCAATACCATTACTTATTCATTAATCCAAAAGAAAATTATTGAAATGTAAATGTACTTAATGCCACTGTACATTTAAAATTGTTAAATTTTGTTAGGTTTTACTATCATATATATATATATATATATATATATATGGAAAGTTATTAAGTGTTCGTGTCAGGCACTGTTTTAGGGGCTAGGATTATAGCAGAAAAAAGCCTTGCCCTCACAGAACTGGCATTCTACTACCGGATTGTTGAGTAGAAATAATTTTCGGGTACTACCAGGGAAATAAACCAATAATTCTCGGAGAACTTTTTTTTGAAAATCCTGTTCAGACAGAAGGAAGTCTAAAGCATTCATGTCTCTGACTAGTGTGAGGTACTGGTAAAAGGAAAACAGAGAAAAGATTTAAAAGATGTAGTGGCAGAATAGGAAAAGAGAATGAGATGGGTCAGAGAAAAAGGAATAGGTTTTTTTTGTTTGTTTTTTTTGCGGTACGCGGGCCTCTCAGTGTTGGGGCCTCTCCCGTTGCGGAGCACAGGCTCTGGATGAGCAGGCTCAGCGGCCATGGCTCATGGGCCCAGCCGCTCCGCGGCACGTGGGATCATCCCGGACCTGGGCACGAACCCGTGTCCCCTGCATCGGCAGGAGGACTCTCAACCACTGCGCCACCAAGAAAGCCCTGTTTTTTTTTTTAAGTGTAATTTTAAAAATAAATTTATTTATTCATTTTTGGCTGCGTTGGGTCTTCTCGTTGCTGCCCAAGGGCTTTCTCTAGCTGTGGCGAGCGCGGGCTACTCTTGGTTGCGGCGCGCGAGCTTCTCATTGCGGTGGCTTCTCTTGCTGCAGAGCACAGGCTCTAGGCGTGCGGGCTTCAGTACTTATGGCACACGGGCTCAGTAGTTGTGGCTCACGGGCTATAGAGCGCAGGCTCAGTAGTTGTTGCGCACGGGCTTAGGTGCTCGGTGGCATGTGGGATCTTCCCGGTCCAGGGCTCTGAACCCATGTCCCCTGCATTGGCAGGCAGATTCTTAACCACTGCACCACCAGGGAAGTCCCCAAAAAAGTGTAATTTAGTTATTATATCTATAATGTTTCTTTCCCCATGAGGACTTTTTTTTTAATAAGTCTGTCTCACTTTTGTTCCAAGGAAAAGAAAAAAGAGAAAAAGGAATAGAAAAGCAGTGCAGATGATAATGATGAGTAACAGGTGGGGCCCCAAAGGGTCTGCCTGGCAGCCCTGACCTAGTGTTCTTCCTGGACAAGATAGTGCTGGATCATAACAAGAGAAACGCAAATTGAAACCACAATAAGGTATCACTTTAATCTATCATATTGGCAAAGATCAAAGACCTGATAATCAGTGATGGCAAAGGTGTTGAGAAATCGCACTTACGCACACTGATGGAATGCAAACTGGTACACTCTTTGCAGGGCAGCTGGCCAATAATACAATATTCAAAACGCACATACCTTTCTGACCCCATTATTCCAGTTCTAGGAATTCATCCTATAGATACATGTGCACCCATGCACAAAGATAAATGTAAAGGGACATTCTTAACAGTGCTGCTTGTGGTAGAAAGATTGCAAACCTAAACATTCACCAGTAAGAGACTGGGTAAATTATGAAACATTCATTAAATGTAATAATATGCAGCCAAAAGAATAGTGTGGATGTATATACTGATATCAAAAAAATCTCCTTAGATATGTTAAATAAAATGAAAACAAAACAGGTGCAGAGAAACAGTTTGCTGCCATTTGTGTAGAAAAGGAGGAGGCCATGTGTGTATATGTGCGCCCATCACATATATGTTTGTGTATTCAGAGAATATCTTTGGAAGAATCCACAAGAAACTGGTAACAGTGGCTGTTTCTGGTGAGAGGGATTACAGATATAGGATGAGAAGGGATTTAATTTTTATATGACTTTGTAGGATTTGTTTTCTTACCATGTGCGTGAATCTAAAAAAAATAATTTTTAAAGTGTGAATAATTCCTGGATAACCTGCAGGATGAATACAGAAAAATCTTTAAACAGTAGTTCCTGTGTGTAGGCAGAAGTATTTCTGAGCGCAGGTGCAACAGAGATAAACTTTGGAAGGCAGATGGCTCCAGTTTTAAAATCTATTCTGTGACATCAGATAAACATTTTTAGAATTAGGTATTGTTCTCAGAGTCACGGCTTTGACAGATGCCTCAAGCTACAGATTCATCAAGTGTTTTAATTTTACACTTTAAAATATAAACTAATGCTTTCCGTATTTAACCACCAACAATGTTATTTGAGGAGACTAAGGACAAAACACAGTCCCTGAAGAGATTAAAATGCAGAAAATGAAATTGATTTTCTAAAATCACAAATGTTTTAACTTTGTTAAAAGTAAACATTCAGTGGGTGAGCAATCCAGTGGTCAATTGAGGCTCTTTAGTTTCTTTTTGATCTCCTTATCTCTAATCTTCCAAGCCCCCAAGAAACCCCATCTTCCTCTCAGATACCCAGGCACCCTACTTTATTGAGGACCAGGGATTTCAAATGTAAATGAATTCAGGGAATAGGGAGTAAGGAAATTGAGGAGTAAGTACCTAAAAGGGTAAGCTATTACCAAAGCTGGCTCTTCAAGAGATTTGTAAAGTTTGGTGACTAACTAAAAATGTTTCAAATACATTTTGTGATCTTGTCAGCTGTATACTTAAGATCTGAGCACTTTTTATATATGTATGTAATATCCTAATTACAGAATTTTTTTTTTTTTTTTTTTTGCGATACGCGGGCCTCTCACTGTTGTGGCCTCTCCCGTTGCGGAGCACACGCGCAGGCTCAGCGGCCATGGCTCACGGGCCCAGCCGCTCCGCGGCATGTGGGATCTTCCCGGACCGGGGCACGAACCCGCGTCCCCTGCATTGGCAGGCAGATTCTCAACCACTGCGCCACCAGGGAAGCCCATAATTACAGAAAATTTTGAAAAATGTTTAAAGCATTGTACAGGCCAAATAAACTTGGGAAAAAGGTTTGTCAGGGCCCACCCTATGTCTTGCTCATTCTGTTTGCTCTCCAGCCTCTCACACTGTGTCTTTACATTTCTGATGCTCAATAAAGATTTTTAAATTGGATTTGTGGTGCCTGCCTGGGACCATCTGCCCTCCAAAGAGTTTGTCTCAATAAAACACTAACAAGGACTAGCAGCAACCATCTTATTTTCAGGTCCATAGCAGAGATTTCCCTTCTTGTACAAAAGACACAAATATTTGATCAATGAGCAGATGTGTCCGTAGGTACCGGACTAAGTTCTGAGGACATGAAGCAAAGACCTGAGCTCCTTCACTCTAGTTGGAGAAGTAACACCCATATGAATACACACACACACACACACACACAGAGGAAGCTGGGATTGTTAAATGAGTGACACACACAGCAGGAGATTAAGAGGAGAGCTTCCTTTAGCTTGGGGGGAACAGGGAAAGAGGATTTTGAGCTGCTCTTTTGATACTTGAAAACCATCAGTCAAAAAAGCCAAAAGGCATTTTAACAGTATCTATCGAAATTTCAAATAATATGGCCTCTTTGACCCAAAAATCCTAGATATACTTGCCTATATGCAATATGACATGTTCATCAACAGGGGGTTAGATAAATTTCGACATAAGAATATGATGGAATACTAAGAAGCGATAAAAAACAAAGAATGAGGAAACATCTGTGTACTGGGAGAGAGAGAGACCACTTAATACAACTTGTTAAAAGTGTAAGGTGAAGAATCATATTTATGGCATGCTTCTTTTCATATAAAAATGGGGGGAAATAAGAATATATATTCACGTGTTTATATTCACATAGATATCTTGGAATGCTATACAAGAAGCTAATAATAGGGGTTACCAAGGAATTGGGGCAGTATCAGTTGGGGAGCTGGAGGACAGGCTGGAAGATGGGGAAATATTTTTTTATATTATTTGATTTTTGAACCATATAGGTACTCAAAATCTGTTAGCTGTTGTTTGAAAAAGAAAGCAAGCTATAATTGTGGTGATGGTATCATAGGTGTTTGTATATGCCCAAACGCATCAAATTGTACACAATACGCGTAGTTCTTTGTGTATCAATTATACCTCAATAGAAGTGTTAGAAACAAAGAAAGCAAGCTAAAGTTGTTTCCCTACTCCCCATCCCCACCCCCAGCAGGCAGGGAGAAAGCTGTGAGCTAAGGCAGAGGTGTGGAATGCAAGGCTGGATCTGGCTGTGAGTACTCTAGGACAATAGGGAGGCTGGATGTGTGTGAAGACAGATATCATCATCGAGACCCAAGTTCATAAAGGCAGTTAGAGGTCAGATTATGGGAGTCCACACTAGTAAATGCCATCCTGGTAGACTTGGACCTTCCTGGAAGGCAACAAGTTGGAGTTGCTGAAGATTCATGGCTGGACTTTCTAGGAGGATCAAGTTGAGGGCAGAGTGTACAAAATGGAACGCAGCTGTGAAGCACCTAGGAGGCTACCAAAGCATAGGCAGTAGGAGCTAAAATGCCATGAATTAAAGCAGAGATTAGAATCGCAGGTCCCGGAAGGCAAATTACGAAAGGCAGGGGCCAGGGCCAACACTGGCCGACACAGCACAAGGAGAAGTGCAGTCTGATGAGTTCTGGTGAGGGGGGGGATTCGCTGTCCAGGCATTCACGGATCTTTCTCCTACGTCAGTCCTATCCCTCTTTTGTCTACAGAGCATTTCTTCACAGCCAGACCCTGGGCCAGAAGTCAAAACCTGGGTCCAACGTTCTGGTTAGTCCACAGTGTTTACTTTGTGTTTGTGACCAACTTTTAACTTCACCTCTAAAAATGGGAATAAAACTATCCACTTCATAGGACTGCTGTGAAACTTTATGGAAATAAAAGTGTACAGAGGAGCATGATGCCTGTTCATTGTAGGAAAGAAAAAAAGGAAAAAAAAGTTATTCTTATCTTCATGCTAAATTTAATTCACAATTTAATGTTAGAAAGTGAGTGTATGTTGGAGATACATCTATAGATACATCTATATACCCATGTAGATATATATTAGGCATACAAAGTTTTGTCCAGTTATGATTTCTCACAAATTTGCTTGTCTCAAGCTTTGTACTGTAAGGTCATGATATTTCTAGCTTAAACTGCATAGGCAGTTGCTGCCTAGGAAATTCTCTGGGGATGAGTATGATTGAAATAACATACATAAAGTACAGAGCACAGCTCCAACAGCAACAAAGTAAAACCAAAGGGTAAGTTGCCAGTTTGAAAACAGCCTCTGTTCTTTTTAAATTTAAAGATGGCCAGCTGCTGACAGTTCCCAGCGTGTATGATACCAGCATTGTTATTTTTAATGGTACCTCCTCAATTAGCTCTAGATTGAACACACCTAAACATGTTCTGTTTACTATATACATTGACTTCATAAATTGTTATCATGCTGAAACTCTCTGTAAGCCATCTGGATGCTAATATTAATCCTGGCGGGCCTTGGCCCACCTGTAAAAATGGTGAAGATGGCTTAGAAACTATTTCAGTGATGTTATCAACATCATTCCTCAGTTGTCCCAATTACTTTCTTAACTGACCACGAGGATCAAAACCATCTGGGAAAAGCCTTGAAACCAAAATACCTAACATCTGCTCTGAGAGTGGTGGTTTTCCACCTAATTTTAGGCTCGTAGGAAGATTTCCTACTGGATTCAGTTGTATGTGTGCCATAATTATATCTACAAAATGTCTGCCATTCAAAACTCATTTTCAAATCAGTTATGACACATGCATGGCAACAAGCAAATATTTACTCAAAAAACTGGGATGTATTTTAGACCCTCTCCTGTCTTATATGCCACTTTCTACCTAGAAGAAATATGTCAAGAAGTCCTTTCAAAGGGTTAGATTTTAATGCCCGATTTTCCATAAACAGGCTGGAAGAAATGACTGCTTTACAGTCACTAAACCAACTCTCCATTTCCAAGCCTCTGGATGGATGACACAAACATCTTAGGAATTTTCTCATTTTAGTGTGGAAAGGACAATCTCTCCTAAACCCAGACTAACACGGCTTTCAAAACCCCTAATTGTTATTCCCTCAAAGTGGCTATTGAAACCTTGATTACAAAACAAGTTTTCATACCCTCTTGGAGCAAATACTGAAAAAAGGAGAGAGAAGAACAATTTGGAAGATAATGGTGGGCCAAGTTCCAAAACACTTACTTTAGGGACATGTCAAGGCTTGACAACCAGTGATAAGAGCCTGTTATGTAACTTCCTCCTAGGGCTAAGCTACCGCCAAGCGTGCCTGCCGATCTGCTAGACCGCACAGCTCCCGATCTCACCTGCTTTCAAGAAATAGCAATTCTGTGATCTAACAGTGAGGATAAGCATTTCCTTTCTGAAGGCAGTTTAGCAAGAAATTCTGCAGGCACACAAGCACACCACTGACTGGCTTTTTCTTGGGGTTCCTAAACACTCTGGATCCAAACTGAAAACCACAGGAAGGGATAACGAGATAAGATTACACAGGAAAAAACAGCTAGCTACTAGGAAACCAATGAGGCAATATGTATTTTAATTAAGAATACATATACCCTTGACCTGTCTTCTAGAAATGATTCCCACAAGTGTACAAAGACAACTATGCATATATCTCCAGTCATACTATTTGTAAGAGTAAAAAACAGAAAATAAAAATGTTTACAAGGGGTTTAATTAAAAAATATATATAACAGAATATCACAAAATAAGGTAGAAAAAGCTCCAAAAGAACTCAAAGATGTATCATTGATTATGGAAGTATAGTTCAAAAGAGCACGTAAACGTTTGTGTAAAACTTTATACATGCATACCGGCACACCAACTAACATATACATAATGCTTATAATATGCTAAGTTATCCTCACAAAAGCCCTATAAAGTGGATATTACCCCTATTTACCAATGAAGGCACTGAAAGTTACTTGAAGGAGTAAAGCTGGGACTCAAACTCAGGAGTTTGACGCCCGAGGTGTTTTTTGCCTTTTATGGCATTTAAAAAGCATTCTGGAAGAGTACACAAAAAAACACCTTACACTAATTACCTCTGGGAAGTGGGATTAGCAGTGGAAGGTGAAGAGGGGAAGGTTTTCACTTGTCGCTTGGTGCATTTCTTCTTGAATTTCCTAACGTGTATTATTTGTCTTCCTCACAGTATCAACAGTTGTTATCTGGATAGAGAGCTTATTGGTCATTTTGAGGTATTTTTCTTCACTTTTTTTGAAGTAAAAATTCTCATCAGTGTTCTTTAATAAATCTATGCTGTGTTAACAAGAAAAAAGAAAACTGGCTTGACTTGACCTATTAACTAGAGGAGAGACTAAGGCCATGTAAAAACAACGTGTGTGCAGATTCCTCTTAAGAGTCATCACTAGATCACCATCGCTTATGGGTTATTAAGCTGAATTACATATATTCCTCCTTTCAAGGAGCTTAAAATCATTAAAACAACTTTTAAGGCCAACAATGTTAAGACACAAAGAAGTCAGGTGGAAAGAATAAATAAGATGGTTTGATTCTTCCATGTAAATATGGATCTCTCGGGAGACACTTAGGCCCAGTCTAAATAAATTGCTGATACCAAAGTAAATTACATAAACCAAAATTAAATTAAACATTAAAAAAAGAAAAGCAAAAAAATGAATGTTGAAGGCCTTTGTTTTTCTCTAGATTTATTTAAATGTTTATAGAGTATGGCCCTAATAAAGTCAAGGTTGAAACTCCAATCTTGCTTTGAGATACCTTTTATCTTGGCTAAAGAAGTATTGTTTTATATTTGAACTGCTTCAGAAACCCCTGTGCTGGGACCACAGACGAGGGCAAAAAGTGGTCAAATCCATTGGCACTAGTGAAAAAAAAAGCCAAGCAAACTCCTTGGCCACAAATGTCTAATTAACTTTCGATCAGCAATTGAGATTGGAATAGCGGCAGCAGCAGACACTTAGCGTTTGTACACTCCTTTATTTGATGACCATAACTCTTGTTTGTTTCCTTTCACTCTGAAAAGTGTCCTCGTTTGGACAATCAATTAAATGGTCACTCAACTTCGAAGTGCTTTACATATGTTAATCACGCTTCATCCTTGAAAACACCCTATAAAGTATGTATTATTGTCTTCCTTTTACAGATGAGTAGTGTCACCTCTGGAGTCAGAGGAATATATACACAATTACATTATTAGAAAAGCCATAGTGCCATTCCATTATTCTGTCATATTGTTCATGGGCATGTTAAAAACCATTATTTCAAGTTTTAACAAGCATATTATCCATGCATGACACTTTCTAATTTAATAAACAACAACAAAAAAACACTGTCAAAACCAACAAGCTCTATGAAATGGAGTGTACAGCCACATCCTGCTCCCACGCCCCTTCTCATCTCCCATCTGTGGCTCTGGCATATCAAGATATACACCTAATGTTCTCTGTACTGAAAAAAGTGCTTCTGAAACACCTTCTATCAGAGTACTAACACTGTTTAACACCCTTTAAATTAACACATACAAAATACAAACTGTGAACATAGTTTAAATTAACAAAAACAACATCTAAACTGTTTTCCAGTTAGCCAGAATGCTGGGGTGGCAACAGAGAGTGGCTTTGCCAATAACTAGCTATATGACAGTAAGCCACTAACTTCCCAGGACTTCCACTTGTCCATCTAAAGGCAACGGTATTGGTGATAATATTTATAGTTCAGTATCTATAGGTAACAAGATAGCGTCTCTCTCCTTCCCTTTGAGGAGGGCAGTTCCTCCAATTAACCAATGTGTCCTTGTACAGGAAATAAAGAGGTTCTCCTCCAAAGGCTCCTAGTCCAATTGGATATGCAAACCCAGATGTAAGGACTACACAAAGGCACAGCACCTTGCCAGGCACTCAAACTTGGAAGAGGACATCAGCCCTCCTCTAGTCTCCAGAGACAGGTATTGGAACTTCTTCAAGACCTTTTCAGGAGGATGATAGAAATATGGAGGCCACCCACTCCTCACTCCTCTCCACTGTCATGTCATCATCCTAATCCAAGCCCACCTTGGAGTACTTCTCGTTGGCCTCCCTGTTTCCATTCTTGCCTTCCTAGAATCCATTCTCTACACAGCAACCCAGAATGATGCAAAACATGTATTGTATCACTAACTCTTCTGCTTGAAACCCTCCGATCACTTCCGAGTGCCCACAGAAGACAACCTGATCTCCTTTCCATGGCTTGCAAGGCTCTGTTTATTTCTCTGACCTCCTTTTGCATCCCACCCGTCCTGGTCCACCTGGATCCAGCCCCAGTGGCCTTCCCCATCTTCCTTAAACGGCGCAGAGCTTGTCTGCACCTCAGGCCTTTGCACTAGTTGTTGCCTCTATCTGGAATACTTTCCTTGGCTCTTCACGCAGTGGACCCCTTCAGGTCTTAGCGTAAACATCACTTATCAGAGGTCACACCTGAGCACCTGATTTTAACCTAACTCTCCACAGCCCTCCCCCATTACTCTCTTATTCCATCTAGTTCATTCTCAGAACCAAATTATGCTCTTTCTCAGAAATTATCTTACTTACTTGATTGCATGCTGTTGCTTCCCTCCCCCAAGTAAGAGTCGGGTCTTCCTCTATACAGTCTATTAACCAGCACTGTGCTTGGGAGGCATGCAATAGGTATTTACATTATGTATCACTCACTCCTGCTTGAGTCTTACCAAAAGCTCAGCTGAAGAAAATCAAGTTTACCGAGATTACCTAAAGAAGTTGTGGCTTGTCCTTTCCTCTATGGTCTAGATAATTCTTAAAACAAAAAAAGCCCAAAAACCTTGCTCTGAAGTAAGGCAGACCAGCAGAGCTCTTCACCTAAACCACATGGTCTATCTGCTTTGGAATGCCTTTCTAAGTTGTGATTTAGCCTTCTTTGACCTAGTAAGGCATGTGCTAAGAAACAGGTTTATGATCCTCAGTGCTGAAAGAGGTTAAGGATATGACACTGGCTTTTGTTTATGAGGACCCTAAAGAGCAGCTTATTTTTTAGTGTTTAAATTAAAAAAAAAAATTAAAAAAAAAAACAAAAAACCCCACTGCTTGTCCTGGGTATCTAATGTTGCCTTCCTGCTCTCATGAACACTATATCACAGGATGGCCTAGGTCCTGCCTCTTGGTATGGACAGCTAGGGAAACAAGTCACTTGCACCTTTAATTAACATACAGATTTGACCCCCTGATTACAAGGATCACCCCACTTCTAACTTCCTCTTGCTTTTACTAGTCTTGATCTTCTTTTGGCCTTGTTTCCTCATCCATTTATTTTAACGTTTTCTCATTATAATGAGCTGCTTTAAATATTTTCTGGAATATGCCATATAAGTAAATTAAGTATTAAGGGCTAGAGCAGAAATATACATAAGATAATATGGTTAATAGGTTAACCTACTGAAAGATCAACTGGTTAAGAGCAGAGAATATTTGATGTGAGTCCTGAAGAATAAATGGGTGGTCACCAGGCAGAAAAGGCAGGGAGTGGCAACCTGCACAGATAGAGGGAGAAGGCACAGTCCTCATCAGAGGAAAGTGGAGGAGAGGCAAGTAAACCAACTCTTACATTTAATAGTATTTACTGAACATTACTATGTATCAGATGCAGTGCAAAGCACTTCACAACTTTTAGTGCATCTAATTCTCAAAACCAGCCTATGAGGTAGACTGTATTATTATTCCCATTTACAAGGAATGAAAGTAAGGCTCAAAGAGGTTAATTAACCTGCACAAGGTCAGACTGCTTTTAAGTGGCAGAGTGAGGATTCTGATGGCCTCTTTGGATGTAGGGAGTATTTGACTGCAATCAGTGCATTTACTAGAACTAATCTTCCCTCTCCATTTCCCTTCTGACAAAACCTCTCTCTCCCCTGCCGTTGTCTACTTCAATGAATAGAGAAGTTTCCAATCAGAAACCAGGGATAGTCCTTGGCCCTTCCCCTCATATCCATTCGCTCTCCTGACATTTGACCTCATAAATTTCTCTCCCACCTGTCTACTTCTCTGCAGTCCCTCTTGGTCCCAGCCTCTATCATCTCTCACTAGGACCAGGGCAGCTGTAGCTGAGGGACAGGATGCACAAGGGGGAAGAGGAAGAAGTCTGAGCCAGATTGCTTGATGTGGAGCTCAGGCTCTATAACTTGCTACCTGTGCAACCTGGGGCAAGTTACTTCACCTCGTTGTGTCCCAGTGTCATCTGTAAAGTGGGGATAATAATTAGAACATGCTTGACATACTAACATACTACATAGATGTTAGAAAGGAGAGAGGCCACTTAACTCCTCACTTTCCCTTCCCCTCATCACATAGTAGAGTGTGGTGGTTGTTTTTGATGCAAATCTGATAACATCCCACCAATGCTAAAAAAACTTTTAATGATTTCCCACTCCCCTCAAAAATTTCTGGCTCATAACTTTCTAACTTCTAGCCAATACTTACTATCTTTGAGTTCTTCCAATGCTTTGTGGCCTTTGCATAAGTAGTTCTCCACCTGGCATACCAATCCAACTACATCTAGTTATCCTTCAAAAAACGGGATTAAGAGTAACTTTTTCAGGGAGGCTTTCTGATCTCTGAGAATGGATAAGCAATCTTTGTTACATGCTTCTACGGTTCCGAACCTTGAACTTCCTCTGTAGTAACGTTTGCCACCGTGAAAACTAATTATCTCCTGTGTTTTTCCCACCAGACTGTGACCTCAGAGGAGGAAAAGGTCTTGCCTGTTGGTTCTGGGCTGTTAAGCCCAAGGCCTAGCCCAGGTGGGATAAATATCTACTGAATAAATGAAACTGGAATGAAGCGAAGTTTTAACTGGACCTTGAAGAGACTTCACTTCATTACTCCTCATCATGATCACAAATTTGGGCCTGTTACTCTTCCCCCCAGTGGCCTGGTCCTTCAAGGTGGAAACTCTGTCTACCTCCCACTCTTCAGAAATGGCCTCTCTATAGGCATCTAAGGTTACTGGCCACTCTTTCTTCAAATAGACCCTGCACCCCTAGGTCCCCCTTCCCAAATGTCAAAGGACTTCCTTACTCCTTAACTGGATACCTTCTTAGATTCTCCCTCCAGTTGCCCATCATGTTTGTCCACCTTCCCCAAGGTGTCACTCTATTTCTGCTCTCAATCTGTAGACCACCCCCTGGGCCCCTCCTTACATGGAGGGACCTCCTAAACTGTCCTCACAACTTTCCCGAAACCCAGCCCCTGCCTCTCCCCCGACTCCATTCCAGCAGACAAACCACCCTCCCCAAGACATACAAAGGAATCTTCTAGTGTCCTGATCTACCCTAGGTGGCCCCATCCCTATACTGGCTCCTCTTAATACCCCAGGCACAGTCCCTGGCTGTCCTCCGGACACCCCGTCCACATCTACTCTTTTTAGATACTGTCCCCAGCTCCCTCTCGCTACCCCCAAGCCAGGACTAGTTCTCAGGCCTCAGTGCAATCCACCCCATGGTCTGGGGGACCTTCCCAATCCGTCCAGAGGACTCCTCCAGGTGTCACCCTCTGTGCGCTGACACCCCTGGTACTATTGTCCCGGGACTCCCTTCTTTCCGACTTGGCCCGAAACTCTCGGCCCATCCCCGGAGTTCCCACTCTCTTTCAGCTCTCCAAAGGTCCTCCGGACCCCCGGCTGCAAGGCCTCCACCCGTTCCTCCCCTTCGCCGCTCCTCGGGCCCCATCACCCCCACTCAGTGCTCCCTCACCACATCCTCCGACAGCCTGGACCCCTTCCGGGTACCATCCGCCAGCGCATAGCTACCGGCCTCCCCGGGCCCCCACGTGTGCTCCCGGCCCCTCGACGATCCTCCCAGCGTACCCTCCCCACGCCCCGCGCGGCCTCGGGAGAGCGGGCCTCGGAGTTCGCGGGGCTCCGAGGAGAGGCCCAAGGGCTCGGGGGAAGCGGCCGGGAAAGCCCGGGTCTCCGAGGGGCCCGATCGGGGAGGCCAAGGGGCTCCCGAAAGCGGCAGGGGAGGCCGGGGGTCTCGGGGGAGGCGGCGGCGGGGGCCGGGGAGGCCGCGCGGCCCCGGGGATTGGGCCGGAGCGGCAGCGAGCGGGCCTCACCGTCAGTCACGGCTCCCATGGCGTGCGCGGCGGCGGCGGCGGCGGCGGCGCAAGCTGAGGCGGCGGTTGGCGGCGGCGGAGGTCAAACTCCCACAATGCAGCCGGGTAAACAGCCATGGAGGAGGAGGCGGCGGCGCCCGCGGCCGCCCGCTCCGCCGCCTGAGCCGCGCCGCGCCGCCGCCGCCGCCGCGGGACCTGCGCTCTGCGCGCTCCCCGAACTCCCCGGGGGCGGCCGCGGCCGGCGCGTGTGGGGCGAAGCCAGGCGGGCGGTGGCGGCGGCCCCGGTGCAGCCCCGGCCTCTGCCGCCCCCCCCCCGCCCCCCGCTGCCCCCGTCCGGCCCACGCCCAGAGGCCGCCCCGGAGGCCTCCGCCAAACGCCAGGTGAGCTCGCCTGGGCGCCGCCGGGGCGGCGGGGGCTACGCGGGTCCAAGCCCCCCGCGCCTCCCGGGGGACGGCCACCGCGGCCCCGCCGCCCCATTCCCGCTACGGCTGCTAGTGGTGGGCTCGCTCTCCTGGGGGGGGCGGAGGGGGCGCCCTGCCCGCCTGAGCACGGGAGTCGGGGGAGCCAGGGCACAGAGGGGGCGCGGCGTGAGGGTCCCCGCGAAGTTGGCGCCCACGCGCGCCTGGGCGGGTCTTGCCCGCGGACACTTGCGCGGGGCGCGGCCGGCGAGCGAAAAGGCCCCGGGTTCCAGGTGGCGCGGTTCCGGCCCCGGCGGCCGCCCCCTTCCCCTCGGGGCTCGGGCGGGTGCTGGGAAAGGGGGCCCGAGACATTTAGCGAGCTGCGGGCGGAGTTCGCGCAGCTACTGGGAGCCGGCTGCCGGGCGTCCTCCCTGGGCGCTGGAATCCCCATCGATGACCGGGATGGGGTGCTCTTATTTATTTTTCTCTGTGATTTTCAAAAACTGCCCCCATCTTAAGGGGAAGTCGCAAGTGACGGGAGAGGGAGGTGCTCGATGAGAAACGATGCCTAGTGTGTAGAGTTACACATTTCTGGAGCACACTGCTGGTGATACTGGTGTCTTTTCCCAAAAGTCACTTTGATTCAACTTCGATGGGTTTCTCGCAAATGGCAACATTTCGATGGTGAGGGGCGAGAGGAAAAGAGCCGCAGCAGTCCGGCTGATTTGATCTCCAGTGGGATCGATTCAGTGAGCTGCAAGAAGCGGGTCTGAGTTTTCAACCCAGGTTTGATATTCTGTTGAGTTACTTTCCAATATTTCTGCCCCCCAGGTACCTCGCTTCTTCATATTAGGGATGAAGCAATTATCGAGTATGGATTTGGTTGTTTCAGTTTCCTTAAGCAAATTGGGTTCATTCTCTCGGTTTTCTCTTAGTTGTAGAGGAAGAGCTGTATATGCAAATGTATGACAGTGAAGGGTGTATCACCTCTAGTGAGAAATCAGTATGCATGGAATTTTATTCGTATATATGAAGTCTAAACTTCAGTAATGCTCTTCAACAGTTCTCTAAAGAGTTAGCACCTTTGACTTTTAGCACAAAGGCAAAAAAAAAATTTTTACCTTGAGTGAATATTTTGAGGTATAACTTGCCCTCCCCCACCGTGGGAAATCTCTCCTGGTTTTGAAAAAATATTGGCCTAAATGCTGACTGTGCATGGGTTTGGGATCCTGTGCATTTTCTTGGTTTAGAGGCAGAGAAGACACTCTAACCAAAAGATGAATTACTTTAAATCTTAAGTACTACATATTGTAAGTTGAAGTGTCAGTTGACTGTCTATCCCAAGTGGCATTTTGGAGGGGATCCTTGTTGCTTAAACGATAATAGTCAAAAAAAAAAAAAAAGTAATAGTCAAGTGGTGAAAGGGTGTTCTTTTTAAGTTACTTGTTACTTGGCTGTATCATCATAATACTGATTTGGAAACAGTATCTAATGACTTAAAATAATCTTTAATGTTGTTGATGGGAAAGTATCACTGCTCCCTGTAACTTAAATTTTCATGAGGCAGGCTATCCGTCATTCGTAGATGGAGTCCTGGCGAAACGCTTATAAGTTCATTTTGTATTTTGTTGGGCAGTGCCAGGAATTTTCTGAAGTAATAAGACCAAGAGAGATTAAAAAGACTTTAAAGTTTGAGGTATACCTGAAAATAAACATTTCTGAACATTCTTACCTCAAGTGGTGGGAAACACAGCAAAATTTGAGCCTTTCTGAACTTGAAAAAATCTGCTTTGTCAGCCGCATAACTGGCAATTGCATTGACACAGATTTTTTGTACTGAACATTTAAGCACTCTTTTAATTGACTTTTCTCCATCTCATATATAGTGAGAGAACATCTTTTAATAAATCTTACAAGTGGTTTTCTTTTATACAGTTTATTATATATTCACATGTTCATGAATGTTAAAGTAGAAGAGACTCAAGCTCTATGCCATACTAACATTTCTTCCTTTCCTAGGGAAATCTCTGTGAGCAGAAAGAAGTAGCAGATTTTAAACTCTAAGAAAACTGATTTGGACTTTGCACATGTATGACTTTAGGTTTGGTGATTTACTCAAGTCATTATATTTGTTCTTTGAGAGTATGAGAGTCTAGTTAAGGAAGTTTCTTTGAGTATTTATTTAATATTAGCCTCTGAAACTATAAAAGATGATGAGAGCTAGCTCTATGGTCTTTACCTTGGTTCTGTAAAACAGGCATTTCGTAATATGCTTTTAGAGCTAGGATTATTTTGGCGGTCTGTGGCCCTCAAGGAGTCATGAGTGGGCCTCAGGAGATTCCTGCACTCCCTATGGTTGTGACCTAATCTTTTTTGTGTATGTGTATTTTTCTGGGGAGGGGTCTATAGTTTTATAGGAGAGGTCCTGGGCCCCCCTAATAAGAGATATATGTTTTTATTAAATAAAATGGGAGTTAGAATAATTCTTAAGAGAAAAAAAATAAGAAAAAGTATATCTTTGTGCTCAGTACTTGCCTTTTAAAGTTGTCTTAACCTTGTCATGTGGTCTTAAGGGTGCAAAAGCACTGCCATTTTGTTCCCACAGCAAACTGTTGTCTGTCAGTTGATAAGCCATGCATACACATAAAGGGCTTGACGTGCTGGCCCTAGGTGCATTGTGGCTGTTTCTCAATGATACTTAAAAATTTAGACCGAATACATTGATGGTCGATAGGCAGAGGCTTGAGCTTGACAACCAGTTCTTGGAGTGAATGGTTCATTCAGTTCCACTCTCTACTGCTCTCCAGCAAAGATTCTGGAAGAAGTGAATTGTATTTTCCTTTCTTTGAACATTGAAGGAAGAGAGGATATT
Organism: Stenella coeruleoalba; assembly: GCF_951394435.1. NCBI lineage: Eukaryota > Metazoa > Chordata > Mammalia > Artiodactyla > Delphinidae > Stenella > Stenella coeruleoalba. Next base: position 79,096,611 of record NC_137156.1, read on the forward strand.
ATGAGTGAAGGGAGAGATGAATAAAATGCTCATGGCCATAAAAATAAACTTGCTTCCGGTATTCCTGTGGTCTTTCCCTTTCCCTCTCATTTATTCCTGGTGAGCATTCTTGCCCTTTGCTTTCAAGTTGGAGAGTGGTTAGGAACACAGGCTTTAGACTCGAACCTGGATTTGATTCCCATTTCCTGAGCCAGCCAGCCAGCCTCTCAGAGTCTAGAAAAGATGACCATTAAATGAGATAAGAAAAGCAAAAGGCTTTGCTCAGTCATAGGCCCCTAGTAAGTGCTCAAAGGTGGTAGCCCTTTTGAGGATGGTTTTATCCTTGTCTGTAGAAGGAGATAGCTCATACGTTCTTTCAAAGAGAAAACCTTTAATCATACTCATTCCCACATAAACCTTCTGGGACCATCCTGCTTTCAATTCAGAAAAGCCTTTCACATCTTTCTGGTTATCATGGGTAGGTACCCCAGTATCTATAGGTCCTATTAGACCTGTCTACTGTTCTTAACAATGGGGTTGCATTCTCTGTTAGGCTGGCAGGCTATGTCTAAATCCTGGGTATGTCAGAGCCAAACTAATAAGCATGCACCAAGGTTGAGAGCTGTGAACCATTCAAAAACGACTTGATTTTTATGGCCTAGAACAGAGATCAGCAAACTTTCTGTAAAGGATGAGGTAGTAAATGTTTTCAACTGCGCTGGCCACCCAGGTCCCCGTCACACCGTCCACCTCTGTCAGTGCATGGAGAAAGCAGCCATAGACAAAAGTGAGCTGGCATGGCTGCATGCCAGTAAAACTTTGTGGACACTGATGCTTGAATTTCATATAATTTTTATATGCCATGAAATATTAAAAATTTTTTTTCAACCATTTAAAAATGTTGTGTACAGGCAGCAGCTCATGGTGTGTACAGGCTGAGGCTGGATTTGACCCATACATGGGCCATAGTTTGCTGACCCCCTTGCCGAGAAGACCCGGAAATCCTATAGGTTTATGAAGTCACCAAGCAGCACTCCCCGCAGCCATTTGCCATCTCAAGTATTCAGTGCTTTCGGTATGCAGACTTTATCTAATGCCCCCATCGTCCCCATTAGCTTGAGACTCCAGTACAGTTAGTTGTTACTAGTTTTGGTGTGTGGCCTTCCCTTCTTAGCACACGCATTGTACTCACCAGTAAATTATTTATTGCTAAAAATGTTCTCACTTTGCCCAGTTTTCTGTAGAGCTTGATGAGTGAGCCCTGTCCTGTGTGATGGTTTTGAAGGGAATCAGTGCCTTTGGAGCTGTCTTACGCCTCAAGTTCCTGTTACCCTCCCTGTGCCCTGGAAGGGAAGTAATTGATACTAGGCCACAAGCTGCTAAGGAGCCGCTGTTACCTGTATGCAGCCTCCTCCACCCGCCTCTGCATGGTGTTTGCTCAAATAAAGCACACAAAGATTCCTCTTGTGTTCTAACCCCTGGAGATTAGCTCCAGGATTGGTGTGTACAGAGCATGTAGATGTATATGTCTGTGTGTAATTTCATCCGGCCGTCACTGAAGCTCTGAGAGTCGCTTCTTCTTCTTTTCACCTTTTCTCTCTCTTGACCCTTTTCTCTTGGCCATTGTATAGGATGCAGATTTGGTGACCTAGTGGTTGCTATAATTGATTATTTTTTACTTCTCTTCCTGCCTTTTAGAATTCTCTACTAATTGCTTGTTTTGCAGCAAATATGTTCTTTTTGGAGTTTAACTTTTCAAAACCACATTATGCTGGAAATAAAACCCACTAATTGGGTGTTTTAGAATTTCCCTCCTCCAAATATAAACCTAATGCAATATCAGAGGCCTGAATTGATACTTTAGATACTTAGTGATAAATTGCAGTTTTAAAGTTCTTGGCCATTTAATCTAAATGTTAGAAATGTAAAGTATGTTATTACGCTTAATATTTAAGGGTTTCCTTCTTTTGAAAAAGGTAAATTTGGTACATATTTTCTGGATGACACGTGGGGCAATATGAATCCAACAAAGTCATGAAATAGAATGCGAAGCCAACATCTAGGAATTTATCTTAAAGAACCAGTCAGTCAAGGGTGCATAGATGTGTGTGCCAGACTCCTCACTACCCTGGTTTTTGTAATAGCAAAACACAGAAAGTAATCTGAATGCCTATTAATAAAGGGTTGATTAAGTCAATTAGAGCCTATCCATACAGTGAAATAAAATACTGTGCAATCTTTAAACAGGATGATGCAAGTTGATATTTATTGGCATGGGAATGATGTTTAGGAGAACAGAGGACAGCATGAGAATATGTTTAATGTGTGATTTTTAAGGTGGATGAAAGCCCTGTGTATAGAAACCTAAAAGCAAGTATCTGGAAGGACGTACACCAAATACTAATAGGAGCTTGTTACCTCTAAGTAATAATATTGTGGATGATCTTTTCTCTTTATGCTTTTTTTTGTTTGTTTATTTGTTTTAGGTAGCATATGCTGCTTTTATAATGAGGAAAAAATGATAAAGTTATTAAAGAATAAACATACTAATGGAAAACATCTCCTATATGTGGCTAAATGAGGCCTCATTCCCCGAGATGACCAATTTCCCTCATGGTCTGTGTTGTATTGAATGAGAAGTGAAATATGCTTTCTCAAATGCCTTTTAAAATGTTTTCTATATTACTAATAAGCAAGAATATTTTCCAGACTCTTCCAACAGGAAAGAAAAAATTCCATACAGGACTAAATAAATATCAGTTTTTAGAAGAAACTCACTGAAAACACAGACGCGTAGGCATTGATAAAGAGAGTATGCTGTGCCTCATTTCTTGTTGTGAAGGATTCTTTTCCCCCTGTTGAAATTCTTATAAAACTGTAAGGAATTCATATGTATGGAGGGAGTCCAGGCTAGTGGTTAAAAGCATGAGCTCCAGCATTTCCTGTGTTGCTCTTGTCCAGTTAGAACTCAGTCTCCTCATCTGTAAAATGTGGATAATACCATGCTAAGCTGTTGTGAAGATTAAATGATAAGTGCTTAGCAGAGTGCCAGATACTTAGCAGTATCCAAGGAGGAAGAAGTGGTGGGAGGGGTGAGGGCATAATAATAACAGCAATGATAGTGATAATAGTGCTGATAATGATAATATTAGCTACTAATATTTCCCCTCTTCTACATATAGGTTTGCATGAGGGCAGAGCCTTTTTTGCTGCATTCATCAGCCTAAACCCTCTAACCAGACCAGTTACCTTGACCAAGACAGGTATGTGGTCTAGTTTCACCCAGTCATGCTCCCTTTACCCTGGTATCACTATCAAAAAAAAAAGAAGAAGAAAAAGGAGTGCTCAGGGGCTCACAGGCATAGAGTTGGTGCTCCGTAAATAGTTGTTGAATGGATGGTAACCTAAAGCAAGCATTTTCTCTAGATAGTATGTGGTGAGCTTTTAAAAGAGGGTTTTTCTCATTTTTCAAGTTTATATGGAAGGCGGTTCCAGGCAGAGAAACTGTTAAAGGGAGAATCTGTTTTGAGTTCTCTAGTTTTTAAACTAAGTTTTTAGACAAAGCAATTTTGCTTCATTTTTCTTCTCTTAGCCAGTTACCTTCAATTCCAGCTCAACCCTGTTTGTACCTGCATCCTTGTGGTATAACTATGATAACTGGAGAAAATTTTCACTTTATTTTCACCTAAGTTAGCTGGGCTTTGGAGTATGTTCTACCTCCTGCCTAAACCTCTGTGTTCTGACTGAGGTACATTTCATTGTTTCTGTGGAATTAGAAGCATTGACCTGGCTGTAAAGAATGAGAAGTGTAACCACATCTGCCTGTGACAGTTATTTGGAAACACTGGAGCGTTGAGTTCCTTCCTAGGAAACTTTAGGAAATGCATGGAATAAAAGAGTGTAGATATATTATGATAATTCATGAAGCACATCTATCAGTTATCTATTGCTGAGTAATAATAACCCTCTCCAAAATTTTGTGGCTTAAAACAGTGATCATTTTTTTGCTTACAGTTAGGGCAGGGCAGTTCTTCCACAGGTCTTGAGATCAGATTCTGAGATCAAATTCTAAAAGTTAAGGAAAGTTAATCTCTATACCAGTGCTTCTTAAACCCCTTGCTAAAGACACTTGCATGGGGCAGGGAGAGAGAGTGAGAAGTGGGAGGAAGCAGATCTTTAACAATCTCGAAAGAACAATCCATTATCTTAAAATTCGACATGAATTTTGTATTCTACTCCATGATGCATGCCTTTGTTTTACCATAAAATTAAGTCTAAATTACTTGCCAATCAAATTACATTTTATCTCCCAAATCTCTGAGAAAATTGCATCTTCTAGACTCAAAATAATGACTAATCAGCTAAAGGTCTTCGGTTGTAAGCAACAGAAACTAAATCTGGCCACTTTAAGTGAGAAAGGAGGTTGCTGGAAGGATGTGGTGTAGCTCTCAGCATTGACAATAGAGCTGAAGAACCAGACCTCAGAATGGATCAGATCCAGAGCAGCTTCAGGGATCCACGTAGCGGGACTCGGTGGAGAGTGTCCTCGGCGTGCCGGACTTCATAACTTCTCCAATTGTTTTTAACCCCTCTCTCTACTGAGTGTGTCTCTCTCAGGCTCAGACTGCGTGCTGGCAGGTGCCTTGGTTCCTGCCTCACCAAGAAAGTACCTTTTGGGGCGATTATCATTCCTCAGCAGGGGGGAGTGGACGCAGGGCTGGTAAAACCACAGACGTCCACGGTCTAAACATTTGTGGGCCTCTGTGTGTGCGTTACTTTGTGCATTATCTATCACATTTAATACTTGCAACACTTCTTTCCCTCCCAATCCTACATGCCTCTTAAACCCCAGTTTGAGACACAATCTTGTGGTTCCACACCACCTATTTCCATTTCAGCTAATCTTACCACTGTAAGTGCAGTAACATATTTATCCATTTCTTATGTGGTAATCTTTTATAAAACAGTATGCATTTCCCTGATATTTTAGAAGAAAAGCACATGGACTGTAATTTAACCATTTTTTGGTAACAGAGTCCCTGTGAAGAACATTTTTACCCAATGCACAGTGATCCCTTCAGGACACAGTGAGATAAATACTGTTGTTGGCCTCTGCACTAAATGTCCCAAACTGCCCTGCGTTTGTTTCTGTCTCTTGAAATGTCTAGCTGCTTTCATTGTATTCTTGCTGATACCTTAAAATAAACATTTTAGACCTTCTAGCTTATAAGCTGAAGGGACAATCTATGTTTATATAGCCTTTAGAGTATAAGTTAAACCATGCTTCAATCAGTAAAATGTGCAAATACAATGTGATTTTATTCAGAGCATTTTCACATATTTTCCTGTTTTATACTCTCATCTTTTGAAGTCAGAGAAGAGCATATTTCCCCCTGTTTTTTAGCTGAGAATATGGTTTAGAAAAGGTAAGCAGTTACCCTTGCAGCATATGACTGTTGACAGGAGAACCCCTGGGCACTTTGACTACCCATGCCTTTGCTGAGGGCAGTTCTAGAATGGTGGTTTACCAATTGCAGAAGGCCCTTATTCGGTTACTCAAGGTCCCACACTGAATTAGAGATGCGTGAACCTACGATTAACCTCTTACTGTGGGCACATTGGTGTGTAATGGAGGTATCTAATGGTTTCCTTGGTCATTTGCAGCCGCTTTTGTTTACTGTTGCTTTGGAGTCCCAGCGTCTTTTTATTTCCCCACAGATAACCAGTTGAGAAGCCGCTGATTTACCCCACCTCATCTTCCCATGATTAGCTGGTTTTGAAGTACCTCTTGGAGCCCTTTAGTCTGGCCTTTTTTACTTCCCCAGGATGTAATTACCACCTTTGGTGTAGTCACTTGTCCTCCCAACCCCTGGACTCTTCTTTTAAATGGTCTGCCCTGTTTTCTGCTCTTCAGGTCCATCACTACAAGAGATTTCGAGAGGAGCACTTGACGGACGCTTTTGTTTAATTAAGTCTCCAGACAGTGTTCTGTTAACAATAGGGTTGTATGTTAGGCCTTTTCCGCCTCAGTTTTAAAGTTTCATTGTCGTCTGAACCATCAACATGATCATAATGGCAATATGGTGGTTCTTGTTTGGCCATAGAGACGTCACAAGACTTTTCTGTAGCTTTAGAACCTCATTTTAGCATTTAACACTAGTTTTTAAATTATCTCTCTTTCTCTAATTTGTTTCAGGCACTGATTTCTACAGCTTTTAAACATGTTCTGTTAACAACAGTAGTCAAAAATCTAATTTTCTCATGGTCTCTTGCATTTCTAATTTGTATTATGGTCTCATTTTTGCAGACATTTTGAACCTTTAGGATCCTTGAACTTAATCGTGAAGAGTGCTAACACAGTTCTGTATTGAAAAATGCATACTTTTCATTGCTTTGTATTTTATTCACTTTTTTATCCTTAAGTTTTAAAGTACTGAACACAAAAGGAGATTAAATATCTCCTCTTAGCTGCTCTTAAGAGGAGATATTTAAGACTCTAGTCTCTGCTCCCTGTACTCCTCACCCTGTTGATTATTATTGTTCTGGTAGTTATAACTATAAATCGAAGTTGGAAAAGAGACCATTTGCCATTACATTAGGACAGTTTAAATGGAGTCACTTGTTCAAATTTACTAGCTTCCTGAAGCTAGTAAAGATGTTTATGGTTTCTAAGTTTCCTTGTTAATTTATTTCAACACAAGACAGTGAATAATACATGTTTAGCTGTTACAGATAACGAGAAAGGTAGCTCCTAGAAAGCTAGTACATATTCCAGCTTTCTGTTTAGAACTATAAATGGCACTGAATTGAAAAATCAGTTGTCATAGTAAACAGCAGTGATGATGTCGTAGTAGGCAGGTTTCTGAGTGTGTCTGTTGCTTTAGCTGACTGCCAGCAACGATTAGCTTTCTTTTCCAGAGAGCTGGTGTCAAGTGTTAATCAGCTATAGACTGGAAAGTTTTTACTGGCTAACATTTGTGGTGCAAGAAACACCAGTCTGTGTTTTATCTGTAGTCTCTTAGACATATCATTGCATATGATATCATGCATATGATATTGCGTGGTATTCTTACAAAAAGAAACAGTTCCATTTTTCGTCTGTATTAGGAGTGCTTCAGAGTATGAAAATAGTGAATTTTGACCTTGAAGAGTCTAAATTATCTCAGTTAAGGTTGTGATGTGTCCCAGAAAAAATTTACACATTAAACCCAGTTCATCATTCTTGTTTTTTACATTTAGAGTAGTTTCTTAAATTGAAAACATAGTTCATAAAAAGTAGTATTGAAAATCTTAAAATACACAAAAGCTAAGAAATGTAACTTGGATTTTGAGTTTCAAGAATTACATAAACTTGGTTCTTACAGAAAGCTGAAATTCCAGAATGCTTATAGGGTTTTTGTTTAATAATTTTTCCCTGATTTGCATAAGTCAGAGGTGTTTGTAGAAAATTTGGAAAATTTCACAAATACACAGAAGGAAATAAAAGTTACTCATACTTCTACTACCTAGAGATACCACTATTAACATTTCATGTATGTCCACCTATAGAGTTTGCCAATAAAATATCCTTTGAAATGAACACTTAAGGGTAACAAGTGTTAGAAATGGATACACTACAGTGAGAACCAAGTTTTGTTAATCCCACTGCTTCTCAATGTTTCCTTCAGGCTGAAGAGAGAGGCCTCCCCCCTGGGGTGGGACATGAGAGCTATCTCGCTCTTTGGCCAGCTTTCGCTGAAGTGTAGCAGAGCATCTTTTCTGCAGACTGTAGTGTATCTGCCTGTCTTTATCTTAGCAACTCTTGCTGTCAGCTCTGAATGCCTGCTGGTTGCAGAGGGAGACATTTGGAGTCTTTGTTGGAGTGGCTTGTTGACATAAGCCCCATGGATTCTTATCAACCTCCTAGAAGGATTCTTCCAATCAGCTCTTGATTGATCAGAAGAATGCCCCAATATTCAGAAATATAGTAACCTCCAGGGTAGTCGTGCCAAGTGAAAGCAAGGTGGAGTGTTTAGAGACTCCCAGGTGATTTCAATTAACATCTAACCTCAAATCCAGTCGCCTTGGTAAAAAAATCTGAAGGAGCTCAGAGCAGATTATGGTATAAGCATATGCCAGTCCTTGCCATTGGAAAAGTGCTAATCTGGTCAGCTGTGTTAAAGAGACAAGCGAGGCTGAACAAAGCAGAATTTCTCATCCGGTTCATCTTTTGCCTAGTGCAGACGTACCCTGTGAAAGAGAGAAAGAAGGAAAGGTCACAGGCAGGTGGCTAGTAATACAAGATGGTTGGCTTTTCTTTCTGTGTGCCTTGGCTAGTGGTAAGCAGATCCTCAGGTCTGAGAAAATAGCAAAGTGAAGTGACACACAGGACAACTTCCCCAGGCAGTGATACAACTTCTGGGTATTCAGTGTGAAAATACAGTGCTGACTTTGATTCCAAAGCTCTCAGGGAGAGGAAACCCAGGGAGAAATGGGAGGAGGTGGCATCTCTTTGTAAACATTTTAGTTTTCACATGTAGCAGACTCCTGCCTAGAGAATTGTTAAGTGTCAGCCCCTCCATTCTGCCAGCTGTTTTTCAAGAGCGCCCTCTCATGTTCTCTTGAACTGACCAGTTTAAAAGGTGTCACTTCTGCCTGAGAAACCTAAGAGCTTACATGCAGTGCTTGGTGTGAAGGAATTGCTCTGGAAAATGAATAACCTTTGTGATAACTGCTCACATGCAAAGGAGGGAGACTGCTGGTTTTACAAGTCTATGGTTTGAATTCTTAGTTCTGGCTGGAAACAGAGTCCAACTCTGATGGTTCAGGACTTTAATGAAGGGGTTATTTTCAGAGAGTGGGCAGAGTTAAGGGTGACATGGGGTTCCTGTCACCCAGAAACTAACAGCAATGGGAAGCTGTTATCACTGCTAGGTCCAAAGGAGCGAAGAGAAGAAATAGCATTCATTCCTGGAGTCCAAAGAGAGAGCTAGAGCCAAAGAGGAGGGGCTGTCTGACAGGCGCAATAGCCCTGGAGGGATTCAGCCACTGCCAGAAAATGCAGCCCAGACCGGGGAGAGAATAAAGAAGCAATACTCCCCTCCTCCACTTTCTTTCCTCCCTCTTTGATCTCCTTCCAGTGCCTTCTATTGGCCAAACCCACCTGGAAGCCTGACTGCATGAACCTAGTGATGCTACCCATAGAGGTCAGCCTCTGGGGCACAGAGCAGGGCCAGAATGGTGGAAAATTGGTCTGGGGATGGAAAAAGGATCAAACAGAAAATTACTAGCACACCCTAGTAGCATATTCATAATCCCAGTTTCATCATTTTATCTTATCATCCTCATCTCCTGAAATCCCAAAATAAACCCTCAAGTATATGAGCTATTGGTTATGACTCAGTTCTGTCTTTTAATATAAGTAGCCTAAACAGTTACCCTACCCTTATCAGAGTTATTAAATATTCAAAGAGAGAATCTGAACAATTCTCAGAAGAATTGGAAAATCACTGAAAGACCTTCTGTTGGGGCATTTTGTTGTTGGTTAAAATTAAACTAAGATTAGAAAAAATGCATGCGAACTGTACAAGTGATTTATCCTAAAATATAAAAATTGTAATTTCAGTCACACATTGGTGAGATGGGTTTTTGTTGTTAAAATTAAGCTGCAAAAGGAAAGCAGAACTTTTTTTTTTTTAATCCTTGCCAATTATCCCTTCAGATCTATTTCACTAAGGTAGGGTGAAGATTCTTACTCAGGCAATCTAGAAATAGAAGAAGAGATTTTTAGCTGTTAAAAGAGGATATGTTTCAGTCCATAACTATTGAGTATTTGGCTTTGAGAGATAGAAAAATAAATAAGATATTTACTCTGCTTTCCAGAAACTTATGACCAAACAGTGAAAAGAGGTTCACACCCATCTATAATAATCAGCAATAGGAACTTTAATAGAAGCATCAGCTGTGGACTTAGAAAGAGGGAGAAGTGGTTTGTCTTTCCCAAAGATTCTTTCATATGGCTCATAAATATTTATCAAAAGTATACTTGCTGTGTCCTAGAAGTACAGACGATAAAAAGATACCAAATGGCCCTGACCTCAGGGAGCTGGGGTCAGAATAAGCATTTTACTAGTGTTTCATCAAGGGCAGCCAATCATTTGATGCCTTACCATTGCCTCAGTGATGGATGACATCGAGAATCCTTACCATATTCTACCGGGGTCCTCTGATCTGGCCCCACCTACCTGTCCAGCCTCCTCAGGTGCTCTGGCTTCTTAGTTCCTCGAATGTGACATGCTTTCTTAGAGTTTCTTCACTTGAGTTTCCCTTGCCTGGAGAGCCTGCTGCCACCCTCATCTCTGAACACCTCTTCTGTCTCCTGGACCCTCCTGGTCCCAGTTTAAATGCCACCTCTTCATAGAAGCCTTCCCGACCTTCCAGACAAATTCCAGGGATCTTGTTACTTTCTGTCAAACGCATATGTATTCAGGTACCCTGCTTTTACTCCTTCAAGCACCTTTCCACTTATTTGTGTAAAGTTTCGATGGCTGTCTTCCTTAGCAGAATGTAAGCAGCATGAGAGCAAGGTACCTGTCTGTCTGTTTCACAGTTATGTCCTTAAGTGCCAAGCATGGTGCTCAATAAAGAGTTGTAGAAGGAAGGAAGAAACTGGTTTCAAGCCCTGGCCCCTACCACTCACCAGCTCTGCGACCTTTGTTATTTCACCACTTGGAGACTCAATTTCTTATCTGTAGAATGGGGATAATGGTGATAATGGCACTTAGTATGTGCTAGGCACTGTGCTTTATTGGTCTTATCTCCTCCATTAATTCTCATCGGGAGAGGTGAACTGATTTGCTTGAGGTCACATAGTTTGTTAAGTAGAAAACAGGATTTAAATCCTGATCTAATTCCAAAAACTGATTGCTCTTCTCCAGGCCTGTGATTGTCCTGGGGGTAAATCCAGGAGGGGAGAAGGTCCTTGATACGGGGTAGTATGGATGCCCAGGTTGGGAATGTTAACATGAATGAGGAGGCCAGCTGGAGATCTCTTAAACCAGTTTTAGGGAATCAGTGTGTGTGATTAACTCCATTTAGATGGAGAGGTAATGACTTGAGCCCTGAAGAAGCTAGCTGCATCTAGAAGTGGCCTGTAGTGTGAACGCCCTGAGGCAATCACTGGGGCCAAAGAGTGAAGCGCCTTGCAAACTGAGCCAGGGAGTTGCTACTTTCTGTAAAATGCTGTAGGGGAGACCTCAATGGGTTTTATTTATTGAAAATATTTTGGAAGTAGGAAGTCTCGGTTTGGAGTCCCTTTGTGGGCAGAAGTGTCCAAAGCCCTCTCAGTTTGCATCTCTGTAGCAAAGGATACATTTTAGCTGATTCTTTCATTCCACTGTAGCACCCAGTTCAACAGTGTTTGAAAAGGAAGCACCAGTGTGAGGTAAGGGACGGATGTTTATGTTCAGTTGTTTGATATAATTCTGTTATTGTTGCTTATGGTTTTTCTGTAAGAGTATGCCTAGCCCAGATGGGTGGCACCTGTGCACAAGTTACTTCACCTCTCTAGCTTCAGTTTCTCATTTGGAAATTAGGGACAATTAAAATATCTATTTCATAGGCCTGGCGTGCTGCATGCACATAGTGTCTGGCACAAAATAAGCTTTCAGGCATTGTTAGCTGTTATCGTTGTTAATATTTCCTGTCCATTCTGGTCCGTGCCTCTTGAATGAATGGGCATCGTTTACTTATCAAAAACAGATTGACTGGGGCATAGGAATTGACTTTTTTTTTTTAAAGATCATGATTTTAGGGTTTACAAAGATAGTAAAAGTGGCAATGAAAAAAAGGCAATGGCACACCCTAGTTGGACAGTCCTAGTGTTTCCTAGATGTGATTATGATGAAACGTAAAGCGTGAACACAGGCTAATTCTTACAGAATCCATAGTGTGGGCTGGGGCTTTGCTTTCCATGCATTCTCCCTGATTATAGATTGATTATATCTATTTTATATAGATTGATTATATCTATTTTACAGATAGGAAGTTGATCTTTTCTAAGATGTTATAAGACAACTCTGGAAGTAGACGCTAAACCACGTGCTTCTCCAAACCGTTTTGTGCCTTCAGCATTGTCAAGGCCTGACTTACCTTCCTACAACTTCAACAACTCTGCTGGGAGGGCAAAATGGGAACAGAGCTAATTTCTTTTGAATCTGTAGGATTAATTGGAAGCACTAGGCATAGTGTGCTGTCTAGTGCACAGAAGAGGCTCAAGAAATGTTTACTGAATATAAATCTTAATCAGATTGAGTGAGAAAAAGATGACAGAAAATCAGTATTAGGTGCTGGCTCCAGCCTATTTTCTATTTAAAAAAAGGCGGGGGGTGAGGTCACTAACTATTTTACTAGCATAGTCTGTTTACACAGACTAATGGCTGTGTAACGTCTGAGGTGAAGAATTTTCCTGTGTGTGTTGCATGTGCTTAACTCCATTCTGTGCTGTTCAGTTATCTGTGGAAATCTGTTTGTTTCCCATTAGGAAACCCCTGATGCCCAGGAAGCTCCTAGCTCTGTCTTTGTGTTGGGCTGATTAGTTTAGTCTCAGTTAAGATAAACTATGTGTAACCTTAAAATATTCAGACCATAAATAGGAAGGTGTAGCTGCTGTCATTGGTCATCATCAATGTATTTCATAGATAGATCTGACTGATATTTCTATTTTCCTTTAACTCAGGTAATTAAGAGCTGACATAAAGGAAGTACCATATAATGGTAATGGGGGGGAGGGAGAGAAAAGAGGAGACCTTCTTGCATTTAAAAAAAAAAAGTTCATTCTGTTTCTCCACCGCCCCCCCCCCCAGCCCAGCCCCGCCCCGGAACTTTCTTTGCAATAAGGCGTTTATTGTCATGTCAAACCTGAAAGTTTGGCCAGTCAGATGGTAGTTTGATTACTAAGCATCCTCTTCATGATTTAGCATGTTATACCACAAAGTGAAGATACTTAATGGGATAATTGTGTTGATTTACTATGCAAGTAGTTCATACAGAAATTTAAAAGTGTCAAACATTAAAAGACTTTGATAAGCCCCAATTCCCAGATCTTGGTTTCTAATACCATTTCCAATAAAAGGAACAACGACACGTGACTTAATTCTATGGCTGGGGCAGGGAGTAAGCAAGATGAGCCTGGAGGGTATTCTGATGCCAGAAAGCAAGAAAGTGATGAAACAAAACACACATACATAACACACAATGAATGATGAGGTAGTCAAAGGGACACAGGAGCCTGAAAGAGTGCCCAGTGGTCACAGCTGGGATGATTTAACTAAATAATGTAGTTTTAAATTATAACCCAAGATATAAAATAAATATAAAATATATAATGTACCTATAATAAATACTAATAAAATATATATAACCAATATGTAATATATATATAGCAAAATAATAATGTAAAGCACATACTCCTGAGTCCATACTGATACAAATAAATGATTGAATAAGTAAAGCAAATTAGAACAGATAAATTTTCTGTGTGGAAGAATTCCAAACGATTTTTGTCGATAATCCCCTGAAAGGAAGTGTAACATAACTGCCCATCCCTTAAATGTGGGCCTTGCACAGTCACTTCCTTCCCCAGAGTACAGTATGGAAAGAGGAGGGAGAACCTTTACAGGGGAGAAACCTGACAGACACTACCTCAGCCAGTTGATCAAGTTAACAACAGTGACAAATGTACACTTGACATGACATAACAAGGGTGGCACTTGAGCTTTGTGGTCTTCCTCCCCCAATCCAAGAATCTCATTATAATCCTGAGAAAAACATTGGACAAACAATTCAACACTTTCTCAACAGTACTCCTCAAAACTGTTGTCAAGGTTATCAAAAAAGGAAAGTCTGAGAAACTGTCACGTTCTAGAGGAGGAGAAGGGAGACATGACAACTAAATGTAATGTGATATGGATGGGATCCTGGAGTGGAAAAAGGACATTAGGCAAGAACTAAGGAAATCTGAATAAAGTATGGACTTTAGTTAATAGTAATGTGTCAGTATTGGTTCATTAGTTATGACAAATGTGGCACACTAAGAGGTGAACCATAGAGGAAGTGGGGTGGGGTGTATAGGGACTCTGTTTAATCTTTACAACTTCTCTGTAAACTTAAAATCATTCTAAAATTAAAAGTTTATTTAAAAAAAAAGACTGTGGCAAAGATTAATCTATAGTTCAAGTTTAATTTTCATCATGCTGGGAGCCTGAAGTAAATAAAACAGCCCATGGTGTTCTAGGCTGATTATGGTGTAAAGTGGGGCAACTTCCTTGCTGTTGTCTTGTAAAGCCATGACAGTTTGTTTGCAGAATCAGAGAATGCAGTATTTCTAAATGTTCTCTTGTGGAATTTCCTACTGGCATGACTTTCTTCCCCCTTTGCTTCTGCCCAGTAGCAGTCCCTTGAGTGGCATTTGCTGTCCTAGTTAATCAGAGGGTAGGAGAAATGAAAAACTCTCCTCTTCCCCCTCCTACGAAGTTTCAATGGGCACTGGAAATGTAGGTCAAATTGCATCACTGTAAGGAAGGTACTTATGAAGTGCTGCCAGCCTCTCTTTAGATTCCGAGTCATGATGAACCAGTGTTGAGCCAGCTTAGGTGTGAGATACAGGGAATCGGGGAGTCATGTTTTTGATGTAGTCCCAGAATGTTACATTTTAGTCAGTGATAAAAAGATCTCTGTCTAAAGCCCTAGTGAAAATAACTTACACTGGCTTTAATTTGCATCTCCCAGCTTCTGGAATTCTTTTTGTCTCATTTATTATTGGCACATTGCAGCAATTTATATTAATTTAGCCAGAGAGATGTTTGAATTGTAGAAATGATTGCCATGTGTACATAAGAAAATAAATCTCATATTTGATAATCACATAAGTCTAATGCATTTTGCAAATTGCATATAATCATATGCTCATTGGGATCTTGATATCACAAATAGGTTGTTATATTTAAAGTATACTATTTCATGGCTCTTTATTTTTTTAATGGCAGAATCTTGCAGATTTTAAAATAAGTCTTTAAATACATGCTCTTAGTTTTTACATATTGTATACCTCCTGCCCTTTGTAAGACATCCAGATGTTGGCTGCCAGAGTGGTCCATGTTACATTGTCCTGAACAGTATGTATCCTGACAGCAAAACCAATTCTAAAACCTACTCCATTTTCACTCTCTCCTTGCCTCTGTCAAGATAATTGGTAGTTCATTTGTATACAAAATGGAAAATCAGATGATAAAATATATTTGCATAGGCTTGGGTATTATTTATAATCATAGGATGAATAAATTATTCTGTGAAATATATTTATAATCCAACATTTAGCTGTTTCTTTAACTTTGAAATAATTCAAGATTCACAGGAAATTGTGAAGATAGTAGAGAGGTCCTGGTTGCTCTTCACCTAGTTTCTCCCATTGATTACATCTTACCTAACTATAGCACAGTAGCAAAGCCAGGAAATTGACATTGGTATATAAGGTATGGGTATAGTTCTGTGTTAGTTTATCTCATCTGTCGATGCATGTAACCACTACAGTAATCAAGGTGCAGAACTATTCCATCGCTGCAAAAATCTCCCCTGTGCTACTTCTTCCGAGGCACAGTCATTCCTGTTACCCTCACAGTCTCTAACTCCTGGCAACCACTAATCTGTTCTCCAACTCTATAATTTTGTAGTTTTGGGAATGTTACATAAATGTGATCTTTTGAGATTGGCTTTTTTCACTGAGTATTTTTAAAAAACTTTTATTTTAAAAATAATATTTATGTTAAACATTTTTAAGGAATATTTATTTTTAAAAGAAGTTATCATCCAGAGTTTGATTCACAAATTTTCAAACCTGTATTTTTCTGGCTTGGGTGTTGTATACTCTGTGTTGCTATATTTGAACAGCAGCAGAAGTCGTATGTGCCGACGTAATAGCTGATCATAGCATTAACCTTATTGCCTGCCGTTAAGGATGATACGGAGAGGTTAAAGGGAAAATTACTCCGGGAGAAGCCAATTTCATCAACAAAGTAAATATTACAATTGATTACTGAGCAGGAGTAAGAAGTCCAAATATATACTTTAATTGTACCAAATACAGTAACTGACCCACATTCGTGTTCCATTTCATCCTGAAAGAACTCTTTAAAGAAGAGAGACTTTTTGGAACAGGATATTTAAATGAACAACAATTGAAACATTTACATTAATTAGCTAATGTAAAGATCGTGTCACAGAATTGCTATATGTGGTTATTGTGAAATATCACCATAAGAAAGCCAGTATCTTTATCGTGTTAATGAGATTCTTTGGAAATGGAGTCCTGTGTGTAAATGAAGGCTGGGAACAAACAGCCTCCAAAGGAACAAATCTTCCTCAGAATCCGGTGTGTTGTTTTTGAACAAAATATTAAAAATACTCTGCGAGCTGTAGGAGGGCGCCTTAGTGTTTGGCTACAAATAATGGTACCATGGCTCTAGGGAATCCCATGTGGCCAGACCTACAGAATTGTAATTGAGCAAATAGAAGGTGGGTCCCAAGGCACCATTCTGAGCTCACTGGTGGTGAAGGTGAAGGAGTGAGCCCTGCTCCTCGGCTTGCCCAGAGTTCCTGTTCCTGCACAGATTTTTTTTTTTTTTTTTTTTTTTTTTTTTGCGGTACGTGGGCCTCTCACTGTTGTGGCCTCTCCCGTTGAGGAGCACAGGCTCCAGATGCGCAGGCCCAGCGGCCATGGCTCACAGGCCCAGCCGCTCCGCGGCATGTGGGATCTTTCCGGACCGGGGCACGAACCCGCGTCCCCTGCATCGGCAGGCGGACTCTCAACCACTGCGCCACCAGGGAAGCCCCCTGCACAGATTTTTACAGATGGGATACTCTTGTAACTGGTGTTTGATCTCCATTTGACTCTAGCTCCTGACGTTTTAGACAGTCTTCCTCCCAGACAGGAAAATATTCTTTGTAATTAAAATCAGCCTCTATTTACTGACAACATTTTACTTTTTTTTTTCTTCAAGTAGCATTTGACCCTACTTAAAGTAGCTATTGGTATGGAGGAGAAGGGAAACAATCATTTATCGATCATCGAACGTATGCCAGCCACTGTACTGTGTATGTACATTTACACATGTAATTATAGTATTGAAAAATTGCATTAATGATACTCATTAAGTGATGGGTCTGAAATAAATAGCATACTAAGTAACTCTTCATAGCAAATAAGCCATTTTTCTTGGTCAGGTATACCTAAGAGGCCTGTGGCCCAAAACACTATCTATCTATATCTATATAGATATATATACACACACACACATTATATAGAGATAATTTAAAGAATATATCAATTAATCAACTTGTATATTTATACAATGTGTGAAGTGATACAGGATTTAAAGATATAAGATCTACCCCTCCTTTTAGCAGCTTTCTATCCAAATGAGGAAAATAATTTATAGGTACAAGAAAAAGCAACTAACTACGGGAGTGAACTACTTAACCTGTCAATGCAATGTGTATAAGGCAATCCATAATTAATTACTAAGTAAATCAGATTGTAAATGCTATAAATATTCAGAGGAGGAAATGATTATTGATCTCTTACCCTTAATTTTTGTCACCTGTAACATGCAGATAATACCTACCTCATAATGAGAAATGAATAAAATAGGTATGTATTTCCTATTAGTACACTTTCAATCAATTATAGCTGTGCCATTGATAATGAAAATTATGATGATATAGTAACAACAATAATACTGTATTAGTGTACGTTGACTGCTGTCACTACCCAAAACCTCAGTAGCTTAACACAATACATGTTTACGTGTCACTCAAGTCACAGCTCAGTGTGGGTTGGCAAGGAGGCTCTTGCTTCACCCAGTCATTCAAGGGTGAAATTTTGTGACTTTGCTCATCACCTCTAGGTGCTTGGAGCCTTCTCCATTTGACCAGTAGAGGGTATGAGAGATTGAGGATCAAGACAAGGAGGTTTGTCTGGGCCAAACCTAGAAGTGGCCCCAAACATTTCTGTTCATGTTTTAGGACTCAGTCATATGGTTACACCTTACTAGAACAAATACTGGGAAATTTAGTCTAATTGTGTGCTCAGGAAGAGGAGAATTTGGATATAGGTGAGCATTGGCAGTCTATACAAATAATAATTAGAAAGGCTTAATAGAAGAGGAGGGATTTTTCCTGGATCTTTTAGAGAAGAAAGTGAGATTTGTAATAGGTTACTCAGCCTGCCTTTAGGTGGCATTATTTCAAGAGGAAGGATAGAAGAACTTAAAAAGCCTGCAAGCATTGTTAATAAAAATTACACATTTGTCCCACTAGCCACTGCCTTTACTGTAAGCCATTTGGTAATGACCTTGGGCATGCCATCTAACTACTATAGACCTCCATTTCCTCACTTATAAATATTCTTCATAGGGATGTGGTGAAGTTTAAACAAGACTGGGCATACAAAGTGCTTAGCACAGGGTCTGGCCCAGAGTAAACATTCAGTAAGAGTTATTATTACTGATAATGTTAATATGTATGGCCCTAGAGCTAAATACTTGCTAACTGTTCATTTATTTGTCATCTTTCCTAAAGGACTACTTAGAGTAGCAATGACTTGACTGAGTATATTTCTATGAATTTTAGAATTCCATAACCCCAGTTCAGTAATAAGAGATTAGTGTTCCCCTGGCAGAATATTGGGGGAGAAACCCTCTCTGTCCCCCAAGGCTGGCATCCTCGCATTTAACTCCACAGACTTTTTATTCTTCTATGAAGAGGACAACAGTAGTATTGGGCTGTGATTTACCTCTACTCCCTTCTTTCCAGAACTTTCTCAGTGTTGAACTCTCTCTGTGAGTTTGTCAGGGAAGAGTGAGGGTAAATGTCAGAACAGCTACTTTTTGCTCAGGCCTAATTGCAAGTTCTTAGCAAGGCAAGAACATCCCATCCAGGCCCATGTTAACTTGAGTGGATGGGTAGCTGTCAGAGCCTGTGGTTCCTTTAACTTAATTCTGTTCAGCAAACATTTATTAACAGCCGTGGGGATACAAGGTTGAAATGTTGCAGACCCTGCCTCTAAGAAACCGACTTAGGAAGGGTGAGTTTCTTGGAAGATAGGAAGAAAGGAATTCAAGGTGGTGAGAAGACCAGGTGTGGAGGAATAGAGGTAGGAATTGCTGTGGGCGGCAGCGGAAGGAATGGCACAAGCTCAGCTCCGGTATGCAGCTGCCTCAGGTCTGCCCCTAATCGGCCTCTCCTCGCAAGCCTCAGTTTTCTCTCTTTTAAAGGAGTGGAGTAAAAGTTCTGACATCATAGACCTGGGATGATTAAGTGAGATGATATATGTAAAGGGTTTACTATGTGTTAATAGTACTGGGTACATAGTAAGTGCTTAGTACATGTCAGCTGCTACTATTGTTATTGTTTTTGTGTGCTTCTGTAAATCGACTTGTAAACCCACTGCCTTGACCAAGGATTTTGTGCAGGCAAATTAGAGAACTACTGGGAATTTTATTATATTTTTGGTTCTCTCTTAAGGCTACTGGTGAAAGAGTATACTGTAGTCACAACTAATGGAAAAATGGCCTGCTGACCCCTGAGCTAAAAGGATAGAGAGCCCAGTTAATCTCAGTGAAATCTGGGAGAGTTAGAGATGGGAGAGCCGTGAGACTTAAATAGCAAAGGGAGGGAGGGATGGCTATGTTGAACCCTTTGGAGAGAAGAGGGGCTCAATGTGTGTGGATATGTAGAAGTTGTCAGAAAATGGAGCCTCCTTTCTTTTTTTTTTTTAATGTTTATTTTACTTTATTTATTTATTTTTGGCTGCTTTGGGTCTTCGTTGCTGCATGCAGTTCTTCTCTAGTTGCGGTGAGCAGGGGCTACTCTTTGTTGCTGTGCGTGGGCTTCTCATTGCGGTGGCTTCTCGTGTTGCAGAGTACGGGCTCTAGGCGCATGTGCTTCAGTAGGTGTGGTGCACGGGCTCAGTATTTGTGACTCATGGGCTCTAGAGTGCAGGCTCAGTAGTTGTGGCTCACAGGCTTAGTTGCTCCGCAGCATGTGGGATCTTCCCGGACCAGGGCTCCAATCTGTGTCCCCTGCATGGGCAGGCGGATTCTTAACCACTGTGCCACCAGGGAAGCCCTGGAGGCTCCTTTTAAAATGTTAAGACTTCGCGTGAGGAGTTTTATGGAGGGTCAGGAAAGCCCACGACTGACTGCAGGTACTAAAACGTATCCCTGAAACCTAGGCCAGAGGTGCTGGAGTCCTTCCTAGTAACTGGCTTCAGCTCTCTCTTTACAGGTTATGTTTTCAAACTCTTTTTTGTGTTCAGTGGAGTGACCCTTAGAGCAGTAGGTGCAAAAACTTGACGGTATCTGTGGGAGATTTATTCCAATACTGCACTGTGGACCCTCCAGTCCCATGGTATCCATGGGTTCCGCATCCACGGTTTCAACCAACTGCAGACTGTAAACATAGTGCCCGACCAGATGAGTGATGGTTGAATCCACGAATGTGGAACCTGTGGATAGGAGGGCCAACTGTGTAGAGTTTCATTATTAAATTTGCTTTGCCAGGGAGAAAACCGGTTAGGGTGAAAGCAAGGTGGAACTTGGGTGGGAAGAGAGTGAATAAACTAGGAACACTGTCAAATCATATTTTTGGAGAATATGCCTACAGTTGACAATGTAACCTGTTTTAAAAATTTTGGTTTGTGGTTTTTCATTTGGGAGAAGAGACTTAGGAAAATGACAAAGGCTCACTGTCACAAGCTTGGCTGCCTACAGGAGACAGGCCTGGAAGGAAAATAAGTGATGTGGCCAAGCTGCGTACTTTGGGAAGTACATGCCCACTGACAAGAGTAGCCCACGACGCAGCATCAGCCAGTTATCCCCATGTGGGAAAGCTGGCCTCAGTGGCCAGATTTTTGGACCTTCAAAGAGAAAGTGGAAATACGGAATTTTAAGTGAATCCTTCTAACTTTTAAATATTAGCAACAAATTCCCTTTTTCTCCCCCTAAGATCACCAAGCAAACAGACAAAAAAGTGAACTATTTTAGGCCCATGTTCTTTGTTTGCAGTGAGAGTCAAAGAGTGGAGAGAAAAATGTGTAACCTGGGAGTTAGGCAGCTCAAATGAATACACTCCTGGTTCTGGTGCCCGCAAGGCACAGAACCTGGCATGGGGCACGTGCTTCACACGTTTTCATTGAATAAATAAACCGGCTGAGGTAAACCTCTCTAGAGAGATGGAGAGAGGCGTCCGCCTTCCCTCACCTCCAGCTTAGAAGATAGAATCAAGTCAAAACCTGTGTTGCCCTCCTTGTTGGGCCCACCCTTCTAGCCCTTTCTCTTCCCTTTCACAGCCTCTGCAAGCACCTGAGGTGCATTCTCACACTGCAGCTCCATGGTTTGCCTAGAATTTAAGGAAGTTTAGGAAATAAAAAGAAAGTGTATACTGCTATGCTTAAAAACAGGACCAACCCAGTGTAGCCTGTATTTTCTTTCCTGTATCATGGTTAGTGCTTAATTTTGATAGACTCAATTGTATAACAAGAAGTGATCCAGATTATGCCATAAATTGCAACAAGGGTCTCAGAGTCTTAAAAGGACGTAGAAATGTTACTCCTGGAAAATAAGTCATTTTCTTCGTTAAAGTTGATATAACAGTGCCCATGTAACAGTGTGGGCTTTTTGCTGTTTAAAGTTAATGAGAGGATTTTTCTGAACCCTTGGGCATTCCACAGGATCTTCTTTTATATCAAATTCTGCTGATATCTGCCCTTTTATTTATTTATTTATTTTTAGTACAGAAGTTTTACTGTCTTGAGCAAGATTATTTTTGTTGCGGTTATCAGAAATCAATTCCTAAAAATTCAAGCTCTGATTAGGGGGGGCCATTTACCCTTCAGGTCCAGGGGATTCTTAAAACCCTACAGAAGGATGTGCTTGGGTCCTCTGGGAGACTATACGTGGGACAGGAAAGCCCTAGAACCCCCTGGGCAGAAACTGTTTCCCTTTCTGTCCTGTGGGGCTTCAGGGCCTCCTGGGGCTGATGTACTCTGAGCAGCATGTTCATTCGTCAGTCTTTGCTGACTGGCTTTTTCCTAGAGACTGAGGGCACATGGGGGAGCTTGCAGCGTAGACCAGAGTAGACCCTCTTCGTCCCAATTTCTAGTGCTCAGGAGAACCAGTTGAATGTCTCAGTTTGGGTCATGTGTCCAGCTTTCACCAAAACAAGAGAGGAGTTTGGAGTTTCATAGTACAAGCATTACTTGGCATTGGGTTACATGGTGCTTACAAAAAGGGTCACCATGGGCTAGGCAGCTACTCTAGGAGAAAGCCATCTTTTACAAGCTCCATCTTCCACCCCCCAACCAAAAATTTAAAAAAAGAGTAAATAAATTAAATTTATGCCTGTCAGGACTTTGGAGAACACTCAGATTAGGTCTTTTCTTTCTTCTTGTTTCCATCTCCTCTCCCACCTCTAATGGGTTGCCATTTAAAAAATCTTTTAAAAAATCGTATTTTTTGAATGCTTGTTACATAGTAGGTGGTGAATGAGTAAAAGCTATCACGTTTTATGTTTCTATTGTTAGAAAATGTTCTCCAGTCTTCCTTTTAAATTATTTCTTTCTCTTCGCAAAACAAAATTAAGTTGCTGTTTAGGCAGTTTGGTATACTGGAAAGGGAACTAAATAGCACCAAAGGTCTCCATTCTGGTTCCAGTTTCAAACCATTTATTTTCTGGGTTATCTTGAGCAAATTATGACCTTCTCTCAGTTTGTTTCCTCACTAGTAAAATGGAGATCATAAATAACAGCTCTTTTGAGCACAGTGTTATTGTGAAGATAAAATGAAAGAATATATACAAATATGTGATAGTTGCTTTTTTCCTACTAAAGAAAGATTTCTGACCCCTACTCTAAGTAGAAAAGTTACTATTTTTAAATGCTTATTTTTAGTAACTGCCACTACCATTTTTCTCTAAGAACAGGGTTTCTCTTAAAGCATTTTTACAGTATTCAGGCTAGTAAACGGTGAATTCTTTTTACTAAGGCAAACACTATCTTGGGGGAGATTTCATAGCACTCTGATGACTTCCTTGGATACTTTGGAGATATAGCTGAAGTGTTCTGATGGAAAACTGAAAACCAGCTTGACTTAGAGAAGTAGGGTCAAGCACACATGATGCCGGTGTTGTATCTGCATCTCCAGCCTACCTTGAAGGAATCACCTTCAAAGAGGTGGTTATCTGTAACGTAACATCTTTATTGGCTGCCTGTATCCTGGGAATTTGTAGCTTCCTTTGAGTGATTTTGCATAGCCGTAAAATGTTTAGAATGCAAAGAAATGAATTTTGGCTCAGGACAGACATGTTAAACAAGATAGTGGCTTTTATTGGAAATAAGGCAGAAAAGGAACACTGAAATGGAAATCAGAGAAAATTTTTAAAAAATAGGAGACTGGGAAGCAATTAGAAATCTGAGAAAGAGAAACAGCTGGCTTATAAAGATTGTAGGAATGATTACTTTACTGAATGATTACACTGCTGAGTAACATTTTGTGGGTGAATAAAACTGTTTAAAAAAGGGAGAGGGGAAGGATATGATCCAGGAATAACTTAAAAGCCAATAAAGGTAATTATGAAAAAATATTCAAACATGGCATAGAATTTCAGCCACTGACTTTGGAAGATGCTTTATTGGCACCTCAAACCATAGAAATATTTGCCGTCTTAGAGTACGTGATAATAAATAAAAGTTGAGCAAAGCCTTGGTGTATAGCCAGTGAGGATTATAGGAAGAGAAGTGTATTACCAGTGAATTTTTCATATGAAATCAGCCTGCCTTGTGCTTTATCTACTTGGACAGCATCTGTTGCATAGCTGTGTCATTGCCCACATTTGCTGTTTTTTTCCCTCCTGCTGCATGTCAAACTTGAAAACCAGCTTAATTTCTAACTCTGGTTTGTTAATCTCCAGTCCCTTGATTCCATAACTTAATGCTCTTCCCCAAATTAATTTGAGTAGTACCCACATTCTACTTGAAATATGTATGAGTGCACATGTACAAAAATATGCAGATAAGGCAACAGGTAATTTCTTTGTGTTTTTTTAGGAAGATGGTTTAATTGAGTTTTTGTTTCCTGTTTATACTATTATGAATTGTTTTTATAAACTGCTGAATGTTAAAGGACAGAGAGAGCTTTCCAAATAATATTCTCACTCAGTGTGTTATGTGTGGGTTAAAATCTGACAGGTTTCATAGAAGCAGGCTTTCTGAATAGCCATTTAAAAAATTAAGTGAAAACTCAGTAGTGGCAAATTACACACAATGATTTTAAGCCCCAGGAGGCTGACTCTATGTACATATTGAATAGTTGTTTGTTCCTAGTTTATTGTATAAATATAGCCAATTAAGTTCATTGTTAAAAAAAATTGAATTGCATTTGTTGTAAAATTGGTAAAGTGACTCGAATTTTAACACTTCGACATTTTAAACACATATAATTTTGGGACACCTGGCAACTAATGAGATTGTAGATTTCTGATTAATTTTATACATTGTTTCATCGCTTTGCCCCTTTTTTTGTAGGTCTGAACAAAATTAAGAAGAAGGAGCTTCTACAATCACAGCAGATGAAGATCCACTGGTAAATCGATCAGGATTTTTGGCCTGCCCTCCAAAGAAAAGGTAACTGGTTCTTTCAGCATAGCACAGCTGAGTAAATGCTGCAGTGCCTCTGATTATAATGGAGTTTGAGTTTTACCAAAGGATGATAATTTTTTAAATTTAAGGTATCTGAGTAAGGTCTCCAATTTTAAGCATTGGATCATTGAATAGCTTATTAATATGAAATGACAGTGAATTTTAGAGTACAATATTTTTAGATGTTTGTCAAAATAAAATCTGCTAAATAACCTTCCCTCCCCCAAATTCATTAAAATTTTTGGAATACTTTGGAGATAGGAACCTGCACCACCCGTCCCCCGCACCAATCCATATTCACCTTTTCCTGTGAAGTCATCTAAAGATGTGCTCTTGCATTTTTGTCCTGTTCCACTTTCCCAAGCTCCTGTTTTCTTCTCTCTACAAGCATTGTAGACCCAGCTGCTGAGGGCAGGGGAGATTGTAAGGAAATTGTAAAACCGACCGGAGAACTTCAGGTGCACTTTCTGGGCCCAGTGCCTTTGCCCAGCATGCTGGCTCTGCTCGTGAGCAGTCCCAGATCATTACAAAAATAGCAGTCACCATTGATTGAGTTCCTCGCTGCATACTCACTATTTTCATTTACTATTTGGGGAGGAGGGTGGTAAGTTTCATATAATGTGAAAAAGAAGAAAAATTTCTGAAGGTGTTTTTATTAAAAAAAAAAAATGATGCATCCTCCCATCTACTCTTGAAAGGAATGAGGGGGGCTTCCAAGTTAAGATGCAGTTTAAGATGAGTCATTGAAGGATAAAACTGAACAGAACCCAAACAGGAAAGACCAAAGGAGTTTCAGCCTCTGAAATTGATCAACTTACAAATTTAGGCAACAAATGCAATGCCTCAGTCAGGTTTTAGGCATCTGTAGCAAAGATGGAAACATTTTGGACAACATGAACATGCATCTGCAAAGATAACATTTTGACTGTGACCAAACAGAAACAGGAGCTTGTAGAAGGATGTAGCAGTTTTGTTAAGGTGTTTAGAAGAACAGGACTGGGCAGCTCTGAAGTCTCCACCTTCAAAATAGGCCCTTAAAATTTTCCAGCCCAAAGCTGAAAGGCCAGCAGTGCAGAGGTATCTTTCAGTGATCATCAAAGTCATCACAAAGGATGGCATTCACTGTGGAATGTCTGGAAAGTGCCAGAGAAGCAAGAAGCAGGGCTTTCCTAGATGGTGGTCAGCAACTGGCAGTGGTGGGATATGAGGGAGTGGGAGGTGAAGGTAGAGAGGAAACATTTGACAGAAATATGCCAAAGGACCTCTTTAGTCCATAACTGTTTACTGAGCTTCTGCTACGTGCAGAAGGATTATCCTTGAGGAGGAAAAGAGAAGAATAGGAGGTGATTTTCACAGACTATAATTATGACTTACCCGTTTTGAATACCGTTCCGATGAAAAGTCAAGTATAGTAGGATACCAGGAAGCCAGTGACAAGGGGGGTAAAGAAGTATCGCAACTCTCAAGACTGCAGGGATTAGACACGTGGAGGAATGAAGTGGACCAGGTGGAACTATGAGAAGCTGTTAAATTCATGACTAATCTCAAAGGGCTTTTACCTTTTCAATGCCAGCTGATCCTAGTCCCAAAATCCATTCAACAGATATTAATGGAGTGCCTACTTATATGCTGTGCTCTTCCAGGCACGGGGAATTAATTAGTAAATCAAAGTCCCTGCCATTGTGGCACTTACCTTTTAATAAGAAGAAATAGATGTAGCAAACGTAATAAGTAAATACATTGATTTGACTTCTGTTTTAATAAAACCACTCTGGCCACTTATATTGAGATAGGATATAGAGGGCAAGGGTAAAAGCAGTGAAAGCAGTTAAACTATGGTTATTGAAATAACCCAGACCTTTCAGAATTTTAAGGGAACTGAAATCGTAACTTTAATGACTTTTCTTGATTTTTTTCAAAGTTAGCAATTTAAGAAAACAGTTTGAGTCCACCTAAATAAGTCGGTGGGATTCTGCCACGTGGTGACAGTTTGCTACCTTGGGTATAGAAGTGATAAAGGAAGTCAGAAAAAGGTGAGGACTTTGGGCCAGGCTAAGTTGGGGAAGGTCAGTGTTGACTTGAAACTCACACGAAAGCTTGATTTTGATTAGCACATGAAGCTGAAGGAAGGGAAAAGATAATGGCATGTAACTAGTCACAGTAGCAAAAAGGTGGAAAGAACCCAAACGTCCATCACCTGATGAATGGATAAACAAACTGGCATATCCACACAGTGAAATTTTATTCAGCCATAAAGTAGAAAAAATTACAGATATATGCTCCAACAAGGGTGAACCTCGAAAACCTGGCTAACTGAAAGAAGCCAGACGCAAGAGGTCACATACTGTACGGTTTCAACATTGTGAAATATCCAAAATAGGCAAATCTATTGAGAAAGAAAACAGATGTGGTTTCTAGGGGCTGTGAGAGGGATGGGAGACGGGGGGTGACTGCTTAACAGGTACAGGGTTTCCTTTCGGGGTGATGAAATGTTCTGGAACAAAATAGTGATGATGATTGCACCACATTGTAGTGTACTAAATGTCACTAAGTTGTATACTTTAAAATGGTGAATTCTATGTTATGTGAATTTTACCTCAATTTTTTTTTAAAAAAGGATGGCATGTGGAAAAGTATTTGAAGGATGTGTATTTTATGTCTTGTTTAGCTGGAGTGGAGTCTTTGTAAGGGGGCGTGATGGATGATAAAACTGGAAAAAAAGGATGTTGAGTCAGATAGTGAAAGTTGTTGGCTGCCAGGCAAGCAGTTTAGACTCTCTTCTGTTAGCAGCTGTAAAACATAGCAGTGTGTACTCCCTAAGTAAGAAGGAAACTGAAGAGAGGTTGGTGCTTTGGGAATCGCAGCCTCTGGGATTCAAAGCAAAGCAAGCGGCCTCTGGCTTTATCAATCTGTGCTATTGCTGCTCACCTC
Organism: Stenella coeruleoalba; assembly: GCF_951394435.1. Lineage (NCBI taxonomy): Eukaryota > Metazoa > Chordata > Mammalia > Artiodactyla > Delphinidae > Stenella > Stenella coeruleoalba. The sequence continues at coordinate 79,124,248 of NC_137156.1, forward strand.
GTGGAATTTTATGATAACCTCATGGAAGTCGCAAACAAAATTAGAGTTTCTTCATCTTTTAAAGAATATGCTTATTATAGTTCCTGATTATAAGTGTGTTATTAAAATATTAGATAACTATGTGAGGTGATTGATATGTCAACTAACCTTATCGTGGTAATTGTTTTGAGATATATATATATCCATATCTGTATATCTATCTCAAGTATCTCAAATCATCACATTGTATACCGTAAACGTACACAATCTTATGTGTCAATTATATTTCAGTAAAACTGGAAAAAAATTTAAACATTATATAAACCCTAATAAAAAGCATAATAATTACATTCCTTCCCTCCCTAGTACCCATAAGTCCAAAGCTATCTAGACTGTTGTCTGTGAATAGACTCATCGTCATCATCATTATTACATTTTCACAAAAACAGGCACATATTATGCATAGTATTTTGCATGTCACTTTAAAAAAACTTACATCTTGGCTGTCTTTCTACTTCTTTCTTTTGGATTGCTACATTATATGCTAGACTTTCATTTGTAAAAACGAGCAAAAAAATTGAAAAGCAAATACCATTTACCTCTATTACGAAGAAAATGAGGTATCATAAAATGTAAAAGTAGCTAACATTTAATGGGCCCTAACTATTTGCCAGGCGCTCTTCTAAGCATATTAATTCACTCACTCCTTGTAACAACCTGATGAGGTAGATACTGTTTTGATCCTCCTTTTACAGAGAAGTTAACTGAGGCAGAGACAAAATGTGTCCTGTTATGGTCCATGGTTAGGCAGTAGCAGAAATGGGCTCCAGGACCAGCTTCAGCTCCAACTGATGGTTGTTACGAGGGAGCTTGTGGCCACTGGTGTGAGATTATAAAGATTTTTCAAGAGAAGTCAATCTGGAATTTTGTGTGAAATTTTCCAGATTTTAATGTTGGCTTTTAAAAAAATAGCTTTATTGAGATATAATTTAAATGCCACAAATTTACCACTTTAATCATTTTTAGTGTATTGACAATGTTGTGCAGACAACACGTCTATCTAGGTCTAAACCATTTTTATCACCCCCAAAGGAAACATCGTTTCCATTAAACAGTCACTTTCCATCCTCCCCTCTCACCAAACCCTGGAAGCCGCTGCTCTGCTTTGTTTCTGTGAATTTGCCTGTTTTGGATATTTCACATAAATGAAATCATATAATATGTGGCCTCTGTGTCTGGCTTCTTTTACTTAGCTTGTTTTTGAGGTTCATCCATATTGTGGCATGTATCAGTACTTCATTCCTTTGAATGGGTGAATAATACTCTATTGTGTGGCTGGGTATACCACATTTTACTTAGCCATTCTTCAGTTGATGGACACTTGGGTTGTTTCCACCTTTTGGCTTTGTGAACAATGCCATTATGAACATTGGTATACAAGTATCTCTTTGAGTCCCTGCTTTCAGTTCTTTGAGTGTATACCTAGAAGTGGAATTGCTGGATCATATTGTAATTGTTTGTTTAACCTTTCAAAAGACTGTCAAACTGTTTTCCACAGGGGCTGCACCATTTTACATTCCCATCAACAATGTAGAAGGATTCCTATTCCTCCACATCCTTACCAACACTTGTCATTTTCTGTTTTTGTTTGTTTTTATTTCCTTACTAGCCATCCTAGTGGGTGTGGAGTGGTATCTCATTGTGGTTTTGATTTGTATTTCTCTAATGACAAATGATGTTGAGCATCTTTTCATGTGCTTGTTGGTCATTTGTATTATCTCCTTTGGAGAAATGTCTGTCGAGATCCTTTGCCCATTGCAAAAATTGGATTCTTCGTCTTTTGTTGTTGTTGTTGTCAGAGCTCTTTATACATTCTAGATACAAGTCCCTTATCAGATATTGGATTTGCAAAAATTTTCTCCATTCTCTTTTCACTTCCTTCAGGGTGTCCTTTGAAGCACAAAAGTTTAATGATTTTGATGAAGTCCAGTTTATCTATTTGGCCCTGTTTTGTAAGAAATACTTGGTAAGTTGGATTCCAGTCTTCTAATCATCCACTTGTGCTTGCTGCTGTGCTGCCACTTCCCCCAGAAACCATTTGGAAAAATCCTAATGTTTTGTGAAGATCCCTGTTTTCTGAAGTGGAGGCAAGAAGCTCTAGAAAGCAGCAAAGATAGATTTCCTACCAGTAGTGGTTTTGTTTTGATTCACCGTTTTGGCTCCTGAAGTTCCTTCACTTGGAGCAGTTTGGTGGAGAGGAGGATGCAGTAGAAAGTGGAGAAGATCATGGTCTCTGGGTCCTGCAGATTTTATGTCAAAAGAGAGGTTTGAATAGGTTAAAATAAAACGTCAAAACTTTGCTGTGAGTCATAGGTGGTGCTATTTAAAATCAGAGAGGCCCGGGGAGAGAAGTAACTGTGTGTTTCTGGGAAGAATGGTTTAGGGACCCTGAAATCTGGAGAGTCATTTGGGTTCAGGTCTCGCCCTTTGTATGAGAAAATATGTGTTTAGGTTGGGGGTTGAAGGTAGGGAACTGTATTCATTCATAGTCATTCACTCACATGTTAGTGAAATGTAGTAAAATCTGCATGCCATCTATCTTTACCAAGAGATGGAAGGTTTTGTTTTAGAGGTGGAAAGGGGTTGCAAGCCTTTGTGGAACAGTCTGCCTTTGGGGAAGCAGTACAAACCCAGATGGGTTCCTGGATCAGGGTGTACACAAAGAATGTGGAAAAGTTAGGTGGATTGTGTTTGCTAGATCTGTGTCTTTACTTAGGACTGGAACTTTGCTGCAGAAAGGGGGAAGAAAAAGCTGTGCTGTTCCTTCCTTCTTGTACTAACACACCTATACTGTTAGTCCTAGAGTTCAGCCCTAAGGCATTTTGCTGACCAGCTTGGGGACCTGGACACTGCACATCTTATGGTTTGTGAGGAGGTGGGTTCCATGTTCCAAATGACACCCTTATGTTGGAATGCAAACTGTTAATCTTTGGGAGACTAAGCATATATCTCATTGCCACCTTGATTTCAGGACATATACTCTTAACCCTAGTCCAGGAAGTCCAATTTAGATTTAGATGTAGAAGTGGGGATGAGTTCCTATGAGGTTAGTGTGAGATCAGGAAAGATTTTGTTAAGGAAATGAAACTTGAGGGGGAACGTAACTGAACAGTAGGATTTCAGCCAAGGTGGGGGGAAGCATTACAGATGGCGTGGCCTGTATGAACAAAGGCTTGAGAGCTGGGATCTGGAGGGGGAGCATATTCAAAGCTATGAATTGGTCATTTGGGCTGGACTGTAGGGTACCTGCAAGAGGGAACACTGTAGATGCGATGGAGCTGAGCCTGGGGCCACCTGGAGAGGGCCTGGAGTGCTAGCAGAAAAGTTTTTATTGAGTTCAGTGGTCAGTGCTGAGCCCCTGAAAGTGTTAGAGCAAGGACTGACAAACTAATGCCATGCTTTACCCTGCAAAAATGATCTGCTAGCATATCATGGCTAGATTAGAATTGGGGCTTCTTATGTGATAGGTATGGTGATAGTAATGATAGCTCTAGGGTAGGGTACTTTTGCACTATTAACTTTTTTAATATTCCTCGTAAAGTAGATACTCCTATTTTACATCATATTTATTCATTTATTTATTTGGACTTTGTTGGGTCTTTGTTGCTGCACGGGCTTTCTCTAGTTGCGGCGAGCAGGGGCTACTCTTCATTGCGGTGCACGGGCTTCTCACTGCGGTCGCTTCTCTTGTTGTGGAGCACGGGCCCTAGAGCTCGCAGGATTCAGTACTAGCAGTGCGTGGGCTCTGTAGTTGTGGCTCGTGGGCTCTGGAGTGCAGGCTCAGTAGTTGTGGCGCACAGGCTTAGTTGCTCCGTGGCATGTGGGATCTTCCTGGACAAGGGATCGAACCCGTGTCCCCTGCATTGGCAGGCGGATTCTTAACCACTGCACCACCAGGGAAGTCCCACATCATTTTATAAATGAGGAAACAGGCACAGAGAAGTCAAAATTTCCCCAGAGTTATACAGTAAATAAGTGGTAGAACTGGGATTCAGCCTGGGCATATTGGCTCTAGAACACCTGTTCTTAACTGCTGGGCCCATAAGATGGTAATACTTACCATCACTTCAGTGAAAGCTGATGGGTACAAAGGTGACATAGGGAATTATTTTTAACAGTGTGTTTAATCTTTGCATTTTAGTGCATCTGAGGCAGTGCGCTAGAACTATGACTATACAGTCAGCCGCTTTTTATAGCTAAATGTTAGTCCATTTAGCTATTTTTTCCATTCCTTTCCTATAACTTAATCCTTTCTCTCTCTTTTTAAAAAAACTCTTTAACCTGAAGGCTTTAAATGAAGATTTTAAATGAAATTTGTCAATCATTCAAAATTACAGGCCGGTATTAAATTCCTAGAAACATTTGGGCCTTTATTCAGTTTAAAGTTACATGTTAATACCTTTTTATAGGTGTATTGTTAAATTTTCTCTCTTTTCAAGCGGTTTGCTATTACTGGTGAATGATTCTTTGGGAGAATTTGTAGCTACGCACATATGATTAAGAAAACAAACCAAAAATTCAAAGCTTTGAACTTTTGGGCAAATGACACAGTTTATAGAATGACTATGCATACAGGTTAAGCCTTTAAAAAGATAATTACCTTCATCCTTTAGTCTCCACTTTTGCAACTCTCCTTATTATTCCTAATTTCGCATTTGATTGTCAGCAATTCTAGCCACCGAGCTGATGAGTTAAATTTCTTCCACTCTTCTCTTCTCCCCCTTCTGGAATACTGATGTATTTATAACAGGCTGTAAGGTATTTCACTAGAGGGAGCACAGTTAAAGAGGGGCCTTGCCTGCCATACCCCTTATGCAGAAGAGAGCCCTGGCTCTGTCTCCAGAAGAAAGAAGGAAAGAGATAGGTGTGGTCAGAGGAGGGAGAGAGGATATGAACAAAGGCACAGCCAATTTTAGGAGGAGATAATGCAACCCAAGGCAACACATTCCTAATTTAGTGGTTCCAAGTTTCTTTTTACTCAAATGACTGCAATCCTTTGGGGTTGATGATGGAGAATCTCTGTTATCAGCCCTGTAATTTGCACCCATAAATATACTGTAGTTGCTGGTTTTCAAGTTTATTAAAATGTTGTATTGGGACTGGTGGTTCTTTCCAAATAAAAAGGCTGGTTGTGTGGTGTCTTGCATCTTAGGCAAGTTTTGGACAGTTTCAGCCATTTTACATTAAACCGAATTTAAAGATTTTGTTATTGTTGTTGCTGTTGTTTTGTTTTGTATTTAGTGATGCCTTTGGCCTTTGAACAAAGCATTTTACAAGTGAATCTGCTGTGCAAAGAATCCTTTTTGTAAAGAGAGACCTTGTTACCCTGGCACCTACTGGGAACATCCCTAAATTTGGATGGTGAAGTAAGGCCACCTTTTAAATACATCCCTGGAAGGGATGAAATACTCAGAACTTGGCAGCATTTCACTTCTGACGGCCTAGTTCTTAAGCCACATACAGTCTAATTGGTGGTGACAGCTTTTTCCATAAGAGCATTTTGATTAAAATTAAATTAAAAAATTTCCCCTACTTCTCATTCTTCTCACATCCTCAGTGAAATTACGATGTTGTGTTTACTCTGGTGCCTAGCAGAGTGCCTGGTATGTGGTAGGCGAGCAGGAACGGTTTGATAAATTGAATCCTCATTACTCAAACCTTACAAAACATATCATTTATCTGTACAGACAAATGCTGAAGATCTTCAGAACTATAGGACATCATCAGAAGTACGCCGGTAGGAGAACTGATTGATAGCATACAAGGAACGCTATTACATGAAAATAATTATAGTAAATGAATGTAAATTGTATTGTTCATGTTTTAAAATATTTTTTGGGTGCAGAGGAGGGGGTTTAGGTTAAGAAGTCATCAGGTTCTTTATTATAAAACCAAGTGTTTGAGTTTCTGTCGTACTCTTGTTTATAGAGAGTGCCCTTTGTATAAGAACACTTTTTAAATGTTGCCCAGATTTGAGTATCAGACAACTGTACTTTCTCAGCTAGCAGTTTTGGCTTTTGTTGGTGACTCATTCAAACAGTTGAGAAACCCAAACCAACTATGGATATCAGAAACTGCACGTTCTGGAAGGGGTTAGGACTTTCTCATGGGTGAAGAGAATGTAGTAAAATGCATTGGCTGCAGCAAAAGAGAATTGGTAGGGAGATGGCCAGGAATTGCCTGTCATTCTCTTGGTGCTCGCATCTTCTTCAACTTGGTGACACATTTCTTAGATGAGAATAGATCTGAATTGCTCTGTGTGATATAAGATACTTGTTTATAGTGTTCGTTTTGTGTTATTTTGTACTTTCCATGGATCTTTTTATGCAATCCTCAGAAACCTGGCTTTATCTCTGTTTTACAGATTAGCAAACTGAGATCCAAGTAAATTAGGTAACTTGCTTATGTTACACAGTTTGTAAGTGAAAGACCCAGTATATGAACCCAGAAAAAATTCACAGGGACTGGCTCCAGAGCCCTCCCTCATTTTCCTTATCTGTAAATAGTAATACAACTCCTACCCTACACAACTGAGAATATTAATAGAGATAATGCAAAAAGGTACCTACAGCAATGCTTGGCACCTAGTAGGTGCCCAATAATTGATAGCTGCTATTAGTAACAATTTCTCTTAATAACTATCATAATACTAAGAGGATGTTTAGTATTTTTTATTCTAAGCCCTGTCGTGTTTTCTTTATTAAACCAATCAAAAAATGGGGGGGGGGGGAGTATGAAACAAGAATAATGACAGAAGTTGAAGTATTATAAATTGCCATATTGACCCCCATTAGCTTGAAGTCATATTAGTGAATCTCGAAGTATTTTCACATGTAAAAAGGGGGAAATCAAGCAGTGTCTTGAGGAAGTAGGACTGTACTTGATGTTTGCCATTCTTCCCCTTATTTTCATTCTCACCCTCTACTCTCAGGGATCAGAGAAGGGCTGTACTCAATACGCAAGCTGTCTTTTTTACCTATATAGCTGGGTGGCCCTAAGCTTTTCTTTTTAATGGCAGCTCCAAATGCCATAAAATTCAAATTTTTGTTTCCCTTAAATGTAGCATTAGAAAATTCAAAACAATTCATAAATTGTGCACTTTAATCTCGGAAAACTAAAAAGTTAGGTGTTTTTATGTATTTCTGTAATTCTACAGATTTTTCAGTGATCTGGATGAAAAATTGAAGGTCTGCATTGGTGACATCCAAGATTGAGGGCCTTGGTTAAGAGTTAGGAACCTTATTACTAAGGGAATTATGTTTTACCTATGCATTTTTTTTGTCATTGATGCTCTTATGTAGGAAGTTAAAGCTTTAGAAATATGGTTTTTAATCCTACCAATCATTTCTACCATTTTTGTTTATTCTGTTTTTTCTGCTTCTTAGATAAGGACAGGAAGCATCCATAGTTTTGGGGAACTTTTGTTTGCATGCAATCCAGGAAAAAATTACGCACTTATTTCTAAACATTTAAAAAATAAATTAATATATATGTGTGTATATATATTTTATTTTATTTTATTTTTCACTAAAGCCTTTAAATTTTGAACCCAAAACAAGCACTTTCTACAGGAGCCCTGCATTGAGTTTAGGTTGCAATAACATTTCCTTATTTTTACTCTTTTTAAACATTTTTATGTTTCTGAGAGTTGGACTTTGTTTCTTTAGCAGAGAAGTTGGCCACCTCTATGACGCCAGATGTTCTAGATAAAAAACCTGAATAAGCCCGCTTTTTCCCCACCTAAAGAAAGCACCTCTAGGCAAGCAGCTATGACACACGTGCCTCAGGAGTGCTGATATTACTGCTATGTGAAACATGATGATTAAAATCATTGTTTCATGTCTCAGGCTGCAGTTTTTCACATCAGTCTGAAGGAAGAGTAATGATAAGAACACTTAATCGAAAGTGCTTGATGTGGTCTGCTACAGTTTCAAATATTTCAGGTGCTTTAGTTCATTAAGTATCCCTTTATTTTATCATCTTTACCCATCACTTGAGCAAAAGCTTTGCGCGCAGTCTGTGTATTGGGGAGGGGTGCTAAGTTGTGTGGGCCAATGCTTAATTTAGTGAACAATATCTAACAGAAAACAGTATTTTCTAGGAATGCTGTACCTACACCTAAACCTTAGGTTCCCTCCCTGCCCAGGCAAAGACAATCATAAAGAGGGAGACCGACGGCTTGAATTAAAACTAAACTAGATTTGGGGGGGGGGGGGTTGCGGGGCGAATGAATCACTTCTAGGAGCATTGGAAAGAGAAATAAAGAAATTTGGGGTAGTGTCTCCAAAACAGGTAAATGGATTCGCCTCGGTCTCTCTCTCCTCCACTCCATTTTACACTGATTTCATGGTCTCCTCTTTGCTGCACGAGCTCAAATACCCCGGGAGCACGCTGTGACCTCCCGTGGTGGGCTTAGGGCCGACACCTGGGACTGCACCTGGGCCGCATTTCCTCGCCTGCCAGTGGTTTCCTCCACGCCAGGCTTCCGCTCGGCGGCGGTTTCCCATTCATGCTTTTGACAGCCGTGCGGCCGCCCGCGAGCGGAGATCCAACTGCTCCCTGAACCGGCCCCTGCGCCCCAGGTGGGACCCCGGGCGGGAAGGCCCTACGGCGACGCCGCCCGCTGGTGCTCCGGGGCCAGCCGGCCGGCTTCTCCATAGGTGGCTGCGTTTCCGACTTCGCCCTGGCTCCACTCCGGGGGATTGACGCGCAAACTTCGCCGGAGCGAGCTGAGAGGGTGGGACCGGCGAGGGGGAGGAGGCGGCGGGAGGCGCCTCCGCTTAAGGGAGCCGGCCGGGCGCCGCCGCTCGGACGGACGCGCGGACGGAAGGGAGGAGCGGGGACGCCGGGCCCGGCCCGGGGATGCAAGCGGCCTCAGGGTGGGCAGCCCGAGGGCCGGGGGTGCATCTTGGGCCTCCTCGCCGCGGCGGAGCGCGGGGCTGGGGCGGAGGCAGCTCGGGGCGCCGGCCTCCGCGCCGGCTCTCCGCGGCGGAGGCAGGCTGGGGATCCTGCGCCGCGGTGGCGGGTTGCCGGCGCTTGTCCCCTCCCCCGAGGGGCGCCGGAGTCGAAAGCGAAAGCGAGCCCGCGCAGCGGACTTTGCGCCTGGGGCGGGGGGTGGCCCGGGAGGAGACGAGCTGGGGGGCTGGGCGGCTGGGGGCGCTGTCAGCGCGCCCCACCCGGCCCGCGGGCCGCGCACGCCGCCGGAACTCCCCGGCGCCTCCTTAAAAGCGGCCCCCGCGCGACTCTTTCCCCCCTTTTTTTTGTTACATTGTAGGAGCGGAAAGAATGTCGGAGCGGGCCGCAGATGACGTCAGGGGGGAGCCGCGCCGAGCGGCGGCGGCGGCGGGCGGAGCAGCGGCCGCGGCTGCCCGGCAGCAGCAGCAGCAGCAGCAGCAACAGCAGACTCCGCAGCCCCAGCGGCAGCCGCCGCCGCGGCGCCTACGGCCGGAGGACGGCGGCCCCGGGGCCGCCTCCACCTCGGCCGCCACCGCAATGGCGACCGTCGGGGAGCGCCGGCCCCTGCCCAGTCCCGAAGCGATGCTGGGACAGTCGTGGAATCTGTGGGTCGAGGCTTCCAAACTTCCTGGGAAAGACGGTGAGTGTCCACGCCTTCCTCTTCCCGCCCGCTCCGCCCCCCCACCCCCGCTCCCCAGTCGTCTGACCCTTCTCCCCTCCCCCGTCCCGTGACCCGCCCCCCTCGGGGGTCAGAGATGCTATCGCTCGGTTGGGGAACGCGGAGGTGCCCGCACCTACTCCGTGCGTGCGTGAGCGTGCGTCACACTCCCGGCCACTGACCTGCCTCTCCCCTCCTCCTGTGTGTGTGTATCTCCTAGGGACGGAATTGGACGAAAGTTTCAAGGAGTTTGGGAAAAACCGCGAAGTCATGGGGCTCTGTCGCGAAGGTGAGTCCAGCCCCCTGGAGGAGTTTGTGCAAGGCTAGGGGAAGTACCCCGGCCGGCTAACCAGGGCGGGAGCTCGAGCCCACCTGACCCGCTCCGCCCCCGCACGCGAGGATGCTGTCTGAGGAAGAAGGGGGAGGACTGCGCGTTTGGAAAATCCCGTTTCCGGGGGCTTCCTGTAACGGGGAGCGTCAGGAACCCTTCAGTGGAGGCCTGGCTGGGTGCAGTTTGAGCGGCGCTCCGTGATGAGCGCTGGGGAGCAGCAGTGATTTTAACCCAGATCCCTTCGGGTCTGACCCCCTTATGGAGAAACAAGAGGAGTGGAGGAATTGTCAGCTTCCGAAAGCTTTTCCACGAATGTTTTAGGGGGCTCTGAAAAGGAAACCTTGCCACCTGAAATTTATTGCCGGCAATCAAAATGAATTTTGAACTTTAAAAAAGGTGACACTTTACCTGTGCAGCCTATTTCTATGGGATTTAAGTTAGAGTTTTATCAAAAGGATCATCACAACTGAGGAGCTCTTGGTCGGATTTTTTTTTTTCTTTTACTTTTTTTTTTTTTTTTTTGAGCTGCCAAAATCAGCGAGGCGGTGGGGGTGAAGAATTTTATATGGTGAAACAAGCCTTTAGTGCTCTTAGCTAGTGAAACCAGAGTCTAGTTATTGGTCAGTTTTTAATAAAACTGGTAGAGGGGTACTCTAGGGAAATAACTAGTTAAAAGTGTGCCTCTAAATGAAAGGTCAGGTATCTAGGAACTGTCAGACCTTTACTTCAGATTTTCTTTTTCTGTGAATAGTCGCCTTTGCTGGCTAATGCCTCTGCTAGGCCTTGGCACACTGTGGTCAGAAAGGACTTCTGAAGCCCAGTCAATTTTAGGTTCAGTTCAAGCGATTCCTTCAGTAGCAGTACGGACAAGGACTTGAGTGAGTTTTTGGTATCCAAAATACTGAGTTTATATTCCCAGTGCAATTTTAATTCTCAGCGTGACCATGTATTTTGGTATAGTTATTGTCAGGGGCCCAAGAATAGGTACAACTTTGGCAAGTGGAATATTTTAAGGTCCAGAGTTGGCCCATTGTTATTCTGTCTCCGCAGTTACTTCTTGTTTTTAGTGCCTGTGTTGCCTCCACGTTCACTGTTTTGGTTTCTTTGAACTGGCCATTTGTTGGCCTCTTGGCACTAGGAGGAAGAGTAATACCAGTGGCAGCTCTCTGAGAGCTTCCAATTGGAACAGATTAGAGAGCAAAGTAGTAGATTTCTGAGAATGAGAATTGCTGTTTGAGACCAAAGGCAAGAGAGGGAAAGCACAGGACTTGCTGGCAATGTTGCAATAGGAAAAATCAGTTGTTAGTCCGGTTTTAGTGTTGAATTGGCAGCCCGCCTGGGCTTAAAAAAATTAAAATCACTAGGTGGTAACTCATAGGAAGCAGTTGGAGTAGAGCTGTAGAGGACCTGACCTGCTCCTGTTCTTAGTTTCTTTCTCTGGGTGTGGATGCATTTCCCATAAAGGGTTTCCAAATCTGTGTGAATACAGGGTGCTAATTATTGGTAATTCCCCTATAGAGGATGAGTAAGAGGATGAGTATATTGGTAATTCCCCTATACAGGATGAGTAAGAGTATAGAGGATGAGTTGCCCAGCGTTTCACTGGGCAACTTGGTCTGGATTGAGACCCAACCAAATTTAGTTGCCTGGACCCACTTTTTGCTGTATTTATTATTTTCAGTTGGGACATAGTCATGAGTGGATTTTACCAAGAAGATCTAGGACCTCTTAATTACTTTATTCAGGCACAAAGGCATCATAGATTATTTGGTTGTGTGTGCTTCTGACCTATCAAATTATTTGTGACTGTTAGAGGTGCCATTTTTGTGTAGGCTGCTCTAACCATTCAGAGGATGCTGAAGCAGCCAGGATGGCTGAAACTCTGCCTGCCTGTTTTGAGTAGAGACTGAAGTTTTTAACTCAGTCAGTTCTTGATTCATTTGTGACTTTGTGGATTTTCTGGGACAGTTTAAAAATCCAAGCATAAGGATGTTCAGCACCTAACACAGTGGGCCTTTGTTTTTCTAACAAATAGTTCATGTCAGGCTGTTTAAGAAATGAAGATACATTTTTAAATTATCAAATTATTAGACAGTTATCCTTTGTCTTTGGTTGAGATTATCTACTACCAAGAAAACGTGTTTTGGAATTAAATTTATACTAATTCCTCTTGTCAGCAAAGTTAAATTGGAAAGAAATATGTAGATAAATTGATAATGTGAATGAAGCACTCAGTCAGAAACTCATCTTGGAGGATATTGAGGAATACTGGCCAGATGTTTCGAATTCTCCAGTTCACAGTTGTGCATCTGAGAGTTGGAAACCTGGGTGTAAGATTAAGTTGCTTAATATTGCATTTTACCTTTCAGAATCTAGCTTTCCCCTTTGTAAAAGGAGATGATAACACCTACTTCCCTTGGTTGTTAATAACGGTTGACATTAAATTAGATTATGGAAAATGACTTTACACATACTAATTCCTTTCAGCTCTTTTAAATGCTGGTAATCTTAGACCTGATCTCCTAATTTGGTATTTGTCAAGGTCAGAGGTTTTTAACCTGGGGCTTGAATGGGCTTCAGGGGGTCATAGTTCCCGTGAAATTGTATGCAAAATAGTATGTATGTCCACTTTCAGGGCAAGTGTTCCCAGCTTCTCTTGGATTCTCAAGGATTCTTCACATATCTCTACCCCCAAAATTCAAAACTGCTAAGCTAGGATCTCTGCCCTTTTTTCTTTTTGCTCCTGTAGCTTATTTTGGCCAGTTTCCTCATGTGAGACTGCCCAAGGGTTAATGCTGTGGGAGAGGTCGGAACTATAGATTTAGATGGAAGTGAGATTATTAGTGGTTTAGCTAATATGTCATCCCCGTTTTCCTATTAGCTCAAGTAGGTAAATGTTAAGATAAAATTTAAGCTATCTTTCAGAGGGCAGCCTATTTTTTATCTGCATCCTCACATTTTTATTACCTTGTTTTATTCTGTAATTTGTAATATTATTTGATGGCACATTTGGTTTTAGTGGAAAAAGATTGATAATACAGTTTTAACTTTTTCAAAGACTAAACTCAGAAGAAAAATACCTTTATTTAAAGGTGATTTTTGAAATTGTAGATTTAACAAAGTAATGTTTAGATGAAATTAATTGGTATGAGTAACTGACTAAGGTTTCCATATTAGTACCTGAAAATGTAGGGAGCCTTAAAAAATAAATACATTAAATGCCTTAACTTCACAGCAAGTTGAAACAAAATGTAAAGTGTTATTGTGGGAGTCAGCAGTGGAAATACGACGTTTTCTTTGGGAAGTCATTCCTAACTTCTCTTGCGCCCGCTTCTTATACAACATCAACAAACCCAGTACTCTACCTTCCTCCAAACACTCTATCACCATTTGAAAGTGTGTGTTATGTGATGGCTCTTTTATTAGAGTGCAAGCTCCCAGAGGACAGGCTTCTTATTGACCAAGATATATTGAGCTCCTGCACATTGTTTGTGTTCAGTGAATATTTGCCCCCAAAATGAATGAACTGGGCTACTAGGAAGACTGAAGAGTTCAAATGACCAATTTTCCATTGTGTTGTGACTCAAAAAAAAGGTACCTGTTCTGTGGCGAGATGCACTTTCTGGCCCCAGGGGAGGCCAGGGACTGTCTTTCAGCATTTCCTGTGTCTCTGTCCTGAGTTTAGCACTCCATTTACACTTTCCAGAAAGAGTGCAGACAGGACACCACCTCTCTTATCTCTGATACTTAGGCAAGGGAGTAGGATGGCAACCTAGAGGATATCCACACTTGATGACAGTTGACCTCCCTGTCAAAATAACAGGGACATAGTTGAGCCTAAGGCAAGATGGAAGAGAGGTTGGTTGGCATCTACAGGCAGCTGGTTAAAAAAAAAAAAAGACTAGGAAGATGGGTAGCCTCAGTCAACACGGACTGAGTCAACATAACAATACCACCTTTTTCTTTCCTAGGGAAAAAAAAATGTTCATAGTGAGTTAACTGAAAACAAATTAGGTATTGGTGCCAAAGACTATTAAAGTAACTACGTTATAGACATAAAACTTTCTCTCTGAAGTAAAGAGCTCTTCTGTTTTTCTCTAGGGTTTCCCTTATGTTTTTCCCCCCAACTTTTCCTTTGGACAATTTGAAATGTACAAAATTAGAGACAGGATTTTAATGAGCCTCCTTATATCTTTCCTACAGCTTAAACAGCTAATGAGTCCCTGCCCAATCTTGTTTCATCTCTGCTGAACTCCCCACATGTCCCAGACATCATTTTTCTTTTGGTTTTCTTTTTTGTGCTTGCATGGACTTAAGGTTGTCTCCTGCAAAATGGAGCCTTCCTGTACTCTGCGCCTTCTTTTGAGTCAAGCCCGGCTGCCATTTGTGATCCCCTCCATGAGTGTGTAAGGGTTCTGCAGGTGGCAGGGCTTGCAGTCGGCCGACATCTCAAGTAGAGACTGAAACTAAGCCTCAGACAGGAGTCAGTGCGATCCAAGTTGACTGCATCAGAATCGCATTAGCATATATTTAAGGAGAGCATTCGGATGATTTGGTTGCAGATCACCCACACTTGACACTCCCTGGATGAGTGCTAGGGCTGCAGTAGTCAGTGTCCTTGCTGACAGTTCCTGTTTGTAACTTTCTACCTGTAAAGTCGGCGCCAACCCAGGAGTGAGAGCCCCGGTAGACCTAGACACTCCTAAGGAAAGATTCTTTCCCCTGAGTGTGGCTCCTTAGCATTTTACCGCAAGCTGCACTCTAGCTGAGAATGCTTTTTACATTGTTGAATGGTTGAAATAAAAACTTTCGAAAGAAGACGATTAGTTCATGACCTGTGGGAAAATATGTAAAATTCAGCTGTCAGAGTCCATGAGTAAAGTTTCATTGGAACGTAGCCACAGCCCTTAATCTACTGACTGTCTGTGGCTGCTTTCTCCATGCAGTGAACCATGGGGCTGAGTTAGGTGCGACTGAGACCATACATCCCACTAAGGCCTAAATTCACCATCTGACTCTACAGAAAAAGTTTGCCATCCCTGTTTTAATGGGTTTCTTGGTTAATGAAGGGCCATTCTTTCTGCAGAATGTGATTCTACTACTCGAACTTTCTGTTTTGAGGGGGAGAATCTTCAAAATAGTAAAAACCACTATTAAACCCAAAGTTAATTCAACATTGAAGAAATAATGTTGAGCTAGAAGGAGATACATGTGAGAGTATAAGGTTTTGTGTAAGAAAGTTCCTATTTTTGTCACTTTTTTCATTCCCTGCCGCTTTTCTAGGGCATATACCTGTTTCTGGGCAATGCAAATATAGAACATCAACAGAGCTGTTACTGTCCCAGCTTCCCAGAGCCTTTGACTGTGAGGATGGAGCTTGGCTTCTCTTAAGCTCCTGTATAGTATGTAAATCCTCAGGAGAAGGAATCTAGAACTTTCATGGGATTTTCTTCAAAAGGGTACCTGACACAGATTCTTGAGAATTTCTGCCCTTGAGTTGGATTAGAGAAGCTGAAGCCCTGTTGGAGGCCTTGGAACTTGACTTACAAGGCAGATTCTCCAGGAAACACATCTACATTTTGATTTATAAAGAGGGCATACTGAATCCTTTGATCTCTCATCTTTGATTTTGTGCTTGCTGGGAAGTGTCACACCTGGCACAGTCCATGCTGAATTCTTCAACCTACAAGGCTTCTCAGTAAAGGAAACCATGCACGTTTCCTGTAGTAGCAAGGGGCTTCCAAGCTGAATGTACTCCATTTACAGTTTTGATTGGTTCTTATGAACTCTGATCTCAGGAGGGAAGCATGGGGAATTTATGCCTCGTTATTGAGTATGACCTACATGTTATGCGGTCTGATTTTTCCCTTATAACAACATCCTGCTTCCTCCTGGCCACATCTCACGATATTCCTACATGTATGTGGACAGCTCAAGTTCAGTGAGAACTTTTACTCTGTGTCAGCATAGGTTTTACCTTATGTATTCTTCACAGCTGTCGTATGATCTAGGTATTAGCATTATCCCCATTTTACAGATGAGGAAACAGAGGCCCAGAGAAGTGAGATTACCTCACCAAGAACACAAAGCATGTAAGAGACCCTGGAACCCATATCTGCCTAACTCCACAGCTCACATGCTTTACCCTCTGCTGTGCTGAGCTCATTCCAGAATGTGCACCTGCTTTTCATGAGCCGGAACAGGTTGCTGTGACCTTTGTTTTCCTCCTCTTTGGCTAGAAATACTGACTTAAAAAAAAAAAAAAATTTTTTTTCTTTTTTTTTTTAAGTAAAGAGATGAAGAACCCTTTCTTTGGTGTGCTTTACAGCACTCTATATGCTGTGTTTAGCAGTTCTTTCATAAAATCTCTTTTTTTGAGGAGGAGGGGAAGTATGCACAGTTTGCATTAGAAGTAATTGGCTTTTAAAAAAAAGATTTAAATGAAAGCTAAAGTTGCAGCGGATAGCAAACACAATCATCTGGGATTTGTACCATTAAAAAAAATCCTTTAAAAAAAAGAAGTGAAATTCCGCTGTTTAAATAGCATTTCAGTGCAAGATTGCTTTTAATCACATTGATATTCAAAGTTTATGGCAGTATTTTTAATAAATGTGCTCCTCTGATTATTAAAGTATTTTTTCATTGAAGTTCTAAGAAGAAAAAGAAGCCTGTTAGTAGACTTAACAGTTGGAGTTACTGTACTTTTGAGAGGAAGGCAGAAGATTACATTTATATTCATCTTGTACAGCAGGGATTATTATAAATGAGCAGAAGAAGGAGAAGAATGATTTTTGCATTTCAGGCATTTATAACATAAAACTGGATGCAGTATTCTTGTTCCTCTTTGTGATAAAGACCTTGCTAACATCAAATACTTTTATATGTAAGCTTCTGGCAAGGAGAAAGTAATAGTTCATTATCAATTAGACTCATAATCTTAAAAACAGAAAATATTCCCATCCCAGGTTATACAGATGTTTTCCACAATCCTGAACTCCAGTGAGGCAGTTTAAAAAAAAAAACAAAAACAAAGATTGCATTTAACCAGTGGTCCCAGGCTTTTATATTTCAAACCAGAAAGTTTCTGAAATAAATTGGGGACCAAACAAAGGGTTGCTAGCGTTTTATAATGTATATAATTAGACATTATAACATATAATTCTTATCATCATAGAAGTGTGAGGGCCATTGTTTTAGAATAAAGAACAATCCTTTAAATTTGAAGAAAGTTTAAGTTTGGGAAGGACTCATTGCATTGTCCTCATTTTTCACATTTCCTTGTGGACTTTTTGGAGCTCAGTGTGTATTTTGGTGTTTGATAATCACTGCTTTAAATCAGCTTCCCTAAGTGTCTGTCTTGTAACCCTAGTAGGTGTTATGCAGAAAACCGGGTTCCATTTTGTAAGTTTGCAAAAGATAACTTTAAATACAGGCTATACTGAGAACTCCAGTTCTGGAATTAAACAAACCTGGGTTCAGATCTCAGCTCTAGTAGGTGAGTAACTTGAGAAAGATTTACATAGCTTTGCTAAGCCTCAGTTGACTTACCTGTGCAATGGGAATCGTAGTACAGTAGTACCTCATAGTGACTGGGAGGATGAAATGGTATAATACGGTTTCAGCCTTTTGTATGATGTCTGGCAGAGCAACTGTTCAATAAACGTTACTTGCTAATTTTATTATTTTTGTCAATCATGAAAATGCGGCGACACGAGCATGCCTCTAATCAAGTGGTTTGCCAGGACTCTCGGGAGCAGCAGGAAGTGAAATGCTAGTTTTCCTTTTGCAGGCAATTTGTAGGCAGTGAGAGGACACCTCAGTGTGCTCAGGATATCAGAGCATAGCAAACGAACCCAAGCTCCCAGCTTTCACAGACTCTAGTGAAAATGAGAAGGGGGGGGGTTGACATTGCTTGTTTCCTCCTTTAGTCAGTCTCTTGACTTGCAGAGGGAAGCCTAGTGTGGGGATTGACTTTCCCCTGCTTGTACAGAGTTGCACTTGCTCCTCTCCCGGAAGCCTGTAGTTTGTGTTTCTTAGAATGTTTTACAAAGCTCTTTTTCTGGGCAAGAAAGGTAAATTGCAGCCACCAGAATAAAGTCATCCTCACTAAGTTGGGAAATGGGTCAGAAATAACTGAGGCTACTATTTTATGATTTTATGTATGTGTGGTGGTAGTCACGGGGTTTTCTGCCTGATGAGGGAATTTTAAGAATTGCCTTTCAGTTCTAGGAAATTTCCGTTTAAATTAGAAGCAGTTCTCCATTTAACTGACCTTGTTCTCTTTGGAAACTATATAGACAGATATGTTTCAATGGAAAAAAATTGTTATTGAACTTAATACATATTCATTGGAAAGATTCTGCTAATAATTTCACTAATTTTTTCCCTACTAATGGTAGTATGTAGCCATCATTCTCTGTAATCCCACTCTAGGCCAGTTTCGAGTCTTCAGTTACAGGATTTGGACTTAGGGCAATTCATACCTGATCAGGGACACCCATGTAACTACCTTGGGCACTTACTGTATACTTGCAGCCTGGTCGTTTCAGTTTCTGTCAAGGTCCAGACTCTGTCCTTCAGCAGGCCTCAGGATATTTTGTCCAGCCATGATTCCTGCCTTGAGAATCCTCTGGCTGTTTTGCCTTTGTTCATTTGCTTTCATCCCACAGACATTTGACAGGCACATTCTCTGTGCCTCTTGTGGGGTTAGAGTCCAAGGGTATAACTGCAAACAAGAAGGCACAGTCCTGTCCGGCAGTTGGTTAGCAAGTGTTGATGGAGTTACCCACTAAGTGCCAGGTTCTCTTGTGGGTGTTGGGATAGAGTGACACAAGTTAGAAAGAGCCCCTGCCTTTTAGTGAAGCGAGACACAATAAATACACAAACATTTTTGAAGGACATTGCGTGCTGTAAAGTCAGTAAAGTAGGCTAATGAGTTGGCGGTGGAGGAGGGGGAGTTCAAGCTAACATGATCAGGGACGGCTTATCTGAGCTTTAACATTTGAACTGAGATGGGAATGGTGAGAAGGAAGTGGCCACTGGATCATGTGGAAGAAGGCGAAAGAGGGTTCCAGGCAGAAGGAAAAAGCAAGTATGCAGCCTCTGAGGTGGGCATGGAGCAGAGTAGAGGGAGATGAGGCTAACAAAGATCAGATAACAGAGGCCAAGGTCAGGAATTTGGGTTTATCCGAAGTGTGATGAGAGCCTACTGGGGGGTAGTAGCTTCAGCAGGGAGTGGCCTGATCTCATTTGTGATGTGTAAAGACCACTGGCTGTTGGATGGTGGATGGATTGGAGAGAGGGTATAGGGACCAGTCAACTAGGTGAGAGGTGATAGTGGCTAGAGCCCGCTGATGGTGCTGGCAAGGCAGAAAGGCTGTCCTCTTAAGGATGTATTTTGGAGGTGGAGTTGTGTTTTTTTTTTATTGGAGTGTAGTTGCTTTACATTGTTGTGTCAGTTTCTGCTGTACAGCAGAGTGAATCAGCCATACGTATACATGTCCCCTGTTTTGCATTTCCTTCCTATTTAGGTCACCACAGAGCACTAAGTGAAGTTCTCTGTGCTCTACAGTAGGTTCTTATTAGTTATCTGTTTTATACATAGTAGTGTATATATGTCAATCCCAGTCTCCCAATTCATCCCACCCCCCTCCCTTTTCCCCTTGGTATCCATACGTTCATTCTCTATGTCTGTGTCTCTGTTTCTGCCTTGCAAATAAGATCATCTGTACCATTTTTCTAGATTCCACACATATGCGTTAATATACGATATTTGTTTTCCTCTTTCTGACTTACTTTGCTCCATATGACAGACTCTAGGTCCATCCACCTCTTTGCAAATGACCCAGTTTCGTTCCTCTTTATGGCTAATATTATTCCATAGTATATATGTACCACATCTTCTTCATCCATTCATGTGTTGATGGACATTTAGGTTGCTTCCATGTCTTGGCTATTGTAAATAGTGCTGCAGTGAACATTGGGGTGCATGTATCTCTTGGAATTATGGTTTTCTCTGGGTATATGCGTAGGAGTGGGATTGCTGGGTCATATGGTAGTTCTGTTTTTAGTTTTTTAAGGAACCTCCATTCTGTTCTCCATAGTGCCTGTATCAATTTACATTCCCACCAACAGTGTACGAGGGTTTCTTTTTCTCTACACCCTGGAGTTGATGATTTAGTGAAGAATTGAATGTGGATGAGGGAGAGAAGTAAGGATTGGAATCTGAGGCTTGAGCAGCTGAGTGGTACCATCTAATGAGCTGAGGAATGGTGGAAAATCAGGAGTCTCAGGGTCAGGAGCTCTGTTTTTGGCCACACTGTGTATCCTCATGCAGCAGTTGAATATAGAGCCTGGAGCTGGTGGAACAGCCTGGGTTGGAGCCACTGGGTGAGTCTGTGTCATCACTGTACAGAAGGCATGGAAAGCTGGGGGACAGGTGAGTTCCTCTCAGATGTGAGTGTCAGTAAAGAAAAGAAGGGAGCCAGTGGCTGAGCCCTCATTAAGGGGGTGCGTGGGTGAGGGGGAATCAGCAGGAGGGGTGAGGAATCACCAGTGAGGGGGGAGGGAAACCAGGTGAGTGTGGTGGTGTAGGATTCCAGAGAAGAAACACAGTAAGTGAGGAGTGATGGCCCGTGTCCCATGCTGCTGTGAAGTAGAGTAAAGCCAAGCCAGGGAATTGATCTCTGGCTGTGGCAGTGTGGAGGTCGTTAGTGACCTTAATCAGGAGAGTCAGGGAGGCAGATGCCTGGTTGGAGGGGAGCTATATGACCAGAGCTGAAGTGGAGAGGGCAAGTGGGGGCAGGTCTTGAGAGGGTTTTGCTTTAAAGAGAGTGGAGAAATGAGTTAAAAGCAGGATGGGGGCATAGATAAAGGCAATAAAGGGAAGGTGTGTTTTGTTTCATTTTGTTTCATGTTATTTATTTTGGATAGTATTAGGGCACATTTGTCTGCCACTGGAAATGATCCAGGAGTGAAAGGTAATCGATCACATGTGAGAAAATGGATAATCACGAGGATAATACCTTGTGATGGGAAAAGGCCATGGGATCACAGCCCAGGTGGATGGGTCAGTTCTGGGTTGAATCAGAGACTTGATTCTGTTGTAATGAGAGGGGGAGCACGTGGATCAGTTGCAGGTAGGGATGTGGAATTGTGGGAAGATAAGGTAGGGAGTTCTTTCCTGTCATTTCTGTGACGTAAAAGAGAACATAGGAGGTTATCAGTTGAGTGTGGGTAGGAAGAAGAATTTTGTATGTCTTTTTCTTAAAGTGTCTAGACAGGGCTGATGGGGAGGTGTTACCCAAGTAAGTGGGCAGTTATGTAGCCTTTAGAAGCCTCCCATGGTGCTTAGAAGAAAATCAAAACTTCCTAGCAAGACCTGTGAGGTCTTGGATGGGTGGGAGTGTGAGCCCCCAAAATCAGCGATCTCAGCAACTTGAGGGAGAGTAAAGTCAGAGCTCAGAGTGGGGAAGCAGTGGTCAGGCAGGGAAGGCTTCCTGGAGGCGGTGAAGGGGAGAGTTGGAGCTTTTGTTAAGCCACGAAGGAGGAGTTAGCTGGTGTGGTATGGGAGCAGCCTCTGCGTCCGTCCGGTGTGGGGGGGTGGGGGGGGTGTATTTAGGGGGTGGGGGAGCCTGGAACTTCGCTGCAGTCCTGGAAGGGGAGTGCTGGAGGGCAGGAGGTAGAGCTCTCCATGCACCAGGAGGGAAGTCATCCTGAAAGAGGTTTGTACTTTGTCCAGAGGGCGGGCTCTGAAAGGTTGCCATGGTAGTAATATGGATGTTGAATTAGCAGTGGCTGAGGTAGACGCTGGAGGCCAGTGGGGCCTGTAGCCTACCTCCTTATGTGAAATCCTCAGGGGTATAGGTAATCATAGGCTGAGGAAGTGAGGTTTCAAAATATAGCTTTAAAATCTAAAGTAGATAGTTTCTCCTTCATAACACACTTCATTGGTGTCTGTTTCTTTGTGTTCAGTCATTGATTCATTGATTCAATGCGTATTAATTGAGCACCTACTTTGAGCTAGGTATTCTAATTTTCAGAAAAACAGGAAACGTTCTAGAGCTGTCCTCACAGAGTTTCTATTTTTGTGGGCGAGAGGCAACAACTTTTAAAAAAGTGAAATATAGGGCTTCCCTGGTGGTGCAGTGGTTGAGAGTCTGCCTGCCGATGCCGGGGACACGGGTTTGTGCCCCGGTCCGTGAAGATCCCACATGCCGTGGAGTGGCTGGGCCCGTGAGCCATGGCCGCTGAGCCTGCGCGTCCGGGGCCTGTGCTCCGCAACGGGAGAGGCCACAACAGTGAGAGGCCTGTGTACCGCAAAAAAAAAAAAAAAAAAAAAAAAAAAAAAGTGAAATATATATACGGTAGTTGGTGATGGGTGGTCTGGAGAAGGATTAAGTTGAAGGGGTACAATTTAAGATAGGGTGAGAAGGAGGTCTCTGAACAAGACTTGCAGGGTGTGAAGGTGTGAGCCATGTGGATGTGTGGATGAACCTTGGGCAGAAGGAACAGAGAATCCAAAGGCTGTGGCAGGAGAAGGTCCTGGAGGGTTCCAAGAAAAACAGGGGGTCAGGGGGACTGGTGGAGCTTGAGTAAGGCGAGTGTAGCAGCAGAAGTCAGCTGCTGAGGGCTTGGGAGGGAGTTGGGGAGGCAGATCACTTAAGGGCCTCGTAGCCCATTGAAAATCCAAATCCCTTCACTGCAACCCACAGGCCCTGCTTGGTCTGGCCTCTGCCAGGCCAGCCAGCATCCCCTTCTGTTTTCCCCTGGGCCTCAGGCATGCGGCCTCCTTCCAGTTGTTCTTGCAGGCTGGGCTCTTCCCCTCTTCTGAACCCTTGCATGGGCTCTTCCCTCTCTCTCTGCCCCCTACCCCTTCCTTCAAGTCAGGCGTCACCTTCTTCTTCTTCTTTTTTTTTTTTTTTTTTTAATATTTATATATTTAGCTGCGCTGGGTCTTAGTTGAGGCACACAGGATCTTCATTGCGGCATGTGGGATCTAGGTCCCTGACCAGGGATCAGACCTGGGCTCCCTGCATTGGGAATGGAGAGTCTTATCCACTGGACCAGCAGGGAAGTCCCGGGGGCGTCACCTTCTTGAAGGAGTCCTCCACATCACTATAGGTTCATAGCCCTTTTCAAAAACTGTATCTTTTTTTTTTTTTTTTGGCTGTACGCGGGCCTCTCACTGTTGTGGCCTCTCCCGTTGCGGAGCACAGGCTCCGTACACGCAGGCTCAGCGGCCATGGCTCACGGGCCCAGCCGCTCCGCGCCATGTGGGATCCTCCCGGACCGGGGCATAAACCCGTGTCCCCTGCATCGGCAGGCGGACTCTCAACCATGCGCTACCAGGGAAGCCCTGTTAGTATCTTGTGTTGATATAAAGCAAGCCATCACCAGTACTAAGATAGGTCATTACTGTTAGATTTGGGGTATAAATGCCGGGTAGAAGGAATTATCACGGCAAGTTTTTACATAAGTCTCGGCTAAATTTGCAAATTTGACCTAGAGGGGAAAACCAATATAGAATAGCCACTAATGATATTCTTTGGCCTCTGGTTGATAGTGTTCACTGCAATAACATTTCATTCCCCTGTTGATTATGAAGTTTGATAGGCCATTGTTCATCTTTATTCCCAGTGTTCCAGCACCCTCTTTTTGGTTGAGTAACAGTATGCTGTGAAGAGAGAAATGGTTTTGGTTTTAGAATAACTGGTTATGTACGAATAAATGACACTGTGCCCGAATCCTCTTGTTACATCACTGGGGTTTTCTTTCCCAAGATAAACTCTGTGCTTTTTTCAGTCTCTGAATAGGAAATTTATTTTCTGCCTTCCCTTTATTCCTATTTCTAGGCCTTTTTCTGTCTCTCTGATGCACCACTGTACTCAGGACAGACTCAGAGTTTACTGTAGACTTTGTGTGCTACACTTTCTATTCCTCTTATCTCACTTAGCACCATGTCTCATGAGCTTTTCATTGTTAACTGGCAGCTGCAGTGGCTATTTCTCTAAAAGATCTTGTGTTCGGTAGATGTTTTCTTAAAAGCTGGTGGCTGTTGCTGAGAATAATCTGTGTTGTGTGAGTTTATAATCTGTCCATGAATCATAACCTTGTCATTGAAGAAAGAGTTATGGCAGGGTAACAAAATAACTGATTTTTTTATAATCTAAAAACCAAACCACCCAGATAGATTAATAAAGTTGGTAAGCGCTAGTATTCATTAAATGCTGGCTAAAGTTGGGAAGCGCTAGTATGCAGCAGTTTCTTGTAGAAATGTCACAAAGATTGTTTTTCCTCACTAGTAATTCTGAAATAAAAAGAGCTCCTTAAAAACAAGAATTTGATAGATGGTGTTCAAGAATTAAGAAAACATGTCAAATCCTGATAGCTTTGTGGTTTGCATACCGATTTTATTTGAATGGCAAAATGCTTTTGAAAAGTGTTTGAGAACTTGGAAAAACTCTTGAAAATTCTAATCACTGATTTTTACTATCTCACTCACCAAACCACGTCCTGGTTGATATTAAGTAGCTCAGTTGATTGATCTGAACTCATTCTTTTTTCCCCCCATCTCTGTCTTGCCGGTGGTGCTTCCCCGAAAGGGAAATAGGTTTCAACAACAAAACTTTGCGTCACGTATTTTTTTCTCTGCTCTGGTCGTGTTGTGTTAATGGTGGTCTTGCCTACGTGTGCCACGGTTGGCACAAGGCAAATGGGAGTTGGCTCGAAGGCCAGGCAGCCTACTCTTCTGGCCACAGAGCCCCTCACAGCATCCCAGCTGCTCTGCACACAGTGGGCTTACACAGCCTGTTGTCAGCGAAGCGACTGACAAGTAGTGGAGAGATGACCTAGTGGCTCCCTGTTCATCCACGGAAGCTGGGAATTACTGGTTCAGGAGCCTTTGGCAGGAATCTAGAGTTTTGAAATGGTTATGATTAAATTGGTCATAATTTGGGTTTCTTTTTTTTTCTACAGGAAAAATAGGTCTTAATGTATATTTTAATGGCTTTCAAATAGTGCTGACTACTTTGAGAGGTCAGACTTCGGTGCTTGATTTCGGTAAAATTTAGCAGCCCCTGTTCAGAGACAGCTTTTCCTTCCATTTGAAAAGATAACAAGTTTTTATTTTTATTCTCAAATCCCCAGGAAATTTTAAGTGCTGTCAGTTTTATGAAAAGGTAATTAAGGAGCGAGTAGGGAATATGTCTTTTGAGCAGTTGGTTTGGCATCATCACTCAAGTTCTTATTTGCCTGATGAATATATCTTGTAGTAAGATCCCTCTGTATGCAGCCCTCCACATCTTTCCCTGGAAGGCCTTGGCCAGGATTATGTCTATATGTGGGCACTCTCAAAGGAAGAGAGGAGCCAGAGTGGAAGAAGAGCCACCTGATCTTTTTCAAGCCTACAGTTTAAAATTTGGGGTGGTTCTAACACACCCCTGTTGCTTTAGGATTTTTGTACCAACTTTTAAGGCCCTAGGCAGGAGGCTGCTTCTGTGGAGACATAGTAAGAGCTTGCACGTTCATTTTGTTGAGTCTGGCTGTTGAGTGCCGTACGAGGTGTGGAGAGTGGAGCAGTGCCGTTACAAAGAACTGCTAGGAGTTAAAGTGAAACAGGGGTCTAGAAGAGCTCGGAAATCAATGGAATGTATGGTAGAAGTTTCTACTGCTAATGTTCTTACCATGATTTACTTGTAAGCAGCCCCTGAAAAAGTGGAGGGGAAAACATGAAGCTTAATTACTCAGAATTGTAACTGAGCTCTGACAGAGGTTTGGCGAGTGGTAGCTGTGGATACCCATGTGTGGAATTGGTGCTTATAGATGTCTGGCTTTTTGACTAGGGTGTCAGGAAGGAAGAGCCCCTGAAGACCAGAGAGGGCGCTCGTGGACTTTCTTTTACTACAGAAAACAAGCCTCCTCCCTGGCCTGTGAGGCCACTGACGGACCCACCCGGTCAGGGTTCCCTCTTCCTTACAGCCTTTTTACCTTCTCTTCAGAAAAAAAAGTACATCATTGCCATCTCTTTTTTTTTTTTTACTTTGTTTCCAACACTCTTGGCTGTATATCTTTGGTTTAGGTAGTCTCCTTTGTATACCCACACCCTCTTTAAATTGACCCCCTACCCCTCTAAGTCTTATTTCAGGAAAATAATTCACGTTAAATCCTGCTTTCTTTTAACGTCTCTCATCTTACGTTATGACGTGGGTGATGGATGTAAATAGTGACTGCGGTAAACCTGTGTCAGAGGGAAGAAAATCCTTGAATGTAGAAGTGGAAACAGATACATGAAGAGCTAATACGTGGGCTTTGGAATCAGGGTTCTCAAACTTGAGTAGTGAACAGTCTTTGAACCCCTTCATAGATTTATGCAAAATATTGTCTGTATTTGCATAAGCACAGTTTTCTAGGGGGAGACAATATACATTTCCACAGATGTTCAAAGGCCTTCATGATCTAATACTAATAGTGTTCAGCTCTACCAGTGAAGATACCCGAAGTTTTTTTATAAGATCTTAGCAAGTCTCCATTATTATTTTATTTGTAGTTAAAGCAGGTTTTGTGTTCCAGTTGCCATATTCAAGATACATATTTTTAAAATTTCCTATTGGGTTTCTAAATTTTTTGTTTTGCTTATTAATGCTTTCACAGCAGTATTGTTTTCTATAGTTTTCATTAAAAAGCATAGTATTCTGGCTACATTAAAGGTTACGAGTCATAAGTGGGCCACCTGAGAAGATGGCCATTTTTTTTCATAGTAATACCTTGTGGACCTGTGTCATTTCAGATAGACAGATATAAATCCTGCCTGAAGTTTTGTTAACTGCACCTGTTTATAACTGAAGGGCAAGTGAGGGACAGACTTGAGGACATGAAGTGGCAGCCTAGGTGTTCTTTGTGAAATTCACACCTAATAGTGTTATTTGCTGAAGGACCTCACTCATTCCCCTTGCCCTTAGGGTGAAGGTAAAACTACTTACTGTGGCTGCTGGATAAGGTTCTGTTTGCCTGAGGCCACCCCAGCCTCTCAGCTCCTTAGCTCCTCCCTCCAGGTTCTGTGCTGTCCCTGGGTAGGGACACTGCCCCCTTTGCCCAGACACCCTCCCCCTCTCCTGCTTCCTTCTTTCCCCTAACTCTCTTCCCCACCAGAAGGAAAACTGACCTTCATCTCTCAGGTCCAGGCTTCAACATCAATTCTTCCGGGCAGCCCACCTGGGCCCCTGGGCCGGCTTTATGTCTGCAGTGTGCTTTCTATGTTAATCCACAGGACATCTCCCCATGTCATTGTGTAGAGCTCTGCCTAGGTTTGTTTAAACTATTGCATAGTGTTTTGTATCATGAATATTAGCATGGTTGTGCAAACCTGACCTTTCTGGATGGATATTTAGGCTGCTGGCAGTTTTGCTGCTTTTACCAACAGTGCCCCAGTTAAAGTACTTTTATAAGCTTCTTAGTGCTAGTGAAGTTTTATTTTGCTTGTTTTTTCCTTAAATAAATAGACAAATGTAGAGTATATTTAAGTAGATACTGCCAAAGTGCCCTCCGAAAAAGCTTTTCAAGTGTCAGAGTCTTTTCAAGGTGACAGAAAAGTATGTTTATGGCTGGGGGCACAGTTATTTACTCTGAGAGTTTGTCTCTCCTTAAGGAACTGGCAGGATCCAGCTGTTTTCCCTGTCTTCCTACTCCCCAAGTTTTGGGCTGTTGAAATTGCAGTCGTCTGTCCTGTGGAAATTTAGAGCTCCGTGTTTTGAAAATGCAGTCTGACCTTCAAAGTGTTGTTGTTAAAGGAAGAATCAGTTGTAGGCTTCCAGTTACAATAAGGTTCATCATCTGAGGTTCACAGAGTACCTGAGGATTCGCTCTTTAATCCACACAAAATCTGGGGTCCCGTTTTTGCCACATTACCATTGACTTTCTTCACCTACTCAGCTAAGCCCTGGCCTCCACAGTCTCAAACAAAGGCAAAAGCTGTTTTCCACCTTCCTTGAGAAAGTCCACAATGAGTGAACATCCCATAACAGGATTGGGGGTGGAATACGGAACAGAATGTTAAGTGACTGTAGTCTAAGCTACTCTTTTTTCACAAAAAAAGAGGAACCATAATTTTCCTGTGACTGTGGTAATTTCCCTTGTCCTCCCTCTTGATAAAATGATATTCTTTATTGGGTATTGAAATAACTCTGTGCAAAGTAGTTGGTTAGATAACCTTTCTGGTGAGGGGGTAATGGTTCCTGCTGAAGGGATAATAAAGTTGACGCCTCACAGGTACCTGTTGGAGGGAGCGGCTAGTTGATTTTTTTTTTTTTTGGTATCGTATTTGAGATAGAACCCTCAGTTTTCCCAAAGAATGTTTTTTTTAAAAAGGTAAAATGGTTGAAAAAATTTTTTTCGTTTTAAAAAAATGTTACTGGAAGTTGGGTGGTTCAAAATTCATTCACACATTTAGTGCTTAAAAAGTTACTGATATTCATCCTTATTTTCAGAATCATCAATTGTCCTAACTCCTTTGCAGCTGATGGCCAACACTGCATTCGTATTGAGAGGCCAAAGGCTAATTCCTCCAGGAGCTGGGGAAATCTGAACACCCACCCCTTTATGTCCTGTCCTTTCGTATTTGCCTGCCAGCTGGTAGCCTCCCACGTCCCATAGCCTCTTTGCTCCTGCCTACTCGGAGGCTATGATTGAGTCTGGCTTCTTTGGCGGACCACGTGCCGAGGTTTCTCCCCTTTTGGGAAGAGAGTTCACAGAGAGAAAGAATTGCCTGGTTCTCTGGGTTCCTGGGGGCAGGGGATGTATTTGTGGATGCTTATGGGAACCATGCTGAAGAGTGGATGGAGAAATCAGAGATCAGACAGTCATCCTACTTAAGCACCTCTTTCTAGAGATCAAGATGAGATGGGGTAGCACTGGGAGAGAGATGGCCTGTGTGAGATGCAGAAAGGGAATACTTTTGGATGGGAGCTGAGGGAAGAGAGGATGAAATGAGTATTATGCCCTGGTGACTCAGTTTTTTAAGTACTTCCTCTCTGGGTTTCTGTAATCACATTAAGAGTTTCGCAGGGTGTTAATGCTTGTTGCATAGCATCGCATTTCCTGGGTCACAGTCCCTCCTCCATATCTTCACTGCTGACCTTGGGCAAGTTATGTAATACCTCCTGGCCTCAGTTTCCTTGCAAGTGGGCATGGATTAGAGTAGTGTTTCCCCCATAGGGCCGTTTTGAGGGTGCTTTAGTTAATGCAGGGTTTCTCAGTCTCAATGTTGCTGACGTTTGGGGTCAGATCATTCTTTGTTGTAGGGGAATGTCCTGAGCATTGTAGGATGTTTAGCAGCATGTGGCCTCTACCACTGGATGCCAGTAGCACCACCCCCTCCAGTCGTCACAGCGGAAAAACGTCTCCGAACATTGCCAGTGTCCCCGTGGGGCAAAATTGCCCCCAGTCGAGAACCATGGCTTTAAAGCCCCTTGCTTAGTGTGTGGCAGGTAGAGTGTTCTTCGGAGTTTGAGGCGTAGGAGATGCTTGATAAAAATGCGCATGCATGAATGAATGTTTGTGTTGCTGGAGTACTGGAAGGGTGCTAGCTCCCTCCGTAGAAGTCACATGCACGAGGTTCCTTGGTGAGACTCTCCTGGCACTCGGGTAACTGAATCTTTGGGGCTGGCTACCAAGAGGAGCCCTCCCTCCCCATCCTGAGTTTCACTTCCATTGCACAGCAGCACCCATGAAGTGTCAGAGTAGCTATTACTGTATATCCTTGATTCCAAGATGCCTATTTTTCTCATGTTTCATTATTTCTGAAATCAGAATGGATTATAAAGTTGAAGGGTACATTTTTTTTTATTGTTCCCCAAATGCTGGCCTTGACACACACTTGATGGCATCTTTGAAATTAAGGAATGAGGTATTTCTGTCTATGTCTGGGCTTTGCAACTAGATTGGAAGCTCTTTATGGGCAGCGGCTGTCTTACCTGGCCATTTTTTCCAGTACTCAGCACAGTGCCTCAAACGCACAGTCTCAAACGTTTGAGCAGCCTGCCCTTTCCAGTGTTCTGTGATGATGCCCTTAAACTGCCTTTCACGTGGTTTTTGGACCTTCACACAGCTCCGGACAGAAACCAGTGCAGTCTCGCACAGGTTGGTACCAGCAGTGTTCTTTGCGTGGTCCCTATCTTGCCCTGCCGCAGTGTGTTTGGGTGGTTACTCGACTGCTTTACTACAGTCTGCTTACTGTAAAGATGAGTGAGTACACAGTACAAACTAGTTTTCTAACGCTGGTGATAAGAAACATATGTCTCCAACTTTTACAGGAGGGTTGTATCATAAGTGCTTGTGAGTTATTTGAATTATACTATACGATGGCACAAAAGAGAAAAGCAGTGTGGCTGATTTCACCAGTCATTCTGTGCATACTGACCTGAAATGTGCTTGAAATGGGAGGTGTGAATCAGCCAAGATGTAAGTTCCATGAGGACAGGGTTTTGCTTACTGCTGTCTCTTCAGCATCCTGAAAGAGTGCTTTGAACATAGTAAGCACACAAATTATTATGGAATATTGATTGCTTTCCTTTATTTGGACTCAGTTCCCGCCAAGTGTCTCAGAATGTAAGCATCTCATTGTCCTATGTTTGTGGTGTTGAATTACATGGATTTTTTCATACAAGAAGGACCTTAAACGCAAGCCAACTACTTAATCTGGTAGAAGCAGCCATCTGTTCTGACATCAGTGACACAACTGGCTGTGTAGGACTTACTGGTAGAGCTCCATGTGGTGTCCGAGAAATTTTCATGGATGATTTCAAGTGACTTTAGAAACTAACCAACAGATTCCTCTCTTAAAACGGAACTCCACCATCACAACCTAAACAGATGAAAATCATTAGGCATGCAGAAAGCGTTGACGTCAGTTGTACGTTAGGTGGGCTTAAGCGGATCAAGGGACTGCTGTGTTTACCTTTGAAGAGCTAGAACTATATCACCAGAGACTGGGTTTCAAAGGTGATACCTTATTAGAAATTTTGTGGCTTGTGGTGCTGAGTACAGGATCCCACTGATCTCCTGTTTGACTTTCTCATGTATGGTTTTGTGTAGAAAAGAAGGGGACTGCCTTTGGTAGGTTCTAGGTAAATATTTGTTGATAGATTAACCTCAGATTTAACATGATGAAAGTGATGAAGGTCTCTCCTGGAAAAGAGCTGGATATTTCTTCGTTCATGGTTCTACTCAGCCCATACTTTTTGCCTTAGACTGGTTGGTCAGTTTTCTCCCTTGCCCCTTTGACTCCCGATTGAATATTCATGCTTTAGTAAAGAATGGAAACATTATCATTTTGTAATGACCTTAATCTGGTTTGCAAGTGTTCTACAACTCAAACCCATTTAAAGAAAGGCAGCAGGCCTCTCGATAAGAAATCTCAAAAAGAAGAGTGAAAATGTTCCCTCTTTAGCCTAGTGTAATTATTTTTGCTGTTTGGTTGCATAGGCAGGCTGCCAAAAGAGAGGGGTACAAATTAATTAACCGGCTGTTTGCAGAGATATGGCCGTGTCATTACTGATAAGCATAGATGTAAGTAAGGCAGTGTGTCGGCTGTTTTTCTAAAATGTGGGAGGACAGAAACATGTTACCTCAAATAAAATAGACCAAATGCTCAGTGGGGGGAAAAGTATAGTTTCTGTTAGTTTCCATTTATTAGCACATGTATTTCTTTTTCCTTATTGTTCTAAGTGCTTCCTAATGTGCTGAGTGGCGGGAGAAAGTGTGGATTGTCGTGTTAGTTTTTTAAAACTATAGCTGAATGCTTTGTACCTCAATTGAACGTATTTGGATTCCACCCCCACCAACTAAAATCATTTCCATTATAACTTTTATACACCATACTTTAATTGGGATTTATTAAGCCAGTTGTGAATTTTAAGTAGTAGTATGTGTAAAGAATGTACGTGAATAGTTTTGCCCAGACAAGTGACTTAAACAGTTTTCATGATATAAGCAGCTGTGTCAATTCTGTAAGGACTGACACTTTGTGTTTCTTATTTATTCTTCCCCAGAGGTGACACTACTAGGACCCCTAGTTAATATCTGTTGGAGGAAGGACTGAAGCTCTGTGACCAGTGACATGTCATTGCATGCTGGTTAAGGGACTAGGATCTGGAATCAACTAGATTTAACCTTTAACCCCAGCCCCACCTCTTGCCAGCTGTGTGATCTTGGGCCAGTTACTTAATCCTTCCATGCCTGTTTCCTCATTTGTAAACTTGGGCTAATAATAGTACCTGTACCACAGGGTTGTTGTGAGGATTTTGTAACATACAGCATGTAAAATACTTATCATCCTGTCTGGCCCAGTAAGTTCTCCATAAACATTTGACAAGGTGGCTATTGTTATTATATTGTATTTTAAACATTTGCCTGACCTTTTACTTTAGAACCTCTCTAGAAAACAAACACACAAGCTACTGGGGAGAAATGGGTGTTGAACTTTGAGGCATCACTCTGAACTGTGGCTGCACAGGGTGTTATCTGCAAACCACATCTGTTTGCATATGGTTTTGGTAAGTGAGCTTTGAGTTCTTTGTTCAGGTATGTTGACCAGTTTCCTCTGGAAGGACAAGGAGTGAAACTACAAAGTCTGAAGAAGCAAAACTGAGATAAGAGAATACATAAAACTTTCTTGTGAAAGTATTGCCCATTAGGTCAGAAATGAGCTAACAGTCAAAACAACCTTGAAATACTTTAATGTTTCCCAGTCGTAATAAACTGGACCTCATATGTTTAAGCAGAACAAACCTTTGTAACATTAAGAGAGATTAGGAATAGAAGTAATTAACCAGCAGTCAACCCTCCCTGCCCCCCCCCCCCCCCGCAGTGTTGCCTTACAAATCTATGCCTGCCCAACTCTGACCAGAAAAAGCAGCTGTACAAGTGAATTTCATGTATGAAAGAGAGGCCTAACGGAAAGGATTACAGAACCAAAAAACTATGATATTCAGACAAGTTGATGTTGGGACCAAAAGAACAATTCACACTTCAGGGACCTAGTCTGACCTATTCCCAGCTGTCTCCTAGGCCTGACCAAGCGCTTTCAAATAGGAGGCACTCGAGTATTTATGGAATGAGTGGAGGCGAGAACGAATGTGATTGATTTGTTTTCACAGGCATCAATGAGAACATTAAATTGAACATTAAATTGACGTCTGCAAGAGTGCAACAGAATCTTTTAAGACAGAGGAAAGATTTATCTTTATTTTCATTGTAACTTCTCTTTAAATACAGCTGCCTTTGGGGAAGCTTTAATTCACTTGCATGTAGGCAATGAGTAATCTCAGACATTTATGCATGGTTCTCATCATTCTTGGAACCGTATTTTTAATTCCTGGGTGACTTTGAATTATTGGTATTTAGTATACATGCCTTGCCTTTCCTCCCCCCTCCCCATGTAGAGGAAATAATGTTTAAGGACTTGATTTATAAAGCATTTCTCTAAAACCGGGGGAGAGTCTGCAAGATGATGGCTTCCTTGGTATCTTCTTGGAAATCTCAGAGGCACCTAGATTTAAGATGTCCCCAGTGTGTATTCCTCCTACTCTGACCTGGCATTCTTCCAGGATTCCTTCT
The DNA here is from genome assembly GCF_951394435.1 of Stenella coeruleoalba. NCBI lineage: Eukaryota > Metazoa > Chordata > Mammalia > Artiodactyla > Delphinidae > Stenella > Stenella coeruleoalba. Next base: position 79,157,841 of record NC_137156.1, read on the forward strand.
CAGAGACTGGTACCACCCATCCATCCTGTTCTGCAAGACAGGAAACTTGGCATCATTCTCTGCACCACCCTTGTATCCAGGCCATTACCAAGTCATGTCAGCAGTTCCTTCTAAATATTTGTGAATTGTTTTTATGCCATCTCACTGTGATCTCCAAGTCCAAGCTACCCTGTGTCTCTCACCTGTACTATTGCAAATGCAAATGCCTGGCCTTCTCACTTTTACTTTTGAACCACAAATTTCCCTTCTCCATTCCACAGTTTGAGTAGAGTTGAAAATAATAAAGAATCTGATAATGTTATCCTCCATTAAAATACTTCCAGTGAGCATTTCCTATTGGTGGAGTAAGGACTTCCCCAAATCTCTGTAAAAACAGTGAGAACACTGGCAAGAATTGACAAAATTAACTTTTTCAGAGTTCTAAAAATTAAAGGCTTGCAGGATTTATGGAGCATTTATACAAGAAAAATAACTGAATCTCTGTAAATAAATATAGCAAACTCTGTGGTGTTTTAACTCACTCTGTGTTAATGCTGCTGCACCCCACCCCCAACTCCACAGTAACTTTGAAAACCTGCAAACCTCACAACTACAGTAGCTGTGAAAAACAGTAGCTTAGAAGCCATCGGAGTGGAAAGAATGGGTTTGGGAGCTTCCCTAAAGCCATATGCCCAGAAAATTGTCACTGTTTGATCTGTCTAGTAGCTCCCTAAAAAGCTCCATTCTCAGAAGTTGTCCGTATCAGAGCTCACTCTGTGCCCTATCCCTAAGGTGTTTGTTTAAAAAAAAAAAAAAATAAATTAGTGGCAATTATTGTACATTGCAGTTGTTTGAGGTGGTGATATTAGTTGAGGTTGACAAGAGGCTGACCAAAAAACTAAGTAGAAAACACTGGGAAATGAGATGTCAGTTGGAGTTTTTAAAGAGCTCCAACATTTTCAAGATTCCTGGGAATCTAGAAAACCAAGTACATTAAATTAGCTATACTTCAATTTAAAAAGAAGAAAGAAAAGAAAACAGTGTGTGTGTATAGGGCTGTCCACATGCCCAGGAATGACCTGAGAAAACCCTAATATCTCACCTCTGGCTGACTTTGAGGTTCTATGCAAGCAGGAAGTGAAGGCTAAGGCAGAGTTGTAAATTGATTGCTAGAGCATTGAAGACATGTCCCAACATATGCACAGAGCCCCTTGGCAAAGCCTGGGAGACTTATTGGTTCAAGATATTTAAGGAAATCCCTGTCCAATAATTAGCTAACCAAGCACACACATAACAAAGAATACAGACTATACAATTAGACCAGGTAACTCACTAAACAAACCAAAAGGGCAGGTGGATCTGATTTGTAGAATTGCCACATTACATTGTCTGTATTGTCTAGTTTTCAACAAAAAATTATAAGGCAGAGAAACAGCAGAACACGGCCCACATGCTGGCAGAAAAAAGCACAAAATGGAGCCATATCAAAGCAAAGCATTTCTAAAATACTGTTGAAATTAAGTTGGTCTTATTCAAACTACATTGTCTGAAGTTAAGATGTTAATTGTAATCCCCAGGGCAACTACTAAGAAAATAACTTGGGTGGGGGGGAGTGAAAGAAAAAAAGAGGAATTAAAAAGGTATATTAGAATCTATTAATTTAACACAAAAGGATGCCGTAATAGAATAGAGGAACAAAAGAAGACATAAAACATGTATTAAACAAGTAGCAAAATCACAGACATAAATCCTACCTTATCAGTAATTACGTTAAATGTAAATAGAATAAACACTAATCAGCAGGCAGAAATTGGCAGAATGAATTTTAAAAAATCATGATTCAGTGATATGCTGTCAACAAGAGACACTTCAGATTCAAAGTTGGAAGTATGTTGAAAGGTAATAGAAAATATAACATGCAAACAGTAGTCAAAAGAGAGCTAGTCTAGCTGTACAAATATCAGACAAAACAGACTTTTTAAAGTCATTACTGATAGAGGAGGATATTTTATAATCATGAATGAGTCAATCCTTCAGGAAGAAATAGCAGTTACAAAGATATATGTACCTAACAAGAGAGCTTCAAAATATATGAAGCAAAAAACTTACACTGTGAAAGGAGAAATGGACAATTCAACAGTAATAGTTGGAGATTTCAATAACTCACTTTAAAGAATGGTTACAACAGCTAGGCAGAAGATCAGGACGGATGTCAAAGACTTGAAAAACATAAACCAATTAGACACAACCAACAGCGGAATATTCATGCTTTTCAAGCACACATGGAATATTCTCAGAATAATATGTTAGGCCACAATAAAATAAGCCTAACTAAATGTAAAAGTACTGAAATCATACAAGTACAAATTACATTCTCTAACCCCAATGGAGAAAATTAGGAATCAACAACCAAAGGAAATCTGGGAAGTTAACAAGCTTGTGAAAATTAAAGAACATTCCTAAATAAGCAGTGGGTCAAAGAAGAAATCACAAGAGAAATTATACTTTGAAATTAATGAAAATGAAACATAGCATACCAAAACTTAACATACTGCAGCTGAAGCAGTACTTAAGGGAAAACTTATAGCTGTAAATAGTTATATTAAAAAGTAAGAATGATCTCAAATCAATAACCTAACCTTCCTCCCTAAGAAACTAGAAAAAGAAGAGCAAACTAAACACAAAGCAAGCAGAAGGAAGAAAATAATGAATTAGATGAACTAGGTAGTAGAAAAACAAAGCAAAAAAATCAGTGAAACCAAAAGTTGATCCTTGACAACATTGGAGTGCTTTGATTTTGATAAAATTGACAAACCTTTAGCTAGACCTGACCACATCACTCATATCACTGAAATCAGGAATTCAATAGGTAATATCACTACCGACCTGACAGATACAGGGTTATAAAGGAATACTGTGAATGGCTGTATGCCTACACATTGAATAACCTAGACGAAATGGACAAATTCCAAGAAAGATACTGTCAACTTTAAACTGCAAACTTTAAAATTTCCCACAAAAGAAAGCCCAGGCCTAGATGGCTTCACTGGTGCATTTTACTAAATGTATAAAGAAGTAGGGCCCGCCCAACACAAACTTTTCTAAAAAATAGAAACTCATCCTATGAGGCCAGTACCAAAACCAAAGACATCACAGTAACTGAAAACTACAGACTAATATACTCAGTATACGTAATATAGTATATATTTATTATATTCTATAATAGGCAAATACTAAATACACATTTGAGCAATGTACAGGTGAGGAAATATGTTCAATATGCCTTTGATGGATGGATTGGGAAAAGTCTGGATAATATATGAATAATTTCTCCAATATTGGTCACATTATTCAAGTTTTAGTCCAGGTTATATGATGTTCTGTTTTCAGCACTTATCAAACATGTATATAAATCACCTGGGAATCTTGATAAAATGCAGATTCTGATTTGCAGTGTCTGGGTTGGGTCCTGAAACTCTGTAATTCTAACCAGGTTCTCAATGATACAGAAACAATTGGCCTGTGGACCGTACTTCAAGTAGTGAGGCTTTATCTTGAGGATGAATATAGAGTTCAGTGTACTTTTTTCATTGTGACCATTAATATAGAAAATCTAAAGAGCATTTCCCCTCTGACTTGAGGAATCTGAAACAAGCTCAAGACAGTTATTACACTTTAATTTTCTATTAAAAGCTCTGAATCTTCTGCGGCATGCTTTGGGTAAGATATTTAGAGACTTTACAAATATGAGATAATTATAACATCCCTTTAAGGATGTTATGAAAGATACAGCTCTCTACTTTGCTACATTCATCATAGCCACATGGCTGTTGGATAATACTCAGGTATACCATAAAGCAAATAACTTGCTTAACATGCTATGCCAGCTGAAGGCTAGCCGTGTGATTTTGGTTTTCATGTGTTCATTACAAATATATAGAAAGACAGTTGATTTTTCTGTGTTGATCTTGTGTACAGACTGAATGTTTGTGTCCCATCGTCCCCCCCACCCACCGCAAATTCATACGTTGAAACCTAATCGCCAGTGTGATGATTTTTGGAGGTGGGGCCTTTGGGAAGTGGTTAGATCATGAAGGTGGAGCTCTCATGAATGGGATTAGTGCCCTTGTGAAAGAGGCTCCAGAGAGCTCCCTCTCCCCTTAAGCTCAATGTGGAGGACACCATGAAAAGCTGACCCTGAACCAGGAAGCAGGCTCTCACCAGACACTCAGTGTGCTGGTGCCTTAATCTTGGATTCCCAGCTCCCAGAACCATGAGAAATGAATGTTTGTTGTTTATAAGCTACCCAGTCAATGGTATTTTGTTACAGCAGCCCAAACAGACTAAGTAAATTTTGTATCCTGTGATACTGCTAAGCTGGTAAATTTGGGGAGGTTTTTTGTAGGTTCTTTGTGGTTTTCTCCACAGACCATCAAGTCATCTGCAGATGGAGAAAGCTTATTTCTTTCTTTCAAATCTGTATGCCTTTTATTTCCTTTTCTTGCCTGATTTCTATGGCTAGAACTTCAGTGCTTTGATGAGAGTGGGTATCCTTGCCTTGTTCCTGACCTTAGGAGGAAAGCATGCAGCCTTTCTCCATTAAGTATGATGTTAATTGTAGGGTTTTTTGTAAATGTTCTTTATCAAGTTAAGGAAATCCCCTTTATTCCGAGTTCTCTGGATTTTTTTAAAAAATCATACATATTTTTTCTGCATCAACTATTACGGTAGTATGATTTTTCTTCTTTAACTTGTTAATATCACATATTATATTGGTTATGGATTATTTGAAGTCTCTAGGTTCCAAGTGTTTGGAAATTTTCTAGTATCTTTCTGTTACTAGTTTCCAATTTGATTCCGTTGTGGTCAGAGAAAATACTTGGCATGATTTCATTTCTTTTAAATTTGTTGAGCTTGATTTTCTGGGCTAGGGTATGGTCTGTATAAAGCTAACCACTTAAAAATATAAAGCTAGGTGAGTAGGCAATACCATTCCATAGTTAATGCTGTTTTTAGTTGTATGAGAGCTGTGGGTTTTCCGCATACAAGATGTCTGGCAGATGTGGTGTTGGGTATTGACTGCCTTTTGAAGAAAAGAAAGTATTCTTAACTGAGTCATGAGTTTATAACCATAGGCTTAACAATAATAATAATAATATTAACACTACTCTTCATTAAGTATTTACATATACTCTGCTTACTGTGTTTAGGCAGACATAGAACTAAACATTTTACGTGAATTATCTTATTCAATCCAACAATCTCCTGACATAGATACCATTGTTTTCACCATTTTTCAAACGCAGGAACTGGATGTCTAGAGGTAAGTACCTCTCTTGAGGTTATAATACCAGCTAAGTGGTAAACTCTCTTATAGCCCATATCTTATCATAGTCTGCAACTTAGCTGAATGGTAGTGATGCAGGTAAGATTCCCTAAGGGTTTTGGAAGGTGCCTCTAGTTTCCGTTTGAAAGGTCAGAATTTGCTGACAGTATTTTGAGTAGCTAAAGGTACATGTGAGGTAGCCTGTCATGTATGTCACCTTTGTAACCCTACCTGGCCTTCCCTAACTCAGGTTCCCTAGGATTTTGATATTTGCTTCCTCTGTTCTTTGCCAGGTACTGTATCTCATTTTCAGTACAATTAGTGACAACAGTAGCACTTATGACTTGTCTATGGAGGGTCACTATAAGGTTGGCCACTTTTACATAGTGATGAATAACTGTTAGACTGCTTTCTAATCTCTGACTCTTTGGTCCTCTGGTGTTTGGTACTGGAAACATCTCTTTTTTTTTTTTTTTAATGTAATTTTATTGACTGCTTTAGTTCAGACAGGGTCCCAAAACACATACATTTTGGCAGGTTGTTGATTGCCTTTTTTTGTGTCTGGTTGGTTCATCATCTAATGTCTTATGATCAAAGGAAAGTCCAGTTCCCTTTAATTATTGGAGCAGAGAATATGAATTTTGGAGAAGTGTGTGCAGAAGGTAGAAATAAAATTCTGTTTTATCTTTTCCCCGTTGAGATGTTAAAGCTCACTTAAGAGCAGTTTAAAACTTTTTTATTATATCATTGATATTCCTTTTGATTACCCAGAACTGACAGTTACCATTTGAAATAAATTTGGGACTGACTATAGTAAAAGTCAGTTATGTGCAGACCAGCCTTCCAAGTTGGTCCATCAGGTTACTTCGAAGTGTTTCCGACACTAGTGGAGCTGAGAGTCCTAGTATCTAAGGAAACCTTTGCGTAGCAGTGAGAGCAGACAGTCCAGAGGTAGCATCAGAAGTCTGCTGTTCGATAGGATGCCTTGACTGACTTTGATTAAACAAGGCGGGAGAGGCTGGGAGTGCGCTGAGCAATGTTGAGGCTCGTGAGGTGAGGTGAGGTGAGGAGCATGTACGTGGGAGTAGCCTACCTTCACATCTCAGCTCCTCCGTGTGCTGGCTCTGTGACTTAAGGCAGGTAATCTTGTTCCTCACTTGCTTTATCTGTGAAGTGGGGACAGCGACCCTGAAAGGTGGGTGGTGGTGTGAAGAGCAAATGAGTTAATACTTAGCATTGTACCTGGAACATAGGAAGTGCTCAGTAATTGAAAACTTTGATTGTTTGTGTTATATGTATTGCTTCTCAGATGGTGGTGTTGCTGTTGTGATTTTTGTTCACTGATGTATATATAGCCAGTACCTAGAATCGTGTTTAGGCATAGTAGACTTTTGATACATGAATGAATGATATACACAGAGTACTTGCCATGAGACCTGACATACAGTGAGTACTTAATACACTGAGTGTACAAGAGGTGGTGGCTGTAGACCAGCAGAAGATTAGAAGCAGTGGCCAGTGTAAGCCACTGACAGTGAAAATGGAAATAATTATAATCCTAATAGGTAAGACAGACCTAGCACATGCTCTGTGCCAGACATAGTTCTAAGAGCTTTATGTATACTAACTCATCTCATCCTCATAACTACACATTAAGGTAGCTACTATTATCGTGTCCATTTTACATATGAGGGTACTGAAGCGGAGGAACTTGCCCGAGTTACTGCTCCTAGTGAGTGATGGCATTGGAATTTGAACTCAGGAAGTCCAATCCAGGGCCTTTCTCAAATTCTTTTGTTGAGAACCTACTGTGTGCTAGGCACTGTGCTGCGCAGACATGGCCTCTGCCCTCATGGAGCTTATATCTTAGGGCGGTAGCCAAAACACAAATTACAAATAACTAATGAGTGAAGAGAGAGTACTGCCTGAAGAGGTAGGCTCCTGCTTTAAACTGAGTGGTCAGGCAAGGTCTTTCAGTGGAATGTAAGCTGTAATCTGGAACCAGCCAGACAAAGCATTCTGTACAGAGGGAGCAGAATTAGCAAAGGGCCTGAGGTGGGAAAGTGGTTGGCCTGTGTGCGTAACTGTCGAGGAGATGGAATTCTGGCATGGATGAGGAGTGGCTGTGTCTTACGGTTGCAGAGATCAGGCAGGGTCTTTCTAAGCACTGATTTTCATTCTGACTGCATTGGAGTACTCTACGTGGTAAACTAAGGGTTTAATCAGACTAGGTGACATTTATGATTTAAAAACATCACTGTTTTTATTTTTTAATTTTAAAAATTTATTTATTTATTTTTGGCTGCATTGGGTCTTCGTTGCTGCGCGCGGGCTTTCTCTAGTTGCGGCGAGCGGGGTCTACTCTGTTGCGGTGCGCGGGCTTCTCATTGCGGTGCACAGGCTCTAGACGCGGGCTTCACTAGTTGTGGCTCATGGACTCTAGTGCGCAGGCTCAGTAGTTGTGGCGCACTGGCTTAGTTGCTCCGTGGCACGTGGGATCTTCTCGGACCAGGGATCGAACCTGTGTCCCCTGCCTTGGCAGGCAGATTCTTAAGCACTGTGCCCCCAGGGAAGTCCCTAAAAACACCACTATTTAAATGCGTATGGGTGGGGGAGTTGGAATAGGCGGAGGGGAGAATAGCCACTATTTAGGTCAAAGACCAGAGGACAGTGATCTGGAAGATGATTTTAAAAATGGCTCATGTTTACAAAGTACTTTGCATTGTTCTAAACATTTTACATCTGTTTGTTAGTTCTTCCTACAACCAGTGAGGTAGGTACTGTCACTTTTCCCATTTATAGATGAGGAAACTGAGGTAAAGGCTACCAAGCGGCAAGGCTGGGATTTGAATGCAGCCAGTGTGGTTCTGGTGGCTGTGCCTTTAACTGCCAGGCTCTATTGCCTTAGCAAGCTAAGTTCTTCCATCTGTGTGTCTCCCATCATGCATTAGCTCGCCACATTAGCTACAGTGAGCAAGGAACAAACTGCAGCCCATCTTTGGCTTTCTCCCCTCTCCCTCACCCCCGATCCATGGTCTCCCCATCTCTTTGCAGAGCTCTCCAGAGCATGTCTTCAGTCTGGTCTCTTCCATCTTCATCACATAGGCACTTCCTGTCTCACTCTGACTTCTGCATCAGCCCTTGGGGACCAGCCCACTACCCCCTTACCTCGGTAGATCCACACGCATGCCAGAGTGACCTTTTGTATCATGTGGCTGCCTTCCTTAAAACTGTGGGTTCTCCCAGGCTTGCGGGGTGGAGCTTAAACTCCGAAACTTGAGCCTTGACCCTCTGCAGGGGAGCACCAGCAAGTCTCTGTCCGCCTCTCCCCTGCCTTTCATTGCTTACAGGGAGGAGTGTGTGGTCAGCAGCAGGGGCAGAGACCACTTGAAGGTTAAGCTCACATTATAAAATAGTTGCCATTTGGTGTATATATCGATCTTCTGCGACTTTAATCAGAACTGGGGCCCTTGCAGCAGAACACGTCTAGTGTGTGTATATTGTGTGTTTTTGTTTATTTTGCTAACACTGAGTGTTTACTATGTGTTCAGCATGGAATGCTCTCCACGGAGTAGTTTATTTCATCCTCACAACAGCACTGTGAAATGTAGGTCCTGTTCTCTGTATTTTACAGATGTGGAAACTGAAGTTAATAACTTAACTGTGTTCACATAGCTAGTAAGGGAAAGATTAGGGACTTGAATCTCAGTAGTCTGACTCCAGAACTGTTCCTAGTTACTGCACTGCACACACTAGCAGAAGAGAATTTGCCAGTGTGCACATTTGAGAAGCAGACCCTGCAACACAAATTTTACCAGAAACCGCCCCCAGGAATGGGATCATGTGTTCAAGGGAAACCTTCTCACCCTTGAACTTTTATCTCACTGGATACCCAGTTTTAGTGGGTGACTGTATGTCTTTACATGACATAAAGGCGCAATTATACCCTTGACTTATGGTGGCACCACAGGGACTTCATCTAATACTTTAGTTACTCTCCACCCAATAGTATTAGTACATCCATTTGCTGCTTCCTGTCCATCAAGTTAGGCATTGTTAGGCACTGCCACTAGAGCAGAAAACAAGACAGATGTGGAACTTAGTCTAGTGGGAGGAGATTAAGGCTCACACAGTTAGATGGATAGTTACGAACAGGGCATGGTGCTGTGTGGCAAGGCTAAGTCAGTGCTCTGAGAGCAGATAATGGGGCCCTGACTAGCCAAGTCTGAAGGAAGCGACATTGAAGCTGAGACCAAATGAAGTAAAGTAACAAGCCAGGTCAAGATCTGGAGGAAGGGAGTTCAAACAGAGGGAACAGCAAGCACCATGGTGCTGTGACAGGAGAGAGCATGGTGTGCACCAGGGACAAAATGAAGGCCAGAGGGGCCAGGTGCAGGGTGCCAGCGTGGAGAGAGCCTTGTCAGGGGTCTTAGTTTTTATCCTAAGAGCAAGTGGAAGCTACGGGAGAGTTCCAGATGTCAGTCATTACTTCACCGTCACATAATCTTGAGTTCACTTCTCAGACTGTGCTAGGCAAGGCGAGGAGTCTGCCGTCAGACAGGGCTGCAGAGGCATCAATTACCATTCAAACATCATAAGTCAGTGAGTGAAGGACTGTGATGGAGATATGAATGGTATGAGTAAGAGCACAGCTCTGGTCGAATGGCGGGAATTCCAGAAAGAAGAGAGAAGAGCTTTCTGTGCTGTAGGAACAGTTGTGTCCAAAAGGTAGGATTGCAGAGAACAGGGCAGGTTCTGAGAAGACCCACACAGTCTTGAGCTTAGAGCAGGTTGACTCAGCCTGGAGAGATGGGAGGAGAAAAGAGTGCTAGGGCCTTGCTTACAGAGAGGTAGGTCAGGGGTCCAAGTACCACTTTGAAGCCAGCAGAGGTCTCCAAGGAGAGGAATGGCTTTATTACTTTGTAGGTTGGTGGCTTTGGCAGCAGAGTGGAGGAGGCTGAAGAGGGAAGCAACTCAGACCCTATTAGGAGCTCTGTACCGGTGTGTGGAGGCCACCAGGCTCTGACCGCGGGCACTGGCAGTGGGAGCAGCATGGAGGAGGCAGATTCTGGCAGCTTCTGGGAGAATGTTGGGAAATGCCTGGGCTTCTGAGCCCAGCAGACCTGGGTTCAAATCTTGACTCTGCCACTCACTAGCTTGTGAGATCTCAGTGTCTGTGTGCCTTAGTTTCCTGAGCAATACAGTGGGCGTGCATGACTCCTACCTTACAGGCCGTTGGGGGACATTGATTGAGCACTTCCTGGGGCCTTCTAAGGCTTTGCGTGTATTAGCTCTCTTACTCTTTCTACCCTGGGAGGTGCCTGGTGAATTAGGTACTGTGATCGTCAATATTTGACACATGAAGAGACTGAAGTTCAAAGAGGTTATAGAACTTGCCCGAGATCACATTGGATTCGGGGTGCTGGGGAGTGGCCCACACTGTTAGCCACTCTGCTTAAAATACCTGTGACAGAGAATAACTAACTGGGGAGGAGCTGGAGACAGCCCTTTGAAGAGATGACAGCTGAGCTGAGACCTGATGTGTGAGAATGCCCCAGGCATCTTGTGAAGAGCAGGGGCAGAGCCTGGCAGAGAAAAAGCTTTCCAAGGAGAGAATGGAGATCAGTGTGCCTGGAGCAGAGTGAGCCAAAGAGAGGGGAGCAGGGACTCAGGGGACAGGGAGTGAAGGGCGGAGGACAGACCGCTGGTGTATCCCATAACCTTGGGGGTTGTGGTAAAGGCTTGGATTTTATTCCGAGAGGAGTGGGAAGTCACTTGGGAAGTTTTAATGGTATTTACGTGATCTGTTGGAGGATTTCGAAGAATCACTCTGGCAGTCGTGTGGAAGGGATTGTCAACCATGTGGGAGACTTTCTTCCACAGTCCATAGGAAAGGTGCTGGTGACAGGCTTTACAGTGGCGGGCTGGACACTGGAGAGAAATGGACAGAGGTGTTAGAGGAGAGCTGATCGGACCTGCTGGTGGCCTGGGTGTGATGAGGGAAAGAAGAGTCGGGGTGTTGTGTGGGTTTTTAGTTTGAGAAGATGAGCAGAGTCATTTACCCAAAAGGGGGAAGATTTTGGGGGGCAGGGAACAGGGCAGGGTGGAAGGCAAAGCTCTCTTGGACGTGCTTGTTTGATTTGAGATGTATGAAAGACATCCAGATGGCAGTGTCTTAATAGGGAGGGAGTTGGATTTGTGAGTCTAGACAGAGCTCGGGAGCCGTCTGGGCTAGAGATAGAAATGTGGGAGTCATTGGCATGTAGAAGTTTGGGTGCGTGGGAGAAGGGAGACGCACAGGGTACTGCAAAGGTGAAATGCTTTGCTACGGTGCTCAAGTTTTGCTGTTGGGCACAGGCCTCAAAATGGGGAGGGCAGCACCAAAGTAACTGTTCAGGACAGGCTTTGGCCAGAGGGCCTTCAGTCTGCATGGGACTGTGAAGGTTCTGCACACATGTGCTCATGTGTCCATGTGCTTAAACCCAGTCCTTCCTACGCTGCTGGCCTGGGGTCTCCAAAATACATGACGGCCTTGGTGTGGGTGCCGGGCCACTCACTGATTGGAAGGTTAGGGTGACCTGAAACCTGAGAAAGATTTAGGGCTTACACATGATAAAATCCATTCTTTCAAATTAGGTCAGAGTCCATGGGGTCAAGTACAGTTTTAAAACTTTCATTGTATTTCATATAATGGTTTAAGTTGTATATTTAAAGAAAATTTTGTAAACTTTTTTAAAAATTCAGTAGGAACTCATTTTAACTCAATAGGAACTCTGTTTTCCGTCATAAATGAAGCTTTTCCCTTCTTGCATTTGGGCAACTTCCATGTGTTAATTTGTAGATGGGCTGATTGTGAACTTACACTTGGAAAGTATTCAGAAACATACATACTGTCGCTCAGAAAAATTATTTCATTTTCTCTGTTACCACAACATTCCACACGCTGTTCCTGTTGCTAAGGCCTCTGGAATGTCCTAATTCAGAAAAAGGATATAAACTCCTTTTTTTCCCCCAAAGAAGACATTTTATTTAAATTATTTTGTATCCTTTAGCTTACGTCCAAATATGGATATCTGAAAGTAAAGAATTCAGAAAGCTAAAATTAAAGTTGCTTTAGGTTCTCCGAACAGGAACTTGATTTCATAGGGTAGCATGAAGTGCGTTTAAATGTACCATGTTTTTTTCCACAGGGATTGTGTATGTGTGTGTGGGGGGGGGGGGTGGGTGTGCGTGGAATTGAGGTCACAGATGGTGCAAAAACCTCAGTTTGAGTCCTGGTTGTACTTTTTTGCTGGGTGAAATTAGACAAGTTCTTGTCTCCATCGGTAAAATGAAGATTATATTGAAGGATAAACCTTATGAAAAGTGCTTAGCTGAGAACCTGGCACAGAGTGGTCTCTCAGAGAATGCCAACTGTTTATCATTATGATTATCATCTTTATTGTCATCAATTGCAAATAATTATAAGTTATTGAGGAAATTGAACCTTTTTACAGAAGTATAAATTCTTGGTCCCTCACAGAATGACCCCTACTCACTTAGTTTTATTAGTATTTCTGAGTCTCACAAAAGGATCAAAGGAATCAGAACAAAAAAAGAACAGTTTTCTACATAAACATCATTGTGGCCAGTTAAATTTTTATTATTTGCAAGGATTTATACAGTTTTTAATTTTTTACAATTGGCTTATTTATAAAGGGGTGGGAAGCTAGTCCCCAGCAATATCTGGTATCTGGCAAAGTGACATATTTTAAACAGCATGGCTTGTAATAGAGTGCTGTGAGAAATCACACAAACCAGGCACATTGCCGAGGCCTAAGTCTAAACTGAGACCACTTAATTTAATACTTTAACTACTGTTTAATTAATAAAACTGATCAAGTTGATTTCATGAATGAAACTGTTGATTTGATGTGTATAGGCATTTCATACTTTTCAGCTGTAAGTTATGAATGTTTTGCCATTTCTGTAATTCATACTTAATTGTCCTGTGTCAGAATGATTTAGCATAGGGATATATGGAACTTAAAGTAAACTACTTTAAATTTTTATTTTTAAAACTGAAATGTTGGGACTTTCCTGACAGTCTGGTGGTTAAGACTCTGCGCTTCCAATGCAGGGGGGAGTGGGTTCAATCCCTGATTGGGGAACTAAGATCTTACGTGCCACGGGGCATGGCCAAAAAAAGAAAGAAAAAAGGAAATGTCATGTCAAACTGTAGCCATTGAAAATGGCTTATTACTTGTTGATCATTGCATGGATATAACCTTTCCCCTTCTCCCACATGTACTATTTTTAACTCAATGTGGGCATGCTTTCCAGGAAAATAGCACATTGTTTGGCTCTTATTTTTCGTGAAATTGTTAAGCTTAGTCACAGAAGTCAGCAGTCTGTTAGAAACTTCTTCTGTTGTCTTATCAGTTTATTCCGTCAAAGGTGTTCAGCCCTGACATTCAACTTGTTGGAGTTGGAATCTGGAAGGAATTTCTAGAAATCATATTCCTTCGGTCTTCAAGGGACCAAATTCAACCCATTGTTGTGAGTCAGAATCAAATCTCAGCTATTGACTTAGACAAAGTAGTTCACCTTTCTGTGAATCAGTTTACTCCTCTCCAGAGCAGGGTTATAATGGTATCTACCCAAGTAGTTGTGAGGATAAAATGAGATCGGAGCACGTAGAACCTGCTCAGTGCTGCTGCTGCATCCCGGAATCCTGTTGGTCCCTGGTATATTTCAGGTTCACAGCTAGCTATCTGTGCAGTTCAGTGTAATAGAAACTGTTTAAGAAAATCTGACCTATAGCTGTGTGTAGATATTATTAGATCCCTAATTTGACATTTTAGAGATTATCATCACTTTACATCACCTCGGGGCATTTTCTGTTTCCTTTAAAACCACCAAGCCCACCCAAGCTGGAGAAAGTGTGAAATTAAATCTTAACAGGAAAGAAAGCAGATGCTAATCAGCTTTTTGGATCTTTCTTCCCTCTTTAAACTTGGTATTTGGTCTACTAAAATATTTGCCTAATTGAAATGTGCTAATTATCCATTCATTGCAGATGTTCTAAATAGTGCTTATAGTGTAAAATGCCAAGTCTGAAATATTTAAAAGATTTAGATTCTGGATTTGAACTGTTAGCTCTGTTCCCTGGATTGTTACTAATAATTAATTGTCCAGTTAGGACTTTTTAGTTAACCATATATTACCAGGTATCAAGTTACTGTACTTCGTTTTCACGTATATGCAGATAGTCTAGTTTTACATTTGTATTTTAATTAACTTCTTAGTACAAAAAAAATCCAACTTGTATCTTGCCCTATTCTGGTAACTGAACTGAGATTAATGTGTGAAATGTTGTGCTTGTACTGAGGTTCTTTCTGTCCAGTGGCATCAGTGTGCAAGCAAAGGACTAGAGGTTAGTTGTGACCTGAAGAAAAAAAAGTACGAAAATCATTTTCTTTGTATTACATGCTGACAAAACCAGCAGTTTTACTCTTCAGTGAAACCTCTGCTTCCTTTCTTAATGGTTGCATAGAACGCAGAGACCAGATGGCTGGAATAGAATGCATAGTTAACCAAACAAAACCATTAGATGCTACAGCTTTGTGAATTGCTAGGCATTTTATGTGGTTGCAGATTCTTCCTCATAACCCTTGGTAGAGTTCATCTAAAGTTGCTTTATTGTGTGAATGTATTCATTGTTCGCATTTTAAAAGATTTGTCTGGTTTACCTCATACTAATGATTTCTCGTGCATTTTATTTTAACACTTTATAACGGTGTTTCTGTAAGCCTGATTTGATTTCTCTGTTTTAATAGTCATGGTGTGTCACATCAGTTACTTTTAAACTGGAACAACTTTTATCCTGTGTACTTTATCATAAGGCAGCTCCTTTAGAAAGTGTTGCCACCCCAGATGGTTTCATATTAACAGGAACCACATGAGTGAGTGATGCTCTCTTTCTTTATTGCAGACATGCCAATATTTGGTCTCTGTCCAGCCCACGATGATTTCTACTTGGTGGTGTGTAACGACTGTAATCAGGTTGTCAAACCGCAGGCATTTCAATCACATTATGGTAAGTGCTTAACCATTTAAAAATCATTATTAGAGGGTAAGAGGTAGAGCAGTATTAAACCAGTGACAGCATGGGTAGGCTATAATACCCCTCCCCCTGTCAGGAAGTAGGTTTTCTAATTCATTGAATGGGTTAATGCCTATCAGATGTTGGGTATTTTCTGAATTTTCTTGAAAGGGATGTGCATTTTCTGATTTTTATTAAAATTAGGGAAAAAGTGTACTTTATAAAATCTTTGTTGAAATATTGCATCAGTGTAGTAAAAGGTTTGTTTCCTTCTAGATCCCACGGTTGTGAATTCAGTGGTTGGTAAAATTATATATACACACACAGAGTATAGAGGCATGGCTTTTTTAAAGGAAATGTGATTTTGAAATGTCCAAGTTCAGTAGTTCTAAATGTATCTTGATGTTGTAATTTGTGAATGTGATGAAGCTATGCTATCTTGCCCCATCAAAATGCGCATGTACTTAGAATGAAGCATTGTGACTTCAGGAGTTTCATGAACCTCTGAGCTGTCCCTGTTCTTTTAGGCTCCAAGCCTGTTGTTATCTGATGTCAATCATGTGAGAATCCAAATAAGCTTGTTTTTCCATTGTCATAATGCTGCCTAAAGTGTTTTAAAAAAATTCCGATCATAAAACTTAATTTTATATCCAGTTAGATTCAGTAACAACTCGAAAGTATTTGAGTGCCCACCTTGTTTCAGGCATTGGGGATGTGGTATCATTCCTACCTCCGTGGAGTTTAAAATCTAGCTGGAGAGAAAGGCAAAACTAACGAGACACATTTTTTTAAATGACTGCAAGTTGTTTTGTCATTGTCCTCATGACTACAAATGCAAGCTTGAGACAGGGAAGAACAACAGGGTCTTTCTGTAATAGCGTGTTCAAGCAAAGCCTCTAAGGAGGTGACCCTGGGGACCTGAGCCCTAAGTGATGAGAGGGAGCCACCCATGTGGCGATCTGGAATAAAAGCATTTGATACAGAGGGTAGAGCCGGTGCCCAGACTTGAAGAAGGCTAGTGAAGTTGGTGAGGGAAGTAGAGACTTGGGAAGTCAGACCTTTTGAACCAGGACCCTGTTCATGTACAGGCTTGTAGGCCAGAGGAAGAAGCCGCTTGGGGGCATTGGAAAGTTTATGTAAGGGAGTAACACAGGACCACCTCACTGGTTGACTTGCTGAGTGTAGACTGTGGGAGAAGGGTAGAAGCAGGGAGAATGGTTCAGAGGTGAAGATGATAATAGACTAAGGCTAAGTGGGGGAGTAGAGCTGGGGACACAGCCTAGCTAGCTTTGAACCTACAGGGCTTTCTGTCGGGCTGGATGCAGTTGTAAGAGTCAGTGTCATAATCAACATCCCACCTCTTACCCCAAGGAATCTTTTTTGTAATTATAAAAAGTTCTTTGAGTTTGTGGTTCTCAGTGAGGCCTGGGAGTAGGCACCAGAGTGAGTACAAAGCTGAATAAGATACTGTCTCCTTGCTGAAGACTCTTAAGTGGCCAGTATCAGAAAAGGCAGTTAGTTGCCAAGTATTTTGGAGTTAAGGATTCTGAAGCCAGACTAGACTGGATTTAAATCTAAACTTGCAAGAACCATAGGTTAATTCTTTGTCTTGAGCAAGTTTTTCCAACCTTGGCTTCCTTTGTTATAATGTGGGGACAGTAATAGCAACCTCACTGGTTTCCAGAGAGGATGAAATGAAACAGCATGGTGAAGCCCCTCATGCAGTGCCTGACAGTTGATAGGTATGAGAGAGAAAAAAGGGTACAGCCGTAGATACAGGAGGATGTGGCGAAAGTCATAAAACAGTCCAAGTTCTTAAGAATAAGGAGGGGCACAGATTGCTTCTCGCACAGTAACTCAGAGCAGGCTTCTTAAAGGAAACAGCCTTCACATTAGGCTATTCGGAAGAGCAGAATGGATTGTTTTTCCCATGTGCACATTTTTTCCCGTCAATTTTTAGGTGTGTAATACATACATGTCCATTGTGGAAAATGCAGAAAATACTTTAAAAAAATCAACTATAATACCCTAAAGTTGGAAGTGTTTTGATGGATGGACAGGGCTGCCACATACAGCTGCACAGCTTGTGCACTGAACAGCCATGTTTGGTGGCTCCAGGTTGGCAGCAGGGATGATGGGAGCAAGTGCAGAGGCAGGAAATTCCAGGCTGTCTGGAATGTACTCCACGGAGTCTCCATTGGCCGGAGCTGGTGTACCCATGTGTGGAAAAGCTGTGTGCAAAGGCAGGCTGGGGCTGCTCAGAGAGACTCAGTGCCATCAGACACCCCTGGCCTTGATATGTCGGTGGGGACCTATTGCAGGTTTTTTAGCACCTGAGTGATGTGACTTAGTGATGCTCTAGAGAATGGGCAAAGTGGATTAGAAAGGAGTGTGAAAACAGCTGCTGTTTGTACCAAGGCACACTTAAAGGTGTTACCTCTTGCAGGACTTCCTGAGGCAGAAGGGGGCCCTCTTGGTCCCCTCTTCCAGAAGCACTTCACTCAGTTACATACAGCACGTTTCATGGAGATGATTTTATTTCTCTCCCTCTGTCTCTCTCATAGAATGTCTGTGTATTGGGGGCGGGGTGTGGGTGAGGGGAGGGAGTGTCTTAAAATCATATTTCTGCTCTTTTTATCTACCAATATGTAGCATACACAGTGTCTGCTAATAAGGTACTTGTTCAGTGACAAAGCAATCGTGGTAACTTCCAAAGTAGAAGAAGGTGTGGTGTGAATGCAGGATTTACATACATAATCCAGTGCCTTTTGTCAGCCAGGCAGGAAATGCAACTGATAAAGGCCCCTGGGTGGGGACTTTGGACCCTCTTGTGGCAAGGGAAATTTAAAGCTGTAAGAAAGAAGAGAGTCTGGCAGAAGGATGAGGGTCAGGTGCTGAGAGAGGGATTCAGCTGGGAAGTGTAGAAGGAGGTCCCTCTTTGGGAGCAGCAGCCAAGGAGAAGGCTGATGGAAAAAACAGGAGGTTGGGAGATGGATAGTTGTGTGGGCTTGGGGGCAACTCCACGCAGTGGAGGAAGGCACCATGTGATGGCTCTCGGCTGGTTTGGGAGTAACATCTTACTCACCTAGAAAGGAGAGGCAGTCAGGGGACCAGGACCAAGAACCATTCCCAATGTTGCCAGTGTCTCTTCTGTGTTTGGGGTGAGGGGCTGTAACAGGAAGAAGTATTTGGAACCCGTTCTTCTTTGTTGTCATTCCAGAAGGCTTATCACTACATGTTTGTTTTCCAGAGTTAACACCAAAAGACCAAAAATGTTTTTGAAATTGAAGAAATTTCTGCAATCTGTTTATGACTATATTAGGAAGAACTCATACCTGCTAAAGGAGAGATTCTACTGTCTTATCTTTTTTTTTTTTGCGGTACGCGGGCCTCTCACTGTTGTGGCCTCTCCCGTTGCGGAGCACAGGCTCCGGACGCGCAGGCTCAGCGGCCATGGCTCACGGGCTCAGCCGCTCCGCGGCATGTGGGATCTTCCCAGACCGGGGCACGAACCCGTGTCTCCTGCCATCGGCAGGCGGACTCTCAACCACTGCGCCACCAGGGAAGCCCTGTCTTATCTTTTGATGAAATTGGTGAAAATGTGTGGGTGGGCAGTCTTCTGTGAATTCATGTATTACTGATATTCATCTGTGACTTTTATGAACAAATGAGCAGTTGCTACAAAATTCAGCAGGCGGTTCCTTTAAAACCACTGCTGCCTGGCAGTGACAGGGAGGGAGCTACAATGGCAGCAAGGCTTATAACTCAGTTCATGTTGGTGGTAAATGTTATTCTGAATTGGTGAGGAGGTTATTACCCATAGTAGCGAGAGACCTACAGACATACCTCACTTGTGCTTTGATTTATTGTTCTTCGCAGATAGTGCATCTTTTACAAATTGAAAGTTGGGGGCAACCCAGCATCAAGCACATTTGTTGGTGCCGTTTTTCCAGTAGCATTTGCTGGCTTCATGTCTCTGTGTCACATTTTGGGAATTCTTGAAACATTTCATACTTTTTCTTTGTTACTATGTTTGTTATCATGATCTTTGATCAGTGATTATTGTTGGGACTACAACTTGCTAAAGGCTCAGATGATGGTTAGCATTTTTTAGAAATAAAGGGTTTTTTTTTAAATAAAGTATTTTTAAATTAAGGTATATACATTCTTTCAAGTCATAATGCTATTGCACACTTAATGGGCTACGGTATAGTGTAAACATAACTAAGTATTGGGAAACCAAAGAATTCGTGTGACCTGCTTTATTGCGATATTCACTTTATTGCGGTGGTCTTGAACCACACCTGCAGTGTACTATCTGTGGAGTGTGCCAGTACTCCTTTGCTAGCCGAGCTGCCTCTTTGGGAGTTGACTATTAAGCAGGATTTCCACTGGAGCAATGATGGTGAGTGATTGTAGTGTCATTTTGGCATTTCTAGTTTCATAGTCTGACTGTTCTTGTAGTATAGATGGCTTTCTTTCTTGGAAACTGCATAGTAATACCATGCTTTGTTTTAATGTTTTGAAATAGTCCAGGCTGCCTCATATTTCTCTTCAGTTATTCAGTATTTTTAGGAGTGAGATGTTTCTTCCTGCTAATTTTCAGATTTAAAAATATAATTGAATCAGTGGATCCCAAACCTGCTGTGCCTCCACATCAAAGGGGAGCTTCCTAAGTGGCCCCTTCCTACAGTCCACTGCAGACTAGCTGGCTGGGAGTCGCCGGGGACAGCACCCAGGAATCTGCATTCCACACAGCTCCCTAGGCTGATTCTGGCCCACAAGCTGGCCAGGATGCATTATGCTCACAGCAGATCCCCTCACTCGGTAGGGGCTGCTGCTTTGTATTCCTGTGCTTGGCATAGTGACTGGCGCAGATCAGCACTCCGAGATTCGTTGAGTCTAGCAAGGATGGCATGAAAGGAGGCCCCTGCTTTTTTTTAACTGATTTTAAACTTTCTGTATTATTTGCTAGAAGTCTCACATTTGCCTCTAAAACTTTACATATGAAAGAGGGCTGAGATGGTGACATTCCCTATGGCCAGAAGCACCTTTCTTTTGAGGTGGTGAACCAAGTTGGGAATCTGAGTTGATCATTCAGTAATAAGTGTGTTGGTCCTAAACTGGCTACTGAATAGCGTAAACTTTGTTTACTTTGTATTACAAAGTAAACTTTGTAAACTTTGTATTCCTGTGTACATGCCTTTACTCTGGATCTGAACAGGTAGGATCAGCTGATGACTTGTGGGGGGCCTGTGGGGTTCTGTGTTGAAAGAGCCTCGCAGGTGATTCTGAGAAGCTGTGTGTTTGCACTGCTCTGTGCTCTGCCGCTTCTCTTTGAATTTCCTTGTGAAGACTACGATAATTTCTCTCTTAGGCAGACATAGGCTGATCTTACCTAGGTGAAATAAATGAGTGATGTTAATTCAGCTTGGACAGGTGCTACGTTTAGCATCTCTATAATTAATTGAAACCTGCTCGAATGTCAGCTGTTGAAGTATTTTGCCTCTGATGAGTTAGGGTGACCTACTTTTTCACCTTGTGGCTCAGCCCGGAGTCCCTGAGCACATGTACCTCTGCTACCTTTTCCCAATTTCGATCCACCGAGTTCCATCTTTATGATTTGCTTATTTAATGCCACTTAATATTTTTTCTTTAAATCAAACCACTTCTATTTAAATAAATCTTTCACAAAGAAAACCTTACTAGAATCATCAACGGGAAAACTACTCTTCTTTGCCATAGATGGTAAGTGTGAAAATAAACACAGTGAAAAGATTAAATCCTTTGTTGCTGCTCTTGCCAATGCCATCACTGAACCTTGAAGCCTGCTCTCTTAGTTAAAAGCAAGACTAGCACGTTTTAGGCAAGTGTCATCCACAGAGTAGCGTGATGTTACCAGAAGACTTGAAAGAGATTTGGAAAGGGAGTAAGTTTTCACTTGAGATTTAATGTTATTAATGTTGAAGAGTGATAACCTACTCCATGTTTGGGGAAACACCAGCTCAAGCTGTTGGATTTGGTTTCCTCTGATGTTCAGGGAGCTGTCTCCTGAGGCCAACCCTAGCCTAGGAAATGCCTTACCGAGCAGTATTCTCAGATCTCATGTTGATCTGCAAAAGGATCACAGTTAAATACCCTTTGCCATTTATCCATCGGTATCACGTGTTGCGTGCCGTCCCATTGCTGTAAGTGAGGTGGGAGTCTGGGCTCGGTGTAAAACATCTGCCCCTCTCTCAGACCTTGCTTCACAGATGGGGATGTCATAAATATGGCTTTTTCATAGCTTTGTGAAGGTACCTTTAGCAGAAACACCTCTGCAATCTGAGAGCTTTCTCCGCTTGCAGATACTACAAATCCTGTAAAATTAACAGCCACATGTATTGCTTGGACTTAACGTTCCTTAAAGTGCACTGAGGTGGATTGGATTCTTTTAGGTGCCAGGATAAATTATATTTTTCTAAAATGTCATTTTCAGCAGAGGACGAGTAAACAGAAATTACTCATACTTTTTTGAGCTAATTAATTGGTTTCAAAGACGGTCAGTGTGAGAGCAAAATGAATCTTACTCTATGAGATCCCGTGGGCTGTTTCTGGTAAAAATGCCGATCCCATTGTTGACAACAATTTCACATAGTTGTGACCAATGATTGCCATCACATAATTAAGTTAATCTGCATCACAGAGCAGAGGTTTTGCTGTTTAATAAAGAACACCCTCTCCCTCTTGTCATCTGATTGACTTAGACATGGAAAGTAACATATTCAGGTATTTTGAATGAGTTGTTTTATTTGGTTATTAAGTAACTTTGATTTTGGATAAAGAAAAAAATGTTTCTTTTTTCTCTCCAGTTGTTAGCTAAATTTGGCCTCTACATTCTTATAATCTGGTTCTTATTCTACTTTGAAACTTTCAGTGATACTTAATCTTTTTAGGATTGGCATTCATTTAAAAGCCCACAGGCTAATGATAATTTGTACTTGATTCACAAAGTGTTTTTGCACACGTATTATCTTATTTCTTGTTCTTAGCAACCCACTGAATGGATGGTTTTATTCCCAGTTTACGGATCAAACTCCTAAATTAAATTTCATTCACACAGATAAAATGTCCGAGGCTGGGTTTTCTGTCTCCTTACATCTGTTTCTTTTGCATATAATAAGGATGTATAGAGTTAAAAGAAAATCTAGAGTAAATGTAATGAATTCCACATGTCACAAAACTGTCATTAATGACAGATGTTCTAGTTCAGGTAGAATTTTAAGTTTGCTTAGAGTGGCTGGGTCAGCATTGTAAAGCCATTACCTCAGAGAGGACATTTAGTAATTTGAAGACGTAATGGTAGTAGGTAGATATTTGATTTAGCATAGTCATTGGATTTCTCTTCAGCCCGTTCTACTTTATTTAACCCTAAATCATAGTAGTTATCCAAAGCCAAGCTACTCCTCTTTTTGTTACAGCCTCATAACATTTTCCAGCTTCTTTAGAGAATTGGTTGGCATATTTCTGCAGTCAGTATAAAGATTGAAATTTGTTGCAGAGCCAAAAATACTTCACTCTTTTACTTCAAAGACACACGCCAGGCCTTTCTCCAGCAGTCGGGGGCTGAGCCAGGGAAGGGAGCAAACCAGAGCAGGCACATCAAAACGTGAGCAATGTCAGGGTAGACGTTAGTTTAATTCTCGAAGGAAATTCCAAGTTAACTATTTGATCTAAGCTTCTTGTCACTGAACAGCATGATGTGAAATTAATGCAGTGAATTCAGTTCTTCTTTACCGCAAGCCAAATAGTGCTAATTAAAAATTTCAGATAACTTCAGCAGCATCAGATAAAGGATCAATGTAATTTTATCTTTTTTTTCTTAGTAATACAAAAGCAAATACATTTAAAATGGTGTTATTTGTAGGAGCAGCATTTTAATTGCTAGTTATAAAATGCATTGATTTTCCTTTATACTGAAATCTGGGCCTTTATTAATGTCTGTGCCTTTGCGTTTTTTTAAAAATCATAAACTGGAAATGAATAATATCATTCACATTTAACAAGTATTTATTGAGTACCTCCTGTCTAGGCATTGCTCTCCACTGAACTAGGAAAGCAGTGTCTTTGATTTCATGCAGCTTAGGGAGGGTAGAGCGATGAAAGATAGAAATCTTTCTAGGGTAGAAAGATGAAATCAAGTAAAATAAGATGATTTCAGGTAGTAATAAAGGCTTGGGATAGTGTGAGAGAATAACTGGGGCAAGGCACTTCTGGTAAGGCTAGTCAAAGAAAGCCGCTCTGAGGAGTTGATGCGTAAGGTCAGTGATGAAAAAGAGCTAGCCATTTGACGATCTGGAGGAGCAGTGTTCCACAAAGAGAAAATAGCAGGTGCAAAGATCCTGTGGGAGGGAATGACCTTGGCAGAGAGGCCAGTGAGGAGGTAGAAAAACAGTGTGCAGGGAGGAGAGGGGTCCAGGTTGAGGTTGGAGAAAGGGGTGCTGGCGCCAGATGGAAGGAACCAGGCTTGGCCAATGCAGGCCATGCAGAGTCACTGGAGGATTTTGAGCAAGGAAGTGTCTTGATGTGATTCATGGTTGCTCTGAGGAACATAGAGGGCAAGAGCGGAAGCAGGGAGACGGTTAGTGGGCTGTATTGCACTAGTCCAGGTGAGGGTGGGATTTGGAGAGAAAGCTTAAGTTGAAGGTGGTAGCAGCAGAGGCAGAGAGATGCGGATAGACTGGGAATCAGCACAGAAGTAGAAGGCCAGCAGGGGTGGCTGATGGACTGGGATTGAGTGATACGGGAGAAGAAGGGATGAGAAATGGCTCTTGGGGCTTTGGCCTCAGCAGCTGGATGGATTTACTTAGCTTGTAGATCATGGGGTTGTTCTTTCAATTTGTATATGGGCTTTTGTTTGTTTGTTTTGTTTTAATGAGGTGTACTGACCTGAATGAAAAGCCTTTGATGTATTATATTCATTCAGTCTTTAGACATTTTCTAGAGATTGTGGGGATAGAAAATAGTTATTGCAGTGATGCCAAACTTTGGGGTCATTTATTCTTTTGGGTTTTTGTTGGTTTTGTCTTTTTTGGTTTTTTTTTTTAGTGGAACAGTAATTTAGTCATGTAAGCCAGGAAACAAAGGGATGCTCTCATTTGGGTAATAGAAACTTATTGATTAAAAAGGAAAAACACATGTATTTGATTTTTTCATTATTAACATAGTAATGCACATTGTGAAAGAAAAACAGTAACCATCAGCAAGAGGTTAAATATGCGGTCAGAATAAGTAAATCTCCATCTTAACCTTTCAGGGGTACAGGTTGACATAAACTCTTGGGGTGTTTCTAGACCCTGGACAAAGGAATATTTAGCTGTGTATTTCTTGTTTTCTCACACACATGGAAAATTAGACTTATTATAAGTTCACTTTTTTAAACTTAGTGATCTAGCTTATTTTTCCATGTTAATGCACATTACTTCCTTCTTTTTAAAGATTGCCTATTATTGCACTTTCTTAATGTACTTAATTTAACCTGTCCCCTATTGGTGGACATGTAAATTGTTAGTGCTACATTATCACGTGCAGCGCTTTAAACCCATTCTTTTT
The DNA here is from genome assembly GCF_951394435.1 of Stenella coeruleoalba. NCBI lineage: Eukaryota > Metazoa > Chordata > Mammalia > Artiodactyla > Delphinidae > Stenella > Stenella coeruleoalba. Next base: position 79,182,821 of record NC_137156.1, read on the forward strand.
TTTCTTTTCTTTTTTTTTTTTTTTTTGCGGTACGCGGGCCTCTCACTGTTGTGGCCTCTCCCGTTGCGGAGCACAGGCTCTGGACGCGCAGGCTCAGTGGCCATGGCTCATGGGCACAGCCGCTCCGTGGCACGTGGGATCCTCCCGGACCGGGACGCGAACCCGTGTCCCCTGCATCGGCAGGCGGACCCCCAACCACTGCGCCACCAGGGAAGCCCTAAACCCATTCTTCTTTGGGAATGTCTGTCAGTATGTCAGTGTATTGATTTTCCACCTGGAGGCTGGTCAGAGCTGCCCTCCAGGTTAGTGCTACTGTGATTGAATGAACTACTTCAACAGGTCTGATTTGTGTCACCAGAATGAGGCAGTGAAAATGTGAGTTTCCAGCAGCATCAGTCATTCAATAAAAATTGTTAATGTTCGCCTGTGCTACTCTTGTCTGCTACATACAGAAATTATTAGGATGGATGTGCTTCAGATTTTAAAGGGGACATTTCAGGATATAAATCCATATTTTAGTTATATTTGCTGAAAGATGTTTTTCCTGACAGTCATTTCACAAGGCTAATTTGTGGGTTGGCTAGTTAAGATACACATACACCTGCTATGTCAACCCCGTTAAGCTGTGGTCTTATATCTGACCAGAAGAGGGAGTTTTTATCGCTTGGATATGCAGTAGCACCTACTTACTACCTGGCTGGGGTAGTTCCTCCCACGCACATGCTAGTTCAAACCCCTAAAACTGGTTTGGGGGAGGGGGCAATGGCTAAATATATCTGTTTCCTTCCTCATTCCTTATTGTGTGTATAGAAATTCCAGTCTTTAGGTTTACTTCTCTATTCTGTTTTTAAGACAACAGTTCTCAATTTGAACGTCAAAGCAATTGTATACGTTTTCCTCTTGTGTGTTTGAAAGTTAATAAAAAGAGAAATGGAGGAAGGTAATTACCTCAATTTAAAATACAAGCCATCAGCCCCTAATCACACATGATATAGTTCTTGATCTGTAGTCTCCTAGGGTGAAAAACTCCAGTATGAAATTTGTTTCATTACTTCTTATGCTTGATATTTTAAAAAGATTGCTGAAACTCCTACTATAGAAGATTTGTAGTGAGCTTTAGAAAATTCAGGTGTTGTTTCGCAAGAGTGGCTAATAGGCCTTTTTCTATGTTATTCTTACTGTGCTCAGTTGTGTTACTAGACTCTCAGTCTGTGTAGCCAAACAAATGAAATGGGTTCCACAGTCAGGATAAAGTGCTTTGATGTAATACCAGAATTTCATACTGTTTAAATTTTTCTTCCACTTTCTTCACAGTGCATTTTTTGTAACAAAAACTCAAGTGAGTTTCTTAGTGGATTTTTTGATTGATATGGGAATATATGAGATGCATACATCCGCCATATATACTTACATGGATACACAAATGTAGTAATCTCAAACATGCTATTTTCAGTTCAGCCTACTTCTTTCTTGTTTTTTTTAATGTTTATTTATTTATTTATTTTCTTATTAGTCACCCATCTTTCTTGTTTCTTTGGCGTTCACTCCCCACCTTCTCCAACTGTAACAGTCCTCCACTCTGTAATCCATCTATGTAACTAGGTACATTCTTAGTATGTAACTTAGTATACATCATTCTATATTTTTTCTCATGCTCATAACTCTTTACAGACACATGTAATCCCATGTTTCATTAGCAGGGGCTACTGGTCATAGTTTTACCCAAAAAAAGAAAAAAAAGGGATCCTGTTATGCATACTTCTGCTTCTTTTCCACTCAGCAATACAACATGGAGATCCACTCACATCCCAAGATAATACTAATCCCCTTTTTAAGGTGCGGCTGTGCGGTAGCTTCCTCAGCCAGACCCTCTGTCTGTGGACATTCACTTTGTCTCCTGCTTTTTGCCTCTATGAACAAAGCAGCAGTAGCCACCCTGCTACATAAGTCCTTAACTGCTGGTGGTTTTGTTTCTATGGGATAGAGTCTCAGGAAAGGATTCTGGGATCAAAAAGGGTATTTATTTGCATTGTTAATAGCTGCTACTATGTTGTTTTCCAAAAAGGCTCTCTACTAGCCACGTATGACAGTATCACCATCAGGAGTAGGTGTTTTATTTATTTTTCTAAACTTCCATTTCTTATTTTTCTAAAGCCTCTTACAGTGTTTTACACGCATATGCACAAGTGTGATTAATTGTAATTTGACTTTGAAGTCAGTTTCGCAAACAAGTGCAAACTTTTGTTTACTACCAGTGTAGCATGTGTCTTCTGAGTTTGAGTGATAGTTTGAGTAATGATACGAGGCAAAGAGATCTTTCAAAATGAGTGATGATTTTTAAAATATTCGTTTAAACAATTATAGGCAGTTTTCCTGGCACTTGTGGGAGATTTCTATTCATTCTATATGGAATTTGTCTTAGGGAAGAAATCTAGTTCTGTGAGGCTGAGAGTCCTCTCTGCAAAATGTGTAGTCTTCTAGAAGACAGTAATTTCTGTTGAGATCAGTTGCGGGGCCAGTGAAAAACTATTGCCAGTTTTATTTCTGATCTCATTATCCTCCTTGAATTTGGTGTGATTGGTCACCTTTTAACAGTGTTCACTTTGTGTATCAAATAATGACTGGGCCGAGGTCAGACTGTGGTTCACACAAAGCCTATGTAAATGAGGCTGTGAGGTTATACTTCATTTGCCTGCCTTTGAACAATCTGAACAGCTGAAAAGGGACACACACACGAAGTGTGGCAGAGCCCTGAAGAAGTGTCCACCAAACAGATCAGACGATGCCAGCCAGAGGGAGGCTGCTGCGTGCTGTTAGCCCCCAAGGTGAATTATCCCCTTTTAAACTTCATCTCCCACCTCTCCTAATCCTGTGTGAGCACCTAATGAGCACTGGATAATAACATAGCAGCATTTCTTGGTGAAGCTAATCTGATTCTGGATAGCAGGCTTCCCGGCCCACAGCTGAATGAATTGCTTGGTATTTCCAAGTTTGAAAATACTTTCTCCCCCTTTCAAGTGCTCCTTGGCAGCAGGTGAGGAATGTTAAAGCTCCTGTAAGTGCCAATTAAGGCCAATTATAACTCGGCCCGGCCTGCTGAGACAGTGAAGTGGAGTGAGTGGAGGCTTGTGCTGCTTGCTGTAAGCTGGAGAACTGGCTGCCGCTGGTGACAGGAACACAGGATTTCCCAACTGCCAACAGCTCGTTTGTTGTCCTGCAGAACACCAAATGACACCTCTGCTGGCTTCTCAGGTGTGGATTTAGGAAATCCCAAGATGTGTTGGGGACCTCACTAGTTTCTGTAACAGAAACCGCTGTCTTTCTTTTGGTCTTCCTTTGTTTTAAATGATGTCCACCATCCAGTTTCTCCTTCTTTCTCATCGTAATAGCTGACACTTATCGAGCATTTAAGATGTGCTGGGCACTGCATTACATGTGTCACCTCCTTTACTCCTCACCGAGGCCCTGTTAGAGGAGGCAGTATTACTGCTTCTCAGGGGAGGGCACAGACCCTGAGGGACAGAAGTCTCTTGCCCAAGGCTACACAACTAAAAGTGCTGAGGCTGTAGCCAAACCCAAGCCCTCGTGGCCCCTCCTAGCAGCTGCCGGTTTGCTTGTTTGCTGGGAGCGGGCTAATTCACAGAAGAATTTGTGTCAGTTCAGGACTCCCTTTGTGCAACCAGAGTAAAATTGATGAGTGCACACCATCCACACCACAGCCAATACCTATAATTTTTGGTCTGTAAGGCATGGATGTTATTCTACTAAAATGGTATTTTAGTCCGTAGTCTTTTTTTAGTCTGTAGTCTGTTTATTTTTTCGTAAGAAAAAAGAAATGTGACCATGTCCCCAGACCTAGGCACTGAAATATGATCCATCATTGGGAGATTTAATATCAATATAAACTTTATTTGGATAGGATATTGAGAAGTGGTTTGAAGAAAATAGTAATAATGCTTTCCAAGCAGAACAGGGTGGTATTTGGTTAAGTATTTTACTCAGGGTATTAAGAGCGGTATGTGTTTAAAAGTTCAGTCTGAGCTTTATATGCCCAGTTGTTGTGTATTTGTTTTTATTCTTATTGTACAAATTTTAATTTTTCTGGTTTGCACTATCATTCATCCCTTCTTTGATACAGATCTTAAAGATAAATTCGGATTGTTTCTTTCTTGTTTATATATGAAATTAAGTGTAGACGTATGTTTGTAGCATTTACGAAGATTTGCTGAAGCTCATCCTGAAGTTCCTCCAGGTTACAGAAAGACGTCCTTTCCAAAATTGTCTTGGGTTGGCTGGTTCTCGTAAGGATTGTTTTCCCCACTAGCACCATCACCATCTACAAAAGGGAACATTAGAAAGGCAAGCGTTTGTGCTGGGAAACTGGCAAGGAATCTGGTGTCCAGGCTGAGGGGTGCAGTGATGTGAAGCTGAGGCTTAGTCTGAGTCAGGTCCTCTTATCCCAGTTCAGTTCTGCCATTGATGGTGTCAGGGAGACTCCTCAGCTCCCCCTTGGTGAGGGCGAGGGCAGGTGGATGCAGGGAATGATGCTAAAAAACTTTCTGCAATCAGGTAGTATGGCAATAGAATGTTTTTTTCTCCTGCTAGCTTAAGAAACCCGTCAGTGAGTTAACCTAAATGTCTTATTTTTGCTAATTAACTTTGGAAAGATTTGCTCATCCTGTGCTTCTAGTCCCGCTGATGGCTCTTTCCTTGTGTTCTTCTGTCTTTTAAGAACCACCATAGTTTTGCATTGTTTGAACCGGAAATCTGGTGGGGGGTCGGGGGAGGGTTTCAGAAAGCCCTCTAGATCTTAATATTGCTGCTGTGGTTAGGGTCTGAATGCTTGCTGTGAAAATAAAGCAGTGTGGCTACTACTCTTTTGTTTTACAGTAAATGTAGAATTTGTGTCTGGTCTAATAGAAGCCATTTCCTATGCCTCACAACTCTTTACCACCCCTTCCAGGCCAAATCTTTTCCACACATGTAATTCATGACTTTGTGCCAAATAGTCTGTGTTGGGTGATGGTATTTTGTAGAGGAATTTACCCCCTCCTTTTGACATTTAAAAGTGTTCATTCTGAACTATCAGGCATCTGAGTCTGTTTATGTGTGCAGCCTTTATTATCATAAAATTCAGATCTGTTGGCTGCTTTTTTCCACGTCTATTTGATAGTAAGATTTGGCGATTGACAAGATTGGGGAGTAGTGACGCAGGGAGTGTAATAGGGCTGAAGACAGACAAACAGCTAAACCAGGAAGGCCTGGTTTACAAAGAGCCACTTAGAGAAGTTTTGGGATTAAAAGTCTAAAAGCTCCCCAGCTTTAGTCGGTCATCCAGTGGTTGAACTCTGGACAATAAGGTGTATATTTTTTCTGAAATGAGACTGTTTTACAAACATGCACAGAAAATGGGTTAAGATTTTTCTTAACTAGATTTAAGGAAAAGTGTGCTTAGGTATAACAGACTTCTGTTGTTTTAAAGTATAGATCGTGGGGAAATAGAATGTGGAGAAAGACTGCTGATATTTGTAAAAATGTATAACATTAAAACTTGTAGGTTTGTCCAGGCTTAAAGTGTAGATATATAACGAATCAAGTACATTTTCTAATATACCTGGTAATAGTTGTCATTTTACTCACTCAGGAAAATCAGGTGTGAGTAATTTACATTCTAATTCTAGCAGGTTAAATTTATAAATTCCATCTCCCTCAGTTTTGGCCAGCTGCCTTTCAAAGAGAAGGATTCATTTACACCAGCCAGGACGCCTTGTATGACCATATTAGATGAAATTAGACTCCACCCCTTGTTTTCTGTTGATCTGCCAGGACCTTTGTAATTCAAGTGCTTTTTACAGTAGTAGCAAATGTTACATAAGACCAAACATGGAGCATATTTGGAGTTGGTGGGCAGACTCAAATCATGATGCAAGCCTGCAGTAGCAAGTGTGCAATGAAGCACAACCAAATTATGTGAATGGAAGGTAACAAGAAGCCTCTTCAGAACAGCCCTTCCTCCGCACGGGGGCTGAAAGCTCCACCGGGTAAGTTTTCCGAGGCAGTTTTCCGAGGCTGGACTTGGCCCGGGGCCCAGTTCTGGACGAGCTTGCGGAAGGTGGGCTAGGTCTTTGGGAACAGGACAGAGACCCACGCAGAGCCGAGTGTGGCAAGCTGGCGCAGGCCCCCTTCCTCTGGTGGCCGTCCTGCCCCGCCAGCAGGCCCGGAGCACTTCGTGGCTGAAGTGGTGGAGAGAGTGCGCTCTGCAGACCCGTGGAGCAGGGGGGTAATCGCAGCTAGAGGGATTAGCTGCTGCCGGCCGTCCACAGGAGCCATGCTGAAATGTCATTTGAGTGATCTGGCCAAAGGTCAAACGCAGGCAGGAGTTGAGTTTGCTGTTAACTCCAACAAAATGCTGAGGTTTGCACCAAACGGTGCCCATATCTCAAAACAGGGAGAGCAGTGGTTACATCGCTCTCTAAAAATGGACGAACGTTGTAACACGCTTTAACTGTTTGTTTTTTATCTCACTTGTGGTGAGTGAGGTTTCATGACAGGCAGTTCACCGTGTTTCCTGTAGAACGTGTTTGAAAGCTGTTTTGTCGGATACTTCAAATCCACAGCAAAGTTTCAAGCAGAACACTGTGTCAAGAGGAAGAACAACTTCAGAATACAAACAGTAACCCTGGGAAGTCATTCAGTAACTTAAATTGAGTGTATAAAAATTTAATTACTGACTGACTGCCAGAAAAGACTATTCTTTTTCGGTTGTGTTATTAAGGTAGCCAGTACAGCCAAGCAGATTCTTCCTGGGTGGGTTGGGCGGCTGTTCTCAAAGTTACCTTAACTCTCTCATGCCTCGTCTGCAAGCAGGAAGTGAGGTGACAGTTGAGATCTTTAGTTTTCACTGGATTCACCTTTAATGCCTCCTGCAGTAATGTGCTTGACCGGATGGTTCTCATTGAGGCTGAAATTTAGCTACTGGTTTGCAGAACTTTAAATACAAACAGATTTTCAAACCTTTATTCAAATTGCTGTTTAATGCCCTAAAATTGATTTTTCTAAGAACTCTTATTTCTCGTCAGGCAGTTTTAGTGTTGCTGTTTCTGGTTTCATTTTTGCATATCGCTTTTGGTGTTGATTAGTTGACAGCCCCATCCTGTAGGTGGGGCAGACGCTGTTTTCTGTCTTCAGAAAAAATAAACACGTGCTGCAGACTCCTCGTTGGCATTGTTACGTCATGAATCACCCATTCCTTATTAACAGAGCGCTTAATGAGGAGACTTTAAGGGCTGTGTTGTGAGTTTGGGGTTTTTGTTATTCCCAGGTTCACGGTCTTTTCACCCCTTCCCCACCTTCCTCCCAATAAAGTGAAATATAAAGGCCACAAAACTATTGGGAAACAGCAATAAGGATGTGGCTTACAGACTAGCGCAGCACTCTGAAGCAGATGGTGCTGTCATTCCGTTGCACCTTGGACTTGCTGCTCCTCTTGGCCTCAGAGGACAGTGCTCCCTGAGGGGATTCCTGCACAGAAGTTTTCGTTTTAAAAAACAAAGGAACAGAACAAAAACAGAGAACTCCTCTAGTTTGAGTTCTGCCAGGTTTCTTTTCATTTTCTCTCTCTCCCCTACCCTTTGTGTGTGTGTTAAAACTGGATTGGAGTGGTAAAGGCATAGCTTGTTTTTCTTAATACTTTTTGCATTTTGATGATAGCCTTGTATCTTTCATTAGAGAAAAACTGGGAACCAGACCCAAAACGTGACTAGAGAGGTACTTGCGTAAGGACTGAGGATGTCGATGCTTGACCTGTGCAAGGTGTTCACAAATTGGAAGGCTAAACTTAAAATGATAGATCGCTAAACGTATGGGATGCTTTTTCCTCCAGCAGATAAAGGATTAAAGCAAAAGTAAGTGGAGACTGATGGAGTTTTGGTTTTGGCTTTTGGTTTCTTCTCACATGTTGATACCTGAGGCGTGCCGACATTTCAAGTCAATGGGAGCGAATTCGGGGGAGATGCTGTGCATCGCTCAGACCTGCGATCCTGTTTGTTTCAGGCAGGGTGAGTGCTTGCTGTACTCTGCCAGTATCATTTGGGTAACAGTGTGTGTCCTGAGGACGGCGGAGAGAGCTGCTTGTGACTGTTAGCAAAGTGGAAGTGTCAGCCAGCATGTCGTTCATTGCATGATATCCTGTAGCCAGAAATGGTGACGGCAACATCACAGGGGTGGCATAGTTTGGTGGCTGTGTTTTGCTCAAGACGGTAACAGCCTTTTCCCCAAAGTTGTATTTGCTAAAAACATCTGTGTGTGTCTGTCTGAAATCATGATGATAACTCTCAGTTCGAAGTCTGCACCTTGAACAGGATAGGAAGGGCCCCCTTAAGGAAATGAACTCTTATTCAGACCATTCAATGTTCCTTAAACAAGATGCCTTATGACAACGATTATGAAGAAATGATATTCTCCCAACGGAGGTGATCAGTTGTTATACCATCCAGTATCCCCTCTTTTTCTCTATCATTCCATCTCCTTTAATAAAGTATTTGGAATTTTTAAAAGCCATTTTTTCCTAATGTTTGTACAGACCTACAAGTTGAGACAGCAGGGGAGGGCTACCTCCAGATATTCAGTAAGGTTTTCATATTTCTCACATACTTGAAAGCAAAGTTCAGAAAGAACAGTCCCCATGGGAAGAATTCCTGGCAAGAGGATTATCTGAGGTTGCCATATTTGTGGTCCTTTCTTAGCAACATTATTTACAATCCATTCACGCCTGTCCCTTCCCCCACCGGAGTTGGAGTCATTCTCCCTTGTAATCTGCCCTTTGTGATCTGTTCTCTTTCATCAGCTAGTGTGAATGGGAATGCTGCAGTGCCGCCCTGCCCAGAGACGTGGAAATGCCAAGGGACCTGGAATACTTTAGTGGGGCTTTTATTTCCGTCATAAAGCACTGACTTCAAGAGCTTGATAATTTGATTATAGACCTTGGCGAAAAGTTGTTTCAAGTGGCCCAAGTGCTGTAAATGACTCTCTCTTCTGCACTTTCCCCTCGTGTTTTAATTTAAAAACATTCTGCGTTAGGGGGAGGAGAAATGCATTTGGCAGAAGTCGCAGTTGGAGACTAATTTGTTAGGGCAGCCAGTGTTGAAATCATCCTTTTCAGTTAAATCTCTCTAGTGGAAATGATGCCGAGTGCTTTGTGTAAAGACTTTTTTTTTTCTTCCTCACTGTTTTCCAGTGCCATTTGTAACCCACCTAAGCATGCTCTGAGGCTGCCTCGCGGCTCTGGTTTTGGCTTTTGGTGAACTGTCCTTTGAGGCACTGTGTGTCAGAGGTCAGTTCTGGATTCCACAACTTGAGATTTGAATGTTTCGGGACAGTCCCACAGATTTGCTTCCTTTTTAGCATCAGACCACGCTTTGCTTGCTCTGGAGTAGTCCGGTCGAGTCCCTGGGGACCCTCCAGAAATTGGATCAAAGAAAAAGCAGATATAGGATTAAAAAAGAATATGTAATGACAAGGAGTGGAGTTGGATTGTGTTTGCTGGTGAGACACGTGAAAGTGCTTTTAGAAAAGAATAAGAACGTTTACAGGGAGAAGTTGACAGTGAGAGTAGTGAGGAGACACTATTAAATGCTTTATGTCCACACATAGTCCACAGTGTGACTTTAAAAGTGTGCCAAGGGGCTCCCCTGGTGGCGCGGTGGTTGAGAGTCCACCTGCCGATGCAGGGGACGCGGGTTCGTGCCCCGGGCCGGGAAGATCCCACATGCCGCGGAGCGGCTGGGCCCGTGGGCCGTGGCCGCTGAGCCTGCGCGTCCGGAGCACAGGCTCCGCAACGGGAGAGGCCACAGCTGTGAGAGGCCTGCGTACCGCAAAAACAAACAAACAAACAACCTTGGCACACTTTTTTTTTTTTTTTTTTCGGTACGCGGGCCTGTCACTGCTGTGGCCTCTCCCGTTGCGGAGCACAGGCTCCGGACGCGCAGGCTCAGCGGCCACGGCCCACGGGCCCAGCCGCTCCGCGGCATGTGGGATCTTCCCGGCCCGGGGCACGAACCCGCGTCCCCTGCATCGGCAGGTGGACTCTGAACCACCGCGCCACCAGGGAAGTCCCAAGGATTTTTTTGTAATAGTTATTAAGAAAAAAAATAGATGTGTCCACCCAAAGTGTGGTTTCACAGATACTGCTTAGCATAATGCTGAATTGGGTATGCCTGGTCAGTCACTGAATTTTATGTATATTATATATATATATACACACACAGACACACACATATGCAGTTTTGATATATAGTCTGCCTCAGGCCCTGATCTTAGATGTTTCATAGTGGGTCATAATCCTTGTGAAAGACAGATGATGCCTCATGAGTTGTGTTTGGTGGCCTGAAACTGAACTATGATGGCTACTTTGGGTTAACCGGGAGCTGGGTAATAGTACATAGCAGTTATTTTCAACCTGGATGTCAAAGTAAACAATTCGATTAGTTTTTTGAAAGGGCTGCTTAATGAATGACCCAGCGTTTCTAAACTGAGCTTTTGGTATATGTAATTATTAATTGCTGTGCCTGGCCAAAGGAGCTCTATATGTTTACCTGTGTTTTACATTTTATAGCTATGTGTAAGCTTGATTATTAAAAATCATTGCTTTAAATGGGAGCAGTTATAGAGAGCATTTTCTGTAACAGAGTATGCACTCTATTTAACCTTACCTGACCAAATCTATCCCAAAGTGTGAGTTTCATTTAGAGAAAAAATTGTGAGTTTTAGGAATCATTGCTTTGATAATCCACATAAAATTGCCACCCTTGGATCCATAAACTTGATCTTCACTTTCTTCCTTTTCACCTGCAGTTCTTCCTAAGTGACTCAGTTCTATCAGGAAAATGAGCCAACTTTTTACTTATAAAATAACTTTAGTTTGAATGAGCATCTTTTTTGGTTGGTGTGTGAATTTATTCATTTTTTTTTTAATTTATTTTTAAAATTTTTGGCTGTGTTGATGCACGCGGGCTTTCTCTAGTGTGGTGAGCGGGGGCTGCTGTTCGTTGCGGTGCGTGGGCTTCTCACTGCGGTGACTTTTCTTGTTGCGGAGCACGGGCTCTAGGCATGCGGGCTTCAGTAGTTGTGGTTCATGGGCTCTGGAGCGCAGGCTCAGTAGTTGTGGCGCACGGGCTTCGTTGCTCCGCGGCATGTGGGATCTTCCCGGACCAGGGCTTGAACCCATGTCCCCTGCATTGGCAGGCAGATTCTTAACCACTGCACCACCAGGGAAGCCCTATTCATTTTTTTACTTTTATTTATTTTGCGGTACGCGGGCCTCTCACTGTTGTGGCCTCTCCTGTTGCGGAGCACAGGCTCCGGATGTGCAGGCTCAGCGGCCATGGTTCACAGGCCTAGCCGCTCTGCGGCATGTGGAATCCTCCCGGACCGGGGCACGAACCCGTGTCCCCTGCATCGGCAGGCGGACTCTCAACCACTGCCCCACCAGGGAAGCCCCTCCTTATTCATTTTTAATGAATTCTAAACGTTGTTCTTCCGAGCTCTTGATTGAGAAGAGCTTAGTATCTTCCTGGACTGACATGTAAAGTAGATCTATAAACTAAGTCTCTACCACACTGGGGAAGGTAGAGTAAGTGGTTTTGGTTTGTTCTTCACTGATTTCTGTCTGCTTGGCCTTTCTCACTTGAGTCTGTAACTGGCATTACCTGGACTAACAGGGGGCCACTTACTCCCTCTGGAGTTCCCAGTACCTGGTCCACAGTCAGCCCTGGGCTGCAGGCTTTACAACTCTGTTACTTAATCCCAACAGCCCTGCAGGGTAGGATTGACAGATGAAGAGTCTGCCAAGTAGATAGAGTCAGGTCTTTTCCCAGAGTCACCCAGCTAGTTAGTGACAGAACAAGGGTTTGAACCCACATGTGTCTGACTCCAGCGTTCTTGCCCCTTCACGTGATCTTTTTTTTTTTTTTAAGTTTTTTGGTTCTACTTTGGATTCTATTCAAGCTGGTTAGTTAATCAAGACTGTGCCCAACAGCCTCTGCTGGGAAGGCAACCAGGACCAGGGCGTGACTGCAAGCATGCATAATGGTGTTGGTCTGTGGGGGCCGGCCAGCCTAATCCTATAGAACAGGTATTTCTGTTATAGGTATAGAACAGGTATAACTGCTCCTCCTCATGGGTTCTTTGTAGAGCATATCCATCTGGGAACTTTCTAAGTGATTCTTTTTAGCCAAGCCAGAAAGACAGCTCTGACTGGCACTTTGTACCAAAATTCACTCTTCAAACCATCTTTAATGTTTCCCTGCGGGAAAAGAAACAA